>NC_030833.1:30388929-31638929 GCF_001704415.2 Capra hircus
GGGTTGAACTGATGATTAAGTACATAGAAAGCTAAATGAAAAAAATGTCATCAGGAGGGCCAGAGAAAACAAAAGGTTGTGCAAGAAAGATATCATGGGTATATTGCATGGCTTATATGTGAGCAATATTTACATAGTCATAGCAATATAAACACTGAATGTTGTTTTAACCAAATATCAGAACACAGCCATTTGGAGAGGACAGGGAAGGTGAAGCCTGCTCAGCCCATGAGAATGTGGTGGTGGTGATAATGATAACGAAGGTGGTAGTTTCATCTTTCATGGAGGGAAGTCAATAAATAACGCATGTGAAATCTATATACCAACAGATAGCCACATAAGCCTGTCATTCAGAGATACAGAAGTAAATGCCAAAAGAGTCAGCTAAAAAGAGTTGAAAATGGGGACTTTCCTGGCAGTCCACTGGGGATGAGGGTTCAGTCCCTGGTTGGGGAGCTAAGATCCCACCTGCTTTACAGCCAAAAAACCAAAACATTAAAAAAAAAAAAAAAAAAACCAGAAGCAATATTGATAAATTCAATAAAGAAGAGTTGAAAATAGTTACTTCTGTGGAACAGAAAACGGTGAGGAGAGGTGGATGGCATACTGCTGTTTTCAAAACAAGACTTATAAAACTATTTGACTCTTTTATGTACAACTTAGGTCTAAAATAAAAACAAAATTCAAAGAAACTACAAAAGACTTTTCAAGTGAACAGAGCCCATTGCAACATTCCCCACCCCTTCAATCTATTATCAAATCCTGTCTTATCTCATGAATCGCCAGCCTCTCCCCAGTACCTCCACCACCTCAACAAACCAAAGTTCTGACAGAAGAAAGGGAAACACTGGTTGAGTCTGGGATCTGCCCTTCTGGGATCTTGTTAGGAACCCTGGGTCACCTTTAGTCCATTATCAGTAGATAACTTCTCCGGGGACAGTTTAAAGCCTTTCCACTGATGTTACAAATCTCAAAGAGACTCAGATAATCTCTCCTAATGTATTTCCTCTTCTTTACATTTCACTGAATATCTTGATTCCCAAACCCTTGATTCTAAATGCACCTTCTACTCCTTCATCCTTTAGATTCTCCTTCTTTAGAAACAGGGATGGCCTCAGGGTACATCTGCTTTTAGCAGATACCGACACTTGCCAAGTTGTTAACACTTGGGTAACAGACTATTTCTGTTACCCTTTCATCTTACTGTGTTGCCCTCACCAGGGATAAAAGGCAGAAGCCCTATTAGCTTTGGTTATTTTTACAGAGAACATTATCCTTAAGCTACCAAATTATAGAATATTTTTTCTTTCCCTTTCACTGGCTATCTACTGGCTCTGGTTCTAAGGCTGGCCCATGATATAAACGAGAGAACTTTTTGGAGGACACAGTTAAGTGACCCTGGTAGGTCAGGTGAGCTTATCTGTTCATTGCATGGTACTCAGGGGAGAAGAATCTCTCCTTTTAGATTAGTTCAAAACATTTTGCACTGTCCTTGGCTCTGACCTAGACAACCCTCTTATCTGTGACAGAGAAGGCATACTTATCCTATTTTCAATTAAGCAAAGCTGGAAGAGATATTTAATATCTTAGAGGAATGAATTGGGGATTCAAAGAACTCAAAGGGTTGCAAAGTTAAGATTAACAAAAGATGAAATTTACCATGCTTATATTCAAAATATTAATTTTACAAACAGCATGTAGAAGCTTTTGCTTAACAGTTCAGGTGGGGAAAAAAAGGCTATGAGTCTAACTAATTGCAAGTTTAGCAAGTTGACAGCAAAAAGTGGCTGAGAATGGGGCAGTGACTTCCAAAAAAGTAACTTTTCTTTCTGCCTGAGAACATAGGCAAGATTGTTTATGCTATATTAATCAGTTTGCTAATAATTGTTTAGTGAGGCTCTGCTAAAATTGATTGTGATGATGGTTACACAATCCTGTGAATATACTAAACACCAGGGAACTATACACTTTAAATAGCTGAATTTTATGGTATGTGAATTATATCTCAATAGAGCTGTTACTAAAAAACAGAGGACTCTGAAGAGGGTTTGTTTATATGGGCTTCATATAATAAACCCACATAACCTATCATTAGGGCTTCCCTGGTGGCCTGCCAATTCAGGAGACGCAGGTTAGATCCCTGAGTTGAGAAGATCCTCTGGAGAAGGGCACAGTAACCCACTCCAGTATTTTTGCCTGGAGAATCCCATGGATTCTCTACTAGAGGAGCCGAATGGGCTACAGTCCATTGGGTTGCAAAGAGCCAGACACGACTGAGTGACTAAACAACAACCTATCAATAACCTGTAAGATAGCAACCTATTCAGTTCAGTTCAGTTGCTCAGTTGTGTCTGACTCTTTGTGACAGGAGAGGGAAAAAGTCGGCATAAAACTCAACATTCAGAAAACTAAGATCATGGCATCTGGTCCCATCACTTCATGGCAAATAGATGGGGAAACAATGAAAACAGTGACAGACTTCATTTTGGGGGGCTCCAAAATCACTGCAGATGGTGATTGCAGCCGTGAAATTAAAAGACGCTTGCTCCTTGGAAGAAAAGTTATGACCAACCTAGACAGCATATTCAAAAGCAGAGACATTACTTTGCCAACAAAGGTCCGTCTAGTCAAAAGTAACCTATTACATGTTCACAAAAACAGATAACATAACAAATTTTTATGGAACAATAACAACCAACTTAAAGGTTAGTTGCAGTGCGGAATATGAAACCACATCAATGAACTTTTTGTTTTTATTAGAATCCATTGATCTCTCTTGCATTTCAAATGCACCTTTTATCCATGCATGATTTTGTAATGCTCTTTGTTCATTTTGAAAACACTGGCTCACAACGTTACGCAAATCTTCCAAAATGTTGACACATTTCATTCTACAATATTAAAAAATCACCATCATTAATAATACCACTGATTTCATCAGAGGAGTCTGTAGTTTGAGGGGAGTTGTCCAACTCAATGCCACCTGCAAGTTTTTCTAACTTCTAACTTTTCCTTGAAAGCTCAAATTTTATCAGGAGAACATATACTGGCAGTTTTTTCCTAGATTTCACTAATGAAAACAAGCTGATGTTTTCATTGATGAAAACAATCACTAATGTTCTAAATAACATCTGTCTGAATGTCTATGGTTTGCCTATCATTCCTTTAAGTAAAAATGATCTTCTATGAAAAAAATGATTAGAAAAAAGTGCTTAATTTAACTCACAACTCAAATGTTTATAGTAATGCTTTTCCATAAGATTATATCATCATTTTGTGATAGTTAGCAGAAGTGCTCTATGCATACGTCCTGTTTTTAACACAAAACTTTTAAAAGATATGTTCTCAGCTGTCAAGATTTAGTATAATTAATAAATTTTACTTCCTAATCAAGAACAGTTTTAAGTGAAACTGAACTCCCTCCAAGTGGGTGACAGAAATACAATGACTCTTAGTATATTTTGGTGCTGCTGCCTTGATTCCTGTCAAGGTGCAAAAAGTTTACATTACTTGGTACAAATGTCAACATGATGGTGAAAAAAGACAAACAAAGGTTTAATATTATCATGAAGTTCATTGCGGTCTCAAAGATCCCTGAGAGCTTATTGGGGGCTCTCCAGGTGTATATGGATCACATGTTGAAAGCTCCTGCATTTAATGCCTTTCTCAAAGTCATGCATTTAGTTTCACCTGAAACTAGGACCTATTAACTCCTCATCTAATAATTTCTCCATTATATTGCAGCATGCCAAAATGAGTGATACAGATAATAAAATATAATGTGCACCCATATTAAAGCCAAATAATCAAATACATGCACCTGAATGTTCATAGCAGCACTATTTACAACAGCCAAGATATGGAAGCAACCCAAATGCCCCTCAACAGACAGGTGGACGAAGAAGATGTGGCATGCACGTGCGCGCGCGCGCACATACACACACACACACACACGGGAATTTTGTATGCGTGTGTGCTCAGTCATGTCCAGCTCTTTGTGACCCTGTGAGGCTCCTCTGTCCATGGGATTTTCCAGTCAAGCATACTGGAGTGGAAAAAGAATACATTTGAATCAGTTCTGAGATGGATGAAACTGGAGCCAATTACACAGAGTGAAGTAAGCCAGAAAGAAAAACACCAATATAGTATACTAACACATATATATGGAATTTAGAAAGATGGCAATGATGACCCTGTATGCGAGACAGCAAAAGAGACACAGATATGTAGAGCGGACTTTTGGACTCAGAGGAAGAGGGAGAGGGTGCGATGATTTGGGAGAATGGCATTTAAACATGTATACTATCATGTAAGAAACGAATCGCCAGTCTATGTCTGATGCAGGATACAGCATGCTTGGGGCTGGTGCACGGGGATGATCCAGGGAAATGTTATGGGGAGGGAGGTGGGAGGGGGGTTCATGTTTAGGAATGCATGTACACCCGTGGTGGATTCATGTCAATGTATGGCAAAACCAATACAGTATTATAAAGTAAAAATAAAAATTAAAAAAAAAAAGAATACTGGAGTGGGTTGCCATTCCTTTCTCCAGGGGATCTTCCCGACCCAGGGACTGAACCCACGCCTCCTGTGTCTCCTGCATTGGCAGGCAGATTCTTTACCACTGAGCCAACTTCACTCAGACATTAAGAGAAAATGAAATTTTGCCATTTGTGACACCATAGATGGACCTAGAGAATATTATGCTTAGTAAAATAAGGCAGACAGAGAAAGACAAATACTGTATGATATCACTTATGTATGATCTAAATAACACAAATAAATTAAAAAATGACAGAAATGAATGTATATGCAAAACAGACTCGCGGAAAACAAACTAGTAGTTTCCAAAGGAGATAGGGAAAGGGAGAGTGGAAAATTAGGGGTATGGAGCTAAGAGACATCAACTACTGTATATAAAATAGAGAAACAGGGATATATTATATAGCACAGGGAATTATAGCTATTATCTTATGATAACTTTTAATAGAGTATAATCTGTAAAAAAAAAACTGAATCACTATGCTGTATCAGTTCAGTTCAGTTTAGTCAGTCTACCTGAAACTAATGTAATATTGTAAATCAACTATACTTCAATAAAATACAATAATAATAAAATTTCTACCAGAGGCCTACTTTGAAATCCAGTTAGTTGTTATCAGCCAGACATTACCATTTTAAGCTCCTCTATTCCAGGTCATAAAGATAATTTAAATAGATGTGCTTAAAACCATAAAGAGATGGGATATTGCTCAGACAATCAAAAGAGGCAAGGTGGACATCCATTCCACAGACTGTAAACAACAAAATTTAACTTCTATCACCTTGAGAAAGGGCTTTCATATACTTAAAATCATAGAGTCTTAAAATTAGGTGGAACCTGGGACTTCCCTGCCTGTCTAGTAGTTAAGACTTCACCTTTCAATGCAGGGAATGAGGGTTCAATCTCTGGTCGGGGAGCTAAGATCCCACATGCCTCCCAGCCAAAAAACCAAAACATAAAAACAGAAACAATATTGTAATAAATTCAATAAAGACTTTTTTAAAAAGTTAAATATTTTTTAAGAATTAGGTGGAATCAAAGAGGTAAGCTCATCCATTATCACACCCCATATTAGAGGTTGGACAAATCCGGTGAGGAGTGGCTTACTTCTCCCAAGACCTGTAACAGCTGTCTTTGGATCTCATCTTTCTTATAGGGCCCCATATGTATGCAGTTGAATTTTATTATCTCTTGTTAATCTGTCCCATGTCAACTCAATTCTTAGAACAACAGACAAGCCTAGAAAGGAAAGAGGAAGAAGTTTTTCCTTCTTTACCATTACCCTTTCCTTCGCCACTGACCAAGCCCTTCTTATGTTCCAGGCACCATGCCACTTAATTCCCAGAATAACTCTATGAAATAGACACCATCGCCAGCCACTTCTCCTTTTCTAAGGCATCATGGTTTGAGGATGTTTGGCAGTTGTATACGGTTGTGTTACTACTGCCTCAATCAGCATATAGAACAGTTCCCTCCCCCTAAAATTTCCCTCATGCCCATTTGCAGTCATATATGTAATTTTAAAAAATAATTTTGTACATACTATTTTTAAAAAGGAATGCTTCTCTTAACAAGATTTATTAAACATCTTCTGACGGCAACAATTTTACAAGATAATCTTAATTTCTGCATAATAGTCTATTAAATGAACGTTTCATAATTTATTTAACCAATGTCCTTTTGTAAGATATCTGTTTTTTGCAATGTCCTGCTCCCTCTTCCTGGAATTAATATTTTACTTCTCATATGCTGTTCTAGTTTGCTTGCTTGTTTTCCCTCATATCTCATACTTGTTAGTCTAGGTTTTGCTAACTCTGTGTCCTCTTTCTTCCTGTTAAGTGTCAGTATTTCCCAAGATTCTGTTGCTGAATCTGCTTACTGTGCAGTCCCTTCCCAGGTGATCAGTTTTCTTCCTAGTTTCAGTATAAATCCCTTGGAGCTCATTTTTATTTTTCTTCCTAGCACTAAGATCCCTATTCCCTACAGTCTACTAGGTATTTTTTCCACATAGATATTCTTGTAATTTCAACTCCACGTATTAAAAGTTGAACTCCTATTCTCTTTCCAAAATCTGCTTCTCTCTCTTTTTTAAACCACCTATTTCAGTTAGTGCAGGTGCTTCCTTTCCAGTCAAACAGGAGTGAAACCTCAAAGTCATTTCTGACTACTCTCCCAGGTCATCTCTCATGCGTGCTAAGCTGCTTCAGTCGTGTCCGATTCTTTGTGACCCCATGGAATGTAGCCCACCAGGTTCCTCTCTCCATGGGATTCTAAAGGCAAGAATACTGGAGTGAGTTGCCATGCCCTCCTCCAGGGGATCTTCCCAACCCAAGGATCAAACCCGTGTCTCTTCCGTCTCCTGCCTTGGCAGGATCATTATTTACCACTAGCGCTACCCGGGAAGCATCCAATCAATTAAGTGCTATCGATTTGACTCCAAAAGACCTCTCAACCCAGTGCCCGTCCTTTCCATTTGGCCATTACTATCCTAGTGTTTAGGTCTCATGACCTCCTATCTATCTGATCTTCCAGCCCTAATGTGATCCTTGATCTGCTCTTTATGTTAACTTTCTGAATCATCAGAGATAACTTCTGGAAGAACGGAGATTATTTCCTTCTCCTGCTTGAAAATAGCTGGTGGCTCCCGGGGCTCTGTGTCACTCACGGAAGCATGTTTAAACGCTCCAGGCTGGCTTTCAAGGCCTCTCACCACGTTGCACTCCAAGTTCTGCATGTTCCGGTTACATCAGCCCTGAACACTCCCAAACACGTTCTTGCTTCTGCTCTACCCTGTGACTATCCAGTCTTCAGCCTGTTTTTCTGATCCTTTGCTCTTTGCCTTTTACTGACAGGTGTTTGCACTATTGTTGGTGAGAATAAAAATTAGCTCTGCCTACTGGCTTGTTGTGGTCAGCAACGTCGCACCGCCTGCAAGACAATCATGGATGAAGAGCCCATATTGATAATCCTGAGTCAGAGAGGGGGTGGCAGTGAGGGAAGAGAAACTCTCTCAATACAATTTTTCGAAGCACAGAAGCACAGGATCTGTGCTGGGAAGGAAGACACCGTGTTCTCCATTCGTTTATAACACTCTCCTAGAATTCTATGTGCAGCTGTCTCCCCAGCTGAGTGTTGTTTCAGTATTTCCCCCATTCCAGTGAATGGCAAACTGAGGTCTAGAGAAAGCCTGAACTCTTGAGTCAGGTTCCCCTCCCCAAAACAGGCGACAACCGCCCTGTGTGATTCAAAGAGAGAGAGGTTATAAGGATAGCACCTCCTGATTGGCGCAGACGGAGTCAGACAAGCTTGGGGGCTGCTGATTGGCTCCCGCCTGATCAGGCGCTGTTGGGCTGTTGTAAATGTAAATAGCTCTGTGACCAGCAGTAACCCCGGTGAGAGGGGGTGGAGAGGGAAGCTCTTCCTTTCCATTCATGTGTGCGCCCAGCCAGGCCCAGACAAGCTCAGACAGGCAGGCCCTTTAGCAGGGGGGATGGGCAGCACAAGGCTCGGGGTTGTGTTTTCGGAGATCTTAAGCTTGAGCTGAGAGTTGAAACACTCGCCTGCAGAGCTGAGCCAAGGTTGGCAGTTTCCACACGGAGCTGCTTCCTTTCTGTTCTCAGTTTTGGCTGTTTAAGACAGTTTAATAGAATATTCTGTGTAAGGAGGGAAGTGTTGGAGGGCCCTGGGAAGGTCGTTTTATGGGATAACATAAATGGCTGTGGTGGGTGTGCCACAGGGAGATGGAAGCCTGCCCTCCTCTGTTTCTGGTCACAGAATCCTGTTTGTTGAAGAGGCAAGGGCAGAGGCAAAGCATAAAGCCAGAGGGGCTCCTGCTGCCCCGGTTTATGGGGGGATCATCTTTCTACTAGAGGTGCAGCTTCTCCCATCCTCTACCCCCGCCCCGGGAAAGAAAGGGAAGTCAGTGGGAACTGGGCTTTCTTGCAAGTAGGGAGCAGGAAAGGAACAAATGGGTACATGTTAAGTATAAAGGGTGAAAAAAGTAAAAGAATATGCGTGATATGAGCATTGCTTGTGGAAACATAAATGGTGCATCTGCTGTGGAAAACAGTTTGGTGGTTCTGCAAAGAGTTAAATGTAGGATTGCCATACAATCTAGCCATTCCTCTTCTAGGTATAAACCCAAATAAATTGAAGATCAGACTCAATTATTTGGGACTTCTCAGGTGGTTCAGTGGTAAAGAATCCTCCTGCCAAGCAGGAGACGTGGGTTTGATCCCTGGGTTGGGGAGAGCCCCTGGGGGAGGAAATGGCAACCGGCTCCAGTATTCTTGCCTGGAAAATCCTATGGGCAGAGGAGCCTGGCGGACTATAGTCCTTGGGGTCGCAGCAGAGTCAGACGTGAGTGAGCACGCACACACTCAAGTTCTTACACACAAGTGTTCATAGCAACACAATTCACAATAGTCAAAAGGTGGAAACAACAGAGGAATAGAGAAAGCAACTGTGGTATATTTATACAATGGTATATTATTTGGCATTAAAAAGAAGTGAAGTACTGCGACATACCACAGCATGGGTGACCGTCAAAATCACTGTGCTGAGAGGAGGAAGCCAGACACAGAAGGTCTGTGTGGACAGCAGGTCACATCTTGTAGGATTCCGTTTGTGTGAAATGTCCTGCATAGGTAGATCCATAGAGACAGAAAGCAGATTGGAGGTTGCCAGGGGCTGGCATGGGGGAGACTTGGAGAGTGTGGAACAAGTCTTCTTTTGGGGTGAAGGAAAGGTTTCAGAACTGTATAGAAGTAGGGGTTGCACAGTGTTCTGTATGGACTAAGATGTCACCCTATTGTTCACCTTAAAATGGCTAACTTTATGGTATGTGAGTTTTACTTAAAACATATGGATATGAAACAAGCAAAGAAAAAGACTGAAGGGTGAATCCTCACTGCCGTTCAGAATTCTCTGACTGTGCAGTCAGCCCTTTCATTTTCGTTTTCCTCTGGTTGGTCACAAAGTTTTAAAGCCTGGCCCTGCCCTAGCTGTTCCCTGCTCCTATCGGAGATGGCCAAAAGAAGAGGGCCCCCCTTAGGCCCTTCTGGATGGTCCTGGCCTGGCTGTAGAAGGGCCGCGTGAGTCAGCACAGCAGACACTTGGGCTTTGTGAGCTCTCTGTGGCTTGGGTGCAGCAGGCTTGGTAAGGCCAGGGTGGGGGAGGGGGTAACCTGGGTCTGGAAAAGGGGAAAGCCCTGCCTCCAGCAGTCCTAGTATAGAATCTCAACTGCTTGGAACCTGCAATTAAGGCCTGTGGCATTTGCTCCAAAGTCAGCATACAAGAAGCAGCACTTTGCCTGCGGCTTAGTAAGTTAACTATCGGTCACAGAATACAACTCCCACTCCCTGGGACATTTCACACAGTTTGTCGCAGAGACAGAATTTCAAATGAGATGTGAGATCTTTCAATAACTTTATCAAACACAGATTGTTCAGGTGCAGGAGACATTTCTAAAAGATGAGATACCCTTAAAGTGAAATGAAGTCACTCAGTCGTGTCCAACTCTTTGCGACCCCACGGACTGTAGCTTGCCAGGCTCCTTCATCCATGGAATTTTCCAGGCAAGGATACTGGAGTGGGTTGCCATTTTCTTCTCCAAGAGATAGGGCTGCTGCTGCTGCTGCCGCTAAGTCGCTTCAGTTGTAAGGATCTCAAAATGTGGCAGCAGGGTGGAGTATGGTTTGCAAAAGTTTAGAGGAAATGTCAGATATGTTTCTATTGTCAGAGAGGTTAAAACTCAGGTGTGGTTCAATGTTATAACAGGTCATGAGGTGGCATGAGTTGGGTTCTTCTGGATCAGAGAATGCTTCTGCAATTTGACTTTGCATAAATTTAGCTCTTTGCCACTGCAGCCAGGCTTTGCCTCTGTGTAAAGTGCATCTCACCAGCCAGCTACTTGCATATGAGATTTGTGCACTCCAGGTTTACTTAGATGGTTATCTACTTCACACTCATATGGAGAGCAGTTAATGAGTGAACTCCTGGAACTGGATCACAGAATTGTTGCTCACTGCCACACAGTGTTTTTTCTCCCAGTGAATTCGGTTCCCTCATCAGTAAAACTGGGGTAATCAGAGCACTTACTTCACATACCATGAGAAAATGCACTCACTGTCAAGTACTCGCTACAGTGCCTGGCTATTGTAAATGTTATCATGGCGTCTGCGGGTCTGGTGGACTTAGAACTCAGATTTCCAGCACCAAAAGGTTGCGGGATTTCTGTTGAGGCTTGGCCTCAATCCCTCTATCTAATATAGAACATGGTACATCTGTGAACTTTTCCAAGGAGTTTGGTATCACAAATATATCATTCTAAGTAGGCTTTAGTTTATAGCAACTGCCATTTTTACATGTGGCTGGTGTCTCTGTCTCCAAGACAAAGGTAAGACTTGGAAGGAACAGGGCAATTAGAGAGCAACAGCAAAAAATTCCCAACCCGAACCTTTCAAACAAAATAGAGGGAAAGGGGTGGAAAGCCAGATATTGATTAAGAAAGTACACCATCAACTTATTAAGGTCTGGCAAGACCTCAGTGAATATAGACTTGATGTTGGATGCTCAGAATCAGAGAGAATCTTGCTTCTTGTCCAAGGTGAGTTAACTTTACATTAAGAAGTGAGGGAGGTTGGTTCTGGTGAATGTTTAGAAGCCCAGGCATTGACCGGGTAGCTCCTGTTGGAAAATGAAGCTCTCTCAAACCATAAAATATCCTTCTCTTTTCCACTCAGATTCTCAGATAAGGTGGTGGTGGTTTAGTCGCTAAGTCATGTCCAACTCTTGCGACCCCATGGACTGTGGCCTGCCAGGCTCCTCTGTCCATGGGATTTTCCAGGCAAGAATACTGGAGCTGGTTGCCATTTCCTTCTCCAGTCTCAGATAAGGTAGTAAAAGCTAAAAACCTTTTCCCCTTAATGATCATGAAGCCTTCTATTCCAGGAATTTACAAGCTTTTCCTTGAATTTTTTTCCTGTCTTCCTGCTGCTGTTAATCAGCATTTTCAGGAAGCTTTATTCCCCCAGAGACGTTTTTGTTTCCATTTCAGATGAACGACCTGGATGGCCCAGCCCGGCTTGCCAGGTACAGAACTGCTTTCAAAAGAGTGTCTCTTGCTGCTCCCTTCCTCTCTGTTTCTCTATTTTGGGCTCATGTGACCATGGGACACACAGGAGACGTGGTATTTCCCCAGACCCAAAGTGCTTGCTGGGTGTTAACATGTTTTATCTAATGGCAGCAGACTCCTGGATTCCTGCTGCCAAGGCTGAGTTTAACCTAAAGTTACCCCTAGAAGGGCAGGAGGGCAGGGCAGGTTACTGGGGTATGAGTCAACCATTGCGGTTTCTACTTCTTTTTCACTCTTAAAGGTACAGGAACAGGACATAAAGGTGGTGAAGAGACTGAATCACAGCCAAAAAGCCCAGACACAGGGCAATCAGATTCACTTTTATTATGAACAAACACAATCTCAGATCAGTACAACTAGCTTCAGAGTTGATATTAATAGAAATTATTCCAAAATTATTCTTAGGTCACAAATAACTACTATCCCACATAAAAAGGGAAAAATCCCACCCAATCAAGGAAAAGGTATCCTGTGTATGTTTCCATGGCAATGAGTTTATGCATTCTCAGATTTTGTCTGGCTAGTTATCCACCCCTTAGCTGATGCATTTATTCAATCTCTCAGAGAGAACCATATAGATTCCTGATTGCATCCAGGACACGTGGTTCATGGTGGACACACTTTACAGTGGATACTGCTACTATAAAAATACTCAGGACTTAAGAGAATTCCAAGATGCTTTATAAAAAGCATTAGTCACGCCTCAAAACTGCCCTTTGAGGTAGGTCAGTATTATTATCCCATTTTAACAGAAGGAAAACTGAGGCACATTATAGTTAAATGACTTGCCCAGGGTCACACAGCAAGTCAGTGGCACAGTGGTAGGACAGGCCCTGGCCTTAACCACCCATATAACTTTGACATCAAGCTTTCTTGAACTTTTCATGATGACCCATTTGAGCTACATTTATAGAGAATACACTCAGGATACTAGCTAACCAGGAGGAAAATTTTCCATTTTAAATGCTACAACCATCTTTTAATCTAAAATAATAATAATAATAATAAATCAAATACATTCAAAATTCCTTCTACCCTCCATCAAATGCGGGCAATTAAAAAAAACAGCCCTAAGCAAAGTTTCCAAAATGAAGCCCAGAAAGGAATCCTGCAAACAGCTATACTGCTCATTCTCTAGCCAGGCCCCCTTTTATACCAGCCACTTCTGCAGGCTCTGGGGTGCAAAGGGACTCCACAGAGGGAGCCGGGAGGGAGCAGAACAGGCTCAGAGGCAACACTGTTTAGAAAAGATGTAAGGCATCCAGATAAGTTGTCAGCACACCCACAAAGCAAGGACTGTTAGAAATTCAGACACCATCAGATCTGAGTTTCTGGGTCATTAACGCATCATTTGAATTTAGCTTTAGAACCTTAAAAACAGTATTCCTTACTCAGTAGACAACCCCCACCTACACAAGTACAAGTACCCTGGGCCCAAGGACACCATCCAGCCTTGTGTAGGGTCATGGTATAGATCAGATCCATGGAATACAATTAGAATAGAAAGATAAGTTGTTTCTGATCATCAGTTGTAAAGCATGCATCTGATGACCTGTGGAATTAAAACTACCCCACAGGCATTTCCAAGGGGTAGGTGCTTCAGTCAGAGGATCTAATCTACAGTGATCTTCCATTAGATTCTTTTTTTTTCCCTACTGAGAAGAACAGCTCAAAAGACAAGGATGCCTTTAGTTTAGCCCAAGCCCTGTAGCCTCCATCTATCCAATTAATACAGGAAGAAATGCTCTCCTCCTTTCCATCCCTGGAGCTCAACAGTGGCAGAGCATTTGGTATTGTATATTTTCAACCTTTAAATAGGAATAAAGCGGCTTCTGCCTTGACAACTGAGGTTACAGGGACAAAGGGACCCAAGGTTCTTCCAACACTCCTCTATACTATTGTCGGCCCTAGACTGTGTTGTGGGGAATGCTGGTTAGTCTGCTGAACAGAGACACTGTTCAGCAAAGCTCATGGCATCTCACATCCTAAGCCTCAGTCAGGGTCTTGCGGTGCACCCTGGCTCCCTCCAGGGGGCTGGGGCCACCTTCTGAGTGAGGCACTCTGGAGCCTGCCTTTGCTTCTTGTGCTTCCCAGTGAAGGCTAGGCTCCCCCTGCTTCTGCAAGCATTGCACTGTCCGCTGGGAGCACTGACTCAGGCTAGGCAGCTTACCCAGTAAGCAGGGGGCATCCAGCATGCTCTCTGGTTCTGACCCAGACAGAGGAGACTAAAAACAAATCCTCTTTGGCTCCATGGCTGGCTCTGGCACAACATGAGCATTCGGCTCGGCCGTGCCTCATGAATGCGAATGCCTGTGCCCAGGATGTTCCTAGCAGGGTTTGCCAGCCTCGTCTGGAGTCATCAGTGTGGTAGGGAGCACAAAGATATAGATGGAGACTCTGGAGGCCAAGTGAAAGTGGCAGCTTGCTCAACTTTGTAAAGAGAAACAGTGGTTCAGTGACCCTGACCATTCTGTTGGTGAGAGAGGCAACGACTTGGACGGCAGTAGCCATCACTGCCTCTGAATTCGCACAGAAGAGGCTTGCCTGTCCAGAGAAAGAAGGAAACATCAAGGAGATAGAACCAGCAGGAGAAAGTGAACAGAGAGGGCAGAGCCAAGAATTGATAGGGTAGTTCAGAGATTCCTACCCCAGCCCCCAGCCAGTCCTGTACTTTTAGCTAGAAATTAATAGAAGAAATGAGTGAAAGGGTTCAGCACTGTGGGGAGAAGCCTTTGAATACTTTCTCAATCCAAGGAGAAAGTGGAATTAATGAAATGAACCCAACATGTAACTTGTTTGTATAGCCAGCTTCCATATCAGGACACCCAACAACTTACTCAGTAACCTTCTGAATCCCCCAGCAATGTGATCTCAGAGCCTTTCTTTTGTAACCTTATCTCAGGAACTGCCTACAGACCCTGCCCCTCAACTTCTCCATCTCCTGTCCAGCAGCGAGAGGAAAGGAGGCAACCTGGCTAATTCTTCCTCTTCTTCAAGCCCCCTTTCTTTCAGAGGGAAATACTCTGAGAGAATTACTTTAATATTCCAACCAAAGTACCCATGTATATATAGCTTTATGTTTGACCCAACTCCACCTCCTAAAATTCTTTCTTTTTGGGGAGGCAGCTGTGCTTACCACCATACCGCCAATGCATCTCTTTTTTTGAAGTCTCAAAACGCTGTAGCCACCTTCTTACTATGAGGGGAGCTGACCAATATCCCCAAGACGGCAGAGTAGAAAGATGAAAGAATTTGGACAATTTCCTGAGCTGCTGGAGTCAGCAATTCTGGAAATAACCAACCTCAAGATTTCTTGTTATCTAGAATAAGAAATCTTCCTGTTTTGAAAGAAAGAAAACAATTCGTCTGCAGCAGAGACCACTTTTACCACAAACTAAATGCTTCTTCTTTATCCTCAGCCTAAAGTATATCAGGACATCGAGATTTGCTTTTGAGTTTTAGGACTGCCCTGCTCCACAGCTATTTCCCAGAGTCAGGAGAGAAAGGGAGCATGCTGGGTGATGGGCAGACAGGGGTGTCTGATCACAGCAGCAGCTTCCTGCCTTGTTTCCCACTTCAACTCACCCTATTTATCAATCACATCATGCATGCTGACTCTCTCCCCTGACAATTTACCTGTTTTTGCAGTTTGGTGCCAAAATAAAGTTATTTTTCCATTTCATCTAGCAAAAGCCTGGGCCGAAGATCATCAGGGCCCTTCCCAGAAGATTCTGTCATATATCTAGCTCGAGCCATCCACCTTAAAGCTCAGACAGCTCAAGGAAAGGGTCAGCCGGGGCAAAGACCACTTGTTTTAGACTACAGAAGGGTCGTCTAGGCTTTGGAAGCTGGAAACCCACCAATGACTGACCAACTGCTTGCCTTGGGGGCAATGAGGAGAAAGAGAAAGGAAGGTGATAGGGACAAAACAAAGGGAAAGATAATGGGAACAGAAGAGAAAGAAGATAAGAGAAGAAATAAGAACATGAGCTTAGCATCATAAAGGCAGAGTTGTTGGCTTTCAATTTAAAAAGAAAATTTTAAAGAATACTGTACTGTAATGGGTTAACGTCATCTTTAGCATCCTGGTAGCATTATTCAGTAGTTTATAAACAGAACATTAAACCTCTGCCCAGCTGGCTTTTGGAAAAGGAATCCAAGGGACCAGAAACTCAGCCACTCTTGCAGCTTTCCTCTCCAGTTCTTTTCATCCTGGCCAAGACGGCAGCCTTGGATACTTTCTTCCGGTCATAAGCCAGACCGATGGCAGCCATGCAATCAATGAAGAATGTGGTAAAGTTGATGTGCCAGCGGTACTCGCTGGCAGAGTAGTCATAAGGAAAGGTGTGGTGGTAGTTGTGGAAGCCCTCACCTGGAACAAAAGCAGAGAAAAGTTAGGCAGCTATACTGTGGATTGCCGGCTGCTTGATCTTGGCGCTCTGGTTCCCTAGCAGAATGCCTCACACTTAGTAGAAACCTGTTGCTGTTGAATGAACGAATGCAGCTAGTCTTTTAAACTCTGAACCAGATAGATCCCCTCAGAGGCATCTTCAGAAATGACTGGGGAGAACCTGGTCATCATGGCTCTCTGGGAACCTTTGTGGGAGAAGGGCTGGCAGTTTCTCTGAAAAGATAAGATGATTTGAGAGAAACTGCTATCAGTAGGAATGGGTGTTAGACTAGAAAACTCCAGAGCTTCACTACATATTGGTATAAGACCCTAAAGGCTCTGTGTACATGTGCATGTGTTAGAGTGGAGAGAGAGTCCAGAATGAAGAACTTTTACTGGGTTTCTTACAAAGATGAGCAAAGAAGTACACTTTCCCCCACCGCATGGGCACTCTTGAAGGTACCAAGAGAACTGGGCGACACAGTCAAAAGTCAGAAGAAAGAAGGCCTAGCCCAGGGGCCTAAGTTTCCTCAGCCTCTACTGTTTCAGAGTGGACTGTTTTGGCTCCTATTTCTTTGAGCTTTCACCCTGGGGGTGATGCTGATAAAACAGAAGCTCTCTGAGGGAATAAGAATCAAAAAGCTTAGGTATTCCTTCTAACCTCTAAAATTCTGAAACAAGCAGTTCACTTTGCGGGACAGAGGAAAATCAAAGAAATTCTAGATTCAGAATAATTTCTGTAATGAGTCAAGCTGTGGAAACTCCATAGACAGAGTTCTCCAGTCCTAGGCAGGATCTTCTTTGTGAACCACATCAGTAACAATACCCTGATGAGGCTGGGGTAAAGAATAGCTAATAAAAGAGTGTGCTGAGCCCTTTGAAGATGAAAGAGCCCCAGTACAGTAATAATGACATTGATAACCAACAAGGAAGGAAGTCCTGTGATGGGAATAGCACCATCCAGGGCACCATCTCAAGGTTCATTCACAGTGTGGATCATCAATTTATTCAATGTGAACTGAGTAGGAGGGTAGGATAACCCCAAGGCTAAAGGTACTGATGGAAGATCGCTAATTTCCATAAATGACTTTGCAACTAGGCTCTGTCTAAGCACTAGCTAGGCCCACACTTACCAGATTTAAAACAATCAGACACACACACGGTGCCAAGAGAGGAGAGAAAGTGGAGGAAGGTTAGTGGGCAAAAGAAGGATGAGACTCTGTAACTGGAACAGCAAGATATAGCCAAGAGAGGCGCAAGCGGGGAGGCTAGCTCTGGCAGAGAAAAGATGAGCATGTGACTGGGGGTGGGGAGGTAACTCAAGAAGAAGGAGATTAGAATGGCAGGGAAGCAGGGGAAACAGGCAACCAGAGAACAAAGGGTGAGGTGATAAGTGGGGAGCAACAGGGATGAAGGAATGATAAGTGAGATACTGACAGCCACTCTGAAGAGGCTTGGGGAAGCTCACAGCAGATCTGTCTGTAGTACAGGACTGATCTCATTCCAGAAACCTTCCATGACATTCACTGGTTTTCTACGAAAATAGCCTATAATGTGATTGATTTCAAACATGGTTCAGAGTAAGAACATTAAACAGTACACGGTGTCTGGAAGGAGGGAAAGATGCATGAAAATTAAAAAGGAATGAAAAAATGTCTTTAGTACAGAGAGTAATAAAAATGGAAAAGATGGGCAGGGTTGAGAGTATAAAGGAAGGTTTTAAAGAGAACCGAGCGACAGCTAGGCCATGGCTTATGCCCATGTGTGGAGCAGGGAGGTTATCTATCTATGCTGGATGACCAGAAGCCCTGATCACTGGAAGAGGCCGTGGGGTCTGCCTAAGGAAACCTAATTCAAGGCCTTAGTCAAGGTCTATATTTAGCTGAAAAGAGTGACAGACCAAAAAAAAAGAAAAAAGAAAAAGAAAATGGAGACAGATGGCAGAACCCTGTTGTCTGGCTATTGAACAGGAATGGGAGAAATAAATTCCTGAATAGTCAGCATTAGGTCAGTGAGTAATTGCTTTACTGGGAGTTTCCTAAGTCACACTGTGGGGAGGGAGTGTTCCCAGCAGAGAAACAGAAGAGAGAAAAATAAAGGATAAGAGAAGAGAGTGGTAGGTGGTGATAAAGGGCCACCAACAGCTGCTTTGATGTCTTTCATACTGACATCACCAGGCAGTAAGGCATGTAATACACTTCAAATATTGCCCCTCTGAATACAGGAAGGTGATACAAGAGAAGCTTATTGAGTTAAACGACCAGTATTTGCTCTGTATATCACGTCTAAATATAACACACTAGGCTTCCTGGCCACCCAGAGGACCCTACTCTTCTATTTATGCAGTCCCTGCCCCAAGCAAGACTACCACCCAGATCAGAGATGACTGGGAAGAGAACAGCCCAAAGGGGCTCATCATGGCATTTTGTGGCTTGCTCTTAAACCTGGAATTAAAGGCATTGTTATTTTTCACCCTTTTCTCTTTACATAGGACTTGTTGCTTCACTTTCAAGGGTTTTCTAATACTGTCCCTTAGTTTTATAGTGGAATGACACATGGAGAGGGGTCATAAAACAGGTAAATCTAGTTTTTCTGGCTCGTAACCTAATACCCTAAGCAGCAGACCACTAGACGTGGTCTTGCTGTGGACTGCTGACTTACCCACAGCTCCCAGGGAAACCAGGATATTCTCTCGGGGGTTGATGGTCTTGTCGTAAGGGCGATATCCATACATATGGGCAGCGCTGTTCACCAGCCAGGTGGCATTGAGCACAACAGCGTACCGGAGAAGGGTGGCAAAAAAAAGGCTGTTTTGAAACGTTTCACCCCATAGATACCACGGCACGAGTGTGGGCAGGATGAAGCACAACAGCAGGACACCAGGTTTGTAGTACCTGCATTGAGAGATCATACGCTCAGTGAGTGGAGAGAGGACGCTGAGACCTACCTGATTTTCCACTCTCACAGGGCTGGGCTGTCCCTTCTACACTGAGAGCACGGTGTGGCAGGCAACCGAACAAGAGGGAATGGGCAAAGAAATTTTCCGAGAATTTAGTGTTATTATCATACTTCTCATGAGGGGTTAAATGACTTTTCTAGGGTCACACTACCAGGAAGTGGTGGAGCAAGGACTGGAATGCTTCATCTCCTGACTCTAAATCCATTGCTCTCTTTTACTACTTCAGGGAAACAGACAGGGTCCAAGCTACAGACTGAGTTCTCTTTCCCAGGTTTTTCAGTTCTGCCATTGGGCTTTTTTTCCCTTCCAGCAGTGCTCTTTGCAGAATCTATGTCTAAGTCAATCTTTTATTTATTTATTTTTTTTTGGCTACACCAGGTGGCACGAGGAGATCTTAGTTCCTGGATCAGAGATAGAACCCGTGTCCCGTGCACGTGTGGAATCTTAACCACCGGGCCATCAGAATTTTTGTTTAGTATGTTGCCTTCATCTCCTGCTAGCCAGGAATCTTTCTCATCCTTCCTCTTCTTCTCCCTCAGAGAGGCACCCCAAATGTCCTAGATGCCAGCAGATCTGTCCCTTTGGAGGCCCTATTCCTTCTTCCTCCTCCCAAAGGTACAGCAAGCATTCGACATTACCAGGGAACTGATTTCCTAGATGCCTTCAGCAGTTAAGCCTGCTACTCTTGTATCATTAGTAACCCCTGCCGCCTTCAGCTCCTCTCCATTCCTACCACCACTTCCCTGCACGGAAACCCAAGACTTCCCCGCTTCTTTAGTTCAATGCCTTCTCTCATCCACCCCAGAGCTACCTTTCTAAAGCACACCTCCAACCATGCCACCTTCTGGCTCAAAAACCTTTCCATGGTTTCCTATTGCTTGGGTTGAATTAAACCTTGTCTGCTTGTAAGACTCCATAACAATGGCATCAGTCTCTGTTGCTAGTCTTTTTCCCTACCACACCCTGTATTTCAAGCAGGACTCTGCTGCAGGAACACGCTTCAGCTCTTTCTGTTTGCACTGTCCCCCCACCCACCTGCCCTGTGCCATCCATCAGTGGATTCCAAAGCTACTTTCTTCATAAGCCCTTCCTGATGTTCCCCACTCTATGGTGTCCCTCCCCTTTGTGCCTCTCCTCGCTATGGAAAATATTTTGCCACGTATCATAGGTATTTGGACACTTGGCTTATCCTTCCACTCCCCAATAAGCTATGAACTCCTTGAAGGTAAGGACTATGACACATTTGGCTTTGTATCCATGACCGTCCTACGTCAACAAACATTTGTTGAATTTAATTGGCTTAGGTAGCTCATAGAAAAAGAAACAACAGTCTATGGCTCTGGGCCCATGGGCTATTAAAAACTAGGGTTTTAAATTATAATCTGAGATATAGAAACCAAGTAAATTTCTCAGCTCATGTTGACAAGTCCTAGGAGAAAAAAGGGGGGTCCACAAATGCCAGGTCCCCAGCTCCATCATCATGTCACTCACCTCCTCTGGAACATCACCAGCTTCTCAGCTCTTAGGTCGGATAAATCTAGCGTAGCACCCTTTTCTCTGACAGCTGGGTGTTTGCGCACAAGCAGCCAACCCACGTGAGAGAAGAAAAAGCCACGTCGGGAATTGTGGGGATCAGCATCCGTTTCTGAAAACTTGTGGTGGGCACGGTGATCTCGGGACCATTCAAAAACGTCATTCTAGAGGAACAGAGAAGAGGAATGAAGGCCTGCGGAGAGACACCCTCTCAGGGGAATTCCAATTGCCAGGCGTCTTCCAGAGCCCACAGCTCTCAGCCCAACCTCACAAAATACCTAGGAGTTGGTGCTCCAAAGGAGAAGTCATGGGGCTGCCTCCTCTCCTTAAACTTGCTTCTGAAGCATAAGTGGAAAAGCAACTTCAAGTCTCAGGACCACATGAACAGGGCTAGCTGCTTCTCGAGGGTTATGTGGTGGGTGGAATGCAGGAAGACGGTACAGGGCTCAGAGTTTCATCAGGAGGGAACACTGCAATTCTTCAAGCAAGAAATGGGGTGTGGGGTGCCTAATCCCTGAGCGTGGATGACAGGAGGCAGGTAACCTTGTGTCTTAGCATCCTGGTCAATGGATGAAGCTGTGGGCAGCTCCATTCTGACGCAACTCGAAAAAACAGATAAATCACGATATGACCACATTCCCAAATGGCCTCTGGGACTCTTTCTATCCCATAGAGTGTGCCAATCTCGCTTCCTTTTTTTGCCCCGTGGGGACAATATCAGGAGCCTTTGAAGCATTAAGGCATACGGCAGAGATGATTATGCAACTGTGAGATACTGCCATGGAGAGGGAGACTAACTGGGCTTCCTTGTGTTTTCCTCTCGTTCCAAGCTAGGCCCCTCACTACATGCTATCTTTTGCCCTTTGCTACTGCTTAATAACTGTGAGCTCTCTTTCTCCAGTCCCCTTCATTCTATCTCTGCCAAAAACTTTCTGCTTCAACAAACCTCAACACTTGACTTAGGCAGCCTGGTAACCCATTAAAAGGACCATAATGTTGGTCTACCTAAACCCTCAGTGACACAATTTCCCAATCTGTGAAATGGGGATAACAACAGTACCTACCTCCTAAGATTGTTGTGAGGGTTTAATGAGGCAATCTATGTCAAGTGCTTAGAATAGCGCCAGACATATATTTAGCACTATAAAAGTATTTGATCATCTTACCTGAAAACAACAGAGTTTAAAAGAAGAATCTGTGAAACATTTACTTCAACCCCATTGTGACAGAGTCCTAAGACATCCACCCAGAGTTGTGAATGTTTTGTCCAATGTCTGCCCATGAAGCCAGGCTCAGCTCTTGCCTTATACACTTATGAAAGACCACAACAGCCAGACTGGGTGATAACAGAGGTGCAAAAATGACCCTACACACTGACAGTGTTTCCTCTTTATCTCCTTCTTGCCTCTGCCAGTCACTCAGAAGTATCCTTATGTTTTATGGACTTTGGGACTGAACCTGAACTTAACCACAAGGAGAGAGGAAAGTGAAGTGGTTATCCAGGTGCTGTCCCTCTCCAGGCACCGATCACCTCCATTCCACCACTGGCTCATCGATAAAGAGTGAGGAGAAAAAGAGCTGAGCACAGCTGGCTTCTCACCTGGAACGCCATGGTGTTGGCGATGATCAGGAAGACCCGCAGGGGCAGCCGAGCTTTGTAGGTCCGGTGACTCCACAGGCGATGGACCCCTGCTGTGATGCCCAGGGCACTCATCACATAGTAGAATAACACTGCCAGGATAAGACAGGGCAGGCAGTCACTCACCTGGGGAAGTGTTTCCATGATGGTTTCCTCAGGTCAGAGTGTGTGTAGGCTCCCGGTGAGAATCTGCTTTTCCCTGAACTCCAGGGATACCTTGATCTCTTAGGCGCCTTTGATTTTAATTACTTGAAAAATATCATCCCCCTCTTATCATCTAACCTAGGGGCTGGAATAAGCTTAGGAGTCCCGGGGAACTTCAGAAAGGCGAGAGAGAAGAGGGCTCTTAACCCCCGGCCACTTGGCATTCTCAGTCATGAGGGATATTCTCCCAAGTCCCCTCCCCTCTGACCTTCCGCTAACTTTCTTCAACGTTTTAAGGACCACAGACCAGTACAGCAGTGCTTAAGACCCATAGGCAAGGGTGGTATTAAAATATTTAATAGACAGTATAGTCTGGGCACTGACCCATTTGAGGGTTCCTGGGTTCTAGGGGACATTAAGGGGGCTCAGAACTAGGACTATTTACCAAGTGGTCCAAAAACCTTTTAGCAGGCAATGTGGCCACAGGAGGGGAAAATTCACCCTGCACATCAGTCATAGCTGCAGTGTCTTAAGCTTCGCCAAAGATTTTATGTTTTCTGATTCACTAGATACCTTGAAAGGAGTTTAATATCCCTCCCTTTGCGGCTGAAAAAACAGATGCTCAGCAAAGTTAAGCGTTTATCTGTAGTCACATGGCTAGGAAATGGAGCCATGGCTCGAAACTAGATTTTTGTCTCAACAAAGTGGTTCGTGTTCCAGAAGTCTGGCACGAGGGTGTATACTATCCACCTCCCCAAGATATATGCCCACAGTTCTGTGGCATATGTCTCGCCAGATATGTCTCGCCTTCGCCACATCCCTCTGCCAGCCCATACTCCAGCTGACAAGGCTAATTCTAGATAACCGCAGGACGGGCTCAAAGTTGCCCAACACTGTCCTGCCTCACCTTCCTGGAGGCCTGCAGGTTCCAGGCGCCAAATAGAGCCTCTAACTGGGAGGTGGGTTGCTGGGCAACCCAAGAGCCACCCACCTTCCTCTGCTCAATAGCTCTAGGGAGGCAGGGGCTGAGGCCTTGGTAGAGCAGTGACTATTGACAATGTTTCATTCCTGGGGAAGTGGCTAGAAACAATAGATTCTCAGTGGCCACTGAACTTAGTTGCAGTTGGAGACACTGCAGATTGTGACAAATCGTTCTGTGTTCTTCTCTTGCCACAGATACCAGTTTCCTAAACAAGCCCCCACCCCACCCATCTTCCTCTACCCTATCCAATTTCTCCTACAGGACAGGAGGAGAGCTATGGAGCCAGAGTTCGTCCTGGTGAGAGTTCCTCTACTCATAGCCCTCTGGACTGGGTTGGGGCCCTAGGTGGTTTGCTGGACCCCGGGCATGTGGTAATAGCCGTTCAGATGCTGTATCTGTCTGCATCTACACCTGGATAGATGACAGTTGAGCCACAGCCCACCAGTCACCAAGGGTAAAGGAAAAGGTCTTTGGGCACAAAAGAAGCACTCAGCTCAGAAGCTCCTAGGGTTGTTTCATGCCACAGAAGACCCTGGCAAGTTGACTCAGAAAAGTACCTAAGATCCCTGCATTAACAGAGGAATTGGAAAAAGCACTCAAACCCTCTGGTACCTTTTTCTATCAGCACCTCTAAGCCTATCTACTAGAAGGCTTTGGGTCAGTTGGAAATTCATTCTCTATTAAAGTCCAAATTGGTGGTTAAGCAAAACCTCAGTTTTAGTCCTAAGAAAGAGACTGGAAAAGTTTGGCCCATGGTCCCTCAGTGTACCCAGAGATGGCTCTTCAGCCCTTCCCTCAAGGCGGTTCTGAGACACCAAAACTGCTCAGTCATGAGAAACGCTGGAATCACAACCATTTGCTAATTTAACACCATTCTTAGGGATAAAACAAGAAAAAGTAAAGCAAAGCTCCTGAACTCTGAGGACCTGTGACCCTCCCCCGCACCCCCCTTTTGTTCCTTAAGACAAGAGTTCTGATATCCCCACACCAAACCAGTCACTCCATCAGCTAAGCCATCCACCACAGGGCCCAGGGACAGGAGTATAAAAGTCACCATCCAGTCTCCATGTGGCACATTTTCCTGTCCAAAGGCACAGCACACACCCATGGGCAGGGCACCAAAAAGGTAGCGGGCACAGCCCTGGTTTGTGGATAGCATTCTGCCCCTGCACCAGCAGCCGAGGGAAAGCAGTGAGCAGCAGCAGGTGGTCAAGCTCAGGACTTTACGAGCCCTTCAGGGACTCTTGGGGCTGGAAGGGGCTCGCAGGTGACCAAACACCTTCACCAAACACCTGGTGAAGACTTCTCTACTGGAGAGGAGGGGTGAGAGAGGAGTCCGAAGCCTCCCTGGGGAATCCCTGTCCAGCTTTTGATTCCTCAATTTGAACTGAAATTCCAGAACTCAAGTTCTGCTGGGTTCTCAGAAGGACTAGAGAACAGATGTCCCCCTCCCCTTGAAAATAAGAGCCCTTCCTGGTTTGCAGATGAAACGATTTCATCGGTGCCTGGCTGGCCCCAGCAATTAAACACATGTAAAAAAGCACTATCTTTCTAATCTTAAAAAAAAGTAACACATTGTCCCCAGTGTGTTCCTTGAAAAACTGAGAGAGGGGATCTACCCAGCTGCATTTCTGTCCATGGATTACCAAGAGGATTCCTCCCAAAAGCTCCACAGACCAGATCCACCACCTTTAGACCAAAGAGGCTCTGGAGGACTTCGCTGAAACTTGGCCCGCCAGCCCTTCTATGTAACTCCCCTCCAAGAGTGCAGCTGTCTGCAAGCACCCCATACCCAAGACTGCTCTCGAAGACCTACAGTTGCTTTCTGGAGGGGGAGTTCTGGTCTGCCCCTCTCAGAAAGTGCTGATGTGCCCCACCCTCCCATCCCTGGTCTTTCGGGTTCTCTGTTTTCCCCTTCCCAAGCCAGACTCATAGTGGCAGAGGTGGGAATGCCCACAGAGCACATCAATGTGTGCAGGCGGCAGGGCCCTGCTATCAGCCCAAGCCCCTGGATTCCTGAAAGAGCTGAGCTAAGGGCAGGCAGGTCAGGGATACACTGGGAACTGTTCCCCTCACTGCAGCAGCCTGAAGGCCAGGGCTGCCCGGGGCCTGGGAGAGAACGGCTGGAGCAGGATGGGTGTGGAATGGGACATGGAACACTTCTTGAACCTTACTTCACTGTAAGAACATTTTGTTGAGTGGCATGTACAGTCGAGACCTACACAGAGTCACAGATCAATCATCTGTGTAAACTAGGTTACACAGGAGCCTTCTTCATCTGTTTATGTAACCAAGGAGCCTGAAAGGGCCAAGGGTCAGGGCAAAATAAGTTTGTGGATGACCACCACTCTGTTCCCCTACTACTAACTCTCTCCCTGAGCCGTTGTTCTTAATACCCCATGACCAGACTCAGCTTAAGCCCCCGAAAGTCACTCATCGAGTCCCATGTCCTCATGCCTCCCAGGTAGGAACCTCGATTCTTTCCTGGCTGGCAGGGCTGGGACAAGCAGTCAAGCAAAAGACTTAAAACAGAAAACCTCTTTCAGAAAAAGCTGACTCTCTGGCATAGCTCTGCTCATTTCAAAACCTGAGGCCCATGGTCTCAGGGCTCCAGCCCCAACACCGAAATTAAAAGATCCCCCAGAGTGGACGCTCCTGCATCCCAACCCCCCACCCAGGCTCTGTTCCCAGGCCACCCAGCCTCTCAGGACACCAAAGAGAAATGGTTGGGAAAACCTCAGCCTGGAGGGTCTGGTGTTTGTACTCTATGTAAGATCTTACTTAACTAAAAGAGTGGAGAGAACCTGGGGTACTGGATCGGGAGGACATGGGAACTTCTTACCCCAGAGAAAGGTGTATATCTTGCAGGTGGGGATCAATGTGATCCCATACAGGGCTCCCAAGTGTAACAGACCCATGAGGATGATGTTTCTCCAAACATACTCAAGCTTGGGCTTTGGGCCCTCCTTATCCTGGTAAGTTGGGTCATAGATGTCATCTCTCATTTCAGGGCGGATGTCTTCTTCCAAGTATAGGGGAGTCTTCTCCAATTTGCCCCCTCCATTCTGCAGGACCTTGGAAGGAGGTGCTGTGATGGTGGTGGTGGTTGTGTAGGAGCTAGAGATCTGGAAGGGAGAGGAAGTGGAGGGTCAAGAGAGAGGACACGTGGAGGTAGTAGGGACCACTTCACTCCCTAGTCAAGCTGGGGGAAGGACGGGGGATAGGCATAGACCTGGTCCCAATACCCAGGTTACCTGAGGGAAGGCGGAAGACAGGGAAGTCCCCAGGAACTATGCAGAGATTGGGGAGAGGAGGTGAAACCTCAAGGTGAAGGGGAAATAAGAAAGAGGAGTGAAACACTCGCACCCCAACGAGCACACAAAGGAAAGCCCGCATACCTACATACAGAAGGCTACCGGCAGGACCAGGTTTCTCTTTAAAGCTTAAGAAACGAAAGTTGGAGACCTAAGTTTGCACATTACAATCCCCATTCCCAACAAACTGAAGGCAGTACGACTCGCAAAAGATGGCTATGTTCTCCCGCGGTGATCTCAACTCTTCCCCAGTGAGTCACCTAGAAGCCCCGCCAGCACCGGCGAACCCGGGGTCTGGGGGCCATTACTCGGAAGCTCTCACCTCCTCTTGCAGCAAGTGGGCCGGCATCTGGGCTCTCGGACACTGGGATCACTTTCTCGGGGCTGAGACTGCGGAGCGGAGTTCGGGGCAGTCCGAACTGAGTGTAGACTAGTTCCTGAGCCTGCTTTTGCGTGGCGATGCGTGGCGATCCGCGGCGCTGTGCTCGGGACCTTCCGCTGCACGCTGCGCGCTGGATCGGTGTCCGGACCCGACCTGCTGTGCTGGGGATTTAAAGGCTAGCGCTGGCAGCCGGTGACTGTGTCTCGTATTTCCTCAGACCCCTTTTATTCGCTGCCAACAAGGGGCAAAGTGCGCAGAGTTGGCTCACCGTGGGAGATCCGCATGGGCGGGAGAGGGGAGGAGACAGAGCGCCGAGGCGTGCTGGGGGCAGGAGAAGCGAGAACTGGATGCTGCAGACACACCGCGGTTTGGCCGCCGCAGCCCCTGCCTCTGCCCCTGCCCCTGGGGAAATGCTAATGGGCTTCTGTAGACTCTGGCGCGTCATTGGCCGAAGGGAATTTGGTGCCACCTCGTCCTGCCGTTGCCATTGGCTCGGCGCAATCTGCTGTTCCCTCTGCCGCGAGCTCCTCACTCCCCCTCCCCTCCCTTTCTCCTCGGCTTCTCTTACACCGGCCGCTGGGCCTCCACCGGGCACCCTGCCGCCTCGGAGGCGCTCGGGAAGAGGGAGAGGACCCAGTCGGGGAATGGCGCGGGGATGCGTGCCAGCCCAGGACTGGCCCCGGGCAATTCGCAAATGGATGGGCACTAGGGAAGTTTCCCGGGAAAGAGTGGGGAAACCACGCGGGCGACCACTCCGCACAACTCCACCCCAGCCTTCCCGCTCGTCTAGACGCGTAGGCGGGGAGACGTGTCCTCAAACCCGGGTCAGGGGCCGCGAGCGCGGCGAAGCCCCGCCTCCCTCTGTGCGGAGCGCGCCGGGGATGCGGGGTAGGGGGCGGGGGGCGGTTCGGTCTGCCGCGGAACAATGGCCCCGCCCCGCCCACCAGCGGCGCAGCGCTAACCCGGGACTGCTGGACAGGCTCGCGGGTCTCCCCGCGGGCGGGCAGGCGGGCGGGCGGCCGCGCACACACAGTAGACGCACTGATGTGTAGATCTGCACGCGCGCAAGGGGTTCAGCCAATGGGCACGCCGATAGGAAATGTTCACCGCCAGGCACCGGTGAGCTGTGCGATCCCGGTGCCCACGCCAACAGAAGGTGTGCGGGATGTTTTGGAGATTAGAATGTCGGGTCGTTGTTTTGGAATTGCCTTCTTTGGGATAGGCCATTTCGTGGAGAAAGTACAGATGTGCTTTCACTCAGAAACAGGAGAAAGTACTTGTAAGTGCAGCAAGAGGAGCCAAAAGGTATTGCAAGCCAATCCACAAGAATCATTTCATTTGATACTTACTTGTGGCCCTGCGAGGTGGGTAGTTAGTCATTCCCTTTTAAAAGATGAGAGAAGTAAGCTATGGAGAAATTAAATAACTTGCTTTATGGTCACAGCAGCCAATCAATGATGGAGCTAGTAGCTGAGTCCAGAAATGTAATGATGGAGCCCAGGTCTTAATCCCTGTTCAGAATCCCTGGTCCCTGAGATGTTCTGACTTCACTGTTGTGGCTCACAGTCTTGCCTTTTCTGGGGGCTGTGGGAGCCTTACCATGGGGATAAGCTGGGAATCAGGCAGGCTGTGGACTCTACCGGGCTCCACACCCCTGTCTCCCCAAATACCATCCCTTTGGGAAGAGAAGAAAGTGAGGAGTTTTGTGCCAGCAACTAGCTTCTGGAAGAGAGGCACCTGGGATTGCCTGGGAGGATGATTAAGGAGCTCCCTAGTAAGCCACAGGTCGTGGGGTCTGGCCAGCTGGCCGGTCAACATCTACCTCCATTCCAGTCCTGACTCACTGTCCAGTGCAAAAGTTTTGAATGAGACTAGATGTTTTTAGATACAGACAGCTGTCTCATCACAGCTCAGAAGCCTCAGCATGTATGTGGGAGAGAAGTCTGGGCAAGTGTTGCTCCTCTCCAGGCTCTCCTGCAATGTCTAATTGGCTTAATTCCTCTGCCATCTATAGGGCTATTCTTCAAGAGTCAGGGTTGCTTTGAGGGTGTACCCTCAATTGTGGCCAAAAGTAGCTCTACCATTGAGACCAAATTTCTTTCCCTTTAACTGACGAGGTATGTCTGAGCCTATTTCCTCCAGACCCTGGACTTCTTCAGGGAACCAGCCTGAAACATCAGAGTTCTCTGGAAACTACCCTCCTCCTCACTTAGACTCGGGTAGGTATGACTGCTGGTATCACTTAATGCTGCCATTACTATGTAAGCTAGGTGCTAGGTCATTCATTTTCTGCAAGAGAAAGGAAAAGGGGCCTGCCAAATAAATGGAGAATCAGGGATGTTTTATTCCTCTCTAAAGACAAGATGCTACCCTGCGGGGGAATCTCTGGGAGTTTATGGAAGGTCTGGATAAGGAGAGAGTTTTGGGGAGGAGAGGAATGGCCAGAGCCCGTCTCACTGTTGATAACTAATAGTAGAAAGGTGAATGGTTCCCTAGCTTGGGCTTCCTCCCTGAAGTTCATCTGGGGCATATCACATGGCTATGAATGTGTCACCCACTACTTTAAAACTCTCAGTAGCTTGCCACAACCCATGAAATGTGGCTATGTGGTAGGAGTAATATTATGAGGAAAGCATGAGCTTTAATTTTTTTTTTTTTTCCAGTCATGAGGGACCTTAGCACCCTGACCAGGGATCAGACGTGTGCCCCGTACATTGGTAGTGCAGTCTTAACCACTGTACTGGCAGGGAAATCCCAGCATGAACTTTGATATCAAGAAGTATTAGGTCAGTGGCAAATTAGAAGTTATAAATAAGTATATGATCAATACTTGTATTCAATTGCATGTATACATTGATTAAGATGATAGATGTTTTAGTGCATAATAGGAAAGCACAAAATATGCTTGGGAGATGAAGATTGGGCCTATAAATCTTGCTTTGTGAAAAGGGGGTACCATGGCAGTTTCTGGACTGATGTTGATCTATGGATTAATTTAATCCCTATAAAAATACAACAGATTTCTTTGAGGAAATAGACAAGCTGACTCTAAAATTTAAGTGGAAATGCAGAGGATCTAGAGTAGCCAAAAATTATCTTGGAGAAAAAGAACAAAGTTGAAGGAGTAAAAATATTTTAATTAGGACTTACCATAAGCCTAGAATATTCGAGAGAGTATTAGGAAAATAGAGACAAATAGGTCAATGAAACAAATTAGAATTTTTAGAAATTCACCAACGCATGTTAACTGACTTTTTACAATGGTCCCAGGTGAGTACAATGTGGGAAGGAAAGTCTCTTTTAACAAGTATTTCTGGGACAACTGGATAAGCATATAGGTTAAATGAACCTCAACCTCTAGCTCATTCCACCCACAAAAAATTAATTTGACAGCTAAATGTAAACCTACAACTATAAAGTTTCTATATAGAACAGAGGAAAAGATCTTTGTAAACTGGAGGTAGGCAAAGGTTGTTTGGACAGGATACAAAAAAGCAAGAACCATGGGGTGGGGAAATGGATAAATTAGACTCAAGAAAGTTGACATTTTCTGATACCAAAAGGAACTATTAAGAAAACAAATAGATAAGACAGTGAATGAGAACATATATCACAGCACATAAAAAGATAACTCAGAAAAATGACATAAGATTTAAACATACATTTCACAAAAGGAGGTATAAAAATAGCCAATAAGCACATAAAAAATTGCTGAACAGCACTAGTCTTAGATATGACACCTAAAGCATAGGCAACAAAGGAAAAAAAATAGATAAATGGAACTTCATCAAAATTAAACCTTTTATGCTTCAGGGGTTATTATCCAGAAAGTGAAATGACAACCCCAGAATGGGAGAAAATGTTTGCACATTGTATATCAGAAAAGGAATTCATATCTAGAATGTACTAGGAACTCTTACAACTCAGTAATAAAAACCCAATTAAAAATAGGTACTGCTCCAAAGAAGACTTGCAAATGACCTATAAGCATAGGAAAAGATGCTCAGCATTGTTAGCCACTAGCAAAATGCATGTCAAAACCGAGATGAGATACTTGATGCCCATTAGGATGCCTATATTTAAAAGTGGTGAGGATATGGATACATTGAAGCCTTGCTATTGGTAATGGAAAATGGTGTACCCACTTTTGAAAAACAGTTTAGTAGCTCCTCAAAAGATTAAGCATGGAGTTACCATATGGTCCAGAATTTCACTCCCAAGTATATCCCCAAGAGAAATAAAAATATATGTGCACAGATAAACATCTATACGGATATTCATAACAGCCAAAAAAAAAAAAAATGGAGACAACCTAAACACCCATTGACTGACTAATGGATAAATAAGAGGCAGAATGTTTTGCAGAGGAATATTATTCAGCATTTTTTAAAAAAAGAATGAAGTACTTGTATATACCATGATATAAATGAACCTTGAAAATATGCTCAAACACTCAAACCACTCAAACCCCTCAACAAAGAACCACATATGTATGATACCACTTATATGAACTGTCCAGAATAGCGAGATCTGTAGAAACATAAAGTAATTTATGTTGTTGTAAATAAACATAATAAAGAAATTTATTGTAAATAAACAATAAAGTAAATTTGTTGTTGTTGTCATTTGGTAACTAAGCTGAGTCTGACTCCTTGCGATCCATGGAGTACAGCCCACCAGGCTTCTCTGTCCGTGGGATTTTCCAAGCAAGAATACTGGAGTGAGTTGTCATTTCCTTCTCCACAGGATCTTCCAGACCCAGGGATCAAACCCTTGTCCCCCGCTTTGGCAGGCGGATTCTTTACCACTGAGCAACCAGGGAATCCCTATAAGGGCTGAGAACACACTAAATGTTGGTGACCATGTGAAATCTCTGAAGCCCTCAAACGTTGTTGGTGGAAGCATGAAACAGTACAACTACTTTGAAAACAGTTTGGCAGTTTCTTAAAGTGCTGAATACTCCCATCCAAAGATCCGGCAATTCCACTGCTGGAACTGTCCTCAAGTGAAATGAAAACATATGTCCACAAAAAGACTTGTACAAGAAAATTCATTATGACTTCATACATTATAGCCTCAAATGGGAAACATCCCCAAAGTTGCTCCAAGAGGAGAATGGATGAACAATGTATGGAAAGAATGAACTATAAACATGTGCAACAATATGGATGATTCTTTAAAAAAAATATGCTCACCAAAAGCTAGACACCAAAAGTAACATAGTGACTGATTTCCTTTTTATGAAATCTAGTAAGAGGAAAAACTAATGTGTAGTGTGAGAAGGCAATAAAATATTCATTGAACCCCTACTCTACAGCAGGGATTGTTCTAGGAGTTGGGAACACTGATGATAAAGCTCCCCATTCTTGCCTTCATGGAGTTTACATTCTGATGGGAGAGACAATTAACAGACTTATTTAATAGCAAGTGCAGGGGAGGGGAAAAAAAAGAATAAGGGAATTTAGAGCAAATTGTTCTATGAAATGCAGAAACTTTGGAGATTCTGGGCATAATCTGTGCTCAAGAGGAGCCCAAACTCATGTCTCTCTCTTTTTTTGTTTTAGATTACAGTTTGCTGGCCCTAATAGCCTGCTGCTTCAGTATTTGTGGCCTCTTTCTGGACTGGGTTCCCATTTAGCTATGACTTTTCTGGTTCCCCTTTGGGATACAAATGTGTACTCAGGACTTGCTGTCCTGGTTCCTGGGCTGGACCCAAAGTAGACAATCACTACTGGGTGAGGTTCATTTCTAGGTTGCAGGTAGTTGCAAGGGACAGCCTACGGGCAGAACTCACCAGAACTGCTGAGTCTCTTCACCTGGCCTCTATCCTTTCTTGACCTCTACCAGCGGTGAGGAGGTTCTGTGCCCTTGCTCTTTCATTTTAGCCTTTAGGAGCTGGCAGCTGAACTCTCCCCCGTAATTGTGCTCTTGCATTTACCTGACCTCTGACTTACAGGGATTCTTAAGAAAAGGGAGGAAAAAAAAAAAAAGAAAAGGGAGGACAGTTCAGAGGACTTTCCCACCTCTTCCCACTGCTGAGAAGGCAAAGATTTTCTCCACCCACATGACAAGAAAGAGCATGACCCCACCCAGGCAAGCAGGTCACTATCAGGAGAGAGAGAGATACTTCTGGGACATAGAGGTGCTTCTCAGCTTGGCATCAGCTCTTCCCCTTGTGTGAAGGCCTCTCTTTAGTGACCTGGCCTCTCCGAGCTTGGCTTTGGGTGTCCCACGCTAAGCAGCCCAGTGGGAGGGCAGTAGGCTTCCATGGGAGGCCATGATCCTCCTGGAGGGGGAGCCCTTCAGGTGTTGGGGTGGGGAGAGTGGCCCAAGCCCAAAGCTTTCAGGAAGAAGCAGACTTGTGAGGCAAGGTTCCTTCTCCCTTTTTCACCTCCTATGACTGTGAGTCATTCTTGGCTACAGAACCAGCTGCCACATTGTCAGGACAGTCCCTCTGTGGACTCCACATGGCCAGGGCAAAGGTTTTGGAATGTAGGGGCTGTACGTTGCATGCTGATGATTTTGTCGGTTTATGAGTGTCTCTCTGCTTTCTGGATCCAGGGCGAAGCCTCCAGAATCCTTGTTCTAAAGACCCGGGAGCCCTGGGTGTTAGGATACTGGCTCCCTGTTGCTTTGTAGCTGGCCACATCACAGCATAGTAGGTTTCAGCTTTCTTTCCCTTTGTGTAGTAGGCAGTGGGGTGACACAGTGGATAACCCCGCTTGGGAAATAAGTCAACACTTGAGAATATGGAAAATAGCAAGATTCCAGAACCGGTTCCTTGCGTCAGGAAGATCCCCTGAGGAGGAGATGGCACGCAGCGGCAACCCATTCTGGTATTCTTGCCTGGAGAATCGCATGCACAGAGGAGCCTGGTGGGCTGCAGTCCATGGGGTCACAAAGAGTCGCACTTGACAGCGCACACACACACAGGCAGAGATAATACATTTCCTTGACCTAACGGCCTACCCGATGATAATAGTAATTAGGCTCATTTCCTCCCCGATGCCTGACAGGTACCCAAGGCTTCTCTTCAGCCCCTCAGATCCTGAGATTAAAGTGTCTGCTTGCTCAAACAAGCACGTTGAGACAGGGTGTGATCCAGCCAGCCCCACGTCACTGTCCTTCCATACTCCCATGGCCTTGTGACATCAGGGCAAGAGGCCAGAGCTGTGCAGACTGTCATCACCCCCCTGACCTCAAGATTTTCCGTGGGACCTGGCAATGTGGAGAACGGCTGGAAGTCAGCACCCACATCTGGCCTGGGGTTGTCCCTGGCCTGTTCTCTGTGCAGAGACAAGGGGTAGGACCCTCCTGGGCTATGGGCTCCTTCCTGTCTCATGGTCCAAGCTGAGTCACAGACAGCTGACAGCCAGGAGAGCTAGCATCAGTGAACTCCCTTCCTCCTGCCCAGAGGAGTGGGGACCAGGCTGGTCTGCATTCTGGGCATCCACTGGCTTCTGGGGGAGATTGAGTAAAACAAGGGGTGGAGACCCTGCACTTCCATAAATATATCAGCTCTTTCATTCAATGAATATGGAGTGCCACATGGTTCCAGGCACAGTGGCAAGTGCTTAAGTCATAAGGAGATCCTGACCTTGGGCAACTCACCGTAGTAGTGGAGATCCTTATAACTCTGGATGACGGTGTTTAGCACAGGGTGCTATGGACTCCAGGGAGAGGCACATACCAGACCAGCTTGGGAGAATCAGGGGAGACTTCCTGGAGGAGGTGGCAGTGTTGAGTCTCAAGGTACCATTGGGATGGATGTGGAGAAGGGTAGTTGACAAGTTTAGAGGCCCAGAAGAGGAAGAGAGATTCAAAACTGACACTCTGCTGGTTAGGACCCAGGCCAGAGAGATGGTGCGAGGTCTTGTGCTGTGTGACCCTAGTTGAGGAGAGGTTGGGGCGCTTTTCCAGCCAGCTCCCTGTCTGACTGTGTGTGTGTCTACACCATCCCCAGAGCTGTGATCTGCCTCGCCGCAGCCCTCCTTCCCCAGATTTTTCCGTCAGGCCTAGAACAGCAGTGTGTGAGCGTGCATGCCTATGCGTGCGCACGTACAGCCATACGCAGCTGTGTGTCCCCAGGGGGGCTTGTGGGGGAGATTCGGCGCCTCTGCCAACTAATTCCTGCCTATCTCTGGGAACTGGGCCTATGTCTGCAGATCGGAGTGAATGCTACCGGGCACAGTTAATGGGAAGAGTGTGGGACCAGGGGCTAACAGTCTGGGCATGCGAGACTTGGGGACAAAGGTCTTCTTAGGATGAGGTCCAGGCTGGTGATCTCACTGACACCCTAGGGAGGTGACACCCAGGGACAGATCATGGGACTGGGGCCAGGCTGGCAGTTTCTGTGGTGGCCTGACTTTTCACCAGGGCTCTTACCCCAGCCAGGGAAGGTATCCCCTACCTGAGCATTTCATCTGTGGTGGGCAGCAAGAAGGACAGGCCCAGGGCCTCCAATAACAAATACATGAGCTGGAATGAAAGCCTTTCTTGCCCTGACTCTGTTCTGCACTGAATGGAGAAGAGAGGGCCTGCCCCAGCCTTGCTTTTGTGGTCAGAGAGAGGTATACCCCGCTTGCTTCGTATAGTGGCTAAGGGGAGTCTCACTGTCTTCCAGAATTCCAAATCAATTTTCCCTCTCTTCTACAGGTGGAAGGTTAAAGGACTTAACCATTCCATGCCCTCAGCCCCTCTCTTTTGTATCTCTTCCTCCCTCCTTGTTGTTCCCTGCAGGCCCCTACCTGAACCCAGCCCCCATGAGGCACCCTCTCCCCAGCTGATCCAGCCTCTAGCCTCCACAGGCGGTTGGCCTGCTCTCCCCTGCCCTTCCCTTTGCCCGATTGTAACCTCTGCCACAGCTGATGTCACCCCGCTTTGCACTGACACAGCAGTTGAGCCGGGTACAGCAGGGCTGCACGGGCCAGAGGGCAGCTGTCTGTGTCCCAAGTCAGGCTGCCCGCGGTACTTCCCCCGCAGCCTCTCCCTCTGAGCCAGTGTATCCACCTGAGGACTGAGTGTTGACCGAGCCTTCACAGTGCCCAGGTGACTGTTAGTTCTCTGTTGTGCAGGGGCAGTGGTGGTGGGTGGGGAGTTGGTGGAGAACGCAGCAAGCTCCAAAGCTGCCCCCGGAGAGCTCACAGCTTTCCAAAGGAAACAGGACAAAGTACAATATCCAACTGGGCAGGATAGCATCTAATGACAGCAGGGTATAAACATTCCATATTAAATGGGGAATGGGTTCAGGAGAGGTTCCTAACCGAAGTGCCCCTAGAATTGGTTAAAGGAGAGAATGGGCCGGAGACAAACTCATTTAGCAATTTTTTGAGCATCTATTCCTGTGCGCTGGCCTGGGTGTTTTGACAAGCTACTAATATTTATTGATATATTTAGCCTATTTTACAAGGCTCAGAAAGCTGTACCAGTCTGGGGCTATTAGGGTGGGGGTGATGTGGTGGGGACATATTAACTCCCTTTGCTAGGGGTGGGTAGATACTTCATAGATTCGTCTAGCAAGGAGTTCATTCCAAGCATGGAACAAATGTGCTGAGTGGGGAGTGGAAAGGAGTCTTGCTAGTCCCATTGCCCCCATCAACCTGAACTAAGGTCCAGGCCCCTGGGCAGGTTACAGTCTGGAAGCCCACCCCACCACCATGACCTTCCACATCACCTGGAGGTGTCTTCTTTTTATTTCACTCCCCTTCACCTTTCTTCTCCATCTCTCTCTGCCCGAGAGAAAAAGGGAAATCCCACACTTGCCCTCAGCTTCCCCTTTGTCATCTAGGTGTAAATGATGCAATTGGGGTAGATTGCCAGGCCATTCTCTGCTGCTCCCATGCCAGGGGTTGCCTGGATTCCCTTTTAAACTCCCAAGTTATTTCCTCCCATTTCCCTAAGGGACTCTGGTTTGCAATGCCACCTGGCCCAGACACTCTCTTGCAAAATCCTTGCTTTCCCCATGCGCTCCTTTCAAGCAGCAGCACAGAGAGCCAGCTATATTCAGCCCATCCCTGCCAAGCCTGTCTTTCAGCTGAGGACCAGCCAGGGGAGAGAGGAGCAAAACCCAGAGGTCCGAGCACAGTGAGCCCTTGGCACTCCGGGCAGGCCTCGGAGGCGACTGACATGGTTAAGTCCTTGTCATGCTGGGCACCCACAAGTCTTCTTCCCTAACACCCTTCTCCCCAAACTTCTGCTTTCTGTGGGCAAATGCCAACTTCTTCCTGGCCCCCAAGAGCTACCTGGCCCTCTGGACCACTTGGCAAAGCTATAGCTGCCCTGTTATGTACTTGGCCTTGGCAGAGGCCAGAACATACTGACAACTCTGGTGCCAGGGGAGGGTCATCTGAGACAGCAGGACTCCGGGAAAGGGATGGGCCCTGGTGCTTGACAACCTATCTCCTGCCAGGCCAGACCGACGCCTGGGCCTGTGGGTCAGAGCTGAAGCCACTACCCAGTTAATCCCATCACCTCCTTCAGTTTTTGAGAGCTTATAAGCAAGAAGGTGCCAAAGGCAGGGGCCTCAAAAAGGTAGGGCTTTCTTGAGAGGGTATAGTGCTTGGATTCATCCAGGAAAGTGGAGAATTGGATGCAGCAGGCAGCAGATGGGAGGAGTCTGTTCACTGGGGGAGGGGTTAGGGAGTGGGGCATGAAGTCAGCACAAGAGGTGTGAAGTGGGGATTGAACTGCTCCCCTCAGAGGTGGGGAACACAGACGGCCCTTCGTGGAGACTACTGGGGGCTGTTGTTCAGTCTCTAAGTTGCGACAATTTGCGACCCCATGGACTGCAGCATGCCAGGCCTCCCTGTCTTTCACTATCTCCTGGAGTTTGCTTAAACTCATGTCCATTGAGTCAGTGATGCCATCCAACCATCTCATCCTCTGTCGTCCCCTTCTCCTCCTGCCTTCAATCTTTCCCAGCATCGGGGTCTTTTCCAATAAGTCAGCTCTTTGCATCAGGTGGCCAAAATATTGGAGCTTCACCTTCAACATCAGTCTTTCTAATTAATATTCAGGGTTGATTTCCTTTAGGATTGACTGATTGGAGCTCCTAGGTGTCCAAGAGACTCTCAAGAGTCTTCTCAAGCACCACAATTGGAAAGCATCAGTTCTTCAGTACTCAGCCTTCTTTATGGTTCAACTTTCACATCCATACATGACTAACGGAAGAACCATAGCTTTGACTAGACTGACTTTGGTGGCAAAGTGATGTCTCTGCTTTTTAATATGCTGTCTAGGTTGGTCATAGTTTTTCTTCCAAGAAGCAAGCATCTTTTAATTTTGTGATTGCAGTCACCATCTACAGTGATTTTGGAGCCCAAGAAAATAAAATCTGCCACTGTTTCCACTTTCCCCCCTTCTATTTGCCACGAAGTGATGGGACTGGATGCCATGATCTTAGTGTTTTGAGAGTTGAGTTTTAAGTCAGTTTTTTTCACTCACCTCTTTATACCTTCATCAAGAGGCTCTTTACTTCCTCTTGGCTTTCTGCCATTAGAATGGTATCATCTACATATCTGAGATTGTTAATATTTCTCCTGGCAATCTTAATTCCAGTTTGGGATTCATCCAGCCCAGCATTTTGCATGTTGAACTCTGCATAGAATTTAAATAAGCAGGGTGATGATATACAACCTTTGTGTTCTCCTTTGCCAATGTGGAACCAGTCTGTTGTTCAATATCAGGTTCTAATTGTTGCTTCTTGACCTGCATACAGGTTTCTTAGGAGACAGGTAAGGCGGTCTGGTATTCCCATTTCTTTAAGAATTTTCTACAGTTTGTTGTGATCCACACAGTCAAAGGCTTTCATGTAGTCAATGAAGATGTTTTTCTGGAATTCTCTTGCTTTTTTAATGAATGTTGGCAATTTGATCTCTGGTTCCTCTGCCTTTTATAAATCCAGCTTGTATATCTTGAAGTTCTCAGTTCACATACTGTTGAAACCTCACTTGAAGTATTTTGAACATTACCTTGGTAGCATGTGAAATGAGTGCAAGTACCCTGTAGTTTGAGCATTCTTTGGCATTGCCTTTCTTTGGAATTGGAATGAAAACTGACCTTTTCCAGTTCTGTGGTCACTGCCGAGTTTTCCAAGTTTGCTGGCATATTGAGTGCAGCACTTTAACAGCATCATCTTTTAGGATTTGACATAGCTCAGCTGGAATTTCATCACCTCCACTAGCTTTGTTTGTAGTAATGCTTCCTAAGGCCCACTTGACTTCACACTCCAGGATGTCTGGCTCTAGGTGAATGATGACACCATCATGGTTATCTGGGTCATTAATATTTTTTTTGTATAGTTCTTCTGTGTATTCTTGCCACCTCTTCTTAATCTCTTCTGCTTCTGTTCTCTTCTTGCCATTTCTGTCCTTTATTGTGTCCATCTTTGCATGAAATGTTCCCTTGGCATCTCTAATTTTCTTGAAGAGATCTCCAGTTTTTCCCATTCTATTGTTTTACTATATTTCTTTGCATCGTTCACTTAAGGCTTTCTTATTTCTCCCTGATATTCTCTGGAACTCTGCATTCAGTTGGGTATATCTTCCCCTTTCTCCTTTGCCTTTTGCTTCTCTTCTTTTCTTAGCTATTTGTAAGGCCTCCTCAGACAACCATTTTGCCTTCTTGCATTTTTTTCCCTTATGGGTAGTATTGGTCACTCCCTCCTGTACAATGTTATGAACCTCTGCCCATAGTTCTTCAGGCAGTGTGTCTACCCCTAATCCCCTTGGATCTATTCATCACCTCCACTGTATAATCATAAAGAATTTGATTTAGGTCAATGATCTAGTTTTTTCCCCTACTTTCTTCAATTTAAGCCTGAATTTTGCATTAAGGAGTTCATTACCTAAGCCCACAGTCAGCTCCAGGTCTTGTTTTTGCTGACTGTATAGTTTCTCCATCTTTGGCTGCAAAGAATATATTCAGCCGGATTTCAGTATTGACCATATGACAATGTCCATGTGTAGAGTCATCTCTTGTGTTGTTGGAAGAGAGTGTTTGCTATAACCAGTGTGTTCTCTTGGCAGAACTCTGTTAGCCTTTGCCCAGCTTCGTTTTGTACCTGAGGGCCGAGGCTGTTCCTTTTCCAAAGGAAGGTGTGGAGACCATGAAAACAGGCCTTACAGATTTCCATCTACTGGTGGGATGATTGACCAAGAGCCTCCACCTGGGGCACTTATAGGTGAGCAGCCCAGCCAATATCGAGCTTAGCAGGGATACTCGGAGAAGGCAATGGCACCCCACTCCAGTACTCTTGCCTGGAAAATCCCATGGGCAGAGGAGCCTGGTGGGCTGCAGTCCGTGGGGTCGCGAAGTTGGACACGACTGAGCGACTTCGCTTTCACTTTTCACTTTCATGCATTGGAGAAGGAAATGGCAACCCACTCCAGTGTTCTTGCCTGGAGAATCCCAGGGACGGGGGAGCCTGGTGGGCTGCCGTCTATGGGGTCGCACAGAGTCGGACACGACGAAGTGACTTAGCAGCAGCAGCAGCAGCAGCGGGGATACTAAGGCAGGCTCCTTCCTGGGAGACACAGAATTCTCCTGGTGGTTTGTTTGGGCTCCCTGAAGGTCTTGGCCAACATTTCTGAGACTAACTATACTGTAGGCGGCTCCACACCAACTTTCCTCCTCTCTCTTCTTCATTTGAGGTCAGACTCATTCTGGTCTGACAGCTCTCCTAGCATTCCTAGGCTCACTCCATATTTTCACTTGCAAGTGTTTCCCACACTAAAAACCCTCACAAGCTTTATTCTTGGCTTCTGCTTCTCAGAGGACACAGATTAACACAAAAAGCCTCCATGCCTCCAGAATGATAAATCCCTGTGGGTTAGGACCTGTTAGCAGAGTTACCAAGCTGAAAAGAATAAGCAACAGGAATGAGCAGAGGAGAGAAACAGTCCCTAGGTTGGAGACGCTCTGAGTACACAGCCTTTCAAACTGGACAAGGGTACTGCTACCACCTGGTGGACATTTTAGGCAAAGTACCGTTGTGCCTTCCCACTCCGCTCTGTGATCCTGTGCAAGAAGGTGGGAGTGAAGAATCTATTCTGGGCCTTGGGATCCCCTCTCCCTCATTTCGGAGAAGGCAATGGCAACCCATTCCAGTACTCTTGCCTGGAAAATCCCAAGAATGGAGGAGCCTGGTGGGCTGCAGTCCATGGGGTTGCTGAGAGTTGGGCACGGCTAAGCAACTTTACTTTCACTTTCATACGTTGGAGAAAGAAATGGCAACCCACTCCAGTGTTCTTGCCCAGAGAATCCCAGGGACGGGGGAGCCTGGTGGGCTGCCGTCTATGGGGTCGCACAGAGTCGGACACAACTGAAGCGGCTTAGCAGCAGCAGCAGCTCCCTCATTTACAGCATAAATTATAAGAATTGAATTCCAGATTCAAATGTTTATCCTTTAAAGTCAGCACCATGGTTGGACATCTGTGTAGATACTAAAAATCACTAGCTTGTATACTTAAATGGGTAAACTGTATGATCTGTGAATTATATCTCAATAAAGCTGTTTTTAAAATTCAGCACCAGAAGAGGAGTTGGAATGAACTGAAACTTCTATTTTATTTAAAATAATTTTTATTTTTAAAAGGAAAAAATAGAAGAATTTTAATTTTAATTTGGAGGACAGTTGATTTACAATGTTGGGTTTGTTTCAGATATTATGAACTGAAGCTTTTAGAACATGAAGATGAGGATGGTTGGTTTCAGTTTCTTAGGACATCCCTAAGCAGATGTGCAAGCAGCTCACCTAGCAGGGACTCAGATACTTAGTACATTTACATGTGCAGTTAAATGGAGCCACTTCTTTCGTTGCCTTGCCACCCACACTTTAACCTCGACACCCCTGCTCCTCCAAATCAGGCATCTCTAGCCTCCTCATTCTTCAAGGTCTCCTGAGAGATTCTAGCCTAAACATCCAGAAGCTTTTATCAGAATTCTTGACCTTGTAGCACCATTTGATACCGTCCATCAGCCCCTACTTCTTCAAACACTCCTCCTCTGACTTTTGTGTCTTGAAAATCTCTGGTCCTCCTCCTGTCTCTAATGACTTTTTCTCCCTTTTGGCTCCTCTTCCATCCTCCAACTCAAGTTCTTTTCTTTCTTTATTCAGTCTAATCCTTTGGCAATCTTAACTGCTCCTGCGGCTCCAATAAACTTCTAGCCACACAATCCCCATATTACTGTCCATAGTCTTTATTGCCCTCTTAAACTTGAGCCCAAATTGTTCAACAGCCTCTCAGATTTCATCATCTTAACACTTTAGGCTCAAATATGCTTAAAGTCAAATTCATCACCTTCCTACTGAAATTCACTCCTGTTTTGCTCCATCTCCCAACCCACCTTGTAATAGCATCACCACTCTTCCAATTGTCCAGGTTTGAGACCTTAGATCTGCCTCTGATTTCTCTCCCTTGTACCTCACATCCTTCAGGTGCATTGTAATCCCAGCAGATGCCACCTAAGAGATTTCTCATATATCTTTCCCTTCCTTTCTAATCTTATTTCACCGAATGAAATTCATACTTTCATTATCTGTCCCTGAACTAACACAGTAATTTTCCAACTGATTTGCTTGCTTCCAGTTTCTCCCCAAACCAACGTATCCTGTTGTCAGACTGTTTTCCATAAAATATAGCTTTAATATAGTTACTCTGTTCAGATGCTCTGTTTGTCTTTCTGTTGCCTAAGCTGAATCTCCAGCACTTTGGCCACCTCGTGCAAAGAGTTGACTCATTGGAAAAGACTCTGATGCTGGGAGGGATTGGGGACAGGAGGAGAAGGGGACAACAGAGGATGAGATGGCTGATGGCATCAGCGACTCGATGGACATGAGTTTGGGTGAACTCCGGGAGTTGGTGATGGACAGGGAGGCCTGGCGTCCTGCAGTTCATGGGGTCGCAGAGAGTCGGACACGACTGAACGACTGAACTGAACTGAACTGAGACCTTATTGTGCTGCGCTCAGTCTCTTCAGTCGTGTCCGACTCTTTGCGACCCTATGGACTGTAGCCTGCCAGGCTTCTCTGTCCATGAGATTCTCCGGGCAAGAATACTAGAGTGGGTTGCCATTTCCTTCTCCAGGGCATCTTCCAGACCCAGAGATGGAACCCATGTCTCCTGCATTGCAGGCAGATTCTTTATCACTAAGCCATCAGGGAAGCCCCAACTATACCTTATTTCTGCCTCTTAAAATATTATCCATCCTTCAAAATCCATTTCAGTGCCATTCCATTCAAAATTCCCTTCTTGACCTTCCCAATTCCAAACCTAATCACCTTCCTTCCTCTGTGAGATGCTGTACTTCCTACTATATTACTCATCATTGAAACTATTTTCATACCTGCCATGCATTTCACCCATATTCTTCCCCAGCTGTAATCTCCAAAGAAATAGCAATTAGGCTTAGAGCAGGCAGGTGGGAAGCAAATCTACTGTGTGATGACTCCCATGTCAAGAAACAAACACACTGATGTTTCACTGATATGGACAGCAGGTGTTGTGAAGGCAACCAGCCAAGAGGTTCTCTGAGTCTGAAATAAAAATGAACCTCAGATTTTTATGAACATAACTACTGACAACTGGCTTTTTAAAAATAATTATTTTTTCCAAATATGAAAGTACTCATAATCATTGTAGAAAAAATTAGCAAAACAATAAGCATCTATAATCACACCATCCAGAGCTACCATTACTAAATATTTTTATTCTTCAATATTCGTCCTTTTTTTGATGCATCTATCTAAGTACATACAGAGAAAATTTGAATTCTGTACATGTATATGCCAGAAGTTTTAACATAGCTTTTAACTGAGCTTTTTCTTACGACATTAAATGTTACTCAAAAATGTTGCTAATTTCTGCACAACAATCCATTATGTGAATGTGTCTTAATTTACTGGATCTTTTTTTCTGTTGTTCGATATTTGAGCTTCCTCTTTTCCAGCTTTTTAAAAACTTAATAACTGTTATCAATCACGCTGATAGAGATACCAAGCTAGATTTCTCGATTTGAGATAACAGGGCCAGTGGAACAAAAGAAAAGAAAGCTCTTGGTTCTGAATTCCTGTTCAGGAAGTTTTTTTAAAAAAATTTTGAAAAACGATTGACCTTTATTGAGGTGTGATTGCCGTACAAAAAGCTGTATTAATGTGTACCGCGTAGTGAGTTTGGCAATAAGTATACAGCTTTAAAACCATCACCTCAGGAAATTTTAATCAATTTGTAGTTTCACCAGCTGCTCTAGATCTTTTATTCATCTGTCTCTTTTTCAGCTTTTGAAGAGATAACCAATTTCAGGAGTGAAAAAGTGATTGGATTCCCTGATTTTGGAAAGAAGCTAAGGCATGAGTAATTCAAGCTTAGCTCAGCTCCCATTCCAGTGACCATGAGGGACAAAGATGGCTGTAAGTTTCACTGTTTCTTGCAGTGTTGTGACTTTCTTCTCGTTTCATCTTTTAATTTGGTCTGTTTCCTTGTGCGTACTATCAATAAAGCATGTCTGCCTCTCAGAAAATGTGGTGTGCTGCAGGGACAAGGAGCAGGAGGAGAGAGAGAAATCATCATTCCGTTCCTCATTGATCTCAGAATGCTGGATCTCCTGCTGCAGAGCCACACAGCGCCTGTTGCTTCTCCCTTGCAGTACTTTTTATGATGATAAACCATCAATGATTTGTATATTTGTTTAATGTTTCTCTTCCTCAACAGGATGTAAATTTCATGAGGCAGGTGGCCCTAATGATCTCCTTTGCTATTTCAGTAAACATCTGTGGAGTGAATTATGATTAGAATGAGAACTCAGGATGGAAAAAGATGTGGCTTCTCTAATGGGGCTTTCAGAGGGAGGGACAAGGAGGTATGGTGAATGTTTGCCCTGAGAGCCTGAGGTGATGCTGGAAGACTGAACCCTGAGGGACCTGCCCTGGGGCTCCAGTCTCCCCTCTTCACAGGCTTGGGACAGTCAGTCAAAGTGCCTTATGTGAAATGTGGTGAGTGGCTCTGAGGAGAAGAACCTCATTCTCTCACGTCCTCTTCCTCGAGCCTCTCTATCCTCCATCTCCTTTCCCTCTCATGCCCTTCTTTCTCCTCTCCTCCTCTTTCTTTCTAGCCTGATGTCTCCTACTCATGCGGAGCTCTTTCCTTCCCTAATCCACCCCCTCCAGCAGGTGGCCTGATTAACACTCCACGAACACACCTGCTAAAGAACACTGCCTACCACAGCAGGAGCTCTGCCTAGAAAGGAAACTGCTGATGGATTATGTCAGGACATGTGAGCTCAGATCCATTTTCCAGGGCTTAGTCTAGTGACAACCTCTTTATTTTTGTTTGTTTATTTTTTGGCTGAACTGCGTGGCATGCAGGGTCTTAACCACTGGTCCAACAGGCAAATCCTAACTTTCTTGTTTTTGGAGATAGTGTCATCTGTCTCTTACCACCTAGGTTTGATTGCTTTCCTCCATCTGTCTAAACCTCTGTAGAAGGTATGGACAGATGGACATCAATGTCCAGGGGGATCCTCTAGAAATGGGAGGGAAGCTGAGGGTCTCGTTCACAAGGATTCCTTTTAGAGAGATGGAAGGTGCAAAATGTATTCCAGAAGGACTCTGAAATCAGGGACGTAAAAGGAAAGGATGAAAAGGCTAACGTGGGTCCTTTTAATGAAGAGGTGGGTCACGTCCAGCCTCTCTGTGAGGTGTCTGATGAAATAAGACAGAGGCTATTTTCTTGCTGTCTGGGCTGGGATAGCTGCTACAGGACTTCATATACCTGGACCTTCCAACAGAACTGACTTGTTCACGTTAATATGTTATGGAGAAGCTGGGGCTTGTGGAGGCCCCCTGGTGTAGTGCTGTGGTGTTCGTTACACGGAAAAAGGCAGGGGAGGAGTCCCTTTGGCTTAGCTTACTCAGCTTGGTTTGCTTGATCCACCATATTTGTTTGTTGTCGAAAACTTGGGCTACTCAAATTTCAGCATTTTTACCAGGCAGATGACTGTGGTGGTATATCAGTGAAGGTTAAGCTCTTATACCAGGCTTCTTTCTTATAGATGAGTGATTTCCAGTGTCTTCCATTGAGAATCACTGCCATAGTGAGCCACTGTTACTTATAAAAGGCTTCTTACTGTTTATGTCTATTCGGGTGAAAAACGTTGAGTCACTCTGTACAGTGCAGAAGGTGGTTTGCAGCTTGCTTCACCCTGTAGAACCTGGACTATGAATCACCCTAGAATTCCTTTCTCTAAAGTATGGAAAGTGTCCTATCTCAGAGGAACTTCCAAGGAAAACTTATAAGGAGATGGACCACAAGATTCCATCTTGAAGACTTTGATGTCTCTGAACTCTTTGTCAAGGCCTATCAAATCCCGGAAACCCTGGAGAAGCTGGCTGGGATGGGGAGGCTGTGAAAAGGAGTGTACTGGTGGAAGGCATGGGGTAACCCTCTTTCTGGTGACTGCATGAGGAGAATATGTGATCAAAAATTTTATCTCACGGAAGCAACGGGACCAAGTCATTGAGTGGTTCATGATGAAGAGGTACTTTTGGTTTGAATGAGTCACAAGGCTTGTCATGTGGTTGTAAAACTCTTCTAAGAGGTGCTTTCATTTAAAGACTACTTGTATAATACTTTCCAGGTGAAATGCTATCATTCCATTCTGTTGGTGTCAGCTGAAGTGGAATGGGTGTGGACACAGAGAGTTCTTGGACCCCACTTGTCCTTCAGGGGGCAATGATAACAGAGTCCTGGCTGAAGGTGTCTATCTTAACCATGAACTGCTGTGTCTGAGTGGAATGCACTCAGGTGGGTGTAATGCCAGGATTATTCAATTCGTTGTGTGCTTTGTAGTGCACAGATTATAAAGACTTCTATTTCAGTTCTAAAATAATCCTTAAGTTTAGCAGGACAGGCCTTATTATCAACACTTTGCGCATAGGTAAGCAGAGCCTCAGAGGGACTCTTATTGTTACCCAGGACCATCTGATTAGTGTGTTTTTCAGCCAAGAGTTAAACCCGGGAGTTTTGGTTTCAAGTTCAAGCCGCTTGGGTTTTGCTGAGCCGATAAGAGGCAGTCTGAGCCACAGGACTCCCCTGAAATCAGTTGCTTTTTTTTAACAGAGCAAAGTCAAGTGCCAGTAAGGAGCTGGAGGGCATGGAGAACTGCTGGTCATTGAATCATCAGGAGATCCCACTTCATTACCACATTTGCAACTTCTTGAGTAAGATTTAGCATCCTGAGAATGCAGAATGCCTTTTGAGAAAATTTCTCAAGCTCTGTTGCATAACCCGTGCCCACTGTGGGCCTTATAGTATCCTCCATGGGGAGTGCTCAGGACTGAGCAGGGAAACACGTTGGCCAGGTAGGTGACCGAGACAGGTCTCATATCCCTGGCCTTAAGCTCCCTGGGGCCTAGGACCTGTCACGTGATGAACCTCCTTGAGTCCATCCAAACCCCTGCTGATCATAAGCCTCCTTTAGGATATAAAATCACCCCAAAGGAATCAGAAACCGTCTCCATTTCCTCTCCCCACTTCTTTGGACTCTAGCTTCCTTTTCATCGCCTCTGTCCCAGAGCTCAGTTTTGCAGGCCAAGGGTCCTTTTGCAATTGTTTGAAAAGCCTGTGGGTGAGAGGTAGAAACTCTTGTTCCTTCACTGTCAGATGGTTTCAGAGCAGATGGGCAGTACAGGCCCGAGTCCTGATCTTTTGTCTTCCCAAAGAAAACCATCACCTTGGAATGTGTCTCATTAACCAGTAAAATGCAAAGAGGGGAAGTCTTCTGTCTGGGAGAGCTCACAGAGTTGCTACAGCCCAGTCAGCTACAGTCCAGATGGAGAGTTCATTCCCTCCATAGTGTCCTGGACTGGGGTGGGAGAGCCATGCAGCAGGCCCCGGGGGTAGGACTGCTGCTGTCTCAGATGCTGTAGATGAGAGGAGCTCACTCATGAGGAGCTGAGCCCAGCCCTGAGTTGTCTGGGATCAGGATCTCTTTGTGGGGATACCTAAGACTGCTCACTTCCACCAGGCTGATGTTTTACTGAGCACAAAGGTGGGTGGGTTTCAGGCCAAAACAGCAGTAGAATAGCCCAGAGAGGGAGTCAGGAGCAGGAGAGAGGGCAGCCCCTACTGCAGCCATCAAGGAGGAGGTAAGCATCTGCACCTGTAGGGCCAGCCCTGTTCTGAGCCACAGCACATGCCTGTAGGCAAGCCAGGGCACTTGCTCAGGGGCTGGAGCTAGGCGCAGGCAAGTATTGCTGGGAGTCTTTGCTAGGGTTTTAATTCAGAAACCTAAGATTGGGGGGGAAAAGCCAATCAGCCTTGCTATTTCTCCTGCTGCATTTTGTGCTCCTGCTCACTGTTCTAGGTCCAGCATTAAGCAGAGGCTAAGATAAGCTTGTCAGCTGAGCTGGCTTCAGATGTACACTCCCTTTAAGGAGTCCCAGGTCACACAGCCCTGCCCTTTGCTCTCTGGTCATCTTCCCAATCAGTGCTTAGCCTCTTCCCTAAACAGCTCTCCACCCTGCAGGAAGACCTTTCTGGCAGTATAGCTCAGCTGTGAGCTAGTAAGTAAGTAAGTAAGTGAAGTCGCTCAGTCGTGTTCGACTCTTTGCGACCCCATGGACTGTAGCCCACCAGGCTTCTCTGTCCTTGGGATTCTCCAGGCAAGAATCTTGGAGTGGGTTGCCATTTCCTGCTCCAGGGGTTCTTCCCGACCCAGGGATCGAACCCGGGTCTCCCGTATTGCGGGCAGGCACCTCTGATCCACCAGGGAAGAGTGTGGACCATCTAAGAGGTCAGGCCTCAGAAAAAAGGATGCAGGTGATCTGGACCTCTGCAGGCATTCCCCCTCCTCATCTGCGGTCAGAGACCCTGTTACATAAGTGCCTAAAACAGGGGGACCTCCTCTCATGATCCTTTCCCCCAGCTGTGGGGGTGGAATGAGGGGGAAGAGCCCCCCTTCTTCACCCCACCAGGGCTCAGCTCAAGGAGAGACCATAACAGAGCCTCAGACACCATTGACTGGGCCTGGAGGCAGGCAGCACTTTTCCGTCCCTGTGCCTGGCCTGGGTCCCCACCCCGATCCACGGTGGCCCTTTCCACTCATTTTAGTGGAAATGAGTTCAGACCTGCAGTGAAGTTCCAAGGCCTCCCTCTGCTCTCAGCCCCACCCATTGCTCTTTCATTACCTCTTCTACCAGGTCGGGGAGCATCCTTCCCAGGCCCCATCTGCAAACAGCCCTGCTCTCCCCAGTGTTCAGCTCTCTTGCCCCACCTTCCTTCCAAACCCAGTCTCCACACCTTCCTATTCCCCCATCAAACCCCTGCCTCCCAGCTCCCTCCCACCCTCTTTCTTCTTGTCCCCTGCACTTGCTGAGGCGAGAGAGCCCCTGACACAGCACTGACGTCATTCCCCACCCTCCACCTCCTCTGCTCCCTCCCTGCAGCGGGCACAGACTCCCCTACAGAAGGCTGCAGGCAGAGGCTGCAGGAGACCAGCTGTTCTCACATTCCCTTCCCTTTGCCCTCTGCTGGCTAGGCTAACCTGTGCCTTTGTTCTCTCTTTCTCCAGGTGAGAGTGGGTACCTGAGGTGCCAGGTCCCCTGCCTCATCCCCCATGAATGCTGTGGGAAGCCCCGAGGAGCAGGAGCTTCAAGAGCTGGGGAGCGGAGCCTGGGACAACCCCACCTACAGCGGCACTCCCTCCCCTCAAGGGACCCTCCAGATCTGCACCATCTCCAGTGCAGTGCTGCCTCAACCCCAGCCCAAGCAGCCTGAAGATGGACCCCAGGAGAAGGCACACAGGACCCTGGTGTCCAGCTGCTGCCTTCGCATCTGTCGTGGCATCAGAGGTGCCTGGTTGGGGGAGGCACCTCCTGAGATACTGGGGTTGGGAGAAGGGACCAGCTGAGGCTTTGGGAAGGGGATACAGTATGAAGAAGATGTATCTTTGGGGTTTGTGAATGGTCTGTGTCAGATCTGAATGCCTCAGAGTACAGAGGCTAGTGTGGTGGTCTCTCAGAGGGAAAGCCTGGCACGGTCATCTCTTGGGGACCCAGACGCATATGTGGGAGCTAGTTTGAGGGAAGACATGGGTGTGATGATACCCTAGCCTGCCCCACCTGGGGTAAGGTGATGGGAAAAGGGGCTGGGGTGGAAACGAGCATAAATTCCAGGGACTGGTTGTGGGATAACTGGAAGGAACCCTGCTGTGGGAATTCTGGACATCTTTCCAATGCCCCTCCCTTTAGGACTGTGGGGAACGACCTTGACTGAGAACACAGCTGAGAACCGGGAGCTGTATGTCAAGACCACCCTGCGGGAGCTTTTGATATACGTCGTGTTCCTGGTGGACATCTGTCTCTGTGAGTAACGTCTGTCTCTGTGTACATCTGTGTGTGATCAGCACCTGTGTGTACAGCAACTGTGTACACACCTCTGTGGGCAGCGTCTGTGGAGACAGCTTCCTCTACTTGTGTGAGCAGAGGATCCTAGGATCCTTGGATTCACCGTGTCCTAGGATCTTTATATCAATAATAACATTCTATTTTATACCTTTCCAGCTTCAGGCCTTTTAATTAAAAAGAACACGTCACTGAGTTCAGGAGAAAAAGGCAGACTGTGGGAAAACTTCATACAAGTTGCTTTGCCAAGAGTTACAAGGGGGAATCCACTTTTTTGTTGTTGTTTGTTTCATTTTTAGGGGAATCCACTTTTTAAGTTCAAGTTCTTGATACTGACTTAGCAACCACTGTTCTCTGTTAGTAGGTGGAAGTTTTTAACCTTCTGTAAAGAGTGGATGACACTCTTTTCTGTTCAGAAAAAAATAGTTTTGGTGGGTTTCACATAGGTATCATGGACTAGGTTTGATCCACGTTTCTTTGGAGGCGGGAAGAAAAAGATTCAGGCAGGCCTTAGAACTCACGTCCCTAATAAAAGGGTTAAAGATGCAAATGGTGTGGTAATCAGTGCAGCTAGGATTCTCCCATGTGAGAGAGCACCATGCCACAGGTATGGAGGAAAGCTTATCTGAAGCTCTATCTATGGATATAAGCTGGGAAGGTTTGGTCTGTCCCTTGAGAGAAGCAAGTGAAAATCTAGATCAATGAGTCATGGAAGAACAAATAACTGGAGTTCGTGATAAAGATGGATTGAACAGATGCTATAAGGCCTATAGGTAAGCGTGCTTTGAACTTGGTTAATTGCTGCTTTAAGTTCTCACATAAGTGAATTTTGGTTAGTTTGATAGAGTTGTGTGGGTACGTGTGTGTTGACTTGAAGCTGCAGCTTAGATCATACAGCTAAGGTGCCTCCGCTACTAGGTGACTTTATACCTCACAGAGGGCTTGCCTGGTAGCTCAGCTTAAAGAATCCACTTGCAATGCAAGAGACCCCAGTCGATTTCTGGGTCAGGAAGATCCCCTGGAGAAGGGTTAGGTTACCCACTTCAGTATTCTTGGGCTTCCCTGGTGGCTCAGATGGTTAAAAAAAATCTCCCTGCAATGCAGGAGACCTGGATTTGATGCCTGCGTTGGGAAGATCCCCTGGAGGAGGGTATGGCAACTCAGTCTAGTATTCTTGCCTGGAGAATCCCCATGGGTAGAGAAGCCTGATGGGCTACAGTCCACAGGGAGGCAAAGAATCAGACACGACTGGGCAGCTAAGCACAGCACATACCTCACAGAAGTCTCTGTTCTTTCTAGGTTGCATAAATATTCTGCAAGTAGAATCTGAAGATCTGATAATATAATTTTGGTTAAAAATTTCATCATGTTTGTGAGCTATCCACATCTATATGAGCCCTCTAGGAAAGCTGAGGGCTGTTTTGGTTGTACTCAGTTGGGACTCATTCTGTGGGGAGAGGAGGGTGGTTCTATGTTTACCATAGGCCATCAGCACGGGCTGAGACAGAGTACATGGGGAGCAACAGTCGACCCAGGGCATGTTTTGTGGGACCCATTTTATTCCTCTCGGCAAATGACTTTCACAAATTCATTTGTTGACATACTGTCTTTTTGTCTCAACCATCTGCTAGGAAGGAGTGTTTCTCTCCGTTTTCAGATCCTATGACAGCAGCTGTAACATGCAGGCAGAGCCTTTCTTTATAAATGACTGGAAAGTCTCTATTTCCAGAGCAAGATTGGGAGGTTTCTGGATCCCCACAGTTAGACTGAACCATTCTGGCTTCAGGGTGGGAAGCTACAGTTCTCAGAGCCCAGTAGTCCATCTGCTCACATTCTCCACTTTTTGAGATCCCAACGCACTGCCGAACACTAGGTGGTCTGTAACTTGCCAAAGTCTGAGTCATAGACTCAATCCAATGATCACAGAATCTTTGAGTGGCCAGGAGCTTTACAGGTCATCTAGTTCAAAGAGAAGGAAACGGCAACCCACTCCAGTGTTCTTGCCTGGAGAATCCCAGGGACGGGGGAGCCTGGTGGGCTGCCGTCTATGGGGTCGCACAGAGTCGGACACGACTGAAGCGACTCAGCAGCAGCAGCAGCAGCAGCAGCAGCTCAAAGAGATAGAAATCCTTTCTCCTTGACCCTCCCTGTGGTGCTCTGTCAGGTGACTACAACCTGTGGTGCATCCGTGAGAGTTCCACTGTTTCACGGGGCAGCCCTATTTCCTTCCATCCACGGAGCTCCCCCTTCTGTACCAGACCCTGGACCGAGATACGCAGAGATGACTGATCCTTGGGCCTTTCAGGGGCTCAACCTTCTCCTTTTGAGAAGTCCCCTCTATTGAGCCATCTACTTCCCTGTTACTCTCCAAAGTGACAATTCTTCAGCTGTGTGAATGAATGTGGTGATCTGTTCTCTGAATTAGATACCTGCTAATTTCCCACTAAACCAATCATTATAAAATGGTTTCCAGAAGTGGTATTATGCTGAGATTGAAGGCATGGGCTCAAACACAGACTTGGGTTCAAACACCATGTTCTACCATTTACCAGGTGAGGGACCTTGAGTAAGTAGCTTAACTTCTTTGAGTTTTTGTTTTCTCTTCTATACCTACCCAGTCTAATAGGATTCTTACATGAGATACAAGAAGTAAGATCCATGGACTCATTACTTCCATGCCTAGCATATATATTCCATAATGCTCACCATCCTGATTGCCTGTCTCCAGGCCTGATCTATGTGATACCCCTAATGGACAAAATACTCCATAGTCAATCCAACCAGTTCAGAGTTCTATGATGCTGTTACTCCAGAACTGAGGGATGTATGAGGACAGGCAGAGGAAGTAATGTCTGAACTAAAACCTGAATGAGGAGGAGAATTCCGCTCCCTGAAAGGTGAAGATGAGGAAGTTTCTGGGTAAAGGGAATAATGTGTGCCAAGCCCCAGAAATGACAGAAGGCACAGTTTAGTGAGAGTGCATCAGTGTGGCTGGAGCAGGGATTTGAAGAACAAAGTGGTAAAGGCAGACAAGGCCAGCCATTTAAGCAGAGGGTGTAGTGAAGGGCTTTATAAGGTATAATAAGTAGTTGGGATATTATCCTGAGGACCCTGTAAAGTCTTATAAGTACAGACTGCCAGACCCCCTCAAGAACTTTCTTTTGAAAGAGAATTTGGAGGCCTTCATATTCTGATGATTCCTACAACATGCAACAGAATACCACTAATACTAGTTTCCTAGGCCCCCTCCTCTCACAGCCCCTTCCTTGCTTCAGGCTAATTTTCAGGTAACACTGAGCCTTTGACAAGGTCTCAACAGGGCTTCTTTGGTGCTCTCCAGGGTCCTGACCTCACCTTTCTAGCATCTTCGCTTCTTCACTCAGCCTCCCTGAGCTCTGGCCATCTGCAACTAGACTAAATATTCTCAGTGGGGATGATGTAGCCCTTAAAGGAGTGAAAATAGTTGCCTTCAGGGCAAAACAACCCCACAGAGCTATTTTTATAGCTTTTGGATCTCCAAAGGACCCTAGTGCATGAGCTAATGTAGAAAATATATGTGATATTAAAATTTAATTAGGGTATAGGATAGTTAGGAAAAAAATGTCTAAAGAGGCTCCTGGGTTAGGGTACAATGCAAAAAATGTTAAGAAACACTAGACTATACCTACTTTAATTTTGCTAGTTACTGTGCTGGCTAAACTCTCCTGCCTAAGGATAGGGGTGCAAGTCCCAGCCACTGAATCTGGCCTAAAGCAGAATGGCTATTGTTCTATCAGGATGCTATCTTCTAAGAACTGCCATGACATCTGGTTGGATATGTACTGTATCAATTCGCTTTTTTCCCCATCAGTTCCTGAGACTAGGTTCAGCTGCTACAGGACACATATTTGGCATTAAGCTATGGCATAATGGAAAGACCAGGATATTGGAGTCAGAAAAACTAGATTCAGATGCCAGCTCTTCTCCTTACTAGTTTTGTGATTTTAAGTACTTCCTTGTTGGTAGAACAAGGATAATAATACTTATGGAGATAATGTATAAAGAACCTCACACAATCATTGATAGTATTTATCTTTGTGTGTAGGGGATTTCCAAATACTTGAACTTTTAGTCTGCTGGTAAAAAAAAGTACCTTTCAAGAAAGAAGCAAGTCTGAAAAGACTGTATACTGTAGGATTCTGATTATGTGACATTCTGGAAAAGGCAAAACTATGGAGATAGTGGAAGGACCCCTCACCTCCACACACACAGAGCCAGGGTGGTGCCTGTTATGATTGATGAGGTTACGTTGCCACATCATCATCATCCAAAGTCCATACTTCACATTATGGTCACTCTTGATGCTGTATATTCTGGGGGTTTAGAATGGAATTCTCCAGGCTAGAATACTGGAGTGGGTAGCCTTTCCCTTCTCCAGGGGATCTTCCCAACCCAGGGGTTGAACCCAGGTCGCGTGCACTGCAGGCAGATTCTTTACCAGCTGAGCCACAGGGGAAGCCATATGCCATAGTATATGACTGATGAAGTCATGTTGCCTCGTCATCATATTGTGTACTTTCATTTGGAATTATATCATAGTTGCTCATGTTTCTAAGTGTTTTTTATATTTTCATTTTAAAGACTACAGTCATACCACAGTTGACTAAAACATTTCTCCTGTTATTTCAGTATTTGCCTAGAATAGGTAAATATATCAATACTTGCTGCTTTTTTTCACCACTTTTGTTGAATTACCTCCTTAGAATTTCCAGGGAGAGAGGTTACTATGCCAAAGACAGGAATGTCTTCTTAGTACTTGCTATGTGCTATTATTTTGCCTCTGTAAGCAATCATATAAATTTATTATATTGCTAGCATTGTAAGAGCACACCAATTTTGTCACAACTTTGATAACATTGAATATTCTTATTTATAATTTTTATTATTAAATAGGCATAACAGTACAGTTTGCCTTAGTTTATTTGTCTTTGGTCAAATAAGTGAGGATGGACAGTTTTCTCATGTTTTAATATATTGTGTGTTTATTTTTGTATAAATTGCATAAGAAATACATTTTAAGAAGAGCAAGGAAGAAGATTGGGGGTGAAGTTTGGCACATTAGACCCTAGGTGAGGGACCAACCACCAAGGGGCTCACTTCCAAGATGTGGGTTCCTGGGGCTGGAAAGAATAGTCAGCTAGGTCAGGCATCACCTGCATAGCAATTTGGCCTGGGATGTGCACTAGTAAACTATGGTGGTTAGCCATACTAACTACGTTTCTTCTCCATTATGCTTTGGTTCAGGAACTGGGTGGATCTAGACACCAGGGTATTTGGAGTCTCATCTGGTTAAAATAAATCTGTCTTTTTGATAGAGGCATTATGGGTGAACTATCAATCTTTTCATAATAACCATATCAGTTGTGCAGTCCTTTAAATCTTACAAAGAGTTTTCACACCTGTTATCTCATTTGATCCTGACAGCAATCCTGTAAGGAGTAGATACTATTATTTCCGTTCCACAGCTTAGAAAGCTGTTATGATTGTCATTATGAATAGTCCAGGTATGATCAATAATTCAGTCTGGTTCCTAATGGGTAGAGTCACTCCTCTTCCTGGGCAGAGAAAGTGCTTAAGAATGATCTTCCTGCCCCCACCCCTTCCCTCCCACCATCATGCTATTTCTGAAAGGGCTTCCAGCCTTTTGTCTTCTTGGCAGGATGGCTATAGCCTTTTGTTGATGGAGGAGACATTGAAGGTCTTTGTGTAGAAACAATGGCTGTTTGTTTTAGGAGACAGTATTGTTATCTCAAAGGCGCACCTGGGACTGTCCCTCACTCCCCTCGAATAGAAGCAGCTCTGAGGCAAGACAAGGCTGGATCTCGTCACCATGGAGCTGTGGAGGAGGACAAAGACCGTTGGCCTTATATCTACACACCAATTAATGTCAACTGGATGTTCTTTATCCACTACGTTGTCAGGAAATGTCTGCCTCTGTTCACTCAGCTTTCTTTTAGTGGATTTTAAGGTTCTGTCTGTAGACTGATGGAATCTTACACTAACAGGAGAGGCTGGAGTAAGCTTGGAGATTGGGAAGAATATGTCTCTTTTTTAGATTGAGATACAATCGATAATGTACCATTGTATTAGTTTTAGAGGTACAACATGATCTGATATACTTACATATTGTTAAAGGATTACCACAGTAAGTTTAGTTAAGTTTAGTTTATCAGCACATATAATTACAGGTTTTTTTTCTTATAATGAGAACTTTTAAGATCTACTGTCTTAGCAGGTTTTCAAATATAGTCACCAGCCCTGTGGCCCAAGACTCACTTCTTATAACTGGAAATTTTTACATTTTGGCCACTTTTCACCCATTTTGCCCACCTCCTGCATCTGTTAACCACCAATCTGTTCTCTGTATCTATGAGTTCAGGAGGTTGAGACAGTTTTCTTTTTTGGGTTTTTTTTTGTTTGTTTGTTTCTTTGTTTGTTTTTTAAGATTCTACCAGTAAGCAAAGTCACACAGTATTTCTCTCTTTACATACACACATACATGCATCACCTTCTCTATCCATTCATCCATCAGTGTTTCCATGTCTTGGTTATTGCAAATAATATTGCAGTAAACATAGGGGTGTACAGACTTTGTTTCCTTTGAATAAATACCTAGAAATAAAATTACTGGATCATATGATAATTTTATTTTTAATTTTTTGAGAAACCTTCACAGAAGATGGCTTTCTTAACTGAGTGTCCCTAGAATTAACAAAGAAAGGAACAGAAAGATATTAGAGGGTAAGGAAATATCTTTGGGTGAGCCCCAACCCCCATGTGGCTGTAATGATGGCAGAAGATAATTGGTCATATAGAATCATAACATTAGTGAAGGCACAGTGGTGATGGAGATAGTATGGGACCTGGAATAAGATGACTTCCTTCAAATGATGGTGAGACCACTTATTAGACATGTGCCTTTGATAAGATGTAAGTCAGGATATTTAAATCCCTGGAGGCCTTGATTTCCTTGTATTTCAAATGAGGATAATGTCTGCTTTGTGAGACTAGTGGGGGAAAAAAAGTACTTAATATGGTGCTTGGCGTATAGTAGGCTTTCAGTAAATACCAGTTGTCATTCCACATCATTTCCATAAATTTGGAAAATATGGAAATGAAACGTTTAACCCACCAGAACCTGAGATCTGTTTGAAAATACCAGTATAATGCTTAGCAAGGATCAGAAAGACCAGCCCTCCAGATGAGGTTGCCAAAGATTAAGAATGGCCGTAAGGGGGCTTCCCTGGTGGTCCAGTGGCTAAGACTCCATGCTCCCAATGCAGGGGCGTGGGTTTTGATCCCTGGTTAGGGAACTAGATCTCACATGCCACAATTAAGAGTTTACTGGTTGCAACTAAGACCTGGCATAGTAAAAAAAAAAAATAGGATGACCATGGGATAATAAGTTCATGCCTCTACTACTTGGTTAACCATGGCCCATCCAGACCCAGAGAATTAAGATGTCCTTCCAGTACTAGGGTGAGATGATCTGAGTCAATTAAACCTAAATGATAGAGATTTAGGCCCTACCAGCAGGCTTTGGGGCTTCCCTAGTGGCTCAGGGAGTAAAGAATCCACGTATAATGCAGAAGACTCAGTTCGATCCCTGGATTAGAAAAATCCCCTGGAGGAGGGCATGGCAACCCACTCCAGTATTCTTGCCTAGAGAGTCCCCATGGAGCGAGGAGCCTGGCAGGCTGCAGTCCATGGAGTTGCAAAGAGTTGGACATGACTGAGTGACTAAGCACAGCACAGCACAGCAGGCTTGGATCTGTGTTTGCTGTAGCAGCATTCCCTGGTGCCCTGGAATTTCCAGGGCTGGATCACTCTTATAAGACCAGCGGGTCTGGACATATCCTCCTGTCCAGTGCTGAATGATAATTTGTCATTTAGTTATCTCCCGTTTTGGGGGCTGTCACTGGTCTCTAGAAACAAACCATACATTTAAATGCTAGATCCTAGGATCAGGGGAAGGGTTTTTCAGAACTATGACTATGCTTGAGGCTTCCCAGGTAGGTCAGTGGTAAAGAATCCACCTGCCAATACAGGAGATGTGGGTTTGATCCTTGGTGGGAAGATCCCTGGAGAAGAAAATGGTAACCTATTCTAATATTAGTGCTTGGGAAATCCCATGGATAAAGGATCCTGGCAGGCTATAGTCCATGGGGTCACAAAAGAGTCATACATGACTTAAGAACTAAAAACCAACAGCAACATGACATGCTTCAGGCAAGTGCAGAAGTGCAGGCACCACCAGCTGATGAAATCTGGGCCGCTGCCAGTGTGAGTGGCCAGGGAAAGAACACACAGTTCACATTTAGAAGGCATGAGGCTGAGTGCTGACTCTGCCTCTTGCCAGCTAAATGACCTGAGCTAGTCAAATAACTCTGAACCTCATGATTCATAGGGAACTGCTCATGGATAAGGTGGAATAATCACACCATGTCTGACCGGCTATTTGGAAATGTGCAGGGGAAAGGTCTTTGTAAAGTATGTACTGTGGTACACAGATAAGGGATTATAATAATATTGATAATGATCTCTTACACTATGGGATGGTGGCAGGGGAAAGCCTAGGGTTTTAAGTTCAGGCAGATTCTCAAGTCTGGGTGGAGGCGCTAGTCACAAAAATAGGCAAAGGGCAGTGGCTCTAAAAGGCGTGCTCTAAGGACACCTGGATACATCCTGAGACCCTTTCAGGGGCTCCTGAGAACAAAATGTTTGTGAACCACTGACTTAGAGAATGAATCTGAGCTAGTCAAACCAAATTATTTCACAGCATTGAGGAAAAGGACGAATGAGACAAAGAGAGCTTATTAGGAAAAAGTTCAGATGAAGGACAAGAGCCTGGGTATTCACACATTGATTCATTCAAACATATATGAAGTCCTGGCTTCCCTACTGGCTCAGCTGGTAAAGAATGGAGACCTGGGTTCAATCCCTGGCTGGGGAAGATCCCCTGGAGAAGGAAATAGCAACCTCCTCCAGTGTTCTTGCCTGGAGAATTCCATGGACAGAGGAGCTGGGCAGGCTATAGTCCATGGGATCTCAAAGAGTCAGACATGACTGAATGACTGACTTTCACTTTTCACTATGTCAGGCCCTAGGCCAACTGTAAAAGGGTTTGAAATACAGAGATTCACCCTCTGCCTTCAAGGAGGAAAGATGGTAGAAATGTAAAGCAACAGTGTCATGGTGTGATGAATACAATGGTGAAGGGGTGCGCTGGACTGTGGCAAGAGGTGGGGGATGAAATGGTCAGAGCAATCTGGAACGCTCGCAGCTCCCAGAGGCAGGCAAGGGTTTGCATCTGAGGAGATCCAGAGTCAATGCCAGAGAGGCCTAAAGTCATTGCTGTTTGCTTGCTTGTTTGTTTTAACATCATTGGCTTTCAGCCTGGAGGAGGCAGGGGTTGGAGGAGGTAGCCAGAGCCAGCTAAGGCCTCAGACTATAGAAACACAAGAACTTTGCTGTACTCCGAGTCTGAAAGGACAAGTATAACAGGAAAATGTAAAACAGTATTTTTCCTCATTCCTTAAAAAAAATTCCAACCCCTCCCCCAAATTTCTGGGAATATCTTTATTGAAATGTTGTTTTAAAAAGTCCAATAAGGCCACTGTTATTAACCACTATTAACAGTTTGGTGTGTATCATTTGAGCCATTTTCTAGGCACATAACAAATGGTGGTGGTGGTGGTTTAGTCTCTAAGTCATGTCCAACTCTTGCAGCCCCATGGATTGTAGCCCACCAGGCTCCTCTGTCCATGGGATTTCCTAGGCAAGAATACTGGAGTGGGTTGCCATTTCCTTCTCCAGGGGGATCTTTCAGACCCAGAGATTGAACCCATATCTGCTGCATTGCAGGCAGATTCTTTACAGCTGAGAGCTTATGGTGAACAATGTTGGATTCCTGATCTCCAAAGAAGATTTAGCTTCAGGACCAGGGACCAGGCTTGATCACTCAAGAGCTTTTGTGTAGCAGTTTTATTAAAGTACAAAAAGAGACAGAGAAAGCTTCTGATACAGACATCAGAAGGGGGATTAGGAGTGCCCCCCCCCCAGCGAGTGTTAGCAAAGGAGTTATACTTTTTAAATTGGTTATCACAATAAATTAAAAGAATGTCTCAAGGTTCCATGGGGTCAAAAAGAGTATGACACAACCCACTCCAGTACTCTTGCCTGGAGAATCCCATGGATGGAGGAGCTTGGTGGGCCACAGTCCATGGGTCGCAGAGTCGGACATGACTGAGCGTCTTCACTTCGATTCAAATACACACACACAGACCCACTCCAACAGTTTGCATTTTAAGATAACAGGATTAGTCAGAAGATTTTTAAGAAGTAGAAACCTCTCAACCAGGATACATTGTTGTTCTGTAATCCTTCAGTTCAGTTCAGTTCAGTTGCTCAGTCGTGTCTGACTCTTTACAACCCTATGATCTCAGCACGTCAGGCCTCCATGTCCATCACCAACTCCTGGAGTTCACCCAAACTCATGTCCATCGAGTCAGTGATGCCATCCAGCCATCTCATCCTCTGTCGTCCCCTTCTCCTCCTGCCCCCAATCCCTCCCAGCATCAGGGTCTTTTCCAGTGAGTCAACTCTTCGCATCAGGTGGCCAAAGTATTGGAGTTTAAGCCTCAGCATCAGTCCTTCCAAAGAACACCCAGGGCTAATCTCCTTTAGGATAGACTGGTTGGATCTCCTTGCAGTCCAAGGGACTTGCAAGAGTCTTCTCCAGCACCACAGTTTGAAAGTATCAATTCTTCGGCACTCAGCTTTCTTCACAGTCCAACTCCCACATCCATACATGACCACTGGAAAAACCATAGCCTTGACTAGACGGACCTTTGTTGGCAAAGTAATGCCTCTGCTTTTGAATATGCTATCTAGATTGGTCATAACTTTCCTTCCAAGGAGTAAGCGTCTTTTAATTTCATGGCTGCAATCACCATCTGCAGTGATTTTGGAGCCCCCAAAAATAAAGTCTGACACTGTTTCCTCATCTATTTCCCATGAAGTGATGGGATCAGATGCCATGATCTTAGTTTTCTGAATGTTGAGCTTTAAGCCAACTTTTTCACTCTCCTCCTTCACTTTCATCAAGAGGCTTTTTAGTTCCTCTTCACTTTCTGCCTTAAGGGTGGTGTTATCTGCATATCTGAGGTTATTGATACATCTCCCAGCAATCTTGACTACAGCTTGTGCTTCTTCCAGCCCAGAGTTTCTCATGATGTACTCTGCATAGAACTTAAATAAGCAGAGTGACAATATACAGCCTTGATGTACTCCTTTTCCTATTTGGAACTAGTCTGTTGTTCCATGTCCAGTTCTAAAAGTTGCCTCCTGACCTACATATAGGTTTCTCAAGAGGCAGGTCAGGTGGTCTGGTATGCCCATCTCTTTCAGAATTTTCTACAGTTTACTGTGATCCACACAGTCAAAGGTTTTGGCATAGTCAATAAAGCAGAAATAGATGTTTTTCTGGAACTGTCTTGCTTTTTCCATGATCCAGCGGATATTGGCAATTTGATCTCTGGTTCCTTTGCCTTTTCTAAAACAAGCCTGAACATCTGGAAGTTCATGGTTCATGTATTGCTGAAGCCTGGCTTGGAGAATTTTGAGCATTGCTTTACTAGCATGTGAGATGAGTGCAATTGTGCAGTAGTTTGAGCATTCTTTGGCATTGCCTTTCTTTGGGATTGGAATGCAAACTGACCTTTTCCAGTCCTGTGGCCACTGCTGAGTGTTCCAAACTTGCTGGCGTATTGAGTGCAGCACTTTCAAAGCATCATCTTTCAGGATTTGAAATAACTCTACTGTAATTCCATCACCTCCACTAGCTTTGTTCATAGTGATGCTTTCTAAGGCCCACTTGACTTCACATTCCAGGATGTATGGCTCTAGGTGAGTGATCACACCATTGTGATTATCTGGGTTGTGAAGATCTTTTTTGTATAGTTCTGTGTATTCTTGCCACCTCTTCTTAATATCTTCTGCTTCTGTTAAGTCCATATCATTTCTGTCCTTTACTGAGCCCATCTTTGCATGAAATGTTCCCTTGGTATCTCTAATTTTCTTGAAGAGATCTCTAGTCTTTCCCATTCTGTTTTCCTCTATTTCTTTGCATTGATCACTGAGGAAGGCTTTCTTATCTCTCCTTGCTCTTCTTTGGAATTCTGCATTCAAATGGGAATATCTCCTTTTCTCCTTTGCTTTTCGCTTCTCTTCTTTTCACAGCAATTTGTAAGGCCTCTTCAGACAGCCATTTTGCTTTTTTGCATTTCTTTTCCATGGGGATGGTCTTGATCCCTGTTTCCTGTACAATGTCACAAACCTCCATCCATAGTTCATCAGGTACTCTGTCTATCAGATCTAGTCCCTTAAATCTATTTCTCACTTCCACTGTATAATCATAAGGGATTTGATTTAGGTCATACCTGAATGGTCAAGTGGTTTTCCCTACTTTCTTCAATTTAAGTCTGAATTTGGCAATAAGGAGTTCATGATCTGAGCCATAGTCAGCTCCCGGTCTTGTTTTTGCTGACTGTATAGAGCTTCTCCATCTCTGGCTGCAAAGAATATAATCAATCTGATTTCAGTGTTGACCATCTGGTGATGTCCATGTGTAGAGTCTTCTCTTGTGTTGTTGGAAGAGGGTGTTTGCTATGACCAGTGTGTTCTCTTGGCAAAACGCTATTAGTCTTTGCCCTGCTTCATTCTGTACTCCAAGGCCAAATTTGCCTGTTACTCCAGGTGTTTCTTGACTTCCTACTTTTGCATTCCAGTCCCCTATAATGAGAAGGACATCTTTTAAGGGTGTTAGTTCTAAAAGGTCTTGTAGGTTTTCATAGAACCGTTCAACTTCAGCTTCTTCAGCATTACTGGTTGGGGCATAGACTTGGATTACTGTGATATTGAATGGTTTGCCTTGGAAAAGAACAGAGATCATTCTGTCATTTTTGAGACTGCATCCAAGTACTGCATTTCAGACTCTTTTGTTGACCATGATGGCTACTCCATTTCTTCTAAGGGATTCCTGCCCGCAGTAGTAGATATAATGGTCATCTGAGTTAAATTCACTCATTCCAGTCCATTTTAGTTGGCTGATTCCTACAATGTCGACGTTCACTCTTGCCATCTCCTGTTTGACCGCTTCCAATTTGCCTTGATTCATGGACCTAACATTCCAGGTTCCTATGCAATATTGCTCTTTATAGCATCGGACCTTGCTTCTATTACCAGTCACATCCATAGCTGGGTATTGTTTTTGCTTTGGCACCATCCCTTCATTCTTTCTATAATCCTTAGTACAGAGTTTAGACTGAGTTGCTTGTTGTGTAATCCTCAGGCTTAAAGAAAAAAGTGTTTTATGTGACTAAGAGCATGTGACTAATGCTGTTTGTTGTTGTAATCATCAGGCTTAAGGAAAAAATGTTTTATGTGACTAAGGAATGTAGAGGGAAAAAAAGTTTGTCCTTTCCTCCTCCTTGAAAATTCCAGACCCCTATCTCCCCCTGGGGACCCCAGACTTCTTATCAACCCACCTAGGAATTGACTCTCTCACCACTGAGCCATAAGGAAAGCCCAGGCACATATAGGTAGAAATTTTAGAAAAGAGACTTTGGTTGATTTATACTAGATGGTTGTTCTGGGCAAACAGATGAAATGTACCCTGAAGATGATAAGCATAGGAGGCCTTCCCAAGATGTTGATGGCTGATGGCAATAAAGTCAGTATAGGATCTCTTGATGCACTTTGTAGAAACTAACTCACACTTCAGAATATCTGCGAGAAACTGACAGCTTGCAGTGAAGGCAGGAATCAGATACAGTGCTTCTTGCTGGGTACTTCTTCGTTTTTAAAAATATTTATTTATGTTTTTACTTATTTATTTGGGTATGACAGGTCTCAGTTGCAGCATGTGGGATCTAGTTCCCTGATTAGGGATGGAACCTGGGCCCCCTGCATTGGGAGCACAGAGTCTTTGCCACCTAACCACCAAGAATGTCCCTGGGTACTTCTATATCCTGGTCCACCTCTCCCAGTGTCTCCTTTCTTCTCTCTCATCTCTCTCCCCAGATGCTAGTCCACTTTGCTTTCTTCTCATTTATCTCTGCCCAAAGTATTTGAATCTTCTTTCTTTTTTAAAAAAACTTTAAATAGCATATTTATTCCCTGCCTTATTTTACAGAGCAATGTAAGGTAAATGTAGTAACCCACACACTAAACTAGAAAATCCTATACAGATAAAATGTATTTTCAGAGGAAACAGAGTTGGAAGATTAAGACCAGGACAGAATTAAAATAAGATTATGCAAAAATACCTTCCTTCAGACAGATTAAAGTTGGGCTTCAATTTTGAATTTCATTAGTATAAGTAAACAAGAGAAGAAATTTGTTACACAATTTGCACTGTACATAAGGATAAAAATGAACGTTTATTAGCAGAAGTAAATTTTACGTTGGTACCTAGGTCAATGAATACATTATAGTGAGGCTTCCTGTAGTTGGTAAACCAGCTCTTCTGATGGCCTGGGTTTTTTCAACTTTTTTTCCCATGTTTATTTTTTTCTGTTTCCTTTAAATTTTTTTAAATTATGCAAATATACACATTTAAGGAGACTTGGAAAAAACAGAACAAAGTTACATATAATTCTGCTATACATTACAATTATTTTTTAAGTAGATAAATTAAGATTTTTAATTGGAGTTTCAATATCAAACTCTCAAAACTTAATAGAATGAATATACAGAGAAGTAGAAGGATATACCTGAAAAGCATTCAACATAATTAAGATTTATACAATTTTCACACAACAATAGGATACAAATTCTATTGAAGTTCCCATAGACTATAAACTAGAAAACACTAGAACATATCCAGGGACTTAAGACCAGGTGCAAATATATCATGGTCTAAAGGTATTGAAATCATACAGAGTCTGTTCTCATCATTGTGGAATTATACTAGGGATTACTATCAAAAGATATTTGAAAATAATCCACGTACCTTCACTTTACCTTTACCACGTAGTTTTAAGTGCAATATAACATTTCTAAGAGAGATCTTTGACATACCCATTGAAAGCCTCAATAAAATTAGAAGATTGAAAAAGCACAGAGGGTGATTGCAGAGAAGAAAGCATTTAAATGAGAAATTAATATCAAACAGAAATTAATACCAAAGATACTTTAAAAATCCCATGTATTTGGAAATTAATTGTCCACTTTTAAATGATGGATGTATCTAAGAAGCCATAGCAAGGAAAATTAGAAAATATTTTGTAATAGAATAAAAATGAGAATTCAACAGAATTTGTTGCATATAGCTGAAGCTGCTCAATGCAATTAAATACAATGTGGAGTCTTGAGTAAGATATGAAATCAAATAGTGGACACTAGCATAAAATTTTGTGAAATTTGAACAAAATCTGTACTTTAGTTAATCATACTCTATCACATGTTAATTTCCTATTTTTTTAAACATGATATTTCTTTATATTCTCAGAATTGGATTAGAAGTTTCAAGCCTCATTCAAATTTTTTATTTTTTAAAAACTTAGTAAGATAATAAACTTTCTAGACTTTTAGCAGTAATATTAGATGCCAAAATATGTGGAACTATATCAAAGTTTTGAGTGAATATAAATTCAAAATCTCTCATTCTATTCATACCAAGTCAAACAAGTGGAATCAAAATGTTATAAAATTTTTATCTAGGCAAAAATCCATAAGTTTTCTAAAATATATTTATTATATTATACATACTATTTATATACATGTATACAAAAGCTTTTCTGTGACTTTTGATAAAGGATTGAGAAAGAACATAAAAAAGAGAAATTGGAAACCATAAACTAAATGAAATGGGAGAAGTGAATATGAAATAGAAAAAGAGAAACAAACTAGATAAAAGTAAAAGATCATCATATAGTTTAGTTGTTTTTAAAGGTGGTTGCTGATTAGAAACATATCTGGAGTTTTGGAGAAAAAAAGCAATACCTGAGTATTTGTATTTTTCAAAAAATTCCAAGATAATTCTGATATGCCTCTGGATTGTTAAGTGATTGCAGGTTTTTCTATTAAATGGTAGTTTCAGTGATACAGAATTCTGTTATTTTCTGCTGACCAGTCATGATATAATTGTTGTATTAAGCAGAAATCACAATAATGGAAGAGGTTTATCAGTTTTCATTGTCAATGGCCAGACAAAAAGATCATTACAATTGTAAACCGTAATGGAAATGTGATTAACCTAACAATATAAAATAATTATGTATAATTTGGGAGGTTAATTAGAGTGTGATAAGTAAAAGTGCATACTTGCACATGTTTTATTTTTTTTAAATAATTATTTTAATTGGAGGCTAATTACTTTACAATATTGTAGTGGTTTTTGGCAAACATCGACATGAATCAGCCATGGGCGCACATGTGTTCCCCCTCCTTCCACCTCCCTCCGCATCCCATCCCCCAGGGTCATCCCTGTGCACCAGCCCTGAGCACCCTGTCTCACTTGCACATGTTTTCATCCACCCAGCCAGTCTGTCTTTTGGTTGGTGCATTTAATCCATTTACATTTAAAGGAATTACTGATATGTATGATCCTATTGTCATTTTCTTAATTGTTTTGGGTTTATTTTATGTAGATCTTTTCCCTCTCTCATGTTTCCTGCCTAGAGATGTTCCTTTAGAATTTGTTATAAACCTGATTCGGTGGTGCTGAATTCTCTTAACTTTTATCTGGAAAGCTTTTGCTTTCCCTGTCAAATCTGAATCAGAGTCTTGCTGGGTAGAGTGTTCTTGGTTGTAGATATTTTCTTTTCATCAGTTTAAGTATATTGTGCCATTCCCTTCTGGCTTGTAGAGTTTTTGTTGAGAAATCAACTGATAACTTTATGGGAGTTCCCCTGTATGTTGTTATTTTTCCTTTGTTGCTTTTAATATTTTATCTTTGTCTTTAATTTTTGTCAGTTTGATTACTATGTGTCTCAGTGTATTTCCCCTTTGGGTTTATCCTGCCTGGGACTCTCTGCACTTTCTGGACTTGGTTGACTATTTCTTTTCCCATATTAGGGAAGTTTTTAGCTATTATCTTTTCAAATATTTTCCCAGGTGCCTTCTCTCTCTCTCTTCTCCTTCTGGGACCCCTATGATGTGAATGTCGGTGCATTTAATGTTGTCCCAAGAGTCTCTTAGGCTGTTTTCTTCTTCTTTTTTTTTTTTCTTTCTTTTTTCTATATTCTGTTCTACAGCAGTGATTTCCACCATTCTGTCCTCCAGGTCACTTACCCGTGCTTCTGCCTCAGTTATTCTGCTATTGATTCCTTCCAGGGTATTATTCATCTCTGTTCTTTAGTTCTTCTAGGTCTTTGGTAAACATTTCTTGCATAGTCTCCATTCTGTTTCTGTCCTAGATCACTTTCACTATCATTATTCTGAATTCTTTTTCTGGAAGGTTGCCTATCTTCACTTCATTTAATTGTTTTTCTAGAATTTATCTTGTCTCTTCATCTGGGACATAATCCTCTGATTTTTCATCCTGATTAGCTTTCTATAATATGGTTTTGTTCTAGCTGCTGTGGGATTGTGGTTCTTCTTGCTTATTCTGTCTGGTGGATGAGGCTAAGAGGCTTGTATAAACTTCCTGATTGGAGGGACTAGCAGTGATAAAAACTGGGTCTTGATCTGGTAGGAAGGGCCATGCTTGCTGCTAAGTCACGTCAGTCGTGTCCAACTCTGTGCAACCCCATAGACGGCACCCCACCAGGCTCCCCTGTCCCTGGGACTCTCCAGGCAAGAATACTGGAGTGGGTTGCCATTTCCTTCTCCAATGCATGAAAATGAAAAATGAAAGGGAAGTCACTCAGTTGTGTCTGACTCTTTGCGACCCCATGGACTGCAGCCTACCAGGCTCCTCCATCCATGGGATTTTCCAGGCAAGAGTACTGGAGTGGGGTGCATTGCCTTCTCCATGCTTAGTAAAGCTTTAATCCAATTTTCTGCTGATGTGTGGGATTTGTTCCCTCCCTGTTAGTTGTTTGGCCTGAAGTGACCCAGCCCTGGGGTCTGCAGGGCTCTGTGGTAGGGTTAGGGCTTCCTGGGTAGCTCAGCTAGTGAATAATCTGTCTGCAATTCAGGAAAATCAGGTTCAGTTCTTAGGTTGGGAAGATCTCCTAGAGAAGGATTAAACTACCCACACCAGTATTCTTGGGCTTCCCTGGTGGCTCAGACGGTAAAGAAGTCACCTGCAATGCAGGAGACCTGAGTTCGATTCCTGGGATGGGAAGATCCCCTGGAGGAGGGCATGGCAACCCACTGCAGTATTCTTGCCTGGAGAATCCCCATGGACAGAGAAGCCTGGCAGGCTACAGTCCATGGGGTCACAAGAGTCAGACACAACTGACCGACTAAGCACAGCCCAGAACAGCATGGTAGGGTTAATGGCAACCTCCAAGAGGACTTAAGCCAGGGGGCAGCTTCCAGGACTGCTGCTGCCAGTGCCCTTGTCCCTGCAGTGAGCCACTGCCAACCCATGCCACCACACGAGACCCTCCAACACTAGCAGGTAGGCCTGGTTCAGTATCCTCTGCTGCTTTCCCCTGGGTCTTGATGTGCACAAGATTTCGTTTGTGCCTTCCAAGACTGGAGTCTCTGTTTCCCCTACTCCTGTGGAAATCCTGTAATCAAATCCCGCTGGCCTTCAAAGTCAGATTTTCTGGGGATTCCCAGTCCTTTTGCTGGATCCCCAGAATGGGAAGCCTGACATGGGGCTCAAAATATTCAGAACGGTGGGAGAATTTCTTGGGTATTATCATTCTCCAGTCTGTGGGTTGCCCATCCAGCAGATATTAGTTAAGTTGTTTGGTCATGCCCGATCTTTGCAACCCCATGGACTGCAGCATGCTAGGTTTCCCTGTCCATCACCAACTCCCAGAGCTTGCTCAAACTCATATGCCTCGAGTTGGTGATGACATCCAACCATCTCATCCTCTGTCATCCCCTTCTCCTCCTGCCTTCAATCTTTCCCAGCATCAGGATCTTTACTAAGGAGTCAGTTCTTCTCATCAGGTGACCAAAGTACTGAAGCTTCAGCTTCAGCATCAGTCCTTCCAATGAATATTCAGGGTAGATTTCCTTTACGATTGACTGGTTTGATCTCCTTGCTGTCCAACGGACCCTCAAGAGTCTTCTCTAACACCACAGTTCAAAAGCATCAAATCTTTGGGGCTCAGCTTTCTTTATGGTCCAACTCTAACATCCATACATAACTCCTGAAAGAACCATACCTTCGACTATGCAGACGTTTGTTGACAAAGTAATATCTCTGATTTTTAATATGCTGTCTAGGTTGGTCATAGCTTTTCTTCCAAGGAACAAGTGTGTTTTAACTTCATGGCTACAGTCGCTGTCTGCCGTGATTTTGGAGCCCAAGAAAATAAAATCTGTCACTGTCACTATTTTCATTGTTTCCTCGTCTCTTTGCCATGAAGTGATGGGACCAGATGCCATGATCTTCATTTTTTGAATGTTGGGTTTTAAGCCAGTTTTTTCACTCTCCTCTTTCACTTTCATCAAGAGGCTTTTTATTTCCTCTTCACTTTCTGCTATAAGGGTGGTGTCAGGTATAGGATTTGATTTTTATCATAATTGCTCCCCTCCTAGCGTCTCATTCGGAGAAGGCAATGGCACCCCATTCCAGTACTCTTCCCTGGAAAATCCCATGGACGGAGGAGCCTGGAAGGCTGCAGTCCATGGGGTTGCTGAGGGTCGGACATGACCGAATGACTTCACTTTCACTTTTCACTTTCATGCATTGGAGAAGGAAATGGCAACCCACTCCAGTGTTCTTGCCTGGAGAATCCCAGGGACGGGGGAGCCTGGTGGGCTGCCGTCTCTGGGGTCGCACAGAGTCGGACATGACTGAAGAGCCTTAGCATAGCGTCTCATTGTGACTTCTTCTTTGTCTTTGGACATGGAGTATCTTTTTTTGGTGGATTCCAATGTCCTCCTATTGATGGTTGTTCAACAACTAGTTGCAATTTTGGTGTTCTCACAGGAGGAGATAAGCACATGTCCTTATACTCTGCCATCTTGAGCTGTAACCTTCTTTCTTTTGACTTCTTTCTCTGTTCCACTGTCCATAGCCTTTTCCCTGTCCTCTGTCCCTGATACAGCTTCTTGAGATTTCTTTGAAAGGCTATCTCTGATGGGAACTCCAGGAAAATATTGTTCACTTTTTGTTCTCGAACCTGAGAAATGGAATATTGCCTGCCATATCAGTAAACAAAGGATGTTGTAGCTATCAGCAGTTGCATCCCTCCAACAGGAGCTGGTGAGTCCTGAGAAAACTCAGGAATGAAAGAATACCTGCTATCTAGCAGCCATCAGACTGCAGCCACTCCCTATGGTAACCCTGAGGAAACTCACGATGTCAAAATACAGAATACTGGCCCCACATAGCTGAAGTGCATGCCAAAGGAATGATTTCAGTGAGCCCAGGCTCTTGCATCTTCCCATACACATAAAAGCACTAAATTCCTTAAATTGGGATATTTGGTTCTCTGTCATTTATAATAATCTTTTGATGTTCTGACCACTTGCACTTTGTTGCAAAACTTCTGTATAATCTGGCTCCCCCCTCACCTCCTCAGAGCAGTTCTCTTAGGGTTACTTGAGATGTTGCCTGCCAGACTTGAAATCCTAAAAATCTCCACCAAATAAACCATTTATTTTCAACTTTTAGATTGTGAATATTTTTTAAAGTCGACAAGCCCCAAGGAAAGTTTGCTTTTTTAATTTTTAAACATTGTTGTTTGAAATATAGTTGATTTATAGTGTTGTGCTAATTTCTGCTGTACAGCAAAGTAATTCAGTTATACATGTATGTACATTAAAAAAATTCTTTTCCTTTTGATTTATCATAGGATACTGAATATAGTTCTGTGTGCTATACAGTAGGACCTTGTTGTTTATCCACTCCATAAGTAATAGCTGATACCTGCTAACTCCAGTCTCCAACTCCATCCTTCCCCAAGCCCTTCCCCCTTGGGAACCACCAGTCTGCTGTCTATGTCCATCAGTCTGTGTCTGTTTCATAGATAGGTTCATTCGTGTCATTTGCATACTCCACATATAAGTGATATCAAATGGTATTTGTCCTTTTCTTTCTGAGTTGCTTCACTTAGTAGCATACATACCATATCTTCTTTATCAATTCATCTGTTGGTGAATGTTTGGGCTGCTTCCATGTCTTGCTATTGTGATTAGTGCTGCTGTGAACATAATGGTGCATGTATCTTTTTTGATTAGTTTTGTCTGGATATATTCACAGGAGTAGGGTTGCTGGATCATATGACAATTCTATTTTTAGTTTGTTTGAGGAACCTCCATACTATTTTCCATAGTGGCTGTACCAGCTTACATAGGGAAAGTTTGATAATGTGTTTCAAGGCATTCAGGCCCTTCAAAGTGATAATGACATGTCTCTCTTGAAATTATTTTAAAGTCAGTTCATATGTTAATTACCTAAATATGTCTTCCCTCTCTATAGAACCATTTGAGAGCCTCTTGTTGGGTACTGAGTGAGCATGCCCTATAGTAAAGGAGGTGATGTATTTTTGTGATGTGTCTGAAGCTATCTTCCTACATTTTTTCTGAACTGCTTTAATTTTGCAATATTTCATGAGCCAATCAATGATGAGGCTACCCTTAACAGACCCTATAACTCCAGACAGAACCAGTTCTTGGCATTGGATGATCACGTAGTTTAGTCATGGTATTGACTATCCTATAATCTTCACAGAATCATTGATGCATGCAGGCTGCACAGCAAAATTACAGGTGAAGTCCATGACTTCTATGTCATGAAATCACTCCTTACCAATGTGACTACCTTAGTCACATTTTGTGATATTTTGTAAGGATAGTGCATGAAATGGTGGCGTCATAATTGGGGTAGCCCCTATATATGTCATTTATCTGTTTTGCCTCATTTTCAACTTTGTTGGGTCCAAATTTTCAAGAATTCTAACTGTGATACCCTTTAACTTAAAGGGCTCTTCTCTTAATGCTTCCTCAGATTTAACATGAAATAGCTCTTTGGTATAGCTATAGGCTGTAAAGTCTTTACCTCAGGTGTATACTCCTCTCTATGGCCTTTTTTTTTTTTTTTTTCATGGTTAGTCTTTGGGAGATCTCAGGCAAAATCACTGAAGGAAACACAGATAAGAGCAAGCACAGTCTTCTTCTGTAACCTTCTAGGAAAATATGTGTAAGAACCACTTCAGACATATCAGCTAGGAAAAAACCCCATACTAAGGCAGGTCTCTTATGTTATACCCCGGTAGGCATCTTCTCTTGAAACAGTGTGCCCTTCTTCTTAGAGACCAAAGCTCTATATGTCTTATATATCTCTCATGACATTTTTCTGAAATTCATTTTATGTCTTGAGGGTTCTGGATAACACAAGAACTATGCTGTTTGGGTTCTGAAATGATGGAACAGTTTACAACCCGTCAGCTAAGTTTATATTAATCTGTAAGAATCAATTGTTTTTGCTCTCCCTTGCATCTGTACTGCGAAATTGAATAGAACAGAGAAGTTCCAGCAGCTAATCATAAGTGTATCCTTGTGGCCTGTTCCCTAGTCCCATCTCCAATCATCTAGGTATCATTTTTTACAATAGATATAATTTTTATTTTTCATCTCAGTTCAGTTCAGTTCAGTCATTCAGTCGTGTCCGACTCTTTGTGACCCCATGAATTGCAGCACGCCAGGTCTCCCTGTCCATCACCAACTCCTGGAGTTCACTCAAATTCACATTCATCAAGTCAGTGATGCCATCCAGCCATCTCATCCTCTGTCGTCCCCTTCTCTTCGTGCCCTCAATCCCTCCCAGCATCAGGGTCTTTTCCAATGAGTCAACTCTTCGCATGAGGTGGCCAAAATACTGGAGTTTCAGCCTCAGCATCACTCCTTCCAAAGAACACTCAGGACTGATCTCCTTTAGAATGGACTGGTTTGATCTCCTTGCAGTCCAAGAAGTTGCAGTCTTCTCCAACACCACAGTTCAAAAGCATCAATTCTTCGATGCTCAGCTTTCTTCACAGTCCAACTCTCACATCCATACATGACTACTAGAAAACCATAGCCTTGACTAGATGGACCTTTGTTGGCAAAGTAATGTCTCTGCTTTTGAATATGCTATCTAGGTTGGTCATAACTTTCCTTCCAAGGAGTAAGTGTCTTTTAATTTTATGGCTGCAGTCACTATCTGCAGTGATTTTGGAGCCCCCAAAAATAAAGTCTGACACTGTTTCCACTGTTTCCCCATCTATTTCCCATGAAGTGATGGGACCAGATGCCATGATCTTAGTTTTCTGAATGTTGAGCTTTAAGCCAACTTTTTCACTCTCCTCTTTCACTTTCATCAAGAGACTTTTTAGTTCCTCTTCACTTTCTGCCATAAAGGTGGTGTCACCTGCATATCTGAGGTTATTGATATTTGACCCAGAAATCTTGATTCCAGCTTGTGCTTTTTCCAGCCCAGCATTTCTCATAATGTGCTCTGCATAGAAGTTAAATAAGCAGGGTGACAATATACAGCCTTGATGTACTCCTTTTCCTATTTGGAACCAGTTTGTTGTTCCATGTCCAGTTCTAAATGTTGCTTCCTGACCTGCATATAGGTTTCTCAAGAAGCAGGTCAGGTGGTCTGGTATTCCCATCTCTTTCAGAATTTTCCACAGTTCATTGTGATCAACACAGTCAAAGGCTTTGGCATAGTCAATAAAGTAGAAACAGATGTTTTTCTGGAACTCTGTTGCTTTTTCGATGATCCAGTGGATATTGGCAATTTGATCTCTGGTTCCTCTGCCTTTTCTAAAACCAGCTTGAACATCTGGAAGTTCATGGTTCATGTATTGCTGAAGCCTGGCTTGGAGAATTTTGAGCATTACTTTACTAGTGCCTGATGAACTATGGATGGAGGTTCATGACACTGTATAGGAGATAGGGATCAAGACCATCCCCATGGAAAAGAAATGCAAAAAAGCAAAATGGCTGTCTGAAGAGGCCTTACAAATTGCTGTGAAAAGAAGTGAAGCGAAAAGCAAAGGAGAAAAGGAAAGATATAAGCATCTGAATGCAGAGTTCCAAAGAATAGCAAGAAGAGATAAGAAAGCCTTCCTCAGAGATCAATGCAAAGAAATAGAGGAAAACAACAGAATGGGAAAGACTAGAGATCTCTTCAAGAAAATTAGAGATACCAAGGGAACATTTCATGCAAAGATAGGCTTGATAAAGGATAGAAATGGTATGGACCTAACAGAAGCAGAAGGTATTAAGAAGAGGTGGCAAGAATACACAGAAGAACTGTACAAAAAAGATCTTCATGACCAAGATAATCATGATGGTGTGATCACTCACCTAGAGCCATACACCCTGGAATGTGAAGTCAAGTGGGCCTTAGAAAGCATCACTATGAGCAAAGCTAGTGGAGGTGATGGAATTCCAGTTGAGCTATTTCAAATCCTGAAAGATGATGCTTTGAAAGTGCTGCACTCAATACGCCAGCAAGTTTGGAACACTCAGCAGTGGCCACAGGACTGGAAAAGGTCAGTTTTCATTCCAATTCCAAAGAAAGGCAATGCCAAAGAATGCTCAAACTACTGCACAATTGCACTCATCTCACACGCTAGTAAAGCAATGCTCAAAATTTTTATTTTTAAAAAACTTTTATTATTTTATATTGGGGCATAGTTGATTAACAGTGTTGTTAGTTTCACATGTACAGCAGTGACTCGGTTCTACATAAACATGTATCTATTCTATTAAGGGCTTCCCTCGTGGCTCAGCTGGTAAAGAATCTGCCTGAAATGCGGGAGACCTGGGTTCAATCCCTGGGTTGGGAAGATCCCCTTGAGAAGGGAAAGGCTACACACTCCAGTATTCTGGCCTAGAGAATTCCATGGATTGTATAGTCCATGGTGTCACAAAGAGTCAGACAAAACTGAGCGACTTTCACTTCACTTCACTTCATTCTATTTTAAATTCTTTTCCCATTTAGGTTATTACTGAATATTGAGCAGAGTTTTCTGCTCTATACAATAGGTCCTTATTGGTTATCTATTTTATATATAACACAGTGTGTACATGTCAGTCCCAAATGCTTAATCTATCCCTCCTATAACCCTTCTACCCTGGTAACCATAAATTCATTCTCTAAATCTGTGAGTCTGTTTCTGTTTTGTAAATAAGCTCACTTGTATAATTTTTTAAGATTTCACATATAGTGATAATCATATGATATTTGACTTTGTCTGATTTACTCACTTAGCATGATAATCATCTAAGTATCTTATTTCAGTATTTCATCTCCTGAGACAATCTGTTGCATTGATTCAGGATGGAAAGATATTTATAAGTCTTTCTTACCCCTGTCCTAAGATCTCAGAGCTACCAGAAACTTTAGGGAGATCACTGGTTAGTTCTTGGATTTATTTCTCAGAATGATCACTTTAGCCTTATTGAATTCCTTCAAAAGCAGCTCATAACCCTTTGGCCTTGAATATGATTTCCTAAGAAGAAACTGACTATATGTAGTCATAGGTTGCTCTAGAACTTTAATCCTTTTAACCCCTGAAAGTTTTCATAATGCTCATGGACTTAGTTACCAAAGCAGCTGTGAGCGATCTAGTTCTCTCAGCTGTGTCCTCTTAGATACACCGATGTGAAATCCTTCAGCCAACACTCTGAGGACTTAACACTTCCTTCATTTCCCAACTTTCTTCTGCCTACAGTCCATCTTAAGAAACATAAAGTATTTGGAATCCAACTTTGGATAATCCAGTAGCATGAATCAGAATGTGTGAGTAGGATGGCAGGTAAAGAAAAGAATGAAGGGAGGAATTGCCCAAGAAGAAGAACAAAATTTCTTAATAGGGAATGTCTTACTAAGAGAAGGAAAAATGTTCTGTGTATCCAGTAACTGATTTTAACAAGAGGTCTGTGATTAGATTTCACTTTCCTTAGGACAGAAATTTTGTGGCTAACAGCTTGCTGATTTCAACTCTACCTTTTTCCCTCTATGCCTGTCCTAATTTTCTTAGAAAAATTCCTTTTGGAAAGTACCCTTCTGATATGGATATATTCATATGAATTGCTTCTGTTGGGATATTAGTTTAGCTGCAATAACAGTGGCTTTAATAAGACAGAAGCTTGTTTCTCTCTCATGTAATAATCCGAGGTACAAGAAGCCCTGGTCTAATGTGGGGCTCCATAATCATGTGGGGCCCAGGCTCATTCTACCATATTGCTTTGTCATCCTCAACATACGGCATCTGTCTCATGCTCTAGCTCCTGCTCTTATGTCTAGGCAGAAGGAAGTAGGAAAGTAGAAAGGGAAAACATTTTCCTTCTTTTTAAGGACATAAGTCAGAGCTGTACATGGAAACCTATCACTTCACTTTTATTCCATTGGCCAAAATTTACTCAAATGGCCATTATACCTAGCTGCAAGGGAAGCTGGGCAATGTGGTATTTAGTTTGGCAGTCATGTGCACCTAGATAAAATTATGTTACTATACAGAAAGGAGAGGAGATGTATTGGGGAATAGCTAATAGTCTATGCCAGGTAAGGGGAGAATAAATCTTCTTCATAGTTTGGCAGGAGAACAGCAACAGCTAATAGAACCTAGAGAAATCCCTGACATAAATCATAATGGAGGCTGATGAGATCTGATTTTTTTCCAGCAGGAGTATTCAAATGTTTATTTAAGCTCTTGTGAAACTATTTTTAGAGATTGTTGGGGAGGCATTAAAGAAGGGTGAGTTTTAGGGCACTGTATTTTATTTCACAAGAAAGTAGAATTGTCCTTTAGGGACAACCCTGGACCTTGTTCATGTGCTCAGTTGCTCAGTCTTGTCTGACTCTTTGCCACCCCATGTACTTCAGCCCTCCAGGCTCCTCTGTCCATAGAATTTTCCAGGCAAGAATACAGGAGTGGGTTGCCATTTCCTATTCCAGGAAATCTCCCCAACCCAGAAATCAAACCCACATCTCCTGCATTGGCAGGCAAATTCTTTACCACTGAGCCACCTGGGAAGCCAACCATAAACTTTATTTCCCTCCAAATTATTTATGTGACCAAAGCCAAAAGGGATCCAGTGTTCTAATAAATAGGTAGAGATATTTCAGACAGCTTCTCAGCAAGCCAGGTGATAAGAGAGGTTCAGGAAGAGGACATCAGAGGAACTATAGATTAAATATATAGAACTGGTAAAGCCCAAGGAACTTCCAGCTCTTCTGCAATTGGAGAATGGATAGAACAGAGGAAGTTCTATCCACATGATGACTGCCAGGGCTGGAACTGGAGTGAAAGAGACCTGCAGTTTCCTAGAGAAGCATCTGCAGTGCTTTTCCTCAGAGCCAGCCAGTTTAGGAAAGAGCAGCTGGCTTTTTAGTGTCAAAAAATTGAAGACACAGATTTTCCAGCAGAGGAGTAGCGTAGACACATAAAGGAATTCTACACTTGCTGGTGGAAGCACCTCAGCTCTTCAAGGTACTTTGTCAGTTAGTTGAGAGAAAGGATCTCATTCCTGCCCAAGGAGAATGCTGTTAGAAAAGGATGGCTATGTTCCCTTAAATAGTAATTAGGGACAGGGAAGGAGCTCAGAGGTGGGTGATGATGACCTATATGACGATCCCCTGGGAAAGGAAGAGAACAAAGCAACTTCTGACTAATTGCTCTGTGATGAAAAGGTCTTCCAGCAATTCAAAAAAGACAAGAACATTCACTCTCTACTATGAACACTGAAATGGAAAAAATCAAGTTATAACCCAAGCTCATGATGATGATGATGAATAATAATTATTACAGCCACACTTACTTAATAATACATATTTGTGCCCTACCTATGTCCAAAAGGAATCTGAGCCAATTTACATTAAGAAGCACAGATACAATAAAATACAACCCTTTAAATCTGTAATAAAGAGACCTGGCAAAAGAAGAGAAGGAAGGGGAGGAAGATAAAATGAACAAAGGCACTACAAATGAGAACAAAGCCTGAGGTTCCTGGCAACTAAAGCAAAGAAAGCACAAATGGATTGAGTAGTTCTCATTGTAAGAAAGAGAACACCAGTTAATAAGACGCTAACTGTGGAAGAACTGGCTTTGTTGGATTTTGTATATAAGGGACATGGAATATCATAATGGATAAAGGCAGTATTAAAAACGTGTGCTACTTTTGATTGTCTTTTATGTCTGCCTTTCTTAAAATCTGTATAATATCCTTATTCTATGAAGGCAGTTTTTAGGAGTAGGGATATAAGTAAATTTCATGATATTCTAGAAACCTGACTTTAATAAAGTTCAGAAAGTTTTGCAAAATGAATGATGAGTGTGTTCCTAGAATATCCTCATCATCAGTTGGCTTGGTCACCAAGCCCTCTTTCATATAGCGCTGTAATGTATTTTAATTTATTCAAACTTTGGCACAGATATGCTAGTCATCCACTGCTTTCTAGAGATGTTCAGACAGTAGCAGAAGCTTTTTTAGCTCCATTTTCCTCAGAAATAATGCAATCTTTTTGAAAATGTCTTGATTTCCATACAAGTAAGGACTGTTACAATAAAATAAAATCCAGTGAAAACAGGCTTACACCTGAATGGGACTTTTAGTCCAGATGAAGATCCAAAGGAGGGCAAGGTTCAGGGCTGATCAATTCAGTTGCTTCATGACTTAATGACATCATCACTTATTTCTGTTATTTAGTTTGTCAGCTGCATGATCAGTTTCATCCTAAGTCTGAATCATCTGGGGCTGTCTTATTCATATCTAGCAAGAGAGAGGAGATCCCCAAAGGTTCCAAAAATCTCTCTTCATGAGTCTTTGATCTGAAATGTATTAGATGCTCATCTCTGAACCAATAATGGTACCAAGGGAGAGGTATTTGTGGATCAGCTTAGTCCTGAGCCCCCTCTCCAAGTCCTAGAGCCAGGGATGGACTCAGCATCTGGCAACTTAGGTGAGATGATCAGGAGAGATGTGATACCTCAAATAAAATCATGGTATGAACCAAGAGAGGATCTTAGGGAAGCAGTCACAAAGCCCAGTAGAGCATCCAGCGTCTGGAAATTTCAACTCATGACTTGAAAACAAAAATGTAGGAAGATTTTTTAAAATGAGTTTCTATTCTATTATTATTATTATAGCATTAATTAAATATATTATACTTTTCATTAAAAGTTCAGTTTTCCTTTAAATTTTTACATGCTTAACATTTTAAAAATATTTAAATGTAGTGATAGCAGGGAAACAATTTTGCATTCTGCTTTTACTAGCATTTCAATGGCTGTATCATACTCCATTAAGTGTCTCGGTGATTTAATTTACTTAACTATTGCCTCTCTGTAGGACATTTAGGTTGTTTGTAATTTTTTGATATTGTGAATAACCCAGGTAACAATTTTACGCATGTGATTTTTCCCCTTCTTTGGGACTCATCTATGTCAGAATGTGACTCTTGATACAGATTTGTGTACATTTTCCATTTATACCAGAATGAAGAAATTTGAAGTTTCTTTTAAGGTGTTGCTATTTTGAGTTTACCAACTGCGTTCATAATTTGCCTCCTGAGTCAAATGTCAAACTCTTCAAATAGTTTTCTTATAAGGACACCTTATAAACCTGTTTTGGAAGGAGAGCCAGGGTCCATTATCATAAAGATGTTGAGTAGTAGAGGGATATATTATGTATAATGTAGAGCAATGGCTAAATTTATGGTCCTTGGAGTAAGTCAGACTTGAGTTTGAATCCAAATTTTACATGCTTGCTGTCTGATCTTTGGACAAGTTATTTAATAACATTTTGGATTTCTGTTGTCTGCATAAAATACAGATAGTTCCTACTTTATGAGGTTTTTTGTTTCAGGATTATGGAAGACAGTGTATGCAAAGCCTGGTGAATAATGAGTCAGTAATGGCGATTATTATTATTATTCAGCAACTGGGAATTTGATCTGAAGCTAAAGTTAAGAGATATGATATAGTGTGTAGGAGAACTTAGTATCTATCTGAGAGAAAAAAAAAACAAAACAGAGAAGGCAATGGCACCCCACTCCAGCACTCTTGCCTGGAAAATCCCATGGACGGAGGAGCCTGGTAGGCTGCAGTCCATGGGGTCGCTAGGAGTCGGACACGACTGAGCGACTTCACTTTCATGCATTGGAGGAGGAAATGGCAACCCACTCCAGTGTTCTTGCCTGGAGAATCCCAGGGACGGGGGAGCCTGGTGGGCTGCCGTCTATGGGGTCGCACAGAGTTGGACATGACTGAAGCGACTTAGCAGCAGCAGCAGCAAGAGGAAAAAAAAAAATCAGGTCCTCTGTACTGGATGGCCACCTGGTCTCTGAATCCCTTTCATAGCATTCTCATGCAGTCATTGTCCAGTATCTGAAAATTTCCTGGAATGAGGCCCTCACTACATCAGAAAGGTGGTTTAGCACTGACATTTGACATACTGACAAATTCGAATTCCTCCCCGTTGCTTGTCTTTCTCTGCCCTAGTGTTATCTTTTGAAACATATGAAGCCGTTCCACTCCTTCACTGGATCTTAAAGGAAGGAACTGGAAAGGCCAGCCACTGCCCATGGCAGAAACCCCCTCAATGTGATCCTCAGCACATGGTCCTTTGCTGACACTGTCAGGGGTGAAATGCATGTTTGTGAAGTGGCCTATTTCTTAATAGGAAGCACTCATAGTTTGGAAGTTCTGCCATTTATGGAATTTAAGTTTTCCCTTCTATAACTTCTACCTCTTGGATATAGTGCCATCCTTGATTCCTGGCTCCCTTAGGTTATTTACACTGGGCAAGTGACTCCAGCCCTCTGAGAGTGGAAAAAAGGGGAAATGATAGCACCTAATACATTGGGTTGTTGTAGGATTAAATGAAATAGTCATGTCAAACATTTAACATAGAGCATATAATAGGTGTTCTGAGTATCACTGGGCATTTGACTAGGTGAAACCATTTTTCTCAGAATATATAGTCTTTACTGTCTTGGTTAATAATCAGAGATGTTATGCCTCCTCCATAAAGGGTTGAGAACCAGTTCAGAGCAATACTAATTCTGAGGGGTAATTTAGGATTGGAGAAGAGAAAAAGACAGAGCTGTGAATACCACCTAGTGGCCTTCTAAAGGTATAACAATTTAATCAGCCATGTCAGGTGGCACAGCAGTAAAGGAATCCGCCTGCCAATGCAGGAGACGCCAGAGATGAGAGTTCAATCCCTGGATCAGAAGATCCCTTGGCGAAGGAAATGGCAACCCACTCCAGTATTCTTGCCAGGAAAATTCCACGGACAAAGGAGCCCGGTGGGCTACAGTCCAGGGGGGTCGCAGAGTCAGATATGACTGAGCACAGCACAGCAGCAGTATTTAGGAAAAGTTCAGCTCACTGACCATCAGTTCTAACTGTGGTAGGCTCTCAGCAGACAGAAGAGTTTGATTTCCAACCCATTTTCCAGATCCAGATGAGTTGAGTCAGAGTCCTCCAGATACTAAGGGTAATCACAGATTTTATTTAGGGAGAAGTCAAGTCATCTCTTGGAATTAGTAGAGTGGAATGGGGAAATGTGAAATAATAATGCTTTCTTTTTGCTGATTTCTCCCTGGAAATGAATGATGTTGCTTGTGCCTAACCTGAGACTACTCATTGGCCTCTCTTTCCTCCCAAATTGTGAGTGAACTTCAGTTCATCCCAGGGCATTTCCTTTCTAGATGGGGTACTGGAAGAAAATAGGTTCCAAGATTTGAAAATGAAAATTCTTAAAGGGATTTGCTCACAAGAGGCTGACAAATCCTACTTTAATTTTTAAAAACTTTAATTACAGATGTACAGAAAAGTTACAAGAATAATAGAGTTCTTATATGTATTTCACCCAAATGTCTCAAATGTGAATATTTTACTGTGGATGCTTTTCCTTTATCACTTTCTCTTCATCCCCCTTCTACACACACACACACACACACACACACACACAATTGCTGCTGCTAAGTCACTTCAGTCATGTCCGACTCTGTGCGACCCCATAGACAGAAGCCCACCAGGCTCTGCCATCCCTGGGATTCTCCAGGCAAGAACACTGGAGTGGGTTGCCATTTCCTTCTCTACACACAAAACTATTTGAGAGTAAATTGCAGACATAATGCCATGTTATTCCTAAAAATAAGGAAATGATCAAAGTCAGGAAATTATCAATGATCCAGTGCTATTATCTAATGAACACACCTTATTACAGTCTCACCAGTTATTCTACTAATAGCCTTTATAGAAAAAGGAAAAAGTATGGCCCAGAATATAATCCTAACTAGATGTTCATATGGAGAAGGCAGTGGCACCCCACTCCAGTGCTCTTGCCTGGAAAATCCCATGGATGGAGGAGCCTGGTAGGCTGCAGTCCATGCTAAGGGTCGGACACGACTGAGCGACTTCACTTTCACTTTTCACTTACATGCACTGGAGAAGGAAATGGCAACCCACTCCAGTGTTCTTGCCTGGAGAATGCCAAGTACGGGGGAGCCTGATGGGCTGCTGTCTATAGGGTCACGCAGAGTCGGACACGACTGGAGCGACTCAGCAGCAGCAGCAGAGGTTCATATTGCATTTTATTTTCATGATTCTTTAGTCTGTCTTAATCTTTAAAAGATTTGAATACTTTAAAAGTATTTTAGAACAATTTCTTTGTTTTTCATGACCTGTCTAAAAAAATTGACATATTATAAAATTTTTACAGAATTATAGAAATATTAAAGGGTTTCATACTGAATAACATATATAATAAATTAGTGAGGAAGTAGAAAAAGCTCTTCCTGAAGAGAATGCCAACTAATAAACAAAGAAGGAATGATAGAATGAGCAAATCACAGCTTGACAACCGGAATAATAATAATTAGGCAAAAGTCATCAATGGGTGTTAAAACTTGCAGGTTAAAAATTGATTAATAAAGGATATTTGCATAGTTTCAAAGTATTTTCCCATAAAATATGTGTTCATTACAAAGAGAAAAATAATACTTGTATATTGAAGAAAGCTGGAAGATACCATCTTAACAAGGGATCAAAGCTAGTGTCACCAGTAATATGCAGTTAGACAATTTATGCCTCCTGATATCATGCACTGGAAAGGACAGTCTCACTCTGGTATTCCTGACCAAAAATGCATAACCTGAATTTAAACACAAGGAAACACCAGACAAGTCTCATTTGAGGGGCAATCTATAAAGTAAATAGCTTACACTCTTCAAATTCTGCCAGTTAATCAGAAAATTTGTAACTTCCCTTGACAGCCCTACTTTGGTCTAGATGTGTGTGTCAAGGTGGTCAAGGGGGATCTGGTTCTTCAGGACAAAGGCCAAGGTGCCATGCCTACCCCAAGGCCGCAGAGTCACTGACTCCAAGGTCCAGGACACCCATCTCCATGGCGAGGCGTTTGGCCATGGCTTTGGCATACTTGAGTTTGGAGGCATTTTTCCAAGGGCATTAATATAGGACAAATAAAAGGAAGCACTACCTGATGCAGAATGTAGAGTAAGAACTTGGCTCTGGGGAGTAAGAACTAGGAAGTTAAGCTGGCTCAGGAGAGAAAAGTGACTATTTAGAATGACAATGTCAAGAGACAGTTAGAGTGGAGTTTAGTCTTTCTAAGGTGAGTTGGGAAGAGAGGAGGAGAGCTATAACTGCAACTTCCCCTTAATTCCCTGGTTTCCCCAATGCCACTGTCAGCCCCTTAGCCAACTCTAGGGGGGTAGATCCCATCCAGGTAGCATCTTTGACCTCAGGTAGTCTCCTCTGGATATTGGAGAAGGAACTCAGGACACAGCCTCTTGGGTTGGTTTCTAGTGACCTATGGAATGACAAGCTCCAGTGCCTATTACTACACCAAAGTGATGTCTGAGCTCTTCTTACACACCCCATCGGACGCTGGAATCTCCTTCCAGGCCATCAGCAGCATGGAGGACTTCTGGGATGTGAGTATGAGATCTCCTCTACCTCTCCCCTCTTCTTCACAGTGGCCTAAAGCCTGAGGCCACGGGCCAGGTTTCAGGGCTGTCAAACGGTAGATAAGGCCATATCCAGAGACCAGGGCATTCCAGGATCAGGCTGAGTCATGCGGTCAGGCAAGAATTAATGGGTCAGACTAGACAGAGTTCGGGCAGTGATAGGTTAGAGATCGGGATGATAATCAGAGAGTCAAGTCAGTGCTTAAACTAGTATTGAGAGTCAGAGGTAAAGCAGAACTTCAAAATGTGTTTTAAGTACAGAGTAAGGCCACATCAGGCTGAGATTTGGCCAGAGTTCATGGGTAGGCTGAAGAGCCCAGCAGAAGCAGACTGGAGACAAGCTGGAGGGGGTCAGTGAGCATGGGAAAAGGGGATTCTAACGGCAAAAGTCAGCAGAGTCTGGGTCAGGTTCAGTCCAGTTCGTGATCTAGTTTGCCCAGGGCCCGTTACTGGACAGCTTGTATTGGACCAAATGGTACAACAACCAGAGCCTGGGCCACGGCTCCCACTCCTTCATCTACTATGAGAACCTGCTGCTGGGGGTTCCGAGGCTGCGGCAGCTGCGGGTCCGCAATGACTCCTGCGTGGTGCATGAGGACTTCCGCGAGGACATTCTGAGCTGCTACGATGTCTACTCCCCAGACAAGGAAGAGCAACTCCCCTTTGGGCGCCTCAATGGCACAGCGTGAGTGAGTCCCCCAACCAGTGTCGCAGGGCTTGCCCCTCTGAGCCTGATGCCATCCCGGGTTTGGGAACCATTCTCATTCAGACTTAAAGAGCCTTGGGGGTACTTGGTGGGAAGGTGAGAGGCATCTCTCTGAGACCCATCTGTGACTGTTTGGAGACCCTGGTCTGGGTCACTGAGGAACAGAAAAGGTATGTTAGCAGACAGAGCCACAGCCTTCAGAGTTGTCTTCACACACAGGTCCCTGTCACAGCTGCCCTATTCTGGAGGCAGTCTTGCCAGAGGAAGCATCCTTTCTCACCCAGAAGTCCCTCCTGGGTATGGAGAAGGGATCCACATAAGTCATGGCTGCAAGAATCTGACCCTTGGAGCTAATAGGGGAAGGCAGCAAGGGGCCAAGGATGGATGAGGAATTAGGGAAGAAAGGGGAAAGGGTGAATAGGACAGGAAAGAAGGGGAAAGAAATGAGGGTTCAGGGAGGAAAGTCTGTGGACCGAACAGAGAATCATGGGGCTAAGTAGCCAGGTGCACAACCACAAGAGAAGAAAGGGTCTTTTCTGGGCTACATGCTTTCCTCATGGGGACTACTCAGGCTGCAGTCAAAAGTGGACTTGGGTTTATTATCTGTAGACTTGGGTGACATTGTAAAATATCAGGAGATTTACATCTGAACTTCACTTCAGCCACTAACTAGCTGGATTATCTCAGACATCTGAGTATTAGTTTCATCCTCTGTAAAATGTGAATAATATTTTTCCTTCCTTCTCAAATAGTTACGTTAAACAAGATAATATATGTAAAATGTAGATGTGATGTGTATAGGTAATATATATGAAACTGTAAAGCCCAGACAGTTATAAAATGCTGCCATTCATTGCCTTGGGAGACCAGCTTCTGGGCCTGGCTCAGACTTCTGCACTCAGATGGCTTCTTCTGTGACAGATGGACCTACCACTCGCAGGATGAGCTGGGGGGCTCCTCTCACTGGGGCCAGCTTACAAGCTACAGTGGAGGTGGCTACTACCTGGACCTTCCAGGATCTCGACGGGCCTGTGCAGAGGCACTCAGGGGCCTTCAGGAGGGCCTGTGGCTGGACAGGGGCACTCGGGTGGTCTTCATTGACTTCTCAGTCTACAATGCCAACATCAATCTTTTCTGTGTTCTGAGGTGGGTCCCCTTTCCCTGCCTTCCCTCTGTCATCCATGGTTCCCAGTTCACTTTTCCTCTGCCGGAGACCCTTCCTTAAATTTGTTCCCTATGCTGGGGGAGGGGAGAGGATGGGAGGAACTGTCCCAGCACAGGCCCCACCAGACACCCCCCTCCTCCCACAGACTGGTGGTGGAGTTTCCAGCTACAGGAGGTGCCATCCCATCCTGGCAAATCCGCACAGTTAAGCTGATCCGCTATGTCAGCAACTGGGACTTCTTTATCTTTGGCTGTGAGATTGCCTTCTGCATCTTCATCTTCTACTACATAGTAGAGGAGATCCTAGAACTCCGCATCCATGGGCTTCGTTACCTCAGCAGCATCTGGAACATTCTGGACCTGGTGGTCATCTTGGTGAGGGACAGATGTCTTAGACTTGGGACACCTTGGACGGTGCAGGGAGGCCTACCCTGAGAGGGGCTCCCAGTTCTTCCTTCTGGCATCCCAAGTCCTTGGGACTTCTGGTCAAATCACTGTGTAACAGCTCCCTAAGCCAGAGGCTGATGTGCCCCAGGCTCAGCCCTGGAAGAATCCTATCTCCATGTTTCTTCTCCCTCTGGCCTGTGATCCAGGCCCTGCTTCTTTTTTGTACCTGACATTATGTTCCTCTTCTCTTTCTGCCCCTCATGACCTGTCCCCTTGAAACTCCTGCCTTTTCTCTCCTATTAAAATTTTCTGCCTCTTCATCTTCGTCTCCTTCCTGTTAACAGGACACATGCATTTCTGACCAAGGCTGGAAAGAGGTGGGGGAAATAAAATTGCTTGGCTCCATCTCTCCATGGTCCTTTACAATCTACATATTTACCACTGGCCTCACAGCCTTCTCTTGGACTTTAAGCTGTTCCCCCAATCATCCTATCCAGTTCCATTTGAACCTAAGATAGTCAACCACTCAGCAGGGAAAGAGGTGTCTTTTCCCCCTACCTGTCTTACCCACCCCAGGTCTCCCCTGGGACTTCTTGGTTGAACTTCCCTTGAGATTCTCTTGACTCTCTGACACTCCCCAACCCCCGTTGTGACAGCTCTCCATTATGGCTGTGGGCTTCCACATATTCCGAACTCTCGAGGTGAATCGGCTGATGGGGAAGCTTCTACAGCAGCCGAACATGTATGCTGACTTTGAGTTCCTCGCCTTCTGGCAGACACAGTACAACAACATGAATGCCGTCAACCTCTTCTTTGCCTGGATCAAGGTACCCTGGGGCTCTGCATCCTCAGCAGCACCTCAGGGCATGCATTCTCCCTTCCCTAGGACTAGTCTCATTTTCCTTGTCTGGTTTTGGCAACTCCTGTGGCCTCCCGAGGCCCCCGGAGTGGACTGTTTCAGGCTTTTCTGTTTCTTCCCTAATTACTTGGTTCAACATGGCCCTTTCAGATATTCAAGTACATCAGCTTCAACAAGACCATGACCCAGCTCTCCTCCACGCTGGCCCGCTGTGCCAAGGACATCCTGGGCTTCGCCGTCATGTTCTTCATCGTGTTTTTCGCCTATGCCCAGCTGGGCTACCTGCTTTTCGGGACCCAAGTGGAAAACTTTAGCACTTTCGCCAAGTGCATGTGTGTGTCCTTCCTCCTCCACTCCCTGGCCCCTCACCCTCTGGCTCTAGGGGTGTGTGTATCCTTGGGGAATTTGGGTGAATGTGGATCTGGGTGTCTCTGTGCTTAAAGCATCTAGATGAGTCCCCGGAAGCCCTAGTGTGTGTACTCAGCATCTCTGACCCTGTTCTGTCTGCATCAGATTGGGTCAGGGATCTGAGTTCACTGAAGAGCAGTAGGGAGGGAAGTGGGATGGCGTCAAGGTTATGGCTGAGCTCAGGGTGAAGCCCCCCGTCATGACGTCTCAGCTTCACTCAGTTCCGGATCATCCTTGGGGACTTTGACTACAATGCTATTGACAACGCCAACCGCATCCTGGGACCTGTTTACTTTGTCACCTACGTCTTCTTCGTCTTCTTTGTGCTCCTGGTGAGGGTCCCACTGAGGGATGGGGATTTGGGAACATGAGGAGTGGAGATGTGAATGTCCTGCAGGGTGGGGTTTTGCACCCCCCCCACCCAGGTTCTACACTAATAATTAGGGTGGATTTCTCAAACCAAGGATGGAGAGATGGGGGGCAAGGAGAACCTCTGCATTTTCTGAAGGTTGGCCAGTGTGTGGTCAGCACGGTTAGGCAGTTTGCAGGGTATAAAGGAAGCTGCAGGCTCCCTCCCTAAAATCAAACCTCTGTCCTCCAAGGATGGAAAGAGAAGAAAGGCTACCTCATGGGGAGAAGAGCCTGCCCTTGGAAGCTTTTCTGCCTATTTTCTAAGACCCCCTTTCCCCTGGGGCTCTTTGGCTCTTTCCACTACCATTGTTTTGTATTTGCTCTCTCTCCCTGCCAACCATGAAAGATCTGTGTTTGATTTTTGTTAGAAAAGCCAGCAGGTTTCTTTATTTGATTGGTGAACAGGGATACAGATATGGATTTGGGGATAGATGGCGAAGAGAGCACAATTTTACTCTCACCTTGGAAAGTTTCTGGCTTCAGTGACAAGCAGACCCTTCCATGAAGGGAGCCTGTGGCATATGTTGGGGCATCTTCGTGGCCAGATTACTGCAGCAGTAAGGGAGGACATCAGGTTGATGAGGGGGCATGACTCCCACCCCCACCCCCATAACAGAATTGTGCTGAAAGGCTGGGCTCTGGGGACCCTGAGATGTGGGGTTTAGTGGGCTGCAGAGATGGGGCTGGAGGCATCGGCCTTTTGGGAACATATGTTGGGACCTTCATAGGGTCCGTGGGCTTGACGCTGTCAGTGGATCTGGAAGTGCGGACTCTGGTCCCTGCTTTCTCCTTCAGAACATGTTCCTGGCCATCATCAATGACACATACTCAGAGGTAAAGGAGGAGCTGGCTGGACAAAAGGATGAGCTACAGCTTTCAGACCTCCTGAGACAGGTGACTACTCAGTCTCTTTGAGCCGCACATGTGCATCAGGGCCCAGGTCAAGGCTCTGTGTCCTGGTCTGTGCCTCATGGGTTAGGGGCCTGTGCCTTCAGCTTATCCCTGGGATCCTGTCACCCTGTGAGTGCAGGTGGGGACAAGAGATGAGGAGGAGGTTGCAGGTGGGAACCAGGCCTGTTTCTTTTCCCTGTCCAGGGTTACAAGAAGACCCTACGGAGGCTGCGTCTGAGGAAGGAGCAGGTTTCAGATGTGCAGAAGGTCCTGCAGGCTGGGGAGCAGGAGATTCAGTTCAAGGACTTCACCAACACCTTGAGGGAGTGAGCAAGCAGAGATCCAACCTTTTCTGACATTGATCTATAAGTCCTTGACCCTCAAGCATATGCCCTTTGCCTATAACCCTCCAATCTTGGCCCATGGGCCTCTGACCTTGTTTTATAGGCCTTTAACCTTGTCTTATAGGTCTCTTATCCTGACCTTCAGAACTGTGCCCCTGGTTTAAAGGACTCTGATCATGTTCTATTCTGGACCTTGTTGAACAACCCTTAGCACTAGTGTAATACCATGATTCCCTAATCATTGTATACATCCCTCACTCCCACAAAACTCTGAGCTTAATTCTATGCTCCCTCACAAACACAGGATTATTTCCTTAGCCATCCTCTCCCTGCTTCTCAGTTAAACATATTAACAAACATTGATCAGATATATTGCGAGTACCAGCTGTGGGCCAGGCATATAATTAAATGAGATAATCTTTGTCTTTCAGGAATTCACAGACATGTAAGCAAATAAACAGAAATCACAGAACAGTGATTCTGTTCCACAACAGAAATAACTAAAAGTGAGGGAACATGGAGGTATAAACGCACATACAAAGGCAAAGAGGTCTGGAACTGAGCCACATACACAGGAGTAATAAGTAACTGAGCATTGTAAGGCATTACATGAAAGGTTGGGCAAAGCAGGCGAGGCGGAGAAATGGGCTAAGGCCACATTCGGAAAAGCCCTGAATACCACTTCTCTATCCAAAGAATAGGGTGCCCAGGAGAAGTTTTAAGCAGGGAAGGAGTATAGTTAGTCTTGTACTCTTTTTTTGGGGGGGGTGGGGTGGGGGTAGGGGAGAGACATGCAATGCAGCTTTTGGGATTTTAGTTCCCTGACCAGGGATCAAAACTGGGCCCTTGGCAGTGAAAGTTCAGAGTCCTAACCACTGGACCGCCAGGGAATTCCATAGGCTTGTACTTTAGAAAGCTTAATTACATAGTTGCATTATGAAGGATAGATTTCAGGGGTAGGGGATGAAGGCAAGGCCACAGGGCAGTGGGTAGGGAACAGGTAGAGGGTGGGTTATTTGGAGGCTAAAAGATTTTGAAATAATTCTTTTAGGAGATTCTGAGGACCTGAACTTAGTCAGCAGGAGTCAGGGAAGGAAGAAATAGATTCAAGGGATTCGGTGAAGGGTTTCAAATCACTAGACCTTGACATCCTGGCTGTCTCATGTGGCCCTCTTTGTCCCTAGAGAGCAAGACTCTTGCCAGAGTCTAGCAAAAAAAAGTGAGGAGTCCATAATGGAGAGCTCACAGCCATGGCAGGTCAGAGGTCATTTCATCCCCCTGTTCTCTTCAGGCTGGAGCACACAGAGCATGAGATGACCAAGCTCACGGCTGCCTTCACCAGGTTTGACCAAGATGGGAATGGCGTCCTAGATGAGAAGGAGCAGAACGAGAAACGGCAGAAGCTGGAGGGGGAGAGGGTGAGCCCAGACGGCTGGTGGAGAGGCTGCAAGGAAACTGCTCATTCTCCTCTTCCTGCAGTACACCCAGAACACAAACCAACTTGGAAATCCTCCAATGGATGGGCGGGAAAGAGCTCTCTAGAATAGTGGTTCTCAAACTGCTGCGCAGTAGAACCCCCTGGTTCTAGGAGTTTTAAAACATCCTCATGCTCAGGCCACACACTCCAGACCAGAATCTCTGGGGGAGTCAGTGGGGGTCAGCCATCATTTGTTTCAGTGTGGTTCTGCCAGAATTGGACACTGGCTGATTTTTTTTAAATTAATGTATTTATTCATAGCTGTACTGGATCTCTGTTGCGGGCTTTCTCTAGTTGTGGTGTGTAGGCTTCTCACTGCGGTGGCTTCTCTTCTTGTAGAGCATGGGCTCTAGGACACGTGAGCTTAAGTAGCTGTCATACGTGGGCTCAGTAGTTGCAGCTCCCGGGCTCTAGAGCACAGGCTCAGTGGTTGTGGTGCGTGGGCTTAGCTGGTCCCTGGCATAGTGGGATCTTCCCCTATCAGGGACTGGATCCACGTCTCCTGCATTGCCAGGTGGATTCTTTACCGTTGAACCACCAGGGAAGCCTCATCAGTCATTTTTAAAGCTCCCCAGGTGACTCCGGTGCATAGCCAAGGTTGATCATCATTGCTCTAAAACACAGCCTCAGGAGAAAAGGACCAATTGCCGAGGAATCTCTGACAATTCCTTCAGAGCACTTGTCTTCTCCTTGGAGTTCTCAAACTCTGACCCTTAGCTGCCCCTCCTATGCCTCTTCATCCCTAGCCTGCATAGACCAAAAAGCCAAGGGCTAAAGGAGCAGTGCCAGGACACTGTCCCTCCTCTCCCTCAACAGAGCTGGCTTCTAGTGAGTGCCTCATTCATCAGTGCTTCAAGGAGCTTGTGTTTTGTTTCCTGGGGAGATGATTCTCTCCCAGAGGTTAGGCCAGCTTTGTGTCCAGCACCACCACTCTGATTCTGTTGTCTCTAGAGTTTATAGCAATAACTATAGCCAAAGGCCTGGTCCTGAGAGCCCATTAGAGCAAGTGATGGAGCAGGAGCTGATGACTTCCCAGAGTCAACTTCTCCCTGACCTCTGACTTCCTGATCAGGTGGCCGTCCATGCTGAGATTGAGAACTTGGGCTGGTCCATTGTGAGGAGCCCACCAGGCGAGTCGAGTCCAAAGCAGGCTGCCAAAGCAGGTGGCTGGGTTTCGGGAGAAGAATTCTACACGTACGTGCAACCAGGGGGCCCAGAGCTGACTCTGTTTATGTTGTTCTACCTTGAGCTTCTTTTCACAACCTTCCAACTCCCTATCCTACTCCAGGGAAAACCCCTGTCCCCCTTTAATTCTCCCAGCACCACTGGGCCTTATGTTCTTCCCATCCAGGCACCCCCTGTTCTGTACCCCCTTCCCTGGAATCACCCAGCTCTCCAGACACACATTTCTGCTCCTTTGGTCTCTCTCAAATCCTGCACAGGCTCACAAGGAGAGTTTTGCAGCTGGAGACTGTCCTGGAAGGAGTCATGACCCAGGTTGATGCCATGGGCTCAAAGCTGACGATGGTGGAGAGAAAGGGGTGGCTGGCTCCTCTTCCGGGCACAGTGAGTGGTCCTTCACCTGGCTCTTCTTGGCTCCCCACAGCTGATCTCTACCATCTATTCCACTCAGCGGATGGAGGCAAAACATTTTTGAAAGACCAGCATTTCATTCTCCTGGGGCAACATGTTGCCAGTAGTCAGTCTGTCAGTGGAGGTCAGAGGGTGGAAAGAAGAACTGAAGTTGGTTTCTCTGGCCTGAGGGTGGCCTTAGCCTCCAGGAGAGGGTCAGGGGTTGGAGAAACAGATCCAGGTAAAAGGAAAGTGGGACACACTCCTCCTCCAAGTGACCTGTCCTTCTTTTCTTCCAACAGGGGGAACAAGGCATTTGGGAGCACCTGCAGGCAGCCCCAGCTGTGACTCCAGCCCCCTGGGGACTCTAGGGCAGGCAGGAGAGTAGTGGGGAGGGGTCCTAAAGCTTCAGATGGCAGGTTCTTCTGGCACCGCCTCCCGGGAAGCTCCCCCAGCACACGCCCTCCACCTCTAGGGCATTGGGTGTTACCACTGCTGCTGCCAAGCCCCACCCTGTGCCTGGCCTTTGGAGCCAAGGTTTCTGTGTGTAGCTGTGTAGGTCTATGAAATATTTCCTGCCGGGCCTCTCACCCCCATGTGCTCTGAATTCTGCTGTGATAATTTTTTTTTTAAGTCAAAAACAATAAAGGAAAGAAGGGTAATAACTTTCCTGAGCATCTGGATAGCCATGATTTGTGAAAAAAGTAGAAGCTGAGAGAAGAGCAATATTTAGATGTCTTCTTACTTGCCAGTGAACCTTTTCCTCTGTGTGTCTTGAGGACAACTGCCGGCAACCATGGGGTTCACTTCTTCCCCACTGGGATTCCCTGTGAAAGAGAAGGGGAAGCCAGAGAGGAGGGGACACTTTCTTGCGTGGGGAGAGTACACTATTGAAGAGGAGTTGGATTGGTGACCTCCCTCAACCTTCCCCAGCAAAGTCCAGGAAGGCTCAGTGGCAAGCCTGCCTCCAGACATGCCACTATACAGGGATGGGGGTGTAAACCAGAACAGAGCTGAAGCCTGAGGAGAAGCTGGCCAAGAAACGACCTCAGGATTCTAGGATCTTTGGATAAAATGTGGGGGACTCTGATTCTCTCCTTCCACAGGACACTGTGGGTTTGCCTGGTGATTATCAATAAAAAAAAATCCTTAGGAAAACCAGGACTTTGCACTTGCTTTGGGGATGGCAGGAGAAAGAAGAGGGGCTGGAACTGTGACCCATCCTTGTATTAATACTAGGGCTGGAGAAAACTCACCCTCCTGGGAAGCATAGAGCTGGGGCAGTGACAATGTGAAGAAGCTGGGCTTCCCCAGGAGTCCTGAAGGAAAACCTTCTGACTCGTAGGAATGGTTTGAAATGGTGGACACTATGATTGTCCTATTGGAGGAAGTGGAGGTGGTAATCTAGGGTGTTCTGGTCCTTAGAGTGAAGAGAGTAAGGGGTGTGTGTGTGTTTGTGTGTGTTTCTGTGTGGGCAGTGAGAGTGCAGATGGAGAATAAGCAGAGATAAGACAAAAAAGCTCCTACACCAAGATTTCGGGTGTATAGGCCTGCATCTTGACACCTGCTATATATCCCCTCTCTCTTCCCTTGTGATCTTTATTCCTCCCTCATTTTACACATTCCACTGCTCCCCACTTTCTTTTTTCATCCATTCCCTTCACCCATCCCTGTTCTTCCATCCCATCAAATACATTCTATTTGTATTTGAAACAGCTGAATGCAATTAAGAACACCAGACTGTATCCTCAGTTCTGAAAAATTATAACTGGACTTCCCTGGTGGTTAAGACTCTGTACTCCCAATGTGGACACACGTCTTCCATCCTCTACACGGTTGGGGGAACTAAGATCCCACATGCCAGGTGGTGTGACCAGAAAAAAAATATTATGATCTAAGCTTTCTTCAAGAAAGGTTATAGCAACGGAAGAGAAACAGGTGCCAGTCTGCAGTCTGAAAAAAAAGGCCCAGTGAGTTGACCTTAATCTAGGACATCAGAAGTGAAGGGAAGTGAAAGTCGCTCAGTCCTGTCCGACTCTCTGCGACCCCATGGACTATACAGTCCATGGAATTCTCCAGGCCTGAACACTGGAGTGGGTAGCCTTTCCCTTCTCCAGGGGATCTTCCCAACCCAGGGGTCAAAATCAGGTCTCCCGCATTGAGGGTGGATTCTTAACCAGCTGAACCACAAGGGAAGCCCAAGAATACTGGAGTGGGTAGCTATCCCTTCTCCAGGGGAACTTCCCGATCCAGGAACCAGGGTCTCCTGCATTGCAGGCGGATTCTTTGCCAACTGAGCTATCAGGGAAGCAGAAGAGAGAGTATTTTGGCTCAGGTATAACGGCCTGAAGGCTTCCCAGAGCCTGGATGAGACTATCTTCAAAAGCATGGATTTCCTGAACAGTCTTTCAGCGACTAATACCGGCCAGAGTGAGGATTCTCTGGGGAGGGGCTAACTTGTCTCTTTACCACTTATAGTCAGCAGGCTACATTGGGCCATCCCAGAGGTCGTGGGTCTTACTAGGCTAGCGATACTTCCAGGGAGTGGCCGCGGGATTGAGTGCATCCCTCGTTCCAGATGTAGGACCCTTTGTAGCGCATTGACTCACGAAGACTATTTTAGCTTTATATTTGGCTTAGTGCTTACGCTTGGTTATTATTCATTACTTGAGACATAACTTAGCCCACAAGCGCAGAACCACAGGGCATTGAACCCAGGGCGGGGAGGGCGGGGCACGCCCAGCGCGCATGCGCCGCACCTCACAACCGGAAGCAGCGCGGGGGCAGGGCATGGCGGCGGCGGCCGAGGGTGTCCCCGCGATCCACCGCGAGGAGCCAGTTCGAGGTATGCGGAGTGGACGGGGATAAAGTGTCCGGTGGGGAGGCCTGAGTCTCCGGGTACGGGCCCGAGATGCCGGGGCTCACCTGGCGGGAGCGGGCAGATCGGAGGGGCGCGCCTGTGTGTGCGCGTGTTTGTCCTGTCAGAGCAACTGAGAAAGAGTGGCCCCGAGGTCAAGTGTGGGCTGAGGCCGGTGCAAGGGAGCAGAGGCATGAGGCAGAGGCGGGTAAGGCAGGAACGAAGCGAGGGACTGGGAATTACGGATATGAGAACGCAGCGGATTTGATGGAATGAGGTCAGGTGGAGGGGTGTGCGGAGAAGCTGCTGTGTCCGGATTAGGACCGGGGCAGGGCGGGGCACTTACTCATTCTCCTTTAATTCAGATGATGTCGCTGTGGAGACTGCTGAGGAAGCAAAGGAGCCTGCTGAGGCTGACATAAATGAGCTCTGCCGGGACATGTTCTCCAAAATGGCAACTTACCTGACTGGGGAGCTGACGGGTGAGGCGCGGTCCGGATGGATGCGGGTAGTGCCGGGCACCACCCGCTGGAGTGGTTTGGCGTTTGGCACCCGCAAACCCGTGAGGTGCTTTAGCAGCGTCAGCGTGCGGCTCCCTCCCTAACCCCATAAACCTAAAAACATGCCTGTTGAAAGTTTGGGGAGGTTAAGAAAGTGTAGGAAAGAAGTCCCTCCCTTCCCTGGAGAAATTCAGTAACTACTTTCAGAAACACAGGATAAACAGCAAGGTCCTACTATGTAGCACAGAGAACTATATTTAATGTCCTATGATAAACCATAATGGAAAAGAATGTAAGGAAAAAAGAATGTGTGTGTGTGTGTATATATATATATGGCTGAGTCACTTTGCTGTACAGCAGTAATTACAGCATTGTAAATCAACTGTACTTCAAAAAAAAAAAAGTTTGGTGCAGAAACACGTAAGAATACTTAATACAACCCTGCAGGTCTCCATAGGGTAGACTGAGCCTGAGAAAACGAAAAAGAATTCATCACGAAGTGCTTCCTTGGGGGAAGTGTATTTTGAAAGGGGTTGTAAAGAATATAAGAATTCATCGGCAGATAAGTGGGAAATGACTAGTGAGTGAGATGGTATAAGCAAGCTGTTTGGCTAAAGAGATGTACTTATTAGGTTAAAGGGAAATGGGGAGTGATCAGCAAAATTTGGGGTCTATTAGGTTGGTCTGAGGATTTGATGACCCACTCTTTGAGACATGATTAATTTTTTGGTCCAGTGTGTATTTCCCAGTGAAGCATGACCCATGTGTGGAGGAAGATCCAAAAAATGAAGTCCAGGTCAAGTGTAGTTTTTCATAAGGGTCTGTTATATTGTTTCACTTCCCCAGGAAGTTGCTGTGAGCTAAATTTGTGAACCAGAATGTATGAGAAAATGCTTGATGTAGAATAGGAGGGGTTGTGAGTCTCCAACAGCCTATTTATTTGTTTTTTTATTTTTGAGCAAGAGAAACCAAGCAACAAAATCTAGATTTGATTTTATTTTATTTTTGGCTTTTCTTTAAAAATTCCAAAGACTTGGCAGTGCTCCCATTCTTGCAAGGCTCTAATTGACTAGAGTTGGGCATTGTCTCCTTTAAATGGACCAGCATGGTGCAGTTTGTCCCCACTATTCCCTGTTTTCTCCCTTTTACTGAGACCCGATGTCAGTTGCCATTTATTACTCTTCTTATATTGTTTTTTAGTAGTGGTACAGAAATGGTTTTCTGTACCAATGTCTATCAAAATTGATAAAGTAAATTATAGACTAAGACTAAGAAGATCATACTGTTCCAAGAAATGAGAGTGTATTTCTTTGTAGAAGTGAATAATCTTGTGTTTAATATGCAAACACCTGGCTTGCTTCACTCATTTGCATAATATTGCTGGCTCCTGGGTATTTGAGTGTGTCACTGTTATTTGAAAGAGACAAGTCTGATAGCAGTGAGAGTGTGGATATGGAGGAGAGAGGGAATAACAACATTTCAGATGAGAAGATATGGTCTGTGACAGAGTGATGGTAAAAGGAGTGGAGAGAGGAGCATGGACCCAAGATCATTACGGAAGTGGAATTTATAAGACTTGTTGAAGTGGATATTGAGGGATGGGAGCAGCTAAAGACATGTCTGAGGTTTTAAGCCAGTGGCGCCATCAGCCAAAATAGGCAAGTTGGAAAGAGGAACCATGTTTAGTGTGAAAATAACATTTTCAGCTTGGGCTTTGCTGATTTTAGGTATTACTGGGATACTCGGGTGACTGTTACCAAGACATTCAGGTGACCTGAATATGTGAGTCCAGAGCTCAGAGTGATCAGAGCAGGAAAAACAGATTTGGGAGTCACCTGCCTAGTAGTGTGAGTTTAGGACGTGTAGGAAGAGGTTGCCAAGGAAGACCTTAGAGGCAGATAAGAAGACCTGGACTGAAATCTCAGGGAATGCCTGTATTGGGCAATTAGCTTTTATTAACAGGACTTAAAGTACCTAGATTTACAAATGATTATTATAAAATTAATTTAAAGTGGATTATAATTTCCCTATGATTGTCATTCTTATCTATACAGATACTTTTTTGAGTTTGAAACTCAAAAACTCTGGGAGTGCCATAGGAATGTGCCACCTATGTAAACATCAGCCATGAGTCACAGCTGAGGAGGAGCTGAGACCTGATAGTTAAGGGAGTTGGATGAGAAGAGATCTGGCATAGACACTCAAAAAGAGCAGTTAGATTAGAAAATGCTGTAGCAGCCAAGGAAAGGAGCAGTTCATGGAGAGAGGGAGAGCAGTAATGCCAGATACTATGGAGAGGCCCAGGAGGATAATAACTTAGAAAAGGCCAAGGATTTGGTAATTAGGAGAGCACTGACAACCTTGGAGCATGTGATTTCTCTGGGTGTGATTTCTCTGTCTCTGGGGACAGAGACCAGACAGGAACGGTTTATACCAGAGAGTGGTGGTGAGGAGGAAGCAGTGAGTGTAAGTTACTCCTTCAAAAGGGTTAACAGTGAAGCTCCTTTGCTTTACTGAGCAAATGATGTAGGTGTAGAATAGAGGGAGTGCTTTGGGGCTGGAGGAAACTGGAATATAGATAGAGAGGAAGATGCCAGGATGGAGAGAGAATTTGGAAAGGCAAGAGAAAGGAGATGGTTGAAGAGAAGCTCTGAAGAGGTAGAAGGATTGGGATCAGGCACACAGGAGGAGAAGGAGCTGTCTTGGCAAGAATAGGAACACTTCTGCCTCTTGAGAATATATTAAGGTACAGAGAAGTGTAGAAGTGAGGCAGAAAGATTGAGGCAGTTTATGTAAGTGGGCTTGACTTTCGGGAAAGTTGGAGTAAAGGCCATTTGCTTTGAGTAGGGATGGGGAAGGGAACCAACAATGTGAGAAGCAGGCAAATAGTTTGGAAAAGTCAGTGCCTAAAATGGAATACAGAATCACAAGTAGTAAATGAGTTACTAAGAAGCGTTGAGGTCCTAGTTGACTTTATATATATTTTGATATATATATGTATCTTTTCCCCATCTCTTCTACATTTATTTGCAAAGCTGTTTCTTTTCCTTATTTTATTTTCGATTGATGGTAATTGCTTTACTATGTTGTGTTATCTTCTGCCATACAACAGTGTGAATCAGCTCTAAGTATTCATATGTTCCATCCCTCTTGAACCTTCCCCTCCCCCTCACCCCCAGGTTGTCACAGAGCACTGGGTTGAAGTTCCCTATGTTACAGCAACGTCCCACTAGCTATCTGTTTTATGTATGGTAATGTTTATATCTCAGTGCTGCTCTCTCAATTTGTCCCACCTCTCCTTCCCCCATGTGTCCACAAGTCTGTTTTCTATGTCTCTATTCCTGGCCTACAAATAGGTTCATCAGTACGATTTTTCTAGATTCCGTATGTATGTGTCAATAAACACTATTTGTTCTTCTCTTTCTGACTTAACTTCACTCTGTATAACAGGCTCTAGGTTCATCTGTCTCAATAGGACTGACTCAAGCTCATTCCTTTTTATGGCTGAGTAATATTCCATTATATATATATGTACCACAACTTCTTTATCCCTTCATCTGTCGGTGGACATCTAAGTTGCTTCCATTTCTTGGCTATTGCAAATAGTGTTGTAATGTACATTAGGGTCAGTTCAGTTCAGTTCAGTCGCTCAGTCGTGTCTGACTCTTTGCAACCCCATGAATTGCAGCACGCCAGGCCTCCCTGTCCATCACCAACTCACGGAGTTCACCCAAACTCATGTCCATCGAGTCGGTGATGCCGTCCAGCCATCTCATCCTCTGTCATCCCCTTCTCCTCCTGCCCCCAATCCCTCCCAGCATCAGGGTCTTTTCAAACAAGTCAGCTCTTCGCATCAGGTGGCCAAAGTGTCTTTTTGAATTATGCTTTTCTCAGGGTATATCCCCAGTAGTGGGATTGCTGGGTCATATGGTAGTTTTATTCTTTGTTTTTTAAGGAATCTCAATACTGTTCTCCGTAGTGGCAGTATCAAGTTACATTCGCACCAACAGTGCAAGGGGGTTCCCTTTTTTCCACATCCTCTGCAGCATTTATTGTTTGTAGAGCTTTTAGAAGTTATTGTCTTATTTAGCTTTGGCCGTGCTGTCTTCCCTGCTGCATGGGCTTTTCTCTAGCTGTGGCGAGTGGCGCTGCTCTCTCGTTGCAGGGCACGGGCTTCTCATTGTAGTGGCTTCTCTTTGTTGTGGAGCATGGGCTCTAGGGCAGTCGGGCTTCAGTAGTTGCAGCGTACAGGCTCAGAGTTGCTCACGGGCTTAGTTGCTCTGCAGCATGTAGGATCTTCCTGGTTCAGGCGTTGAACCCCTTTCTCTTATATTGACAGGTGGACTCTTTACTACTGAACCACCAAGGGAGCCCCATTTGTAGATTTTTTTTTTTTGATGATGGCCATTTTGACCAGTGTTGAGGTGATAACCTCACTGTAGTTTGATTTGCATTTCTCTAGTAATGAGCAATGTTGAGCTTTTTTTCACATGTTTATTAGCCATCTATATGTATCTGTATTTATGGTACAATCTGCCCAGTTATATGATGTCATATTAGGGAGACCAAGACTGCTTCACCTCCCTTTTTCTGGTACATGAGTTTATCTTTTCCCTTTCTAACTACAGTCCTAAAGCTTCTGGATTTTATTTGGTTTAGTTTGCCAGTTGTTGCCTGAATTCCTACTTAGACATTTAGAATACATATGTGTGTGCATAAGTTGCTTCACTCGTATCCTACTCTTTGCGACGCTATGGACTGTAGCCCTCCAGGCTTCTCTGTCCATGGGATTCTCCAGGCAAGAATACTGGAGTGGGTGATCTTCCCAACCCAGGGATCAAACCCACGGCTCCTGCAGCTCCTGCACTGCAGGCAGATTCTTTACTGCTGAGCCACCAGGGAAGCCCTGGAGTACATAGGCTGAGTATAAACATCATAGATCAGAAATGGCCTGCTTCTTTGACATTCCCTAGATCCTGCCTTGAACTGCCATTTGGTTGTTAATTCCACATTCTAGTCATCTACACAAATCCTAAAGGTATCACATCTTCTGTGTTTGTTTTAAAGCCACCAGTGAAGACTATAAGCTCCTGGAAAATATGAATAAACTAACCAGCCTGAAGTATCTTGAAATGAAAGATATTGCTATAAACATTAGTAGAAACTTAAAGGATTTAAACCAGAAGTGTAAGTAATAATTTTACAATTAAACGTGTTTGTTTGTACTTAATGTTCTTTTGTGCTTGGGCCAGTGGAGAAGGGAAGGGAGCATGGTCTCTGTCCTCAGGTAGCTCATTTTCTAAAAGTGAATTACAAAGTTAAAGTGAATTTTTTCCACTCTGAGGATTAGTGTGCTTTGGTGGTATGGTTATTTCTGCTTCTGAATCTTGATTTGATCCATTTATTTCCGGAAAAATGGGGCAGAGGAAAAGTGGCCAGATTCTAGTGAATTAACGATGAAATCCGTAAAGGACTACTTTATAAACAGAAAACCATAACATATATAATCATAAAATGCTGCTTTAGTTAGCAGAATATATTTTCCTGTTGACTTATATTTGTGTTCCCTGTCTATAGGGCCCTCCTTCTTGGTCTGGGAGTACCTAAGAAACTGAGTCAGTAATGGAAAGATTGCTTGAGGAGCAAGGAATTTAAGAGAGGAAAACTAGTAGATGAGAGGGACTTAACTTTGTTCAGGTCACCAGTCATACCTGATTAGCTCGCTGCTGTCTTCTAAGGCATGTGTCTGCCGGTGATCAGAATCCTGTCGCTCCACCTACTGTGTCTTAGGCAGAGCTGAAGAGACAGTAGCATGGTTACTTTCCACCTTTTTCTGCATTCCTTGCTGATGCTGTATAAACCCTGGTCTGTCTTTGTTTTTAAAGATGCTGGACTGCAGCCTTATCTGGATCAGATCAATGTAATTGAGGAGCAAGTAGCAGCTCTTGAGCAGGCAGCCTACAAGTTGGATGCATATTCAAAAAAACTGGGTAACCATTTTTTTTTGTTTTGATTTGATAAGAGCACCCTCCTGCCAGTATGACCTTATATGATAGTTAACATTTACAGTATGCCTACAGTGATCTATTTTAATCTCATAATTCGTCTGGAGAGTAACTTTTTATGACTAGTAGTAATAAAATAACATTTCCTGAGTGCTTAATAATATATCAGGCACTGTTCTTAATATTTTGTGCCTATTATTTTTTTTATCCTTTAATCTCTGAGGTAAGTACATGATTTTTAGCCCCATTCTGTTGAAGAGGAAGCTGTGGTTGAAGGAGTTATAACTGGCTTAAGGACAGCAGAGTTGCACAGTGAAAGTGCTTAAGGACACAAAGTTAGTATATAGAAGAGCTGCATTCCAAAGTATGATTGATTTCAAAGCTCAAGCTTTTAATTGTGGTTCAGCAGGCTGAAGCATCTTTAATAATGTAGATACACATCTCAGAAACAGAGTAGACAGTCCAATCAAGGCTTTCTTAAGGGGTTACTTTTCCTTTAATGAAGAAACTGGTACTAGTGTTGATGCCTTGCTACCTGACTGGCTCTTATAGCCATGAGTAAAAATAACACAGTTGTTAAAAAAACAAAAACAAAAACAAAAACAGTTGTTTTTACCCTAGATATAATTTACATGTTATTTTTAATCATTGACAATTGTTGACTACTTCAAGCGATTGGTTTGTAGCAGACTGAGATTTGACATGGGTGGTAGTTAACGTCCATAATTAAATTTACTAAATGGTGACTGTGAACTTTAGAAAGCATTGTGCCAGATGCTTTCAGGGTTTTAAAGAAAGAGGGAATCTGTAACATTAAGGGGTTTACTTGATGGTCTTTTAAATTCCAGTATCTTTCAAAATTGTTTTCCTAGTGTGTATGAGGGATAGGAATAAGAAAATAGAAGGGGAAACGTACTTGAGATTTTAGTCTGACTCTCAGAGGGTGCCTGGGACAGAGCCTGGAGGGGCAAGTGCTTCCTGTGCTTTTCTAAGGCTCCTGGTGGCTCAAGTGCTAATAGGTTTGCTTAACCCTGGTAGAGTGTCTGAGCAGGTGCTGTTGACAGGGCTAGAATGTAGGGAACTCATGTTAGATTCTTGGTTATGTGTGTGGATATTTTGTGGATATTTGACTCCTTAAGTTGTGCACACTGGTTATATTTGGACAGGTATCCAAATATCTGTCCGTAGCTAATATGATAGTTAGCATTTATGGTGTTCCCGTAATTTGGATACAGTTTGGACAACTACAAGGACTGAAGTTAATAGATATTTTTTTAATGTAATAGACATTTTTTAATTTGCCTGGAAATGCTAACTAAAGAGTATCTTTGTAAGAGCTGATTTTGTTTTTTTATGTTTTAATTTTTGGCCACATTGCACGGGCATGTGGGATCTTAGTTCCCCGACCAGGGATCAAACCTGCACCCTCTCTGCATTGGGAAGTGAAATCTTAATCACTGGACCCGGCGGGGAGTCTTTTTTATTTTTTTCTTTCTTTCTCCCTCTCTCTCTTTTTTTTATAAGAGCCAATTTTAAAAGATATAACTCTTCCTCTCCCTCTCCCCACTGCAGAAGCCAAGTACAAGAAGCTGGAGAAGCGATGAAAGACTACTGTGGAGACAAAGTCTTTTTTAATGTGGTTAAGAATGTTTTATAATACCTGAATCTTGAGGTTGATGAATTGTCAAAACTCCTCAAAAGGCATCTATGCTGGTCGTCCCAGAAACATCGCAACATTGGAGTGAACTGGAGAACTGTGGCTATCCCTGGAGGAACTTCTTTTGAGGCAGAATCCTCAGAAACTCAACACTTATAACTCCTTACCTTTTACTTGAATGCTTCATCATCCATTCAGGACAGAGAGTTTCTCAAAGTTCAGATAAACCTGGGCCTGCCAGTAGAATCAAATGAGAGGACCTCTTTTCCCTGGTAGCAGTTGATTACTATATTATTTTCTTAAATGGTTGGTTTTTGAGTTACTGTGTAAAAGGTGGTTTTTTTCTATCAAGGATGTAATGTATTGCTAACAAGATTCTAAATTAAAAAAGGAAAACAAAACGGTCTTGTTCTTGTCAGTTTATTACCTTGTGAATGTCACTAATTTACTTTTCCATACATTGCAAATAACAGAAAATCTTAAAACCGTCTCAGGCCAGGTCTTCTAGACTGAACAGAAACAGTGAAAGGAGTGTCATTGCGATAGCTTGGTGTATGTGATGGGCCCCTCTGTCTCCTCTTTATGAGTCAGATGGCTAGAGATGGATGACATCTTGGCATGTGTGCTCTCTTTTGGAAATATAACAGGATGTGTATGTGTGTGTATGTTAGGTGGGCAGGTGGGGCTGCCACCCAGGCCACTACTCAATAAGTAAAGCATTTTATAAAATATCTTCCTACTTGTGTCTGCAGTGTCAGGGGAGCTTCCAGGAACCTGACTGTATTCCTTTCAGACTAAAGACATCAGAGGATACTAACTAACCAGTCTAGTTTGGAAGACAGTCAATTATATCCAGAGTTGGGTATCAGCTGTTATGAAGGTGTCTGAGGTCCCCAATTCCATTTCCAAAAGAGTTCTTAACTCTGTAATTTCCCACCATTTAAGTTCTAGAAGTCCACCATGATCCTCTGCTTCTCTGAACTATTGTTGTGGTCTCTCCTCATCTTAACTATGCCTCTAACCTGTAGTCTATGCTGCTGGCAGATCAGTCTTTCTAACATGTAAACTGGCCACATTACTCCTGCTTGGAATTGTTTCATGACTTCTCATGCTGTCTTTGAAAAAGCCAGATTTTTTTTTTTTTAAACTTAGAAACCAACATTACTTTTGTGTTTCTGAGGAAGTAGTCAAATGTAATTCCGTTTGGTTCTTAATTAAACTTTCTGTAACTGTTTTTCATATAAGATTTGAAGCATTTGGCCAGATACACACCCTGACACAAACTAGTATTTAGAAATTGATATCAATATATAGAGGCAACAATTAAAATACCATAATTTTAATCTTTCATTCTATTAATGTATTACATTTATTGATTTGTGTGTGTTGAACCATCTTTGTGGGCTTCCCTTGTGGCTCAGCTGGTAAAGAATCTGCGTGCAATGCAGGAGACCTGGGTTTGATCCCTAGGTTGGGAAGATCCCCTGGAGAAGGGAAAGGCTACCCACTCCAGTATTCTGGCCTGGAGAATTCCATGGACTGGGTTGCAAAGAGTCAGACAACTGAGCGACTTTCACAACAACACAACCACCATCTTTGTATCCCAGGATAAATCCCACTTGATCATGTGTATGAGTCTTAATGTGCTATTGAATTTGGTTTGCAAGTATTCTGTTAAGCTTACATCTATATTCATCAAGGATATTGGCCTGCAGTTTTTTTTGTAGTATCCTAATCTGGCTTTGGTATCAGGGTAATACTCACCTCATGAGTTTAGGAGTGTTCCCTCTTCAGATTTTTGGGAAGAGTTTGAGAAAAATTGGTATTCTTTTTTAGTAGAATTCACCAGTGAAACCATCTGATCCTGGGCTTTTCTTTGTTGGGAGATTTTGATTACTGATTCAAACTCTTTACCCTTTATTGATTTGTTCAGATTTTTCCATTTCTTCCTGACTCAATCTTGGTAAGTCATGTTTCTAGGAATTTATCCATTTCTTCAGATTGTCCAATTTGTTGGCAGATAGTTGCTTATACAGTCTTTGTATTTCAGTAGACTTCCCCTTTCATTAACTTTATTTATTTGAGACCTATCTCTTTTTGTCTTGGTTAGCCCAGCTAAAGGTTTGTCAATTTTATCTTCTCTAAAACCAACTTAATTTCATTGATCTTTTCTAGTGTTCTCCTGCTCTCTAATTTATTTCTACTCTATTTTTTCCTGCTTTCTGCTAACTTTGGGCTTAGTTTGTTTGTCTTTTTCTAGTTCCTTGAGGTGTAATGTTAGGCTTTTTGAGATCTCTCTTTTTTCTTGATATAGGCATTTATAGCTGTAAACTTCCCTCTTATTTTGCAACATCCATAAATTTTGGTATGTTGTGTTTCCAGTTTCATGTTTCATTTGATTTTCCTTTTGATTTCTGTTTTTGTTCTTTTGTTGTTCAAGAGTATGGTTTTCATGCATTTGTGAATTTCCAATTTTTCTCCTGTTACTGGATTCTAGTTTTGTGACACTGTATTTAGAAAAGATACTTGATATAGTTTCTATCATTTTGAATTTGTTGAGACTTGCAGCCAAATACATGATCTATCTTGGAGAATGTTCATGTGCAGTAGGCAAGAATGTGTTTTCTAAATCCATATTTCTTAGCATGCATACAAGGTCCCTATTTCATTCCTTTTTAAAATTTTACTTCCTATTACTCTGAGACTTAACATTGTATTCAGCTGTCATGAGCTACCTTAAATTCCCTTGGATGTGGTGTCTTCTTTTTTCTTACATAAACTTTCTACTTGACAACAGATTAGATTTGCTGGAAAGTTGTATAGGTAACACAGAATTCCATATACCTAAATTAAAAACAAAAAAGGATAACAGAATTTCATGGTTGAGTTTTCACATCTCAACCGTGCCTCCTCTTCCTGAAATGATTACCTGCCCATGCTTGAAAAACTTCTCTTATTTAAGATTCAGTCTTGATCTTCACTCCTGGGCTATGCTGTATTGTGCTAAAAGTAGAAAAAACATGTCAGTGTACCAGCAATACAGAGACATTGATGTTTATGAGGCAGGTAATTTGATTTTTCAAAAAAAAAACATTGTAGAAGTTGTGAGGAAAATCAGTTTTTCTGATTATCTTTCTTAAACTTATTTTAAGTTTTAGTTAATTTTGAATTGTTTAGGTTGGCTTTGATGAGTCTACCATGCACCTCAGTTATCAGGAACCCTTGTTTCCATTTCACTACTGTTTTACTGTTTTATATTTTTACTGTTGTCTCCAACCAATAAGACTGAATTCTCAAAAAAAAGAAAAAGTCACTATCATGAAAAACAAAACTAAGAAGGTAAGTAGTCTATCGTGGATTAAAGATGAGAGAGAGCTGAATCTAGGTGTGAAATGTGATTGGATCATGAATGAAAACAAAGGTATAAAACAAACTTGGGAGGACACAAGAACTTTAAATATAAATGTGTGTTAGGTGGATAATTTGGAATTAAGGTAAATTTTCTTAGGTGTGTTAATGGTGTTGTGGTTTTGTAGGAGGGTGTCCTTCTTTCTCCAGACGTTCAAGCTGGATTTTTGAACTGTGGTGTTTGAATTAGATGTTTGAACTGTGGTGTTGGAGAAGACTCTCGAGGGTCCCTTGGACAGCAAGGAGATCCAACTAGCCCATTCTAAAGGAAATCAGTCCTGAATACTCATTGGAAGGACTGATGCTGAAGCTGAAACTCCAATACTTTGGCCACCTGATGCGGAGAACTGACTCGTTGGAAAAGACTCACGCTGGGAAAGATTGAAGGCGGGAGAAGGGGACAACAGAGGTTGAGATGGCTGGATGGCATCACCGACTCAATGGACGTGAGTCTGAGTAAACTCTGGGAGTTGGTGATGGACAGGGAGGCCTGGCGTACTGCAGTCCATGGTGTCGCAAAGAGCTGGACGCGACTAAGCGACTGAATTGAACTGTCTCTCTTAAGAAATACATGCTGAGGTATTCTGCTGTCTTCAATTTACTATCAAATGACTCTGGGAATAAAAGTATTAATACTATGCATCTCTCCAGTACTTTGGCCACCTCATGCGAAGAGTTGACTCATTGGAAAAGACTCTGATGCCGGGAGGGATTGGGGGCAGGAGGAGAAGGGGAAGACAGAGGATGAGATGGCTGGATGGCATCACTGACTCGATGGACGTTGAGGAGTTGGTGGTGAACAGGGAGGCCTGGCGTGCTGCGATTCATGGGGGTAGCAAAGAGTCCGACACGACTGAGCCACTGAACTGAACTGAACTGAACTACGCATCTGGAAGGAAAGAAGAGGGAGGGAGGGAGGAGTAAATTTGGCAACTAGTTGACACATGAATCTAGGGGATGGCCATTGTTCTTTCACCTTTTTGATAGGTTTAAAACTTACAAAAAGCATGTGTGCAGGAAGTCTGTCTTGCCCACCAGAGTGACATGGTTAGGTTGGGGCCCACATTGTGCAGACAGCTTTCTAGCAGCTCACTAATTTCAACTGCCGCCAAATAAAAAAAGTACAGTCGGAATGTTTTTCTTCGTTACCTCTTCTACGCTCCTTCTGCGATTCCTCCGCGAGGCGAAACCATCTGAGAGAGACCTTTGTCCCTCGGCGCTCTCCGTAGGTAACTGAGTTTTCATTGGTTGGGCGCGCTGTCGTTGTATCGCAGTGCGGCCGAGTTTTCCGGAGGCGCGTGGGTTCGCAGTTCCAGTTTTGCGTGGTCGGCCCAACCCAGATTGTTAACGCAGATGGCTCAGAAACCGCTGCGCCTGTAAGTGACCCTGAGTCCGAAGCCTGTGTGTCTCTGTGTGTTTGTGTCTGCTGGAGAGGGTTTTTCTAAAAACGTGAAGAAAGGAGGAAAAGCCGGGGGTGGAAGTTCGGCGGCTGCTGGTGAGCTGCTATCGCGTCTTTGCCTGGGCACGGCAGGCAAGCCTCTTCTCCCGATTGTTTTCGCTTCTGAAGAGGGAGACTGTTGTGTACAGTCGCAGAGAGAAGAGGAAGCTGCCAGAGTCAGGCCTTCATGTTAGGCCTTCTTGGCCTCTGACATCATTTCCCCTTCGTTTCTCCTTGCAGTATATTTATTAGCCAAAAATTGTAGGCATGGGCCCTGGGCAGGGTTCAACTGAAGAGAGAGAGAGGGCCTTTGCCCTGGCGCTTTTTTTTCAGGGCAGTGATGAGGAGAAGCCTTCCATTCATCTGTTCATTCAACAGCATTGATTGAACAGTTGCAGTGCGCCAGGCACTGGTGCTAGGCGTGGCACAGATGGAATTCTTGCCCTTTTTAATGGATCTTACAGTTCATGGGAATAAATATTAATCAGAGAAACCAGATAAATGTTAAATTATGGTCCTGGTAAATGTCAGGAGGAAAAGGTTCACGGTTCTGGGAGGATTTATATAGGATCTCTGGGTTAATATGAGGAATCAAGGAAGTGAGGGTTGAGCTTTGATTAATAGTCTTTTTTTTTTTTTTTGTCTGTATTCCAAAAAAGTCACTGGAATGTTTACAAACACCTTAACATGATCAAATTTTCATTTTGGAAAGCGATTCTGGCTGCAGTGTGAAAAAAAAAAAAATAGAGCTAAAGTAGAAGACAGCTGCTGCTGCTAAGTCGCTTCAGTCGTGTCCGACTCTGTGTGACCCCAGAGACCGCAATCCACCAGGCTCCCCCTTCCCTGGGATAGTCCAGGCAAGAACACTGGAGTGGGTTGCCATTTCCTTCTCCAATGCATGAAAGTGAAAGTGAAGTCGCTCAGTTGTGTCCGACTCTTGGCGACCCCATGGCCTGCAGCCTACCAGGCTCCTCCGCCTATGGGATTCTCCAGGCAAGAGTACTGGAGTGGGTTACCATTGCCTTCTCCGAGAAGACAGCTAGGACTAGGTAAATGAAGAAGAAAAGTGAAGTAATTCAAGGTCTGTTAAAGAGAGGACAGCAACACGGCTTGGAGACGTTTGGTTATGAGTGCGAAGAAGTCAGCATTGTCTGGATCCTAGATTTCCGTTTTTTCTTCAGTAGGGTTGGAAACCATGGCAAAGGGCCCAGATGAGGAGATGATGAGTTTTGAGGTGGTTTTTTTTTTTTTTTTTGAGGTGTTTTATGTTGTACAGACTGGACGGTGGCTGTCCCCCAAACAATGGTAATTCCATGTGACAACTGCTATGAAAGAGGAAGTGCAGGGTCCTGTGGGAGCACTAGGAATTGGTGACTGATAGGGACTGGAGGGCTTCCTAGAAGAGGTGGTGCTCCGAAGATAAATGAACATGCCAAATAATTTATTACAGAGTTTGCTCTGAAAAGCTATTTGGGTTTCTAAAGTTTTGAGAAGAGGACTTTCTGAGCTGGTCAGGAAGGCTTTAGAGATGGGCTCGGCCTTGAAAGATGGGAAATCTTTTAGATTCAAGATGGGTAGAGTGGGACTGTTAGGAGATGTCGCCACCCCAAGGGAATGGCAGAGACAGAGAGTGATCAGATTGACAGTAGAGAAGGTTTCTGTTTTGGAACTTGGAGAAAGCATTGGGGAAGGAGATCATGACTTGTGAAAAGCTGTCATCTCTCTGGCTGTTGAGTTGTCTTAATGTTTTTGAGGAAAGAACATTAAGCTGTTGACTTTAGGTAGGATGGACAGGAAGAAGAGAAGGTATTAGAGGAAATGTAAGTGTATTCCCTATGTTGTAGCCAATACCAGATTCATTATATTTCTCTCTGATTCTGCCTCTTCAGTAACTACAGGACTCTCAGTTGCTCTGCCTCATAATTGTCCTGAGGCAGAGAATATAAAGAAAATTCCTCTTCTGTATATTCCTTAACATGTCCTCAGCATAGTACTTGGCATACTGCACTTAGCAAAGCATATTGTAGGTGCTCAGTGTGTGTTTGTGGAATGGATGGCTGAAATCCTGTGCTAAGATAGTGGCAGTGGAAATGAAAAGTACAAGAGGATCACGAAAGATACTTGTAAAAGAAACTGAAGAGACTTGATGACTGGATGGGGATTATTGCCTCTTGGTAATCAAATTGGCAGTAGACTTATGCACAAAACCTGGCAAGTGAGAAGAAACTGGTTCAATTTTGGAGGAAATGATAAGCTAAATTTTAGATATGGTGAAGAGAACCGGTGAGACCTTCAGGTGGAGCTGCCCAGCAGTCACTAATAGTTCACATGCCTTGAACCCCTCAGGTAACCTCAGAGAGACTGGAACACAAATCCCCCTGATCCAGGAAGACTAGCATATATACCAAACCTAGCAGGCCCATTTGTGTGTCCTGAACTGCTTTAACATGTATATGTTATTTGCAGCTTGGCATGTGGAGATGTCGAAGGAAAGTTTGATGCTTTATTCAATAGAGTTCGAGCAATTCAGAAGAAAAGTGGAAACTTTGATGTAAGATGTTTCTTTCTCTACTGCATTTAAAAATTTGATTGTTGTAATCAAACATATTAAAGTAAAGTTTGGGCCTCTTTATACATTTCTGTAACAGCTACTCTCTTGTTAGACTGAGTTTCTTTTGTGAACATGGAAATTTAGTAGCTGAAGAATGGTATGGGAAAGGGGATGTGTTTACTGTAGACTTTTTTATACTCTTGAATTTGAGTTTTGTTACTTTATTACTTTACACAAAACTGAAAACAGACTAGCAAAACCTCCCTTCAGTTCAGTTCAGTCGCTCAGTAGTGTCCGACTCTTTGCAACCTCATGAACTGCAGCACGCCAGGCCTCCCTGTCCATCACCAATCCCCGGAGCCTACCCAAACTCATGTCCATTGAGTCGGTGATGCTGTCCAACCATCTCATCCTCTGTCATCCCTTTCTCCTCCTGCCTTCAATCTTTCCCAGCATCAGGGTCTTTTCAAATGAGTCAGCTCTTCACATCAGGTGGCCAAAGTATTGGAGTTTCACCTTCAACGTCAGTCCTTCCAATGAACACCCAGGACTGATCTCCTTTAGGATGGACTGGTGGGATCTCCTTGCAGTCCAAGGGATTCTCAAGAGTCTTCCCCAACACCACAGTTCAAAAGCATCAATTCTTTGGCGCTCAGCTTTCTTTATAGTCCAACTCTAACATCTGTACATAACTACTGGAAAAACCTCCCTTAGTGGTTCTGATTACTGGGTTTGGAAAGCACAGATCTATTTCATGGGTATATGATGTGGATGAAGTCAGACAATATATGTGCAAATGCTTCACAAACTAAAGAGCCCTGATTGTTATGTATTGTTGACTACTGGACTCTGTAAATTCTTAGAGTACAGAAGAGTATTCTAGGTATGGGAATTATTTGTTTATTGGGCTAAAGGTTGAGTAAGGTAACAAGCAGGAAATGTGTCCTTTATTTCCTATATCTCTCAGGGTACCTAATACCTGAGAGATACCTAAGTTTTGTATTTCACAGAGAGATTCTTCAAGGTTGATTTCTCCATTTTCCCCCCTGACCCTCTCATCCCCTTCACCAGCTTGTATTTGACAGCTAGAGAGCCAAAATTTAGTAATTGGTAGAATCAGAGTAACTACTACAGTTGTTAAAGAATTATGTTTAGAAATTCTATAAATTAAGGAAAAAATTGGTTAGAGATAATTAAGTAGAATAGTTAGCCAAATAATGTTACTGTCAATTAATTATGTACTGTTTGATAGTTTTTTAAGAAAATCTCATATCTGTTTAAAAAACTCATTTTAGCTGCTGTTGTGTGTAGGAAATTTCTTTGGCTCCACTCCAGATGCAGAATGGGAAGAATATAAAACTGGCATCAAGAAAGGTATAGAACTTATTTTTCTTTTTAATATTTTATTTATTTGGCTGGGCCAGGTTTTAGTTGCAGCATGTGGGATCTAGTTCCCCAACCAGGCATTGAACCCAGGCCCTCTGCACTGGGAGTATGGAGTCTTGGCCACTGGACCACCAGGGATGTCCCCAGAACTTATTTTTAACATGATTTCTAACAAAGTTTTAAGGCTCCCTGGTTCTTGCCAAGTTTTTTTTACATATTAGTGATTTAAAAGTTTGCCTTTGAGTTTTGCATTGATCTGGGAAGAATGTCTGTGCATCTGAATGTTCAGATTTTTAATTTGGTTGGATTTAGTTCCAGGAAAAGAATTCTCTTCTCAGTAAGAGAGAATTGAATAATGCAGCTGTATGTGTTCTTTCCTTTTTTTCAGTTTTGATGTTTTTTTATGAAGCTCTTTTGGGTCTGCTTTCCTAACTGTACATTGTATCCTTCTAAGATGTGATAAGCCTAGTGACACCATTTAATAATCAAGCCACAAGGTTGGCTGTAGGATGTCCTCTGTGGGGAGCATGTTCCACATGGAGGATTGCAGGCTCTGCCTTTGCTACGAATGTTTTTCTTATGGGGAAGCAGTTCTCAGGTCCCCAAACAGCTCTGCTAACTAGCTAGTGTCATGTCTGTTTCTCTCACTAGCTCCTATTCAGACATATGTGCTGGGTGCCAATAACCAAGAAACGGTGAAATATTTCCAAGATGTTGATGGGTGTGAAGTAGCTGAGAACATTACTTATCTGGGTAAGTGGATATTTTGTGTGTTTGTAATGAACATAATGTGTCCCAGGAATTAGTCTCCCAGGAAATTTGTGGCTGGATTCATCTGCCATTACTGCCTGAGAGAATGGAGATGAAGGGGTTTTTTTCCTAAAGTCAATGTCCATATGCCTAAGACTATGTCATTTTTGCTCTGTTGTCTCTCACCTCTCCCCAATCTCCTTGTACTCCCACAACCCAATATATACTGTTTCAGCCAACTAGAGGAGTAAACTAACTGCAATGTTTGGAGTGCCTAAGGTATAAATTGTGTTTTTTATTTTTTGTTTTTAATTCTATGTATGTGGTCTCACCGTGTAAACATTGCTAGATACATACAGCTTATTTGTTAATTAGACTTCTAATTTCTATAGCTCTAGGTTTCACTGAGGTTTTTAAAAACTCAAGTTTTTAATGCTGGTCCTTGGGTTTTTCACTACTTCTTTGTCCATTTTCCACTTCAAGGTCCATTCTTCAATTCCAGGTTAAAGTTGTTCCTCTGCAACCCCCTGAAACTCTTATAGTGGGTCCTTTCAGTGTTTGGCTGTTTTTTTGTTTTTTTAAGAAAAAGCACTGTCAAATTTTGCTTTTCTTCTTCCCCTGCTCCCCTCCTTCTACTGTTTCTTGCATCATTCAGCTCAGTTGTTTCTAAAATGGCTCAGCTACTCTTCACATTTCCTCTCTCTTGGTCTCTCTTTTCTTTGGAAAGCTTCCACATTTCCTTTGCTATAAATGCTCCTTTATAGTTTTGTTTTTTTTTTTTTTTAGTATGTGTGTTCTTTATCACTTCGTTATTCTTGTTAGTCAGTATATGTGTTCCATAATGAGTCACTATGTGGAAAGAGCCATGTGCGACTCAGTAAATGAAAGGGGGGTGAAAGCTGATGGAACAGGGTTCCGGAGGCAACACAGAGGAAGAGAATCAAGGGCACAAGCCAGGAGTAAGTTGAGAAGATGGCAGAGTCTCTTAACTTTTCCTAAATAATTGCTCTTTCCTAATGTGTTCCTTCATTTGGAAGTGTCTACCTTCATAAAGTGTACATCTATTCTAGACTATAGCTTACTCAAACCTGCAATTATTTTTTTTTCTTCTCAGTGCCACTCCAGGTGTCTAGATTTCTTTTAGTCCCTATGCAGTCTCTAGAAGGCAGAAAGCCTTTTTCTTAATCAGTGCTTCCAAAGTTTTTTCAGTTGTGAGGCACCTAGAGCAGTCAGACTGTGGGCTCCAGCAGCTTCCACATAAGGACAGCTCTTATGTACTGAACAGGAATACTGCTGTAGCCATCCAGCGTTGAGACCTGGGAGCCAGAAGTGGGCTTTAAGAGAGTTGGGGCATGAAAGAGATTCATCACCAGCGTGACATTTCCTTCTGCAGTTTGACTAAAACTTTTCTATTTTTCTTTGAACCCAGGTCGTAAAGGTGTCTTCACAGGAAGTTCAGGACTACAGATTGTGTACCTCAGTGGGACAGAGTCCTTAAATGAGCCTGTCCCAAGTTACAGTTTCAGTCCCAAGGATGTGTCTTCCCTGAGGACAATGCTGTGTTCAACACCCCAGTTTAAGGGTGTTGATATCTTGCTCACATCCCCGTGGCCCAAGTATGTGGGGAACTTTGGGAATTCTTCTGTGAGTAGTGTTTGTTCAGTTGGAATTTCTAAAAGCAAATTGTAGTGACTTAATTTGAGCTTTTTTTTTTTTTTTTGCTCTTTGAGTGTTTCAGTTCTTAGTTCCTTTCAGTAGAAATCTTGTGTGAATTTTTTCGGGATACTTAAAGCCTATTGGCTGATGAAAGCAAATTGATCTTGTGAAAGCACGGTTCACCAATGAAATTGCTGAAGTCTTAATTATAAATGAAAGTTTTTTAAGAATTGTAGTCTTGCCTCAAGTATCCTTTCTTAGCCTTCTTAAGATGTTTTGAGGAGTCACTGATATTCAGTGAAATATTCATAGCTAGTGGCAGCTCTGCAGTTTTATTTTTCCCTTTCCATTCCAGATTATATCTTTTTGGCTATTAGAATATTTTAAAAGATGGAATCATTATGGGAGTGAAGATAGCGATCTAAAGTTGGGACACAGTATGTTGAAAACTTAGTACTTCTTTAATGGGAAAGCTTTAATGTTGGAATATATTGGACTGTGTCATTGGATTTGATCTAAATATTTTTTATAAGAAGAGGATGTACACCAGGTTGGTGAGTGACAGCTATCATGGGGAGCTACGCTGGTGGAAAATAAGCCTAAGGAAGACCTTGAAAGATTGTCTGTGAGGGCAGAAAGCATCCACTGAGCTTCAGTGAAGGAAAATATAAAGAGTATATTTAGGGAAAAAATATCAGTTCCTAGATGCAGAGTTATCAGTGATGATTCAGAAAAGGGCCTTGTAGACTACTCTTTGTCAGCTTCAGCACAATATGTCTGTGACCAAAAAGGCCAACAAAATACCAGGCATTGTCAGGATATTGAAGGTAGAAGGGCCACGCTCTTCCCCTTCCAAACACCCATGGTTACTCTGCCACTAGAACATAAGCGGCAGTAGATTCAGAGAAAGACTAATAAAGTGAAGGTGGGAGGAAGACAAGTGATGCTCTATAAGGAGGAATGAAAAGGGGTGCTAAAAAAAGTCTATAATTTTTGATTAAAGTTGACTTTGGCGAAAATGAATAAATAATCACACAAGATATTTATAGGAGGAAAAACACCAGTCCCTAAGATACTAGCCTCAGGGCCAATTCCCTGCCCTTCAGCAGACACCTGAAGGAGGGAAGTATAAGACAAAAGGAAAGTGTTGCTTTACTTAGTGGAAAATTAACTCTGATAATGTCTCTCTTTCCAACTATACTTTCTCTTAGAATGAAGTTCTAGGAGAAAGTATGAACTGGTTATTGGTGAGAGAGAGGTCACATAATTTGTTGTTAATGGAAGCTCTGGGAATAAGCCTAACTTTTGACAGACTGAACCAGGGGCATGGTTGTGCCCTTCTGAAGCCATGCTTTCCTTGACTGAAGCAAAATAGAGGCTTGTATGCTTATGTGATGAAGTTCCTAAATGTTCTATGGCAAATATTCTGTGGATCCTAGGGGCCCTGAAAGCTAGCTTTTGATTTTAATCTTCTGTAGTGACTGTCACTGTCTGCATTATCAGAACTACCGGAGCACAGCAAAGCAAATTATAGACACACAGCCTGTGGGCTCCAGAGAGAAAATGCTTACCTTCCCAAATGAGATTTTAATAAATCTTGTTTTGGGTGTTTGTATGGAGGAGTAACCTTCTTCCTTAACTTCTGGCTTCTAACTATTGTTCTTATTTCTGCATTTGTAATTAGCCCATTTCCCCTTATGTGTTTGAGTTTCTCTGATTGCCATAGAGTGGAATTCATGATGCAAATTCTGCTGCCGCATTGTAGCCGCATAAAAATTCCAAAGTCATTTCAAAGTGTCTTGTTATATCTCTGCATTTCATGATAACTCCTAGATCTGTTAATGATGACTCAATTTCTGTTTACTAGGGAGAAGTGGATACGAAAAAATGTGGCTCTGCTTTGATCTCCAGTCTTGCCACAGGCTTGAAACCAAGATATCATTTTGCTGCTTTGGAGAAGACATATTATGAGAGGCTTCCATATCGGTGAGTAGCACTCCATTCTTTTTGGTTTTTTGAAGAATTTGCTTGGATTTTCTCTGTAAACTTCTCCCTTTCATTTTAGCCATATTACATATAGGTTTCTTTTAGTTTCTCAGGCATGAAATAAGTGACTCTCAAACCATTCCACTTTCTCTGAGTTTGGTTTCCTGATTTGAAATACAAAGGATTGGCCAATACAGAGCCCCTTGTAGGCTTAAGGGTCTGACATTACAGTGCTGTTTAATCATCATAGCTTGATGTACAGTAAGTCCTGTTTTGATCAGGTTAAACACTGCTCCTTGTATAGTCTTAAACTTAGGGTAATTACATAAGAAACATTTTAATTTAGGAATCAAAAACTGGTATCAATTTTGTTTTCTTCTTTTTTTCAGTATAGTTTGGAGGTGGAGTTTTTAAAGGATATATTGCAGAAAAATAAAACCAGTGTTTTATAAGTTATAGAGTTAAGTAAAATTTATTGTGAATGATTGTCACTGTAAAGGGCATGGATAATCCCTAAACAATTTGTACTTTTTTTTTATTCAAAAGCAATATATGTGTTGTTGAAAGTTCAAAAAATATAGGTGAGCAAAAGAAGAATATAACCTGTTCTTTCCCTATAAATCCCACAGCCTGAGGTATAAACATAGATATCACAGATTTTTGTTTTGTGTCCCCATATATGCCTTCTGGAAAAGCCTCTTCTTCTCTGAAACCATACACTGAAAACAGAAAGGTTATTGGAACAAGCCACTCAAAGGCAGTTCAACCTTTAAGAATGCAAATACATATTTTTTTGAAGAACATAAACCAGTGGCCAATAGGTGCGTGAAAAGATGCTCTCACATCATTAGCCATTAGGGTATTCTATTATTACACAAAAGAAGAGAGAATAGTATAATGAACCCTCCTGAACTCATAACCTACATCAGCAATTATCAACATTTTGCCAGTTGCCCAACTCTTTTAAAATCAAGAGTTTTTTTGTGCTTTTCAGATTCATGATCTCATTTTTTCCTAACAGCAGCCCTGGGAAGTAGGCATGATTATTTTACTGAATGGATGCGTAACATCTGAGATATTACTGGTGGTGATGTAGTGATAGACTTAGGCCTGTGCTCTTTTCATGGACCTGTGGAGTCTACATATTTCATAATTGCAGATCAAAAGTAAAGTTTGTTTTTGGGAATTCATTGACGGTCTAGTGGTTAGGCCTCAGTGCTTTCATTGCTGGGTTCGCTGCCTAGTCAGGGAAGTAAGAATGAGCAAGCCTCGAGCCACGGCCAGAAAAGGGTAAAGTTTGTTGATAACCTATTATCTTTCAAATATATTACAGAAATCACATTGTTCTACAGGAAAATGCACAGCATGCCACCAGGTTTATAGCTCTGGCAAATGTTGGAAATCCAGAAAAGAAAAAGGTAAATGTTGAGTGTTTGGTGATTGGTTAGTATTCATTGTCTGCCTGATAAATGTTCCTCTTGCCCAGTTTAGGATTCAGATCTCTTCTTCCCAACTGTAATGTCCCAGTACTTCAGCGACTTTACTCTTTGTAATAATATGGTAATGAAAGGTCAGTTTCCTTGGGTCCTTTGTAGGAGATTTTAGGGAAGGGTTTGGGAAAATAGGCCCAGTGGAACAGAGGCAGATTTTCAAATGAGTTATGTTTCTTTCTTCCCACATCCATGTGGTTGTTTCCACGGGTATTTTTCAAGGGTTTGACATCAGGTGGTACTATTGCTTTGCTTCTTTTAGCAACTTCAGTTAGCCGAAATAATAAAATCTTCCCAAGGATTTACGTAAGCCCTTCTTGGCTTTGGGTGGTCTTAGTGATACCTGGAATCTGGCTTTCTACTAGAAAACTGTGCAAGTGAATGAAAGAGAATATACAAAAAAAGTATATATATTGGTTTTCTCACTTCCTTGAGAGCATTTCTGATTCTTTAAGGCCAAAAGCCAGGATATTGTGGATTGGGACAGCTAAAGATTAGAACAGTCAGTCAAGTGGGAAAACAGATAAATTATCTGAAGATTTTCTCACTTTAATAGGCCATGAACAGTGTACATGCAAAAGATAAGCAAATACCTATTTTGTTTTTTCCATAATAGCTCAAACTTTGGGGCCCAGGGCATTCTTAGCAAGTTTTGATTTGTAATTTCTTTTTTATTAATAACTTATCTGCCTTTCCTCCCTTCTTCCTTTCTTCCTTTTTTTAAACTTCCCTTTTAAGACTGAGTATCACTTACAGTATTTTTAGTCTGTTGTTTTACTTTTAGGGACCTGTTAGCCTTAGCGCTAAGCAATGCATACTTCACTCAGAATATGCACATTTTGAAATTGGCAAGTATTACTAAATTCATCTCAAAATTTTGTTCCAGTTTACACCCCCACCGGCAGTGTATGAGACTGTTTTCTGTCTACATTCTCAATGGGTAGTGTCAAGTTTTTACTGACATTTTTGCCATCCTGATAGAAGAAAGTTGTATGTCAGTGTTAATTGGTTGTATTTCCCTGATCAGTAGTGAGGTTAACCGTCTATTCATATCTCACATAAAGTTTTCAATATTTGTGCGTCCGTCGAAGATTCTAGATATTTTTATATTTAGTTCCTTGCTACTAATCCCTAAGAAAGTGTATCTGCATAAATAGCAGAAACTGTATAAAATCAAAGGAAAACACTAAGTTGTTTTCCATTGGAAAAAAAAGGGCAGTACAGTGACCATTGACAAAGTACACAAATGTCAGGGAATGTTTAACAGGAGGATTTGTACGTGCTGTTTCTCATAAATCCCCTGTTCCTTATCAGTTTCTGTTGCCAGAAACCAGTGGAAGGGCACGCCGCTCCCAGGACTGAGGTCATAGGATGAGACAGGCTTGAATCTCCTTCAGTAAGCATTCTCCTTAGTCTCCATCCTCTTTCTTGAGATATGGATCGCCTCCTGACCTTTTGACCATTATTAATCCCTTGTTCCCTTGGTAACGGTTGCTGTACATTTGGTTTTCTGATCTTTATCATTGTCGAAAGAAATTTCTTGTACAACAGTCTATATATCCTCACAGATCATTAAAGCACCTTTGCTCCCTCAGAGCTTGGGTCCCCGTGTCTTTCTTTCTTTCTTTGTCTCTCTCTCTGCCTCTCCCTCCAGCTCTCTCTTTCACTTTTTTATCATTGACTCTGGACCATCAGGTTCCAGTCCTTTAAAGGACCACAACACACGAAGATAAAGGACTGAGAGACAAAAGCAATTTGTCTTCAAGGGTTATAGAGCACATCCCGCTAGGCCTTGTAGTGCTAGTTGTTTTGTGTAAGGGCTGGGCTTTGATGAGTTGCTTGTTACTTCATCAGCTCTTGGTAGCCCCTGCAGAGATCACCGAAATGGTATTGTGTGGATTCTCTGAACTACAGATAGTCTGGTTGCTGCTCTTTAGTTTTACTCAGTTTCTAAAGATTTTTGTGGAATTTTACAATCCAGGAGGTTGGTTATATTTGCATAAATAGTATGCAAATAATAATATTGTTATTCTTTTTCCTAAGTATCTTTATGCATTCAGTATTGTTCCTATGAAACTAATGGATGCAGCCGAACTGGTAAAACAGCCGCCAGATGTCACTGAAAACCCTTACAGAAAATCTGGGAAGGAAGCGTCCACAGGCAAGCAAGCTCCTGCCCCTGAGGTGGGTTCTGATTGAGAGGTGACGTTTTCTGGGCATGATTACCCATTATAGGTGTCTTTTCCTTGGTTATAGTTTAGTTTATAAGGCAAGTTTAATCCCTAAATCTTAATCTCTTTTTTTCTCCTTTGGGAAATTGTGGTGGTGATTAGAAAGCCTTAGTAGATTTCCAGTAGGATCAATGTGTGTGTACATTTAATTGTAGTTTGGGGTTAACCATTTTATATTTTAAGTCTTTCATTGTCTAAAGTTGGTTCAAATATTGGGGTTACATATAAAAAGTCTTTCCTGTCTAAAGTTAATTCCCTGTTCCTAACTTTTCAGGTAAGGATCCAACTGCTTGGTAGCAATGTAATTTGTTATTTTATAATGAGTGCTGGGTCAGGAAGCAACAGTTAGAACTGGTCATGGAACAACAGACTGGTTCCAAATCAGTAAAGGAGTACATCAAGGCTGTGTGTCGTCACCCTGCTTATTTAACTTACATGCAGAGTACCTCATGAGAAACGCTGGGCTGGATGAAGCATAAGCCAGAATCAAGATTGCCAGGAGAAATATCAATAACCTCAGATAGGCAGATGATACCACTCTTATGGCAGAAAGTGAGGAACTGAAGAGCCTCCTGATGAAAGTGAAAGAGAAGAGTGAAAAAGTTGGCTTAAAACTAAATATTCAGGAAACTAAGATCTTGGCATCTGGTCCCATCACTTTGTGGCAAGTAGATGTGGAAACAGTGACAGACTTTATTTTTGGGGGCTTCAGAGTCACTGCAGATGGTACCTGTAGCCATGAAACTAAAAGATGCATGCTCCTTGGAAGAAAAGTTATGACCAACCCAGACAGCATATTAAAAAGCAGAGACATTTCTTTGCCAACAGAGGTCCATCTAGTCAAAACTGGTTTTTCCAGTAGTCATGTATGGATGTGAGAGTTGGACTATAGAGAAGGCTGAGTGCAGAAGAATTGATGCTTTTGAACTGTGGTGTTGGAGAAGACTCTTGGGAGTCCCTTGGACAGCAAGGAAATCACCAGTCCATCCTAAAGGAAATCAGTCCTGAATATTCATTGGAAGGACTGATGCTGAAGCAGAAACTCCCAATATTTTGGCCACCTGATGCGAAGAACTGACTCATTTGAAAAGACCCTGATGCTGGGAAAGATTAAAGGCAGGAGAAGAAGGGGACAACAGAGGATGAGATGGTTAGATGGCATCACCAACTCAATGAACATGAGTTTGAGTAAACACTGGGACTTGGTGATGGACAGGGAGGCTTGGCGTGCTTCAGTCCATGGGGTTGCAAAGAGTCAGACATGACTGAGCAACTGGAACTGAATTGAACTGAATGAGTGGTAGTAGGTCAATAGGATTTACTCTGAAGAGATTTCTTAATAGCAGACTTAGAGTTCTGAAATTCATTTTCCCTTCACTCAAGCAAGGAATGTCAAGTTCCCTTACTAGTATGAATGGTCTGCTTTCTTAGACTTTCTTAATGAGCAGCCTTTTATTTTTTTAAATTAAAACTCAGTTAAAGTCGTTTGATCTGTGAAATTCTAAGACTACTACAGCCCTGCTGAGAGAGGGAAAGGGATTTGGGTGGGATCATGCTATTGTGTTTTAGGCAAGAATTGCTGTATAACTTACATTTTAATTTGCTTTCCCAAAGGGATGAATTTGGTAGCTTAGATAAGTGTTGAGAGGTGTGACGGAGTCCAGGCATCAGGACTGGGAAACTATTTTGCTTCCCTAGATTAGGCAGAAAGGGCTGGGAGGAAGGTAGCGATGTTCCCTTGTGTGTGATGGTTGGCTACTTGCTTAAAGATTAGTTTAATAACATTTACTCTTCTATTGACTGTTCTAGGAAGAATCAGCCTGCCAGTTTTTCTTTGATTTAAATGAAAAGCAGGGAAGGAAGCGTTCATCTACAGGCAGAGACAGCAAGTCTTCTCCTTACCCAAAGCAGCCTCGCAAACCTCGTAAGTACCTTGGCTCCCTCCAGAGGTCTCTTCTGTGGGCAATAATGGTTATTTTGGGTCTTGTTTGGGAAGCAGCATTGCTCAAAGGGCCTCTTCTGGCAGAAGATCAATAATAAAAACAAAAGGATGCAAAGATGGCCTGACTTTCACGCTGTCTGAGGCTATTTCTGTAAGAACTGTGGAAAAAGTTCTTTTCCTTCATGTCTGTAAAACAGAAGGTTAAGAGCCTACAAAACCAGTGCAGGTTTATAAAATAATAATCAAAATGTTAGCAAAGACAGCTGTTAATACATTGAGATCTTTTCCACCCGCTTGTTTCAAAGATGAAGAAGTTGACTTTGTAACTCCTGGGGTCATGTGACTAGCTGGTGGCATGACTGGAACTAGATATGGGGCTCCAGACACTCAGTTGAATGTTCTCTTATTGCAGTCAGTTGCCAGTTACATGCTATGGTTACCACTTGTAGATCACCTCCCTGTGGACTGGTTACAAATTCAGAATGTCTGTAGACATTTAGTTTCATTGATAATGGTGATGGGGGCAGGGCTCATAGTGGGAGCACAGCAGACCCACTGTGGCAGTAGTGTGTACATACAGTGTTTGCAGGACACAAAGATCAGACAAGGCTGAGTTCTGCCGGTGGTTATGTGCTGTAATGCTTGGACCATGGTAACACTTGTCTTTCTTCCACGTGAAGCTCAGCCTCCAGGACCCTGCTGGTTTTGCCTTGCCAGCCCTGAAGTGGAAAAGCATTTGGTGGTCAACATTGGCACACATGTGAGTTACTTCCATGAACCTCTTGCAGAGAGGAAGACACCTGTTTCTTTTCTGTTGACTTTATGGAGTCACGGTTTACATACAAAATTTACCTACTTTAAGTGTGCAATTCAGTGACTTTCAGTAAGCTTACTGATTGTACAACCATCACATAATACAGTTTTAGAACATGTTCATCACTTCAGTAAGATTCCTCATGCCCATTTCCAGTTAATCCCCACACCCACCCTCAGTTCCAGGAAACCATTCGTCTACTTTGTTTTTGTTTCTGTCTGGATATTTCGTATAAATGGAATTGTACATCTTTGCATCTGGCTTCTTTTACATAGCATACTATTCTTCTTATTCATGTTGTAGCCTATATCAGTTTTCTATTCCTCCTTGTCAAATGGTATTCCATTGATTGGATAGACTACATTTTTTCTGTTTATTCACTAAATGGACATTTGAGTTGTTTCCCCTTTATGGCTATTAGTGAACATTTGCATACATGTCTTGTGTGAACATATGTTTTTTCTCTCGGATAGCCCTAACCTAAGCAGTGGAGTTGTTTGTAATTTTATGTTTACCTTTTTAAGAAACTGCCAAACTATTTTTCAAAATAGCTGCACCATCTTGTTTTCCCACCAGCAATGTATGAGGGTTTTTGTTTTTCTGCATCCTCCCCAACATTTGATATTTTCTATTTTTTTGACCATAGCAACTATAGCAGTTCTCTTGTGGTTTAGTAGAATCAGTTTCACAAGATTCCTCCTTTCCCTCCTCTCTGACAAATAGGTATGGCTTTCCTGGGGTGATGCTTTTATGAAATTCTTGAACTTTATATGTTTTTATTCCATACTATTTGGGGATGATGAGTTGCTTTTTTGAATTACAAAGATTTTCTTTGTCCCTGAAAAGGAGTCCTCTGTTGCCTATACACTCATATTTGGCTAAAAATGTTGATATTCTTTTTTTTTGTATCTTCAGATTTTAAAACTTGAGTTTATTAATTTTTATCTATAGTAACTATATAATGTTGGGAACTGATTTACACTAATTATAAAAGACTAAAGTGATAAGTTCTCAGTTTTGCCTACTAGTAGAGGATATAGCTTCCTAATGACAGGAAGACTCACATCCACATTTCTGGTCTGGGTATCTGGGAACCCAAGATGATAATTATAAGATTGCTGGGTAAGCACTGAATCAGACAGTGACAACTGGATGATCTTGAGAGGATTTTATTCAGGCTATGAAAAGTTCTGATGGACTACGTGTGTCTCACTGTAAAGTCATCCTATTTCAGACTTCCCCAAATGCTTTTCCTTGGGCATGACTTGCTTAGATATTAAATAATACTCGTTTTTGACCCTCATTCTTCTGGGATCCATCTAAACCATTATCCTTCTTTTTCATTCACTTAGAATGAAAAGAAGCTTAATTTTCAGAGTTACAGTTGCACCCTAGTCACCCATGACTAGAAATGGCTATTTTCCAAGGCTCCCGAGGATAATATATGCAGATCATTTTGTAGTGTGTGATGCTTTTGCAGGCAAATACTTTCATCCATTTTTCATTGATTTATTCTGATTTTGTTTCCTGGGGATGACCTTTTTTTCCTCAGCTTATCCTGATAATGAGGGCCTTTTACTGGGGTATGAGCCTAGGGGAATTTCAAGGAAAACTCTTTGCTTCTTATCTTGACCTGAAGTTAGAGGGGCAAAAAGCATATCAGATTTTGATTGTGGACCAGATAGGAGGTCACATGATGGTCTTAGCTTAGAGCTTAGCTACCAATCAAGTTTACCCTTACCTGAACTGTCCCTTTTTGGTAGAAATCTCTTGCGAATGTCTGGTGACCTGTGGGTATCTGGCTGAGGACTTGGAGTCCCCTCTCTGCAGCCACTCCTTTTAATCCCCTTTCATTACTCTTTTCCCCTGGTTTCCATGCCTTCCTGGAGAAGGAAATGGAAACCCGCTCCAGTATTCTTGCCTAGAGAATCCTGTGGCTAGAGGAGCCTGGTGGGCTGCTGTCCATAGGGTCGCACAGAGTCAGACATGACTGAAGCGATTTCACATGCTTGTGTGCCTTGGAGAAGGAAATGGCAACCCACTCCAGTGTTCTTGCCTGGAGAATCCCAGGGACAGAGGAGCCTGGTGGACTGCCGTCTGTGGGGTTGCACAGAGTCGGACATGACTGAAGCGACTTAGCAGCAGCAGCAGCAGCCATGCCTTCTTCAAGGGGTATACACAGAAGTATGCTAATGACCCATGCTAATGACCAGTACTCATGCCTGGAAAATTCCACGGACTAAGGAGCCTGGTAGGCTACGGTCCATGGGGTCGCAAAGAGTCAGACACGACTGAGCGACTTCACATACATAATGACCCATGGGTTTAAGTTGGTAAAAGCAGTTGCAGGCTGCTAAGAGTCCAGAATAAGTACTGCAAAATCCATGCATTTATGGGAGAAATACTCATTCAGGTCCTACTTATATAGATAAAATTGGAGATGAGTTCAAATACAGCACAGATTAGAAGTTGAGGGTTTGAAAAGTAGGGAGGAGACTGGGCAAGTTTGAAACATCACAAAAACTAGAAGGTACTGCCTTAGGGGTGCTGTTTAGTCTAGACTAGAAGCCTTTAGTAGCTTCAAGGCACATCACAATATAAAAACTGCCATTTATGGCAGCAACCCTCTAGAGTAACCTTTTAAAACAAACACAATCACATTGGTTACTATACTTTTTTTTTTTTTTTTTACTGTTTTAGTGCTTATGAGATTTTGATGAACTTTAGTCATCTGGAATATTAACTCTGTAGATGTGTTCAATCCTCTGTGCCAAGGATATCAAGGATGATAATGATTTAGTTTGTTGCTGTTACCTATCTTGTCGTTCTGTTGGGCTTTCTCAGTGTAGATGAAAAATAAATGACTCTTTCTTTCAGTCTTAACTTTGAAGGGACCACACTAAAAATATACTTTGGGTTGTTTTTCTAAAGCTCTGGTACCTTCATTTGCCTGGCCCTTTCTGTGCTCTCTTCCCTTCAAAGTATGTCTGGATGGCAGAGCAGTCTTGTGTGTTTGGGTTTTGAAAGAAATATTTTTAGTTGCTGTTTAGCTGTCAACAGCCATTGCTGGGAACCATAGTTTTCTTTGGATGTACCTGAGTTTGAAGTTTCTTCTTCTTCCTTCCCCATTAGGTTATATTTGCTTTCATTTTGTAAAAGTGAGTCAGCAGCTTAAGGCTGTAGGAACATTGGTGATGATGATGGTAATCATATCATCTTAGCCTTTTTTGGGAACCCGGGAAGTGTATTTAGGGTTGAGATTAGGTGTCACTGTAGGGGAAGTGGTTCATTTGAAATCAGAAGTGGTATCTTCCTGTAGCTGAGAGTGATAGTCACTGGAAAATTGTTAAATTGTTTCAAGTTTGGAGCCTGGGAGGAAAAACCAAGTTTGCTGTTCTAGTCTCCTTCAGCTCTGGTGTGTTTGTAGCCAAAAGCCAGTCTTGTGTGCTGCTCACTTTTCCCCAGTTCATTTGATAGTTTCATAGAGATTTGTTGCATCTAACCTCATTCTTTAGCAGGTACTTGACAGCAATGTTGTCATAACCTCTAAAATTAGACTGTTTTTTTAAGAGGAGAAGTTCTGCTGGTAGCTTCTGGCACACTTTCCCCACACCCTCGCAGCTCACACTTTGTAGAGGCTTTTCTCCGAAGAATCACACTTGGAGTACTGAAGTCTCACTTCTGTGTGCTTCCTCTGCAGTGCTACCTTGCCTTGGCCAAAGGAGGCTTATCTGATGACCATGTCCTTATTCTGCCCATTGGACACTACCAGTCAGTGGTGGAGCTTTCAGCAGAGGTGGTGGAAGAGGTGGAGAAGTACAAGGCTACATTGAGGAGGTTCTTTAGGAGTCGAGGCAAACGATGTGTTCTATTTGAGAGAAATTATAAGAGCCATCACCTGCAGCTACAGGTATGTGATCTCTGTCCAAGAGCTTGGAAGGGCCTGGATATTGATAAATATTTAAATGATGTTAATTTTTTTGAAGTATAGTTGACTTACAATATTGTATTAGTCTCAGATGTACAGCAAAGTGATTCAGTTCTTGTATATGTATATAAAATATTATTTTCCATTTATAGGTTATTATAAGATATTGAATATAATTCCCTGTACTAGGTTTACCTATTTATGTTGCTGCAAATGGCAACAGTTCATTGTTTTTCATGGCTGAATAATATTCCATTGTGTGTATATACAACATTTTCTTAAGGCAGTCGTCTGTTGATGGACACTTGGGTTGTACTGTAAATTGGTGCAGCCATTATGGAAAACAGTATAGAGGTTTCTCAAAAAACTAAAGATAGATCCTATGATCCAGCAGTCTCATTCCTGGTTATATATGCAGAAAAGACAGAAATCCTTAATTCAAAAAGATGCATGCAACCCAGTTTTCATAGCAGCACTATTACAACAGCTAAGACATAGAAACAATCCAAGTGCCCATCTACAAATGTTAATACTTAATTTTAATAAATATTTAAGTATTTGATTCTAATATGATTAAATATTTAAATAGTTGACTTAATACTTTACAAAATTTAGTATGAACTTTCATATTAATATTTAAATAATATTCACTTAAAAGGTTATAGTTTCTGGTGATAACCCCAGGGACTTCACAGGGAAGTGCATAGTCAGCACAACTGAATAGCACAAGTAGTAGGTGCCTTGTTGAGAAAAGAAATGGATAGTTCAGGAAGGTTCCAAGAAAGATTTGGGCCTTGACAGATAAGAGTTTGGGAAGAGAGTGGGTATTTTGTGTGAAGCTTAGCATGAGTGACAGTTCACAGGTAGGAAGCAGTCTCAGGTCTTGCCTGGGGCTACCAGCTCAGAAATTCAGAGACTGTTGTGGGTAATTTGATTGTCATTGTGGTAGTTTTCTTTCTGGCACATTTGTTAAGTTTTCAAATGGGCCTGACTCTGCCACATATATTATATGGGAGCTGGCAAAGGCTTGATGACAAAGAGATCTCTTTCTAGCCTTTTCTGCATCAGAGATGGCCTCCCACATGTGAAAGGCTGTCTCATAAGTTTAAGTCCTTACAGACAGGATGACATAGACCTGTCTGGCTTGAGGAAAATGTCTGCTGAGGGGTGTTCCTCCACCCCTGTGATGGATTTGCTGCATCTCAGAGACTGTACGGGAGGCACAACCTCTCTGGGACCTGCACAAAGAATTTCTCCTGTCTCCTCCACCCGCCCCCCCCACCCCCGCTAGGTCATTCCTGTGCCACTCAGCAGCTGCGCTACTGATGACATTAAAGATGCCTTCATCACTCAGGCACAGGAACAGCAGATAGAGCTCCTGGAAATCCCAGAGCACTCAGACATCAAGCAGGTAAAACAAGAGAGGATGGTGATATTCCAGAAGTATTGGGTTTCTAGCCTATAGAGCCTGATGTACTCAGAGGCATTCAACAAATGTTAAATAGGCAGGTGACAATATGGTATTAGAGTAGAGATGAAGATTATATTATAGTAGTTCCTTAGTGCTTTTCTGGGGAGGGCAAGAAATTAGAAATTTCCTAAGGCACGAACTTAGGAAGGTAGGTGCCACTGGGAGGCTCTTTGTAGTATCTGCCAATGTCTTTGTAAACTTTCGTTGTATTAAAGTTCTTGTACTTCTAAATTCTTTGCCAAATTAAAGCTCTTAAGAGATGGGAGAAGGCAACGGCACCCCACTCCAGTACTCTTGCCTGGAAAATCCATGGGCAAAGGGGCCTGGTAGGCTGCAGTCCATGGGGTTGCTAAGAGCCAGACACAACTGAGCAACTTCACTTTCACTTTTTACTTTCATGCACTGGAGAAGGAAATGGCAACCCACTCCAGTGTTCTTGCCTGGAGAATCCCAGGATCGAGGAAGCCTGGTGGCTGCCATCTATGGGGTCGCACAGAGTCAGACACGACTGAAGCGACTTAGCAGCAGCAGCAGCAGCAGCAGAGATGGGCTGGGATTTTCGGTGTTTAAAGTGCTATTACATGTCCTCATATGACTCTGTTTACTGTAGATTGCACAGCCAGGAGCAGCATATTTTTATGTTGAACTTGACACAGGAGAGAAACTTTTCCACAGAATTAAAAAGAATTTTCCTTTGCAGTTTGGAAGGTTTGTATATTTTTCTTATTTTAAATGTGTTTTCACTAGACCTACTCTGAATAAAGTAATGGGCTGCATGATGAGTTAAATAAAAAGCCAAACAAGAAATAGTCCTTGCCCTAAGGAACAAATAGTCTTAGGGCAAATCAGATACTTACGTAAATGACAGTAATGTAATGTAGAATGTGGAAAGTACCATAAAAAAGTTTTGAGGAACAATGTACTTTAAAATCCAGAGAAGGGAGAGCCATTTCTGCTTGATGGAAGGCATCATGAAAGGGCTGAAGTTGAGCTTGAGAGAAAGATTTAGAGGTTAAACTCTGGTGCGTGGGCATTCTAGCCCAAGGGAGGAAAATGCTACTATGAACATGTGCTCTGTGCCAGGCACGGTGCCAAGAACTTTCCATGCATTGCCTCATTTAATCTAAACTCTGTATGGTAGGTACTGTCATCCCAGTTTACCAGTCTGGAGAATGAGACTCTGGAGGAGTGCCCAATAGAACTTTCCATGATGACAGACATATTCTATAAATCTACATTGTCCTACACAGTAAACCCCAGCCCCATTACTGGTGATTACTGAGCACTTGAAATGTGGCTAATGTGACTGAGAAACTCAATTTTTAATTTCATGTAATTAACTATGATTAAATTTAAATATATTAGGCTACTGGCTTCATTGGGGTTCCCAGGTAGCTCAGTGGTAAAGAATCTGCCTATGCAGGAGTTGCAGGAGACGTGGGTTTGATCCCCTGGAGGAGGAATATGCAACCCACTCTGGTATTCTTGCCTGGGAAATCCCATGGATGTAAGAGTCTGGTGGACTACAGTCCATGAGGTTGCAAAGAGTTGGACAAGACCGAGCATGTAGGCACACTGCATGGTGGCTTTAGTAGTGGACAGTGGAGAAGGCAATGGCACCCCACTCCAGTATTCTTGCCTGGAAAATCCCATGGATGGAGGAGCCTGGTAGGCTGCAGTCCATGAGGTCGCTAAGAGTTGGACACGACTGAGCGACTTCCCTTTCACTTTTCACTTTCATGTATTGGAGAAAGAAATGGCAACCCACTCCAGTGTTCTTGCCTGGAGAATCCCAGGGACGGGGGAGCCTGGTGGACTGCTGTCTATGGGGTCGCACAGAGTCGGACACGACTGAAGTGACTTAGCAGCAGCACCAGCAGTGTGGCTGTAGAGTGAGTGGTGAGGTAGCTTGTCCATGGTCGCAGTGACCTGGCGTGCAGGACCCCAAAACTTAGGTCTTAACTCATTACTCTGCAGTTTCCTAAAGATTTGGATGAGGCTTCATTTCTGTTCCTCACATCATGGAGAACATGACTGCAAAACTGTACAGGGAATGGTATAAATTAGGCAGAAACTGAAGGCAGGAGTTTGCTGGCAAGAAGAGATTATGGAGGGTAGTTGGAAAAATGTGCAGGACAGATTATCTGGTGCTGGTGTCTGTGTTTTGCAGTGGTTTTTTCCCCTAGTTAGAACTGAGCTTTGAGTCAACTTTGAACCATTTTTGGGCCAATTTGGCAAGCCTCTAAGAGACTGCTACCAGTAGATAATTCTAGTAAATGTAGTTGTCTATATTTTCAAAGAAGATAATAAATGAGAAAAAATGTATTAGGAGCTTCAGACAACTGACATTATCTTTTGTGTTGTTGATTCAGCAGTAGATAAAGGTTTAGATACTGATGGCACACGCACGTAAGCTTACAAAGGAGAGATTCTTTGAATGATTTTATGCTCTTGATATTTGGTTGTATTTTCAACACTTGAGTATTTTTCAAAGTAGTAACTTACAGTGATAGTGAAAGTGTTAGTCACTCAGTCATGTTCAACTCTTTGCCACCCTATGGACTGTAGCCTGCCAGGTTCCTCTGTTTATGGGATTTTTCCAGGCAAGAATATTGGAGTGGGTTGCCATTTCCTTCTCCAGGGGATCTTCGCAACCAAGGGATCAAACCTGCGTCTCCTGTGTCTCCTGCATTAGCAGGCAGATTTGTTACTGTCTGAACCACCAGGGAACATAGCATTTTATAATTAACAAAATACTTGAGAAGACATCTTTTTTTTCCTGCTGTACAAGAAGGATGGATCTATCTTCATTCTACAGATGAAGAGGTAGGCTCATAGTGTGCCCAGAGAATAAGAACTTGAGCTTAGGTCCTTTGACTTTTAGAAGAGTCTGTGATTTATTTTTAGCCTTTCTATTTACTGTAGCTTCAAAGTGGAAAATGAACCAAACAAATGTACAAATAAGGTTATTTCTAATATATCAAAATAAGTAAAAATAGAAAGCAGTGGCATTTAGAAGATAGCTTGTGTGAGAGGTGATTTTGTTGACATTGAGCATGTGGTATTGTGCCTGTATAGACTCGAGGACACTAAAAAAGGGCAGAAAATCAGATTGGGGTATGATACTAGGTGCCTGACTTCACCATGCCCTCAGCCCATTAATGGCCTGAGATAACAAAACTAGAGTTTAAGGCAGGATGTAATTACAACTAGTTTGGTGCTTTGACTATGTTATCTTCATACATCAGAAAACCCTTATTTTGCATGTCGTAGGCAAGGAAATCAAGACACAGAGATGAAGTAATCTGTTCTTAGACAGCAAACGGCAGAACTAGCAATGGAATCCAGTCGCTTTTCTGATTGCAGGGCCTGCCCTCTTTCTGCTGTGTCATGTTGATTCTCTAGGTAGCAGTAACGTAGTTCCAGGTTGTTCAGAGGAGTAAATGGAATTTGAGGGGTTAGAGAAGAGCTAAGACCTGGGCTGGTCAGTTTAAAACAGATGTGATTTTGATAGATAGCAATGGCAGAGATAGCCCTCAGGGAAGAGAACATGGTGTGAGCAATTAGAGGAATTTGCATGCCTTTTTTTCCATGATGCTGAGCAGAGCTCTCTGGCTGGAGAGGAATCAAAGGTTTTGGACTGATACTGTCCATTTTGACTTCTTTGTGCTCTTTTTGCAGGGAGGTCCTGGCTAGTGAAGCTATCCTTAATATTCCTGACAAGTCTGACTGGAGGAAGTGTCAGATCAGTAAGGAAGAGGAGGAGACTCTGGCTCGCCGCTTCCGGAAAGACTTTGAGCCCTTTGACTTCACTGTGGATGATGACTGAGTACAGGGAAAAAGCACTTTATGAACTTCACACGATATAATAGCAGCCTGTTTTTTAAGAAACAACAGTCTCCCATGGGGACTGTTTCCCTGCCTCTTTTTTGTGTATTCCCATGGAACCTGCCTGTAGCAAGAGGCCTAAGATTGAATGTTTTTTGGGAAAAGTCATATTTTAGGATGAAGATCTTATGTTAAAAACATATCTGTCATCCAGTTCCAGGTAGAGCTTATGTTTGTCAACATTTTCAAAAATATTTAAGCTATTATAAAATCCAGATGCTTTTTCATGGTTGGGAAGTGTCTTGTGTTCATGTTACTTATAACTATTGAAATGAAGTAGTGTGTGTGGCATCCCACTCCAGTACTCTTGCCTGGAAAATCCCATGGATGGAGGAGCCTGGTAGGCTGCAGTCCATGGGGTCGCTAAGAGTCAGACACGACCGAGCGACTTCCCTTTCACTTTTCACTTTCATGCATTGGAGAAGGAAATGGCAACCCACTCCAGTGTTCTTACCTGGAGAATCCCGGGGACGGGGGAGCCTGGTAGGCTTCCGTCTATGGGGTCGCACAGAGCTGGACACGACTGAAGCGACTTAGCAGCAGCAGCAGCAGTGTGTGTGTATATATAGTAGGAGGGGCCAGGGCTTTAGGTCCAGCTGTTATCCCAGGATCTCACAGGTGGCTTCTTATTGAGCAAACCAGGATGGAGAAGGGACCCAAGGCCTTTGCCATTTTTCCCTTATAGAATTCATCTTACTGATAGAAAAGAGCTCATTCAGTCCTTCAGCAAATACTTAACTCCTCTGTACTAGACATTTTTCTAGACTATAGCAGTATAGCCATGTCCCAACATGATTTCCTGTCGTCCCAGTGTTTGCAGTCTAATTGGGAAGAGAAAGAGCAAGATTTTTAAAAAGATGAGTTCTCCTTTACTGAGAAGTGAGCTTTAGTTGCTGTTTGATAGTTACAAATTCAAGGTGCTCTGGATTGCTGATAGAGTTTGGGGGCTCATCAGGATATAGGCCACAGGTGAAGTTAAGATAATAGATGAAAGTAGACAGGATGAATACAATTGTAAGCTGAAGACTACCTGAGAAATATCAGTATTTAAGGAGTGCCTCGAGTCATCCAAGAAGTACATGGAAAAAGAGCAGAGAGAGAGTAATCACAAGAGAATGCCTTATCTTAGAAGCCAAAGAAAAATAACTGCTTCTATACACTGGGCGTCTTCCCTGGTGGCTCAGAGGTTAAAGTGTCTCCCTCCAATGCGGGAGACTCGGGTTCGATCCCTGGGTCGGGAAAATCCCCTGGAGAAGGAAATGGTAACCCACTCCAGTATTCTTGCCTGGAGAATCCCATGGACGGAGAAGCCTGGTAGGCTACAGTCCATGGGGTCGCAAAGAGTCAGACATGACTGAGCTACTTCACTTCACCTCTTCATACACTGAGCACTTATGGCCCAGACACTCTTACTTAATCCTCATAAGATAGCTATGAGGTAGGTATTATTACCTCTGTTTTACACATGAAAAAACAAGCTGGCAAGCTTCAAGATGATAGAGCCTGAAGGTAACCAGTCAGGATTTTTTTTTTTAATTCAGAAAAACCTCAAAAAGTGAACTATGGGAAACAACCCAGTTCCTGCAAAGATGGCCACTTAAAGGTCTTCAGCATCCCTTTGTAGCTCTTCCAAGTAAGAACTACGGGATTTGGGCCCTACCTATTGCTATCAGATACACTCCAGAGCCAGATGCTGCCCACTTAGCAAATGAGGACTTCATTCTGTTTGAACAGTCTGCCACAATCTGTGTAGTCTGCCCAGCTAGAAGGGATATGCTTTTGGCGGTACTGTGTGCCACCTTCAAGTCTGATGCTCCAGCTCATGGCTAGCAAGCATATATGGGAAATCAGAATTTTGGATACTACACACAGGTTACTGGTAAACTACGATACAACATGGTTTGTATCTTACAATGTTCAACATCCTGGCTGCAATATTCAGGGATTTGGGGGACAACAGACATTTACTATAACAATGTCCATTCAGTGCTTTCAAAACAGCAACACTACTGTGGTGCACCTACTGTATCCACCTTAGAAGTCTCAACATGCTACATCTCTAATGGCAGTCATGTCACAAAACGTTAGCTGAATTCTAAGTTTACAACCCAGGCTGCACAAATGATGGTCCAAGTGCACATAATCTCAAAGGAGGGTCAAATGACCAGGCCTAAGGAAACTCACTTAGAGAATTTGATTCCATGCTGATGTACCTTGGAGTGACTGATGAGATCCTCAACTTCCATGAAGCGTACAACACTCAAAGCGAAAATGGGGAGTTGGCGCCCCTATCCTAAGGCAGTCTGCCCCTCGGACGCACTTACTTTTGCACCAATAGCTATTGCCTCTGCAGCTCTGCCTTGAGTGTCGGAAACAGTCCCCACAATGAGGAACTACCGTGCTGGCAAACCCACAACTGGAGGTACGCCTGACAGCAAGCTCCGTGAGGATTTTAGGGAAAAGCTCCCGAAGTCAGGCGGCGCATTCTTCACTCCGGAACAGCGTCACATCCTTGAGTTGTTTGGGGTTATAGGCGAGATCCTAGAACAGGTGCATACAAAGTCATTTAAGAGAAGAAAAGTGAATTATGAAGCCTAATGCATCAACGGGCCTGTTAGCGCAGAATTCTTTCTAGTTCTTCGGATTTCGCAATATTTAAATCCTCGGTGGCCTTTACCAGTGGCACCTCAGTGGGTGGTGCGGCTGGAAGAAAGGTCTGAAATAAGGTGAAGCGTAGACAGGGGTGGGGACAACCTTAAGTTTAGAAAAGACGAATACGGCGAAGTTTGGAAAGTGATTTTAAGGGAATGGTTTGGAGAGCTTATATTTTTGAAGATTGGGAAAACACGTGGGTTTTCTCAGCTACGAAAATGCCTAGGGAACTTTTCGAGAGAGGGGATTGAAAGTACCCATCCCTGGCGTGCTGCGATTCATGGGGTCGCAAAGAGTCGGACACGACTGAGCGACTGAACTGAACTGAACTGATCCTCCCCGTTTCGCCTGCGGGGCTCGGGGCGGGCTTTTTTGCTGCCGCGCTTACCGGAAATGACGCTTGCCTCTCGCGAGAAGAAAAACGCGCGAGCCTCTGCGGCCCGGAACCGGCCTTGAAACAGTGGCGGAGCTTCAGGCCGCTCGCCCTCCCGCCCCATGGAGCGGCCCCCGGGGCTGCGGCCGGGCGCGGGCGGGCCCTGGGAGATGCGGGAGCGGCTGGGCACCGGTGGCTTCGGGAACGTCTGCCTGTATCAACATCGGGTGAGGCGGGGCGCGCGAGGGAGCGCCGGTGGGTGTTTGTCAGGGCGCCTGTGGAACACAGTGCCTGTCAGTACGTGAGAGATTGTCGGTGAGACCTTGGGCAGGGTCGTGGGCCAGTGAGCCTCAGTGTGTGTGTGTGTGTGTGTGTGTGTGAGAGAGAGAGAGAGAGAGAGAGAGGAAAGAGGGCGGATTGTATTTGTGAGCCTGGCGATTGAGTCCGAGGTTATCTGAGGTCCTGGGCAGTGTGTGAGAGAGAGCTATTAGGGAGAACTTTGGTTATGACTGTCAAGATGTGTTTACCGAGCGTGCTGGTATGTACGTGTCCCTCTGAATATAGAGTCAGGGTGTGGGAGGTACACACATGTCAGAGTGTGTATTGTGAGCACAAGTGAGTGAGAAGATGGGGCTGAGGAGGGGCTGCTTGGAATGTGTGTGTTTTTTGTGTGTGCTTGCAGGCCTTGTGATGTCTGTAGGGCCTGGAGTAGACAAGGACGGTGTCATAGTGGGTCAGCAGTCAAGCTTTTGGTTTCATTGGATAGGCTTTGGAATTGGGGATGCGTTCTAAGTAGGGAACAGCTGGTGAAAATGATCGTGAATTCACAAGAGGAGGAGATAGAATGAGGGTGAGGTCCTCTAGCAGGTGGAAGACAGTTAACATTAGCCTTGGAAATTGTGCTTCGATTTAACTGAAAATAACTAAAATTATTTAACCATTGTAGTAGCATCTAAAGATCATGTGTGAGCCAATCTTTTCATATACCAATAAAGGCTATGAACCTTTTCCCCAGACAGATGCACACACATACAGCCTTATGCATTGCCATTTGAGGGGGTCCATGTTCTCTTGAGGGCTTCCCAGGTGGTGCTGGTGGTGAGAATGTGCCTGCCAATGCAGGAGACAGAAGAGACAAGCTTTGACCACTGGGTCGGAAAAATCCCTTGGAGGAGGAAATGGCAACCCACTCCAGTATTCTTGCCTGGAGAATCCCATGGACAGAGGAGCCTAGTGGGCTACAGTCCATAGGGTGGCAAAGAGTTGGACACAAATGAAGAGACTTAGCACAGCACATGCTCTCTTGAAGGACATTCTCAGACCCATTAGCTTTATAGACCCTGGAACAATATTCCCTGCAGTATAGCTTTTATTTTATCACATGTAAAATAGTTACAATAGTGTATATACATCATGAGTCTGAGAGTTAAATAAGATGTTTATAAGTGCCACACCCATGGTAAGCTCTCAGAAGTTAGCTCCTGCTGCTGCTGTGTTGTTGCTGTTGTCATCATCTTCATCATCATTAACTGATGTTAAAAAAAGGAAATGTCAAGATAAAAGTGGTGTTCTCGAAGATTTTTTGTAAAAGGTAAATCTTTGTGGAAAAACATATAAGACAAGATGAACAGTTAAGCTGTTACTAAAATGTATTGGCCTATGACCTAAGAAGTGGATTCAAGACGGGAAATCATGATTTGCTGTCCTAAGAAGTATGGATGTGAGTAGAGTGCTCACAGCATAGGGACGGAGGTAAGGTAGAGGGAGTCTACCTGGGAGGATTAGGTTTGTTTGTGTGGCAGTTACAATGACAAACGTCACTGATATAACAGGAAATTTTGTGAAGCATGTTTCTAGTAGAGCATAGGAGGGAGTCTTGGAGAGAGGGAGAAAGGAAGGTGAAGAACCAGGCATTAAGTACTTTGACAGCCAGACAAGTAGTAAATTTAATAATTTTCACCATCAGACACAAGGAATTCAAAGAGTAAAGAGAAGGGGCCAAGTACTTCCAGCAGAATGTTGCCTGTGGCTTTGTTATCAATCAACCTGCCCATCAGTCTGGTCATAAGAAAAAGAAGTTTGCATGCTCACATGCTTATGTGACTGCTTTGCTTGGTCCCTGGCTGGGGATGAATGAATACATCAAATTTAAAAAAAAATTGTGATGGAGTATATATAACATAAAACTTGACATTTTAATCATTTTAAAGTGTACTGTTTAGTGACATTGTGTGTTTCCATTGTTGTGCAACAGCCATCACCATATATTTCCAGAATTTTTTCATCTTCCCAAAGTAAAACTCTGTACCCTTTAAACAGTGAAAGAAAGAGCAAGTGTTAGTTGCTCAGTCCTGTCTGACTCATTGTGATCCCACGGACTGTAGCTTGCCAGGCTCCTCTGTCCATGGAATTCTCCAGGCAAGAATACTGAAGTGGATTGCCATTCCCTTCTCCAGGGGATCTTCCCAACCCAGGGATTGAACCTGCGTCTCCTACATTACAGGCAAATTCTTTACCATCTGAGCCTCCAGGGCATTGGTCTTTAAACAATAATTCCTCCCTAATTTTCTCCTCCCCAAAACCAGAGACGTGTCTTTGGAATTCATCACTGTTTAAATGGAAGAGATTTAGCTTCCTCTGGAATCTTAGAAATCTCTTGGGAACTTTCCAGATGTTTACAGTGACCCTTCCCCAGAACTGGGACGTTTGATAACTGAGTCTGTAGTGAGAAGAGAATACTCTGTGGTAAGACTTGGAAACAGTATCATTACTTTTCCAATTAGAGCTTTGAGTTTGGCTTTCAAATCCTTGTGTTTTGGTGGAAGCCACATCTCAATATTTCATCTACCCCTCTTAAATCACAACGAGAAAGAGAAAAGGATGTGAGATGGTTTATTTAACTGATTATTGGGTAGCTGACAGCTGATGGTACCAGAATCAACAAAAACAGTATTTTCTGCGCTCAAAGAATTTCAAGTCTAGTGAGAGAAGTAGACACAGAAACACCTTAAGTACAATGTGGTGACCTGTATAGTGAAGGTGTTTGTCGAGTGAGGTCGAAGCATGGTGAAATAACCAAGAACTCTTCCTAGGACATAGGGTGGCAGTTCTCACAATGTGTTTGGAAAAACTAATCTTGTGAAATGCTTTGAAAAAAGGATACTGTGGTCAGTACATTTTATAAATGCTGCATATAATATTTCGTCATTTGCAAAGTCATAACCCACAATAGCGTATTAAAAGCTCTGTGAAAAATAAATAAATAAATAAAAGCTCTGTGAAGTCCTATAGTAAAGAACTAATAGAAACTAATTTAGCTTAGTATGTTCCCATTTTTTATTGTGGTAAAATGTGCATAACATTTGCCATTTAGCTACCTTTAGGTGTACAGTTCTGTGACATTAAGTACATTCACATTTTGTGCAGCCATCACCACCATTCGTCTCCTGCATATTACTATTACCTTTTTTTTTAAGCACCGAACTCTTTTTTTGTTTTGCTGGACATGTATAAACTTTCCACAGAGCATTCTCTGTGAAAAGTGAGGAAGGCCTTCAGAGAGTAGCTGAAATATAAACCGAGAGGTTGAAGGATCCTTTAGGATGAAATCTTTTTGAAATAGGTAGTTTTCTGCCTTACTCATATAAGAATTTAGGACTTAATGTTGTTCATGGTTGTACCAGATTGACTCCATAGTGATAACGTACACGGGACCTAGCAGCAGCTCAGTATCTGCTCATAACGAGAGGTTGAAGGGAGGGAGGACCCTGGTTAGGTTGGATTGTAGTCTGGCCTCATTCCTCACTCTCTCTCTGTACATCAGTTATCTTATTTCTTGCTGTCCCCCATTTCAGACCATCCTATAAAAGTTGTGTCTTGCTTCCTGTTCGTGGGCTGCATTATTACTGTTGCCAGAATGTGATGAGGTCCGGCTACTTCCTGTAATGTGCATCAGGTTGGGTTTAATTTCACTTAGAATTGGCTAAATTACTAGTCATAGAGGCAAGATCTGTTAGGTCTGTTTTCTAGACATGGAAACATACAACCATTGTTAGGAGTTTTTTAATGTCATTTGAAATGCAAAAATTAGGAAATAGTTTTGGAGTTTTTTGTATTAGATTTGGTCATATTAAAACTATTTCTTACTGTTGAGGCAGGGAGCCCTGAATCATTCTCTGCATTCTAGTTATGCTGGAACCTGGGACCCTTTTTAGCTACCTTGACTAAATTCAGAAAGGGGTTGTTGGGGAGACAGTCTTTTTATATTCTAGCAGCATGTATAAGATGGTGTTCTGAAGACATTTGTTACAGGATCAGCCTCAGTAACTTTTTGCTTGTGTGCTTTGGTGTTTGAAGGTCAGTTTAAAAACATTAGTTTAGTCTCCTGGCTTACTTGGCAGAAGCATTGACTCAAGAGAACTGTGGATAAATATGTTTAATTAGTAAAGCTAAAAGAGTTTTGTTTTCCCAAGTTGGCATTTCTTTGATAGCAAGTAAATCTGCACAAGAACCTAATTTATAATCTTCTGTTGATTTTCTATTTTGGCAGGAACTTGATCTCAAAATAGCAATTAAGTCTTGTCGCCTAGAGCTAAGTACCAAAAACAGAGAACGGTGGTGCCATGAAATCCAGATCATGAAGAAGTAAGTGTACTTGATGACTTAAGTTTCCCCAGTTTTGCATCCCAGCCAGATGTCATCATAGGGAAGGCGGCTAGGAATCCATTCTTCTTAGGATCTTTTGAGGAACATATTTTTCTCTTTCTCATTAAATTTGTGTGTTTTATTTCAAATAATAACATCACATCATGCTTAAGTAGGTTTTGTTTAAATAGTTATCTAGGTAATGGTAGTATACTATTGAAGAAAAACAAAAAGCCCTTCAGGGAACTTGGGGTTTTTTAGAGCATGAGCCACCATTTCCTTGCATGGCCCTGCTGTAAACCTTTCTCTGCTCTAAAAACATAAAATGTCAGTTAGGTATTATCAGACTCAGCTTTCTGAGGGCAGAATCTGTTTCTTTTGGGTATCAGGCAGTGCTTATCTGTTATACTTTATAGTTAAATAGCAATCACTACTTTCATTAAAAAAATATTTTTACTCTCACCTACTTTTGTTAAACATTGTATCTATTGCTTTGTAAAAAATTATCCTTAAGCTTAGTGGGTTAAAACAACAGAAGTTTGGTGTCTCACACTTTCTGTGGTTTAGGAATTTGGGAGTGACTTAGGTGGTTTTGACTTAAGAGATGCCTCCTGAAACATCTCAAAATGTTGACTGGGGCTGCAGTTATCCAAAGGCTTGAGTGGGGCTGGAATATCCACTCCAAAGCTCATTTAGTGTCTGTTGGCTAGAGGCATCGGTTCCCCACCACATGTGTCTCTCTCTCCATAGGGAAATTTGAATGTCTTCATAACATAGCAGCTAACTTTCCCCAAAGTCAGTAATCTGAGAGAGAGAGAGAGAGAGCAGGCAGACATATTTTTATGATCTTCCTTCAGAAGCTATGCTCTATCCTTTCCAAATAATTTCTATTTGTTAGAAATCAGTCACTAAATACAGCCTCTACTTCAGGGAAAGAGAATTAAGCTTTTGAAGGGAGAAGTGGCTATGTTTTAAAACCTCCACAGGTAGAGTGCTAATAAGGGCTTCCCCATGTTCTAGTTGTCACAGCAACCCTGTGTCTCATTACTAAAGAAAAAGTTGAAGCTTATAGAGTCATACAACTGATACGTAATAGAGTCTGGAGTTGAAATAAGCACTTTCTGACTTCAGTGTTCTCAATGCATTTTAATGGTTCTCAAACTTGGCTGTGTGGCAGAATCACTAGAAAAACTTTTTCACAATCCAAATCCTTAGGCTCTACACATGGAAATTCTGTTTCTTTAAGTCCTTGGGCCCTGGGAATCTGTTCTAGTTTAGAGACCATTGTGTGATGATGATGGTGATTTGATATATTACTAAGTTTAAAAAAAGATGTTAGGAAACAATATATAATGTGATTCAATATTTATTGAAAAACATGTATTTGTACACAAATTAAAAATGTTTAAACAAGTATCAATTTTTAATTATACAAATGAGAAATTAGAATATTATAAAGTCAGTCTTTCGTCTCACTGCCCCCAATTAACTACTATTTCAAACTGAGTCCCTTTTCACTGGAAACAAATCTTTTATTATAATGCTTTCCCCTTGTTAGGTTGAACCACGCCAATGTTGTAAAGGCCTGTGACGTTCCTGAGGAATTGAATTTTTTGATTAACGATGTGCCTCTTCTAGCAATGGAATATTGTTCTGGAGGAGATCTCCGGAAGGTAGTGTGGATGTTTTGAGATGATGAGATAGTAACACGAACTCTAGCAGTCTTTGAATCCCACTCAGTACAATAATCTAGAGTAAGAGTCAGTAAACTATGGCTTGTTATCTGTTTTTGTGGCTGCTTTCTTAAAATAGTAGCAGAGTTGAGTAGTGGTGCCAGAGATTGCATGACTTGCAAAGCCTAAAGAACTTACTCTCTGGCCCTTTACAGGTAATGTTTGCTGACCCCTGCTTTAGAACATGAATATTTTTGTTGGTGGTAGTGGTGTTTCAGGATGGGACTATATTGATGGTTTTAGATCACAATATCAATGTTTAAAGTGTTTATGGCAAATCTTTCTTTCCCATCTCATTTTAAATCTACCAGTTGTTGTTGTTGTTCAGTTGCTAAGTCATGTCCAACTCTTTTGTGACCCCATGGGCTGTCCATAGGATTTACCCAGGCCAGAATACTAGAATAAGTTGCCATTTCCTTCTCCAGGAGGTCATCCCCATCCAGTAATCATAATCAAACCCATGGCTCCTGCTGTGCCACCTTGGAAGCTCTTTTTATATATTTAAAATGGCTATTATTTTAAATATCATATGACTATTTTTATATATTTATCTGTGAGATTTTTCAACCTTGTAAAATTTCAAATACCTTCTCCCATTATTTTTACTTGTATAAATTTTGCCATGAAATTTACATGTCCTCTGTGTGGATTTGGTGGTTTTTCCCCCTTATATTTTCTTAATCATGACTAATTTTCTTATTCTCTCAAAGTATAATGGTTAATGTATCAGTATTACTGCCCAGCAATATTGGCAATATACATTTTTAGATTTTTTTTTTTCCTTTAGCTACTCAACAAACCAGAAAATTGCTGTGGACTTAAAGAAAGCCAGATACTTTCTTTACTGAGTGATATAGGTATGTAATCAGTATGAAAATTCCATCATAATTTAATGCCCATTTGGTCTATAAGAGCCTGTATACTGCTTGGAAATTAGAATTGTTGATAAACTATATAAAGCATAGGTTTTTAAGTATAAGGAATTTTTTATCTTTAAGAAATTATCAGAAAAATTTAAGTATTACTGTTGATGCTAATTTAAAACTAGTATTTTTGTTTTTTATTTTTTGTGTTGTCTGTGTCCATTTGACTAGTAGATATTCTAGTTGCCAAAAAAAAAGGGTGTGAAATGATCTTATTCATTCCTTCCTCCCTGATTAACATAGTAAATTTATTTACCAGGGACATTGCTTCTCATAGGCATAAGTAGTCTTAAGGTGAAATCTCTTTTTAATCAGAATTACTCCTGAAAATTTTCTAAAATAACCAGGACATAGGCCCTTGGAGAGAGCTCAGAAGGCCAGATTATGTTTCTCTATATATTTTGATTTTGTTTCTTTTCTTAGGTTGTGGAGGCCAAAGTCTAGTTGAAGAGGTTGAGTTAGGTCAGAAGGAAAGGCTCCAGTGATAATACAGGGATTTTTTTCAATTGCTTGTTCCATTTCTTTTTAATATTAATTTTCATATGTTAAATGGGAACATATTGTAATTCTGCTGTCTGATTAATGTTACCCTATTTTTGTGGAGAAAATTTGAGTGTCTATGAAATCATCAATCATGTAGTTATGATGGTCCATATAAAACTGAGCATTAGACCAGATCTGTACAAAATGTGAGTTGAATTTTTTTTATTTCAGTGTTTTTTTATTACCTCAAAATACATTTTAAACTTTATTTAGGATCTGGGATCCGATATTTGCATGAAAACAAAATTATACATCGTGATCTAAAACCTGAAAACATAGTTCTTCAGGATGTTGGCGGAAAGGTAGGTAAAACTTGAAGAAATGTTCTGTGCTAATTGAATAGAGTCTCCATGATGTCGTTAGTCTTTGAGGTTGGGTGCCCATCATAGCATTCTGTACTTCTTTATCCCAGCCCTCACTATACTGAACTGTGGTTTTTTTGTTTGTCTGTCTCCTCTGCTAACATAATAGTTCCATTAGAGAAGGAGCTACATCTGTCTTGTTCATTTCATTTTTCCAGCACAGTATCTAGCAGAGCTAGTAGGTAGTAAGTGATTTGTTAATTTGGATGTTATGAAGTACATCCAAAAAACATCCTTGGTCTTCTTTAAGAAAAAAAAAATATGTTCAAAGTATGTTTTCATATTTAAGAAAAACAAAACAAAGTCATTCTCCTCCCCAAAAGTCCTAAGTTTATTATTAATTAAAATTCAAAACCTTGATTTCTCAGATTCCTGAAAGAGTCATCTTGAGAAGAACTAGAAACTGTGAATTAATTCTTGGAATATTTATTTTTATCAAAGTGATTTGAGCAGTTTTCTTGCTTTTAGTGCCCAAATTCCATTCCAGTAAAGACATAAAGCCAAGAATGTGAATTTGAATTGGATTGTATGGCCTTAGGTAGTGAAGATAATGATCAGTTGAAAGTGATGAAACCTTGGTGCTTCTTCTCTTAGGAACCTTTTGTGTATGCTTTGCGGCGGATACTCACTTTTTGTTTGTGTGTGTATCCTGAGACTTCAGGATGTTCTTGAAGTTAGGTGGGTGTTTACTCACGTTGATCCACTCTAAGACAGTATGATGCTTCTTATAAGTTTGGAAGTCACCCTGCCTGTGCCTTCCAGTTTAATGGATCAAGCTTATTCTGAATATACCAAAATAAAAATTAATAGCCAGTCTATATCAGCATATTAAAAAGCAGAGACATTACTTTGACAATAAAAGTCTGTCTAGTCTAAGCTATGGTTTTTCCAGTAGTAATGTATGGATGTGAGAGTTGGACTATAAAGAAAACTGAGTATCAAAGAATTGATGCCTTTTGAATGGTGGTGTTGGAGAAGTCTCTTGAGAGTCCTTTGGACTGCAAGAAGATCAAACCAGTCAATCCTAAAGGAAATCAATCCTGAGTATTCATTGGAAGGACTGATGCTGTACCTCCAATCCTTTGGCCACCTGATGCGAAGGACTAATTCATTGGAAAAGACCCTGATGCTGGGAAAGATTGAAGGCAGGAAGAGAAGGAGATGACAGAGGATGAGATGATTGGATGGCATCCCAACTCATGTCTGTCAGACATGAGTTTGAGCAAGCTCCAGGAGTTGGTGATGGACAGGGAAGGCTGGTGTGCTGTAGTCCATGGTGTCACAAAGTGTTGGACATGACTGAGTGACTAAACTGAACTGATTTAGTTTTTTACTATATGTCAGACACTGTTAAATTATTTTCATTATCATTGAATCCTAATAGCAATCCTGTGAAGTGGGGATTGTTAGGAATATCATTATATAGGAAACAGAGGAATAACTTGATCAAGGTCACATAACTATTTATCTACGTGGTGGAGCTTAGGCTTGAAACATGTTTGTCCTATTCCAGAGCCATGTTCTTCACCACCTCCCTCTCCAGAGCATTACAAGGACTTTGTTCCCTTTCCTTTTCAAGTTTCTCAGCCATTTAATACTTAATGTTTTGCAGATTATGCATAAAATAATTGATTTGGGATATGCCAAAGATGTTGATCAAGGAAGTCTTTGTACATCTTTTGTGGGAACTTTGCAGTATCTGGTAAGACACATATTGTTTCTTTGAATTTAAGTGTACAGGATTATTCTTATTTCTTAAGGTTGTGAATGTAATAGTTCAAAACTCAAGTAGCTTTTCTCTTACAGTGTTGATGTTTAAAGCATTTTTTTTCCTTTTTAAGGCCCCAGAGCTCTTTGAGAATAAGCCTTATACAGCCACTGTTGATTATTGGAGCTTTGGGACCATGGTGTTTGAATGTATTGCTGGATATAGGCCTTTTTTGCATCATCTGCAGCCATTTACTTGGTAAGAAATGAAAGGGAACTTTGGTATGCTTAACGGGAGTGAAATTTTCAGTACCCTTCTGGCCACCTTTCTTTAAATGGTATAATTACTTTTTAACACAACTGAATAAAATTAAAAGGCAAAAATGTCTCAGGTTGTCAGCTGAAGTAGCTTTTGTTTTTATAGGCATGAGAAGATTAAGAAGAAGGATCCAAAGTGTATATTTGCATGTGAAGAAATGACAGGAGAAGTTCGGTTTAGTAGCCATTTACCTCAACCAAATAGCCTTTGTAGGTATGTATATTTTAGTTGAGGAAGTTTGTCTCATTTTCTTCAGGGATGTCGAAGAACAGTAAAGTTGTTGTCTGCTTCAAGTAGCATTATCCACTGGAACTTTCTGTAATGATGGAAATGTTTTATATGAATGCTGGCCACATGAGTCTTTCTGAGCACTTGAAAGGTGGGTGGTAAGACTGAAGAACTGAATTTCAAATTTATTTAATTTTAATTAACTTAAGTATAAATGCAAATAGCCACTTGTGACTAGTGGCATCCGTATGGACAGCACCAGTCTAGTGGAAATAAGAACTGCCATTCAACTGATTGGCTTAGGTGCTAAGAACACTCTTAGAATACTGTGATGAATGGGTTCCTTAGGAAATGGGACTGAATTCACCCATTGGAGTTGCCCATAACTAACTTGCACATATGGGTTTGGGATTTTTTTTTTTAGTGGAAAAAAGTTTGTCACCTGTCATTTCATCAGTTATTTGGAAATAAGATATAATATCATACAAATAATGACAAAGGATATGGCCAACCTATACAACCACTTTTTTTTTTTTTTTTACAAAACTAAAAGAAAATTGGAATATAATGATTTTTATCCTATTTTTGTATGTTTTCTAGTTTAATAGTAGAACCCATGGAAAACTGGCTGCAGTTGATGCTAAACTGGGATCCTCAGCAGAGAGGAGGACCTGTTGATCTTACTTTGAAGCAGCCAAGATGTTTTGTATTAATGGATCACATTCTGAATTTGAAGGTTAGTTTGAATGGGGTCTACTTCATAAGACTTTCATTGAAGTTAACAAACTGATTGGAGAATGGACATAAATATATTTTAATAGTACATTTCTATTTCTTTAGTAAGCTTTCTCAGTTTTACTTCTAAGTGGTCTTATTGATCACTCCTTTGAAGTATCTTTTGGATTTTCCCCCTCTCTCATATTGGTACCATTTCACCTCATTCATTTAGGTCTAATCATATTGGATTTGTTTTGGTGAGGAAGGTTCCTACCTGGCTTTTTGCCTCTATACTTCCTTTCCATCCTATAGTCCGTATTGCATGAACTGCCTGTTTTATTTTTTGAAAAGGCTTTTTGATTCTCCAGTCCAAGAAACTAACAGTTTTTTCTTGCCTACCAAATCAAGTCTACTGGGTTTGTGCGGGTTTTCTTCATTTAGGTCTACCTCATCCAAGTGCTTGTTTCATTTCTCTTACCCTTTACTTCGCTTAGGACCAGCTTGTCATTGCACCTTATGCTATCAAGCCCATTATCCATTTTTGTGTTGACAGATGCTGTTCTTCTGTCCAGGCTGATATCTCTCTCTCTATATCCCCTCACCTATACTGGCGCATACTCAACTCTCCTTTTCTCCAAACTGTGTCTACCTCACAGTGTGTCATTTAACCATTTTTATTATATTCTCTAGTTGTTTCTCATCTTCCATTCATGCCTCTCCACATAGATTGTCTTCTTTAATGCTGAGATTGTTTTTCTTACTTTTATTAACAGTCATCTATCCGACCATCACAGTGTTCCTATACTGGCATTCTGTACAAAGCTGGACGTGTACCAGATTCTCAGTAAATATCCATTGATATGAACGAGAGGTTCTGTTATGCTGTATATGTAGAAACAACTCATCTGTGATCTTTTCATATTTGTTGATTACTTGTGGTAGATAGTGTTTCTAAAATGTAAATGAGAAAGTAGTAGTAATGTCAGGTTTTACTCTTACCTTGATATACTTCATTAAATAGGAACTTGGTGTTGATGTCCTTCTTGGCTCACATTGAAAAGACAGCTTGTGTCGTGATTTGGTTTTCTTCTACTGTGCCAAGGAGTAAATCATCCCCCAGCATGTTAGACAAGCAGGACTTGGTGACACCTTTTAGTTCTTTGTTGGTTTCAAAAATTTTTGGTTTTTTTTCTCATATTTTTCAGTCTTTTCATGGTAACCATAACATCATTTCTACTTGTAAGGAGTCTGTGAGCATGTGCTTGTTTTACAGAGCACGAGTAAGGACGACTCCTTATGTGTTTTGTGTTCTATAGACTTTAGTTCAGTTTGTAGCACTGAACTGTATATCTGTGAATCTAGGCAAAATATATATATATATTTATATTTATTTGTAGTTTAGGTATGTGAACATGAAGTCTCTCAGTTGTGTCCGACTCTTTGCGACCCTATGGACTGTAGCCTACCAGGCTCCTCTGTTCATGGGATTTTCCAGGCAATAGTACTGGAGTGGATTGCCATTTCCTTCTCCAAGGAATCTTCCCGACCCAGGGATCGAACCCGAGTCTCCCACATCGTAAACAGACGCTTTACCATCTGCAATCTCAGCCAAAAGGCCGAGAAGCAGTTTAGGTACAGTAACATCTTCTTTAAAGGATCAGTATTAGCGTGAGGTTTCAGAATAAGGGGTGTGTAGGGTACTAGTCATAGTAGTTCAGGGTTGCTTCCCAGACATAATAATAGGACTGAGTTTTGAAGGATAAGGAAGTGTTAATCTGGAGAATGGGTAGGGGGAAAGATTTGCAAGCAGAGGAATGTCATGAGCACAGAAGCATGTATGCAGAATAGATTGCTATTATTATAGGACATTTTTCTAAGGTATTTATTATATTGTTAAAGGAGGGAATGACATCTGTTTTATTTTCATTTAAAGAAGAAATCAGCATAGCTAGTGGGAAACTGCTGTGTAACACAGGGAGCTCAGCTTGATGCTCTGTGACAACCTAGAGGGGTGGGGTGGGAGGGAAACTGAAGAGGGACAGGATATATGTGTCCTTATAGCTGATTCACATTGTTATACAGCAGAAACCAACACAGCATGCTAAAGCAATTCTCTTCCAGGTAAAAATGAATTTAAAAAGTAAGCTCATCCCATATTTCTGGGGGGAAAAAGAAAGAAGAAATCAGTAAAACAGTTACTGAATTATTTCCTTTCCTTAAGAAAAGTTTGTAGATTCTGATTACATTTTTTCTAAATATTTATTATGAAAAACTTTAAATATGCAAAAAAGTCAAAAAAAGTATACTGAACATTCTTTGCCACTTCTTTCATGCCTGTAAGTATAACAATATCCTAAGAGTCTTTACTTAGCTGTCTTTTTTTCCGTATTACTTTTCTTCCTTTTTTTGACAATTTCTTCAGTTATATAACTTTAACTATAAACTGAATATGGATAACTTCCAAGTTTATCTCCTTAGTTGTGATTGTACAGCTCTCTGCCGAGTATTTGTAACTACACTTGGTGGTCCCACTGGCAAGACATAATTCATGAAAAACTGAGCATGTTTGCTCTATTAACTGCTTCTACAGCTTTTCCTCTGCTTCTTACTTGCCCCATCACCCTTCCATCACTTTGGCTGTCTGACTATTCCATCTCCCTCAATCTGCATATCCATTTATTTTGTACAGTTTATTTTTTGAGTGTTTTACCAATTTTAAACTTGTTAGGTTGTCAATTTAGAAAGCTTTCCACAGTTCATTTTTGCTTACTGAATAAATTCCAAATGCTTACATTGGCATTCAGAATCTGTCTTGGTCTCATTTCATCCTACGCTTTTAGTCTTATCTCCTGTTTTCCCCTAAGGGGGCATCATTTTAGGTACATTTGATTATGCTCATCCCTTTCTACTTCTCTGCCTACTTTGTTGTTTTTTGCCTAGAACTTTTCTTCTTTCGGTCTTTTCTTGTTCTAGTCATTCTTTTCAAAGTTCAGCTCAAATAGTACCTCCTTATAAAGCACCCCTTTCCTCCCACCAAAGAATCTTCTTTGAAATCTGCATAATATTTTATATCATTACAGTACCTATTGCATTTTGCCTTGTCTTTTAGTTCTTTTATTGTGTCCTAATATCTTTTATTTGACTGTTATCCTATAGAGGGCAAAGATCATTAAGTTATTCAGCTTGCATATCCACTACTAGCACAACACACTTAATAGTTTGTACCATAGTAGATACTTATCAGATATTTAAATGAACAAAAGAATTCATTTAGGTTGTATTTCCTCTCCCTTTGTTTTGCTCCCTTCTATCTTGGCTTTGGTAGTGGGATGCTGTGAGAACCCCGTAATAGTTTGAAATATGCCCTCTGTAAAAGTAAATGTCCACTTTAGGATTTTCATACTACGTTTCTGCTATTGATCTTAGTGGCCACTGTCACAGGATAAAATCTGCCGAGGCTGGGAAGGAATGGCAGGTCTCAGCTGGTATGCTTGTATTGTAATCCATGTCAACTTGAAAGATTCCCTTCTCTTCCTCACACCTTTTTTAAACTTGCTGCTGCTAAGTCGCTTCAATCGTGTCCGACTCGGCGACCCCATAGACGGCAGCCCACCAGGCTCCCCGTCCCTGGGATTCTCCAGGCAAGAACACTGAAGTGGGTTGCCATTTCCTTCTCCAATGCATGAAAGTGAAAAGTGAAAGTGAAGTCACTCAGTCGTGTCCGACCCTCAGTGACCCCATGGACTGCAGCCCGCCAGGCTCCTCCGTCCATGGGATTTTCCAGGCAAGAGTACTGGAGTGGGGTGCCATTGCCTTACTTAGAAGTTATTATATACTAAAGGGAAGTTAGTTCTTTACCTCTGTGATAAACATTTGTGTCATCAATACTTCTAATCATTTGCATCCACTAGTCAGTATAAGGCATTGGGAAAACATAGGTATTAATTTTGTATGGCTTATCCAAGGGCAGTAGAAGGACACAGATTTAAAATTAGATTCTGTTCAGAAGACTGACCTCTAACTCTGTAACTATCCTTGGTTACCTCAGTAGAGCCCTGCCTGACTCAGTCTCACACTTAGTTGGCCTGTATCTGGCTACTTTCAGTGGGACTTTTAAGTGAGAAGTTCTCAGACCTCTGGTTTCTGTTTTGCCAAAAAGGAGAGTAGAAGAGCTGATTAACAAGATGTTATGTGAAAGCGGTTAGCTTGTGGCTGGCATCTGTTAGGCAGTTCATAAACGTTTCCTTCTAGGTCAGTGATACCTTTCTGAAAAGTAAGTGTTGCTTATTTAAATTGGAGTTTTTCTTTCTTGATTTTATACATCCCTAGAATTTTCACACTTAATTCCTGGGAACTAACATCTGTTGCAGTAGAAAAGTAAATTCTACTCTTTAGTTTTCAGAATGTCATAATTATAGATTTCATTTTGGAAAATGATTGAATCTTATTTAATGCAGAGATAATGCCCTTAAGTAACTAGCACTGAATCATTTATGTAGCAAATAATCAAAGTTATTTCTCTTTTTTCTTATTTAAACAGATAGTACATATCCTAAATATGACTTCTGCAAAGATAATTTCTTTTCTGTTACCACCTGATGAAAGTCTTCATTCACTACAGTCTCGTATTGAGCGGGAAACTGGAATAAATACTGGTTCTCAAGAGCTTCTTTCAGAGATGGGAATTTCTCTGGATCCTCGGAAACCAGCCTCTCAGTGTGTTCTGGATGGAGTTGTAAGACAATTCTAATATACCTAGAGTATAAGAAATCTCTTTGCATACAGGGATTGCATGCCCTGCATTTTTGATGTCTGTTTGGAATCATCTGGGGAGTGGTCCACATCTTATAATTCTTCTTTTAGTTTTATCCTACTCATTATGCTTATTGCTTTGCAAGGTGAAAAGACAGAAATGAAACGTTGGTTATTTTAAACTGTATATGACATTCTCTTTGGTGCCACTTCCATCCTTTTTTTTCCTCTTTTTCTCCTGAAGCCTATAACCTTGAAATCAGACCAGCAGTCTCATAGGTCCTGTCAGAGGATGGATGGATGGTAATAAATGATTCTGGTCATGACTCATTTCATTTTCCTTTTTTGACTTTGTCGAGGCATATTTTATATATCATATAATTTAACCATTTCAAGTGTACAATTCAGTTTTTTTTTTTTTAGCAAACCACCCTAATTGCACAGCCATCATCATAAATCAGTTTTAAAACATTTCCATGTCTTTATGTTCTTTAACTACTAGTATCCATTCTGCCCACCCCAGAAAATCACTAATTTACTTACTGCCTATATAGATTTGCTTTTTCTGAACATTTCATACAAGTGGAATCTTAATCTCTTGTGTCTCATTTCTTTCACTTACCGTTATGTTTTTGAGATTGATTCATGCCATAGCATATATCATTACTTCATTCCTTTGATTACTGAAAAAGTATTCCCATTGTATGTTGTTGTAACTTTTTGCTTTTGCCCTTTTGGGTCTGGTGACTGTTTTCACTTTAGTCCATACTACTGTTACTTATTTTCCTTAAATAAAAATTTAGACCTTAAGTCTGTGAGATGTTTGCTAAGAACTTGACTTCACAGTTGGCATTTCAAAGTAGGAAATTTGGTGGTTAGGTACTTAGAGAACCTAGAATTTTCAAGAATCTTTTCTTCTTAATTGTTGGTTTTTTTTTTTCAGAGGGGCTGTGATAGCTATATGGTTTATTTGTTTGATAAAAGTAAGACTGTATATGAAGGACCATTTGCTTCCAGAAGTTTATCTGACTGTGTAAATTATATTGGTAAGTATAGTTCATTTACTGACTGAGCTTTAAACCTGAAGTAATATAATTTTGACACGACATGATTAGTAGAAATGGTTCTTTGGTGTTTCTGTTCTGTGTCATACTTCAGGATTCTATATGTGCTAAAAGATGGGTTTGTATGGTTTGGAAGGTGAAGAGGTAGATTTTAAATCACCACCAGACTCCTCATTTGGCAGAAGACGACTTTCCTATGAATATGACTCTCACGTGAAAAACTGAATCTTCACTATTAATTAAGCCCACTTTTTAGTTTCTTCACTACTTAAGCATGTTCAAATACTTCATTTTATCCTATGAATACTACTTAATGTTCAAATGATTTCATTTTTCCTCAGCGAATTAATGTTTTCTACTAAAGAAGTAAGTGGTTAATTTCTATCTACCCAAAACTAAAAACAAGCATATTATAAAATCAAGGACAAAATTGGTCACAAGGGCTGAAATTATGTAATCTTTCCTTTTCATTAGTTTAAAAAAAAGTTCTAGATTTATAGAAAAATTGAGCAGATAGGACAGAGTTCTTATGTTATTCCCCTGCACATATAGTTTCCCCTGTTGTTAACATCTTACGTGATTATGGTACTTTGTTACAACTAATGAACCAATATATTGTTATTAACTAAAGTTCATACTTTATTCAGATTTCTTTTAGTTTTTATCTGGTGTCCTTTTTCTGTTCTAGAATCCCATCCAGAATACCATGCTACGTTTAGTTGTCCTGTCTGCTTAGGCTCTTCTTGGATGTGATAGTTTTTCAGATTTTCCTTATTTTTGATGACCTTCAAAGTGCTGATCACATATGTTGTAGGATGCCCCTCTGTTGCAATTTGCCTGATTTTTTTTCTCATGATTAGGCTAGGATAATGGGTTTTTGAGAGAAAGATCAAAGAATTCAAGTGCTATTTTGAAAACATTATATAAACGGTACATACTATAAACATGATTAATGACTGTTAGTGTTACCTTGCTCACATAGCTGAAGTAGTCAGCTTTCTTCACTGTGAAGTTTAGTCTTACCCTCTCCTCCTTTCAATACTCTGTGGAAGGAAATCACTGTGCAAGAATCCACACTTAAGGAGTAGGAGTTACATGCCTCCTCCTTTAGGGTAGAATGTCTATATAATTTATTGAAAACGCTTCTGCTTACATGAATTATCTCTTCTCTCCCATTTATTAATTTATTTAATCATTTATGATATAAATTTGAATTCATGGATATTTATTTTATATTATAGATTATAATCCAATACTAGTTTATTTTGTTATTCAAATTGTTGCAGCTTACCTTAGAAGCTCTTTCATTTGACTTCCTGTCCTTCTTCTACTTGACCCATCAGTGAGGGTGTTTTTGTTTTTGCTTTTGTTTTTTTTAAGCATTTCCTTACTTTCTGGTACCATGTAGTATTCCAGGCGCATCTTTTAAATTTTCTACCATAGTCCTAGAATTGGCCATTTCTCCAAGGAGCCCTGGTTCCTTTAATTGAGAACAGCATTAGAAATCAAAATTTGGATACTTGGTATGCTTCTTGCTACTGGGGTATCATTTCTGGGCACTTTCAGACTTTTTTTTTAAATATATAATTTTTTTCTAGACTCTCTTCCCCTAGACTATTTTTTTTAAAGTGTGTGAGTTTTTATTTTGTTTTGTTTGTTTGGTCTGTCAGAGGAAGCCTCAGGATTAAGTGTGGGTATGTAAAAATAGAAGAGAAGTTAGTTGAGGCTATCATTATTAGGGGAGGCAAAGATTTTTCCATATACACAGCTTTATTTGTTTGACATCTGTTTCAGATAATGTGTTTTCTCAATGTGAAACCTGTTGTAGTGCCCTTTCTCTGAAGATTTTCACTGGAAAAGAATAACAGAATATAATCACCACCTTAAAGTACGAGATGAATCTCTCTTCAATCTTGGAGAATTTTATAATGTTAAAATGAAATTTCATTGAACTTAATATCTACCTGCCATGGTTTTAGAAAGAAACGTCCCCTTTACCTAAGAAAACACAAGAGATTATCATAAATAGATAATTTCATAAGTCTTGCATTGAGAAAGGCATATCTTTTAAGGCATATTTTTAAAGGCATATTGTTAAAGGCATATTTACCCAGTGTGTTTTTCTGAAGCTGGGTTGGTAGTTCAAGAGATGAAATTTGTTATTCAGAAGCAAAAAAGACTATAGCAGATTGTGGAGTACTTGGGACTTAGTTTAGAACTTCAAAAGAATAAATAATTTGGATTATTGGAGAGGAAAAAAAAAAGAGGATTCCAGATTGGAGAGAAACAAGGAAGAAAAAGACAGATACAGGAATAATTGTAAGCTTTGTGATTATGTAGTAATTATGTCTTCATTTTTATTTCCCCTTGTATCTGGAACAGGACTCAAGTAATGTGCAGGTGTTCAATAAAGTTACACTGACTGAATGGAACTGTAACAAGTGGTTGTTTCTAGCATCTGGTTTCTAGCATCTATAGGAATATTTGTATGGACAGAAAATCACGAAGAATAATAAATGAACACTAGAATCTTAAAAAGTAATTCCCGTCTCCTTTCCCCTGTCTTCTTACACATAGTACAGGACAGCAAAATACAGCTTCCAATTATCCAGTTGCGTAAAGTTTGGGCTGAAGCAGTACACTATGTGTCTGGGCTGAAAGAAGACTACAGCAGGCTCTTTCAGGGACAGAGAGCAGCCATGTAAGTGAATTCTCTTGTTTATAGGCACAGTGTCATGTGCATTCATGCTCAATTAAATTTTGCTGCTTTTCCCTAGTCAATATCCCATGCAAAAATATATTACTGGGCCGGTTTGTAATGTAATATTCTGATGAGGCATGTAGAATTCTTGTTAACAGTCTGAAACCATCCAGTTGCAGTAGACTAACAGTAGTTCCTGAATGCTCCTAGTATAAGAAGATTGTTTTATCATAGAGTATCACAAGCAGAAATTCTTTAGAGATGAGATTCTAGAGATCAGCTATGTCTCATAGATTGATAATAGGAACATAGGCTTTGGGCTTATGGCAGTTCGAGTTTTTAAGCTTTTGTAAAATGCTTATATCTTGTTTTTGTCTTGCTGTGGTTTAGGTTAAGCCTTCTTAGATACAATACTAACTTGACAAAAATGAAAAACACTTTGATCTCAGCATCTCAGCAACTGAAAGCTAAATTGGAGTTTTTTCACAAAAGCATTCAGCTTGACTTGGAAAGATATAGTGAGCAGATGACGTACGGGATATGTAAGTGTTGGATAATGTATTTGAAACAAGTGTCTCGTCTCTTGAAGCCATCTGCTGTGTTTCCTTCTTACCTGTTAGCCAGTTGTTTCACTTGCATTCATATTAGAACAAAAGATAGGACATCTCATATTATTGTAAACTGTATTTGGTTTGAATATTAGTTTTTTTTTTTTTTTAACGTTTAGTTGAGCAGCTTTACTCTGCCCACCCCTCACCCCCACAATTGGACTAAAATTGCTCACCTTTAGAAAAATGCAAAATGATTTAAGAATTTGATTGTCAAACCTCATTTAAAAAATAGATACAAAGTCTGGATTAGGGTGACTTCTTAGCCTGGGATGTCTTAAATTACTTACCCTTCTATAAATAATAATACATGCAATTTCAGGGTTTTTTTTAAAATTTCTAAACAACCTACTGTGGAGTCCCATTGTTTTTTATTGTACATAGCCTCCAATGTTTTGGTATTTAATTCTAAGCTTATCTCCCTTCAGATGTACTAAGGAAATGTAAAAAGCAGAGTTAAAATTCAAATAATAAACCAGAAGAGTTGCCTTCAGCATTTCTGTTTGTATACTTATCTTGAGCAAGATGTGTATATTTCAGAATTAAATGATCAACAGTGTCTAGCTGGGTAAATAAGTTTTCTTACCAAAGCTGGTTCTATGATTGATATTTTATTTCTGTTTGTATATTGTAGGCATTCTGATGAATAGCAAAACATAGTTATTTCATCGGATTATCTTTGACTTACCTTACTAAGTTGTATATCTTAGACTACTGTTTAAAAAGAGTGAGGTAGACCTATGTGTGCTGATATTAAAAGATCACTTGATCTTTAAGGCAGCAGTGCTTTAAGTTGGAGAAAAAAGCAAGGAAGGAAAAGTATATAGAGATGATTCTATTTATGGGAGAAAAGGAGATGTGTCGCTGTAAGAAATGATTCACACTGGGATCGCAGAAGGTGGAGAGCGGAGGGGAGGAGACTTCTATATCTCTATATAGTGTTTGATTTTTTAAAAATACCATGTTCATGTATTACTTTAAAAATTTTTTTCTTTTTTTTAAAGAGAAAGTCATCTGTATTAGTTTCCCAGGGTTGCCATAACAAATTGCTATGAACTGGGTGGCTTAAAACAATATAAATTTATTATCTCACAGTTTCAGAGGCTTAAAGTCTAAAATCGATGTGTTGTCAGGGCCATGCTCTCTGAAACCTATGGAGAAGAATCCTTCCTTAGATTCTTCTGGTACTTTGCCAGCAATCTTTGGCATTCCTTGGCTTGCAGCTGTGGCACTTTAGTCTCTGCCTCTGTTGTGAAATGGCGCTTTCCCGTTCATTTGTCTGTTGCTGTGTTTCTTCTTCTTTTCTTAAAAGGACACTAGTCATACTAGGTTAAGACTCAACCTTAATTTTAGCTAATTGCACCTGATGCTATTTCCAAATAAGGTCAAATTCTGAAGTACAAGGTTAGGGCTTCACCATCTTTTGGGGGAACAATTCAACTCATAACTCTGTTTTTGATGTTAATATGGCAAGGAGATGGGTAGGTCAGTAATTAAACCTATGGCTATTTCTGAGATAACCAATTAAGACTCTTTTTTTAGCCTCAGAAAAAATGTTAAAAGCTTGGAAAGAAATGGAAGAAAAGGCTATCCACTATGCTGAGGTAAAATCACTGAGCTCATTCTGTGTGCTTATTAACTCCTGAGGTCTCCCTTAGAAATTCTTTGCTTTTGGTTTGTAGAGTATTTCTCATATCATTCCTGAATATCAGACAGATACCTAGTATGTGTATGTAGAGGGAAGTACTACAGTGGATAAAAACAAGAGCTTTGGGTAAATGAGACTAAAATGAAGCCTCACTGAGCCTCAGTTTCCATGTTATATTATGGGGACCTTTTTTAGTGGGGTTATACAGATTTAAGTGGGAGTGACTAATAAATGGTAGTTATCACTGTTATTTTTAAGACTGGTTTTGATAGGATGGCTGGACATCCTGGTTTACTCGGATGTTTACCTCTCTTGCCTTAATTATCAATTAGTTAAGTTAGTTTACCTCTCTTGCCTTAATTATCAATTAGTTAAGTTAGTTTACCTCTCTTGCCTTAATTATCAATTAGTTAAGTTAGTTAAGTGAAAAACGCTCAGTCGTGTCCGACTCTTTGTGACTCCTGGACTATACAGTCCATGGAATTCTCCAGGCCAGAATACTGGAGTGGGTAGCCTTTCCCTTCTCCAGGGGATCTTCCCAACCCAGGGATTGAACCCAGGTCTCCCACACTGCAGGAGGATTCTTTACCAGCTGAGCCACAAGGGAAGCCCAAGAATACTGGAGTGGATAACCTATCCCTTCTCCAGGGGATTTTCCCACCCAGGAATTGAACCAGGGTCTCCTGCATTGCAGGCAGATTCTTTACCAACTGAGCTATCAGGGAAGCCCTTATTATCAATAATACTCTCAAAATTTTGCTGGTTTGGACAATAAATTTTTTATGGTCACACTGTAGGTGGCAGATTGCTTCTTTACCTGGTACATCTGTCTGTGGTCCCATTAAATTGTTGCTCTCCTTGATGCCAGCACTTCCTGAGGAATGAGTGTGGCAGTTGGTATCCTGGGTTGGGAAATCCAGTGTCTTTATCTTTCTGCATCCTTATTCAAGTTGGGAACAAGAGACACTGAAAATTGTAGAATCAAGATGCAGTGGTATTGATAGTCACTTTTACTTATTAGTGACACTTCTGTCTTTTTCCTTCTCAGGAGGAGAAAGAAAATGCTAGTAGTCTACTGTTGTCAGGAGAGAAGCCTGAAATAAGTTGGTTCTCATATGAAAGTTACATGCCATAATCTGAGAGACAAACAGGCTTGAACAAAATCAGTGTTTTATATTAAATCACTTTGTTCTGTTACTGTAAGAAGTTATTCTCTGAGTTCCTCATATTGTGTGGTGGTGAGCCTGTCATTTCTTTTGTGTTTCATCATATTTTAGGTGGGTGTCATTGGATACCTGGAGGATCAAATCATGTCCCTGCACACTGAAATCATGGAGCTACAGAAGAGCCCCTATGGACGACGTCAGGGAGACTTGATGGAATCTCTGTAAGGGTGAAGTCATGTTGTTAGTGTTGGTGTCTGTAATTTTTGGTAGCAGATTATTCTTTCATTGTATTTCTGGAAGATTATATGTGGTTCTTTTCTATAGTTTTCTTTCCACAAATACATTGGCATCATATTTAAAAAGGAAGTTTTTTCCTAATCACAGGAAATTTTGGCAATAACTCTTTGGGTTGATGTTTACTATTTATTTTTAAAAAACTTTTTATTTTATATTGGGGTTATATTATAGTTGATTAACAGTGTTGTGATAGTTTCAAGTATATAGCAAAGGGACTCAGCCATATATATATATATACACCTATTCTTTTTCAAATTCTTTTCCATGACCTTTGCTTTTTAAATCGAAGCATCTTTTCATGTGAGTGTTAATAATTTTTCAAGTATTTTAAGTTCAAACTATTTCCCTACTTACCACACTTCTGGTTTAAGGAAGGTATCATTTATTAAATTCCCTAAATAAGGTTAACTTCCCAAGTGTTTGGATTAGAAACTTCAGATTTTTTTTCTTTAATCACAGGACATAATTTTTTTCCCATTTAAGTGTTTCTGGTGCAGAGATACTATATAAGTGATGGTAGATCAGAGCAGATACTTAGTATATTAAACTTTGCATCTTAAGATCTTGCTTATTACCCAGCGAAACACCCTGTAAAATATTCGTTGGCAATATATAATTACTTGAAAATAGGGTCGTTACTCTATTCAAATAATATTGTTCATTTCAAGTTGGAAATTATTAAAGTCATTAAACTATCTTCATGTTTAGAACATGTTTTCTCTTTCATAGGGAACAGCGTGCAATTGATCTATATAAGCAGTTAAAGCACAGACCTTCAGGTAAGACACTTTCACAGTACACAAAGGCATTTTAGGAAACCATCACTAGCTTAACAAATCTGTGAAACTGGATTTTAAGCAAGCTGCAGAATCAATTCCAGTTTTGGTATTGCCATTGAGATGTTTAGGGCTTCCCTAGTGGCTCAGTTGGTAAAGAATCTGCTTGCAACGCAGGAGACCTGGGTTCAGTCCCTGGGTCACGAAGTTCCCCTGGAGAAGGGAATGACAAACTACTCTAGTATTCTTGCCTGGAGAATTCCATGGACAGAGGAACCTGGCAGGCTACAGTCCATGGGGTGGCAAAGAGTCAGACATGATTGAGCGACTAACACTTCAGCTTCACATTGAGATGTTTATAGTACAACAGCATTTAAGTCTGTGAGAATTTAAGAAATTAGGAAGGCAAAGTAATAAAGTTTGAAATAGAAAAGTTTTTAATATATTAATTTTTAATTGAAGGATAATTGCTTTACAGTATTGCATTGGTTTCTACCAGACATTAACATGAAACAGCCATAGGCTTACCCATGTCCCCTCCCACTTGAACATCCCTCCCACCTCCCTCCCCATCCAACCTCTCTAGGTTGTTTCTGAGCTTTGGTTTGAGTTCCTGAGTCATATAGCAAATTCCCATTGGTTATCTATTTTACATATGGTAATATATATTTCCATGTTACTCTCTCCATACCCTCCACCCACTCCTTCTCCGCATCCCCCCTGCCACCCTAGCCATGTCCATAAGTCTGTTCATAATGTCTGTGTCTCCATTGCTGCTTTGCAAATAGGTTTTGTAGTACCATCTTTCTATATTCTGTATATATGTGTTCATTTCAGTTCAGTTGCTCAGTCATGTCTGACTCTGTGACAACATGGACTGCAGCACGCCAGGCCTCCCTGTCCATCACCAACTCCTGGAGTTTACTCAAACTCAGGTCCATTGAGTTGGTGATGCCATCCAGCCATCTCATCCTCTGTCGTCCCCTTCTCCTTGTGCCTTTAATCTTTCCCAGCATCAGGGTCTTTTCAGATGGGTCAGCTCTTCACATCAGGTGGCCAAAGTATTAGAGTTTCAGCTTCAGCATCAGTCCTTCCAGTGAATATTCAGAACTGATTTCCTTTAGGATGGACTGGTTGGATCTCATCTTCTCCAGCACCACAGTTCAAAAGCATCAATTCTTTGGTGCTCAGCCTTCTTTATAGTCCAACTCTCACATCTGTACATGACTACTGGAAAAACCAGAGCTTTGACTAGATGGACCTTTGTTGACATAATGTCTCTGCTTTTTAATAAGCTGTCTAGGTTGGTCATAACTTTTCTTCCAGGGAGCAAGCATCTTTTAATATCATGGCTGCAGTCACCATCTGCAGTGATTTTGGAGCCCCAAAAAATAAAATCTGTCACTGTTTCCATTGTTTCCCCATCTATTTGCCATGAAGTGGTGGGACCAGATGCCATGATCTTAATTTCCTGAATGTTGAGTTTTAAGCCAACTTTTTCACTCTCCTCTTTCACTTTCATCAAGAGGTTCTTTAGTTCTTCACTTTCTGCCATAAGGGTGGTGTCATCTGTATATCTGAGGTTATTGATATTTCTCCTGGCAGTCTTAATTCTAGCATTTCTTATGATGTACTCTGCACATAAGTTAAATAAGTAGGGTGACAATATACAGCCTTTATGTACTCCTTTCCCAGTTTGGAACCAGTCTGTTCTGTATCCAGTTCTAACTGTTGCTTCTTGACCTGCATACAGATTTCTCAAGAGGCAGGTCAGGTGGTCTAGTATTCCCATCTTAAAGAATTTTCCACAGTTTGTGTGATCCACACAGTCAAAGGCTTTAGCATAGTCAGTAAAGCAGAAGTAGATATATGTGCTAGCGTATGTTAATTGTTTTCTCTTTCTGACTTAATTCACTCTGTATAATGGGCTCTAGGTTCATCTACCTCTTTGGGACTGACTCAAATGTGTTCCTTTTTATGGCTGAGTAATATTCCATTGTGTATATATACCACAGCTTCTTTATCCATTCATCTGTCAATGGATGTTGGGTTGCTTCCATGTCCTAGCTATTATAAATAGCTACAGTGAACATGGGTTACATATGTCCTTTTCAGTTTGATTTCCTCAGGGTACATGCCTAGTAGTGGAATTGCTGGGTCATATGGTGGTTTTACTCCTCATTTTATAAGGAATCTCCATACTGTTCTGCATGGTAGCAGTATCAATTTGCATTCCCACCAGCAGTGCAAGGGGGTTCCCTTTTCTCCATACCCTCTCCAGCATTTATTGTTTGTCAATTTTTTGATGATGGCCATTCTGACCAGAGTGAGGTGATATCTCATTGAAGTTTTGATTTGCATTTCCCTAATAATGAGCGATATTTCAATTTAAGTCTGAATTTGGCAATAAGGAGTTCATGATCTGAGCCACAGTCAGCTCCCGGTCTTGTTTTTGCTGACTGTATAGAACTTCTCCATCTTTGGGTGCAAAGAATATAGTCAATCTGATTTCGGTGTTGACCATCTGGTGATGTCCATGTGTAGAGTCTTCTCTTGTGTTGTTGGAAGAGAGTGTTTGCTATGACCAGTGCGTTCTCTTGGCAAAACTCTATTAGCCTTTGCCCTGCTTCATTCCATACTCCAAGGCCAAACTTGCCCTTACTCCAGGTGTTTCTTGACTTCCTACTTTTGCATTTCAGTCCCCTATAATGAAAAGTCCCCTTATGGCAGAAAGTGAAGAGGAACTTAAAAGCCTCTTGATGAAAGTGAAAGAGGAGAGTGAAAAAGTTGGCTTAAAGCTCAACATTCAGAAAACAAAGATCATGGCATCTGGTTCCATCACTTCATGGGAAATAGGTGGGGAAACAGTGGAAACAGTGTCAGACTTTATTTTTCTGGGCTCCAAAATCACTGCAGATGGTGATTGCAGCAATGAAATTAAAAGACGCTTACTCCTTGGAAGAAGAATTATGACCAACCTAGATAGCATATTGAAAAGCAGAGATATTACTTTGCCAACAAAGGTCCAGCTAGTCAAGGCTATGATTTTTCCAGTGGTCATGTATGGATGTGAGAGTTGGACTGTGAAGAAAGCTGAGCGCCAAAGTATTGATGCTTTTGAACTGTGGTGTTGGAGAAGACTCTTGAGAGTCCCTTCGACCGCAAGGAGATTCAACCAGTCCATCCTAAAGGAGATCAGTCCTGGGTGTTCATTGGAAGGACTGATGCTAAAGCTGAAACTCCAGTACTTTGGCCACCTCATGCGAAGAGTTGACTCGTTGGAAAAGACTCTGATGCTGGGAGGGATTGGGGGCAGGAGAAGGGGACGACAGAGGATGAGATGGCTGGATGGCATCACCAACTGGATGGACGTGAGTTTGAGTGACCTCCGGGAGTTGGTGATGGACAGGGAGGCCTCGTGTGCTGCGATTCATGTGGTCGCAGAGTCGGACACGACTGAGCAACTGAACTGAATAATGAGAGATGTTGAGCATCTTTTCATGTGTTTATTAGCCATCTGTATGTCTTCTTTGGAGAAATGCCTCTTTAGGTCTTTTGCCCATTTTTTGATTAGGTTCTAGTATTGATTTGTATGAGCTGCCTATATATTTTTGAAATTAGTCTTTTGTCAGTTGTTTCATTTGCTATTACTTTTTCCCATTCTGAGGGTTGTCTTTTCACCTTGTTTATACTTTCACCTTGTTTATGTTTATAGTTTATGTTTTTTGCTGTGCAAAAGCTTTTAAGTTTAATTAGGTCCCAGTTGTTTATTTTGAAATAGAGAAAATTTTAAAGGAAAGTGAAAGGAAGGAATGAAAGAGAAAAAAGGAACTCAGAATAAGGAAAAGAGGAAGCAAGAAAATGTGTGGAAAGATGTAAAGTAAAAAAAAAAAAAGAAAGAAATGCTGCTTAAAGTTAAAGAGATTGGAAATAATTTGAGGCTGTGGGTTCAGGTGTGGAATCGTCAGAGAGATGCCCATATGCTAGGCCAAAACAGTATACTTTGAAGATAATGCCTTCCTCTGCACCTGTCGCTGGTTGCTTATTTCATTGACAAAACTGTTCATTTCTGTTGAACATCTGCTGAAAACAGAGCATGTTCTGATGGTAAGTGCACTAGATTGAGGATTGCATGCATGTTCAGTCATGTCCAACTCTTTTTGACCCCACAGACTATAGCCCACCATGATCCTTTGGTTCATGGGATTTTTCCAGAATGAATACTGGACTGGGTTTCCATTTCCTCTTCGGGGGATCTTCCAACCCAGGGATTGAACCCATGTCTCCTAAGTCTCCTGCATTACTGGAGAATTCTTTACAGCTCAGCCACCAGGGAAGCACCTGGATTGAGAATTAGAAGGCTTTAATTCTAAATTGGGCACTTTATTGAGCAAATAACTTTTTTTCCTGGTATCTCATTTCCCTCTTCTGCAAAATGGGGTAGGAATCTAACTTTCCTAACTCAGTGACTATATATGGCATTATATATGACAGGATGTTTGTGAAAGTGCTTGAAAACTATAGAGTATTATGTATGTGCACGATATTATCCTTCAGTTAAAAACTGATCTGTTTTGAAGGATTAGGGAAGAAGTAAAAGGTGACTTCTGTGCCCTGATATGTTAGATACTGAAATTGTAAACAAATAAACAAAACTGTAACTTTTACACCTCAAAATTACAAACACATGCAAATCTTAAATAGTATGTAACAAATAACATAATCTCCTCTACATTGGTTTTTATTGTAGTGGAATTTGTTCAGTTAATTTCCACAAACATGTATGAGATATATATACAATAGGCATCTAACCCTGATTGGTTAGTCATGGTTGGTTAGAGGAGGTTTCCTGCAGGAGATGACATCTGAGATGAGCCTTAAAAGATAAGTAGCAGTAGCTTGGTGAAAGAAGGTATATATGAAAGAGTATATATACTCTTATATATGCAAGTATAATAGATAAAGACACATACATGTAGCAGTTAGTGTGTTTGAGGAAATGTATTGTGACTGGATTATAGAGTATCAGAAGGAGAAATGTGACTGGATCACAAAGGATCTGGCACGTCGCAGTAACAGTTTTGGATTTCATCATGATGGCAAAGAGAAACCCTAAAAAGATAAAATCAGGAGAATGGCATGATCAGATTAGCATTTTAGAAATACTGCATTGGTAACATTGTGGATAATGGATTAAAGTGTGGCTGGGTTAGAGACATTCATCAGTTATGAGGTTGTTGAGTAATTGTGGCACAGGATAAGGTAGGACATGAACTAAAGCAGAGAGCCTGAACTGTGGCAGTGGGGAGTGCCAGTGAAGAAAAGGAAGATAAAGGCAAGAGAGGTATTTAGGAAGTAGAACTGATAATATTGGGTAATGGATTGTATATGGGTGGAAGGAGGTGGCCTAGAGGGTCATGGATGCCTGCCAAGTTTCTGGCTAGAGCAATTAGATGCTCTTAGCACCCAGTTCTAGTGGGTGAGGACCACTCACCGTGATAGGAAGTATAGGAAAGATGACAGGCTTAATGGGAAAAGAATGTGGGTTCATTTTTGTACATGTTGATGTTAAGGTGTCAGTGGAACATTTAAATAAGATGGACAATAGTATATATGTGTGTATGTATATATAAACACACATATATATACATATATACATGTGTATTGTACGTACATATGTATGAATGTATTGAACATGTGGATTTAGTGGAGAAGTCCAGACTAGATATTTAGCTGGTTTGAGAGTAATTAGCCATAGGAATAAAGCGATCATCTTGTATAAATATGTTGAATAAGAAAACCAAGGATGGATCTAGAGAATAGCAACATTCAAGAAATGGCTAGAAGCAGAAGAGTGTACAAAAAGATTGAGGAATGACTTGAATGTGTAGTAGGAATGATACGATGGGAATAGGACAGAGAGTTTCGAGAAGAACGTGATCAGGGTGAAATGCTAGAGATGTGGATAATAAAAATGATAATGAAAATGTCCATTGGACTTGGTTGTTTGGACATGATTGGTGATCTTGGTAAAATAATGGCCTTTTGGGAACAGAACTAGATTGTAGTGGGCTGAAGACGGAGTGGGATAGGAGGAAATGGAGAAGTCAGTCTAGATCAGCAGTTCTCAAAAGTGTAGCTCATGAACCCCTGAGGATCTGCAAAGGATCCTTTTAAGAGGAGTCAGTGAAGTCAAAACTGTTTTCACAATACTAGAATGTTATTTGCCTCTTTTACTATGTTGACATTTTCACTGATGCTGCAAAAACATTGATGGGTAAACAGCTTGCACCTTGCTTAGCGTGAATGAAGGCACTAGCACCAGAGTATGCTAGTAGTCACTGATTTTCACCAATGTGGGTTCATAGTTTAAAAAAAAAAAAAGCCAGTTTCATTTAAAAGTGTCCTTGATAAGGCAATAAAAATTCTAAAGAAATCTCAACCCTTGGGTATATGTCTTTTTAATATTCTCTGTGACAAAATGGAAAGTACTCATAAAGTGCTTCTGTTACATGCTGAGGTATGAAAGTGAAAGTCACTCAGTCGTATCTGACTGCTTGTGACCCCATGGACTTTACAGTCCATGGAATTCTCCAGGCCAGAACACTGGAGTGGGTAGCCTTTCCCTTCCCCAGGGGATCTTCCTAACCCAGGGATCAAACACAGGTCTTGCACACTGCAGGCGGATTCTTCACCAGCTGAGCCACAAGGGAAGCCCAAGAATACTGGAGTGGGTAGCCTATCCCTTCTCCAGGGCATCTACCTGATCCAGGAATCGAATCAGGGTCTCCTGCATTGCAAGTGGATTCTTTACCAACTGAGCTATGAGGGAAGCCCTGCTGAGGTATGACGGTTGTCCTAAGGAAAACCACATCAGCAGTTGTTGACATTGCTTGTGGACCAGCCTATTTAACAGAACACCATTTTTACTTGGAACAATGATCATCAGATAAACTGTGGTTCTTCAGATTTGCGTATGTGGCAGATATTTTCTAAAAATTAATGGAGCATGACTATCACTTGAAGGATTAAAAAAACAATACTAGTTGTCAATGATAAAATTCCATGTTTCAAGCAAAAAATTAGAATGTAGGAAAACTTCTGTCCATCATCCAAAATTTGTCAGCTTCTCAATACTTAAATACTTTTCTGATAAGTTGGTGGGCAAAAATGTAAAATAATGCCAATACTCTCACTAAATTTTTTGAGGAAAATACAGTTATTTTGGATTAAAATGTTTTGATAATGAATTTATGTTATTTTTAATGAATAAATGAATATTTTTATATTTATCAGTTTAATTCCTAAAAAACTTTGGGGTTCTTAAGGATTTTTGAGTGTAGGTGTCCTGAGACCCGTAAGTTTGAAACCTGGTTATCTAAGCTATTGTTTCCTAAAGCTTGGCTGTTAAGGAAGGAAGAGAGATGAGCAGCTCAGAGAGGTTGAAGAATGAAGGGAAGTAAATTTTTAGAAGAAAGGCTTAAGCTTGTTTATGCGCTTGGGGCCAAAAGCCTGTGGAGAGGGAAGTCTCTGAACAACTTTGAGGGGCTGACTCCAGAGAATAGTGGGAGGGGTTGGGCTTGTTGCTCCTGATCTTAGAGAGGGAGATGTGTGTGGATATAGATACTTCTGTGGGTATAGGGAGTGAAAGGTGAAACTCTTACTGCTTTACAGCCTCCTATCCCAAAGTAAGATGTTGGGTTAACTATAACAGAAGAGATGTGACATCATAGATTTAAGAGTATGCTAAATGAGTATGCTTTTGAAAGCTGGTGTGTGCAGTGGCAGATGTTGCTGGTCCAGGACATTTATTAAGAATCCAGAGCAAAAGTGAAAACCTGTGAATTAGTTAGGACAGCAGAAAGAATGAAAGTATAATTGTTTTGATGGTAATGTTTAGTAGCTTGGATACAGAAAACTGATAGAGCAGGTGGTTAGACTGATCTAGGGTTAGGATGTTGCTAACAATTAGAGGACAGAAAAGTTGAAAATAATGACCAAAAAAATGATAGAAGTTAGAGTAAAATACTGAAATTTAAGATTTCAAATAGAGCAAGGATAACTTTTTTCCTTTAATCAGTATTCATTACTCTCCATCTCCTGACCAATGAATCAGATATTGTAGATGAAGGTATATAAAATTCCATCCATTGACTCAGTCAAATTAACTTTCCACAGTCATTGATAAAATTTGTTTGGGTTATTCTTACAAAATCTTTGCAGTAGTCACAGGTATCAGCATATCACAGGGCCTAGAAATAAATTTGCTATCCAAAGTTATCCAAAGAACTGATGGTCAGCTCAACTGACAAACAAGTTGTGACAAGAAGTTTTATCTATTGTTGGGGCTAATATAATCACACTTGAGGTATATGGTCTTTGGTGCCTTTTCCAGTTCAGAGTTGACTTGAGATTCTTGTTCAGCTGCAAATGGTGAAAGCCAGCTTTCCCCATGTTGGAGTAGGTTAAAGTTCTGAGGTCGTTGGCCATCTAAAAGAGCTATATGCCTTATAGTTATGTGGCAAAGCTGTTGGGCTTGATCTGTGGGATTTACTAATAAGTGCTGTTTGGAGAGAAGCCTTTTGGGAGACTCTGTCTTTGGTTGTTTTTGAGGAAGAGACAGAAAAAGGTGTGGGGACTAAAGCTGAGTACTTGAGGAGGTCTTCACAGTGCTAACACAGGACACAACTTTAAAAAAGTCTCTTTTGATATTCCTTTCATAGTAAAATGTGGGTAGCATCAGTAGCCATTTCTTGGGACTCCTGTGAGTATTAAAATGAGAAAACTGTAAGTAGATAATAGCATATAATAATAATATTATTTTTGTACTCAAGATTAATTATTGTCTGGGGAAATGCCAGCATGATCCATGACCAAACTTCCAATTTTTTAAAACTTAAATAGCCATTTTTTGAAACATAACAGTTAATGCTAGTATTTGGGTTTGCTTTTTTAAAAAGGTGGCTGGCATCTCCTGTAATGGTAGAACTCACTGTGACCACCATCCCATTTGAGGATCTTTGTCAGCTGCCAGTTTACTTTGAGATGTCATACTGCCCTCAAACTGAACATTCAAGATGTCTGCAGGTCCTTTTGTGCATGATTTGGCTTAAGTTGATCAGCTTTTTTCAGTGCTTTCATGGGTATAAACAGATGGATAAACATGAAACTTCAAGCAACCTAGCTGGAACTCCTTTGAGTCAGTGAAAGTTTGATGAATTGTCGTTCTTATTCTAAATAAATTATGTTAGTCATCTAAGAAAAATTGATCTCATGTCCAGAAAGCTGCATATATATCTGGGGCTTGAATTAGCCAAGATAATTCTTCTTAAAACAGAGAAGATGCAATGTCTTTGAATACACAGTGATAAACCTATGTACACATTGTCGTTGTTCAGTCTGTAAGCCCTGTCCGACTCTTTGTGACCCCCACGGAGTGCCTCACACCAGGCTTTCCTGTCTTTCACTATCTCCCGGATTTTGCTCAAACTCATCTCCATTGAGTCGGTGATGCCATCCAACCATCTCATCCTCTGTCGCCCTTTTTCTGCTGTCTTCAATCTTTCCCAGCATCAGGGTCTTTTCCAATGAGTCAGTTCTTTGCGTCAGATGACCAAAGTATTGGAGCTCCAACATTAGTCCTTCCAATGAATATTCAGGGTTGATTTCCTTTAGGATTGCCTGGTTTCATTTCCTTGCTGTCCAAAGGATTCTCAAGAGTCTTCTCTAGCACTACAATTCGAAACCATCAATTCTTCACCTCTCAGCCTTTATGGTCTAACTCTCACATCCATACATGACTCCTGGAAGAACCATAGCTTTGACTATAATCGACCTTTGTTGGCAAAAGTGATGTCTCTGATTTTTAATACTCTGTCTAGGTTTGTCATAGCTTTTCTTCCAAGGAGCAAGCATCTTTTAATTTCGTGGGTCCAGTCACCATCCACAGTGATTTTGGAGCCCATGAAAATAAAATCTGTCACTGTTTCCATTGTTTCTCCATCTATTTGCCATGAAGTGATGGTACTGGATGCCATGATCTTAGTTTTTTGAATATTGAGTTTTAAGTCAGCTTTTTCACTTCCCTCTTTCGCCCTCATCCTCTCTAATTCTTTAATTCCTCTTTGCTTTGTCATTAGAGTGGCATCATCTGCATGTTTGAGATTGTTGATATTTCTCCTGGCAATCTTGATTCCAGCTTGTGAGTCATCCATCCTGGCATTTCGTATGATGTGCTCTCCATATAATTTAAATAAGCAGGGTGACAATATACAGCCGTGACTCCTTTCCAAATTTGGAACCAGTCCATTGTTCCATGTCCGGTTCTAACTGTTGCTTCTTGGCCTGGAGACAGGTAATGGTCTGATATTCCCATTTCTTGAAGAATTTTCCACAGTTGTGATCCACACAGTCAAAGGCTTTAGCATAGTCAACAAAGCAGATTTTTTGGGGGTATTGCTTTTTCTGTGAATGAGTGGATATTGCCATTTGATCTCTGGTTCTGTCTGCCATTTCTAAATTCAACTTTTACATCTGGAAGTTCTCAGTTCATGTATTGTTGAAGCCTAGCTTGAAGGATTTTGAGTATTACCTTGCTAACATGTGAAATGAGCAAAATTATACATTGGTTTGAGGCATTGCCTTTCTTTGGGATTGGAATGAAAACTGACCTATTCCAGTTCTGCAGCCACTGCTGAGCTTTCCAAATTTGCTAGCATATTGATGCAGCACTTTAGCAGCAGCATCTTTCAGGATTTTAAATAGCTCAGCTGGAATTCCATCACCTCCACTAGCCTTGTTGGTAATGCTTCCTAAGGCCATTTGACTTCACACTCCAGGATGTTCTAGGTGAGTGACCATATATCATGGTTTTCTGGGTCATGAAGACCTTTTTTGTATAGTCATTCTGTGTATTCTTGCACCTGGGGCTTCCCTGATGACTCAGATGGTAAAGAATCTGCCTGTAATGCAGGACATCTGAGTTTGATCCCTGGAGAAGGGAATGGCTACCCACTCCAGTGTTCTTGCCTGGAAAATCCATGGACAGATGATCCTGGCGGCCTACGGTCCATGGGGTTGCAGAGTCAGACAGGACTGAGCAACTAACACTTTCACTTTCATGTATACATTACATACACACAAAGACAGACTTTGTTTTTAGTTATATGATTATTTACAGATATATAATCTTAAAATTTTTTATACCAATTTAGTTTTGAAATTAAATGGAGATGTTAATTATTTAAAACTAATTTCAGATTTTTAGGAATTTTTTGTTTAGGGCTGGTTTGTTTCATGCAGAAGAGAGGTTGTACCTACTGACTGAGTTCTTTTCTAGATCACTCCTACAGCGACAGCACGGAGATGGTGAAAATCATTGTGCATACTGTGCAGAGTCAGGACCGGGTTCTCAAGGAGCTGTTTGGTCATCTGAGGTAGAAATTTTGTTTTATTTCCTACTGAAAAGCCAGGGAACTTTTGCCAGGTTCCTTTTAAAACGTAATACCCGTTTCTGGTAAATAAACTAGACCCAGGAAAAGTACTGGCACTATGCTGCAGAGCTTAGCCACAGCTGCATGCATTTAGTGTCCTCTCTGTGTGCACTGCTTTGCAGATCAGTCACTAAATCTGTGCTGATTGTGACTCATTCCCCCAGCTGGGTTTGGGAGTATGGGGTACAGTCTTGGGGAATATGTAAGTGTCTGACACAGATTTTACCTCTCCAGCAAGTTGTTGGGCTGTAAGCAGAAGATTATTGATCTACTGCCCAAGGTGGAAATGGCCCTCAGTAACATCAAAGAAGCTGACAATACTGTCATGTTTATGCAGGGAAAGAGGCAGAAAGAAATATGGCATCTCCTTAAAATTGCCTGTGTAAGTAATTTTTAACATGAATTATTTAATATGACACTAATTTGCTGTTATTCTCTACAAAAGGGTTTTTTATCAGCATGATTTCTGTCCTCTTGAAGACATATGTATTTTATGTTGGGTTGATGCTCATGTTCTTTGCTTGGTGTCTCACTAGTGATTCAGATGTAGGACTTCATGATCATCCTTCATTCTCTCTCCTTTCTAGTTTCCTGTTTTTATACTCCTCCCAACCCTAGACCACTGTGGTCACCCAACCAAACTTGGGGATAGATGTGCCTGGCTAATTTGAAAAACCACCCCTTTGTTCAACTGGAGTTTTTTTCTCCAACTAAAGTAGAATGGAAGGATGGACATCTGATTTTAGTCAGTGAAGAAAGAGGTCCAGGACAGGATAATTAGTAGGGTGTGGAGATAGTTTTGTACAGAAATACTCTGATTGTGCCTAAAAGTAGTGATAGAAATGTGTCTTAGGAATATGAATACATGAAGGTGCTTGCCTGTAATTTTTTTTTTTCCTTCAGACACAGAGTTCTGCTCGGTCCCTTGTAGGATCCAGTCTAGAAGGTGTAACCCCTCAGCTGCCCCCAACTTCAGCAGAACGTGAACATCCTCTGTCATGCGTGGTAACTCCTCAAGATGGGTGGGTTCACTTTGTTACAATAGATAGTTGTGTGCTCAAGAGCAGTGGTGGGAATGAGACAGTAGAGTGAAGCGGTTAAGATGTAGTCTTCACTGCCTTATAGACCAGAATTGAATCCTGATTGTCCCTTTGTAATAACCCCACACAATTAACTTGTCTGTTTCAATGTTCACATTTCCTCACCTGTAAAATGGGAAATGCTATGAAAATTCAGCTAGACAGTATATATAAAATGCTTGGGAAGTGAATCTTCAGCAAATGTTACTTCTTATTAGCTCAATCCAAGTTCTAAGTTCTTTTTCTATTATTGACTTATTAAACATTTTAGCCATACTTTATTCCTAAATTTATCATTTATCTCTAAGAATTTATGCTATCTTTTTGCAGTTGTCATTTTAGGGCCTTTCACCCCCCGATGGAATTGAGTTTAATCTACTCATTTTCAGAGAAAGCAATGGCACCCCACTCCAGTACTCTTGCCTGGAAAATCCCATGGACAGAGGAGCCTGGTAGGCTGCAGTCCATGGGGTCGCTACTAGTCAGACATGACTGAGTGACTTCACTTTCACTTTTCACTTTCATGCATTGGAGAAGGAAATGGCAACCCACTCCAGTGTTCTTGCCTGGAGAATCCCAGGGACAGGGGAGCCTGGTGGGCCGCCGTCTATGGGGTCGCACAGAGTCAGACACGACTGAAGTGACTTAGCAGCAGTAGCAGCAGCAGTACTCATTTTATAACTTAGTATTCTAAAAATCAGACTTTTTTCAGTGCCTTAAATCGTTTTTGGAAACAACTCAAGTTTGAAGTCCTATATTTTCCTTTAATTCCTACTCTTCTGCTAAAAGCTGAATGACTATTCATTTCTGTTATTTTTCTCAGCATGAGATGTGCCATATCCAGAGCCAGTGGCTCTTTGCTAGCTTGTGTATTATCGCTTATTTCCTGGAAGCTCTGCCCATAACTAGTTTTGCAGAGGTGCAGCCGTGTAACATCACTGCTCAGGAGGTCAGAGCTGCACATTCTGTACTCTGCTTTTATAAGAGAAAAGCACATGGCAGGAAGGCAAGCTGATACCAGGTATTTTATCTTCTTAAAGAAAGCAACTTCTAGGGTATATTTTAGTGTCATTATACATTTGGCCCAATGTAATACATCCACAGCTAGAGCATAGACTATAATTAGTTATATGGACTTTAGGAAATATTTCATTAATCAGAATTGATACAAATAAACTTTAATATCTTTTTGCTTTCATTAGAGACACGGGTTTATTAGAGAATGCAAATGGTTGCAAATGTTACCTCTATACAAGTGATTTTCAGTGTGAGGTTATGATTGTTTGCAAAAATATATTCACCAGGAATTTAAAAATATTTTCCAAAAGGAAAACTGGTTTCAGTAATAATATACCTGTGGTACTTAACCACCAAGGACTGGGGACTGTTGACCTCAATTTTTCTATCTGTTGAATAAGCTGAATAAGAATTTAGTTCTAAGCTAACAGTGACCATCTTCCATGGCCTGGAATTGGTTCTACTGGGGTAGGGACTGAGGGTTAGTAAAAGGTAAGGATGGAGGCCATATGGAAGAGGAAAGTATAGAAGATAGAAATCAGATTCAGGATTGTCTTCAAATTTCCAAGGATACTTCTTCGTTCTTTGCAGCTCCCCGTCACAGTTTTCTTCTGCTGTCGTCAGGAATCAGCTTGCTTTTCTTTTTCATTGCTGTTATCTATATTTTCCACAGTTTTTTTCACCTTCCCTAATCTTTGCAGAAAAGATAGCTTATCTTTTCTGTCTCTTCCCCTACATTTGTGTCTCAGAAGTAAGCATGCTGATGTTTTTACTATTTGTAAGGAAAAGGAAATGTTTCAGAAACAAAAAGAGATCTTTCATCTGGCTGTGCCACAGGATCTCTTTTTCCCCGAGTGAGCATTTTCAGGGGGGAAAAGTTGTATATAAGTGCCACTTATATTTCAGAGGAAAATCAGATTGGCGTTATAGTGGACTCCTTATCATTAGAGGGGCAGAGGCAGCAGCCTGGAGTAACAAACAGGACTCTGCCTCTGGGTGGGAGGGATGAGCAAACTGAAGACAACAGGAATCAGCTGTGTTGGGTTGCTGGGTTGTGGTGTTGTAGGAAGAGCAGTATCATCCTGACCCTGAAAATCAGAAAGTAGAGGAAATTCATATGCCCTTTTGCTTTCATTCGACAGGGAGACTTTAGCACAAATGATAGAAGAAAATTTGAACTGTCTTGGCCATTTAAGCACTATTATTCATGAAGCAAATGAAAAACAGGGCGACAGTATGATGGTAAGTTTTATATGAATATGGATATGTGTTTTAAGTGTGTTGGGTGCAAAGGGCTTAACTTTCCATGCTGGACTTATCTGGTGTTTGGGATTCAGTTGGGGAATAGAACTCAGAGCAAAGAGCATTTGAGGAATGCTTAACCTTAACTCCCCATCTTCTCTTACTCGTGGATATACTAGGATTATACCATCAGTAATCTTTAATAGCATTTTTGGTCAAGTTAAATGATTGGTGAGCTTTCTTTGCAGTGTGACCACTGAAATCAAATGGTCTGTACTTTTTTGCTTCTGCAGTCAGTTTTCCCCAGTAAGATGGGGCATAATTTGTACTGTACTTCAAATATAGTAACTGTTGTGTGCAAAATGAATAATGTTAATATGGTTATTAACAAGTGTTTTTATGAAGATTTGATTGCTATGAATTACTGATTTGTTAAAACTTGGCGAAACTACAATAAAATATTTACTGAATTAACTTTTACTATGTTTAGTCTTGATATTAATTCTTTGTTTTTCCCTCTTTCATTATTTGCTTCAAATATCTGAAAACTGTTTGAAATTTTTTTTTTGTTAGTAGAAATTAAGGTAAACTAAACTCTTTAATTGTAACTTATTTGTATTTTTGGTTTTTCAACTTTTGATTATAAAATCTCCAAATAAACAGAAAACTTGCAAAAATGAACACCCATATACCTACTGCTTAGAGTCAACATCTAATGGTAACTTTTTCATGCCTGGTTTTAGAGTCTTGATTGGAGTTGGTTAACAGAATGACTTGCCACTTAGTGACTCTCCTGAAACCTATGAAGTTGTTGCTGCACATGTTGGACATGTGTTTTTCTCCTATGAAGCCATTCTTCAAATACCAGTCAGTGGAAGAAATGACTATGATCAGAAACTCCATATGATTTTACAGCATAATATTTTGACTCTGGGTAATTTTAACTTCTGAACAGATAGAATTTTATGAGTCGGTGGACTTAAATCCATTTGTCTTCAAACTTGGTAAAACATTACTTATTTAACTGATTCTTTCAACATTTAACTTTTGGGCATAAGGCCAAAATAATGTATACAGAGAAGAAAATCTCAACATGTATTCTAAGTACAAAGTGTTTGCCTGTGTTTCTGTGGAAGAGACTGCTTGTGTTGTACTTGTGTTGCACTTAACAGTGCTCTTTCCAGCCTCATAAGAGAGTTTAATCCCATTTTCCATTTTACTGTACATTTGATTGTATCCCTTTCCTATGAAAGGGATTGTGCATTTGTGCCTTTAATACCAATTGATTCTTCCAAATGTTAAGTGTGCTATATGTATATGTATTTAAGATGTACATTTAATAATATCAAAGAGAAGATACCTGTTAATTTATAATGTATTTGAAAGCTTATCTGTTTTCATTTGTAAAAATGGGTCTTTTAAGGAATCTTTCATGTCTTGTCATACAAATTTATAAAGATCTGCATTCTTTATCTATAATTCCAAAATCCAAAAATCTTTGAAAACAAGATTTTTCATAAAATTGATGACAAAATTCATCTGCTTGCACATCCAACAAGAATTGACAGTGAGTCTACTTATCCCATTTAGTGTGAATATTCTTTTCTTTTGCTGCAGAAATATTACTGTATTTGATTATTAGGGGGAAGGGTGCTGGCACAGACCCTGCCTGAGGTTTATGTAGTATGGTATATGCACTGAATTACCTTTCTAAAATCTGAAAATTTCATAATTCTGAAGCATCTGTCCCCAAGGGTTTCAAGACTAGATTGGGTTGCCTTCAAGATGGTATGGCCGCAGACAGGGTTTCAGATAAAGGATTGTGGATCTATTGTCTATTAAATAATTTAGAAGGTATTACTTGTTTTAAAAATGTGAAATGCTTTTGTATTCTAGACAGTTTTTCACTTTGTGTATTAAACAATTTTTAAATTACTTTCTGAATCTCTATTCATTAAAATCAGACTGTAGCAGAATAATTGAATATGCTTTGAGAAAATGTGAAGGTTCCATGAAGCAAAGTTGGAGCACAGAGTAACATAACAGGCTTTTAGTGTACTTAGGAATGAAACAGACTTACGGTAAAGGCAGTATTGGGTAGCTTCTTTAATATAGTCTTTTCTCCTGAGATGGCCTGTCATCACTATCTGTTTCTAAAAACTATGCTTATACCATGTCCTGAAAATTGCTGTCTTAGTTACACCATCCCCATTTTTGCTAATAGTGTCATTTTTCCAGTCACCTCAGTTTGAGACCTTGGGATTGTCTTCGCCTAACTTTTTAGTCAACTGCTACTACTGTTTCTCTGAATATGGACATTCTGGCTACCAGCCATTAAAACTGGCTGTCTCTCTCTTGCTTCTTCCAGTTCTAGAAGGTTTTAATCAGTAAACATTTATTGGGTGCCTGTTGCTTGGAAGATACTGAGCAAAATGGGAAGATCAGAAAAATTAACACAGGCAGTACAATAAGAGTGTTTATTTGGAATGAAATTATTGTTAAAGGCTTTTTGAAATGAGCATTTTCTAAATATCATTATAATAACTGATAAAAGACCTGGTATAGGGTGGGACTATTTTTATGGTTTGTGGCTGATACGACCTCAGGAGAGCCTGATCTGTATGATATAGGCAAGTGGTATGAGTCAGAACAGCCTATTACAGTGAGATCACCTCAGATATGCTTTTGATACATGAGTTGACCACTCTATTTGTTGACAGTTTTCAGAGTTGAATTTCAATTGTGGATTATATCTATTTCATTCAAGCAACACTATGAAAAACTAAAATAATTCATCCAGAAAACAGAAGTAAACGAGTTATTTTTCATTCGTTTTGCTTTTTGTAGGTCAAAATAGCTAAGCTCTGCAACTAACATTTATCTAGTACAGACAAGGTCCCATATATTCTTAGGTGTAAAAGTCAAAGGGATGATCCAGGTAAGTGCATTTATTGAAGGGAAAAGGTACAGTTGTCTGGGAGAGCTTGCTTTAATGAAGATTTGAATTGATTCTATTACCTCTTTCCATTTCCACCAGTTACAACTACTGAAACTTTGGGCCTGCAGTTTACTAACCACTTGGCTTCCCTGTCTCCTGTCTCCACTCCGAGCTATTCTGTAGACTCACGGACCCAGAAGCACTGCTTTCTCATACTTCCCTACCTAAGAGATTACAGAGCTCTCCAACTTTAGTCTATTTGTGGTCCCACTGCTAGTCTTTCAAAGCTTACATGACTAATGCCCAACCTCTTCTAATATGCTGCCCTAATTTCCCTTATATTCATCTATCTCACTCCTATCTTTACTCTTTCACTAAAAGCAGAGACATCACTTTGCTGACAAAGGTCCATGTAGTCAAAGCTATGGTTTTTTCAGTAGTCTTGTACCAGTGTGAGAATTGGACCATGAAGATGAGCATCAAAGAACTGATGCTCTCAATTACGGTCCTGGAGGACACTCTTGAGAGTCCCTTGGACAACAAGGAGAGCAAACCAGTCTAGTCCTAAAGGAAATCAACCCTGAATACTTATTGGAAGGACTGATGCTGAAGGTGAAGCTCCATCAATACTTTGGCCACCTGATGTGAAGAGCTGGCTCATTGGAAAAGACCCTGATGCTGGGAAAGACGGAGGGTAGGAGAAGGGGGAGACGGAGGATTAGATGGTTGGATAGTATCACTGACTCAATGAATAAGAGTTTGAGCAAGCTCCGGGAGATAGTGAAGGACAGGGAAGTCTGGCATCCTGTAGTCCATGGGGTCGCAGAGTCAGACACTACTTAGTGACTAAATAACAATGAATAACTTAAAAGGGCAGAAAAGTATTTAGTGAAAAGAAAGTATGTCTTTATTCTCTGCTGCTAAGTCGCTTCAGTCATGTCCGACTCTGTGCGACCCCATAGACGGCAGCCCACCAGGCTCCCCCATCCCTGGGATTCTCCAGGCAAGAACACTGAAGTGGGTTGCCATTCCCTTCAATGCATGAAAGTGAAAAGTGAAAGTGAAGTCGCTCAGTCGTGTCTGACCCTCAGCGACCCCATGGACTGCAGCCTTCCAGGCTCTTCCATCCATGGGATTTTCCAGGCAAGAGTACTGGAGTGGGGTGCCATTGCCTTCTCCGGGTTTATTCTCTAGCCATCCAATTTCCCCTCCCTGCAGAAAAGCACATTTGAGCCTTACAAAATCAGGGCCTAGCCTAATATCCCATTCCTTTCCATCACAGAGGCTTCAAGGAAGTTCAAATGCTCACTGTTTGTAGTCTTCCTGAAGGACCCTCCCAACACACAACCACGTTTGCGTGCTTATTAGTTCATTCCGTTCTTACTGCTTGGATGGCCTTCATAAAGCCCTCATTGGATCAGCATTCTAGCACGTTAATAGATGTCTTTGCACAAGGACAAACTGACCACTCCCTTGTCTCAGATGCCTTCTTTCCTCTGCCCCTTTGCTTACTCCCAATACCCCACTTCCCTTTTCTTCCGGAGCAGGAAACCAACAGCACACAGAGAAGACCCTACGCACCTTCGCGCGAATCTCTTGGCGGGCGGCTTGGAGAATTTTGTCCCATTCGCTCCCCGTCTCTAGTCGCAGGGCGCGGCGTCGGCGTGCGTGTCCGCGCAGCCGCATTGCCCCGCGGGTGGGCGGGGCCGGCTGTTGGCGGCGGTTGGCCCTGCCTTGGTGGCGGCTCCACGTGCGGGCGGGGACGATGCGTCACTGATTAGTGAGGCCCGGCCGAGGGGTCGGCCTCCGTTCGGAGTCTGCGGCTGGCTCCCTTCTCAGTTAGTGCCTTCTGCTGGGCGGGGAGGAGCGGTCGTCGGGAGGGGGCTGTCAGGCCGAGCCGTGTCGACCCACGGGCCAGCTCTGGCGGAGGGGGTTGGCGAGGAGGAAAAGGGGGCATAGGACTCCTCAGCTCGGCCTGCGGGACGGCGCCGGGTCGCGAGGGGGAAGGTGGAAACCAGAGGTGGTGGGCCTGTCACTCAAGGGGCTGGGGCTGCGTTCCATCCGCATGCAGGAGGAATTAAGATGAATATGACTCAAGCCCGAGTTCTGGTGGCTGGAGTGGTGGGTCTGGTGGTGGTCCTCCTCTACGCCTCCATCCACAAGATCGAGGAAGGACACCTGGCCGTGTACTACAGGTGAGCGGCACGTGCAGTCAGCTCAGGTTCTAGAGCAGGGAGAGGGAGACTTTTATTCGAGTCTAGGAAATTGTTCTCGGGGAACTTTTTCTAGTCCTAGAAGGTGATTTTCGTCGCATCCCTAGGGGGTTTGGGGGTGGTGGCAGGCTTTTGTAGACAGCTGGACAGTTTCAGTGCTGTGCAGAGATTAAGACTCCCTACAGTTGTTCCTAATAGTAAACCCACTTATTTGTAGGAAAAAATGAAAGGTGGAAGGCAGTGGTCACTCCACCTGTAGCTGAGGAGGTGGGTAAATCATTGTTAAATTGCATACAGCTTTACTGACTTTCTGTTTGCAGGTGTAGAAGCTATTTAGAAACTTGAGTCCTGTTTGTGGTGGTTTCTTAGCTTTTTGTTGTTTTATTTAAAAGATTCTGGCATCTGGCTTGGGCTTGTAAGGCCATGAAGACCATTACAGTTGTTAAATTCCTGGACCTTGGGAGACAAGCACAGGATTGTGACAGACACATCCTCCCAACCTTTCTCTTTCTTTTCACGTGGAAAGGAATGGTGTGAAGTTTGTTAGTTGCTCTCTAGCTGAGATGAATAGCTGTTCCTTCAACGTAGTATCCACCAGTTTTGTTTTTTTTTTATGTAGACAGATGATAGTTTGGAGAAATTTGAAATGGTGTATTTGAAAGAGCTTCAACTTTTTGCTGGCTTCCGCCCATCCTCCCCTAAAACTGATATTTCCACTTTTAGATCCACCTTGAGTCTTAGAAATAGTCTTAGCAAGTAGGGGTGGGAGTCTAGCATTTTAAAAATGACAGATTAGTCTGTATTTCCATCTAGTTCAGCATATAACTTTTTTTCAATGAATTTGAAATTTTAAAAATTTTTGGAAAAAAAATTTTTTTGGAATAATGGAAAAAAGTGATAGTAAAGGCAAAGAAAGAACGTTTCAAGGTGTGGGTTTCAAAGAGTTAGGGATGGACCTAAAACAATTAATCTTTTCTTAGTTATTTGTTATGAATTCTTTGCAAATCTGTTTATATTTTCAAGATAGAAAGCTAAGTTCTATGAATTTACTATTCACTATATAAAACAGGATTTCATTTTTGTTGTTGCCTCCAAATTGCCTCCTTTTTATAACTTCCAGAGTATGGTGTCATGTTTCTTACATTTCAGAATTTGATGAAATTCTATTCACATCTATGCTTATAACATTGATTTATAGTTTTATCTCTTTATTCTTCATCTTTATATGCTAATTTTTTGTTGTTGATTTTATAGAGGCTTTATGGCCCAAGTATTTTTTAAAAAAATTTTTGAAATATAGTTAATTTGCAATGTTGTGTTTTAAGTGTTTAGCAAAGTGATTTATATGTTTATATATTTTTCAGATTCTTTTATGTTATAGATTATTACAAGATACTGAATATAGTTCCTTGTACTATACAGTAGGTCCTTGTTTACCTATTTTATATATAGTGTTGTGTATATGTTTATTGCCCCCAATATTGTAATTGCTTTCTATGTAGAGTAAAAGAATCGTGAGCATCAGAAATTTTCTCCTTACTTGGAAGTTTGTGTTATCTCTTTTTTTTTCCAGCCCAGTGATTAATGTATTATGTTTTGATCTGGCTTGTGTTATGTACAGTTAAAGTACATCAACTGAGAGCCAGCTGAATTTTTTTTTCACAAGTGTTTCTCGAAAGGTTAAAGACCAAAGAGAATCTTTATACCTGAAAGTATGCTGGAGACCCGGAGATGTGGTTGTTAGAGCTTATGAAACAAGGTGTAATGTTAACAGTTTAATTTTATCTTTTCACTTTTGTAGGTGTGACAAATACTGTAGAGACCAGCAATTGTTCATCACAAGTAACTCATACTAGTGAGGCTTTAGTAGATCAATAGAATGAGTAAGAGTGAATGTTTATTGTAGCATTTTAGATTTGGAAAGAGAATTTCTCTTTTTATAATCTTATCAAATTGAAACATCTTTTTGCAGGGGAGGAGCTTTACTAACTAGCCCCAGTGGACCAGGCTATCATATCATGTTGCCTTTCATTACTACCTTCAGATCTGTGCAGGTGAGTGATTCCTAGGGAAGCCCCGACACTAGAAAGACAAGTGTGACAGGAACAGTTACCACATTCATGGGTAGAGATAGATTTCCTTATTGCTTAAGCAAATGATAGTATGCTACCAATGTAGGAGCTAAAGTTCAGAGTACAGTTGTCACAGCATAAGTTATGACTTTGATAGACATCACTCTCTGGAAGTATGAGCTAGGCAGCTTTTAAGGACTGACTTCTCCCATCTATATAGTGGAATACAGCAGGTTTTCTGTTTTGCTATCAGAGTAAAAGCAAGATTTTAAAACACAACTAGAGACATAAACCAGTGATTACTTGGTTTAGAATGGTGTTTGGTTTCCATAGAGGCAATCTCCTGGGCTACTGTTAACATGGAGGATCTCAATTTTTATACACAGTTTCTCTGCCTCGTATTTTTGCCTGGAACATTAAGCACAATTTTATGTGGAACCATACTGAATGTTCTAGTTTGACAACATCCCAGAATATCTGAAATAAGCATCTGGTTCTTGAGAATACTGTCTTGGCTGTAGGAGACACTTAGTAAATATCTTTTGACGTGACAAGATGACAAAGCAGGATTAGATAGTTACTACTTTTGCAAGCACTGTGTGATTATAAATCTTTGGATTCAGAAGTTTGTCTACTATCTGCTGCTGATTTTTCAGGACTCAGGGAAGTTTAATGTGTTTAGTCTTGTAATTTAAAGTCTAGGCTTTCTGCTAAATGAGGTTTTCATTATGAATACTTAAATCCTCCAGATTTCCTTCCAATTTCCTTTTAGATGGCTTGGGATAAGAATCTTGTCTATTGAAATGAAATATAGTGTTCTCCTAGTCAGACTGAATTCCATACTGTTTTCCCATACTTTATTCACTCTTGCCTTGGCTGATGCCATCTCACCATCTCTCTTTATTCCTTATTTCCTGTCTAAATCTTGCCAGCCTTTTTAGAGCTCATCACAAATTCTACTCTTGTTCCATAGCACTTTAAGTCTATATTGTAAATTTTGGCCCTTGGTCTTGTTTCCTTTAGTAATGTTGTCTTGTTATTAGTCTCTTAAGTTTTTGTATGAATTTTTTCCCAGAAAGTCTCATAACTTCTTGAAGGCAGGGGTTGTAACACAGTTTATATTTCTGGCCTTTCTACTTTTGGTGGAAGTTGTTAAATTGAAGTGATTTCTCAGGAAGCGGTCTGGTGTAGTGAACATGGGGCCAGAAACCTGGAGAAGAGGTTCTGACCCTGGCTCCTCCACCAGTTGGTTACATGACTTTGCAGAAATTACCTAACCATTCTAGACTCCAGTTAGTTCTCTGAATCAAGAGGTTTTAACTGCATGAACCTACCAACCGCTTAAAGCTCAACATTTGAAAAACTAAGATCATAGCATCTGGTCCCATCACTTCGTGGCAAATAGAAGGGGAAAAAGTGGAAGTGTGACAGATTTTATTTTCTTGGGCTCCAGAATCACTGTGGATAGTGACTGCAGCCATGAAGTTAAAAGACACTTGCTGTTTGAAAGGAAAGCTGACAAACCTAGACAGTATGCTAAAAAGCAAAGACCTCATTTGGCCAACAAATGTTTATATAGTCAAAGCTGTGGTTTTTCCGTTAATCATGTGTGGATGTGAGAATTGGACCATATGGAAGGCTGAGTGTTAAAGAATTGATGCTTTCAAATTGTGGTGCTGGGGAAGACTCTTGAGAGTTCCTTGGACTGTAAGGAGATCAAACCAGTCAATCCTAAAAGAAATCAATCCTGAATATTCATTGGAAGGACTGATGCTGAAACTTTAATACATGGGCCACGTGATGTGAAGAAACAACTCGTTTGAAAAGACCCTGGTGCTGGGAAACATCGAAGGCCACACAAGAAGAGGGCAACAGGAGGAGATGTAATTGAACATTACTGACTCAATTTGAGCAAACTCCAGGAGATAGTAAAGGGCAGGGAAGCCTGGCATGCTGCAGTCCATGGAGTCGCAAGAGTCAGATATGACTTAGCAGTTGAACAACAGCCAGAGTCAACAGCCCAAATGGTCTATAGTGATGTTGTCAATGGCTTCATCAAATGCTTAGAGATCAGGGGCTTTTTTTTAGATTTTGTTCAGTGCCAGCCGTGTCTGTCTCTGCCTTCTTGGAGATTAGTATGTTGAGTCATACTGATGACCCTTTTATATAAAAGAGATAAATACAGGATGTGTGTATATATTTACATATAAATATTTAAATATACAGACATTCACATATAGAGTGATAAACTATCATAAGAAATGAAAATGAAATTTATAAAAGATTTTTGTGAACTAATGTACTTTGTATCTACAAAATATTAAATGTTGGAGTCAGTTTGACTGAATGGAAATGGTCTTTATATGTGAAACAGCAGTGCTCTAGGAAAGAATTATATTAATAAAACCCTCTTAAGAAGTTGTTTTCATAGGAATGAGATGTAGAAACATTTTTAGGAATTTTTGGAACACATTAGAGGACATAGGTTATATAAACAAATGGCTTAACAGATTTGGCATTTGATAGGAATATTTAAGAAGCATCTTGGGGAAATGTGATATCCCCATATATGATGTAAGAAAAAAATGTTTAGAAAAATATGAAGACTTTTAGCCTTTAAAATATATATAACAAAACCAAAGACTTTTGAAATATTTATACTGGGAAAATGATTTTTGAGATAATATAAAAGAAGTAAAAAAGTACATGAAAATAGGATGTTAAATTGAAGATTTAACCTTTGAACTCTTTGCTGGTTCTTGGTTTGAAAATTGAAGACTATCCTTTAGATTTAGATAGAAATGTATATGTAAAGTTGATATTGAAGTCTAATTTGGTTAATGTTTTGAAGGGAATAAACTGAGCTCGCCTTTCTTATCAGCTTCACTCTGTCTACTCAGAACCTGTCACTAATGTTTAGTATCACCCTTTTAACCCCAAAATTCATAGTCTATTCTTTCCTCTCCTGGAATTTTATATGCAACTAGTTATCAAACTCCTCTGTTAAGTCTCCTGGGTTGACAGCTTTCAGTTTCCATGGCTTTTTCTACAGTAATCTAAATAAATTACTACTTTAGCTTCCCAGCTGGTGTTCTTGCCTGCGGATGTGATAGGTAATGAGAACCACATCACACATAAGCAAAGGAATGAAGAAGAAGTCATATTTTTGAAAGGTTCATTTTGTGGCTGTTTATAGGATGGATTAGGGAGAGCACAAGCCACCCCCTGCCCCCAGCCAATATTCAAGGCCCTCTCCCTAACATCATCATGTTCTCTTCTCAGAGCCTCACCTCATCTATATTGCCCTTCCTACTCCAGGCAAGCCAACTGCTTCCTGAAACCTATACACACAGTTTGTGTGACTGGTTACTTAACTCTGCCAGTTAATACCTAATTTGTATCTGTTATGGATTGCTGTGTAAGGATTTTCTCTCCTGTGTTGGATTGTGAGCTCTTTGGAAACAGGGGCCATGCTTCCTTTCTCCTTTGTATTCTGTCAAGTGCTCTGTTGCTATGGGCTTAATACAGTGCATTGTGTCCAGGATACACTCATTTTGTGCTCACCTGTTGGATGCCTTCCAGTGCAATAGGGAGTCATTCCAAATCCAAATCAAGTTATGACAGGGGTAGGGTAATAAAGTACCATATTGTTGGTTCACTAGGAGGAAGCACTGCTGATGGTGGCAGTTCTATTAAAAAGGAAATTGAAGAGACCATCTGAGAGATCACTAGGACCTGACCTAGAATACTGCCTACAGCTTCAGAGGAAGAGTTTGCTGTTGAGTTCAAAGGCCTACTTGTATGCATATAATAGTTATCTTTTACCTTCATTGTAAACATTAATAATTAGCAGTGGAATCAGAGTTCAAAACACAAGTCCTAGCAATAGTATCCTTGTGGGTATTCCATGTAGTTTGTAATCCCAGGCCAACCCCAGGCAAATAATGTATAGGCAAGGCAAATAAAGGACTCTGATTGAGAGATTGAACATTGAAACTTTCCCTGGTGAGTCTTGACTCAAACATTAACTATAAAATATTTTGTTTCTGGTCTTTTGTCTGTTCGGATGCAAAAATCTATGACAAACCTAGGCAGCATGTTAGAAAGCAAGAGACATCACTTTGCCAGCAAAGATCCGTATAGTCAAAGTTACGGTTTTTCTAGTCACATATGGATGTGAGAGTTGGACCATAAAGAAGGCTGAGTGCTGAAAAATTGATGGTTTTGAACTGTGGTGCTGGAAAAGATTCTTGAGAGTCCTTGGACAGCAAGGAGATCAAACCACTCCTGTAAGAAATCAACCCTGAATATTCACTGGAAGGACTGATGCTGAAGCTCCAATACTTTGGCCACCTGATACAAAGAGCTGACTCATTGAAAAAGACCCTGATGCTGGGAACGATTGAGGGCAGGTGGAGAAGGGGATGACAGGAGGAAACGGTTGGATGGCATCACTGACTCAATGGACATGAGTTTGAGCAAACTCCGAGAGATAGTGTAGAACAGGAAAGCCTTGCATGCTGAGGTCCATGGGGTTGCAACGAGTCAGACACAACTTAGCGACTGAACAGTGAGGATACAAAAAGAAATTTAGGGAGCTAAAATTGTAATGGAGTTCTCTTGTACTTATCTCTTAGCAGTTCTATAAAGATTTTCCTTTAATACTGCTGCTGCTGCTAAGTCACTTCAGTCATGTCCGACTCTGTGCGACCCCGTAGACGGCAGCCCACCAGGCTCCCCCGTCCCTGGGATTCTCCAGGCAAGAAAACTGGAGTGGGTTGTTCCTTGATGATATGTGTGCTGAGTATTGATGAGATATTTTTTCCTCCCCAGACAACACTACAAACTGATGAAGTTAAAAATGTGCCTTGTGGAACAAGGTAAGCGTTCCCCTTGCTTACCAGGGTCCCTTTGATTCAGATGTAGTTTCTGTTCATAAGCTGTAGTCACTTAAACATCTTTCAGATAGGCGTGATAGTAACCCAGGGAAATTTCTCTTCTGAGCATTATTTGAGAAAAGCCCTGCCTCCAAATAGGAGCTTTCTATCTTAGGAGTCATTTTAAACTGATAGTAACAGTTTAAAATGGAATTAGCTCACCATCTCAAGTATAGTATTAAATGCCATCTAATTTAGAGTTTCTGATTTAGTAGGTCTGTAATGAGACCCAAGAATTTGCATTGCTAGCAAAAGTTCCCAGGTGATGCTAATACTGCTGGTCCAAAGACCATGTTTAGAAAATCACTGCCCTAAAGAGTTTTGGGGGAGGAAAGACAGGCAAGGCCCAAAGAGTATAATCAGTACATTGCATTGTATCAAAGGAAAAGTATAAAACTCAAAGTATGTTTTAAATTCTGTATTTTAAATGATTAATATATCACTTTTAAAGCCTATAAAAGAGGCTTTGACATCTGTGGAAGGACAGGAATGCTTTTAAAGAGGGAGCAGATTCTCTCTGTTTTAAGTTAAGGCATTTGATACCAAGTTCTCTCTAGGTCTAGCTGTAACTCTCTTTTATGGATTCCCTTCAGAGATGACTCAAAATTGGCAGCTGATGAGATATTGGGTAAATTTTATTTTTATCTTCATGCTTTTCTATGTTTGTCAGATTTTTTGCCTGTGAGCAGGTATTATGCTTTTTTATCAGAAAAAAATGTTATTGTAAGTTGATAGAAGGGCTTAATTGTATAGTTTCAAAATCTCTTAACTTCAAGTTTCTTAAACTGAGGTTCACATGTCCTTCAGGATGTGTGCTGGTAGGCCAGGAAGTATAGGAAACCATTAATTAACAAGAGCTATCTTTCTGGAGTGTCAATTTTACTTCACATTTTGGGGGGAAGTTTTTTTTTTCATATTAGAGTAAATACAGATGAAAAGTAGATTAAGATAGGGCAGGAAATCAAAAGAATTTCAGTTCATGGCTGACCTCTGTACCTCTTGGGAAACCATTTTATCTGGTTCCTTGTTGGAGAAGTTGGAGGAATGCACTACTTTAGCTGTTGGCTTCAGTTAATAAGGGCAGAGTGCTAAGCAGCTCTAGGTTTTAGGTCTAGTCTTCCTGTGAGCTCATCTGATAACAGCATTTACAAAGGAGAGCCTTTGGTTATGAGAGGAACCAGGTGAGTGTGTATAGGGGTCATTTGAGTAGTGATTAATGAGGTCGTTTTAATCAGTAATATATCTTTAGATTTATACTTCTGAATTTCTATCATGTGGGGTTTGTTGGATGATGTGGGATTAATCTGGGACTCTGATAGTTTGTATTTGGCTCACATTTTTCCATTTCTCTGTTTTTAGTGGTGGGGTCATGATCTATATTGACCGAATAGAAGTGGTTAATATGTTGGCCCCTTGTGCAGGTATGGTACCCATCTATTCTGTTAGAGTTATAATCAGAGTATTCTGTAACTGAGAGAGTCCCTGAAGAATAAGAGATTCCCTAAGGAAAGTTTTATGACTTCATTCATTTTTTATCTCTCTCTGTATAAAATAATCATTGGAATATTTTCCATTCTTAGGGAATGGTGATAGTGATAGGTCACAAATCCTGGACAGAGTTGACTTTCTGCAACTGTATAGGATACGCTGAATTGAGTGTATTTAGCAAGATAGTCATTGATTATTAATAGAATTCCTAGAAAGTGGCATTTCACCCAATCAGGATGAAAAATAATTTCCTTACACATTTAAAGTCTATAACTGATCAGTTCCTTGACCACATTGATTTGTGACCACCAAAAAATCTTTTTTAGCTGAGATTTGCTATAACTTGCAATCTGAAAGTCCTCAGTGTGGGGAAAACATTTTCTTGGTAATAGATGAAAACCCCCAGAGATGGAGTACTGTTCAAATAAAAAACTGAATGAGAATTTCTGAAGTAAGATTGGCCTTCTTTTTAATGTTTGATTTTTTTTTCCCAATTTTTAAAAAAATTTTGATAAAATACATATAACAGAATTTGCCATCTTTACCACTTTTAAATATTCAGTGGGCATTAAATAGATTCACACTGTTATGCAGTCATCACCAACATCCATCTCTATAACTCATTTTCATCTTGTAAAACTGAAACTGTCTACCCAGTAAACAGTAACTTCTCATCCGCCCCCTCTCCCAGCCCCTGGCAACCACTGTTTCTGTCTTTCTGACATTTCTGTGTACTTTTCTGTCTCTATGAGTTTGACTACTCTTAGGTACCTCATAAATGGAATCATACAGTGTTTGTCTTTTTGTACTGGCTTATTTAACACTTAACATAATGTCCTCAGGGTTCATCTGTGTAGCAGCATGTCAGAATTTCCTTTCTTTTAAGGCTGAATAATATTCCACTATATCCATTCATCCGTTGATGGACACTTAGGTTACTTCCATGTTTTAGCTATTATGAATAATGCTGCTATGACCATGGGTATACATGGGTGTCTTTGAGACTTTACTTTGAATCAAAAGATCTGCTGCTTTCAGAAAACGTATATAAGTTATTTCTCCAAAAAAAGACATGCAGATGCTCAATAGGCACGTGAAAAGATGCTCAACATCACTAATTATTAGAGAACTGCAAATCAAAACTACAATGAGGTACCACCTCACACTGATCAGAATGGCCATCGTTTAAAAGTCTTATAAATAACATGCTGCAGAGGGTGTAAAGAAAAGGAAACCCTCCTATGCTGTTGGTAGGAATGTAACTCTGTGCAGCCCCTATGGAAAACAATACGGAGATTCCTCAAAAGACCAGAAATAAAGCTGTCATATGATCTAGCAATCCTACTCCTGGGCATGTACGTGGACAAATTATGATTTGAAAAGATACGCACCCCAGTGTTCATTGTAGCACCATTGACTATAGCCAAGACATGGAAACAACCTAACTGTCCATCAGCAGATGAATGGATTAAAAAAGATGTGGTGCATACATATAATAGAACACTATGCAGCATAAGAAAGAATGATATAATGCCAGTTTGCAGCGGCATGGGTGGATTAGAGAATATCATAGTAAGTAAAGTCAGAAAGACAAATAATGGTATGATACCAATTACATGTGAAATCTAAAATATGACACAAATTATGAAACAACAGATTTATGGTTGCCTTGGGGGAGGGTGGGTTGGGAGTTTGGAATTAGCAGATGCAAACTGTTATATAAAGGATGGATAAGCAGCATGACCCCACTGTACAGCACAGGGAACTATATTCACTATCATGTGATAAATCATAATGAAAGAAAAGATGAAAAAGAATGTGTATTTATGTATAACTGAATCACTTTGCTGTATAGTAGAAATTAATACATTATAAATCAACTATAATAAATTTTTTTAAAAAATCTGTCATTATCCTTATTACCTATTACTAAGTAGTAATACTTTTCCTTATTAAGTATTACTTATTAATGATTATCCTTACTAAAATTTGCACACATACAATGTCAGGATACTGCGTTCAGCAAAAACAATTCAAAAACATGAAGTTAGACCTTTGCCGTAAGGGTTTGTTTTTTTTTTTTCCTTCACTTGAGAAGGCATGATACTGACCTAAAACAAACAAACAAAAAAATAGAGAGAGAGAGAGAGAGAGAAAGAGGAATGTAAGGTCTTGCTGAATTTCATGTCACTGGTACAGGCACAAATTGCAAAAGAATTTCAGAACAGAGAGCAAGCTGTGTTACTATCAAGTGGATTTGGATTATATTTTTCAGCAACTAAGTATTTTCCTGTCTTTTATAATCTAGTTTCCCTGGTCACAAGGGTGTTCCTGGAGGCTCAGATGGTAAAGAATCTGCCTGCAATGCAGGAGACTCAGGTTCAATTCCTGGGTCGGGAATATCCCCTGTAGAAGGGAATGGCACCCCACTCCAGTATTCTTGCTTGGAAAATTCCATGAACAGAGGAGTCTGGAGGGCTATAGTCCATGGGGTCGCAAAAAGTCAGACGTGACTAAGCAACTTAACACGTTCACTTGACTTCAGTTTCTCACTTGTCCTGGTCACAGATCAGTGGAATGGACTATGATTGGAAAAAACAGAAGAAGGGGAGATATTGCTTGTTTTCTGGTGAGAGATAAAGAGGAAACTGTTGCATCACTGACTCATTTGTAAATGACCAAGAGAATTAATTAGCCACTGAGTGTTATTTGATGACCGGTTTGTGATCTGCAGTCTAGTTCTAGTTTTCTCCATAGGAAGGCCAGTAGAGCACGTCTTGGATTTGAAGGGAGAAAGCAGCATGTTTTAATAAGTAGGGCATAGGTTCTGGCATAGGTATAGTATGATACCCTTAGGCACATTTCTGAAGTTTCTGTTTCTCAGTTTCATATTATGCAAAATTAAGAGATTTTTTGTGAGAATTGTGTGTTAAGGAAGTATATAAATTGCCGGACATAAAGCCTGGCCCAGAAATGTTAGCATCCTTCCCTTCTAGCCTAGCATCTTTTTTTTTCCCTCAACCTTTGAAAACTGCCTTTTTGAAAATGGCCTTTTGGAGCTACTTCCCTCTTTCATTTCCACTGTTCTTCAGTTAGTTCAGGTTCTATTTATCTAAACTTTTGCTTTTCAGTCATTGCTTCTTTATACTTGCCCTGCCTCTGATTTTTGTGCCTTACAGTTCATTTTTCACTCAGCTGCCAAAGTACAGTCTGATAGTGTCATGCCCTTATTCAAAAACTTTGACAGTTCCTTATTACCTTCAAGATAATATACACTCTCCTTAGTATGGAACTCAAAGTTTGCTTACTAGAATTGCAAATGCAATAATATGTGGAATGTTAAGCACATTAAGGAACACATCAAGGCTTAGAGTTGTGTTCATGTTTTCGCGGTTTCATTGGCACTTCTTGTGTATATTTTATAACTAACTTTTACCTTGGCTGAATTAGAGGATACACAGGTAAACATGAATTGTACCTTTCTTCCAGTGTTTGATATCGTGAAGAACTACACTGCAGATTATGACAAGACCTTAATCTTCAATAAAATCCACCATGAACTGAACCAGTTTTGCAGTGCCCATACACTTCAAGAAGTTTACATTGAATTGTTTGGTGAGTCTTATTTGTTTTATTTATTTATTTATTTTAAATTTTAAAATCTTTAATTCTTACATGTGTTCCCAAACATGAACCCCCCTCCCACCTCCCTCCCCATAACATCTCTGTGGGTCAAATATATGAATAACCAATTAGAAATCTTGATCAACTTATTTATGAAGGCTATAATAATATTAGTAATGTGTTATTTGTGCATTTCTTCTGAATTTATAATAGAGCAGTTGTGTTTAAAACATTCTTTATCTTAAGTTGAAAATTTCTTTGCTTAAAATTGCTTAAATTAAGCAAATTGTTACTTAAGATACTTTAAAAATGATAACCATTTTCTGAAATGTATAGTGTATAACTTGGTACAGATTGGAAAAAGATTTATTTCTTACAATATTCTATTTATGCCATGATAATTTACTAAAAATTAGCTTTGCTTGTGCGCTCTCAGTCTCTTCAGTTGCGTCTGACTCTATGGGACCCCATGGACTGTAGCCCGGCAGGCTTCTCTGTCCGTGGAATTCTCCAGGCAAGAATACTGGAGAGGGTTGCCATGCCCTCCTCCAGGGGATCTTCCCAACCCAGGGATCAAACTTGTGCTTCCTGCAGTGCAAGCAGATTCTTTACCATCTGAACCACCAGGGAAGCCTAAGAATACTGTGGGTAGCCTGTCCCTTCTCCAGAGGATCTTCCTGACCCAGAAATCGAAACAGGGTCTCCTGTGTTGCAGGTGGATTCTTTACCAGCTGAGCTACCAGGGAAGCCCAGCTTTGTTGCTATTTTAATAGATAATTGGGGGAATTTAGAACCTGGGTCTTGCAGTTTCCCAAGACTCACCTCCACATTTGATGAGGACTAGCAGGACTCCATATAATTATACTCACAGCTGAGATGTACTACAGCAAAAAGATACAGAGCAAAATTGCAAAAGGAAAAGGCACATGGTGAAGTCTGAAGAAAATCAGGCACAAGCTTGCAAGAGTCTTCTCCAGTGGAGTCATGGAGGATACACTTGATTACTCCAGCCTTGAAATGTGGCAACACATGTGAGATGTTGTCTGCTGGAAAAGCTCATTAGAGACTTTCTGCCCAGAATTTTTTCTGGAAGTTGTTCATGTAGGTACCCTCTGCCTAGCATGTATCAATACCAATATCCCAGATTTCCAGAAGGAAAGTAGATGCTCAGCATAAAATACAATGTTTGAATAAACAACTTAGGCACAGTGAAGTCATTCTTCCCAGTTTTGGGGATTGTGGAAATGAAATGCTCTCCACATCCACAACCCCAGGTGACAGTCAGAGACCAAATTGCAAATAGGCCTTTCTAGGATAGTAGTTTTCAGGCTTGCTATGCTAATTCTCTTATGTACAAGTTACTTTTCATTTGTGATAGTGAAAGTTCTGGCCAGGGGTTGGGTTGCTGCTATTGGCTGCCTACTTCTCTCTCCTGGAATTATTAGTGAATTTCTTAGAGGCAGATATAGAAATGGTTTATCAGTGTAGAAATCTATCAGTTGATTCCTCGTTGATGATTACGAACTATTGGAATGATGTTTGAGAAAATTTTGCCTTTTCTTGTCACACTACTGGTTATTTAGTAATGGGGAAAGTACTGATGAGGTGGATAGAAAAATTTGTGAATTATAAAGTCAAATGAAGTGACATCTTTATTCTTATATGCTTTAAGAACTTTCTCGTGAGGCTTTCCCCCTCCCTCCCTCTCTCTAAATCTAAAATAATCAGCTGAGTTCCATAGAAATGAAATTTAGTTATTTGAGAATTTGGATAAAGATTGACTAAAGATAGAAATTTCTTTTTTTTTTTTAGAGAACCAAGACACATATTAAGTCACAATACTGAATTAAGACAGAAGAAACCTAGATCCTCCATTTATTAGATAAACATCAATGGCTGCTTGTCGTCTTTCCTCAATTTCTTTGTCCAGTAATTCCTCACACTTTTTCTCATTTGTATATATATTTATTTGTTTTCATATGTGTGTGACATGGTTCAAGCTCTATGAAAGAATAATACCATGGAAACTTTAGATCTAATAATAATTAGTTTTGTTTTAGTGCTAGCACAGTGTTAAGACTGTTTTTTTTGAGTGTCATGAGAGCTCTTGTTCTTGGCTTCAAAAACAGATCAAATAGACGAAAACCTCAAGCAAGCTCTGCAGAAGGATTTAAACGTCATGGCCCCAGGCCTCACCATACAGGTAAGCCCTTCTCCTAGGGAAATTCTTTGGGAATTTTGAGAGCTTTGAATTTAATTGTCCTTGAATAGGGCTGTTTATTCAACAGTTATTTAACTGAAGTGCTTTGGTAATTTATAGTCTATCTTTCTCAGTTTAACTTCAAGTTATGGGTAGCATTTTTTTCTGAACTCTTGGAACAGATAAGCTGAGGTTCTTACAGGAAATAAAATCTGTATACTGCTATGTGTGAGGCATTATTAAGATACAGTAATGGTATTAAGTCAGTGTAAGACTGATGCTTGCCGTCAGTAAGATTATGAAAAAGAATTTCAAGTATAAATTTCAAACAATAATTCCAGACAAAGTACATATCCCAAAGTATTCATTGACAGATGAATTGACTGGATGACTGTTGCTCTAAGAGTTAAAAGAACATTTCAAGAAAGTCTGCCTGGAAATAACTGGCTTGGAATTTTGATAGATTTAGAAGAATTAATAGGATTTATATGAGGGAAAGGAATAAGGAAGGTATTTCAAGTGGATGGACTGACCTGAGTAAAAGCAAGGTAACAGATGAATTTAGTGGTGGTGTGATGGTGGAAGTGGCATTGGGAGATAGAATAGTGAGAAAAACTGCTTTTTGGGGTCAGTATTTTTTCAGAGTGGGTTGAATCCATTATTAGGTTCTAAAATCACTTTTAGTGGGTTATGACTAGCCTTATTTAAAATGGAATTGAAGGAAAAGAAACCCAGGCTTGTAGTAAGTTTTAAGTATCATTCTGTGAAACTTGTTTGATGTAAGTGTGTGGGGTAGGTTTTATTGTGGGTGTCATTGTAAGATGGCTTTGCTACTGTAGAAATGCTCAATAACATTGGAAAGCAGTGACTCTGGATCTGGATTATCAGAGAAGTGGTGAATATGACTTCTGTAATATGCTTCCTCAGTTTCTAGATCATACTGCTTCTAAGAAGTGTGCATTCACTCTGAGTGGTCAGGCGCAATCTCATAAACAAGTCCGAGGGTATTATTTCCCTTGTTCTCCCCCTTGCTATGTCATTCTCTCTGCTGGCTGCCTGAGGGGAAGCTGCCCAAGTTACAGGGTCTCTTGAAATGTCCAGAGCTAACTTTGTAAAACCCTTTAGGTTGTTCTGGAGTAGCTTTTCAATTTTAAAGATAATGTGAATGTCACAGATTCCTACACTCTGCTCAAGTTGTTACTAGGAGATCTAGCTCATTCTTCTTTACAACCCCTTATAGTTCTTTGCCTTATATTACATAACTATTTCCCTATTGTTTCCAATTTGCCTTTAATAAACAATAGTGTAGTGAATATTCCTGACACATCTCCTTGTATGTACAATTTATCTTTCAAAGTGGCTATATAAATCTGCATTCTTACCAGTATTTGTGAATACTTGTTTCTCCACAACCTCGTCAACATGTGAAGCAGTCAGACATGCTGATTTTTGATGCATGGATACATGTGAAGTTATTGAATATCACTCTTTGATTTGCATTTCGTTAGTTGTTAATGAGGTTGACATCTTTTTATTCAATTTTTGTCCATTTGTACTTCTCTGTCCATTGCCTATTCATATTCTTTGCCCCAGTGTTGGACTAAAATGGAATCACATCCTAACCATTTTTTTCACCAACAATATGTAAGCGTCTTTTCAAGTCAGAAGTAAGATTCGCTACATCATCACTTTTAACCTTTTAATTTAATCCCTGTGGCTTTCAGTTTTTACTGTTATGTACATGTTGTGATGACTAAGCTGTGCTGGGTCTTCATTTCTTTGCAAGGACTTTCTCAAGTTGCAGTGAGCTGGGACTGCTCTTGGTTGCGGTGTGTGGGCTTCTCATTGCAGTGGCTTCTCTTGTTGTGGAGCACAGGCTCTAGGGCTTGCCTGCTCAATAGCTGTGGCCCCCAGGCCTAATTGCTCTGCAGCATGGGGAATCTTCCCAGACCAGGGATCCAACCAGTGTTGCCTGCATTGACAGGCGGATTCTTTCCCACTGTGCCACCAGGAAAGTCCAGGATAAATTCTTAATTGTAGGATTGATGAGTCAAAGTGTATGCCCTGTATGGGGACTTTTTGGTACATATTGCCAAACTGCATTTCGGAAAAATTTTAGCATCTTGCGTTCTTTCATCAGCAGTGTTCATCAGCTGTTGTTTTCTATACATTCGATTGTGTGATTGTACCCAAATAATTAACAGATACGTGTCTCTAAATCCTGTTGGAGAAAATGTGTATGGTATTTTGTGTTAGTTATTGAATATACTCAGATGTGTGTTTGCTCACTTTTTGGTTTTTATCTGTTTTTCTCATTGACTTAAACTATTTTTGATATGTTAATTGTGGCAACTCTTAAATACTCACTTTCACTTTTCACTTTCATGCATTGGAGAAGGAAATGGCAACCCACTCCAGTGTTCTTGCCTGGAGAATCCCAGGGATGGCAGAGCCTGGTGGGCTGCCGTCTGTGGGGTTGTGCAGAGTCAGACACGACTGAAGCAACTTAGCAGCAGCAGCATGCTTTTAAGAGCTTTTCACCAATTTTAAAATATAAAAATCTAAATAAAATCAGAAATTAAATTTTTTCTCTACTTTTATAGTTGTATTTTTAGGTTTAAAATTTTAATTCACCTGGAATTCATTTTTAGTTGTGAGGTTGGACTCCAGTCCCTCGCCCAGTTATTAACAACAGTAATTATTGAATAATTTATGCCCTTCTGTCTTCCTTGTTTGTATCGTATGCTAAATTTTGTTATATGGTAAAGTCGTTTTTTGAACTTTGTTCTGTTCCATTGCCTTTTCTATTTCCTGTTCTTTCATTAGTTACTGAGCCTTTCATCTTTTCCCATCCAATCTGCTTCTCTCCTGTTTTTTTCTTCTAGTTAGTAAATGGTTCCCTCTTAGCCTCAGGCCAGTCTAAATGTATGGGAGGCATCTTTGACAACCCTCTTGCCCTTAACATCCAGTCCCTGGATCCTGCTGATTCTACCGAATCCACCTACAACATCTCTGCCGCCTCCTTAAACCAAGTACTATCTTTACTCCAGTACTTTGGCCACCTCATGCGAAGAGTTGACTCATTGGAAAAGACTCTGATGCTGGGAGGGATTGGGGGCAGGAGGAGAAGGGGACAACAGAGGATGAGATGGCTGGATGGCATCACCGACTCGATGGACATGAGTTTGGGTAAACTCCGGGAGTTGGTGATGGACAGGGAGGCCTGGCGTGCTCGATTCATGGGGTCTCAAAGAGTCGGACACAACTGAGCTGCTGAACTGAACTGAATGCTATTAAATATGTAGTCTAAACATTGAGGAATGCAAACAATTCTTGATGACTTTATTGTATATCCACAGATTTGCTGAATAAACTATCTTTAGTAATTTTTTCGGTTAATTTCCTTAGATTTCTGTGTGTGTGTGTGTGTGTGTGTGGTAAAAATACTTAACTTGAGATCTACCCTCTTAAAATTTTAAGTGTACAAAAAGAATTTTTAGTGTACATTTTTTGACTGTAGGTACAATGCTGTACAGTAGATCTCTGGAGCTATTTATTTTACTTGATGAAAACTTTATGAATTTCTCTAGAATTTTTTTAGCTATGTAATTATGCCAAAATAAAAATGTTGACTTTCCTCCTAATCAAGTATTTTAATTTTCTACATAACACTAATAACTATCTGAAATTTTGTTTATTTATATGCTTTTTGTTGTTATTTACTGTCTTTTTGACCTTTTAAAGTTTTAAAGTCCACGAGCACAGTCTTGCCTTGTTTATTGCTGTATCCACAGTGGTTGAAACAAACAGTACTTGGTTCGATTAGGCACCCAATTAATACTTGTTGAGTGAACCTTCTCTGTAACATTCAGTGTTTTAATTTTTCCCTTCTCTATATTTGTACCCCATTTTTTCTTTTTAAAAAATTCTATTTTTTTTGACTTTGCTAGGTCTTCATTGCTGTGAGCGCCTTTGTCTAGCTGTGGCAAGCAGAGGCTTCTCTCTAGTTGTAGTGCACAGGCTTCTCATTGCCATGGCCTCTGCTCTTGTGGATTAAGGGATCTAGAGCATGCAGGCTTCAGCGTTGCAGCGTGAGGGCTCAGTAGCTGGGGCTCCAGGCTCTAGAGCACAGGCTCAGTAGTTGTGGCTCACGGACTTGGTTGAAGATTTCACATGTCTCCTGCATTGTCAGGCAGATTCTTCACCACTGAGCCACTAGGGAAGCCCTGCAGTTTTTCTTCTTCAGCAACTACTGTGGCAAATTGAAGGGGTGAAAAAATTCTTGATTTTTTTTTTTTTCCTATGCTATTTAAGGCAATGATTATATTATATGCTGGCTTTTGGTTTAAAGTATGTGCTTATGACCCAGGGTTCAGTTTCAACAGACACACTCATTTCATCAGCCTTTTTCCCTTTCTTCACTTACTGTGTGTGTGTATTTGACCATTGTTTTAGGGTACATTTTATTTCTTAAATCTCTTTATGAAGCAAATTATTCATGGTCTCTATATCAATAGGTGCTTATATCTCACATATTTGAAAATTATGAGATTTCTCAAGATTGACATCTGTGTAGTGTATTCTTCAGCCTCACACAGTAAGATAGAAGTCTTCAAAAGACAGTTCTATTTCATGCTACTTTTTAAGACTAGGAAAACACGTGGCCATTGCTTCGCTCTGAATCATACTGGAGGTCACCTCTCTTTCTGGTACTCACATAGGGAAATCGGGCATCTCTAACCAATTCTGGTTCTGAATTTTTCTTTGTCTTCTGGATATGTCCTTGAGTTCTTCTTCATAACCTCGCATGTTTCAACCTTCAGCATGAAAACTGAGGTTTTTTTTACCATGGTCCCCAGCTTCTTATTCCATTTCACTCTAATTCTTATATTTAGTTATGATCATCCTCAGTTATGCACAGATCTAGCTTTTTTATGGAGGGGAGGCTGTGTTGCTTAGAAGTTTTAAAAGCTTTCTTTCAAAAGCCCTAAATGAAGACTTCATGCCTAAAAGCCTTGTTGCTTAAAAGTTCAACCAATTTTCAGAGGGAAAAGTTACTTCAGATCAGCAAGGTGGTATGTGTGTATGTGTGTGTGCGCACATGCAGTCAGGTGGAGGGTGGTACAGGACGTTTAGCTAGTAAAATCAAATACTTCTGAGAGGTCAGGTCCTTAATACAGAAAAATCAGCCTTCGGAACCTGGATTTCCCACATAGATATAACCGTGTAAGCGCTTGTATGTCAACAGCACAGAAAGCCAAACTCTGGCAATTGTTGTTTGCAGCAAAATAAAAGTTTAGTTGCAGGATCCAGCCAGGAGAGTGGGCAGCTGATGCTCAGAGGACCCAAACTCCTCAATAGCTTTAAGGGAAGTTTTTAAAGGCAACATTTGAGGTGAGGGTTCTAGGAGGCATGACTTTCTTCTGGTTAATATTCCAGAAATATTAATCATCAGTCTTCTTGTGCCAACGAATCTGGGGTCTGTGTGCTCATGCTTAGCATGTAGTCACCATCCTCCACCTGGGTGAGGGCCTTAGTTCCTGCAGAATGAGTCAGAGATATGCATCAGGTTGTTATATATATTCCTTGACCCTGTTTTATAAATTATTGTTTCTTGACTGCTTGAGTTTGTTCTTTGAAACTCAGGAAAGGCCCAGGAGACTAAAGCCTTTTTGTACAAAAAAGAAATAAGGAACACAGAGGGGCTTTTGTACCTGGCTCTTGTACCCCAGAATTATCCTGTTTCATAGATAATTATGCCAAGGTACACTATGATTAGGGAAACTCTGTAATAAACAATGTTTGCAGAGACACGTAGACTTTGTTCTAAGGAAGATTCTAGGAAGAAGGAATGTGACCTGCTAATTGGTGTTTGTTAATTATTAATTGGTGTTTGTTTTTCCTCAGTGTTGGGCTATTTATTTGTAATCAGTACTGAGTGATTGCAGTTTAAGGAAGTGATAAATTCATTTACTTTCCACTATATTAAGTTGCATATACCCACCAGGGTTTGTTTTTGTTTTTGACTATTTCTTACGTTACAATTTACATCTTGAAATTTTGCCTTTCTTCTGTTTCTTTGACTTTCAGGTTTGAAAGGAAACAAAAGTATTCCATTTAAGAGCTTTGTGAAAGGTCTTTTAAGGAAGAATCTTTTCCCTAAAAATTTATTTCTTCAATGGATAGAGGAAATCCACTCAGTTCAGTTCAGTTGCTCAGTCGTGTCTGACTCTTTGTGACCCCATGAATCGCAGCACGCTAGGCCTCCCTGTCCATCACCAACTCCCAGAGGTCACTCAAACTCACATCCATCGAGTCGGTGATGCCATCCAGCCATCTCATCCTCTGTTGTCCCCTTCTCTTCCTGCCCCCAATCCCTCCCAGCATCAGAGTCTTTTCCAATGAGTCAACTCTTCGCATGAGGTGGCCAAAGTATTGGAGCTTCAGCTTTAGCATCATTCCTTCCAAAGAACACCCAGGGCTGATCTCCTTTAGGATGGACTGGTTGGATCTCCTTGCAGTCCAAGGGACTCTCAAGAGTCTTCTCCAACACCACAGTCCAAAAGCATCAATTCTTCGGCGCTCAGCTTTCTTCACAGTCCAACTCCCACATCCATACATGACCACAGGAAAAACCATAGCCTTGACTAGATGGACCTTTGTTGGCAAAGTAATGTCTCTGCTTTTGAATATGCTATCTAGGTTGGTCATAACTTTTCTTCCAAGGAGTAAGCGTCTTTCAGTTTCATGGCTGCAGTCACCATCTGCAATGATCTTGGAGCCCAAAAAAACAAAGTCTGACACTGTTTCCACTGTTTCCCCATCTATTTCCCATGAAGTGATGGGATCGGATGCCATAATCTTCGTTTTCTGAATGTTGAGCTTTAAGCCAACTTTTTCACTCTCCTCTTTCACTTTCATCAAGAGGCTTTTTAGTTCCTCTTCACTTTCTGCCATAAGGGTGGTGTCATCTGCATATCTGAGGTTATTGATATTTCTCCTGGCAATCTTGATTCCAGCTTGTGCTTCTTCCAGCCCAGTGTTTCTCATGATGTACTCTGCATATAAGTTAAATAAGCAGGGTGACAACATACAGCCTCGATGTACTCCTTTTCCTATTTGGAACCAGTCTGTTGTTCCATGTCCAGTTTGTTGCTTTCTGACCTGCATATAGGTTTCTGAAGAGGCAAGTTGAAATCCATTAGCCAAGCATTTTTTTAAGGAAACAAGAAGCAGCTTATCTTTGACTTTGGTGTGGTGACAGGAAAAATAGGTTTTCTACTGGATCCCTACATGTGTTTGTAGGCAGCTATGTCATAGCTATTTAATATTAGTTTCATTTGAGGCACTCTTTTGTATAAGATTTTATTTTTCAGATATACTTTGGCTTTTTCACTTTTATTTTTTAGGCTGTGCGTGTTACAAAACCTAAAATCCCAGAAGCCATAAGAAGAAATTTTGAGTTAATGTGAGTAATATGCATGGGATCTCAATATTTTTATTTTGGGTTGTCTACATATTTATCTTGCCAGTCTAGAGAAAAAAGTTATGTTTGAGATAATTACACTGGGGAGGAGTATATGTCTATCTTCTGTACTTTAATTCTAATAATACTATCTATTCTGGTGTCTTAATTCCCTCTAGACTCTTATTAGTTTTCTCTTTATATATGGACATTTCAGGAGCAACTTCAGTGGCTAAAGATGCAGTTTGCTGTAGAACTGTTGTTGGAAGCCTAAGGAGCTATAATTTGGATGTGAATAATACCTTGAATTAAATATTAATAGAGGAGAGAAAGAGTCCTAGCTGTTAAGGTTGAAGAGAGTGCCTATATTTTGTTACTGTGTTATAAATGGTAAGAATAAACACATTGGTATCAAGTTTGCTTTTCCATTGTATGTGATTGTGTATCTAAAATTAGATCTGATCTTTATAATTTGCCTTTGGGGAAGCTTTGCCTGCCTTGACTCCTGGTAGTCTTCTCTTTTATGTGTCCAGGGCTGACTGGGAATGAAGAAATTACTTGCTTGACATGAAATTAGTTTCTGAGTGCTTTAGAAGATTCCTTTTAAAGGACTACCTGTTGTAGTCAAAATGTTTTTGTGTGTGTGTAGTCAAGTGTAGGGTGGTATACAGGATGTTTCACTAGTAAAATCAGACACTTCTGAGAGATACAGTCCTTGATACAGAAAAGTCAGCCTTCGGAATCTGGATTTCCCAAGTAAATATAACCATGTAAGGGCTTACATCCGCAGCCCAGAAAGCCAGATTCTGACAATGGGTATCATGACAGGTACTGAAAAGAAGAAACTGAAGTCTTTAGGAAACTAAAGTATTATTATTCTGTCTTCCTAAAAGTCTTTAGGAAACTTGGGAGATAGGTTAAGAGGCAAAATATGACATGCTAGAAAACTAACTTTGCAAAAGTCAAGAATACGAAAGATGGTTAAATACAGGGCATCCAAAAAGTAATAATAGTACTTTATAGAGTGATATACTTCTGAGTCCTTATTGTTCCCAAGTCTGTACCTTCCATTATGCACAATTTTGTTTTCCCTTTTTTATTGTAGAAAAAGAACTCCTTTAAAACTATAAAGCACAGAGTGCTAGACTGAGTAGATCATGAGTCTGATCCATTTATAGAAGAAAAAAATTTCTTGAAGGCTCAGGATGTCTTAGACTTTAAATATAATAGCTTCTGGTGATGGAAAGATGAATACTATGTGTTCTCTGCCCTCAAATAACTCATAGTATCTAGAATATTATTTTATATCTTTTATCAGTATTAACAGGAGGAAAGGAGAGAGGTTGGCAAGGGTGATGTTTGGGGAATCTATTGGAATGTCTGGATTCTGGATCTTTCCTAAGTTTAAAGACTGTTGGAATTCCACAATTAAAGGCTACCTTGGAATAATGCTGTCTAACCTCCCACCTAATAGGTATCTTTTTTTTAATACCCTTCCTTCCATGTAGTCCCCTAGTAGCCATTTGTCCGTGCTTAGTGATGGACCACCTATTTCCATTATTAGGAAGCTCAAATTCTTAGAATGTTCTTTCATATATTGAGCCCCAGTTCACCACCTAATTAAGAACTGCCATCTAGTTCTATCTTCAGTACAACAAGTAGGGCCGCTACACGAGAGTGTCTGCTGGAAGAGGGCCTGAAATCCAGCCCCCTTCTGCTTGCCAAACCATGCACCTGAGGGGCTGCATCTTCCCAGAGGTTAGTGCCTTTTGCTGGTTGGTCCAGTTTAGCTGGAGGCCTAATAGCAAAGGAAGCATTTATATACTCCAGACACTTCCAGATCACAGGGCTTTTCTTGATACAGTTAGTGGAAAAGGTCAGCCTACAGGTTTCCCAGGTGGTTCAGTGGTAGAGAGTCTGCCTGCCATTGCAGGAGACGCAGGAAGCATAGATTCAATCCCTGAGTTGGGAAGATCCCCTAGAGTAGGAAATGGCAACCCATTCTAGTAATCTTGCCAGGATAATTTCATGGATAGAGGAGTCTGGCAGGCTACAGTCCATGAGGTCAGAAAGAGTTGGACATGACTGAGCAACTGAACATGTCAGACTGAAATATATTAAATTTGATTCCTATTTCCGGGTGACTTTGGACAAATCATTTAACCTTTCAACCTCAGGTTTATTATCAGTAAAATAAGATAACACCTCTCTTGCCTACCTTAGTGAGTCAGAAAATTCTTATTGAAAATGATGCTCTGAACCACTGTAGTGTCAGAATTACTATCTATGACTATAGATCATTTCTAATTTTTTATAATTTTTTTTCCCCACAGGGAGGCTGAGAAGACAAAACTTCTTATAGCTGCACAGAAACAAAAGGTTGTGGAGAAAGAAGCTGAGACAGAGAGGAAAAAGGCTGTTATAGGTACTTGGATTTCTTTCTGAAATGGAAGTCTCTAAGTACATGTGCTGTGAGTTTGTCCTGTTCTTTGTCAGCCTCATGTTGGATATTGATGGGACTCAAATAAGATTGCATCATACATGATGGAGAATCCTGGAAATTCCTGTGTATGTTCAGATGTCCTAAAGCCTTTAAACGTAGATGAGGCCAGTACTTGATGAAGTGCTTTGGCTCTCCACTGTGTTGTTGACCCCCTCTGTTGTCTTTCGAGGACAGGGACAGTGGATAGGGTTTGGGAACAGTTATAGCCTCTGGTGGAATAGGGGTTTTGTGTACACAGATTCAGAATAAGGGTTTTTTTTTGCCAAAGCTCAGGATTATAGTATGCATCTTTACTGTTGACATGCAACCTAGTTTTATCTGCATGGATCGATATTGCCATCTCTGAAAGTACACCAGGGTTGCTTATAGCTAATTTTAAGTCACAGGGGCTTCCCTAAAACCCCAGCAGACTGTTAGTCACCTGCTGCCTTAGGTTCTCACTTGTTTATTCCTTGGTTTGCTGAAAGTTTATTTTAAATTAAAATAGTTCGGATATATGGGAATATACAGAGAACAATATAATGAAGGCTTGACATTTTGCCATGTTTCTTTCAGATTGCATTTTCTTTTAGGAAAATGTTATATGAAGCCTCCCTTTGTACCACTCCCTGGTCTTATTTCTTGACCTGTCTTCTCAGAGTACCTTCTGTTCTGAAGTTGACATAAATCTTTTCTGTCCATATTACTTTATGTATGTAACAATTCACAGAATTGTTTTACTACAGAAGTGGTATCAAACTCCACCTTTTATTTACAACTTCCTTTTTTTTTTTTACTAACACTGAGATTTATTCATATTGATACATATAGATCTAGATTCTTTTTTAATTGCCGTGTATACATTTCATTCTGTGAGTGATCCTCATTTGATGGATTACTAATGAAGAGCTAGATTTTGTTTTTCCTTATTACAGATTGTTCTGCAGCAATACCATTATCCATATCTCTCTGCACACATGCAAGAGTTTTTTAGAGAAGTGCTGCTTAACATGTGGTATGGGTCAGTGCCCTATTACATTTTATTAATATTAAAATACAAAAAATTCTTTCCCACAGCTGGTTTGAGAAGCACTGCTCTAGAATATGTATCTCAAAGTAGAATTGCTGAGTCATAGGGTACACACATCTTCAGGTTACAAAAACACTGCCAAGTTGCTCTTCAAAGTGACTCCTCCGTTTTACCCTTTCTTCAGTAGTGTTTGAGTTTCCGTTTCTTTGCTGCCTTATTCAGTTCTTATTTCCACACATCCTCCTCTACCCATGGAGTTACCAGATTTTTAAAAATTTATGCCATTTTGATGATGGACATGAAACCACACAGTTTTGATGAGTTTCCTCGGTTACTGGTGAAGTTGAGTATTGCTTTATGGGACATTCACCTTTCCCTTTTTTTGATGTGTAATTGCCTGTTAAAGTCTTTGGCCATTATTTGATTACTTTTCAAAACTGATTTGTAAAAATTCTTTGTATCTTCTAGATACTAATCCCTTCCCAGGTTTATACATTGCAAATATCTTCTCTCAATTTATGGCATGTCTTTGAACTTTATGATGTCTTTGACATACATATATATTTCATTTTCATGTAATCAGATTCATCGATCTTTTCCTTTCCAGTTTGTGCTTTTCCTATCTTGTTTAAGAATTCTTTCCCAAACCCAAAATAATAATTTTGTTCTAAAAGTTATAAAGTTTTTCTTCTCATATATAGATCTTGAGCTCATCTGCAGTGTATTTTAATGTTTAGTGTGATATAGAAATTCAGTTTTAGTTCAGTTCAGTCGCTCAGTGAATCTGCCCCTTTGCAACCCAATGAACTGCAGCAAGAGAGGCTTCCCTGTCTATCACCAGCTCCCAGCGATTGATCAGACTCATGTCCATCAAGTCAGTGATGCTATCCAACCATCTCATCCTCTGTTGTCCCCTTCTCCTCCTGCCTTCACTCTTTCCCAGCATCAGGGTCTTTTCTCAGGAGTCAGTTCTTCGCATCAGGTGACCAAAGTATTGGAGCTTCAGCATCAGTCCTTCGAATAAATATTCAGGACTGATTTCCTTTAGAATTTAGAGTTCCAATGAACTCTCAAGAGTCTTCTCCAACACCACAGTTCAAAAGCGTCAATTCTTTGGCACTCAGCTTTCTTTATGGTCCAACTCTCATATCCATACACAACTACTGGAAGAACCATAGCTTTGATTAGACAGACCTTTGTTAGCAAAGTAATGTCTCTGCTTTTTAATATGCTGCCTAGGTAATAACTTTTCTTCCAAGGAGCAAGCAAGAAAATAACTTTTCTTCCAAGTCTTTTGATTTCATGGCTGCAGTCATCATCTCCAGTGATTTTGGAGTCCAAGAAAATAAAGTCTGTCACTGTTTCCATTGTTTTCCCATCTATTTGCCATGAAGTGATGGGACCAGATGCCATGATCTTCGTTTTTTGAATGTTGAGTTTTAAGCCAACTTTTTCACTCTCCTCTTTCACTTTCATCAAGAGGCTCTTCAGTTCCTCTTCGCTTTCAGCCATAATGGTGGTGTCATCTGCATATCTGAGGTTATTGATAATTCTCCTGGCAATATTGATTCCAGCTTGTGCTTCATCCAAGCCCAGCATTTCACATGATGTACTCTGCATATGAGTTAAATAAGCAGGGTGACAATATACAGCCTTGATGTACTCCTTTCCCAATTTGGAACCAGTCCTTTGTTCCATGTCCGGTTCTAATTGTTGCTTCTTGACCTGCATACAGATTTCTCAGGAGGCAGGTAGGTGGTCTGGTAGTTCTGTCTCTTTTTTCCCACAGTTGGTTGTGATCCACACAGTCAAAGGCTCTAGCATAGTCAGTAAAGCAGAAGTAGATGTTTTTCTGAAACTTTTGTTTTTTTGATGATCCAATGGATGTTGGCAATTTGATCTCTGGTTCCTCTGCCTTTTCAAAATCGAGCTTTAACATCTGAAAATTCTCGGTTCACGAACTGTTGGAGCCTCACTTGGAGAATTTTGAGCATTCCTTTGCTAGCATGTGAGATGAGTGCAATTGTGCAGTAGTTCGAACATTCTTTGGCATTACCTTTCTTTGGGATTGGAATGAAAACTGACCTTTTCCAGTCCTCTGGCCACTGCTGAGTTTTCCAAATTTGTTGGCATATTGAGTGTGACACTTTAACAGCATCATCTTTTAGGATTTGAAATAGTTCAACTGAAATTCCATCACCTCCGCTAGCTTTGTTCGTAGTGATGTTTCCCCAAGGCCCGCTTGACTTAGGACTAGGTGAGTGATCACACCATCGTGATTATCTGGGTCATGAAGATCTTTTTTGTATAGTTCTTCTGTATATCTTTTGTATAGTCTCTTCTTAATATCTTCTGCTTCTGTTAGGTCCATACCATTTCTGTCCTTTATTGTACCCATCTTTGCATGAAGTGTTCCTTTGGTATCTCTAATTTTCTTGAAGAGATCTCTAGTCTTTCCCATCCTGTTGTTTTCCTCTATTTCTTTGCATTGATCACTGAGGAAGACTTTCTTATCTCTCCCTGCTATTCTTTGGAACTCTGCATTCAAATGGGTATCTTTCATTTTCTCCTTTGCCTTTAACTTCTCTTCTTTTCTCAGCTATTTGTAAGGCCTCCTCAGACAACCATTTGTCCTTTTTGCATTTCTTTTTCTTAGGGATGGTCTTGATCACTGCCTCCTGTACAATGTCACAAACCTCTGTCCCTAGTTCTTCAGGCACTATCAAATCTAATCCGTTTAACCTTTTCCAAATGGCAAACTATCTTAGACTACTGAGTAGTTCCTTATTCCCTTTATTTATTTCTAATGCCACATCTGTCATATAAGATGATCCTATATATAATTTGTTTTGTTGCTTGGGTTTCTGTTTTCTTTCAATTTCTTTGTCTTTCGTTTTCCAGTAATACCTTGCTTTAATTACTATAGCTTTTATTTTAAGTCTTGCTATCTGATAGAGCAAGTCTGTTTCTTCACTATTCCTCTTAACTGTTCCTATTTCTGAAATTGTATTGGACTATTCTAAGCCCTAATTCCTCCATGTAAATTTTAGAACCAGCTCAAGTTCTATAAAATACTGTTGAGTTTTTATTGTAGTCACATTACTTGTATATGGTATATCAGTTTGAAGAGAATCATAGTATTTATGATATTGAATTTTATAAATCTATTGCATTTCTCCATTTATGAGAATGAAAAATGAAAGAATGACCTTTCAAAAAAAGGTATCATAATCTTCTCTTCATAGTTCCTACACACTCTTTGTTAGAGACTTATTTCTATATATTCCTCAAATACTTTGCTAGTACAGATAGGCTCTTTTTTTCAAGACACATTGTTTAACTTTTTACTTCTGTTGGTATGCTGTTGATTTTTTCATTTAGCAGTCTTCCTGAAAATGCTGTTGTTTGTAATATTCTCTTGGATTTCTCAAGTAATCATATTGTCTTCAGATCAGGACAGTTCTGGTTTTTTCGCTGTACTCTGCACTTTTTAGTTCTTAACTACTTTAGGCTATGACTTGCAGTATAGTGCTGAAAAGAAAGATGGTAAACAGGTATTCTTGTCTTGTTCTAACTTTAAAAACACAGTCCCAGTGATGTTTGCTATACTTAACTTTTATCGGTTGATGAAGTTTCCTTCTGTTTCTTGCTTGCCAAGGGTTTTTATCATGAATGACTGCTAAAACTTTTAGTTTTTTTCTAAATCTGTTAAGATGACCATATAGTTTTTCTTTTTAAAGCAGTTAATATGATGATTATATTAATAGATTTTCTCTTAAAAGTTATTTTGTCTTCATGGGATAAATTCATTTGCTCATAAAGTAGGTGGTTAATTTACCCTAATACATTTTATATGACTTGCTTTAATTTCTTTTATTTTTTTACTTTTATTTTCATAAATGGTCAGCTGCTTTTTTTTTCTTATTTTCTTATTCTTAGGATTTTGGGGGGTGTTGTTTGTTTTTGTATGTTTGTTGTATCCTGGTTACACTAGCCTCAAAATGAGTTAGAGGGCATTCTTTTTTCCATGTTCTGAGCATTTTGTATAAAATATATATTATCTCCTCTTTGTAGATTTGCTGGAACTCAGTTAGAAAAACCATCTTGGTAAAGTGGAGTTTGTGCTTTTTTGTATGCTCATTTGATTTTTATTGCAGCATTTAATCTGCAGATTTAATTTCTGTATTGTATAAGGTGTTTGTTTCTTTTTTAAGTCAATTTTGGTAGTTATGTTTTTATCTGCTATTTCAAAATTGAGGGCATAAATCTGTAAAGTTCTCATGATATTTTAAAAATAAACCCTCTACTAAGTCTGTTTGCCCCTTGTCATTTCCTGGTATTGTTTATTTGTGCCTTCTGTTTTGCTGGATCAGAGATTGGTTTTTTTTATCTTTTCAGAGAACTAGATGTTGATTTGGTTGATTCTTTTGTTACTTTCTTTTAAATTATTATTTTACACTTATTTTTAAAATTTTCTACCTAGAGTTTACTTATTGGTTCTTTTCTAATTTCTTGAGTGACTTAATTCTTTAGGTTTTAATCTTTTCTAATGGAAAAGTGTAAAATTAGACATTTTCTTCCAAGTTCTGCTTTTAGGTACATCTCACCAGTTTTGAATATAATTTAATTTATTTGTGTTTGGTTTTTGTTTTGTTTTTAATTTCCATTATTTCTGCTTTGACTCATGAATTATTAATAGTATATTTTCAATTTCTAATTGAGTGAATTCTCCGGAGGCTACTTTTTTTATTGTTGATTTCTGCATTGTAATCAGAAAACATGACCTGTTATATGGATTCCTAAGTATTTGTTGAAGTTTGTTTTGTGGACTATCAAGTACATGGTCCCTTTTTGGTAGATGTTCTGTGTGTGCTCGAAGAGACTGAATGTCTGTTCGCCGTTTGTTGGGTGCAGGTTTCTCTGTATACGCATCATGTCAGGATTATGAACTGCATTGTTCACATCTTGTGTGCTCTTCTAGCTTTTGTCCTCTTGAGCTATCAGTTACTGAGATGGTGTGTTAAAATCTCCCACTATGACCATGCATTTGTTGACTTGTAATTTTTTCTTTATGTAACCTAGGGCTATATCTTTAAAAGTGTTCAGTTTCAGAACTGCATTATTACATCTCTGGAGAATTGGCGCTGTTATGTAATAACCCTCCTTTATAACCAGCCATGCTTGTTGGCTTAAGGTCTATTTTGTCTGATGATAATATGACAGATTTTTCTTGGTTAGTTATTTTCTTGATGTATATTTTCACATCCTTTTACTTTCAACTTTTCTATGTCATTATGTTTTAGGTGTGTCTCTTGTAAACAGCATATAGCTGGATTTTGTTATCTTATCCAATGTGAGAATCTGTCTTTTAACTGGTGAGTTTAGTCTTTTTATATTTATTGTGGTTACTGCTATATTTGGACTTGTTTTATCATTTAATTTTGTGCCATTTACCATGCTTCTTTCCCCCCCTTTTTTGACTGATATTGAATTGATTATCTTTTCTTTATTCTTTTCCTCCTTTGACTTGATTGGAAGTTTTATGTTCTATTTCTTGAATGTATAACTAGGCATTGCCCGTAAAATGCTACAAGCAGACCTGACTTGAGAGACTCTAGATTTAATCATTCTTTTCATACTCTTCTTGAATAATACCTTAGGATGCTTTAGCTCTATCACTGTCTTCCAATTTTACATATTATTGTTGCCTGATATTTTAGTTTGTGTTGTTTTCATTCCCCCATTAATTATTATCATCGATTCTTACAGTAAAATATTTTATTTTTATTTAAATGTATTATGTAATTTTTTTCCTCTCCATTGCTTCTGGCAATTCATTTCTTTTTTTCTGCTAGCTTTTTTTCAGTGAAGGCTGAGAAATGGAAAACTTACTCAGTCTTCTGTGGTCTGAAATAATTTTAACTTCATTCTTGAATGGTAATTTAACCTATAGTTCTAAGCCCAACTCAGCTTCCTTTTCTATGTAACGTTGGCAGTAATATTTTGGTTTTGTTTGGCCTCTTCTCCTTGCTTTACTTTTAAGAATTTTCTATCTTGGGGTTGTCTCTAATTTCACTGTGATACGTCACTGGGACGGAAGGTAGAGTGTTTTAGTTTCACTGGAGTTGGAGCCCTTTAGAAGGTCTTGGGTTTTATATGGGGATTTTAGTTTTACCATCTCAAGACGTCATCTCCCAGCCCTGCATGGGCAGTAACCCAAGGCCCGCCCTCTTGCTTGTCTAATATCCACTCCCAGGGCTGCGCTCATACGGGCTGTCAGCGCTCCCTTTCCTTGTGTCTCTTGAAGATCTCAGTTACACATTAGGAAACAATTTTGTTCTGTTTTATCTTGCATTTTAAGATGTTGATAGCTGAAGGGTTTCTCATTAGCCTGATCCACCAGTTTTCTTAACTAGGGGTCTGGTCATGCTGTTTGTTGGTTCATGCCCACATGTCAGAGAACAGTGTGAATTGGAATTACTGCATCATTTCCCCATGTTAAGACACCATTCTCTGGGTTCTGGCTGCAGGCTGTAGATTCCTCACCTTTTATTTGAATTTTATTGAGTTTCTGCTTATTGCTAAATTTTTGGCCCAGCTGAACATAGTCTGTTTTTAGGATGGTATGATGATAGATTGAGTTTATGCTGTTGGGGATATAGGGAAGTATGCCTTGAAGTAGTTCGTAAAGGATCCTGCCTTTTGGAAAGAAGAAACCACTTGGAAGTGTTCTTTCCATTATGCGCTTCCTCCAGAGGCCAAAGAGAAGATATGTTAAAATACTCAACTTCTTTGACTGAAAAGGAGAATTGAGAATGTTCTTCAAGAATTGTAGTGGTTATGTTGAAAGTGTAAAATTAGAGTCTTTCTTCCCTGGTTCTGGATCCTTTAGTTAGACCAGAGAGTTCCTAAGGCTGTGTTGTTTTCCCTGCCTATAATTGCCTGCTGCAGCTACCTTGTTCACTGCCAGCACATTTTCACATGCTCAGATGAATTACCCTGCTTTTTCTCTTTAGGTCTGTAGCAGTCAGAATACTTCTCTGGTAACTCTTCATGACATCATTTCCCTGATAGTTACTTAACAGTTGATCTTGAGTATATATTAAAGCTAAAGTCCTTAGCCTTTCACTCAAAACAGGGGTCTCTTAGCCCTCTCTGTAGTCTTTGTGTTATCTTCTCTTGTCAGCTGGCTCTTTTATCACCTCTGCACTGTGACTTGCTAATTCGTTTCTTCTTGTTTTCATTTACACTTTCTGCCAGGTCCTCTTAAGTTCTCTGTATTATTTTCTTTTAAGATTTCTTCTAGATGACCTTCCTTGGCTTATCTTCCACATTCGTTCTTTCTCCTGCCACAATATATAAATGTCCTGTGTTGCCATACACTTGTGTTGCTCTGTTTTTGTTTTGAGTACTTTCATGAAGTATCTTGTTTTCCCCATTAACTTGTGGATCACTGCCATTTAATCCCATGAAGGACTGAAACTGTTACGTTTTGTATTCCTCCTTCCCACAAAACAAACACTGTCCAAATAAAACAGTGAAGTAGGAAATAAATTTCCTTTTTTCTGATGAGTTGTTTATAGTTTGGATAGATAAAACAGTGAAACATTTAGGCTATAAAGTGTTATATAATTAAATGTAAGCTATGTGCTGCTGTTTTCTAAGTAGCTCTGGAACTAGAGAAATGTTTTTGAAGGTGTCTTGTTTTGTATATAATTATAGAAGCAGAGAAGATTGCACAAGTGGCAAAAATTCGGTTTCAGCAGAAGGTGATGGAGAAAGAAACCGAAAAGCGCATTTCTGAAATTGAAGGTACCACAGGGAGAAAAGAAACTGACCATCCTGAACTGCTTCGCTGTCTCAGGGACTGGGTCTGGGTTATGACGGGTGGGCCATAGAGAGAATAATCTGGTCTGGAGGAAGTAGCTAGTTTAATAGTCTAGACAAATATTTTTTAAATTGCCATTGCATATTTAGTTCTTTGGTTTGTAACTATGGTAAACTCAACCTTTTATTTTCCATTGTTAAATTAGGATTTATTTGTTCTCAGGTAAAGTAATCAGTTTTAAAGAATATACCACCAGTTTCTTTTCTTTGGCTTGTCAACCAAAAAAATAACCAGACAATTAGTTGGGAAAAAAAGAAGCCCCAGTTTTTATCTTCCAAACTCTTGATTACACATAGTGAGAAATCGATGTTCTTAGTTCACAGTCTTAAAGGTAAAATATTCAGCCTCTTTTGCTTATATGATGCTGCTTCCTATCATTCTGCATTAACTGATTCTGGATCCAGTTTGAAGGGGATGGAGACAGTGCAATAAATAGAGCCAGGTGCTCATGTCTGAACTTATTTAGTTAACGCCTAGAGCCTGGGTGGGGTATGAGGCTTTGAGTGATGAGGGGTGGTGGAAAGAAGGAACAGCTTCAAGTTGAAAATGAAGTGGGTTCAGGTGAACTGAGTTATTTAACTTGACATTGTCAAAAGTATCCCACCTTTGAGAAGGAGCTGTCTGGGGACTGGGATTTGAAAACTGCTAACACTGTTACATGCCTTAGAAGTAAAGTAAATGATTGTAATATCAGGCAGTGGATAAATGGGTTTATGCTTCAGGTAGAGTCTGAACTCTCGCCCAGAGCTGAGGAAATGGGTTGCATCTTTGCTTTGTTTTAAACACCCTGACTGTTTTGCTTACTAGATGCTGCATTTCTGGCCCGAGAGAAGGCGAAAGCAGATGCTGAGTATTATGCCGCACACAAATACGCCACCTCAAACAAGGTGACTGGCTCTCTGTGCCACTGTCCTAGTAATAGAGTTTGGGTATTTCCTTTCCCTTGTGGAGAGTTCTAACATGATAGAGGTGATTTTATCCAGTGTCAAGAAAGGATGGTTACTACCACAGCCTCTAGAATCAGCCATTCACTTCCAAAAGCATATAATGCACATTCTATGAGAAGAGAACTTTGTATGGTTCCTTATAAAAGTGAGGAACTAGGAAAAAGGCAAGCAGATATATAAACCCAGGTTAAGTGCCATAAATTCATTCATTTGTACTGCTGAATAAGAGCTCAGTAATCAGGAAAGTTAAAGGTCTTCTCCTGAAATGACAAGAGTGACAGGAGAAGAGTAAAGTTCATTTAAAATTGCCCTCAGATAAGGTAGCCCTGGGGGGTAAATGCTGAGCTTGTTCGAAGCAGCGTTTCTAATCAGACAAATTCTTAGCATTTTGGGGTGAGATGCTTTTTCATTGTTGAAGACTTGTCTTATACATTATGGTATATTTTGCTTTGCTGGCCCTTTCCTACTAAACTATCAGTTTTGCTCACCAATTATTTTAACAATACACAGAGTGCGCGCGCGCACACACACACACACCCACACCCACACCCCCAAATCCCCCTAATTGAGTAATGCTTGTTTGTTGGATTTAAAAAATGCTATAGTCATGAGAAATTTCATATGTGTATCTTGAGAAAGGAGGTTGGGTGATATATGGGTTAAACAGTGTTTGTATAGACACTGGGGTGAGTTTATATCTAGAGAGGACAGACCTGTTAGTAGGATTTATTTAATTAAAAGTCAACTGGAACCGCTAGTAGTCTCAAAAGGAAAGAATATGACCAAGGTCTAGAAAGTATTAATTATACAGTAGAGTGGAACAGAGAAAAAGCTGAGAAGGGGGTTGCTAAAGTGTACGATGCAGTTTGAAGGGTTAGAATCAAGATTTAAAGTGTAGACAGGGCTTCAACTTTTTCTCTTTAGAAAGGAACAACATAGTCTCTGTTCAGAAGAAATTTTAAGATATGATAGGTTGTCAGAACAGAGTTGTTAGTACTTTGAAATCCATATAAATTTAGAAATAAACTTAATATATTGGAGGTTGCAGCTCTATAGAAACAGAATAGAATTTGGTCAAGATGAAGGCAAGATGAGAAATTTCAGTTTCCAAACCAGTGATCCAAATCTGTCTTGGGAAGAGCTGGCCAGACACAAGTATCAAGACTTTGTCGTTGAGGTCAGCCTTAGGCTGAAAGGGGCAGTAGTTTATGTCATTGTGAAAAATGCTGTTGATGTGATAGCCACACTTCAAAATGAGAAAGGGTCATTGGTAATGATTCATAGTTGAGGAATGATATTCAGGAGAGCAATCGGGAAACTCTGTGTTAGGAAAGAGAGAGAGGAATATTGCACCAAAGTGTCCTGATGCCTGTGCTCTTGTTTGCCTCTCACAGCACAAACTGACCCCGGAATATCTGGAGCTCAAAAGGTACCAGGCCATTGCTTCTAACAGTAAGATCTACTTTGGCAACAGCATCCCTAGCATGTTCGTGGACTCCTCTTGTGCTTGGAAATATTCAGATGTTAGGACTGAAACAAAAGGTTCTCTCCCCTCTAAGGAGGCTCTTGAACCCTCTGGAGAGAGCCCCATCCAAAACAAGGAGAATACAGGTTGATGCAACAGACAGAAATGTTCTCCAGTATCAAGATCTGGCCCAAGGGGTTAAGTGGGAACAATGGTTATACAACTCTTCAGACTTACAGAGAACTCATGCTCTGTCTGCTCTGCCTCTCCTGCGGTCGTCCTGATTTATCAGCTGATTGCAGGATAGAACTAGCTGTCTGCACCCAGATGGTCTTTTCAGCTGCAGTTTTATCAACTATCCTGAGTGTGTTCCTTTCTAAACTGGTACTCATGAATGAGAGAAAGTCTGATGCTAAGACACTGCCTGCACTGGAATGTTAAACACTAGATATATGATAAGCTGTGTTTTACTAAGCTGAAATGTATTGAATAATGTTTACATTGGTCCCTGGGGGAATGTGTGTTCAGCCATTCAAGAGATTGGAGGCCAGAGAGAAGATGGCCGTAATGTGGTAAGTGTAATGAAGACTGATTGCTTCGGGACCCAGGCTCTCTCTCTGGGGTCCAGTCCTGGCATTCATCCCTGTGATTAGCATCTAGTCCACAGAAGTTCTTCAGGAAATGATCTTCTGCTTGAGCAACCATTTACTTGATAAGATTCTCACCTGTTTGATTTCCTGTAGTCAAGATGGTGGCCTGCTGGGTCGTGCACCATGCCACCCAATCAGAGATTCTTCAGAGAGATTCCTAATCATTAGTTTATTGCTTTAGTAAGCTCAGAGATAGAGCTTGGTTTGAAGTTTGGGGTGAGATGAAACCTTTGCTTTGAACCAAAGCTCTGGGAGATATGCATTCTCCTCCATTAGGTGATGGATGTCTGTGTCACTGTCTCAGGCCATATGTGACAAGGTGCCTGGTTTTTAGCCACAGACAACTCCTTATATGTCACCTCTCAGCTCTGACCAAGAGTGGAACAAAGACTTTAAAAAGAAATAGGAGCAGTATCCAGTTCCTAGCTGTTCACTGCACAGTATTGTATCATAACTGCAGGAAGTTTTTATTTTTAAAACTGGATTTGGGGTGCTTTCATTTGCCCCAGTACCTCTGCCTAAAGGTCAAATCCTGGGGCTGCCATGGTTACTAGCCCACAGATTCTCCTTCTGAAGTTGTTTAGGACTCCACATAGGGTGGAACAAGGAGTAACCTAGAAAGCATCCTTGGTCATCTTTGTCTCCGTCCCTCCTGGCCCAGAGATGCTAAAATCGAAGTTGTTCCCCAGCTTTTACCTCACCTAGGAGATCAGGATTATTCCAGTGACTTCCTGGGCAGCCAGTGGATTTAAATTTCCATGGGATGCTGGTAAGAGTTAGCCTGTGGCTATGGGAGATCTGTTTCATCTGGACCTTTTTTACCTTAAGATTAAGTTTCCTGAATCAGTGTGCCCTGTAATTAGGCCGGAGTTTATGCAGTTTTAAGACACCTTTTATGTACGCTACATTCAAGCCAGACAGAAAATTCATGGGACCACTTCCAGAAACCTTTAAGCTAACTATCAGTCTCACGACAGCCTGTGGGTTGTGCCAAACACTTAATGTGGGAAAGGAATCCAGATTCAGGGTCTTTTCCCTAGGCCTTATCCTGTAAAGGCATTCGTAATATGGAAAGGATTTTTGTTTTTGCTCATCTAATTATATACATTCTCTTTATGAATGAGTTTTGTGTTCTCTAGCCCTCTTTAAAAGGTCTTTGGAACTATATAATAAACTGTCATATGTTGCTGCGTATAAATAATGATTGCTGTGGGAAGTCTGGATCATTGACCTTTGTGCTTTCATTCCTAGAGATGTTTCCTATTCCTGTGAGCTAAAAGCTGTTGCCCCAAAGTGGTGGATGTGGGTTTTCTTACAAGTCACAAGCCCTGGTGGCAAAGTTGAGGAACAGGGAAGTAGCACTGTGAAGTTTTCGAGAAAGGACTTTTGTTTAAACTCGTCGTGGAGTGTGCTTCCCTGTGCTCACTGGAGCTCTCAGTCTGTCCTCCCTTCAGGGATGTTCCTTTTGGTAATCTTGAAGTCTAAATTTTTATGTGAAATGCTACCTTTTTAAAAAAAGACACTAAATAAAATTATTTTACTATCAGTGATTCGTGTTTTTCCCATGTGTCTCCATTCTTCTCTGTTGCTTATCTTGCTCCGCAAGCTGTCCTGCCTGTTTCAGCTCAGGGGCCAGTTTATTTATTAGTTTATCTTACTGTAGACTCTCTTCTTACACTCTTCCCAGAAACCTCATGTAAGAATTTTGAAAGCAGGGTTTCCATTCTTTGCTGACTCATGGAATTTAACAAGGGATGTTCCGATTCTTTGTGAGATGCAGCCAGCAGCAGAGGAGGGGTGGGGGAGGATGGCACATCATGCCCCTCAGGGACGGCCCAAGAGCTAAGGAGGGGAGGGGCATTATCCTGAAGGTGGAGGAAAGACAAACTGCATCATAACTTTATGGGATCCACCCCATGCTGTCCCACATCTGTGGCTACAAACCAGGGAAATTGAATCCAAATTGATTATCCTGTAGGCTTTTGGTAAGTCTTAGAATGAAGTGATTTAGATATAAGTGATTTCTTCCTCTCTCTGTGGGGGAGGAATTTTGTGAATGAGATACTGTGGCTTCTCCTTGCCTTGGGATTAAGTCCCCGATGTTTTCATGCAAGGTTCTTTGGGATTTGCTCTCACTGAGCTCTCCAGCCCAGGTGCTTGTAGCTTCTGTCTCTTTGCATGTATTATTCCATCCACCTGGTCTACTTTTTCTCCCTATAGCGCTAACCTTGTTAACTCCTATAGCGTCTTCACTTCTTCAGAGAGAGCTCCTGGAACTGCCTGCTCAGGTCAGACCCCGCATTGCCCTGTTTTTAACCACATAACCTCGCATTACCTGTTCTCACAGATGTTTAGCTCTCTGGGTGCAGAGACTGTGGCCACGCTCTTCCTGGGATAATATCTGTTGCTAATACCGTGCACAGTGCTTGGCACATATGAGTGGCACAAACGAAAGGATGAGTGTGAAAGGCAGGTAAATGAGTAGTGGGGGAGAAAACAAGGACACAAAAGTTAGGCTAGAGTGTCCATGACAGGACGTAGCATGTAATGATGGGAAATTACATATTGTGCCAACTTGTTGACATGTCCTTATGGAGCTTGTCAGTAGGTTGAGCAAGATCTGTGTATGCACTTGGAACAGTGATTTGCAGTGCTGTTTGTTGGGGTGCACTACTTCACCCAGCCTTTTGGAGTCAATATATGTTTCTCTCTCTGAGTAGACTGTAAGTTCCTGTGATGGACAGAGAGCACAGTGCTGATACAGGTGTATCAGAAAACTCAAGATTGAATTATGTCTTCAGCATCAGTGACCTAAGTGATAGCTGGATTTTAACCTCAACCACAGCCCTCCAGGAACATCTCAGCAAGCTGGGCCAGCTTCTCACCTTTCCTCTGGTCTGTTGTCTTTGTGTAAGCATTTAAAGTTAGTTTATTGTTAATTCATTGCTCACCCCCCTAAATGCCCATTCCTCTATAACTCAGAATGACATTTTACTTATTTTCCTAACCATATTTCTTTGGAATTAGTGCCTTTCATCTTTTTTTCCTATTATCGCCTATCCATTTTTCTGTCTTCCATCTGCCATGGGCTGAATATGTCCCCCTAAAAGTCATGTTGAAGTTCTAATGCCCCATGTGATGGTGTTTGGAGGTGGGACCTTTGAAAGGTAATTAAGTTGTAAAGGGTGATACTCTGTTTATGAATTAGTACTTTTATAAGAAGAGACATGGGAAAGATGTCTTGCTGGGCCATGTGAGGACACAGCCAGAAGGCCATCTACAAGGCAGGAAGAGAGCTCTCACCAGACAGCAGGTCTGCTACCACTTTGGTTTTGGACTTCCCTGTATCTAGAGCTGTGAGAAATGAATGTTGTTTGTCTAAGCCACCAGTTTTTGGTATTTTGTTATAGTGGCTATTAGGGTGATTCAGCAAATTAATAGGCAAGTTGTAATAGTGTGGTGAGTACCATAGCAGGCTAGTCACTGGAGGCAAGGTGAGGGTCAGTACAGCCTGATGGTTTCTAGGAAGAAATGTCAGGTCTGAGCCAGGTATTTTAAGGATACACAGAAGGCAGCCAGCCAACTGAAGAAAAGGATGTGTTCCAGGTATTAGGAGCACCAGATGCTATTTTATCTTAAAATTCAATTCCCTGGGTCCCCAAGCTTCAGCAGTGCCGTGCATGCAGTTACCATGGTTTTCACTGCAGGGTTCCTCCCACACTGGAAGGTGCAGCCATTCTGCACATAACTCAGATATGCACAAGCATTCATACCCTGAGGGATAACCCTCAACCAGTGGAAGAGAGGAGCACAAATGCTCAGAGAGGAGGTTACCCCTGAAACCTTTTCGATGGAGACAGCAACCCTCCTGACACAACAGGAGAAACAGTGTAAGCTTCAAATGAAATAGAGCAAATGTTTGAGTGCCTGGTATGTGCACTCAAAAACTAAATGTGTTAAGTATTAGACAACAGTGAACAAAACAGTAGTGAATAAGACATATAATCTTTGTTCTCTTAGAATCAACAGACTCATGGAAAGGTAGATTTTAATCAAAGAATTCCAACTATGATAAGTTTATATAAATGGGAGAAATGTAGTACTAGGAGTATGAAAAAGGAGGAGGAGATAAAGAATGCAAAAATGTAGCTAGCCAGTTAAAGATCAGGGAATAACAACAAAAATTTTTAACAAAAAAATTTTTTTATTGGGCGAAGGATCTCTAGACATTTCTTCGGAGAAGATACTCAAATGGCTAAAATAAACATGAAAGATGTTTAACATCGTTAGTCGTTAGGGAAATATCGATCAAAACAATGAGATAGCACTTTATACCCATTACAGTAACTGTAACAAAAAAGACAATGACAAGTATTGGCAAGGATGTGGAGAAATTGAAGACCTCATACATTACTAGTAGTAGTGTAAACTAGTAGTTATTTTGGACTATGTTGTGACAGTTCCTCAAAATGATAAACAGAATTAACCGTGTAACCCAGCAGTTCCACTTCTAGATACCTACCCAGAAGAATCAAAACATGTCCACACAAAGTGAACTGTGTGCTTTAAAAGAGTGAATTGTATGTGACTTACATCCCAATAAAGCTGTTATTTTAAAAAATGCTCACATGTGAAGCCTTATAATGTGAAGATCTCAGTTCAAGAACCTTCCAAGAATAGACCAAAGTTTGATACAGGTGTAACATTAGCAAAAGTAGAAGCACCAAAAAAGTGAGACTGGTAAGGTAGGTGTCAAGAGGGGAGGAGGAATGTGGTGGACCTTCTGAGCCTTGTTACATATCAGTGATATTTCCAAAGGTTATAAACCTTCTACCAAAACATTGCAGGATTTGAAATCTAAAGCACAATAACATTTATATTAGCACCCCAAACTGTGAAATAGGTATAAATCTAACAAAATGTGTGTCTGTTAAAATCTATATAAGGAAAACTACAGAACTTCAGTAAATCAATGAAGAGTTGATGATATAGATGAGGATATTCCATGTTTGTGGATAGGAAGACAATACTGTCAGCGTGTTACTTCTTTCTAACCTATAGATCTATAGTCAATGCAATCTCAGTTAAAATCCCAACAGGTTATTTTATGAATATTGACAATGATTCTAAAGCATATATGGAGAAGTAGAATAGATGGTGTAATAGTGAAGAACCAAGTTGGAGGCCATGACCTAAGTTCAAGACTTATAAAACTACAGTGATCAAGACTGTTGTTGGCAAAAAAACAAAGAGACAAGTAGATTAATGGGACAGAAAAGAGAGTCCAGAAATGGACCCACATACTCAGCCAGTCTTTGTCACAGAACAAAGGCAATGCAATGGAGAAAAAATAGTCTTTTCAACAAATTGTGCTGGAATAACTGGACATACACATGCAAATATACCACTCTGGTTCAGGACATAATAGAGGCAGGGAGTATATGAGAACTCTGTATCTTCTGCTCAATTTTGCTATAAAACTGCTCCAGAAACAAAATCTTAGTAATGAAAGGTCTATTAAAAATTCACGAATTAAAAAAAAACACCTTCTAAGGTTTTTAAGCAGGGAAATTGATTAGGTAACTTGAAAACTGCCCTTTCTGCACACGTTTACCAGTCCAACGTTTTCAAGCATTTCAAAGTCCATAATTGACCTCATTGTGTAATGTCTGCAAACAAATGTTTGCAAGCAACTCAGAATAACCATCAGTGGATGCTGATTTCACAGAAGGTGCTGCAAGGACTACAGCAGGGTATATGAAAGTGTTAGTTGCTCAGTTGTGTCTGACTTTGCAATCGCATCGACTATAGCCCACCAGGCTCCTCTATCCATGGAATTCCCAGGCAAGAATACTGGAGTGGGTAGCTGTTCCATTCTCCAGGGGATCTTCCCAACTCAGGGATCAAACCTGAGTTTCCCACATTGTAGGCAGATTCTTTTACTATTTGAGTCTCCAGGGAAGCCTATGGATATGGATATGGGCTTCCCTGGTGGCTCAAGTGATAAAGAACCCACCTGCAATGCAGGAGACCTAGGTTCAGTCCCTAAGTTGGGCAGATCCCCTCGGGAAGGGAATAGCTACCCACTCCAGTATTCTGGTCTGGAGAATTCCATGGACTGTATAGTCCATGTGGTCACAAAGAGTCAGGACTGAGCAACATTCACACTTCAAGCTAATTACCTCTACCTAGGTTCTTCATGCCCAAACCTATCACTGGCTGTGGCTCCTTCCCAGCTTAGTAGCCCCACATGTAATGCATATAGGAATGCAGCCTAATACGGTTGTTTAATGGAAGCAAATAGTCTGCTGTGGAAAAATAGAGTTCTGGAATTAGTGAAAAATAGTAAAGTTGAAACAATTTAATGAATTTTAGTGCTAACTTGGCTCCCACTTCTTTTCCTCAGGTTTTCCTACATCAGTGCAAAGGTGATACTTTCCTCTTCCACCTGCTTGTTGAGGGCAGATTGCATTTCCTAGAACGAACCACAACCATATCTTTCACCCCTCATTCTCTTCTGTAGTGTGTCCACCACCACTTCCCCATCAAGAAAGGAAACCTAATTCCTATCTGTTTGGACTGGGGTTGGCTTTTGGGAATTACTTGCAATAAATAAAATGGTTCTAATGTTTTCTATAATATATAGTAGGAAACAGTAGATTTCTTTAGATTTTGAAAAAGATTTATTATTACAAATTTGCCATAAAATAATGTCTAGATTCTGAGACATTGCTATTAATAGTAAGATTTATCTCAAAGAATAAATCAGCAAAGCATTAATTGTCTTAAATACAAATACAAATGAGAACAGTTATCAAATACCAACTAGGTAATCATTTTATTATGGTTAAATATACATAAAGTATATCATTTTAACATTTTAAAACGTACGGGTCAGTGGCATTAAGCACAATCACAACTTTGTACAACCATCACCATTATCCATTTCTGGAACTTTAAAAAAAATTCGCTATATTAACAAAAATTTTCTCACAAGGCCCTTTACTGGTTCGTGGGCTGATGAAACCAAAAGTGCGGTGTTGTGGCTCCTGCCAGGAGTGATTCTAGCCTTCACCTGTGCCAGTCCTCGCTATGAACAGAAGAGCAGATTACTTGGTTACTGAGGAAGAGATCAGTCTTACTAGAGGACCATCAGGCCTGGGCTTCAACATCATCGGTAGGACAGATCAGCAGTATGTCTCCAATGACAGTAGCATCTTCATCAGCCACATCAAAGAGAACAGGGCTGTGGCCCTGGATGGGTGGCTCCAGGAGGGTGATAAGATCTGCTCCGTCAATGGCCGCGACCTAAAGAATCTGCTGCACCAGGATGCCATAGACCTTTTCCGTAATGCAGGCTATGCTGTGTCCATGAGAGTGCAGCACAGGTTACAGGTGCAGAATGGGACCAGTTTAGTTCAGTCGCTCAGTCGTGTCCGACTCTTTGTGACCCCATGAATTGCAGCACGCCAGGCTTCCCTGTTCATCACCAACTCCCGGAGTTCACCCAGACTCATGTGCATCAAGTCAGTGGTGCCATCCAGCCATCTCATCCTCTGTCATCCCCTTCTCCTGCCCCCAATCCCTCCCAGCATCAGGGTCTTTTCCAGTGAGTCAACTCTTCACATGAGGTGGCCAAAGTACTGGAGTTTCAGCTTCAGCATTAATCCTTCCAAAGAACACCCAGGACTGATCTCCTTCAGAATGGACTGGTTGGATCTCCTTGCAGTCCAAGGGACTCTCAAGAGTCTTCTCCAACACCACAGTCCAAAAGCATCAATTCTTCAGCACTCAGCTTTCTTCACAGTCCAACTCACATCCATACGTGACCACTGGAAAAACCATAGCCTTGGCTAGACGGACCTTAGTTGGCAAAGTAATGTCTCTGCTTTTGAATATGCTATCTAGGTTGGTCATAACTTTCCTTCCAAGGAGTAAGCGTCTTTCAATTTCATGGCTGCAGTCACCATCTGCAGTGATCCTGGAGCCCCAAAAAATAAAGTCTGACACTGTTTTCACTGTTTCCCCATCTATTTCCCATGAAGTGATGAGACCAGATGCCATAATCTTTGTTTTCTGAATGTTGAGCTTTAAGCCAACTTTTTCACTCTCCTCTTTCACTTTCATCAAGAGGCTTTTTAGTTCCTCTTCACTTTCTGCCATAAGGGTAGCATCATCTGTATATCTGAGGTTACTGATATTTCTCCTGGCAATCTTGATTCCGGCTTGTGCTTCTTCCAGCCCAGCGTTTCTCATGATGTGCTCTTCATATAAGTTAAATAAGCAGGGTGACAATATACAGCCTTGACGTCCTCCTTTTCCTATTTGGAACCAGAATGGGCCCATAGGACCTCAAGGTGAAGGGGAGCCAAGTGGTATTACCATAACTGTGGTGCTGGTGCCTTTGCCCTCACCATGGTAGCAACCTGGGCCTTCACGAGATACCAGCAATATCTTTGAAAAACTTGCTTTCTTCCAGTGTTCCCAGAGAAGACACATTTCTCTCTTTCTCTCACCCTCCTCTCCTGCCAGTCTTCCATAACTTTCCCTCTACATAGCCAGCTCATGATTTAAAGAGACTGCTACCCAACGAGAATCTTCCTATTCAAAATCTCTGAATCCTCATATTCTTATGGGAGAGTAAAGGCATTGTTTGAAGGAAACCTGAAAGAAGGACTTGCCTAGAAAAGAGTTATATATTTTACTAGGACCGCCAATAAAAGTTCAGCTTTCAAAAATGGGAAAGGTCCAGTCTTCCCATCACCCTGCAGTATTCCTTTTTTTATTATCTGGTGTGCGTCAAACGCCAGCTGTAATAAGAGGAAAAAAGGATTTTTCTCTTAAATTTCCCACAAGGAAAGCACCAGATTGTTTCACTGTAGTATTTTATCAAACTTTTTAGGAAAAATAACATGAATCATTTAATTAAAACTTTAAAAACTCATTTATTGAAAAGAAAAACATGGAATATTTGCCAAATTACTTTATCTGGCTATCAAAAATCTGATGTTAAAACCAGACAAACACATTACAGAGAACAGAATTGCAAACCAATAGTCTACATGTACATAAGTACAGAAATCCATAACAAAGTAATGGCCGATCAAATTCAGAAAATAAAAATGTTTTACTATATCATGAGAAAGAAGAGCTGTCCATCCTAGGAATATAAGGTTAGTTTAACACTTTAAAAACAATCATTATAGATTGCAATTTAAAAATTTGGTTAGCTTTTTAAAAATTATTGAAGTATAGTTGCTATACAATGTTATACATTACAGGCATACAATATAGTGGTTTGCAAATTTCAAGGGTTATGCTTTTTATAGTTATAAAATATTGGCTATATTCTCCATGTTGTACCATACGTCTTTGTAGTTTATTTTATACCTAATAGTTTGTACCTCTAAATCCCCCAGCTTTATAGTTAATGTATCGTTAGTGCTGAAAGGAAATAGTACATGTAATGAAGAGGCTTTAAAAATCAAAAATTGCAGATTTTGTGAATGAGAGGTAGGAAAGATATGAATCCATCCCAATATCAAGCTTCAGGAAGGTAAATATGGCCAAAAGCAGTTCCAGGTTGTTTGTTTCCTAAGTCCAAGAACTCAGACCAGCCTTTGACTTATAAATCATAACCCGGGTATGTAAGCAACCCAAACAGTTACTAACACTGAGTAACCAAGATGGAACAACTGGAAATCACTACTCTTGCTCTTGTGATTTGTGTCACTTGCCTGGTTTTTCTTTTTGTGTGGAAGAAAAGTCACAAAGGTTTGGGAAAGCTCCCTCCTGGTCCAACTCCACTTCCCATCATTGGGAATCTGATGCAACTAAACCTCAAGGACATCCCTGCATCTCTTTCCAAGGTAAGGGGGTTTTATTAGGGGCTGGTCATCTCCAGATAAAGGGGAGTCAGCTTCAGATTATCTTTGCGTCATCTTTAACTTTTCTTATTAATAGTTGTACTCACTGCTAAGTCACCTTGGTGTATCTATTTGTGTATTACAAGACAGATGTTCTCCCCCACCCCCCTTATTTTTTTCTGAATTGGATCACTTCAGAGGTGATAGTCAAGTATGTTAACCTGACCTGAGAATTGAATTCCAGTGAATGGGAAAATTCTGAAGTCAGAACATATTTTAACCAAAAGTCTTCTAATCCTCTCTGCATATAACACAAACCAAAAGACAAGCAAATGTAAAAAAAAAAAAGTAAATAATGTCTTTGTATATTATTATTACTATTTCAGACTAATCTATGGGATAATTTGTGATCCTCCTTTTGAAGAGTGATCCTCATGTCTTGCTCTGACACAACTCAGCTCTGCTCCCTGACTGACATTCACTCCTTTGAGTTCACTGTGCAAGTATACGTTCTCCAAAAATTCCCTAATTACTGTCCTCTGACCAATGAATAAAGAAAGTACGATGTGCACGCGCACACACACACAGGAATATTATTTCCCCTTAATGAAGGAGGAAATCCTGTCACTGACAACAACATGGATGAACCTGGAGGATATCCTAAATTATAGAAGCCAGACACAGAAGGACAAATACTGTATGAACTCACTCACATGGGGACTCTAAAAGAGTCATAGAAGTAGGGAGTAGAATGGTGGTTGCCAGGGACTGGGGGAGGAAGAGAAATAGGGTGATGTTCAACATTGCTGTAAAAAAGGAAAGTCAAGTTGCCATAGCTAAAAGGGAATGGAATCCAGGGCATAAGCTGGAGAATTGGGCCTTTTTATATTAACAGAAAACTATGTGTATGGGTACAGATTCAAGTGAACAAGAAGCTATGGTAGAAGCACACGGACATTCTCTTCTATTACTTCTATTATCTCTGTGAAATAGGGAGCAACACCATCAGCTGAGGGTGAGGTTGGAAGAGAAGGGCCTGATATTTTGTGCCCCAGAATACAGAGAGACACTCCATCAGAGGAACCAAGAAAATAGTTTCATTTTCCTTGGACAGAGAAAATAAAGTGGCAAAATTCTCTACCATTTAAGTGTAAGTTTTTAAAAGTGTAGGAATGGCAGAAAGAAAAGAGGTGGCAATTTCAGTAAGTTTTGCCATTTAAGAATTTTACTTTAAAAAATGGAAGATTGTTATATGCATATGGATCTTTAAATGTAATTTTGTTTTCAACTATTTAGAACCTGAACACGTTTCCGTACCATCATACATCTTCACATAAGTACTTTCAAATGGCTACTTTAAATTCACATGCATGGAGGTAAAATACATTTGAAAACGAATCCCTAGCTGGCAGCTGTTTTAGTACTCTATTTTTCCCCTTGACACAATGTTATCATAAATATATAGATTTCATTCTTTTTAATACCTACTAAGTAAGCTCTCTTTCTCTTATCATGTCTGCTTCTTTCTCATCTTTAGTTTTATCTTAAACATCACCTCCTCATAGAATTTTCATCTATTTTATTGTTTTCCCATTATCATCTAGCATAAGTACATTCTTTACCACTTTCATAGAATCATGTGCAGCTTGTATTGCAAATGTAGCTTGTTTTATGCCTGTTACTTCCACTAGACTGTAAGTTCCATGAGGGTTCCCGGCACAATGTCTGACAGAATATAATTGCTTAGTGAATATTTATATTGCTCAATGGTTGCATGTATAGATGAAGGAAAGAATGAATCCATGACTGTAGCCCAGGTTAAATTATTGAAAGGAACTTAATGGAGCAAAGTCTAAGCTACGTGTGAATCATTAGTTAATTCTCACCAAAGCCTCCAATGGAGAGATTTCACAATAGCCCTTATAGTTGTTTGCATCTCTTTACAGTTGGCCAAACAATATGGCCCTGTTTACACTCTGTACCTTGGATCCCAGACCACGGTGGTCTTACATGGATATGAGGCGGTGAAGGAAGCTCTAATTGACCAAGGTGATGAATTCCTTGGCAGAGCACGTATTCCTATTATTGACGATACCCAGAGAGGATACGGTATGTTTCAAAATACAAGTTAATTCTTTTTAGCAAAAAAGTGTGATTAACCTAATGAGTATCTGTTTTGCAACAAGCGATAAATTAGATGCTGCAGTACTGCACTGAAATTCAGATACTAACTACTCGGAGTTAGTCCATACTCCATATGTTAAGTATGTGTGTGTCTCTGTGTGTGTGCGTGTGCACGCGCATACTAAGTCGCTTCAGTCATGTCCCGTTTTTTGTGACCCTATGGACTGTGGCCTGCTAGACTTCTCTGTTCAAGGAATTCCCCAGCCAAGAATACTGGAGTGGGTTGCCATGCCCTTCTCCAGGGGATCTTGCCGACACAGGAATCAAACCCAGGTCTCTTATGTCTCCTACAATGGCAGGCAGTTTCTCTACCACTAGTGACCACCTGGTAAGCCTTACGTTAAGGGCATCATTCTCCAAAAGGCTACCCTCGCTTCTGATGTCAGCCATAAGTCCAGGGGTCTCCAGATTACCCACACTTATAACCAGCTGGCTAAAAATGCAGGGTTTCCATGACCCGCTAGGTTCAATAATTCACTGGAATGACTCACAGAACTCAGGAAGATGCCATACGTACAACCACAATTCTGTTACATATGAAAGCTACAAATGGAGAGACAGGTTGGACAAGGTTTAGGAGTGCCCCAAATGCAGAGCTTCTATACTCTCTTGCAAGGAATCAGAATGCGTCACTCATTCAATGTGTTGGTATATTCACCAAGCCAGAATCTCATCAGAGCTTTGGTGTCTGGAGGTTTTCACTGGAACTTCATTACTTGAGCACAGTTGATTGATTGATTGGCCATCTGATAGAACTCAGTCTCTAGCTTCTTCCATTCCTTGAAAGCCCTAAGGTCTGGCCGATATCACTTGGGTGAAAGCTTCAGTTCTCTAAATACCAAGTTCATCTTTCTGGCATGGCCAACTCCATCTTGACACTGTTTAGGAATCTACCATGAGTCACGTCTTTATCATAAACTCAAGTGTGATCCCAGAGGCTCAGCATGAATAACAAACTTCTGTGTTAGAAGTGGGAAAATCCAAGGATTTAGAAGCTGTGTCCCATGAATGGGGACAAAAAACAGATTTTTTTTTTTTTGGTACAACAGATACTCTGATAATTCTATTGAGATAAACATCAAAAACAGACTCCAAGTTCCCTTTAAGGTAAATCTGCAAATATGATTGTGATTTTAAAAAAAGCAGTCTGGGAACATTTTGAAAATAACAGTTGTTACCCAAAGGTCTTAGGATTTAGAGAGCCATGCTTAGGGTGTCATTTCACAGGGTACAAAGATTGCAGTGGCATAGTGGCAGCAACAACAAACAGATGACTAGGTACAGAAATTACTGTGTTTTCAATGTCAGCTCCTGGTTTGGGGCTGGTGGAGGGGTAGAGAGGTGGGAGTGAGGGGATGGAGAGAGGGTGGTAAGATCAGAGCAGTAAGAGCTACAATGGTACTTAGTTAAGCTCAAGTTCTTCAGTGGGACAACAGGCTCACAGATAATTATTTTCTCACTATGTTTCAAAACTTAGACATATGAAGTATTACACAATAAAAAAAAAACCTAGGACAGCCTGAAAACCTCCTCTAATCCATTTTAAATTGTAAAATTGCAAGCCCCAAAGAAATAGAAACTTAATTCTTTGCAAAGCATATTTATGAATAATTAATTAAATATTATGCAGTGTACTAAGTGATGAAAAAGAAACAATTTTTAATCTCTCTTACGTTAGATATACATGCTTACCTAAAGAAACAACCAAACCTTCCCTCTATTTCTTCCCTTTTTTTAAAAAACAAGTTGATGACGTTGGCTGTGTGTGAGCTTTGGAATTAATTTTTTATTTATTTATATTTGTATCTGCAGAGTCTTCACTGCTGTACAGGCTTTTCCCTAGTTGCAGCAAGTGGGGCTACTCCTAGTTGTGGTGTGTGGGCTTCGCATAGCAGTGGCTTCTCTTATTGGGGAGCATGGGCTCTGGGGCACGCAGGCTTCTGTAGTTGCACCATGTGGGCTCAGTAGTTGCAGGTCCTGGTCTCTAGGGCACAGGCTCAATACTTGTGGTACATGGGATTTTTTGCTCTGTGGCATGTGGGATATATCCCAGCTAGGGATTGAACCCATGTCTTCAGCATTGGCAGGCAGACTCTTTACCACTACCACCAGGGAAACCCTGAAATTAATTTTTAACTGGAGCAGAAGATATTGGGCTGGATTGAGCTCAGTTCAGTTCAGTTCAGTTCATTTGCTCAGTCATGTCCAACTCTTTGGAGACCCCATGAACTGCAGCATGCCAGGCCTCCCTGTCCATCACCAACTCCCAAAGTTCACTCAAACTCATGTTCATTGAGTTGGTGATGCCATTCAGCCATCTCATCCTCTGTCGTCCCCTTCTCCTTCTGCCCCCAATCCCTCCCAGCATCAGAGTCTTTTCCAAAGAGATAACTCTTCGCATGAGGTGGCCAAAGTACTGGAGTTTCAGCTTCAGCATCAGTTCTCCCAATGAACATCCAGGACTGATCTCCTTTAGGATGGATTGGTTGGATCTCCTTGCAGTCCAAGGGACTCTCAAGAGTCTTCTCCAACACCACAGTTCAAAAGCATCAATTCTTCGGCGCTCAGCTTTCTTTAGAGTTCAACTCTCACACCCATACGTGACTACTGGAAAAACCATAGCCTTGACTGGACGGACCTTTGTTGACAAACTAATGTCTCTGCTTTTTAATATGCTGTCTAGACTTATCATAACTTTCCTTTCAAGGAGTAAGTGTCTTTTAATTTCATGGCTGCCATCACCATCTGCAGTGATTTTGGAGCCCAAAAAAATAAAGTCAGCCACTATTTCCACTGTTTCCCCATCTATTTGCCATGAAGTGATGGAACCGGGTGCCATGATCTTAGTTTTCTGAATGTTGAGCTTCAAGCCAACTTTTTCACTCTCCTCTTTCACTTTCATCAAGAGGCTTTTTAGTTCCTCTTCACTTTCTGCCATAAGGGTGGAGTCATCTGCATATCTGAGGTTATTGATATTTCTCCCGGCAATCTTGATTTCAGCTTGTGTTTCTTCCAGTCCAGTGTTTCTCATGATGTATATAAGCTTCCGCATATAAGTTAAAGAAGCAGGGTGACAATATACAGCCTTGACATACTCCTTTTCCTATTTGGAACCAGTCTGTTGTTCCATGTTCAGTTCTAACTGTTGCTTCCTGATCTGCATACAGGTTTCTCAAGAGGCAGGTCAGGTGGTCTGGTATTCCCATCTCTTTCAGAATTTTCCACAGTTTGTTGCGATACACACTGTCAAAAGCTTTGGCATAGTCAATAAAGCAGAAATAGATGTTTTTTGGAATTCTCTTGCTTTTTTGATGATCTGGCAATTTGATGTTGGCAATTTGATCTCTGGTTCCTGTGCCTTTTCTAAAACCAGCTTGAATATCTGGAAGTTCATGGCTCATGTATTGTTGAAGCCTGGCTTGGAGAATTTTGAGCATTACTTTCCTAGCATGTGAGATGAGTGCAGTTGTGTGACTGAGCTCAAGAGGGGGAAAAAATTGCTGTTTTCACAACTCTGAGAATATTGGTTTTTCAACCTTCCTATAAAATTATTGTTACAGGCTTCTCACTTGCCTGTAATGGGAACTGGTGATTGGTTGGTTTAGTCACTAACTTTTGTCCAACTCTTGTGACCCCATGTGCTGGGAGCCAGTGTGAGGAACTCCACCCGTGGCAAAGGTCATGAGGAAGGAGGCTTGGCATACGCAAAGGCGGGATCGAGCCTCAGGAGACCCCCTGTTCCCGAGCATCTACCCAGAGTCTGCCTACTTTACTGCTTCATGCTCTCACCTACACCTCTGACTTTACGAGGGGCTGTCCCCCACCACCTCTCTCTGAGAAGGAGTTAACTTAGAGCTCCAGTTAATAAATTCCTGGGCGTGACAAGAGTGTTTCAACTTACAAACTCCTCTGAAAGTTCTGTAGCTTGCCTGACAGGTTCGTCCAGCCACATGTGATTGTTCACAGCTCCCCAACCGTGAGAGGCACAAGATGCTTTAAACTTTCTAAATACAGACTCTTTTGAGAAGTTAGAAAATTATTAGTATAGTATTAGTGGTGAAGGATTTTCATTTGTTGGGCCAATATTTGCTGCCAAGTCTCCATATTCCCTGCCCTTATACACATAAATGAATATAACTAGCATATAGGAGAAATAGGTATTAACCTTTGATATTAATCATGTTAAACTTTAGGCTAACTAAATTCCTTTCTTAATTGTAACCCACTGCACCTTCACCCTATAGGAATGCAACTTTATCTGGTGCCTGGTATAAGAAAAATCACCCCTGGAAAATAGGTTTTCTGGTTGACTGACCGTTATCAGAAAGAAAGGGCCATAAAATGTAAGCAGGCCTCATGGCCATAAGATGATGTAAAGCCACCTAAGACCTTTTGTATACATTTATATGAAGCACCTAATTTTGATAAAGGTCAGGTCTACTGACCCCGTGTGACTTTGTATTCTATCTCTATGTATAACAAAAAGTATATAAGCAAACCTGGAAAATAAAGAAAACGGATCAGTTCCTGGAAAGACTGATTCCCCCGTGTTGTTCTTTCTTGTTCACCATTTTTCTGGCTGAATTCCCATCTGGAGCGTGGATGCCCACCAAGACTGCTAATTATGCCTGGTCTTCTAAGATCTGACCGGGGAGGCCTTAGTGTCTCCTCTCCTTCGGGAGAACAGAAAGATGCCTGTGGCCTACGTAGGTGGTGCAAACCTCTTGTCTCGAGGTTTTATTGGTATTCCACATAAACCAAGTTATTCAGCCCCTTGTCTCCACTGATTTTTCCCACTGAGCTATCCTTATTAAGTCTCTCTTTATATCTTTAATTAATACTTAATTAAGCTATTGTTTTCCTGATCGCCGACACCGTCTCCCCTTAGAATTCCCTGGATCCCCTGGGGCTGGACCCCAGCACCCATGGACTGTGGCTTGCCAGGCTCCTAGCCTATGGGATTCTCTAGGCAAGAATACTGGAGTGGGTTGCCATTAATTCAGCTTTTCTTTTCCTAAAACTTTCTATCCTGGAAAATAACAAAGAGAAAAACCATTCACTGGTATTTTAGTTTTCCTTCTGCATTAGTTTCCTGGGGCTGTCATAATAAAGTACTAAAAATTGGGTACAAACCGTAGGATGGCAGAATTTTATTGTCTTACAGTTTTGGAGCCTAGAAATCTGAGATCAAGACGTTGGTGAAGTTGGTTCCTTCTAAGAGCTGTGAGGAAGAAAAGGTTTCATGCTTCTCTCCTAGCTTCTGGTGCTTTTCTGGTAAACTTTTTTGTTCCTTGACTCATAGAGGTATCACCTTAATCTCTGATTCATGTTCACATGGTATTCTCTGTTGTTTGCATGTCTCTGTGTCCAAGTTTCCCCTTTCTAGAAGCGTACAGTCATGTTTGAACATTCTTTGGCATTGCCTTTCTTTGGGATTGGAATGAAAACTGACCTTTGCAAGTCCTGTGACCACTGCTGAGTTTCCAAGTTTGCTGGCATATTGAGTGCAGCACTGTAACAACATCATCTTTTAGGATCTGAAATAGCTCAACTGGAATTCCATCACCTCCGCTAGCTTTGTCTATAGAGATGCTTCCTGAGGCCCACTTGACTTCACATTCCAGGATGTCTGGCTCTAGATGAGTGATCACACCATTGTGGTTATCTGAGTCATGGAGATCTTTTTTGTATAGTTCTTCTGTGTATCCTTGCCACCTCTTCTTACTGTCTTCTGCTTCTGTTAGGTCCATACCATTTCTATCTTTTATTGTACCCATCTTTACATGAAATGTTCCCTTGGTATCTCTAGTTTTCTTGAAGAAATCTCTAGTCTTTCCCATCCTATTGTTTTCCTCTATTTCTTTGCATTGATCACCGAGGAAGGCTTTCTTATTCTCCCTGCTATTCTTTGGAACTCTAAATTCAAATGGGTATATCTTTCCTTTTCTCCTTTGCCTTTTGTGTCTTTTCTTTTCTCAGCTATTTGTCAGGCCTCCTCAGACAGCCATTTTGCCTTTTTGTGTTTTGGGGTGTTTTTTTTTTTTTTTTTTTTTTTGCCTTGGGGATGGTCTTGATCACTGCCTCCTGTACAATGTCATGAACCTTTGTCCATAGTTCTTCAGGCACTCTATCAGATCTAATCCCTTGAATCTATTTGTCACTTCCACTGTATAATCGTAAGGGATTTAATTTAGGTCATACCTGAATGGTCTAGTGGTTTTCCCTACTGTCTTCAACTTAAGTCTGAATTCGGCAATAAGGAGTTCATGATCTGAGCTACAGTCAGCTCCCAGTCTTGTTTTTGCTGTTTGTATAGAGCTTCTCCACCTTTGGCTGCAAAGAATATAATCAATCTGATTTGATATTGACCATCTGGTAATGTCCTTGTGTAGTCTTCTCTTGTGTTGTTAGAAGAGGGTGTTTGCTATGACCAGTGCTTTCTCTTGGTTTACTATGACCAGTAAGTGAACTGTGAACATTCAGATGTTCGAAATGGATTTAGAAAAGGCAGAGGAACCAGAGATCAAATTGCCAACATCCACTGCATCATCAAAAAAGCAAAAAAGAGAGTTCCAGAAAAAGATCTACTTCTGCTTCGTTGACGATGCCAAAGCCTTTGGCCGTGTGTATCGTAACAAACTGTGGAAAATTCTTAAAGAGATGGGAATACCAGACCACCTTACCTGCCCCCTGAGAAATCTGTATGAAGGTCAAGAAGCAATAGTTAGAACTGGACATGGAACAACAGACTGGTTCCAAATTGGGAAAGGAGTAAGTCAAGGCTGTATATTGTCACCCTGCTTATTTAACTTATATGCAGAGTACATAATGAGAAATGCTGGGCTGGTTGAAGCACAAACTAGAATCAAGACTGCTGGGAAAAATACCAATAACCTCAGATATGCAGATGACATCACCCTTACGGCAGAAAGTGAAGAGGAGCTGAAGAGCCTCTTGATGAAAGTGAAAGAGGAGAGTGAAAAAGTTGGCTTAAAGCTCAACATTCAGAAAACTAAGAGCATGGCATTTGGTTCCATCACTTCATGGCATAGATGGGGAAACAGTGGAAACAGTGACAGACTTTATTTTGGGGGGCTCCAAAATCACTGCAGATGGTGACTGCAGCCATGAAATTAAAAGACGCTTACTCCTTGGAAGGAAAGTTATGACCAACCTAGACAGCCTGTTAAAAAGCAGAGACATTACTTTGCCAACAAATGTCCGTCTAGTCAAAGCTGTGGTTTTTCCAGTAGTTGTGTATTGATGTGGGAGTTGGACCATAAAGAAAGCTGAGTGCTGTAGAATTGATGCTTTTGAACTGTGGTGTTGGAGAAGACTCTTGAGAGTGCCTTGGACAGCAAGGAGATCCAACCAGTCCATCCTAAAGGAGATCAGTCCTGGGTATTCATTGGAAGGACTGATGCTGAAGTTGAAACTCCAATACTTTGGCCACCTAATGTGAAGAACTGACTCATCTGAAAAGACCCTGATGCTGGAAAAGATTGAAGGCAGGAGGAGAAGGGGATGTCAGAGGATGAGAAGTTTGGATGGCATCACCCACTCTATGGATGTGAGTTTGAGCAAGCTCTGGGAGTTGGTGATGGACAGGGAAGCCTGGCGTGCTGCAGTCCATGGGTTGCAGAGTCAGACACAACTGAGCAACTGAACCTAATTGAACAGTCATATTGGATTGTACCCACCCTAATCTCATTTTGCTTCCCTCATAGCTCAGTTGATAAAGAATCTGGCTGCAATGCAGGAGACCCCAGTTCAATTCCTGATTTGGGAAGATCCGCTGGAGAACAAATAGGCTGCCCTCTCCAGTATTCTTGGGCTTCTCTTGTGGCTCAGCTGGTAAAGAATCTGCCTGCAATGCAGGAGACCTGGGTTTGATCCCTGTGTTGGGAAGATCCCCTGGAGAAGGGAAAGGCTACCCATTCCAGTATGCTGGCCTGGAGAATTCCATGGACTATATAGTCCATGGGGTCGCAAAGAGTCGGACACATAGACTGAGTGACTTTCACTTTCACTAATCTTGTTTTAACTTGATTATCCCTGCAAAGATCCTATTTCCAAATAAGGTCATTATATTGGCTGTAATGACCTTATTTAGAAATAAGGCTGTAATTCATAGATACCAGGACCAGGACATCAACAGTATTTTGAGGGGAAACAATTCAACCCATAACAGCTTTGTAAATGAAATATCTACTAAAATGATAGATAGCTTTCTGGCCTAGTGATCTTTGAACTCTGTAGTACAGCACTGCAGATTTTGTGTCTAACTAATCAAGTTGTTAAAATATTTCCTGTTAACCATCAACTTTCGGAAGGAATGATGCTAAAGCTGAAACTCCAGTACTTTGGCCACCTCATGTGAAGAGCTGACTCATTGGAAAAGAGACAGAGGATGACTCATCCTCACAGAGGATGAGATGGCTGGATGGCATAATTGACTCAATGGATGTGAATCTGAGCGAACTCCAGGAGTTGGTGATGGACAGGGAGGCCTGGTGTGCTGCGATTCATGGGGTCACAAAGAGTCAGACACGACTGAGCGACTGAACTGAACTGAACCATCAACTCACTATTTTACCCAGTATCTTAATCTTTAAACGTTTATCTCGTTGATGGATTGCAACAGCTCAAGTCCTTACTTTACCTTACTCATTGAATCTATACACCAGTTTTAGATGCCATTGTTCGCTCACTAAAATACAAAATTTAAAATAACTTAGTACTCTTAAAGGTATGGCTAAATAGCCATTCATTCTTTCCCTGCTGCTGCTGCTGCTGCTAAGTCGCTTCAGTTGTGTCTGACCCTGTGTGACCCCATAGACGGCAGCCCACCAGGCTCCCCCGTCCCTGGGATTTTCCAGGCAAGAACACTGGAGTGGGTTGCCATTTGCTTCTTCAATGCATGAAAGTGAAAAGTGAAAGTGAAGTCGCTCAGTCATGTCTGACTCTTAGCGACCTTGTGGACTGCAGCCTACCAGCCTTCTCTGCTCATGGGATTTTCCAGGCAAGAGTACTGGAGTGGGTTGCCATTGCCTTCTCCGCATTCTTTCCCTGGAGGAGTGCAGATGCTAGAACATTTTTGGAAAGTAATCTACTATATCTATGGACATATAAACTGTAGACACCTATTGAGGAACCTAGTTTACATAAATAGAAGTAAACAGCTATGTAATCATTCACTCATGTATATACTTGCCCCAAAACAGTGAGTGTGGAGAGGGTGTTGCTTCCTTGGAACACTACCCACTAGCAGGAATGCAGGTGTGATAAAGAAGTATATGTTTTAAAATATATTTACATTATAGGTATACATTCTGAACAAAGTGAGAAAAATAGGAAAGTATTCCAGTTATCCCTTGTGTAACAAACCACCCCAGATTTGGATGTAAAACAGTACCCTCCACCCCCCAGCCTTTTTAATGCTCAGGGACTCTGTGATCAGGAATTTGAATTAGGCATAGTGGAAGTGGCTCTTCTCTGATCCACAAGGCCTTGGGCCTTAGCAGATATCCTTTTGTTTTTCCCAAATAAAGCTGCTAAGGGTGATTCCATTCAAATAGCTGAGGGCTGAAATCACCTGGAGGCTTCTTCACTTACAAGTCTGGCTTTTGGGCAAGGATGACCCAAAAGTTGAGCTCAGCTGGGCCTGTCAACAGAGCATCTGCCAGTGGCCTGCCCACGTAGCTTGGGCTTCTCACTGGTACCTGGAGTCCAGGAGGGGGCATCCTGAGGATTTATGTGATCATTCCAAGCTGTGAAGCTTCTTCAGACCAAATCTCCGAACATAGAACCATTTTATTCATTGCAAATAATTCCCAAAAGTCAACCCTAATCCAAATGGACAGGAATTAGGTTTCCTTTCTTGATGGGGAAATGGTGGTGGGCACACTACAGAAGAGAAATGAAGGGTGAGAGATATGGTTGTGGTTCACTCTGGAAAAGCAGTCTGCCCTCAACAAACAGGTGGAAGAGGAAAGTGTCACCTTAACACTGATACAAGAAAACCTGACAAACAGAAGTCTAAGCGGGAGCCAAGTGTTCCTGCAGTGGAGGCTAGAATTAGAGAGACTTCAGCACTGAGTCACAGACAGTTCAGTTCAGTTCAGTTCAGTCACTCAGTCGTGTCCGACTCTTTGCGACCCCATGAATCGCAGCTCGTCAGGCCTCCCTGTCCATCACCAACTCCCAGAGTTCACTCAGACTCACATCCATCGAGTCCGTGATGCCATCCAGCCATCTCATCCTCGGTCGTCCCCTTCTCCTCCTGCCCCCAATCCCTCCCAGCATCAGAGTCTTTTCCAATGAGTCAACTCTTCGCATGAGGTGGCCAAAGTACTGGAGCTTCAGCTTTAGCATTATTCCTTCCAAAGAAATCTCAGGGCTGAGCTCCTTCAGAATGGACTGGTTGGATCTCCTTGCAGTCCAAGGGACTCTCAAGAGTCTTCTCCAACACCACAGTTCAAAAGCATCAATTCTTCGGTGCTCAGCCTTGTTCACAGTCCAACTCTCACATCCATTCATGACCACAGGAAAAACCATATCCTTGACTAGACGGACCTTAGTCGGCAAAGTAATGTCTCTGCTTTTGAATGTGCTATCTAGGTTGGTCATAACTTTTCTTCCAAGGAGTAAGCGTCTTTTAATTTCATGGCTGCAGTCACCATCTCCAGTGATTTTGGAGCCCCAAAGAATAAAGTCTGACACTGTTTCCACTGTTTCCCCATCTATTTCCCATGAAGTGATGGGACCGGATGCCATAATCTTCGTTTTCTGAATGTTGAGCTTTAAACCAACTTTTTCACTCTCCTCTTTCACTTTCATCAGGAGACTTTTGAGTTCCTCTTCACTTTCTGCCATAAGGGTGGTGTCATCTGCATATCTGAGGTTATTGATATTTCTCCCGGCAATCTTGATTCCAGCTTGGGTTTCTTCCAGCCCGGCGTTTCTCATGATGTACTCTGCATATAAGTTAAATAAGCAGGGTGACAATATTCAGCCTTGAGTCACAGACAACCCTGGACCAAAACTGAACTCCCTTCATAGAAAAGAAGAGACTGACTTCTGTGTGTGAGCTTCATATGTATAATCTCAGATCTCGACTCCACAAAAGCTTTTGAATTTGGAAATAGGGATATAGGTTCAGTCACTGATCAGAAAGATCCCCTGGAGAAGGAAATGGCATTTCCCAGGCAAGAATACTGGAGTGGGTTGCCATTTCACTGAGTTGGACACAACTTAATGATTATACAACAACAACAAGATGTCAGATTTCCCTCTGAAATAGATATTATCAAGAGCCTTGACCTTAAACTTTTAACTGACAGCATCAGTGAATCAAAGCAGCTTTCACATAGCTCACTTACTGTAATCAGTCCCTAGAAAATATTTTAGCACTCTCCCACCATCACCTTTACCTGGCATCTACTCCAGCCCTGAAAGAATTCAACCATCTTCTCTGTGTTTGTACTCAGAAGATAAACACAGCTAGAGAAATTCTCTCCATAATTACACTGACTTCCCTTTAAATTAATACCTTTAAACCTCAATTAGCCACTTACTACATGTTTCTCTGTCTGGCTCCTTTTTCTACTCTGTGAGACTCTTTATTCCTCGTATGCACACCCCCACTATGCATTTCCTCTCTTAGAACCATTGTATCATAACTCATTGTAACAACAGAAGCATCAGAAAGGAATTTTCTCAGTTTCTTAACATTTTTTATCTGTAGGTCTATCTGCCTCTGCACCCACAGTCTGCTTTTTTCCCTGTGTTACAATAGACAAAGTGTCCACATGTGCCCTAGATCCTATAGCATCTCACCTTCCCAAGGATCTTACTTCTTTGGTAATGCCTTCTCCATCCCAGATTATCCATCGCTCTCTTCTTGTCTTAAAAGCCACTTGCCTTTTTCCCTTATTTGCCCTGGTTCCCAGTGCTACAAATACTGCAGGCTGAAATTCCCACAGCTGGCTCTGGCTGAGATCAACCAAAGAGAGGAACTGGCAAGAGGCTGGGGAATGGAAGGAGAGCCGGAGGTCCCCTGTCTGTGCCTCAGATAACATCTCTTACAAGAGCTGCATGTCCCCCATAACTCCAGCTCCTTCAGAACAGGACCACTCTGGTTCCAATTCTGGCCAGGTAACCCCAGCCATTGAGCTCCTTTGTCCCTTCCATGGGAAGATGGCAGCAGTTTTCTTCTGTTGATAATTATCAGTTGTCTGGCTGTCCCTGGTTTAACCTCTCAGTGTTTCCATCACCCTAAAACAAATTCCCTGGATTAAATTTCCTTTGTTTTAAATACTTAGAGAGGCTTCTCTTTTCTTGGTTGGACTGTGACTGATAAACTCACTCTCCACTGGACCATTCCCAGGAGCATGTGAATATTCCATAGCACTCACCTCACAAGCCCCTTTAGTTACTGTCCCAGGTTTATTGCCCCTTAACAACCAAACTTCTCCAGAGAGACATTCACAATGATGGAGGAATTTGTTTGTAGAAACTATCTTGAGAGATAATACAAGATGTGGGAAAATATAAACATGAATATTCACAGTAGTAATATTTTTAGGATCTGCTATATGCATAGCAGGTGTCAACTAAACAAAAAGTGCACAACGTGAGAGCTGTGAGTTCACTTTTATTTGGGGACTTACTGAGGCCTAGAGCTCAGGAGACAGCCCCTCAGATAGCTCTGAAGAACTCTGAAGAACTAGACGCGGAGGTCAGTATATAAAAGGATTCGGTGAAGGGGGTACTTGCAATCAACACCCATCTCGGTAGAAGGCTGCTCCTAGTCACAAGGATCAGATGTCTCCTGAAGTGATTTTAGCGCTTTTCTAAGGATGAGAAAATGAATGAAATTGAGTTCATAAAATTTTCTCCTGAAAATATCTAACTATATGAAGGCCCATTCTGTCTGTTTCCCCAGAGCACAGGGTACCTCATCCCTGATCTCCACCCTGAATGCCTTTCAGTGACTGCAGTAGCTAATGATCTAACCCTTGTAGAGCGGGATGGTGAGCAAAATGCCTTTGTTGGCACAGGAGAGCAATGAAAATTTATTAAATAAAAGGAAGAATAAATGAAGCACAAAAGATATGGCAATATTCGAAAGTCTAATTAAGGATTAAACATATAATTTTGCCACATTTATGATTGCCTTTTGATTTAAAGATGATGTAAAATGCCTGAGATGAAAATATTCCTAAAGTTCAATAATAATGTTACTATCAATAATTATTATAAATGTTAGACATTATAATAATTGGATTACTATTGACTTGAATTATTATTGTAATAACTATAATTATATAATAGCTAATATTTATTAAATACTTCTTGTGTGCCAGATACCATGCTAGGGGTTTCACATGTATTACCAAATTCAGTTACCATGATGGCCCCATGAGGAGGATATTTTTTATTTCCATTCAACAGATGAAAAGTTGAGGCAACAGAAGTTAATTGCTCATCCAAATTAGAAACTTTTGGAGCAGACTTGAATTCAGTTTGCCTAACTCTAGAGCCCAGAACCAATAACCATAGTCTTAATACACTAATCTCTGTTTTAAATTTTTTTGGGGGGGGTTCAGAGTTAGAGCCAAGGGGGAGAATGATGGAAAGTTTTGAGGAGTTTAAAGGTATCATAATGGGACTGGGTGGGGAGGTAGGGGGTTGTTTTTGTTGTTCAGTCGCTAAGTCGTGTTCGACTCTGTGACCCTATGGACTGCAGCACACCAGGCTTCCCTGACCTTGATTATCTCCGAGTTTGCTCACTCTCATGCCCATTGAGTCAGTGATGCCATCCAACCATCTCATCCTCTGTCATCCCCTTCTCCTTTTGCCCTCAGTCTTTCCCAGCATTAGGGTCTTTCCAAATGAATCAGCTCTTTGCGTCAGGTGGCCAAAGTATTGGAGATTCAGCTTCAACATCAGTCTTCCCAATGAATATTCAGGACTGATTTCCTTTAAGATTGACTGGTTTGATTTCCTTGCTGTCCAAGGGACTCTCACGAGTCTTTTCCAACACCACAGTTCGAAAGCATCAATTCTCTGGCACTCAGCCTTCTTTATGGTGAGAGGTGGGTATAGGGAAATCCACTGAATGCTTTTTAGCACCAGAAAAATTGTCCTTGTGTTTGATTTTGAGGAACCTAGAAACTCTAAACCTAGGAAACTGGTTTGAAGATGATCATAACCTTAGAAGCGGAAGTGTGGTAGTGTAGTTTGAATTGACAAGAAGGGACAGATGAAAAAGACATTTTGAAGGTGGCATCGACAGAATTTACCAAATGCAGCTGTATAGGGCAAGAGGGATGTGAAAATGCCCTGAGGTTTGGGTTTGAGGTACTAGGAAACTGGTAGTACACTGAGAGAGATAGGAAATTCAGGACATATACAGAGGAAGAAATGAAAAAGCAATGGGTGTGAACATACTGAGTTCCTTTGTTCCTGAGTTCCTTCTAGTTCAGATTAGCTAACACCTGTAGTAAATTTGGAGGTGAATAGAATTGCATATTCCCTATTGCTCTGCTTTGCAGTTGCTTGTCCTCTAATAGGGGCTTCCTTAGTGGCTCAGACCTTAAAGAATCCGCCTGCAATGCAGGAGACCTAGGTTCATTACCCCAAGTTAGAAAGATCCCCTTGAGAAGGGAATGGCTACCCACTCTAGTAGCTCAGCTGGTAAAGAATCTGCCTGTAATGCTGGAGACCTGGATTCGATCCCTAGGTTGGGAAGATCCCCTGGAGAAGGAAACAGCTACCCACTCCAGTATTCTTGCCTGGAGAATTCCATGGACAGAGAAGCCTGGTGGGTTACAGTCCATGGGGTCACAAATCCTCTAGTAGAGGAAGTAATGGATAGAACTAAACCACAAGTCAGAGGGATATTAAGTGCAAAAACAGACACTCAGGAGAGGGGTTTGTGAGAACACATGCCAGTATTTACCATCTTTAACAAAACCAGACAGATGGCCCTTCCCACACTTGGGAATGTTCTCTAAGTGCCAATGATCCTGTCTCCGTCACCTCTGTCCTCTGTTGACCAGAACTTGGGTTTTATTTGCTTTGTGACAAATATTTTACCCAAACCAAAGAATACGTTGTGCTCTTCAAAGGCCAGTTGCTAAATTCCTGATAAGGGGCAGTGGGCACAGCGCAGGGTGGACACAAGAGATCAGCTTCTGGGGACATCTGATTCTATGATGCAAAACCACTTTTCTGCTCTTTGCTTCTTCTCCTAGGACTCTTTTTCAGCAATGGGGACGCGTGGAAGCAAATGCGGCCCTTCTCCCTTATGACCCTAAGGGACTTTGGGATGGGGAAGAGGAGCCTCGAGGAGAGGATCCAGGAGGAGGCCCAGTTTCTGGTGGAGGAGCTCAGGAAATCAGAGGGTGTGTTCCATGGACCATCTTTTGGGCCAAGGGGCTACTGCGCACACAGCCCTTCCCACCAAAGCTCCTCCTTCAGGAGATGCTCAGCAGTCCACAATCTGCTCTATTAACCAGGGCGTTGGCAAGGAAAAGCGGGGCAGGAGAAAAATGACTCAAAGCGGTTACTTAGGATCCTTGAATCCCTTTGCCTGGATTCATCTCCCAACTTCAGCACTTACTGGATGTGTAAATTTGGGCAAGTTATTTAATTTCTCTAAGGTGCAGTTTCCTCATCTGAAAAATGCGGCTAAAAATCAAACCTCAGATTGAGGGTTGGATAATACAGTTTGCAAAACATTTATACAGTATCCAGCATGTGGTAAATATTCTATAATATTACTTACTCCTCTTATGACTATTACCATATTCACTGAATAATATACACCCTGGCAGTTCGGATGTTAAAGCGTCTGCCTGCAATGTGGGAGACCCGGGTTCAATCCCTGGGTTGGGAAGATCCCCTGGAGAAGGAAATGGCAACCCACTCCAGTATTCTGGCCTGGAGAATTCCATGGAGGGAGGAGCCTGGTGGGCTACAGTCCATGGGGTTACAAAGAGTAGGACACGACTGAGTGACTTCTGAGAGAGAGAGAGTAGTAGCATAGTATAATACTATAGAGCATATAGTATTAATATTAGTAGAAGATGCTTACATCCTAATTTGAAGAAGTTTAGAGAAAATAAAATATAAGTATCATCTGAGGAGGAGGGAAGCCATCTTCTTGAAACCCTAATGCAGGCTGATGAAGATTCTAAAGTTAGAGTTGTTTTTTCTTCACGCCAGCTCAGCCCTTTAACCCTGCTCTCACCCTGTCCTGTGCTACCTGCAACGTGATCTGCTCCATCCTCTTCAATGAACGTTTCCACTACAACGATAAGACCCTTCACTCCCTGCTGGATTTGTTAAATAAAAATTTTAATTGAGGAAGCTCTCTCTGGAACCAGGTAAGGCCAGGTCCCCATTTACTCTGGCACTTGACCTCTTGGGCATACTGGGAGCCCACAAGCAGGATAAAGAGCTGCAAGCTGCCCACCTTGTCCCATGAGCATGCACCAAGGCAAGCAATGTCCCCATCCTTCCATGTGTGTCTTATGTCAAGTGGATTAGTACAGTGTCACTTAGACCAGCACCTATGAAGGCTGCCTTCTGCTCGCTTCTGTGAGGTGATTCCCTCAAAAGAAGACGTCATGTTCCCAGTTCCCTGCATTTCTTTTAAGGCTCCTGTGCACATTCTCCCCTTCTCTTACTCTGAGGTTGGCTGAGGATGGTTGAGCAGGAGATGAGAAGGGGCGACTCTCATGTATGTGATGGTCATCTTACCTTCTCTTTAGCTTGGAAGCTCCTTGGCCAGACCCTGCAGAGAGTTCGGTGCTCCACTCAGAAACCCTGGTGTCTCTTCACAAACTGAATTGCTTGTGTGTTTTTTGTTCTCATTTTAGCTTTACAATCTATGGCCAAAACTCATAAAGCCTCTCCCTGGAGAGCACAGAGCATTTTCAAAAAGGCTTAAGGGTGTTCACTACTTTGTCCTGAAAAAAGTGAAGAAGCATCAAAAGTCCCTGAATCATAATAACCCTCGAGACTACATTGACTGTTTCCTCAGCAGGATGGAGCAGGTATTGTACATGACATCTTTCCCTGATACTACATTTTATCAGTCCATGGGAATGCAGGAAAGCATAATCACACCATGTAGGTAATTCTTGATATTTTGATATCTTGTGGCAGTGAGGTATGCTATTAACAATAGTAGAAATTTTTCATAGTGCAGAAATTTTAAAAGAGGAAAAGCCCTCTTTTTCCTTTGTATTGCTTTTATTTTCTTTTTAAAATTTATTTATTTTAAATGAAACAAAGATATATATTTTAACAATAAAGGGTACAATTCAAAAAGAAGATAGACATCATAAACCTTTAGACAACAACAAAGAAACAAAAATACATAAAGCAAAAATCAGAAGAGACATAAGGGAAAAGAAAAAATATACAATCATAGTGAGAAATATTAACATTTCTCTGAGAATATTTTATCAAGTGCAGAAAAAAATCAGAATAGAAGCATCTTGAATGATGTCTTTAATAATATAAATGTAATAAATTTGTATTTAATTAATTTATATTAATCATATCCTATACAAATGTACTTAAAATTTTGTATTTCATGTGTTGTTATTAGATGTCCATAGGACATTTAGAAAAATTGGCAACAAGATAAACTTTACTAAATTTCAAAAAGTAGAATTCTTTTTTTGTGTGTGTGATTCAGTTATACATATACACATATATTATTTTTGAAGTTATTTCCCATTATAGGTTATTTCAAGATATTGACTATAGTTCCCTGTGCTATACATAAACCTTTGTGGCTTGTTGCATACCTATTTTTCTAAATTAGAAATCTAGTATTTTATTCATACTAAGTCAAACAAGTGGAATCAAAATGTCATAAATTTTTTAGTTGGGCAAAAACTCATAAGTTTTCTAAAAATATATATATTATACATATTATTTCCTTTTATTTCTATTTATTTCCTGTACTTGGACACTAGCATTTAATGAAATCTTCTCAGTATATATTTATGATGAGCTACATATATGTATATATATGCATGTTTCTGAGCATATATTTATCTTAATGTGGCTAAAAGACACACACATCTTCTTTACATACCCATAGTCTCCCATTGTTTGCCACAATGTTTCCCAGGGACTATGTCATACATTATAAAAACTGGATTGTGTTTTCCCATGGAACAATTTCATTATTTAAAACTAACGATGGATAAAAGATTCTAAAAAAACACATTATAATTAACCATCGGTGGTCTTAAACATATTGAATAGCAAGTATCACACAGCCACCAGCTCTTAGACCATTGCTGGCTAAGATACCAGCATCAGTGTCCATGAGAACATCAGCAGGAAAATAGTCAAAACTGTGACAAACAATAGACTGCAAAAGGATATTCAGTGCTCACTTTGGCAGCACATACACTGAAATTGGAATGATACAGAGAAGATTAGCATGGCCCCTGTGCAAGGATGACACACAAATTTGTGAAGTGTTCCATATTTTTGTTGTGTGCACAAAACTTTTAACCAATATAATTTCAATTTTTGTATTTCTGAAAAAAAGGATATTTCAATATATATACATATGTAACAACTTAAAATCTGAAAATAATTCTTTGAGCCCTGTAAAATTAACCTTGTTTATGCCAAAGTTCAGCTTCCCGAGTAAAGCATTATTTCAGATGGTAAAGAATCTGCCTGCAAAGCAGGCAAACCCAGGTTTGATCTCTGGGCTGGGAAGATCCCCTGGAGGAGGGAACAGCTGCTCACTCCAGTATTCTTGCCTGAAGAATTTCATGGACAGAGAAACATGGCAGGCTACAGTCCATAGGATTGCAAAGAGCTGGACACAACTGAGCAACTAATACTTTGACTTTCATGCCAAAATTCCCCAAATATACATAAATAAGCAAAAGAAAAACACTGTGCAATTGTATCATAAGTGTGCAAGTTATAGCAAACGGTTGATTACTAATAACCTGTTTAGTCTTCTTAATCTCTGGGGGGGCTGATTTAGAAAGCTTGACTTCCTTAGAAAACATGCTGAAGGAAGGCATGACGATGCTCTCTTTTCTTCTCAGAAATTTCCCTGGAGTTAGTAGAGACATTCAAGTTCACTCCACTTATCAACAATGTGCATTGAAATATCCTCTTCATTCTGATGGAAAAGTTTGTTGTTGGCCCTCAGAGGACTAGATGTTTGTCTGGGAAAGAGAAAACAAAAATAGCTAGGTTTTTAATTCAGTCATTTAAAAATTTTCCTTCATACCAACTCTCTATCAGTCCATGGTGGTTGGGAAAAGGAATACTACCCTGAAATTTCCTTTCATAGCACTCATCATAGTTTAACAAAATATTTAATTGACCTCTGTATTCTTCACTACAATACTCTAAAGGGCTAGGGTAGTATCAATTTCCCATGCTTTGTATCACTGGTCTGAAGGAAACAGACCAGTTCCAAACCAGTGATTTCTCTATACTGTGTTCACACTGAATTTATCATTTAGTCTTTTTCATTAAATATAATAAAAGAAGATTCATTAACTGAGTGTTTGTATATAAAAAGAATTGTTCCAAGGCCTTCCACTCAGTATCTCGTTTCATCTTTACAATAACCCTATGAGGTATATTCTGTTCTATATCCATTTCACAAATGATGAAGTTGAGTAAAGAGGTAAGGTAACTTGTCAAGGGCATATATCTGATAATTGACTAACCTGGGATTTGAAGCAGAAGTCTCAATTCCATGACTGATTTTTAAAAATCTACTACCCTACCATGCAGAAAATAAAGCCTATTACTAGTGATCATGGAGCTCTGATAAACCGTTGCCGCCTTTTTTTTTTTTTTTAATTTTACTTTATTTAACTCTGTCATCTTTTTAACTCTGCCATCTACAGGAGAAACAGAACCCAGAGTCTGAATTTCACTTGGAAACCTTAGCAACCTGTGGATCAAATCTGTTTTCAGCAGGAGTAGAGACAACCACTGCCACCCTGAGTTACGGGTTCCTGCTCCTAATGAAATACCCTGAGGTTCAAGGTACAGCAAACATCCTGAGTATTTATTTAGGATAAAATAGGAGCTCCTGGCACTCATGAAGGTGGGAAGGTACTACTGTCTGTGACAACTTACCTTTCTCTGGACAGCCTTGGCGAGCATCATGCCTAGGGCCACCCATGCGGTTTGGTTTTACAGATCAAAATTATATCAAATGATGGTGATAAGGAAGAGAGACCATTACGAATCAAAGACTTTACGTTTAAAAGCAGAGGAGCTTCTGACTCCCAGCTCTTCCATATATGATATAATGTTGACGAGTCAGCCCAATTTAGATGACGGATGCCTGGGTTCCCAATTTGCATTCTCATTCTCAGCCGCCAATACCTGACTGTGTGACCTCAAACAAGTGATTTCACTTCACAGGCCTTTGTTTTTCCATCTTGAAAATGGATCCATCTCCCCAAAGGGGATTTTTAGCTCCAATATAATTTAAAATTCAAAAATGAAATTATACTAGCTTGATTTTCTCAATCATGTTCTCAGAGCACAGATCTTAGAAACCCAGTGTTTATTTTGTTCAACAAAATGGTGTTTGCTGTTCCCACAAAATGTTAGGAGGCTGGATGATACTGATAGAGGAGATGCTCCCACTAGAGTTAGGATTGAACATTTCCCCTCTGCAGCTGCTTTACCAGGAATCTGGGATAAACCTTAATCCCTGCACAGAGGTCATCTCCTCACCTGTACAGGAGGACAAACTAGTTCAGGCAGGAGGCTGCATACTTAATGCAGCTTTTATGTTTCCTGAAGCGAAATCTCTGGTTTTTGCAGCATTATAAAAAATAGAAGTTCTAATAGAAGCTTCTGTCAGAAAGTCTACAAACAATAAATGCTGAGAGGATGCAGAGAAAAGGGAAACCTCTTACACTGTTGGTAGGAATGCAAACTTGTACAGCCACTACAGAGAACAGTGTGGAGATTCCTTAAAAACTGGAAATAGAACTGCCATATGACCCAGCAACCCAATGCTGGGCATACGCACTGAGGAAACCAGAATTGAAAGAGACACGTGTACCCCAATGTTCATCACAGCACTGTTTATAATAGCCAGAACATGGAAGCAACCTAGATGTCTATCAGCAGATGAATGGATAAGAAAGCTGTGGTACATATACACAATGGAGTATTACTCAGCCACTAAAAAGAACGCATTTGAATCAGTTCTAATGAGGTGGATGAAACTGGAGTCTATTATACAGAGTGAAGTAAGCCAGAAAGAAAAACACCAATACAGTATATTAATGCATATATATGGAATTTAGAAAGATGATACAATGACCCTATGTGCGAGATAGCAAAAGAGACACAGATGTACAGAACAGTCTTTTGGACTCTGTGGGAGAAGGCGAGGGTTGGATGATTTGAGAGAATAGCATTGAAATATATATATTACCATATGTGAAACAGATCACCAGTCCAGGTTTGATGCATGAAACAGGGTACTCAGGGCTGGTGCACTGGGATGACCCTGAGGGATGGGATTGGGAGGGAGGTGGGAGGGGGGTTCGGGATGGGGAACACATGTACACCCATGGCTGATTCATGTCAATGTATGGCAAAAACCACTACAATATTGTAAAGTAATTAGCCTCCAATTAAAATAAATTAATTAATTAAAAAAGAATATTCTGAGAATAAAGATTTTATACTAAAATTAAAAAAAAAAGAAAAAATAGAAATTCTGTGAAGAACAGAGCTGTGGGTTGTTTAGCAACATGTCTTTGACCTTGGGAGCCTTTTCCAGGCCATTTTCTTTACATATTGTAAGCATTTCCAAGTATCCAGGGAACACATCTCTTAAGTAGGATTCATGATTCATGTCTCTGCAGCCAAAGTTCATGAAGAAATTGACCGTGTGATTGGACTCACCCGAAGTCCCTGCATGAAGGACAAGATGAAGCTGCCCTATACAGAGGCTGTGTTGCATGAGATACAGAGATACATCACCCTCATTCCTTCTAACTTACCCCATACTGTGGTCCGGGACACGAAATTCAGACAATATGTCATCCCCAAGGTTAGAGGTGGCTGGGAAAGCTGGCTGAGATAGAAGGTGCACCATGGTACCACTCCACCCCAGGGTAGATGGGGCCTGTTAGAGGCATCGTAGCTGTTTCAGGAAGAGAGGCAGTTGAGAGACATGGGAAGAACACGAGGCCTGAGTTACATGGCCTGGGTTTAAAATCTGTCACTGCTATGCAGTGTACTCTCAGGCCATTGTTCACCTCTGTGGTTCTGCCTCTGCCTTCCTGGAATGGGGAAGCTAATCCAGGGCTTCCGAGGCTCCTCACACTCTCAGGTATGATAGGATATATTAAGGGAGAAGTGATTGGCATTAGTATGAATCTTGAGGGAACGGAAATCTGATTTTCCATGATAGATTTTAAAAAGGGGGGAGAGATGGACAGTGTATCTGCAGCTCTAAAGTAATCAAGTGTCAACTTTCTTTAACCCAAATTCTCTCCTCCCAAGATCTCATGTATCAGGACATTTGGGACATTGCTGCCCATAATAGTTAACAATGATCAAAACATTCACATGCACATTGGGGATGTAGTCAGCCTTCTGTAGTGATTAAGGGTTTGGGTTTTACATTTGAGAGTGTAGAAGAGGAAGAAAGGGTGTCAAACCTGACCAGACTACTGTAAAACTGAAACAGCCCCCAATCTTACTGCCAAATCCCAGTGCAAAAGTCTATTAACACATAAGTCTAGTATCACATTAAAAATGCTATACCACCAGCAAGTGAAGGTAATCAGGAACGCAGGAAGGTCTAACACCAGAAAATTTGGTTTAATAAAATTCAACATAGAAATAGAATTTAAAGAAAAACCACATTGTAATCTCATTTGTACAGAAAGTGCTTTTGATAATATTAAAGAGTTTCTGCTGTTAGTTGCTCAGTCATGTCCGACTCTTTGTGACTTCACCAGGCTCCTATGTCCACAGAATTTTCTAGGCAAGAATACTGGAGTAGGTTGCCATTTCCTTTACTAGGGGATCTTCCAGACCCAGGGATTGAACCTGGGTTTCCTGTACTGCAGGCAGATTCTTTATCATCTGAACCACCAGGGAAGCCCCACCTATAATAAAATAGGAATAAATTTCTGATAGCAGTGATTACATTAAGAAGGAAACCAAGGAACTTGAGTATAGGAAAAAGAAACTTATTTTCAATTTGACTTTTTTAAAAATACCATGTACATGTATTATCTACTCCAAAAATTGTGAAATAATGTTTCAGGAAATAAAAAATGAAGTAAAAATGGAAAGAGGAGGCTTTCACTTAAATAGGAGTGCTTTATGATCAGATAGAAGTTGGGTCAAATTCTAATCATGCCACTTGCAAATAACCACTTGCAAATTGTTTCTTTCTGAATCTCAATTTCTACATTCATACAATGAGCCAAAAAAACAAGATCCTAGTGAATACGGTTGAAGTGAGGATTAAATGACATTTATAAACAATTAAACACAGTGTCAGGTAAATGTGAAGCATCCTGTATCAATGGTCATTATCATTTTGTCATTTAAACCTCACAAGTTCTAATGCGGCAAAGAGGAAAGCGTATGGTGGCTCAGACAGTAAAGAATCTGCCTGCAATGCAGGAGACCCAGGTTTGATCCCTTGGTTGGGAAGATCCCCTGGAGAAAGGAATGGCCACCCCCTCCAGTATTCTTGCCTGAAAAATTCAATGGACAGAGGAACCAGGCTGGCTACAGTTCAGTTCATGGGGTCACAAAGAGCTGGACATGACTAAGCAACAAACATACACATATGCACACCATTTAGAAGTGAGGAGGTGGGCTTTGAGCCAATAGATTTTGTAGATTACAAGGTACTATATCTTATTTTCTTACATTCACACCTGAATTCAGAAAGAAAAAAATTGCGAAAAGTGAATTCTTCCCATTTGAGTGGCGGTTCCAGTAAAGTACACGTCTGAACAATATGAGCTGCCAATCTTAGGTTTTGAACAATCGTTTATCGCACATTGACTGTTAACAGTTGCTCTTCTCCCAGAGAACCATCTTATTATTCAATAAAAGGTATTGTATGATAGTGGGTGTGAAAAAACTCTCACAAAAGACAGTGAGAAAGCTCTCACACAAGCTTTAAGAGTGCTCGGTCCTGTTTAATCCACTATAATTAAAAGTGTTAGGCTTTTTATGAACCAAAGATAAGTATGATAACATGCCATTCTATTCTCTCTTTCTTGGTTCCAGGGTACTACTGTATTGCCGTTACTGTCTTCCATCTTGTACGACTGCACGGAGTTTCCTAACCCAGAGAAGTTTGACCCAGGCCATTGTTTGGATAAAAATGGCAACTTCAGGAAAACAAAACACTCTGTGGCTTTTTCCATTGATAAATATAGATACACACCATCCAAACCATACACATGAGCCTTTTGAACAACTTTTAGCTTTACTGAATGTACGTAAGTAATCCACTAATGATCACAAAGTTAATCAAATCAATCTGCTATAACCCTCTAAATCAAGATGGAGCCATTTAAGTCTGTATACCAATCGGATCAGATAAGTCTTTCAAGGACTATTTTGTTATCTGGTGACTAAGTACAATGCCAGTTTTTAAAGAAATCAAGGCAAATCGATTCGATTCAGATGTCATATATTATCAGATAACAAAGGGACCTCCTTTTGTAGACTCTTACCTATTGATCTCCCTTTTGTAATATGCAACTTTTCTAAAACAGAATGTTCAGGTTTCTTTCTTCTTTTAAAATGATTAAACATTATTGTATAATTTTCTGATTCTTAGAGCTAGAGCCCATCAGAGGGACTTTGGTCATTTCATTCTCTTCCTTCCCTTCTGAAATCCAGAGCCCCACATACCCTTGCCTCTTTGCAAGAGCTGATTGGCTCCCAGTTGCTATTTCTCATAAGGTCATAAAGACAACTTAAGATCACTCAGCACATATTTTATTTCTTTGTTATCCTAGTCAATTATTTGATTAGTATTTTCAAAAATAGCAGTTAATATGTTTTTAAAAGACAGCCTGTGGTATTAAACAATCTTCCATACAAACATGTTTAGGTGGCATTACCTGATAGTTGCACAATGCCTTGTTTAAGTAATCTAATATAGGTGTGTGTCTAGTTTTCATCTAACTCATCAGTGTCATAAACAAAAATGCAAGTGACATCCTCATTGGTGAATCTCTAGTTCCTACAGATAAATCCCCAGGAGAACTATTGAATTAGGAGCATAAATCTCTTTAGAGAAAATTTGGTTTGTTAGAGGAACTGTACAAGTTGATCAGCAAATTTGGAAAACTCAGCAGTGGCAACAGGACTGGGAAAGGTCAGTTTTCATTCCAATCCCAAAGAAAGGCAATGCCAAAGAATGCTCAAACTACCGCACAGTTGCACTCATCTCACACGCTAGTAAAGTAATGCTCAAAATTCTCCAAGCCAGGCTTCAGCAATACATGAACCGTGAACTTCCAGATGTTCAAGCTGGTTTTAGAAAAGGCACAAGAACCAGAGATCAAATTGCCAATATCTGCTGGGTCATCAAGAAAGCAAGAGAGTTGCAGAAAAACATCTATTTCTGCTTTATTGACTAAGCCAAAGCATTTGACTATGTGGATCACAGTAAACTGGAAAATTCTGAAGGCGATGGGAATACCAGACCACCTAACCTGCCTCTTGAGAAACCTGTATACAGGTCAGGAAGCAACAGTTAGAACTGGACATGGAACAACAGACTGGTTCCAAAAAGGAAAAGGAGTACATCAAGGCTGTATACTGTCACCCTGCTTATTTAACATATATGCAGAGTACATTATGAGAAACGCTGGGCTGGAAGAAGCACAAGCTGGAATCAAGATTGCCGGGAGAAATATCAATAACCTCAGATATGCAGATGATACCACCCTTATGGCGAAAAGTGAAGAAGAACTAAGAAGCCTCTTGATGAAAGTGAAAGAGGAGAGTGAAAAAGCTGGTTTAAAGCTCAACGTTGAGAAAACTAGGATCATGGCATCTGGTCCCATCACTTCATGGCAAATAGATGGGGAAACAGTGGAAATAGTGGCTGACTTTATTTTTGGGGGCTCCAAAACCACTGCAGAAGGTGATTACATCCATGAAATTAAAAGACTCTTACTCCTTGGAAGAAAAGTTATGACCAACCTAGACAGCATGTTAAAAAGCAGAGACATTACTTTGTCAACAAAGGTCCGTCTAGTCAAGGTTATATCATGTACGGATGTGAGAGTTGGTCTGTGAAGAAAGCTGAGCGCCGAAGAATTGATGCTTTTGAACTGTGGTGTTGGAGAAGACTCTTGAGAGTCCCTTGGACTGCAAGGAGATCCAACCAGTCCATTCCGAAGGAGATCTGTCCTGAGTGTTCATTGGAAGGACTGATGTTGAAGCTGAAACTCCAGTACTTTGGCTACCTGATGTGGAGTGTTTACTCATTCGAAAAGACCCTGATGCTGGGAAAGATTGAAGGCAGGAGGAGAAGGGGATGACAGAGGATGAGATGGTTGGATGGCATCACTGACTCAATGGACATGGGTTTGGGTAGACTCCGGCAGTTGGTGATGGACAGGGAGGCCTGGCGTGCTGCGATTCATGGGGCCGCAAAGAGTCGGACACGACTGAGCAACTGAACCAAACTGAACTGAACCAGTTGATCGTCATCTAGCGGTTTCTGAGCTGTCCCTGTTCTGAACAGTGTTTTCAGTGGCTGTCAGGAGTATGTAGTATTTGAATATGAGCTATTGTAATATGTAATTTGGAACAAGCTAATGGAACTGTCTCTTCCTTTCAGGGAAATGGGCCTGTGTTGGAGAGGGCCTGGCCCACATGGAGCTGTTCCTGTTCTTCACCACCATTCTGCAAAATTTTGTCCTGAAATCCCTGGGGGAGACAAAGGACATAGAGACCAAACCCATTGTTACCGGATTCATCAATATGCCACCACCCTTCAAGCTATGCCTTATCCCCAGATAAAATAAGAGCTTTTCTCTTTTAACAATTTAAATAAAAGTAATAGCTTTTTCTTCTCACTACTTCTCCCACCCCAATAGTCTCTTTTCATTTTAAATTCTGCCTAGGACAGAAACATGGGCTTCCCTCATAGCTCAGTTGGTAAAGAATCTACCTGTACTGCAGGACAGAAACACTACTCACTAAAAGCTTGATGGACATTTGTTTAAATCGATAAATTCCTTGAAAAAGGAGCTGGCCTGGCGTGCTGCAACTCATGGGGTCGCAAAGAGTCGGACATGACTGAGCGGCTGAACTGAACTGAACTGAAGCAGATGAAATGGTAACCCCCATCACAAATCTCTCCCTGCCCCACCTCATCTATTTGCAGCCATTGCTTTACATGGAGGCCCAAGAAGCCACCTTGGATAAAAGTCAAACCATGTGCATAGGTAGGATTCAGACATGCATAGCTGCATCTTCTCCAGAAAATGAGGGGCAGGACTGGGGTTTGGAGAGCAAGAGGGTAAATTGCAAGAAAAGACTGTTATTGCCAAGAGAATAGTGACGCAGAAGAGAATAGCTAGAACAACTGCCCCGTGGGGGCCCAGTGGAGTGCTGTGAGCAGCCGCTGCCGCAGAAGGATGGTTCAAATGTCATGAGGCAGCCCAGGCTCCAGGACACTGGGAGGGAAAGAAGCTTTAAAAGTAGAGCTGAGTTTCTGTGCATATACTCAAAAGAATTGATTCTTTTGAATTCTCCAACAGATATTTGCACATCCATGTCCCTAGTAGCATTATTCACAATAGCCAAAAATGGTGGAAACTACCCAAATGTCCATTGGCAGAAGAGTAGATAAACAAAAAGTGATTCTATACACACAATAGAGTATTATTCATCCTTAAAAAAGAAGGACTTATAGTCTAACTGAATTCCAGCTGAGCTATTTCAAATCCTAAACAATGATGCTGTTAAAGTGCTGCGCTTGAATATGAATGCCAGCAAATTTGGAAAACTCAGCAGTGGCCACAGGACTGGAAAAGGTCAGTTTTCACTCCAATCCCAAAGAAAGGCCAAAGAATGTTCAAACTACCACACAATTGCACTCATCTCACACGCTAGCAACCCACTCCAGTGTTCTTGCCTGGAGAATCCCAGGGACGGGGGAGCCTGGTGGGCTGCCATCTATGGGGTCGCACAGAGTCGGACACGACTGAAGCAACGCAGCAGCAGCAGCAGCACACGCTAGCAAAGTATTGCTCAAAATTCTCCAAGCCAGGCTTCAACAGTACATGAACCAAGAGCTTCCATATTCCAGCTGGATTTAGGAAAGGCAGAGGAACCAGAGATCAAATTGCCAACATCCACTGGATCATAGAAAAAGCAAGAGAATTCCAGAAAAGCATCTACTTCTGCTTCATTGACTACACTAAAGGCTTTGACTGTGTGGATCACAACAAACTGGAAAATCCTGAAAGAGATGGGAATACCAGACCACCTACCTGCCTCCTGAGAAATTTCTAGGCAGGTCAGGAAGCAACAGCTAACTGTTAACATAAAACTGTTAACATAAAACAACGAACTGGTTCAAAATTGGGAAAAGAGTATGGCAAGGCTGTATGTTGTCACCCTGCTTGTTTAACTTATGTGCAGAGTACATCATGTGAAATGCCGGGCTTGGATGATGCACAAGTTGGAATCAAGACTACTGGGAGAAACATCTATAACCTCAGAAATGCAGATGACACCACCCTTATGGCAGAAAGTGAAGAGGAACTGAAGAGCCTCTTGATGAAAGTGAAAGAGGAGAATGAAAAAGCTGGCTTAAAACTCAACATTCGAAAAATGAAGATCATGGCATCCAGTCCCACCACTTCATGGCAAATAGATGGGGAGACAATGGAAACAGGACAGACTTTATTTTCTTGGGCTCCAAAATCACTGGAGATGGTGACTGCAGCCATGAAACTAAAAGACACTTGCTCCTCAGAAGAAAAGCTGTGACCAACCTAGAGAGCATATTGAAGAGCAAAGACATAACTTTACTGACCAAGTCCCGTCTAGTCAAAGCTATGGTTTTTCCAATAGTCATTTATGGATATAAAGTTGTACCATAAAGAAAGCTGAGCACCAAAGAACCGATGTTTTTGAACTGTGGTGTTGGAGAAGACTCTTGAGAGTCCCTTGGACTGCAAGGAGATCCAACCAGTCAATCCTAAAGAAAATCAGTCCTGAATATTCATTGGAAGGACTGATGCTGAAGCTGAAACTCCAATACTTTGGCCACCTGATGTGAAGAACTGACTCACTGGAAAAGACCCTGATGCTGGGAAAGATTGAGGGCAGGAGGAGAAGGGCACGACGGAGGATGAGATGATTGGAAGGCATCAGTCACTCAATGGATATGAGTTTGAGTGAGCTCCAGGAGTTCATGATGGACAGGGAAGCCTGGCATGCTGCAGTCCATGGGGTTGTAAAGAGTCAAACATGACTAAGCGACTGAACTGAACTGAATTGAACTGAGGTCTGAGATATGCTGGGGAAATCTGAGAGACAATGGCTGCAGCTAATTGGGAATGGCATATGCTTCTCAGAATTGCTAAGGTCAAAGGATGTGTGGCTGTTTGCCACAGGTGAAATGTTAACCTAGGAGAAAGATCTTAAAGGGGTTCCACCCAAGAGAACAGCAGGTAGTTTTGGGTTGTGGGCATGATTGACACATCATATGTTAACAAAGTTAGGTCATAAAGATCTCATTCAAGTCAGCAATAAAAAGACTACCCAATTTAAAAAGGAGCAAAAGATTTGAATAAACACTTCTCCAAAGAGGTTATACTAATGGCCAATAAACACATGAAAAGATTCTCGATATCATTAGTCACCAGAGAAATGCAAATCAAAACCAGATTGACATACCATTTCACACCTACTAGCAAGGTGAAATTAAAAAGATAAGTATTTTCAAGAACATGGAGAAGTTGGAATCTTCATATATTTCTGATGTGAATGTAAAATGGTGCAGCCATGTTGGAAAATTATTTGGCAGTTCCTCGAAATATTAAGCATAATGCTACCATATGAACTAGTACTTTCAGCTAAGTATCTATCCAAGAGAAATGAAAATATATATAAATGCAAAAAGTTTCACAAGAATGTTCATAGAATTATTCATAATAATTGAGAAGTGGAAACAACCCAAATGCCCATCAACTGATGAATGGATAAACAAAAGGTGTTATATCCATACAAAGGAATATTTTCGGGCCATAAAAAAGGAATGAAGTACACAACTATGGCATGGATGAACTTTGAAAGCAGCCAGACACAAAAGACTACGTACTGTATGATTCCACTTATGTGAATTGTCCGGAATAGGCAAATCCACAGAGACAGAAAGCAGAAAGTGGTTGCTTCGAGCTGAAAAATGACTGCAAATGGGCATGGAGTTTCATTGGAAGCTGATGAAAATATTCTGAAGTTAGATTGCAGTGATGGTTGCAAAAACTCTGTAATTTCTAAAAGCCACTGAACTGTATACTTAAATGGGTGAATTTTACAGTGTGTAAATTTATCTCAATAAAACTGAGGAGGATGTTGCTGCTTTTTGTTTTTGACTGTGCTGCTCAGCTTGTGGGATCTTAGTTCCCCTCAGTTCAGTTCAGTTGCTCAGTCATGTCCAATTCTTTGCAACCCCCTGGACTGCAGCATGCCAGGTCTCCTGTCCATCACCAACTCCCGGAGTTCACTCAGACTTGTGTCCATTGAGTCGGTGATGCCATCCAACCATCTCATCCTCTGTCACCCCTTTCTCTCGCCTTCAACCTTTCCCACCATCAGAGTCTTTTCAAATGAGTCAGCTCTTTGCATGCATCAGGTGGCCAAAATACTGGAGTTTCAGCTTCAACGTCAGTCCTTCCAATGAACATCCAGGACTGATCTCCTTTAGGATGGACTGGTTGGATCTCCTTGCAGTCCCTACTTCCCCTACTAGGGATCAAACCCAGGGCTGTATCAGTGAAAGTGTCAAGACCCAACCACTGGACCACCAGGGAATTCCCATTAAGCTTCTTTAAAAAAAAAAAAAGAATATATACATGAGCACAAAAACATCAATAATTAGCATAAATTTTCCTGATAAAGACATGATGACTAGTTAGTACTTTATGGTGCTGGTGGTCCTCATGGTGCAGGTGGCAAAGAATCTCCCTGCAATATACGGACCCTGGTTTGATCCCTGGGTTGGGAAGATCCGAGGAGAAGGAAATGGCAACGCGCTCCAGTATTCTTGCCTGGAGAATTCCATGGAGGTTGGAAAGAGTTGGAAATGACTGGGTGACTAACACTTTCACTTTCACTTCTTTATGGTGCATAAATGTCTTCTATAACCTACCTCAGGACATGCAACAGTCAAAACTCAGGTTCAAGGCAATATTCTGGGTCGAGGCAAGCTAGGACATAAGTATAGAATCAGAACAGGCTAGTAAGGGGAAAGGGAACATCCTAGTATCAGGCACAACCAGAAGTGGAGGCTACGGGGCCACTTATGGGGAGTCAACAATCCAGTTAGAGTTTTCAAGGGAGCTTGATAAACTCAAGCTAGATTGAGACTGATGTTGTAGGAAGAAGAGACGGGAGAGATGGATTCAAGTTCATGCATAGGGTGCTGTTTTATTGGTATTTCTACAAATTTAAAATCACAGCAGGAAAGATTTAGGAGGACAAAATGCCTTTAGCCTTAGTGATAGCAAATTTTAAGTCTCAAAGGCTTTTATGTAATTGGCACAAAAAGTTATCATATATTGGGTGGTCAGTTCTAACTAGCTCTGAACTTTCAGTGAAGCTGAACTTAACTTCATATTTATGGTTATTCAGGATGAAATAACCTCATGAATTTCCATTCTCAGGGACCTTATAAACCAAACCCAAGAAGTCTGCTCAAGACTCTCTTTCTTATTTATCTTCTCCACTAGTTTCAAACACATAATGAGTATGTTTCCTCAATGATAATGCAATCACTCAAATGAAAAAAATTTCTTTTTAATTTTTATTTATTATTTTTGACTGCTCTAGGTCTTCATTACTGTATACAGGTTTTCTCGAGTTACGGTGATACTGTTTTATTGCAGTGCCTGGACTTTTCATTGTGGTGACTTCTCCTGTTGCGGAGCACGGGCTTTAGGCACGTGGGCTCCAGTTACAGCACTTGGGTTCTAGAGCATGAGTTCGGTAGTTGTGGTGCACAGGCTTAGTTGCTGCAAGGCATGCGGGATCTTCCGGGACCAGGGATCAAACTCGTGTCCCCTGCATTGACAGGTGGACTCTTAATAACTGGACCATCAGTGAAGTCCAAAACAATTTTTTTGGTCTTAGGTAACAATTATTTTATCTTTAGGGTCAGTTCTTGATTCAGGAGGGAACATAGGATGAAATTAAGGTAATAGGATTTGAAATCTGAACATATCTTACATTTTCTAGCTGTTTGACCTTGGGCAGGTCCAGACTTCATCTGATCTTTATCTAAAAAACAGAACTAACAACACCTACTTTCCAGGTTAGGAGGGTAAGGATTAATTGCAATGTATGTATTTTCCCTGGCAATTAGGAAGGGCTCATAAATGATGGTTTTTATTACCAAGTCATTGAAAATTCTCCTACAGTCAATGCAAATTCAAGTTTTTAGCGGTTCATTGCTTTCCCCCCAACTGTTTCCTGTTTTAATGTGTGATATTCCAGGCTCAGTTATTATTAAACCAATTAATAATGGTTATTGTATTTCTCTGGTATAATAGTGACATGGGTTTCTCTTACACTTATTATAATATTGGATTTCTCTGAATCTTAGATGCCATGTGTTTTAAGATACTTTTCAGTTTCAGAGACATTAAAATGTGAAATCAGGGGCACTTTAGAATCGATGAAATATAGTTGTCCTCTACTACATTTGGACCCATAGACTGTTACTGGTCCAGTTAACAGGCTGCTCAAAGTCTAATGTGTATTAGTCCCTTCATCCCACATGACCAGATCACTTAGAGTCAGGCTCCTATTGTCCAGTTAACCTAATACCCTGATACCCTCATACCTAATATGATGTCATATCAGTAAACATACGTTACATTTTTTTTTCAAACTCAAAGAGAACCTCTTTACTACCAGTAAGGATTACACAGGTACAGCCTATTGACAAATTAAGCAACACCGGTACACAGAATGGATTCAGAGTCCATGCCATGTATGCTTTCCATCGGCTGGAGGGCAATCTGAATCAACATGTCACTAACCAACGATTGCCCTGTTGGAAGCAGGGTTAGTAGGGACAAGCAGAGTTAGTGGGGACAAGCAGAGTTTGTGGGGACAAGCAGAGTTTGTGGGGACAAGCAGGGTTAGTGGGGGCATGTGGAAGAGCCTGGGTTTCTGGAATTTCAGTTAGTCATTTTCTGTCCTGTTGTCAACAAAATGTAAATACAGAGAGGATAGTTCATTTTTTCTCATTGCTCTTCAATATTTGTTTAATCCCTGTTACATACCAAGGGTATAGGCTAAGGACTGGGAATCCAGAAACAAGATATTGTCCTTGGTCTTAAGGGCCTTATGTTTTAATCGTAGAAGACAAATCCAAAATGACAGCATCATGCTATGTTTGTAGAGAAGTATGCAGAGCTTTCTAAGGAAACAGAAGAAAGAACAACGGAAATCAGACCAGGGGTACGTGATAGGAAAGTCTTATAGAAAATGATGCCTGCACTTGGTTTTGAAACATAAACAGGAGTCAGTCACTTTCCAAACTGAGGGAGAAGAGTTGTTTAAACACTCTTTTATGTTGGTGGATTTTAGCATAATTTTTAAAAATTGGTAGGGAAAAATGCAGTCTTTTGAAAGACTGCTGTTTATTTGGCAAAGCCAGCAGGAAAGAAGAGTGTTGGGGAAGAGAGGTGGGACAGACAGTGATAGCCAGGTCCTGGAGGGCCTTGTTTCCGGAACAGATGTTTGGAATTAACCGACGAGAATAGAAAACCAATAAGGGGTCTGAAGATAGAACTAAGGGGCGAGCCGGAGACGCGAAGTGGCTGCACTGAAGGAGGAGCACACGTGCTCCGGTGTGAAGTGGGCGGCTGGCGAGGGAGAGCTCCAGGCTGCAAGGCTGGTCCAGGCAGGGATGCAGGAACGCAGAACCCCCGCGGCAGTGTGAGAAGCAGGAAGCGCGGCGAGGATCGGCAGGAAAGAGAACTGAGAGGGCTTCGAGGGTGAGTAAGCGCAGGAGGTGAGTGAGAAGGAAGAATTTAGACCGGCTCCCATGTTTTCAACTTGGGCAACAGGTGGTGCCATTTCCCAAGAAGCACTGCTCTGAAAGAAAACAGGCGGCATTCAGATTCAAGGGGCTGCACCTGAGGGCCCAGAGAAGGGGCAAAGGGGGAGGGCGTCCTAGTCAAGGCAATAGGAGAAATAACTGGCCTGTGCGCAACACTGTACAGATGACACAAAACTGTTATGGACAAGTGAGGTGTGACTGGAGCAGACAGTGTGTTGGGGGGCAGGGTTCTGAGGGAAGTTTATCTGGTTGGGAGGAACAGCCTGTTTATAGAGAGTAGTGAAGATCCAACCCTGGAGGTCCCACTAGATCCAAAAATTCGAAGAAACCCCAGAGGGGTTGCACTTAGAGGCAAGAATATTTCTTCCTCAACCGGAAAATTTTCAGTTGAAGATCGTGGGGGAAAGGGCATTCTGAATTCACTTCCAACTCTTGAAACCAACCAAAAGCAAAATAAAAGAAAGAAAAGTAAAAAAGAAATTTCCACCTTCAATTAACAAGGAAAAAATTATAAAACAACACTGTGAAGAGTAGGTGCCTAATATTTTGACCTAAAATATATGAGAATGCAGAGCCAATACATCCCTACATAGACTGAGAGAGAAATTGATTTCTGGAGGTGTCGCATTCCTGAGAAGTACATGCAGTGACTCTCTACAGGCAGATGGACAAAGTCTAAGGTCTGACTAAGGGTGGGTCAGTGATGGTCAGTGTTCTGCAATAGGTGTCCTATTTTTATTGTAAGAGAACCTCTGACTTCTTTAAATTGATGTATAATTGATTTACAATTGTATGTTAGTTTCTTGTGTATAGCAAAGTGATTCAGTTTTATATGTATATTCTTTTTCAGATTATTTTTCTGTTATAGGTTATTACAACATGGTGAATATAGTTCCCTGTGCTATACCAGGACCTCTGAATTTTAGCTGAGCACACGGCTGGCTGGCTGGGATAAAGACTACATTTGTCAGCTTCCCTTGCAAATGGGCATGACCACGTGACTGCCTATGAGCTGTAAGTGGGAGCCATGTAAGACTATGGGAGGTTTGCTTTTGTTTTCATTTTTTAAGGAGCTTTTTTGAGATATAAAGCACATGCCACATATAAATGGAATCATACAATATGTGGGGTTTTTTGGTGATTGATTTCTCTCATTTAACATAATGTTTTCAAGGTTCGTCTATGTCTCAGCATGGATTAGTACTCTACTTCTTTTTACTGCCGAATATGTATCTGGCACATCCCATTTACTCACTCCCACCAGCGGGGTGGCTGGAATGTGAATGTGAACATGGGGCTGGAAGATCTGCCTGGACAATAAGTTACGTGTGTGTTGAGACAGATGGAGCAACAGGCTAGAAGGAGCCTGGACCATTTGATGGACACAGCACTGGTCTTGTCACTGCTTCTCTCCCTTGGAATGACGGACTGTCTCATCATAGAAAGGATTTGAAACAGACTGGTTACACCCTAGTTACGCTCAAGCAGACAGATCTTTTATTAAACAGACAGAGGATTGTACACTCCCGAGATATGGGAGTGGGCCAGCCCCAAAGGAGTGGCAGTGATACAGCTTGGCTTCCCTTTTTATACTCCCCTGTATCCTTCTCTTGGTTCTGCCCTGTGCAAAATAGGGCTTGTACCTGCCACCAATCAGGAAAGGGGATGCAAATAGGTGAACCATCAAGGCCAATTGACAGTTGCACATTATATGACAACAGGCTGTATTGTGCATGTCTTTCCATAATTCAGTCTGTTATAATCAGATGGATGTATGTATAGAATATTTCTGAACCCTTAATGGGCTCTTACAGTAGTAAAGAACCCGCCTGCCAATGCAGGAGGTGTAAGAGACATGGGTTCGAAGCCTGGGCCTGGAAGATCCTCTGCAGAGGGAACAGCAACCCACTCCAGTACTCTTGCCTGAAGAATCCCATGGAGAGAGGAGCCTGGTGGGCTATAGTCCATAGGGTTGCAGAGTCGGACACAATGGTAGCAATTTAGCACACACACACAAAGGGTGCCTACCTGCCTAAGGTTACTTGAGGACACAGCTGTGCAACAGGGCATATGTGCCAGAGTTGGAGAAACCCATGTGCCTAGGTAGGATGCATGTGCAGGAGTTGGAAAAGTCTTTGTGGTTATTTTTGTGGCATATCTGTGAGCTCTTTTGGGTGTGTCTGGGATAGGGTTTAGAGATTAGGTTGCATCCTTTTCAGCCAGGCCAGCCATCACTGCTCATGCCTTGTTCAGTTCAGTTCAGTCGCTCAGTCGTGTCTGACTCTTTGTGACCCCATGAATCGCAGCACGCCAGGCCTCCCTGTCCATCACCAACTCCTGGAGTTTACTCAAACTCATGCCCATCGAGTCAGTGATGCCATCCAGCTATCTCATCCTCTGTCATCCCCTTCTCCTCCTGCTTTCAATCTTTCCTAGCATCACAGTCTTTTCAAATGAGTCAGCTCTTCACATCAAGTGGCCAAAGTATTGGAGTTTCAGCTTCAGCATCAGTCCTTCCAATGAATATTCAGGACTGATTTCCTTTAGCATGGACTGGTTGGGTCTCCTTGCAGTCCAAGGGACTCTCAAGAGTCTTCTCCAACACCACATTTCAGAAGCATTGATTCTTTGGCGCTCAGCTTTCTTTAGAGTCCAACTCTCACATCCATACATGACTACTGGAAAAATGGTAGCCTTGACTAGATGGACCTTTGTTGGCAAAGTAATGTCTCTGCTTTTTAATATGCTGCCTAGGTTGGTCATAACTTTTCTTCCAAGGAGCTCATGCCTAACTTCCTACCTAACACTTCCAAACTCCATTTATGTAAGAAAGAGGTAAAGCTCCAACCATTTGGCATTTTCTACCTAATCCTAAAGGATATAAGGTGTTGGGGGCAGGAAACGCACATGAAAATCAGAGAATTTAAAGAAAACCACACAGGAAGGCAGAATAGTAGGAAACTGCCCAAAGGAAGTGTTCAGAAATAAAAAAGAAAAAAAAAAAGGAAAAGCATTACAAAAATAGCCTCGAAACACCAAGAGTGCATGGCTCTTTATAAGCAACACTGACAGCTTTGGTTTGGTGGCAGGTTTTGACAAGTAAACAAAACTTACTGCAAAGGCCAGATAAATGCTGTCTGAAAAGGTATCAACCTAATATCTTGAAAAAATAAATTTCATTTAAGTTTCAGTTATATTTCTGTTAAGCTCTTTATCCTTCTCTACAAATGTGGTTGAAAAAGCATAGCAGCATAATCACCATCCCTTAATGGTTTCTATGTTTTTCCCCCCTCTAGAGCCATTAAAGTTGACAGCTAGCATGGATATTGCATCTTATGAAGAAACATTTTTCTAAAGATGACGTGATTCCTTCAGTTTTATTTCAACTTCTTTTTCTTCCTTTAAATACGTGTTGTGTAGTAATTTTTATTTTTAAAAGCATAAAGACTATGATCTCTTTTTTTGTAAATTATTTGTCTGTCCCCCATCTGCAAATTCATTCTTTACAAACATTTAGTGAGCACCTAGTAAGTGTTAAACATTATGTTAAGTACTGAGGGCAAGGTAGTGAAAAGAAGAGGAAAAAAAAAAGAAGGCCAGACAGAGGAAAAAGCAAGAGAAGACAGCAATCTTTGGCTTCATGCAACTTACATTTTAGTGGTGAATACAATTCCCCCCTGCCCCGCAAAAGGAACAAATAATTATATAGTTTGCCTTTAGATAGTGATAAATATTGTGAAGAATAATCAAGTAAAGAAATAGAGAATGATAAGGGGTAGCAGCCAGGGACTAGTTCAGGTAGGAAAGTCAGAGCCAGCCACTCTAAGGCTGTGGTATTTGAGTATGGACTTAAGTGATGTAAAGGGAAAACATTTAAGATAAGAGTATTCCAGTCAGAAAAAATAGCAAGTGTAAAGGCCCTGTACTAGCTATAAAGTTGGTATGTTTAAGAAAGTAGAAGGGTTTGGGGACTGTTGCTTACTGGGCCTTAATACCATTGTAAGAATTTATATTTTAAGCATGGAAATCACTGAAATGTTTTGACTCTGAAAGTAATATATGTTTTAAAACACTTTAGCTACTTTGTAGGGAATAAAACTAGTAGGGCCAAATGGAAATGGGGAATATTTGAGGAGGCTTTTGTCATTGTCCAAACAAGAAACTTATGATGGGGCAATCATTACCATCTAAGCAAGAAATATATGGTCCTTTGGACTAAGATGACAGGGATCAAGGTGAGAAATAGTTTCCAGACATATTTTCAAAGCAGTCTGTATAACTTGGTGATATGGGGAATGAGACAAAGAGAGGACTTGTGGATGAGTCCTAGGTTTTGGTGTCAGGAATTGGGTTAATCATGGTAATATTTGCCAATTTGGGGAAACTAAAAAGGGAAGAAGGAACAGATTTTAAGAGTCATCACAATAAGATTGATTGTCACCAATTGATTACAGTGGCTATTCCTAACTGATGGAGTATGGGGGTCGTGTCTTATTTTTATCTTTATATTTTTCTGTTTTCATAACAAAAATATCTCATGTTTACATGATCATATAAAGTTCTGTTTTGAAAGAATGATTTTTCAGTTACCCTTAAGAACAGGCCAGATTAGAGGCAGTTTTTGTGATGTAACCAGGCCAAAGTGGTGGAGGCATTCCAGTGTCATGGAAGGCACCCAGCTTTAGAGTCAGACAGCTAATTTAATCCCCAGATTGTCTAACTATATGTTATGTGAGCTGGGAAAAATCACCTTAAATTTTAGAGATCTTCATATATATAAGTGGGATATAATGGTCTCAAGAAAGATTGAGGTGAAGGTTAAATGGGATTATATGGGTAAAAGCATGTAATCATTCAATCATTCACTGACTCCACAAGTATTCAGTGAGAACTTACAACATGTCAGGCCCCAGTCTAGTTGCTAGAGACACATCAGAAAACAACAGAGATCTGTTCTTGACCACACGGAGCTTATATCCTTATAGGGAGAGAAGAGAATAAACAGACAGATATATAAAGTATCAGATAGTAACAAGTACTTTGAAGAAATATTAAACAGGGCAAGATGATAACGAAGTCCTGGGGACGAGATTGTTTTCCCCTCATCCAGTTGGCCCGTCATCAGTTGGTGCCATTTGTAGACATATTTTAGCTTCCCTGGTGGCTCAGCAGTAAAGAATTAGCCTGCCAAGGCAGGAGATGAAGTTTCAACCCCTGGGTTGGAAAGATCCCCTGGAGAGGGAAATTGCAATCCACTCCAGTGTTCTTGCCTGGGAAATCCCATGGACAGAGGAGCCTGGCGGGCTACAGTTCTTGGAATCACAAAGAGTCAGACATGACTTAGTGACTAAACAATAACAACTTCTATCTGTAAGGCTCTGTTCTGGCTCCAGGAACTGGAAGCGGGTAAGTGGCCTTAGGCATGGGTACCTATTAGAAATCCTCATGGAGGTGTGAGGTAGGGAGTTGGAAATGCAGTTTTGGAGCTCAGAGAAATAAAAGAAGATATAAATTTGAGAGTAATCAGCTTACAGTGGGATTTGCGCGTGAGATCATCTGAAATTAAGTGCCGATAAGGAAAAGAAATTCAAGGTCGGACCCTAGCCGATTTCCACAAGGTCAGTGTGATGAGGAGGAATCAATAAGGCTCACCCCTCTCAAAATTCCCCCCAAACACACACTCCTCTTCTGTTTTTAATCTGGTTAACATCTACACATTCAGATTTCAGTCCATATGTCACTTTCTTCATTTTAAAATTTATCCTGCACATTGTACTGGGATTTAGTGATGAATGGTAAGTAAGATAAATTAGTTTTGACCTTTGCTGAGTTTATCTTCTACTGGGAGAGAAAGCCAGGAGACAATAAAGAAGTAAATGAGGTGATTACAGACTAAGTCACATATTCTGATTAAAATAAACAGGAGATAAGACAGAGCATAACCAGGGGAGGCCTCTTTAAGTGACATAGAAGGGTGAAGTCTCCACGTGTAGCTTGTTGTTGTTCAGTCGCTAAGTCGTGTCTGACTCTTTGCGACCCCGTGGACTGTAGCCCGCCAGGCTCCACTGTCCATGGGATTCCCCAGGCAAGAATACTGGAGTGGGTTGTCATTTCCTTCTCTAGGTTATCTTCCTGACCCAGGGATCAAACTCACATCTCCTGCATTGGCAGGCAGATTCTTTACCGCTGAACCACCAGGGAAACGCACATGTTGTTCACCGTTGTGCTGATATCAGAAGTATAAGATGAGCTTAGAGAAGAACATTCTAGGCAAAGAATTAGAAGAATCTGTCCTGAGCACCAGCTTTCCTTACTCTCCATGCTTGGCCAGGTTCCTTTCTGCTTTATACTCTCCTAACCCATAAAACTCAAATAACTCTGAGTCATTGTTAACTTGAATTGAGCTGGACTCTTGATTCATTTATAAGTCTAGTCAACTGATAATTTATTAAGCAGGCTTAAATTACATTGCGAGTGCTCTGCAGAAGCTCAGAGTTACTGCTAGAGGATAGAAAGAAATTTTAAAACTAAAATAACCAAAGGTGTGGCTTGGAAAGTTTGATTCATTTGCCTAAACAAGGCTCTGCAGGGCTGATTTCCCAAGATTTGAGTCAAGATGCTGGGAGGATGTCAGGAGAGGTTTCTGCTGCAGCCTTCCCCAACCCCCAAGAGCTCCAGCTCTGTCTAAGACTTAAGGTATTAGGGGATGTATTCCTTTCCTATTGTGGGTAGAAATTTACCACAAACATAAACAGATGATGCCCTTTCTCTAGAAGAGGAATGTTCCTTCCCTGCCTGTATGAACTTTGGGTTGTTGTAAACAGGGAACACCCTCTGTATTTCACGGCTGAGACTGGCACTCCTTCCCTGAAATTTCACAGAGAGTACCAGAGCATATGCCCTGAAGCCAGAGGGCACACAATGCCTCTTAAAGCAGTTTCAGAAGTAGGAGCTTGAGTATCTGAGAGATAGGGTATTAAAAAAAATTTTTTTCCAGCTTCACTGACGTGTAATTTTCATACAACATTGTGTACTTTAAAGGTATACAACATGATGAGTTAATACATTTATACATTGCAAAATGATTACTATGTTAGGGTTAGTTAACATCTCTGTTACCTCATATACTTGTGTATGGCTGATGGGAACACTTAAGATCTACTCTCTTAGCAACTTTCAAATATATAATACAGTCCCATTAACTATAGTCACCATGCTGTACATTAGATCCCAGAACTTACTCATCTTGCAGCTTGAAGTTTGTATCCTTTGATCAACATCTCATTTTCCCTACCCATCTGCTCCAGACAACTACCATTTTACTCTGTTTCTTATGAGTATGGCTTTTTTAGAATCCACATGAGTGAGATAATACAATATTTGTCTTCTTCTCTCTGGCTTATTTCACTTAGCATATGCTGCTGCTGCTGCTGCTAAGTCACTTCAGTCATGTCCAACTCTGTGTGACCCACCAGGCTCATAGACGTCAGCCCACCAGGCTCCCCCATCCCTGGGGTTCTCCAGGCAAGAACACTGGAGTGGGTTACCATTTCCTTCTCCAGTGCATGAAAGTGAAAAGTGAAAGTGAAGTTGCTCAGTCGTGTCCGACTCTTAGCGACCCCATGGACCGTAGTCTACCAGGCTCCTCCATCCATGGGATTTTCCAGGCAAGAGTACTGGAGTGGGGTGCCATTGCCTTCTCTTTAGTATATGCAGAGACAGAAAATTTTAGTCTTGACAAGATCAAATCCCTCTTAGGCCATTTGACCGTGGGCAAAATAATGAACTTCTATAACCTCAGTGACCATCTGTATAGGATGGAGGGAAAATAGCTCCTTCCTCCTATTTGAGTTGTGTGAATCAGGCAAGATAATGTATGTGAGTCCTTTTGCACAGTCAGTTCAGTTCAGTCACTCAGTCATGTTTGACTCTTTGCGACCCCATGGACTCCAGCACACCGGGCTTCCCTGTCCATCACCAACTCCCGAGCTTGCTCAAACTCATGTCCATTGAGTCAGTGATGCCATCCAACTATCTCATCCTCTGTCATCCCCTTCTCCTCCTGCCTTCAATCTTTCCCAGCATCAGAGTCTTTTCAAATAAGTCAGCTCTTCGCATTAGGTAGCCAAAGTATTGGAGTTTCAGCTTCTGCATCAGTCCTTCCAATGATTATTCAGGACCGATCTCCTTTAGGATGGACTGGTTGGATCTCCTTGCAGTCCAAGGGACTCTCAATAGTCTTCTCCAACACCACAGTCCAAAAGCATTGATTCTTTGGCACTCAGCTTTCATTAGAGTCCAACTCTCACATCCATACATGACTACTACCTGCCACATAGTAAGGGATTAATAAATATTATTAGCAGTATTAATAGTAGCAGCAGCAGCAGCATTAATCATCTATCTACTCTGTTCTAGAGACCAGGCTAGGTGATGGGAATACAGTTCTTTCACTCAACATATATATTGAACATATATGTTGAATGATATATTGTATCATTTTTCATATAGAATAAAACAAAGATTCTTGACCATGTGGTGCTTACATTCTAGTGAAGAGACAGATAGTCAAGAGTGATAAAGGCAGTTACTGTTCTCAAAGATACAGACTAGTGAGCAAGCACAACACTAGGGGAAGAGTGATGGACATAACCACATGGGCCATCGAGCAGGGTCACCTAACCTAGTTTTGGAGGATCAGGGATGGCTTGCTGGAGGATATGTAGATGTTGGATCAGATCAGAGTCCTGTATCCTCCTGTGATAGGTGTAATAACGGCCCCCAAATGGATCCACATCCTAATCCCAGGAACCTGTGAATGTGTTATGTTATGTGGCAAGGGAGAATTAAGTTTGTGGATAGAATTAAGTTTGCTAATCAGCTGATCTTGAGATGGAGGGATTATCCAGGTGGGCCCAGTGTAATCCCAAGTGTTCTGAGGAAGGCAAGAGGGTCAGAGTCAGAGTGATGAGATGGGAGAAAGACTCAGTGGGCCATTCCTGGCTTTGAAGATGGAAGAAAAAGCCATAAGCCAAGGAATGCAAGCAGCCTCTAAAAACTACAAAAGCCTAGAAAGCACATTCTCTCCTGGAGCCTCTAGAAAAGAACACAGCCCTGCTGACCCTTGCTTATATTTCAACAAGACCCATTTGTTTAGCATGGATGAGATCACCTTAAGAACTGTAGACACATTTACCAGAGAAATGGAAATTCTTCTGCAGAGGAACAATTTAGGGTTATCTAGGGAGCACTGCGGAGAAGGCAATGGCACCCCACTCTAGTACTTTTGCCTGGAAAATCCCATGGACGGAGGAGCCTGGTGGGCTGCAGTCCATGGGGTCGCTACACTTTCACTTTTCACTTTCCTGCATTGGAGAAGGAAATGGCAACTCACTCCAGTGTTATTTCCTGGAGAATCCCGGGACGGGGGAGCCTGGTGGGCTGCCGTCTATGGGGTCACACAGAATCGGACACGACTGAAGCGACTTAGCAGCAGCAGCAGCAGGGAGCACTGAGTCAAGCCTTCAGTAGCGACAGGTACTGTCCTGTTGACAAATTTGATTGACTATCAAGTTAAGGGTGAGGGAAGGGGGGATTTTATTCAAATGTAACCCAGGAAGCAGATTCTTAGAGAGCTCTGAGAACTGTTTCACCTGTTAGAAGTAGAAGGCACAGTCTTATACAATTTCAAGACAAAGGCTCATACATCAAAATGACATACTGATATTTTACATAAAATTCACCAAGGACACACGGTCCAGATAGACACAAGCAAAGTAAGCATCAGCAAATCATCATGACCCCCTACAGAGCTGGGAAAGAACTGTTCTTTTAAGAAGCTGTGTTGCTAGCTGTCAGAAGAAAGAAAGAAAAAAAAACAACAATCTGTACTGTAGAGCAGGCCCACCTTTGAGGAGCTCTGGTTAATGTATAACGCGGATGCACACTGCACCTGACGAGGGAGGGAGAGGCCCAAACAAACACAGAGAATTTGATGTTCAATTTTTTCTTGTCCTGCCTTAAACTGTAAATTTTATTTCATCAGTCCTCGATCAGGGGCTTAATGCGTAACAGCGTCAGCAACATGCTTTCATCCTTCTCTCTTGATGCCTGCTCTCACTACCTGTGGTGTCAGGATCGCATCAGAATATTATGGGGTTTTAACAGTGGATGCAAAATCCTGTGGGTTTTTTTACTCTGTAGTACTGCTGACTTGGTCCTTATCTTGAACCAACTCTCTAGACTGTCTGTGGGCCAGATTGGCCTGGCTTAGTTTATTCAACCAATACGTCCAAGGGTTAATAGCTAGCTTTATGGACAGGTTATAAAAGCATAGAATTTCCTGAAGAAAGTTTGCTGAGGGCAGAACAGCAGAATGCAAGAGGAAAAGTCAGCAGTGGGTCTGATCATTCATCACCAAGTGTGCACCTGCGCCAGGCTGGTTGCTTGAGGCTGATGCTCATCCCAGGGGGTGGGGGGTGGGGCCCTCTGTCCTAACACCTAGCCTGGTGGATAAGTGCACAACAGGCAGAGTTGTAAGACTGGAGTAAAAAGACTGATGGTAACAGTAACTGCAAGGGGAAGTGAAGAAGACCCAGGGTTTGGAGCTGAGTTAAGTTACCTGGGGAAACAACGTAAGCAAAAGCAGGAAGTCAAGTGATGAGGACATGATCAGAAGACAGCAGGCAGGGTGGTGGAGCTGCTCTGGGGTGAGGTCACAGTTGGGATGGGTTGAAAACCTGGCAGAAGCATTTGGATTTTACACTCGGGTGCATGGAGATTCATTGAGACTTTGCTTTTTTAAAAAACAAAAACCACAACTTTATCAAAGTATAGTTTACATACCATAAAATTCACCCATTTTAAGTGTGCAATTCAATGATTTCTAGTAAATTTACCAAATTATGCAACCATCATCCAGTTTTAGAATATCCTCATTCCTCCAACAAGGTCCTTCATGCCAACTTACAGTGAATCTCTGTTCCCACTCCCAGCCCTGGCAGTCACTATTTTACTTTTCCTCTGTAGGTTTACTTTTGCAGAGCATTTCATGTAAATGGAATCATAACAATAAGTGGGTTTTCGGTGTTGGCTGCTTTCAGTTAGCATAATGTTTTTGAAGTCCATCCATGTTGTAGCATGTATATTAATATTTTATTTTTATTGCTGAATGATGTATAATTGTATCGATGTACCTACCACATTCTATTTATCAACCAGTTGATGGACCTTTGAGTAGTTTCCACTTTCATGGTCCTTATGAATAAGGCTGCTAAGACTATTCTTGTGTACGAATCTTTGTTGTATTGAGTAGGTACCCAGGAGTGGAATTGTTGTATTGTATGGTAAATTTATAGTTAACTTTTGGGTAGCTGTACTTAATTACTTTCTTTCTTTTTTAAAAGCAGCTTTATTGAGACACAATTTGTATATCATAAAATTCATCTACTTCCTGTTTACAATTCTGTGCATTTTAGTGTATTTACAGAGCTGTACATTCCCCACAATCTAATTTGAGAACACTTCTATCTCCAGGAGAAACCTTGTGCCCATTTATAGTCACTCTGCATTTTCACTCCTAGCCCTAGCCAACTTCTAGTTTACTTTCAGTCTCTCTAAGTCTTTTCTAAACATCTCATATGAATTGAATCATATAATATGTGATCTTTTGTGTCTTCTTTCACCAAACATAATATTTTTAAGGTTCATCCATCTTGTACAATGTATCAGTACTTCATTCCTTTTCATTGTCAAATGATACTCCGTTGTATGGATATGCCATATTTTGTTTGTTCATTCATTAGTTAATGGATATTTGGATTGTTTCTACTTTTCTATCATGAATAATACTCCTTTGAACATTCACATACTAGTTTTTGTGTAGATATATGTTTTTATTTCTTTTGAGTAGATAATCTAGGAGGAGAATTGCTGGGTTGTATCAGTTCAGTTCAGGTCAGTTGCTCAGTCGTGTCTGACTCTTTGCGACCCCATGAATCGCAGCACGCCAGGCCTCCCTGTCCATCACCAACTCCCGGAGTTCACTCAAACTCACGTCTATCAAGTCGCTGATGCCATCCAGCCATCTCATCCTCTGTTGTCCCCTTCTCCTCCTACCCCAATCCCTCCCAGCATCAAAGTCTTTTCCAGTGAGTCAGTCAACTCTTCGCATGAGGTGGCCAAAGTATTGGAGTCTCAGCTTTAGCATCAGTCCTTTCAAAGAACACCCAGGACTGATCTCCTTTAGAATGGACTGGTTGGATCTCCTTGCAGTCCAAGGGACTCTCAAGAGTCTTCTCCAACACCACAGTTCAAAAGCATCAATTCTTCAGCGCTCAGCTTTCTTCACAGTCCAACTCTCACATTCATACATGACTACTGGAAAAACCATAGCCTTGACTAGACGGACCTTTGTTGGCAAAGTAATGTCTCTGCTTTTGAATATGCTATCTAGGTTGGTATAGTAAGTATATATTTAAACCTTTAAGAAACTACAAACTGTTTTCCAAAGTGGCTGTACCGTTTATGATCCCATTGGCAATGTATGAGGGTTCTAGTTTCTCCTTGTTCTCAACAACACTTGTTATTATGTCTTTTTGATTATAGCCGCTAGATGTGGGTATAATGTGATATCTCATTGTGATTTTAAGTTGCATTTCCTTAATGACCAATAATGTTGGACATCTTTAATGTGCTCATTAGTCATTCATATATCTACTTTAGTAAAATGTCTATTCAGATCTTTTGCTCACTTTTTAAATTGGGTTAGTTTTATTACTGGGTTGTAAGTATTCTTGATTTATTCTGGATATGTTGTCAGATACATGATTGGCAACTGTTTTCTCCCAAAATGGGGCTCACTTTTTCATTTTCTCATTGGTATTTGTTGAAAGATTTTTGAAGGAAAAAGGGACAAGACACAGCTGTGCTTCAGAAAGACAGGATGTAGAATGGATCAAAAGGATAAGCGTTCTATTTTACTACCCTTCCCTATATTGTAATATAAGGAAGAAGGACAGGCCAAGCTTCTCAAAATTCTCTGGGAATCAAAGGGTTATAAGCAGCTATTTATTGAAGCCTGTTTACAATCCAGTTAATCAGTAAACTAGAATCAGTGAAACTGCCCAATCTGGGGAACTGCAAAAACCTTTCAAAAGGTTTTCATGGATTAGGAGAGGCAGAGAAATGGGGGGAGGGGAGATGAGTGCCTATTCCAGAGCTACAAAAATAATTTCTGGCTTTGGCCAGACAATTCTGAACTTTCTTCCCAGGTGCTGTCACACTGGTGTTTACTAGCGGGAAACAAGAAGAGCTGGTTATTGGCCCCTGGATTTTGACTGGTTACTGGGAGAAGCAGGGCCTATTTTAGTCTCTGAAAAAGCCCAGCAAGATGTCAGACCTGGTCTCAGTCTTCCTCCACCTCCTTCTCTTCAAGTTGGTTGCCCCAGTGACCTTTCGCCACCACCACTACGATGACCTCGTGCGGATGCTGTACAAGGTGCACAACGAATGTCCCCACATCACTCGGGTTTACAGCATTGGGCGCAGTGTGAAAGGGAGACACCTCTACGTGCTGGAATTCAGCGACTACCCCGGAATCCATGAACCCTGTAAGCCCTGAGCGTGTGTCTTAAAGTATGGGGGGGGCAGGACCCTTGCCTTCCAAATCCAGTAACTGGGGTGGTTTCTGGGATACCTGTGAAGTATCACCACTTCCCCAGCCTGTGCTAAGTATTTCCTTACTTAGCCCTCAAGCTGGCCCAGCCTCTGGAGAGCTGCAACCCCAATTCAAGCTCCTGTCTGCTGCTCCTGTTTGGGTTCTGTTTGTTCAAGACCTTAATGGTAAAAGAGTGAGTCTTCTTCCCTGCTCCCTTCCTATCCTTCTTGCACTCCCCTTCCCTCCCTTCCTCCTTGCTTGCTATTTCTGTCCTGCCTTTCCCTATCCAATGCCTCTGCAGAAACAATTAGCTCTTCTGGTTCTGCCAGGAAACTTAGAAGAGTTTAGGGATAGCTCTTTCTGGAATGACAGTGTAATCAAAGTCTGGGATGCTGGAGAAAATCTTAGGTCTGGGTTATTCATTTTATTTATTGCATTATTTATTATTTGTTACTATTATAAAAGCAATCCATGTTTGGATTAAAATAGAAATTAGATAAGGAAAAACCCTTATCCATAATCTCACCACTCAGAGATGACCATTGTTAACATATTGTTGTATCTCCTTGCAGACTTTCTTCTCTGCATTTTTAAAATGAAGATGGAATCATACTATATCTGCTTTTCTCATTTCCTAGTCTTTGATGAATAGCATACATGCCTGGAAGTGTAGATCTGCATTATCATTTTCAGCTGCATAATATTCCATGGTTGTATGGTTATACTGAAGAGTTCATTTATTGATAGGCATGTAAGTTGTCTCTAATTTCTCGCTGCTTTTGCTGCTTTACCTACCAGCTATTGTGACATACAGATACACCATTTCCTCTTGCAAACTGTTAACCTCAAGTCTCTTTTCCTCTCTACTTCCACACCCCTCAGCTTAGCCCATATTACATCACAACTTGCCTAAGTGATTGCACTGGGCTCCCAGCTGTTCTCCTAACTCCTAACAGCCACCACTCTCTAAACCCTGCATTTAAGACACAGATGCCAGGTAGCCAAATTATTGACATAATCACCTCACTCCCTTGCTTAAAAACCTTCAATGGCAATCTTACACCCGTGGGTGGCACTCAACACCCATTGGGTGGCAATCTTACAATCCATGACAGCTTCAGAATATTATGTGGTCAGTGGGGGGAGGCGTGTGAGGGGTGGGGAGCCTGGCTCAAGGAAGGCTTCATGATTAGCTGATGACCAGGGCCTTGTTTTGAAGATGCACTCGCATAGCAGGCACCCTTTTACTCAGGTTGCATGTTTATTTCGGAAGATTGTGGATGCTAATGGGCATTGTAGGCTTAGCCCTTCATTCTGTGCCCCTTTCCTAAGCCCCCCTATTTCTAGCATTCAAGGCCTTTCCTGAAGCTTTTTACACTATTCTATCTCACTGATCCTTCTTTTCTCTGATGCCCTGTTAGCTGTCCATCCATTCATGCCTTTCATCCATTCCTTAATTTATCCACAAATATTACTGATTACCTACTCAGTGCAAGCATTTTGGTAGACTCTGAATATAACACAGAGAATAAAATGAAGACTCTGCTCCCAGGGTCTGAGTTCTAGTGGGATAAGACTGGCAATAAATAGATAACTAAATAAATATAATTATATCAGCTGAAATAAGTGCTGTTGAGAAAAAGAAACCAGGAAGGAGAGATGGAGAGTCATGGAGCATTGTGGACTGAGTAGGGCAGGGGTGCTGCTTTTTAGGAAAAGCTTTTCCTTTGAGGTAATTTTTGAGCACATGATGGAGGTGCTATACTGATATCAAGGATGAAACTGCTGCACAGAGGCAGGAGCAGGAGTGTGCTTGGCATGTGTAAGGAACAGCAAGGAGGCCCCTGTGGCCCCAACAGAGAGAACTATGGGAAAGCAAGTCAGTGCAGAGTTGTCAGGGCTCAGGGGGCAGGAGGAGATCACATGAGGCCTTACAGGCCTGTTCAAAAATTTTGCCTTTTGCTCTGAGTGAAGTGAGAAGCCTTTGGAGAGTTTTAAGCAGAGGAGAAAGATGACCTGACTAAAATTTTTGAAAGATCACTCAGAACAAGGGTCGGCAAACTAGAGTCCTGAGGGCCAGCTACCTGTTTTGGTAAATAAAATGTCACTGAAATGCAGTCATACCCATTTGTTTCTGTATTGTCTATGTCCGCTTTTACTAGAAGCATTGAGTAGCTGCAATGCAGACACTATAGCCCTGGAAGCCCAGAGGATTTCCTGTTGGTCCTTTACAGGGAAATGTTGCCAACCACTGACTCAGGAGAATAGAGTTGCATGGCTAGGCTGATACAGGGAGTTCAAGCAGGATATTTATTGTAATAATTCAAGTATGCAGGTGTCAGGGCTTGTATCAAAATGATGGCAGGGGCTGTTAGGAGAAATGTCTGCATTCTGGATATATGGAAAGTAGAGACAAAAAAATTTTATATTGAGCACCTACTCAGAGCACGGCACTATGCTAGGTTCTACAGGGCAGTGGTTCCCAAACTTTTGGATTTCGCAGAAGATAAAAATATATATGTATTATATATATATATATATATATACATACACATACATACACATATATATATATATAATATTTTTTAAATAAATAAGATTGGAGGGGACTAATATAGATTTTTCCAAATTTTATTTTAATGAACAAGGATGTTGAAAAATACTACCTGCCATCTGCTATCACTATCCTTTCCTAAAATAAGCGATAACACCAAGAAGGGCCTCCCTTGTGTTTCAGCTGGTAAAGAATCCACCTGCAGTACAGGAGACCTGGGTTCGATCCCTGGGTTGGGAAGATCCCCTGGAGAAGAGAAAGGCTACCCATTCCAGTATTCTGGCCTAGAGAATTCCATGGATTGTATAGTCCATGGGGTCGCAAAGAGTCGGACATGACTGAGCACCTTTCACTTTCTAACACCAAGAAAAGTAGGGAAGACATGATAAGAGCAAAGAAATACACTAAGATTAAAGAATGCACTTGATAGAAAATCCACTACACAATCCTTGGGAGTTATAGACATTCTTTTGGGAAGGACTGCTATAGCTTTGCTAAGATAAATAGCAATGGATTGTGTCCTAAAGAAAATTTAAAATGGCATATATTGCAAGGGCCAGGTCCAGTAAAGAAAATAGGATGTGTGCAAAATTAAAGTAGAAGTTCAGAGTAGAAAGCGGTAAGTATAATAATAGAGACGTTTAATAGTGAATTCATGCCCAGCAAGGAGAATCGAAGTTGGTTTCATGGGATAAGGAGCATTTGAGCCTAGAAGGACGGTGAGGAGGACGTGGAAAGGTGGAGATGAAGAGGCGCACAATCAGAAGAGGCGTGGAGGCAGGAAGGCGTTAGGCGGAAGGGAAGTCACTTGGCTAGAGCTTTTCTCCTTCCTTCCTTTTAAAAGTGGGGCAAGAATGATTTTCTTTAAGTGATTCTAGAGGCTCTTTTGGAGAAGGCAATGGCACCCCACTCCAGTACTCTTGCCTGGAAAATCCCATGGACGGAGGAGCCTGGTGGGCTGCAGTCCATGGGGTCACGAAGAGTCGGATATGACTGAGCGACTTCACTTTCACTTTTCACTTTCATGCATTGGAGAAGGAAATGGCAACCCACTCCAATGTCCTTGCCTGAAGAATCCCGGGGACGGGGAAGACTGGCGGGCTGCCGTCTATGGGGTCACACAGAGTTGGAACACAACTGAGGCGACTTAGCAGCAGCAGAGGCTCTTTTAATGACCTCAATTCTTACTTCAGTTGCGCAGTTAACATAGCCAAAGAAAAGACTAAGGAATGAGACAAACATAGACTCCTTCCTATTCTGTGCCTCAAGACACAGCATTCTCAGATGTGAAGGGGAGATTTTAGTTTCCTGAGTACCAGGAAAATTATATTTTTAACTGGTACAATTAGGAACTGTTATGCTATAACTTAGAGGAGTCTAGGCTAGCAGATCGTGGAAAAGCACCATCCTTATCCTGAAAAAGTTTGTCTCTGAGAAGCATTAAGCTACCTCTGGGCTTTGACCTCCATTGTTAATCAGCCAGGTGACCTCAGACAAGTTACTTAACCTCTTCCATATGCCATACCCTCATCCTGAAGCTAATAATGCTGACTTTACAGATTTTCTGTGAAGATTAGCAATAACATAAATGCCTAGTGCACAGTAGAGTTTTAACAAATAGTAGACATTATTATCGCTGGCATGAATTGTTGTAGCATTTGTAGTTACAGTTTATTCAAAGAGGGCTCAGGGGTTGTTGGAAAAGACCTAACAGAAGCAAGAAGTTTTCTTTTATTCATTACTGAAAAAGAAGGAAAGTGTCCCTTGGCACTGCTAGGAATCAGCAGCACTTACTAGCTTTCCCCATCTTCTTCCTGCGTGTATTTCTCTCACTTGCAGTGGAACCGGAAGTCAAGTACGTGGGGAATATGCACGGCAATGAGGTGCTCGGCCGTGAGCTGCTGCTGCAGCTGTCGGAGTTCCTGTGTGAGGAGTTCCGCAACAGGAACCAGCGCATCGTCCGGCTGGTGGAGGACACGCGCATCCACATCATGCCGTCCATGAACCCTGACGGCTACGAGGTGGCCGCTGCTGCCCAGGTACCGACCTCCAGGGGGAGGCCCTGCACAGAGCAGAGCCGTCTTGAGGGTGTAAGGAAAAGCTGGGGGAGCAGGTATCGTCTCTGCCCACTGTAAATGCCATGGTATGACAGAGAAAAAGCTGGAGAAATAGAATGAAGTTTGAAGACAGGTTCAGCCCTGTAGCACCCTAGGTAATGAATGCGGCTTTTCTCTGAGCCTGGATTCCCTCTCTGCCTTTCCAGCTGAGCTCTGTTTCATTACGAGGATCAGTGAAGCAATATCAATGACAACACTTTGTCAACTGGAAAATACTAAAAAGGTACGAAAGGATATTGCAAAACAGCCCTCCTTCCCGGATATTTAGGCTTCAAATACTAAGTATTCTTCTCCCTCCCACACTACATTTCAATTTGTATTTGAAGGGAGAGAAGAAAATGTTCTCCACAATTGTGGGTGTGGCAGGTTAGTTTTTCACATTTTAATAAATAATAAAAACAATAAATTATAAATATATAATTTATATAATAAATAATGATAATAAATAATAAATCTTTGCATTTATTTACATTTCTGTATGGCTTTTTCCTCTATTAGTATAGTACTGAGCCTTTGAATTCTTTATTTTAGGGTCACATTGGCCAGGAGACAGATGAAAATAAATGTTTATGGGCTTTACTTTATTTCCTAACATAAATTCAAACTATCATTGTGCCTAACTTTAAATCAGTGATTCTTTTGTGGCTGTGCGTCAGAATTGAGGATAAAGATATTCAAAATATGATTCCCAGGTCCTGCCCCCACCCCCAAATCTACTGAATTAGAATATGTTCCTTTAAAAGCTATATTTAAACCTATTTTGTTTGGGGGTTTTTGGTGGGAGGTATAAATTAAAGAGGTTTTTTTTCATTTAAAAATACGTTTGTTTGGGGGTAGTCTTGAAATGTTTTTAAGACTAGACTTCACCACTTTACTTTTTTACAAATTTTATTTTATTCTGACAAGGACTGTTCAAGGTGAAATCTACCCCCTTAACAAAGTCTTAAGTGTATAATACAGTATTGCTGATTATAGGTAAAATGTTGTATACCTGATCTCCAGAACTTATCTATCCATTCAAAAAAAAAAATTATGACCCTTCATTAGTAATTTCCCATTTCCCCCTCCTCCCAGGCCCTGACAGCCACCTTCTACTCTCTGACTGCATGAATCTGACTGCACTGTCCTGTACAAGTGGAACCACTTGGCATCTGTTTTTTAATGACCCATCCTGGTTTAACCTACTTGAGGACAGGGCCAAAGGGTGAATAGCAGCAGGGAGGGGAACGCAGCCAAATATTGAACCAAACCCAAATTTCACCCTTGTAATCTTACAACCTCCTGCTGACATGACTCAACAAAGGAAAAAATCAGAACAACAAAGCATAACAAAAAAAAAATGTCATCTCCCCTCTGGACATCAGAGAGGTGGACACTACTGTGCCTGAAGACTTAAGTTTCCCAAAAAGCAGGACAATTTGAGGGTGGTGTGGGGGAGAACCCAGCCTGGCTGCTTTCTTCCTGGTAGCCCTTTCTTGTACAACAGTAGGAAGACAAGGAGAAGCACATCAGACCTGCCCACATCTTTTGTGTGATGGGCTGGGGCTGGGGTGGGGGAGTTGGTAAAGCCCCTGCCAGCCCACTAGATCCTAGAGCTATCTATCTCTGAGGAGCTAGTCACCTCTGCTCATCTACTGTGTACTTGTTCAAAGGGAACAGATCTTGAACCTGAACCCAAAAGAGAACCCATCATGTTCTCCAACTTCCAGAGCTACCTGCCAACCTATCTGTGTTGCTACACAGGGAAGACCTGCCTGGCCACCTAAATTTAAAGTCACCTGTAGGGAATGTAGAATAATGTGGCTTTACCTCTCAAAGATGTTCAAGTCCTAATCCTTGGAACCTGTGAATGTGTTATATTACATGGCAAAGAGAATAAAGGTTGTTAATCATCTGACCTTAAAATATCCTAGATTATTTGGATGGGCCCAGTGTAACCAACTGAGATGGCAGTGGCAATCCACTCCAGTACTCTTGCCTGAAAAATCCCATGGGTGGAGGAGCCTGGTGGGCTGCGGTCCATGGGGTCGCTACGAGTTGGGCACAACTGAGCAATTTCACTTTCACTATTCACTTTCCTGCTTTGGAGAAGGAAATGGCAATCCACTCCGGTGTTCTTGCCTGGAGAATCCCAGGGACGGAGGAGCCTGGTGGGCTTCCGTCTATGGGGTCGCACAGGGTTGGACACGACTGAAGTGACTTAGCAGCAGCAGCAGTGTAACCAGTTGTGCAGGTTCTTTAACTGTGGACGAGAGAGGCAGGAGATCACAGTCGAATAGAGATTTGAAGATGTTCTAAGGGATTAGAGACTTCAGAAAGAACATAACCCTGCTAATATCTTGATTTTGGTCTTGTGAGACCCGTTTCATTCTGCTGACCTCCAAAACTATAAGATCATAAGTTTGTGCAAGTTTAAGCCCTAGGGTTGTGGTAATTTTTTATAGTAGTAATAGGAAGCTAATAAGCGAACCCTGTGAGTGGGAACTTTCTGTTAAGGGAAGTCTTGACTGTCAGCCTAACTAATGGCGTGTGTGAGTAGTAAGTCAACTGATAGGTAAGTTAGCATAACTATTAACATGAACAGTTATGAGTTACGTTGATATGAATGAGAAAGCAATGGAAACATCTGGAAGCATAATAAAAATCAGTATTTCATAGATCTCATAGAAGTGAAAAATCAAACTCCACATAGAAAAATCATATAAATATTTTCCACTGGAACAGAATTGCTGTAGAAAACTTAAGAGAATGTCAAAAAAATGTTTTCAGTGAGACCTAAGAGTAAAATATGAGCATGATGCCGTGAAGAATAGATAAATCTGAGAACAATAAAGAGTTCTTAGAGGAATCAAGAGTAGTAGTACATCTGTGAGTTTTCAGCCTTCTAGTGTTCATTCATTTACCCTATTTCCAGGAATGGCCACCAATTTAGGCTCTCCCCTCTCAGTCCCAAAGGGCTCCAGTGGACACTATTCCCCTTCTTCCATGCCAAACAGAACATCAAATAGAATTTCAGTTTTGCAAGAGCCTGTGAGCTTATCTCTGTTCTACCACTTTGTATATTTTATTGCTTATATTAATATCTATTTCTCCATATATACCATGAATTCCTAGAAAGCTAGTATAATGTCACATTGTTTCTTTCCCTAGAGTGTTGCAGAGGGCCTTAATAGAGATAAATAGATGTGGATTGATTAAATGGATAACTGAAAGAATGAATATGTGACCAAATAAATGATGAAATGTGAAGTGTGAGCAGAGAGATTAAAGGGTCTAGGAAGCTGATATTGCTCAGAAGAAAGATAATCAACGTTCCTAAGTAAAATAAATAAATAAAGGGGGAGGCTGGTTTCCACTTTGGAAAATAGTTTAGCAATTTCTGAAAAAGTTAAATATGAATTTACTTTATGATCCAGAAATTCTACTCTAGGTATTAGAAATGAAAACATATGTCCATGCTCAGACTTGTACATAAATGTTCATGGAAGCATTATCCACAATAGCCAAAAAGTGGAAACAAACCAAATGCCCATGTACTGGGTTTAATAGTATCCCCCGCACACACCAATTCATGTCTACCTGGCACCTATGAGCATGACCTTATTTGGAGATAGGGTCTTTGCATATGTCATCAAGCTAAAGTGAAATCATACCGGATTAGGGGACCTAAGTCAAATATAACTGGTGTCCTTATAAGAAGAAAGCAATTTGCACTCAGAGACACAGATATAGGAGGGAGAAGGCCATATTGAAGATGGAAGTGGAAACTGGACTGAAGTATCTACAAACCAAGGAATCCCAAGGACTGCCAGCAACCACCAGAAGCTGGAAGAGACGAAGAAGTATCTTCCTCTACAGACTTTAGAGAGCATAACCCTACTAACATCTTGATTTCAGACATCTAACCTCTAGAACTGTGAAAGAATACATTTCTCCTTTTATAACCCACCTAGTTTGTGGTCGTTTGTTACAGCAGACCCAGGAAACAAATATAGTCTATTAACTGGTGAATGGGTAAACAAAACGTGATAAATCCATATAATGTAATTATTCAGAAATAAAAGGGAATGAAGTGCTGATACTTGCTATGGAGTGGAAGAACCTCAAAAACATTTTTCCCAGTGAAAAAACCCAATCATATAATATATGATCCCACTTATTGAATTGTCCGGCAAAGGCAAATCCATAAATATCGAAAGTGATTACCTACAACTGGAGTAAAACCAAATAGTCATTGTAAATGGGCGTGAGGTTTCTTCTCAGGGCGATAGAAATATTCCAAAATTGTGGTAATGGTTGCACAATTCTGTAAGCATACTAAAATTCATCAAGTTATACACTTAAAATGGGTGAATGTTGTGGCATGTAAGCTATATCTCATGAAACTTTTTAAAACTAAGAGATGCTTCCCTGGCGGCGCATTGGTAAAGAATCTGCCTGCCAGTGCAGGAGATACAGGTCCAGGAAGAAATGGGTTTGATCCCTGGTCCGGGAAGGTCCCACATGCCGCAGACCAACTGAGCCTGTGTGCCTCGACTGTTGAGCCTGTGCTCTAGAGCCTGGGAGCTGCAACTACTGAGCCTGCGTGCTGCCGCTACTGAAACCTATGTGCCCTCGAGCCCGTGCTGCACAACAAGAGAAGCCACTGCAATGAGAAGCCAGCACACTGCAACGAAGGGTAACCCCTGGCCTTTGCAACTAGAGAAAAGCCCTCACAGCAACGAAGACCTAGCACAGCCAAAAAATAAATGCAGAAATAAAAAATAGGAGTTCCCACCCTCCTACACGATTGATGACAATGTAAATTGGTGCAGCCACTATGGAAAACAGTATAGAGGTTCTCAGTGTATGGCAAAACCAATACAGTATTGTAAAATTAAAAAAATAATAATAAATTAAAAAAAAAAACTAAAAACAGAGCTACTTTATGATACAGCAATCTCACTCCTGGACATATATCTGGAAATGATGAAAGCTCTAATTTGGAAAGATACATGCACCCCAGTTTTCATAGCAGCGGTGTTTACAATAGCTAAGACATAGAAACAGCCAAAGTGCCTGTCAACAGATGATTAGTTTAAGAAGATGTGGTATAAATATCCAATGGAATACTACTCAGCCATAAAAAGAATGAAGTACTGTCATTTGTAACAACATGGATTGGCCTAGAAATTACCATATTAAGTGAAGTAAGTTCAGTTCAGTTCAGTCGCTCAGTAGTGCCTGACTCTTTGTGACCCCATGAATCGCAGCACGCCAGGCCTCCCTGTCCATCACCAACACCCAGAGTTCACTCAGACTCATGTCCATCAAGTCAGTGATGCCGTCCAGCCATCTCATCCTCTGTCGTTCCCTTCTCCTCCTGCCCTCAATCCCTCCCAGCATCAGAGTCTTTTCCAATGAGTCAACTCCTTGCATGAGGTGGCCAAAGTACTGGAGTTTCAGCTTTAGCATCATTCCTTCCAAAGAAATCCCAGGGCTGGTCTCCTTTAGAATGGACTGGTTGGATCTCCTTGCAGTCCAAGGGACTCTCAAGAGTCTTCTCCAACACCACAGTTCAAAAACATCAATTCTTCGGCGCTCAGCTTTCTTCACAGTCCAACTCTCACATCCATACATGACCACAGGAAAAACCATAGCCTTGACTAGATGGACCTTAGTCGGCAAAGTAATATCTCTGCTTTTGAATATGCTATCTAGGTTGGTCATAACTTTTCTTCCAAGAAGTAAGCGTCTTTTAATTTCATGGCTGCAGTCACCATCTGAAGTAAGTTCAGTTCAGTTCAGTCGCTCAGTCATGTCCGACTCTTTGCGACCCCATGAATCGCAGCACGCCAGGCCTCCCTGTCCATCACCAGCTCCTGGAGTTCACTCAGATTCACGTCCATCAAGTCAGTGATGCCATCCAGCCATCTCATCCTCTGTCGTCCCCTTCTCCTCCTGCCCCCAATCCCTCCCAGCATCAAAGTCTTTTCCAATGAGTCAACTCTTCGCATGAGGTGGCCAGAGAAAGGCAAATATTACAAGTGATAAGTTATATCACTTATTATATTATTATATATGTGGAATCTAAAAAATAATGCAAGTGAATCTGTATACAAAATAGAAACAGACTCAGAGAAAACAAACTTATAGTTACCAAAGGGGAAAGGGAGGGTGGAGGGATAAATTAAGAGCATGGGATTAACAGATACAAACATAATACATAAAATAGATAAGCAATGAGGATTTACTGAATAGAACAGGTAGTTATGGTCAATATCTTATAATAAGCTATAAAGGAAAATAATCTGAAAAAATACATATGCAACTAAAGAAAGTATATTTTCTTTTCACATATACCTTTATCATTCTGATTAAATAGACATAAACATTTTTTTTTTTAAAAATACGGGTTCCCATTATCCTGAAACACCCTTCTTGTGTTTGAGCTTCTCCTGGGATCTCTACATCCAGCACATGGTCAACAAGGAAACTTGAATCATGCCACTGGGACTTTGGATAAGTTAAAGAGAAAAAGGTTACATTATTTCATAGACTGAACTAATGAGTTAAAAAAAAAAACAAAAACTATACAGTGTTCTTCCAATAGAGCATTCAGTGTGAAACCTAAACCTTCATCTTTCATTTCTTCCTTTTCCTACTAGGAACGCGACATCTCTGGGTATCTGGTTGGCAGGAACAATGCAAATGGAGTGGACCTGAACCGCAACTTCCCCGATCTCAATACCTACATCTACTACAATGAGAAGAACGGAGGCCCCAACCACCACTTGCCCCTTCCAGACAACTGGAAAAGTCAGGTATGTGATGAAATTTGCATGCAGAAGCAGGTAAATCAGCATCTGGGATTTCTTCTCTCAATCTTCACATCAACTAAACAAACAAGAATAAAGGAACAACCCAATTCTGTGCTAATCTATCCAGAGCAGTGCTGACCATATCGTATGCCTCTTTGTATTTCTTGCCTCCCTGAGCATAGAGCCCTTCACTGAGCACAAGATGTTTGATGTTAGTGGTGAAGAAGGTAAAACTGGTATCATACTGTTGCACAGCACTTTATAGTCCTAAAGAACTCTTTCTCAGCTAGCGTATTGTCATAAAACTGTGGTAAATGCATCAAGCAGTTATCCATCCCTATTTTATAGATATCACTTATAGAAAAAAATAACTTAAACTCACACAGATAGCAACTGATAGATTCAAGACTAAAACCTAGGTCTCCTGACTCCTTATCCAACATTCTTTCTATGGCACTACCCTGTCGACAGAGAGCTGTAGGATTCTAGAGAGAAATCTCTGTTGCACGTGATGAACTGTGTGCTTATGAACAATTAGCAATAGAAAGAGGTTCCGAGAGTCTCACCCTTAGAAAAGAAGCTTTTCTTCTTTTTCTGTATGCCATTAACTACTTTACCATACTTTCATTTCCTTTTTTCAACCAAAGATCCCCTTTGATACTCCCAGGTCTCTCACCTCTTCGTATTAGAAATGGTGTCATCCTAATGGTTGGCCTGTTTCTGGGAATGACTGTTGTCATCCTCGGAGTATCATCACCACCCTGTTTCTGACACTGTATGGCTTAGTTCTAAACATTCTCTTTGTGAATATCTGAGCTTAGAGACTGGGGAGAGAAAAATAAAGCAGATATAAGGCTTTATATTGGGAATTGCTAGATGAATATTACCAATTTTTTCCCATTGGAATTGAAGCAAAAGTCATGCTGACATGTTTAGACTTTGGGCAGCAGCTATGCTCTTGGCTCAAGTAAATAATAAATCAAAAATAACTTTGTACTTGTCATATTCAGTCAGAAGGATGCTCGGATTTATTAAACTTGTCTACATGAAGTAAGGTAACTGAGCCAGTAATAATTAAACTCCACTGGCTCCTCTGTCTGCAGCTTAGAAGGTAAAAAACAATGAGAAGTCTCTCACTCTTGATGGGACAGCCTAAAGGGCCAGGAACATGAGAGGCTGGCCTCCTTCTGATGGATGGAGGCTTAGGACATGGAGAAAGAACTGCTTTAAAGCACCTGAGCCCTGGTCACAGAGTTGGACTAGTTCCTCTTGGATTATATTCACTCTGACTGAGTGGGGCTCAACATTATTCATTTGGTCTCCTTGGGAATAGAAAAGATCAGAACCTTCAGAAGAGAGCCTTGATCCGGGAGGAGTCATTCACACCACATAATTCCTAAGCACATCCACCTGGAGGGGAGGAAAAACTGTGAAGACTATAAATTATTTACTTACACTACAAGTCCAGTAGATTCAAGGCTTTCTTTAGAATACTGTCACTCACTAGCAATATAATTTGTAGTAGAAAGCATGGACCCTCATTAATTAGATAAGACTAGCCCATATTACAGTATATCTAATTCATGAAATTTGGATATGACCACAATCAGAGAACTATGGTGGACTGGAATGGGTGACTTTAACTCAGATGACCATTATATCTACTACTGCGGGCAGGAATCCCTTAGAAGAAATGGAGTAGCCATCATAGTCAACAAGAGAGTCCAAAATGCAGTAATTGGGTGCAATCTCAAAAATGACAGAATGATCTCTGTTTGTTTCCAAGGCAAACCATTCAATATCATGGTAATCCAAGTCTATGCCCCAACCAGTAACGCTGAAGAAGCTGAAGTTGAACAGTTCTATGAAGACCTATAAGACCTTCTAGAACTAACACCCAAAAAAGATGTCCTTTTCATTATAGGGGACTGGAATGCAAACGTGGGAAGTCAAGAAATACCTGACTGCTGCTGCTGCTAAGTCGCTTCAGTCGTGTCTGACTCTGTGCGACCCCATAGACGGCAGCCCGCCAGGCTTCCCCGTTCCTGGGATTCTCCAAGCAAGAACGCTGGAGTGGGTTGCCATTTCCTTCTCAAATACATGAAAGTGAAAAGTGAAAGGGAAGTCGCTCAGTCGTGTCCGACTCTTAGCGACCCCATGGACTGCAGCCCACCAGGCTCCTCCGTCCATGGGATTTTCCAGGCAAGAGTACTGGAGTGGGGTGCCATTGCCTTCTCCGAAGAAATACCTGGAGTAACAGGCAAATTTGGCCTTGGAGTACAGAATGAAGCAGGGCAAAGGCTATTAGAGTTTTGCCAAGAGAACACACTGGTCATAGCAAACACCCTCTTCCAACAACATAAGAGAAGACTCTACACATGGACATCACCAAATGGTCAACACTGAAATCATATTGATTATATTCTTTGCAGCCAAAGATGGAGAAGCTCTATACAGTCAGCAATAACAAGACTGGGAGCTGACTATGACTGTGGCTCAGATCATGAACTCCATATTGCCAGATTCAGACTTAAATTGAAGAAAGTAGGGAAAACCACTAGATCATTCAGGTATGACCTAATCAAATCCCTAATGATTATACAGTGGAAGTGAGAAATAGATTTAAGGGACTAGATCTGATAGACAGAGTGCCCAATGGCTACAAATGGAAGTTCATGACGCTTTACAGGAGACAGGGATCAAGACCATCCCCAAGAAAAAGAAATGCAAAAAAGCAAAATGGCTGTCTGAGGAGGCCTTAAAAATAGCTGTGAAAAGAAGAGAAGCTAAAGGCAAAAGAGAAAAGGAAAGCTATACCCATTTGAATGCGGAGTTTCAAAGAATAGCAAGGAAAGATAAGAAAGCCTTCCTCAGTGATCAATGCAGAGAAATAGAGGAAAACAATAGAACAGGAAAGACTAGAGATCTCTTCAAGAAAATTAGAGATACCAAGGAAACATTTCATACAAAGATGGGCTCAATAAAGGACAGAAATGGTATGGACCTAACAGAAGCAGAAGATATTAAGAAGAGGTGGCAAGAATACATAGAAGAACTATACAAAAAAAGATCTTCATGACCCAGATAATCACGATGGTGTGATCACTCACCTAGAGCCAGACATCCTGGAATGCGAAGTCAAGTGGGCCTTAGGAAGCATCACTACGAACAAAACTAGTGGAGATGATGGAATTCCAGTTGAGCTATTTCAAATCGTAAAAGATAATGCCGTTACAGTGCTGCACTCAATATGCCAGCAAATTTGGAAAACTCAGCAGTGGCCACAGGACCGGGAAAGGTCAGTTTTCATTCCAATCCCAAAGAAAGGCAATGCCAGAGAATGCTCAAACTACTGCACAATTGCACTCATCTCACACACTAGTAAAGTAATGCTCAAAATTCTCCAAGCCAGGCTTCAGCAACACATGAACCGTGAACTTTCAGATGTTCCAGCTGGTTTTACAAAAGGCAGAGGAACCAGAGAGCAAATTGCCAACATCTGCTGGATCATCAAGAAAGCAAGAGAGTTCCAGAAAAACATCTATTTCTTCTTTATTGACTATGCCAAAGACTTTGACTGTGTGGATCACAATAAACTGGAAAATTCTGAAAGAGATGGGGATACCAGACCACCTGACCTGCCTCTTGAGATATCTGTATGCAGGTCAGGAAGCAACAGTTAGAACTGGACTTGGAACAACAGACTGGTTCCAAACAGGAAAAGGAGTACGTCAAGGCTATACATTGTCACCCTGCTTGTTTAACTTATATGCAGAGTACATCATGAGAAACTCTGGGCTGGATGAAGCACAAGCTGGAATCAAGACTGCCAGGAGAAATATCAATAACCTCAGATATGCAGATGACACCACCCTTATGGCAGAAAGTGAAGAACTAAAGACCTCTTGATGAAAGTGAAAGAGGAGAGTGAAAGAGTTGGCTTAAAGCTCAGCATTCAGAAAACAAAGATCATGGTATCCGGTCCCATCACTTCATGGCGAATAGATGGGGAAACAGTGGCAGACTTTATTTTTCAGGGCTCCAAAATCACTGCAAATGGTGATTGCAGCCATGAAATTAAAAGATGCTTACTCCTTGGAAGAAAAGTTCTGACCAACTTAGACATCATGTTAAAAAGCAGAGACATTACTTTGTCAACAAAGGTCCATCTAGTGAAACATATGGTTTTTCCAGTAGTCATGTATGGATGTAAGAGTTGGACTATAAAGAAAGCTGAGCACCAAAGAATTTATACTTTCAAACTGCAGTGCTGGAGAAGACTCTTGAGAGTCCCTTGAACTGCAAGGAGATCCATCCAGTCCATCCTAAAGGAGATCAGTCCTGAGTGTTCATTGGAAGGACTGATGTTGAAGCTGAAACTTCAATACTTTGGCCACCTGATGCGAAGAGCTGACTCATTTGATAAGACCCTGATGCTGGGAAAGATTGAGGGCAGGAGGAGAAGGGGACAACAGAGGATGAGATGGTTGGATGGCATCACTGACTCAATGGGCATGAGTTTGAGTAAACTCTGACAGCTGGCGATGAACAGGGTGGACTGGTATGCTGCAGTCCATGGGATCGCAAAGAGTCAGACATGACTGAGCAACTGAACTGAACTGAGAGGAGAACTTTCTACATGTCAACATTACAGCAGATGTGTTGGGAGTAGGAAGAGATTGAAAGTCATTGTTGTAAACCTGTAATTTTCAGATATATTTATTAAACTCCAAATTTCTGCAGCTGCAGAAGCTACTGGAAAAGTGGATAAGTTGAAGAACACTTTCTCTGTTACACAAGAGAGGCCAAACTGGAATTCTGTGCTCAGAAACCCTGTGCTACTCCTCTTCAAATTGCTCTTTTTCTCCCTTTCTCCCCCTTTTTTATTTAAGAGACTTTATTTTTTTAAGGAATTTTAGGTTCACAGCAAAATTGAATGGAAAATATAGAATGTTACCACATATTCCCTGCTTCCCATTATCAACATCTCCCACCAGAGTGGTACATTTATTGCAATGATGAACCTACATTGACTAGTCATCATTACCCCAAAATCCATAGTTTCCATTAGGGTTCACTGTTCATGTTGTGTATTCTGTGAGTTTTCACAAATGTATCATGACATTTATCGACCATTTTGCATCATGCACAATAGTTTCACTGCCCTACATGACATGTTTTTAGCTATTTTGAATAGTGGGATTTCACATGAGATTTCGTTTTGAAAGTATTCCATTCACCTAATTTGTTACACTGTCAAGCAAAAGATCAAAATTTCCCCGTCTGCACTTCTTATATCTGGTAGAACTCTCTTTGCTTTATTCAGGCATGCCATCCTCTCAGGCCACTTCCTGACAAACTCATGTGAACAGCCATCTGGCTTTAGTTGTAGCTTCACCACCAAGCTCTCATCTCTCCTCAGGTGGAACCCGAGACCCAGGCTGTGATACAGTGGATCCGCTCCTTCAACTTTGTCCTTTCAGCCAATCTCCACGGAGGGGCAGTGGTGGCCAATTACCCATATGACAAGTCCCTTGAGCACCGGGTCCGAGGTTTCCGCCGCACTGCCAATACCCCCACGCCTGATGACAAGCTTTTCCAGAAGGTATGCAGAATGGCCATCTGTCCAGGCAGAGGAAAATGGGGTTCAGGAGAGTGACAGAGTTCAAATCAGTTAACACAGGACCCTATTAGGAATGAGTCAACAGAAAATGATTGAAAATACCTCCTGCTCATTAGGAGCTTACAATCTAGTATATTACATTTTGTTTTGAGTGATAAACCATACATTTATGAAAAAGTAAATAAATAGGAAAGCTTTATAGTACAGTTACCACAATACTTGTTAGTGATAAGGAAGAAATATACTGAAAGCCTGATAGTGCTGGTGGTAAGCTAGAGCATTAAATGTGAATTTTGGGGGCTCTAATTTATAGTTTTATAGTAGTATGGCTGTATAAATGTAAAATATACCATGCATAGGAAAAAGGCTTATATAATAGTTCAAAACAGCAATAGAATAAAATTACCAGATTAGCTATTTTATGGTTAATATTCTTAATAATATATAATTAGTACAATAATTGGAATTCCCTGGTGGCTCAGATGGTAAAGCATCTGCCTGCAATGCAGGAAACCCGGGTTCAATCCCTGGGTCAGGAAGATCCCCTGGAGAAGGAAATGGCAACCCACTCCAGTACTCATGCCTGGAAAATTCCATGGGTGGAGAAACCTGGTGGGCTACAGTCCATGCTGTCGCAAAGAGTCGGATCGACTGAGCGACTTCACTTTCACTTTCTTTCAATAAAATAATATTATTTAGTATTTCAGATTTTTTTTTTCTGGCTGAGTCTCGTGACTTGTGGGATCTTAGTTCCCTGGCTAAGGATTGAACCTGGGTCCCCACATTGAAAGCACCAAGTCCTAACTACTGGACTCCAGAGAATTCTCCTATAATATTAATTCAACAGTTAATGAATTACATAGAGAATAACACAAGTTGTTGCTTTGCAAAGCAAATATATTATTGTATTTTCTTCTCTAGTAATCTCATTTTGTCTACTGTTATAAAATAGTAGTGAAAGAAAATGATAGAGATTTTGACTATATCCCTGTCCCTTTAACACACATCTCTCACTCCCAATACATAATTCCTTTTGTGATGAAGACCTGTCTTGCTTCTTGATTCTCTCTTGCAAAATTCAGGTGGAAACTGAGGTACACTTGGAAAAGTGCTTGTACATGATTGAATGCCACCCCTCATTTTGCACTTGAAGAAATTTAGGCCCAATGTAGTGGGAACAGCAGCAGATAGATCTCCTAGCTCTAGTCCATTCCACACACACGCACATACCATCTCTCCATTTCTCCTGGTATTTTCTTTCACAAAAGGAAATAATCAATTGTTTCTACCTAGTGGGGTTCTTGGCCTCACCCTGCTTCTGAGTATGAGCATTGCCGTATGAGTTGGGGACACTCAAGGTCATTTCTCACCCACTTTACCTGTAGCTGGCGAAGGTCTACTCCTATGCACATGGATGGATGCACCAAGGTTGGAACTGTGGGGATTACTTCCCAGACGGCATCACCAATGGGGCTTCCTGGTATTCCCTCAGCAAGGGTAAGAAGAATTCTGGGCACGAGAGTGCTGTAAGCTGAAGTAGACTGGGACTCATGTCTCCTTTTAAATTGTCAACTGATTTTTGCATCCTGTCATATCTCTGACAGGAATGCTATTTTGCATTCAAGTAGAGATCTGAAAAATGAGAAGCCTTAAGTTGGCATTTAACATCATCTTGTAATTCTTTAAAATGGAGGTTGGAACACTGTGCTCCTTTAGAACTGATGGTTCACATAGTGGATTAGATCATAGGAATGTAGTCAAGTGGTTAAGAGTGTGCTCTCTAATGTTATATTGGGTTGAACCCAGCTTGACCATTCACTAGTTATGTGGCTTCAGGCTAATTACCTAACTTCTCTGTGCTTCAGTTTCCTCATTTGTACTTTTAGAATAACACTACTTGCATTAGGATTTTTATGTAAGTATTAAATAAAATAATGCACGTAGAGCATTTAGAAATGCCTGCTTTATAAATATGAAGCTTTTTCTTAAGTGGCATGAGGTATGCCTCATATAGCAAAGATGAGGAGAGATGCCAGGCTGGACAGACAATTCCTCTGATATGTGCTCTTTGTACCCTGCCTGCCCATCTCCCATCAGCAGGGATTTGCCATGGACATTGGCCACTGAGAGCATAGCAGACACCTCTAGCAAGAGGCTCTTCTCTCTATTCTTTGGGCTTTTCCCATCACTGACGGTCAAGATGTAACCTCTGTTTACAAACCTTCAGTAGATAAAGAACCTAAGGATAGGTAAGAGCTGAAGCAGGAAACCAGGTTCTCTTAGGAATGATGTTGCAGCAGCTCTCTTCTCCCATCCTCTCACACCTGACCGGTCAGAGCCCAGGTAGTAGAAACTCGCTGGTGAGGGCTGAGCTGATGGCTTGTCCTATGGGGACTGGGAAGGAGGAAGATTAGCAAGTCATCATGTACTAGGAAGATGACAGACTTCTTGTGGCCAAAACTCACTTGAACCCAAAGCAAGAAGATTGAACTTGACTTTCTTTGGTTTACATTAGGAAAGCAGTAAGTTGTTGTTCAGTCACTAAGTTAGGTCCAACTCTTTGAGACTCCACAAACTGCAGCATGCCAGGCTCCTCTGTTTTCCACCATCTCTTAGAGTTTGCTCAAATTCGTGTCCATTGTGTTGGTGATTCTGTTTAACTATTTCATCCCCTTTGCAGCTCCCTTCTCCTTTTGCATTCAGTCTTAGCAATAAGTGCTTGTGTGCTAAGTCGATTCAGTTGTGGCCGAGTGTGTGCGACCCCATGAACTGTAGCCCACCAGGCTCCTCTGTCCTTGGGATTCTCCAGGCAAGAATACTGGAATGGGTTGTCATTTCCTTCTCCAGGGGATCTTCCCTACCCAGGGATTAAACCCACGTCTCTTTAGTCTCCTGCATTGGCAGGGTTCTTAACCACTAGTGCCACTGGGAAGCCCCAAAACAATAAGTACCCCCTCCCAAATGTAAAATATAAAGTATACTTTTTCAAATACTTGTTCTTCCTTTCCCTTCCCATTTTCTGGGATAGCATAACCCATGCCTCCACTAAATCATTAATCATTTAGTCATTACCCCTAATTAAATGGGTTTAATTCCAAGATCATGAAGTTTATATCAAAATGATTGTGAGGTTTCTAGACCAGCATCATCAGCATCACCTGGGAACTTGTTGAAAAAAAAAAGCAAGTACTGGATACATACTGAGTCAGAAACTCTGGGGCTGAGGCCCAGCAATTTGTATTTGGCTGGAAGTCACAGCCTTCTAGGTAATTCTGATTCAGGGAGAGAATCAATGTAACAGGCTAGAGTTGTTCTCCAACTTTCCCCATTCTTTTAATAAAAGCTGTTTGCACTCATCAGCTTAGAGAGCAGGTAAAAAGTTGATTAGATGAATAATTTTTAATCCCAATAAGTTTGTGAGATAAATACCATTCTAATAATCAGAAATATATTCAAAAGTAATTGATTCAGTTGAATAATATGCAGGATAGAAACAGGCAAGCATTTGATGAAGAAAAACTATATCTGCCTTCTGCTTTCTCTGGAGTCTGTTTTTCTAGGATAACTATTTTCAAGTTGGTGCTGTGTTCTCAGGCAGGAGAAAGGGTGTGAAAGCAAGATAACCATCTCATCTCTGATCTCCCAGATCTGAAGAATATCACGGTCCAAGAGAAGAATCTATCCCCTGAGAGCAGTAATTGTCTGATATGAAGGCATGAGTAATAAGCAAACCTTGGTATGATGAGAGAGACAAGAAGTGAATTTAAGTCATGAAATGGAAGAAGTAGGGAATGGAGACCACACAGTGGGCATTTGTGAAGGGAGAAAACTGGAAAGATAGATAGACATGTGAATTTGAGAACTGAGGAAAGGGTTTATGGAGGAGAAGAATATTGGAGATGATGAGGTAGAACAGCAGGTGATGGGGAAGAGAGTGTGGAGAAATTGAGTGTTGAGTGGGGAACTTGATTATACAACTCTGCCCCTGCTCTCTTTCCCCTAGGAATGCAAGACTTTAATTATCTCCATACCAACTGCTTTGAGATCACGCTGGAACTTAGTTGTGACAAGTTTCCACTGCAAGAGGAATTACAACGCGAGTGGCTGGGTAATAGGGAAGCCCTAATCCAATTCTTGGAACAGGTAAATTCCGTATTTTAAGTGTCCTGGTTACAGAAAGGGAAGTGTTTTCTGATGGTAGGCAAGGTATTTTGTATGACTCAGGTCTGACTTTTGCTCTGACTCAATACAATAGATCTCAGCTTTTCTACCAGTGAAATTAATTCATTCCACTTTATTGAGCACAGCTATCTGTCAGAGACTGTACTCTGTGCTGAGGATTAAGAGTAAACAAATATATATGTCTGCATGTATGCAGCTCATATTTCAGTAAGGAGAGACAGACAGTAAATAAAATAATTTGTAACATGTTAAATGCAAAATGCTATGAAGAAGGCCTTACAGAGAAAGTAACATTTAAACAGACTTACAGGAGGTAAGGGAGTAAACGGTTCAGATATCTAGGGGAAAGGGGGCTCCCTGATGAAGCCATAGTAGCAAATGCAAGGCCAACAGTAAGCAGATGAAAAGATGCTCAGAATCACTGGAGAAATGTAAATCAAAGCCACAATGAAGTACCACCTCACACTCACTAGGATGGCTGCTATAAAATAGCAAGTGTCGTGAAGAAATTAGAACACTGGTACGGTGTTGGTGGGAATGTAAAATGGTGTAGCCACTAAGAAAAAACAATGTGATGGTTCCTGAAAAAAAAGTGAAAACAGAGCCGCCATATGATCCTGCAAAACCAATCAGGGTATATATCCAGAAGAACTAAAAGCAGGATCTCAAAGAGTTATTTGTACACCTGTATTCAGAGCAGCATTGTTCACAGTAGCCAAAAGGTGAGAGCAACCCAAGTGTCCGGTGGTGGATGAAGAAACAAACAAAATGTGGCAGAGACACACAGTGGACGTACAGCCTTAAGAGAAGGAAATTCTGCCATGTGCTACAATGGGGATGAACCTAGAGGACATTATGCTAGGTGAAACAAGCAAGTCACAAAAAAACAGCAATTTTTATTTATATGAGGTATGAAGAGTAGACGAATTCAGAGATAGAAAGGAGCTTAGTGACACGATTTGACTTAGATTTTAACAGGATCACTCTGACTACTGTTTTGAGATTACTGGGGATTGTGGTGAGAACAGAAAGACCAATCAAGAATCTGTTACCATAATCTTTGTGAATATCAAGTGCAGTAGCACATGGGGACGGGCTTTGAGGACTCTCCAACATGGCACAAATGTTTTGTGAACATAACTATACACTATAAACTTTCCTACAGGTTCACCAGGGCATCAAGGGAATGGTGAGGGATGAGAATTACAATAATCTTGCAGATGCTGTCATTTCTGTCGGTGGGATTAATCATGATGTCACTTCGGGTAGGTGGCCACTGCTTTTATGAGAAGGGAGCCTTTACTGCTTCACTGTCTTCAGCATAGTCAGGAAGCCAGTTCGTAAGCCAGTGAGACCAGCAGGGGCGTCAAGGACACTGGAGGTAGGAGGGATTGGAGGAAGGAAGGATAACAGGATTGAGGACAGGAATTAAGAGACAAGGGCCAGGAAGATGCAAATGTGAACATCTCTCTCAGCATTCAGGAGTCACTGCCTCATACTTTGTTAGGAGTGTTTTCTGGGATTGAGGTTATTAATAGCTGTCATACTGATGTGAAATGGGATAGAAAAGAAGAGGACTGTAAAACTGATGTTTAGTCTTGACCCCAGGCCAGGCTTTTGTTACAGCTCTGTTTAGGAAAAAGTTGGTAAGATGTATCCCATAGTAGGCTCGCTGAGGGCAAGATTGATGGTGGGAGCAGGTCTTCTTGGAACCAAGTTGAAACCTTCTAGAATGGTACAGACTATCTCACAGCACAATGGTATTGCAAACTGCCCCAGCCCAGTTTGATCAGGCCCAACTCTTAGGGGTTTGGTGGTGTTTGGTTGGGTTTTCATGTAGAGCAGTAGCTCCCATGACTAGGGGCAGGTGAGATTTGCCTCCCCCAACCTTGACACCAGCATGGCTCAGCCACACTTCACCGTGCTAGCTTTACCAAACAGGCATCTTACAGCTCAATCTGTTTAAGCTGCATGAAATCTCAATTTTAACGAGATAGCTTACATTCTTTAAGGTGCTCCCGACACCTCTTCCATGAACAGTTCATTCAAGGCAAAGGCAACAACATTCTAAAGGCAGAATTCTGTAGACTCATAGTCAAGCAGCAGACACCAGATTCTTTCAGTCCAGTGACTGGACCCAGGACTGTTTAGGGAGCCACACTCTGACACCCCTAAGAGCTTCAGGGCTTGTTAGATTCTTCTATCCTATTCATGCAAGGGTGGGAAATGTCTCATTCTAGTCAATCAACATGTTGAACACCACGAATTACAGCAATAAGAACTCACTTCTAACACACAGGATACTAAATTGATAAATTACTCATTTCACTATTGGAAGAGCTCATTGCTAATGTTCATTATGCTACTTAGCAAAGCATCTAGTGTTGCTAAAAGATAAAGATAGCTGAAGCCATTGTAATAGCTGCATCTGGAATTAGGCCTTTCTGGTACAGTGGTAGCTAACCACTCCTAGTTGGAGCCTCTAATTAAAGAAAATGACAGTCCCTAGGGTATAACAAAGTATCCAATGTATGCATTATAACACACTGCTTTTACTAAGGAATTTTAAAGTAAATTACAGTCATTATAGGTGGCAGAGACCTCTTCATTATTTATTATCTCTCATTCTTAATTGCATTTATTATGTCAGTTCTTCATTGCTGTTACAATAAAAAGAATTTTAAAGGCACAGTCATAATTTATTCTAACGAGATATAAAATCATTAGCAAAAATACTACATCCCTGTCTTGAGAAACAGGCTTTCTTTTCAGTTTTATTTTCCCCTTTTGATGGTGATGGAAGAAATATTAGAAATAAGATTCTCAAAATCAGATATTTAGGTCATTTAGTCCAGCCCTCCCACTCAATACAAAATTACATACAAGAGAGGAAGGCTCAAGTGGGAAGGGATCTATATATTATATATACATTTATAATTATTATTGATTCGTGTTGATGTATGGCGGAGACAACCAAAACATTGTAAAGCACTTATTCTCCAATTTAAAAAAAATGTACACTTATGCAACAGCATTGACATCGGGTTGTTTGAATCATGTCCACTGATGCAGGTTGCACACTGCACAGCTGTGTAGCTTTTCTAGAGCCCCTCACTCCATTCAGTCTCTGCTCACAATTTCAAAAGGCAGTTCATTCCTTTTTTGGTAACTCATATGTTGTTGAATTTTTACTTCTGTCCTCGTTCTTATTTCTTTACGTAGACATCGTTTCTTCACAATAACTTTTCAGACGTTGAAACAAAGATCTCATGTCATCTCTTTACCAGGAAAAACATTCATAAATCTTTCAACCTTTCTCCTAGTGACCCTTCAGTGGACATGAGTTTGTTTTAAAATGCATGCAGGATCTAAAATTAAACATAGTACTCTCAGTGCAGAGCACAGTGAAAATTCTACTTCCAGGAGCTGAGGCCCATGATCTTAAAATGTTATGACAGCCTATGATTGTTTTAGGTCTTTACCAGTTTCATCAGACTGTTTAAAAAAAAATTAAGCTTGTGGTCAGCTAAACCCCTCAGATTGTTTTTCATATCAGAGCCTCATCTGGGGCAGATTTCTCGTCAGCGGACTGAGTCGTAGCCTTGTAACTTTTAGGTGCCCACGGCGATTACTTCCGGCTGCTGCTTCCAGGCACCTACACTGTCACTGCCACAGCACCTGGGTTCGACCCAGAGACCGTGAGTGTGACCGTGGGTCCTGCGGAACCCAAGCTGGTAAGTTAGGCTGACCCGTACGGAGCACTGTAAAGATCATGTGCGCAGAGTTACAAATAATCAATTGCATAGTTCTAACCTCTGCTGAGCTTCCCTCTTTCACCACCTGAGAAAAACAAAATTAGTGCTCCCCTATGCTAATTTTTCTTCTGTCATATCTTGTGTTATATCCTTCCCCATTTCTTTTGGTTTTTCCTTTTCCTTCTCTTTAATGTAGCATTGTGATTAAAACACTGCCAGATTCTAAATCCAGCTCACTTGTCTGCAGACCTGGGACAAATTACCTGATTGCTCTCATCGTCAGTTTCTTCCTCTGTTAACTGGTGATAATAATGCCTCTTTCACAAGAGGTTGAAGTGAGAAGGTGCACATAAAACATTTAGTACAGTGACTTACACATAGAAAGTGCTCAACAAATCCCAGAGACTTTGTCCAGATACCCAGGCTTACAGTCTTCGCCGTCATCAGTAAGGACCACCACCAGATGGCACTCTGCCCCCTTCTGGTGCCCATGTGCCCAGACAGCGTTGCTTTCCACTCACCTCGGTGCTTTTCAATATTCAACTCTGCAAAAGGCTTTCAGACAGGATGAGAAGTGAAAAACTTTTTTGATCTATAGCCTGGGCCTTTTTATCTTTGGTCGTTTTGGATTGGGATCTCAGAGCCAAAGAAATTCAAAGATCATGGACACTAATCCTCAGGTTTCTCAAACAAAGAAAAGGTAATGAGGCCGTCCTGGTTAATGAGTATCTGTGGACCTTTCCCTCATGTCAGGTCGTCCCTTGGGCCCCCTCACTCTGTCCTATTCCTTCTGTATACATCCTGAGAACTTAGCAGACCTTTCTGCCCTTTCCCTGTTAACTCGATGCAGTCAAATATCTTGCCTTTTCAAATAGTTATAGGTACTATTCGTTGAATAGCTACTGTGTGTCAGACGTTACCTGAGAGCTTTCCAGAATCATCTCATTTAACCTTCATAACAACCCTGTATATAAACCCATTTGTGGCTGAGGAAGCTGAAGCTCAAAGAACAGGAGTAACTTGTCCAGTACCCCATGGTGAGTAAGTGGGAGCCTGGAGTCCAGCCTCTGCGGGACTTTCAAGGCAGCTTTCTCAGCCAGTCTATTACATGGCCTTGTGCTGAGCTCAGCACCTGTGTTCGTAGCCTCTTTTTTTAACACAGGAGTCAAAGTAAAGAGCTCTTTAAAGACTTTGAAATTCCTTTGAAATTTCTAGACAGCTCCCGCTTTCCCCTGTCCTGGTCCCTCCACTCCCTTCTTCTGCAGGATATAAACGACTTCTACTTGCAGATGCGTGAAGCAGAGAGTAGCTCTTCCCTGGCAGCCTGTTAACCTGCTCCCAATTTCCCAGTCGGTGCACCCTCTTCCTTTGTCCTTGTTATCCCCCTGCTCCTCATCTACCCTAAAATCAAATGACTGTTAGGCAGCTGCTTACAGAAGTCTTGCACTAAGTGTAAGTTTATTCAATTGCAAATTCAAACAAGGACAAATCCTCTTGAGTAACAAATTAGGCTTCAAAAGATCTTACCTCCTTTCTCATATAACCTTTAAATGAATTGATATAACCCATCATTGTATCACGTATAACTAAGAGGGGAAAAAATTTATCTATTGGATACATTTCTCAGGTGCAGTCACAACTAAGAATCCACTTACTGATCCCAGTTGAGTCTCTTTCCCATTCTAAAGCAGAGATCTACTTGGTTGAAAGAAAAGAAAAAAAGATCATTTACTAGAGGGTTTTTGTGCTACAATTAAAGCTCTTTAAAGTGTCTCCAAGAGTCCAGTGTTTTCCCCGTGGCTTCCCTCACTGCCGTCCAGATGTCCCACGCTTTTCTCTGTCCTTGCCTCATTTTGTTGTCTCTCTCTCTCTCTCTCCCCCCACTTTCCTTTGCTTGATCCTTATATTGACACTATATATAAGAAATAGTGCTGATACAGTACAATTGGCTCTGATTTCTCCGGCTTTGGGAAAACTAGCTGGCTGTGGGTTTTTTCCCAAAGGGGCAAGAAGTAACCCCATGAAGAGGTCTGTCTGTCACATGTTTTCCAACTCCCAGCTGGCTTCAGCAGCTCAGTCTGTTCCCAGGGCCTGAGAGCCAAGGATGCCTCCAGGGAGTGTGGTTAGAACATGGCGCCACACCCTCGCCTTTCCCTTCCTGGGCCAGAGCTCTAGGGCTTCTGCACAGCCCACAGATCCCACACTTGACAGTCAGAAGCATCACCTCTGTGTGCATGGCCAGAAGGAAGGTCTCAATGTACTGCTGGAAACAGGCATTAGTGCACGAGGACACTGAGAATTTAAGAATCCATACTAACAGTCTGTATCGTCTCTATTTCCAGACAATTAGGTTTGGAAGGTTTAGCTCTGAAGGTCTGAGGCATTCTTTGGCTTGTCTGAGCACAGTACCTGTGAGTCATGTAGTCAGCTTAAAGGTGATGACTGTGGCACCATGAAATCTTAACTCTTGTTTTGAACAGCACTATTGGCAAAAATCATGCCTTGAGTGTAGATAGTTTTTGCTATTACATATAAAACAAATGTACGTTAAATTCATCCAGATTTACCCTATGTATTATCAGTTATGATGAGCCATTTTGGGGGAAATATGAGCCAAGCCTGTATGACACCACCCACACTGGGTGGTTGCTGTGATATTCTCCTCAGTTCCTTGTTCTCAGGACCTGGAACCATAAAGCAGGATCCAAACTGGTCTTCCCCCAATTTCAGTTCTAGGAAATGGAAAACTGATTTCTGTGCTCTCCTAGCTTCTTTTTTTTTTTTTTTCCCAGGTTAATTTCCAACTCAAGAGAAGCACCTCTCAAGCAGCCCCTAAGAGGAGAATTCCCAACTCAGGGCATAGAGGCAGAGTCTTACCAAAGAAAGTGCAGCCCCAGGCAGCTAGGAAAAAAGAACCGATGATGAAGCAACCCCAGAGAGGCCCTGCCTGAAATCCACAGTGCCCGGGGCAACGCTTTGGAAAGGCTTTGTTCCTGCTCTCCCACCAGAAGCAGCATTCTTTCTATTTTATTATCTGAGACATATTTAAATATAAACATATTCAGAACAATTCAGAATGGTTTCCATCTGTTCCAAGGGTAAACCCTCTGATGCACTAATACATACATGCAAATGACGTTCATTAAGATTTTCCATTTCCAGGGATACGGTTTAGGTCCAGAAGGCTCTGTGCCAATGCACGCTGTATCCAGAGACTGGTTTTGGCTGGTTAATCACTCTCCTTCTAGAGTCTAGCACAAAGCCTGCAACACAGTTAAGTACCTATGAAGGTTTCTGGATGAATGGCTGAAAGGATGAGATGATCCATCACTGACGTTTTTCCCATAGCAAGACCAGGTAGCCCATTCTGAAATCCTAGAGGACCGTTTCAACAAGAGCCAATAGTTTCTTGTTTAAAAATAATAGTACTGCTTTTTAAGAAATAATTTTTATTTATTCATTTTTGGATGCGCTGGGTCTTCGTTGCTGTGCGGAGTTTTCTCTGGTTGTGGTGAGCAGGTGTGCAGGCTTCTCACTGCCGTGGCCTCTCTAGTTATGGAGCACAGGCTCTAGGCGCATGGGCGACCCGGTGTCCTCTGCATTTGGCAAGTAGACTCTTATCCACTGGACCATCAGGGAAGCCTGAGCCAATAGTTTCTTATTAACTAAAGAATTTCACATACAAGCACCTAATCCTTCTGCTACCTGTTTTCATACACAAGCATTTTAAACAACATGCATCTTCCAAACATTTTTTGGGTAATAGAGATGCCCCTGTGGAATGACTGTGTCCTGACCCTGTGTCAGGAATGCATAGTACTCTCCACCCTCTGAGTTTCCCAGAATGAACCGTTTATACTCAAAGTGTCATGAAGCAAAATAGACATCACTGAAGGTTTTGAAGGAATATGCAGTCTTTCATCACAAAAGTTCATAACCCCCCACTGGGCATGCTGGGGTTCCTAAATTCCCTGTCCCCAGGCCATAGAGGGGTACATCATCACCCATTTCAGGGCTCAGCCCCAGTGAGACAGGGCAGGCTCCATTTCCCCCCACACTTGCTCCACCTCTCCCCACCTTGTCATCCTCCACCAATGGTTCCTCAGCCTCTCCCAAGCACAGACCTTTCCCAACATTGAGCAGTTTAGCTCTTCTCAGCAAGTATTCTCACATCCACCAGAAAACAGGAGGTGCTCTCTCTGTGACAATCCACCCTCTGCAGGAGACCATTCAAGATTAGGATGAACACATGATTTTCTTTTGTTACCTGAGCAATCTCTCAATCTGTGGTCAAATGGGAGACAGAAGAAAATGTATCTTTTCCCATTTAAAAAGGAAATTCTCTCCTCAGGTGATATTTTCTTTCTTCCCAATTTTAATCCCATATCCCTTGGTTCCCTTCTTATTGTTATAAAGAGGGAACTACTTGAGAGGGCTCTTTGCAATTCAGTAAGACTGCCTGAGGTTGCTATATGCACTTGAGTTTTCCAGACTGTCTGAATATCGCTTACTTTGATTTCATAGTCATTTCATAGTCATTTTATACATAGTCATTTAGCAAAGCTGATGTTTGCAAAGCACGGTCACAGTGCTTTCCCTGGCTGAACAGTATACTTTTATTTATTCATTCATTCATGCAGGGGCCATTTATTGAGTCCTTGCTCTCAATAAATGCTGAGAATACAAAGAGAAATAAGATACAGTGCATGATCTCAGGGCTGCCGTGACCTAGTTGGGAAGACAAATAGCTCATTACACTGCCTTGTGATAATTGCTATGATTAAGTGAACTCTGAGGTGAGGGAACAGGGGACCTGTGGGAAGGGCGCTGGCATAATCTTGGGAAGATCAGGAAAGTCATATTGGAATTGGTAAAGTCTAGGGTGAGATGTAACAAAGTCAGATAAAGAGGCATTGATGGGGGCAGGGGGAGGGGTGGCGAAAGATAGGGAACCAGAGTTAGGCTGAGGGGACTGCAAGTACCAAGGTTTGGAGGCATGGGAGAGGGGGCCCTTCAGGGAACTGTGAGAGATTCAGCACTGGGGAGCGAGTGAGGTGCCCAGAAGGTGAGTGGAGTGGGGAGAGACCAGAATGTGCAGGACCTTTGAACAACATTACAGAGTTCAGACTTTATCCTGAGAAGAACAAGCAGCCGCTGAAGGGTTCCACTGAGGGGAGAGGCAGAATCAGATCTAGAGCCATCACCCTGGCTATAACCTGACAAGCTGGCTGGAGCAGCGGCAAGGCTGAGTCACTGCAGAGACTGCCGAGAGCCAGGTGAGAAGGTGACCCGGGCGGGGCAGCAGGGGTGGGGACCACCAGGCCATTCGGACTGAGCCAGAGGCTTCCTGTCGGCCCCCACGGCTTCCCTGACCTCTTCAAGACTTGCAGCCTTCTCATTCAGGCCCTCCTGGCCTGCCATCCTGAGGATTTTAAGCACTAAAGGAGATGGCAGGTTTTCAACCAAACCTTAAAGGCTATGCTGAGTAAAATTCACTCAAGCTGGAGGTGATTATACAGACAGAATACTATATGGAAAATACAGGGCCTGGCCATGACTGTATAAAATTTCTCATATGTGGAAGAAGGATGTGAAATCAGAGCTAATGGGGGAGAGAGGCAGAATTCAGAGGACATGAAGAAACACCCTCCATCTTTGAGTCCAGCGCTTTTCAGGAGCGTATCCTTTCTATTTGATATCTAGGATCTTATTTTAAATCTTCCTCACAAAATGCCAGCCTAGATAGATAATGTTTCTCAAGGAAAGAATACTCTAATTAAGGGCATGGATTTTGGACTCTGACAGACCTGGGTTTAATCCTAGCTCTGCTCCTTATTTGCTGCATGACCTTGAACAAGTAACTTATCATCTCTGATCATGGTTACTCACCTGGAAAAAAAAAATGGAGATACTATCAACCTCACCTGGAGTTAAAGGTGATACTCTCATAGATCAGTAGGGAGGAGAAGGCAGCTTCTGCCCAGGACTCTCCTTGGAGGATTATAACTCATCAGCTTGGTTGATTGTAAACCACTGAGGCTTACAGGGGCATCAAGGACTTAGAGGTGCAAAGGCGAGTTTGGAAGTGAGGTAGGTCCTAAGGGGCTGAGTCAAGTCTATTCTTTCTTTCTTTTTTAAAAATCTCATGTGCTGGAAGTCTTTAGTGTTCCTTATTCCTCCTAGCACTTTTCCTTCCAAATTGAAGACTCTTGACACAGTGATCCTCCTCATGTGACTAGGAGGAGAATTTCCAATTTTAAGGCAAGATGATACCTAATGACCTGGCATTGGTGCCCCAAGAAGATCCTGCTCTGGTAAGCTGTGACTCCCTTGTCTTTCCTTTTAGCCTGCCCGGTATATATAAATGCAGCAAGCATATTTGTTGAGTGAGTGGGCTTTCTCCTGTTGCAGAGAGCAGGGGCTACTCTCTAGTTGGACATGGGCCTGTCATTGCAGTGGCTTCTCTTATTGCTGAGCACAGATTCTAGGGCATGTGGGCTTCAATAGTTGCTGCACACAGACTCAGTAGTTGCAGCTCAAGGCTCCAGAGTGCAGGCTCAGCGGTTGTAGTTGCGCTTAGCTGGCTTGTGGCATGTGGAATCTTCCCAGACCAGGGATTAAACTGGTGTCTCCTGCATTGCAAGGTAGATTCTTAACCACTGGGCCACCAGGGAAGCCCTTGGGCATCCATTTTAAAAATTATTATTGTAAACCATGAGAGGCAGAATTCTAAAATGAGTCCCCATGATCTCAGCCCTTGTCTAAACCCTCCCCTTGCAGGTGGGATGGGCCTTGTGACCAAGATATCACTCCTTGACTTATGTTCCACTATATGGCCCAGGTTCGATCCCTGAATCAGGATGATCCCCTGGAGAAGGAAGTGGCAACCCACTCTAGAATTCGTGCCTGGAGAATCCCATGGACAGAGGAGCCTGGTGTGCTACAGTCCATGGGATTGCAAAGAGTTGGATATCACTGAAATGACTTAGGACAGATATGGCAAGAGGATTTAGGACAGATATGGCAAGAGGAATTTGCAAATGTAATCAGGATTCAAAACCAGCCAGTTCTGAATTAATCAAAGGGGAGATTACCTTGGGTGGACCTGACCTTTTCAGACCAGCCTTCTACTATCCGGGAGTTTCTCTCCCAGGCCTGGGAGGAAGAAAACAGACAGCTGGGTTGTGAATTGCACATGAAAAGAGGCAGCCCCTAGGAATTGAGAGTGGTATAGACTAACACCTAGCAAGAAAATGGGGACACAGTCATATACCATGAGGAAATGGGTCGTGCCAACAATCTGAATGAGCTCAGGCCCATACTTGGGTGTAATCTTGAGAGATGTAATCAGAGGGTCCATCCAGTTCAACCACGTCCAGATCCCTGACCAATAGACGCTGGGGATAATGCATTCGTGCTGTTTGAAGCCTCTATGTTTGTGCTAATCCCCAGTGCTCCAGTGGTAAAGAATTTGCCTGCCAGTGCAGGAGGTGCAGGAGACATGGGTTCGATCCCTGGGTTGGGAAGTTCCTATGGAGGAGGAAATGGTAGCCCACTCCAGTATTCTTTCCTGAAAAATACCATGGACAGAGGACCCTGGTGGTTTATAGTCCATGGGGTCACAAAGCGTCAGATGCGACTAAACACAATAGAAAGTTATTAGTAATATATAAACTATATTAAATTGCTTTGTAAATTAGGCTATAAACCAATAAAACAACAATAATCCATTGTGTTCACCCTACTGAATGGTAAGGCTGCCAGTACTTCCACCTCATATGAATGTTATGTGGAACCTAGCACAGGGAAAAACAAAAGCATACAGCTCTTTTTAAATAAGAGGGCTAGTATAGGCGACTTTACCCATTTTCTCTCTCTCTAAAGAATACACATGTCTCTGACAGCAGGGAATTTATCCTTTGGATAACTGTAGTTTCTGGCTTCAAATAGTCCCCATCATTTGTACCAAATTGCTTGTTACTGGGTTATGGAGATGTACCACTGGCACAAATACTAAAGCAAGAAAAACGGAAAGCATGTCCAAAGACTGTAGACAGAATGGTTCCTTAAATGCTTCAAATGGAGGCTCTTCTGCCCTTCCCAAAGGACCAGAGTCATTAGTGTGTAACATCCCAAGTTCTTCTGTGCACCTTCAGGACATTTTTGGAGAAAAAGTGAGAGCAGGAGCCATCTTAAATAGCCAAAAGTAATTTCTTACAGTTTGAAATTTTATTCTAACAAGATATAACCCCAGTAGAGCAATGTCATGGGGTCACAAAGAGTCGGGCACGACTTAGTGAACTGATCTGAGAACGATCTCAAGTTTTTAGTCTGTGAAAGACTAAAGATAAGATTTGAGAGCACTTCATTAATGAATTCATTCATCTGACAGTTGAATGCCATTTATGAATCGAACCCTGTGTTATCTGTGTTAAGAGCAGAGAAACAGTGTAAACCAGAGAGACATGGTTTCTACCTATTTGGAGTTTGAGGATTTGAAGGAGAGACAGAGAACAAAGCAAGTTCATGAACAAATACATTAAAAGAATTAGTAGCTGAGAAGTGGTGCTGAGAGAGAAAACGCTAGAAGGATCTATTTGAAATAGGATGGTTTGGGAAGACTTCTCTGAAAAGGTGATTTTTGGTCTGAGATATAAAGGATAAGAAAAAGGAAAAGCTTACAAAGAATAGGAATAAAAAGTATAGGCAGAGGGAATAGCAAGGCCAAGGACCCTGCAGCCAACCAGAGCCTGGGTGGTTCTAGCAACTGCATCTCCTGGGTCTAAGGTGTGTGTGTGTGTGTTTGTGATCTAACATGCTAGAAGCTTAACCTCGCATAGGTCTACAACTCAGCATAGCATCCAAACCACACTGAATCTAGTCATAAGCGAGCCAGTAGGATTCACTTTTTCCATGGCCAGAGAAAATACCCCTAATAAGACCAGTCATCTCAAAAACAAGGATTGAGAAAGTGGGATAGACTGGCTTGGGACAAATGTGCCATCAGGATGAGAGAAGTCAAAGTTCATGGGTCTGGAGCATCATCTTCACTTATGTGCTACCATGATTTGTCTAATATACACACTCCCATCAACACTCCATCATGCCTGCCTCCTGCCTAACTTATTACTTCACTTTGACACTAACTTCATTCTGGCTAATTAAACCATGAGTAAACATTCCCTCTGGACGAATGCCTAAGCAAGCATCCATTCTCTCCCTCCTCCCAGAAGTTAAATTTCACTATGTATAAAGGTTTTTTCCTCTCACTTTCTCTAATTCCTCCCTTCTGTACTTACCGTTCCTCCCCACGCCCCTTCCCCCATGGATCTTTCCTTGTCTTCCTTCATTCTCTTCATTTCCCACAACTTCCCTGCACCTTTGCCCTCACCCCATGAAGGGCCCTGCTGCACATGGGACGTGGCTTCACCTGGTGCAGGAGCCAATATTTTTAAAAAAAATGTATTATCAATGAAATTTCTCTCATTTTGCTGCTGCTGCTGCTGCTAAGTCGCTTCAGTCGTGTCCGACTCTGTGCGACCCCATAGACGGCAGCCCACCAGGCTCCCCCGTCCCTGGGACTCTCCAGGCAAGAACACTGGAGTGGGTTGCTGTTTCCTTCTCCAATGCATGAAAGTGGAAAGTGAAAGTGAAGTTGCTCAGTTGTGTCTGACTTGTAGCGACCCCATGGACTGCAGCCTTCCAGGCTCCTCCGTCCATGGGATTTTCCAGGCAAGAGTACTGGAGTGGGCTGCCATTGTGACTCTTGGGAACAGTAAACATTTTATCTCAGACTGGCACTTCTGAACCAGTAGTTTAAAGATGAGACTGATAACTAAAAATTTATAAAAAGGGTTTTTCAGACACAGTTGGAACCAGGTGCCCAGTTATTGGGTTGGAATCTTTCTCTACTTCTTGATTTCATTACTTTTGGTGGTGACTTTCTTCTCACACAAATTCTCCCCACGTGGGACTAGATGATCAATAGCGGCTTCAAGCTTGTATTTTGTCAGCCTAGCAACAAACTATTGATTCTTGGGGCTGGCTCTCAAGAGCACAGATTGGGTGACATGTCTGTCCCTAACAGCATCATGATGAGTCTGGTCAGTCTGGGGTTATATGACCACTCACAGAAGGTGCAGAGTGAGGATGGGAAACTAGTGTAGAAGAGTTGGTTCCTGTTTTTTTGTTTGTTTGTCTTTAAAAACTCTGTTACCAAATAAAAGAGAATGGATGGTTATAGACAAAAACAACAAAAGAGCATTATAATTTTATTAAACTCAAGCATCGTTTTAATTTTACTGTGTCTCTTAAGTCCAGTGAACTCAGTCATTCAACAAACATTTATTAGATACACCTATGTGCCAGGCACTTTGCTAGGCAATAGGATACAAAGATAAATCCACTAGTCTCTGCCTTCAGTGAATTTAGCTTAAGTGAAGAGAGGGAGAGGCAGACACTTTTTATAATAGTCTGTGAAGCAGTTGGGCTTCCTGGGTGTCTCAGTGGTAAAGAATCTGCCTGTCATTGCAGGAGCTGCAGGAAACGTGAGTTCAATCCCTGGGTTGGGAAGATCCCCTGGAGAAGGAGATGGCAACCCCCTCCAGCATTCTTGCCTGGAAAATCCCATGGACAGAGGAGCCTGGGGGACTACAGTTCAGAGGGTCAAAAAGAGTTGGACACAACTGAGCACCGCACAGCGTTAGCTGTTAAGCAGGTAAAACGTTCCTAGACGGTGTTACAGCAGCACAGTGTCACATCAAAAGAGCACAGTTCCACCAGGCCATGCAAGAGTCAGCCTTCCTCTGGAGTGTGACGTATAGCTCCTGCCATGTTTTCAGGAAGGACTTTGAAGGTCATGACATCACTAAGCCTCGTGGACACAGGAAGATAAAATTTTGCCAGGAGAAGAAAAACATGGCTGGTTCAAAGTGAAGTTCTGAAATTGTCTGAGTGGTGAGCCCACAGTGCACAGTCGAAAGACTTTGAAACTGGCAGAGGGTGGTTTGAAACCTAACTTTGTCCTTTACAAGCTCTGTTATCTTGGTAAATCAGGTATTTCCAAAAATATGGGTAAAGAATCACAAATATGGATAACGAATCACTCTAGATGTTCTTCAGGACGGTTCAAGTGATGCAGGAGCCAATTTTGCTTGATGCTCCAACCAAGCAATAAATAACTTAGTGAAAAAGTTATTCTCTTAACAATTTATTTAGATCTTTCTGAATATATCAAGGAGAAAGTCTCTATTGGGTTCTAACTTTCTTGTTGTTCATTTGCTAAGTTGTGTCCGACTCTCTGACCCCATGGACTAGGGGTCCATGTCCTTCACCATCTCCCAGAGCTTGCTCAAACTCATGTCCAGTGAGTCAGTGATATCATCCAACCATCTTATCCTCTGTTGCCCCTTCTCCTTCCCCAGCTTCAGGGTCTTTTCCAGTGAGTCGGCTCTTCCCATCAGGTGGCCAAAGTATTGGAGCTTCAGCATCAGTCCTTCCAGTGAATATTTAGGGTTGCTTTTCTTAGGATTGACTGGTTTGATCTCCTTACTGTTCAAAGGACTCTCAAGAGTCTTCTCCAACACCACAATTTGAAAACATCAGTTCTTCAGCACTCAGCCTTCTTTATGTCCAGTTGTCACATTTGTACATAACTACTGGAAAAACTACTGCTTTGACTATATGGACTTTTGTTGGCAAAGTGATGTCCCTGCTTTTTAATATGCTGTCTAGGTTTGTGGTAGCTTTTCTTCCAAGGAGCAAGAGTCTTTTATTTCATGGCTGCAGTCACTGTCCACAGTGAGCCAAAGAAAATAAAATCTATCACTGTTTCCACTTTTTCCCCATCTGTTTGCCATCAATGATGGGACTGGATGCCATGATTTTAGTTTTTTGAATGTTGAGTTTTAAGCCAGTTTTTCCACTCTCCTCTCTTGCCCTCATCAAGAGGCTCTTTAGTTCCTCTTAGCTTTCTATCATTAGAGTGGTACCATCCACATATCTGAGGTTGTTGATATTTCTCCTAGCAATCTTGATTTTAGCTTGGGATTCTTCCAGCCTGGCATTTCACATGATGTACTCTGCATATAAATTAAATAAGCAGAGTGACAATATACAGCCTTGACATACTCCCTTCCCAATTTGGAACTAATCCGTTGTCCCATGTCTGGTTCTAACAGTTGCTTCTTGGCTTGTATACAGGTTTATCAGGAGGCAGGTAAGGTGGTCTGCTTTCTAACATTGGCTGTTTTCATTTTTTAACAAGAGGAGAGTAGCCCTCAAGCTCAGAATTAGAATTTAATAACCATTTTGTTTTCAATGTATTTGTTTTGAAGGTTATCTCCTATTAATTGCAATCTATATACTGGTTTTGCATTTATGGGAGTGGTACAAGTTTTTCCTTAAAAAACAAGGTGAGTAAATTTAAATAAACATATTTTAGGACTTCCCTGGTGGTCTAGTACTTAAGACTTGGTGTCACAGTAGGAGGCATGGTTTCAATCCCTAGTCGGAGAACTAGGATCCTGCATGCTGGGCAGCATGGCCCGAAAAATTAAATTAAGTAAAAAATAAATTAAAATATTTTAAAAATTTAGGAAGGTGGTATCCATTTAGTCAAGAATTATTGTGATGGTTTTCTGAGAGTGAATTATGTGAAGTGTGGAAAGCATTAGGCCAGCTGTTTAGCCCCAGGGAGCATCAGTTCCTCATTTATAAGCTAAAGATAACAATTACTTGCCTGGTTGTTGACATGATATGTGCAAGAATAAACCACCGATATTATTTGGAGAAGAAAATGATGACCTTGATTATCTTTCTTCATTAATGTAGACAAACTGGGAAAGAAAATAAAGATGGTTTGTGAATTATTTTTAAAGAATTATTGATTCTATTCAAATGGGAACCAGGTTCTATTTCTTAGTATAATATTTTTTCTGATTAATAAAAGAAAAAAATGATATATGGGAAGTTCTTAACATAAGGTCAGGTCCCAATGAACATTTACTATAAAGTTGTGTTTAGTATTTCAGCTTCCCCTTTCTTTCCTTCCCCTACCTCCTTCCAGATTCTCAACTATCTTCTTTCTTATCTCCTATGAAAATAAGAAGAGATCTGAGAGTGTCACTTAAATATATACATATGTGTGTGTGTGTTTAATTAAAACCTTATTTTTGGCCACGCTGGGTCTTTGTCACTTTGCTCAGAGTTCCTCTATCTAGTTGTAGCAAGCCGGGGCCACTCTTTGTTATGGTGTGTGGGCTTCTCATTGTCGGGGCTGCTCTTATTGTAGAACATGGGCTCTAGGCACGTGGGCTCTGGAGCGCTGACTTAGTAGTTATGGTGCACGGGCTTGGTAGTTGTTCTGAGGCATGTGGAATCTTCCCAGACCAGGGATCGAACCTGCATTGGCAGGCAGGTTCTTATCTATTGCACCGTGAGTGAAGTCCTCACTTAAATATATTTTGATGGGTACACAAGAGAATGATTATTTTCCAAAATATTATCTGGACTAGGCATTAGCATTTTAAGGTAGATTTGTTTGCTAGTTTGATTTTTACTTCTAATTATGAAAGGATTTCCTCTTCCTCATTAAACCAATTTCAAGCTTCTGCAAGCAGATAGGAAGAGAAGGAGCCCCCTAGGAAACACTATATCAATATATAAGAGCAACTCTTAAGATAAACATGATACGGTCCTTTGTTTGAATTCAGAACTTCCTTCTAGGAAGAACAAAATAGGAATCGGCTTTACTTTTGCCAACCAGTATTCCTAAATGGAACTAAATGACCTCCGTTATCTTCATCTAGGAGCTGGTCTTGCCTCAGTGCAAGTCCACTAGACAGATACCCTTCCTGAAAAATCACCCTGGACTCCTCCCCAATAGAGCCAGACTTCCCACACCCTTCCTCCACCCAATAGGAGTCCTCTCCTTTCTGTTCCAGTGCACTCTGGCACCATTTTGACAAATAGTTACTAGTGTTTCCAAGTGCTATTTCTTCCTTCTCTGATACAAAAGGCTAAACCGGTGCCTTGTATATTCTACTACTGAATTGCTCCAGAGGGAAGCCATGGGGACCGGCTTTGATTTGCGGCCAGCTGTGGAAACTGTTAGTGACGCAGTTCATTATAACAGTGATGGACACTTAAGTGTGTCCTGATAGAGTGGGTTTAGGTTCAGACATGGGATCAAAGGATGACACACCTAAATAGTTTTGATCAATGTGGTTAGTCAAAATCTACAGGAATTGATTTTGGTTTATTGAGGATTATCCAGGAAAAAAAATTGAACTTCTGTTTTAGTATTCTACAGGTGGATATTGTCATTATTGTTAACAGAGAGGTTCCACATGCATTATCTCTTTTGATCCTTTTTATTTCAGTCTCTTCAATCAAGGACATTTTATTATGTATCAGTACATTGACTTAAAATGAAGTTCAAACTCCTTACCACGGCCCATCAGGCCCAGGAGACCTTTACTCTTGTTTGTTTTGTAATTTCATCTTACAGTACTTGATTTCTTTCTCACACAGGCTTCTCTTCTGTTCTGAAACTGATCAAATTGTTTTCCACTTTAGGGCTTTGCACCTTCAGTTCCTCCTTCTGCAAAGACACTTCCACAGCTCTTCGCATAGCTGGTTCTTTCTCATCATTTTGGACACAAGTAAAGGTTACATCCGCAGAGACTTTCCTGACCACCAACCACTATATTCAAAGAAAGTTTCCACTTCTTACTTTGGCCCTTACCAGACCAGATCCTCATCTAAACCGCAGAACACATCACAGTTCTCAGTTCTCTCAGGAAACGGTATAACTTGTGCCATTCGCCTGTATAGGAGAGAGATCATTTCATTATATACAATGGATGCCTAGGGCATTAGGGTTCAATTCTCTATGGTCTAATTTATCACATCATCTGGTTTATTTCCCTCACAGCATTCACCATACCCTGTAATTATTTGGCTTACCATTTGTTTAATGATTTATTGTCTGTTACCTTCCTCTTCCTATTCTTACTGAGATGGGAATACCAGGCCACATTACCTCCCTCCTGAGAAACCTGTATGCAGAATAAGAAGCAACAGTTAGAACTGGACATGGAACAACAGACTGGTTCAAAATTGGGAAAGGAGTATGTCAAGGCTATATATTGTTACACTGCTTATTTAACTTATATGTAGAGTATATCATGTGAAATGCCTGCCTGGATGAAGTACAAGGTGGAATTGAGATTTCTGGGAGAAATATCAACAACCTCAGATAAACAACCTTTTAAAATACTCTAATGGCAGAAAGGCAATGCCAAGGAATGCTCAAACTACCGCACAACTGCACTCATCTCACACACTAGTAAAGTAATGCTCAAAATTCTCCAAGCCAGGCTTCAGCAATACGTGAACCATGAAATTCCAGATGTTCAAGCTGGTTTTAGAAAAGGCAGAGGAACCAAAGATCAAATTGCCAACATCTGCTGGATCATCGAAAAAACAAGAGAGTTCCAGAAAAACATCTAGTTCTGCTTTATTGACTATGCCAAAGCCTTTGACTGTGTGGATCACAAGAAACTGAGGAAAATCCTGAAAGAGATGGAATACCAGACCACCTGACCTGCCTCTTGAGAAATCTGTATGCAGGTCAGGAAACAACAGTTAGAACTGGACATGGAACAACAGACTGGTTCCAAATAGGAAAAGGAATACATCAAGGCTGTATACTGTCACCCTGCTTATTTAACTTATATGCAGAGTACATCATGAGAAACGCTGGGCTGGAAGAAGCACAAGCTGGAATCAAGATTGCCAGGAGAAATATCAATAACCTCAGATATGCAGATGACACCACCCTTATGGCAAAAAGTGAAGAACTAAAAAGCCTTTTGATGAAAGTGAAAGAGGAGAGTGAAAAAGTTGGCTTAAAGCTCAACATTCAGAAAATGAAGATCATGGCATCTGGTCCCATCACTTCATGGGAAAACAGTGGAAACAGTGTCAGACTTTATTTTGTGGGGCTCCAAAATCACTGCAGATGGTGACTGCAGCCATGAAATTAAAAGATACTTACTCCTTGGAAGAAAAGTTATGACCAACCTAGATAGCATATTGAAAAGCAGAGACATTACTTTGCCAGGAAAGGTCCATCTAGTCAAGGCTATGGTTTTTCCAGTGATCATGTATGGATGTGAAAGTTGGACTGTGAAGAAAGCTGAGCGCCAAAGAATTGATGCTTTTGAACTGTGGTGTTGGAGAAGACTCTTGAGAGTCCCTTGGACTGCAAGGAGATCCAACCAGTCTGTTCTAAAGGAGATCAGTCCTGGGTGTTCATTGGAAAGACTAATGTTGAAGCTGAAACTCCAATACTTTGGCCACCTGATGCGAAGAGCTGACTCATTGGAAAAGACTGATGCTGGGAAAGATTGAGGGCAGGAGGAGAAGGGGACAACAGAGGATGAGATGGTTGGATGGCATCACTGACTCGATGGACATGGGTTTGGGTGGACTCTGGGAGTTGGTGATAGACAGGGATGCCTGGCGTTCATGGGGTCACAAAGAGTCGGACACGACTGAGCAACTGAACTGAACTGACTGATGTTACATATATTTTAACAAGCACACACAAGTAATAGAAAGGAGAAACAACATCTGATGAGAATTTTGAAATACAGATCTTCCTCCACTTACAGTGGGATGTCCAGACAAACCCATGGTAATTTGAAAATATCCTAAGTCCAAAATGCATTTAATACAACTAACATACCCAACATCAGAGCCTGACCTACCTTTAACGTGCTCAGAACACTCACAGTAATCTACTCCATGGACTGTAGCCCGCCAGGCTCCTCTGTCCATGGGATTTTCCAGGCAAGAATACTGGAGTGGGTTGCCATTTCCTTCTGCAGGGGATCTTCCCAACTCAGGTAATGAAGGTGAGTCTCCTACACTGCAGGCAGATTTTTTACTGAGCCACCAGGGATGCCTACATTAACCTACAGTTGGGCAAAATCGTCTAACACAAAGCCTATTTTACAATAATGTATTGGATATCTCATGTAATTTATTGAATAGTGTATTTTGAAAGTGAAACCCAGAATTGTTTATGAGTACAGAATGGTTGAAAGCCAGTTGGTGGCTTGCCCCTTTATCTTGTGGTTGACTGGGAGCAGGCTTACTGTCCCTCTCAGCATTAGGAATGTCCTAGAGCAAATCGCCTGCCCAGGAAAGGATTGACATTGAAAATCCTACTGTGGTTTCTATTGAATGCCTACCGTTTTCTCATCATCGTAAAGTGGAAAAATCTTAAGTCCAACAATTTTAAGTGGGGACCATCTGTGGAGGTTTATCTGTTATGTGTTCACAGTGATAGACTTGTTGCATCTTCTTGAGCATCTCCCAGATAGATCCCAGGAACCGAGCACAGAAATTCAAGCAAGAAGCCAAGCAGTGTGACTTTACGGCCATTAACACACAAAGAAAATCCTGTGAGGATTCGCGAACGAGTTAAAAGCGTGCTCTCAGCCCTGCCTAGTTCGTGCATTCTGTCATTCCTTACTTTCAAATTCTAGACGGTATACTGACAGAAGTTCCTCAGGAAAAAAAACAAAAAACAAAAAACAAAACAGGCCGAAGTGAATGCCAAGCATTTGTGACGTGATAAAGGGAACTACCTCGGAGCAACAGAGAGGACTGCACGGTAGACAGGAATTGAATGGGCTTTCTCTAAATGGAACTCCCCCCGACCCACCACCGCCTCCCATCCCCTCAGCCCCAGGGTGGATGGGGAGTGTGGCGGGTGAGGGATCAGCAAGGGAGGAAAGGAACTTTCTACCAGAGAGAGCTGCACGTAGAACTGAACGCGCCACGGGGAGCTGACATTCGAGCCGTCCCAGCAGGGTTGGCGCCGCGCGGCCGGCTGCCTCAGTTTCCCCGGGTAGGGGTTCTGGAGCGCCACCCCCTCTGACGTCACGGGGCGGGCCGTCTGGGGCTAGAGCGCGGGGCTGGCCCTGAGGGGGTGGGCGCGCCGGGACGGAGCGTGGCGCCCCCGGGCCGCGCGGTCCGGGCGAGGCGGAAGCCTAGGCTGGAGGCGGGGCCGCGGCGCTGAGTCACGCGGGATTGACCCGCTCGCCGCCTGCGGAGGCGGAGGTGACAGCGGGCCTGGGACGTGCGGCCGTAGCTGCCCGCTGCGCCGAGGGACCGCCGGGCAGCGGAGAGCAGGTCAGGGGCCGGGCGAGGCCGGGTTGGGCAATTCGGTCTTCGGGGGCGGCGGGCGGAGGGGCCCCGGGCCCCGAGGGACGCGCCGGGATGCTGGGCCTGCGCCGCCCCTGCCCGGCCGCGGCCGCTACCCCTGCCGGGAGCCTCCGACAGACAGCGGGGCACCGGGCCCTCGTCGGAGCCCTCCGGTCCAGATCGGTCGAGCCCTAGGAGGCGCTGGGGACTCGAAGAAGCCAGGTGGTCGGCAGTCCGAGGGTTGCAGACGTGGGCTTTTTAAATTGTGTCAGGCAAGCCCAGGGATCTTCGCACTGCACCGCCCTGCCACTTCGGCAATGAGGCGAAATTTGTAAACTGTGGAAAAGAATCCAGCGTTATTTTACAGATGAAGAAATTCTTTTGGTTCACACAGCGTCACTTTCAGTCGGAGTAGGAGGACGTGATTTTGTGTCAGGGAGGCAGAGGAGGACGGTTTCCGAAACAAGAGTAAGACCTGTTTGGCTAGAGATGCAAGTTTGCTTCTGGTGGAATTTGGTATACCTGCTTTCCTGCCGCAGGTACCGATGTCCACCAGGCATCAATTTCTCAAGGCATCTAACCTTAAAAAGGATGTCCATGCTGTCAGTTGAATAAAGGAATACTGGGGTTACAAACAGATCAGGTCTGCTGCAAGTTAGGTGCTGTGGAAAATGGTCTGTGTATACGGTTAAATTTTAAATGAAAACTCCACATGCAATCTTTTTATCCTTTATTGTCTGTCTCATTTATATAGTAAAGAAGGATACTCACAACTTATTCTGTAGTCAGTAATTTGCCTTTAGGTCTGTTTTACCATAATTGTTTTATAGTAATGTGAGCTTTCTTTTCTTTTCACTACCACTGGTGCTGTGGAATGTGGCAAGCCAGTGGTAGCATTAATATGTAGTGTTTGAGCATAGATTAGCTGGGCTTCCCAAGTGACACTAGTAGTCAAGAACCTACCTGCCCATGCTGGAGACACAGGTTGGATCCCTAGGTCAGGAAGAACCCTGGAGGAGGGCATGGTAACCCACCTCAGTATTCTTACCTGGAGAATCCCATGGACAGAGGAGCTTGAAGGGTTATAGTCCTTGGGGTCGCAGAGAATCAGACACGACTGAAGCGACTTAGCACACACAGGTTAGCTGCACGTGTTTGTATAGCTGATGTTACAGGCTCGATTAATTCCTTGTTGTATATTGAAGAGTGACATATGTGCCAGCATACAGGTGTTGTTTCTTAGACTGTTGCTACGTTTATTACTCACGGCATAGAATTGATTCAAGGTGATGAACAAGTTAGTTTAAACCTCACCACCTGTTTTTCTCTAAATTATTGAGTTAAAAGCTCTCTAAGACTCCCATCTCTAAAGTTCCCAGATTTTACGTGTTTATTTGAAACATATATCACTCGTCGTGACAATAACAGTTTTTAGAAAACATGTTTTTTTAAAAACTCTGCATCATGCATAGCAAATCTTCAAATTCAGTGTTATTCTCAATGCTCCCAGTCACTTCATCATTGTTGAATTAATGTAAGTGAAAAGAGATTTTTCAAATTACTTCTGTGTTAAATTCACTAAGTTTAGAGACTGTAATGAATGCTTTGTGTATGGTGGAGAGCTGCTAAAATCTGGCCTGGGGATGGGATCTCTGCAGTGCACAGATAACTTTTGTAATAAGCCAAGAACATTCTGCCTCGGAAATGTGATAAGGTGTCTTCAATACAGTGTTCATACTGTGTGAATTTCCGGCCGAGATGTGATAATCTTCGTAGACAATCTGCCCAAATATGTACATGTTATTTTGTCTTGCACCTCCAAAGTAGAGCCTTTCCCACCTCTTGTTTCTTTTCTGGCTCCTTTCTTCTGTGCAGAGACCCCTTCACATTCCTCTTTGATCCACATGAAAGAGGCAGTTCAGAGCCTGTTTCAAGCACTGATTGAACCTACATCACTTTTTCTCCTCTTAAAGTACATGATAAATTGTAATTCTTGAATCATCATTTAGGTCTCCTAAAAACTCAGAGTGAATATTCATTTTTAGAACATAGTGCAAGACTCCATGAGGCTCTGGTTCTGAAAAAGGGTTAAGGGGACTGTGTATAGATTTTTATCCTTCCTAAACTGGGAGACTGCAATCTAGGAAGCCTCCAGAGCCAGTAGACTCATTTCTCTGCCTCAGAAGGAAACAGTTTCACCAGGATACATAGTGAATTTTCACATTTGTTATTCTTCTCATCTCTCTCCTCACTTTATCAGGGTTGGGCTGAAATAAGCAAAAGGTGATTTCTCATATTTCAGACACTTCAGTGATTGTTCAGATTACAAATACTTTTAAAATTTGGTGAACTTTTTTAAGTGACAAAAGCAATTAAACTAGAATGCAGATGGAGGTTTGCATACCCACTACCAGATATAAGGCTTGCATTATTTTCTAGGTTTATTAATCTGTCATTTCGGAAGTTAGTTAATGTATTACCTACCCCACAGCGGGCTTCCCAGATGGCTCAGTGGTAAAGACTGCCTGCTAGTGCAGAAGAAGTGGGTTCCATCCCTCGGTTGGGAAGATCCCCTGGAGGAGGAAATGGCAACCCTTAAACACGAATTCAGTTAATATTAAGTAGTTTCTTATTATGCCTTGCTTAGGAAATTATCTGAATAAACTAACCTTCAAGATTGGATAACAGTCTTGTTGGCCAGGAGCTAATTATATCAATCTCTCACCTGGAAAGGCAGAAAGGTATGAAGTAGCAGCCATAAAATCATATCACAGATCAACCTTGTGATGAAAGAATTGATAAACCAAGGCTCAACAAATATTCATGGAGTACCAGATCTGTTCTTGGTGCTGGGGATATAGCTGTGAACAAAGCAGAAAAAGCCCTGCCCTCATGCAGTAGATTTTCTGGTAGCATGGGGGCAGACAGGAAATAAAAATGTGAATAGGCATGGTCACATGATTGTAAATGTTGTGAAGAAACAGAAAGAGGTGTACGTGGGAAAGAAGAAGGAGGCATGCAGAGTGGTCTAAAGAAGGCCTCTACTGAGATCACTTTGAATCTAGATCTTGAGAGGAGTGAGGGAGTGAGCAGAAGGCAGAGGGATGAGTAAGTTCTGAACCCTAATGCAGAAGCATGTTTGGCTTGTGTGAGGCACAGCTGGGTCACGGTGGCCAAGCAGTCCCCGTGTGGGTAAGGGGAAAGTGCAGCAAGTGAGAGGTGGTAGGAGTTGGGGTTGGGGACAGGGTGTGCATAGCAGTGTAGGCGGTTTTGTAAAGTATTTTGGCCTTTACTCTGAGTGAGCGGGGAGCCCGCTGAGCCTTTTGGACAGAGAAGCTTCTGATGACTTATGTTTTAACAGGATCACTCTGGCTGAGTGACAGACAGAAAGGGACAAGGGCACAGTTAGTGAGGGCTTCCCATTCATACCAGTTGTGTGACCCTGAACTGCAGTCCCCTGGCCTTTGTTTGCTCATCTTAGGATAACCAGGTGCTCTCTAGCTCTAGAATTTTTAGATTCTAAGAAGTGTGGAATCCCTGTGGGCTAGAGGATTATATATATGAAAAGGTTCTGAAAGTAAGAAGTTTCAGACGACGTGAAAAGTTGTGCCACCAGTGTGCCTTTAGCTGAATCGCTCCTAATCTCACTCCTAATCAAGAGGTAATCGGCTCTTTTCAGTTAGGTTGTGAGGTCATGAGAACAAAAACACTGTTTCGTGACCATTCTCCCCTGATCCCTTTAGTACTCTGCTGATCCCTGAATTTTTCCCTTCCTGCTTGAAAAAGGATGAAAAGCTGTTACTCATCAACAAAGCTGGCAACCAAAGTTGCTTTTGTTGTTAGGAAAGTTGGAAACTTAGGGGAAGGAAACAATTCTAATTTTGTTTTCATCATAGGTCATTTGAATTCTTCTTTTTTAACATGCAAGGAGCCTAAAAGATGTCTTTTTTAAAAAAAATTTCCCTTATCTTCCTCCCTGCATTTTAGTTGGTAATGATACATTTCATTATGCTTTTTTTTCACCCTCTGAGTACTGTTCTTAATGTCCTCCTATGTTTCTACATGTACATCTACTTCTTTGCTTCTGAATGCTGTATTATGTCCCGTGATCTATGTGCATGTGTGAACCACAATTTTGGTTATCTCCTTTCTGTGTAATACATACTCACGTTGTCCCTACGTCCTACCACCACAAATATTGCTGCAGTGAGCATCTTCATACCTGTCCACTTCTAAAACTGTGTAATAGAAGTGTGCGGTATACACTTAGAAGGGAATCACTGGGTCATGGGCTTTCATGTCCTGAATTTGATCAGACGGTGCCAGATGCCTGCCCACAATAGCTGTACCAATTTCTCCTGCCAGAAGTGTTTGAGGGATCTTATATCATGTCCCAGCCACCACTCAGCTTTCTCTTGGTCTCCACCTTTTGTAATCTCATAGGGGCAAAGTGGTATCTTGTCATTTTCATTTGTATTCTTTGGTTACTAATGATTATAAACATCTCTTATACATATAGTTTTATCTATAAGTTACTGATTCCTGTCTTAGCCCATTTTCTCTTGAAGTTACTGTGTTGTTACTGTTGACTCGTGGAAGACAGTTTATAGATGTTCATTCATCATCACTTTGTAGATGTTTCCTCGTATGTTAATTTTGTCTTTGTTGTCCTTTTATCAATAAAAATTCTAAATTTTAATATAATGAAATAAATAAATTCTTTGGCTTATATCTTATGCTTTTAGAGTTTTAAGAAGGCCCTGCCAGTCCCCAGGTTATTGCTATTTGTTTAATTTGTCTAGAGTTCACATTACACATGAGTTAGATAGGGATCCATTATTCTCCATTTAATGAGCCAATTTTTCCAGTAACATATCCAAAAAACCCATCATTTCTTTCATTACAGTATGATACCCTCTTTCTCCTATATGGTTTCCATGGATACACTAGTCTATCTCTAAGCCTCTTTTTTGTTCCATTAGTTTGTCAGTTCTTGCTCTGTTTTTTTATGCTCTAACTTTATTACAGTGATTTGGCAATACATCCTCATGACTGGCATAGCAAGAATCCCATCTCTTTTTAGTTTTAAATTTATTTAGCTATGCTGGGGTCATTATTTTTCCATATAACGTTTGCAGTATGTTTATCAAGTTCCTCAAATTTTTTGAGAAAATTTTATTTGGCTTACATTGAATTTATAAATTATTTGAGAGAGGCTTAACATCTTTTTGATATTAGCTTATTTCATTCAGAAGTATGTCATGTGTCTCTTCATTTATTTAGCTCACTTTTTTTCCAGAATTTTTGTTTTACTTGGAAATAATTTAAAACAGAGGAATTCTAAGATTAGTGCAAAGAGCTCCTGTATATCCCTTACCTAGATTCATATTGCTGTATTTGCTTTATTACTCCCTGTCTACATTTCTGTACCATTTGTTCTTACCCATTTGAATTATTAGTTGCAGACATCATGACCCTTTACACCTAAATACTTCATCAGCTCATTTTTAAGTCCCTTATTAGAACTTTAAAGTTTTCTCCATAAAGGTCTAAGAGGATATTCTTGACTAAATTAATTTCTGAATACTTGATAGTTTTGTTACTATTGTGAATCATGTGTCTTTCTATTACTGTTGTTTTATAGTTGGCTATTGGTAGTTTAAGAGAAATGGTATTGATTATTGTAAGTTAATCTTGAATTTTGCAGCCCGGCTTCACTGTCTTATTCAAATAGTCTGCTGTTTTCTGTTGTTTCTTTTCCCCCATAATTAATCATGTCCTTTGAAAATACTGATAGTTTTGTTGTTTCCCATCTTTTTATTTGTTTATCTTTCCTTTACAGCCTTGACCAGAACTTCCAGAACTATGTCAAAAATGTTGCTACGTTAGTGAACATCTTTGACTTGTTCTCACTCGTAAGGAGAATTAATCCAAAGTTTCCCCATTTCATATAATGTTTGTTTTAGGTTTTAGGTGTACCTTCGTCAGGCTACCCTGGAGAAGGGCATGGCAACCCACTCCAGTATTCCTGCCTGGAGAATTCCGTGGACAGAGGAGCCTGGTGGCTGCAGTCCATGGGGTCACAACGAGTCGGGCATGACTGAGCGACTCACACTTTTGTCAGGTTGAGGTATTCTCCTTTAGGTACTCCTGGTTTACTGAGCATTTTCATCATAAATGGGTATTAAGCCTTGTCAAATACTTTTTCAGGATTTGTGTCCAAAGAAATAAGATGGCATCAGGAGGCTGCAAACCAAAATCCTAAGCTGAGCTTTAGCTTCAAGTATAAGAAGATTAATAAAAGTCTTCAATATTTCTGAACACTGCATATATAAATGTATGGTAAACATCTCACAATTCCAATATATGCTTATTTCACCGGAATGTCATCTTTTTCCTCCTGCTTTAAGAGTGAAAGTTTAAAAAGCTGGTGTGAAGGATGAGAGCGCCATATTCAGTGTAACTGAAGTCGTCAGCATGATTGTAAATATAAGATATGTAAAATTATAGCTTCCTTGCTCTGTGGATCAGTCTCTGCTCTGGGTATAAACCTCACCTAAGTATATCTCACAGAATATTGAGATGGTTCAGCAAGTAGCTCTTTAGCAGCCATAACTGCTAGAGTGTTGGGCAGTAGATTCTCAGGACCATCTCTTTTCGTACATGATTTTTTTTTTTTAAGCTAGCTGTTTTTTCTTAATTATAAAAATTATGCCTCTTAATTGTAGAAAATTTGCAAATAGAAAAGGAAATCTTTGATCCTGCCTTTTAGAATCAATCCCTGTTAAACTGTTTCTCTCTCTGGTCTTTGGAGAGTAGGTATGGGGGGCTTACTTTTTGGAGGAAGAGAATTCACCTAACCTTGGGCTATATAATTTTGCATCACCCCTCCTTTTTCAGGTTTAGGCCATCAGCTCTTGTTTGTCTTGCTTTGATTGATCTGGAAAAAAAAAAAAAAAGAGCTGTAAGGCTGTAAGAAAGATATGATTAGTTTATAGAGGCAGGGTTAAAGCTTGCGGATGACTTGGACATTTCTAACAGGCTGTGTCTGAGTCCACAGACAGCCCGGCCTCATTACCAGAGTATGGAGAAGTCATAGTCCAGCTGCCAGCAGACTGAAGACTAGCTTGAAGGAGAGGAGGAATCTATTTGACGTCACTCTGCTTCAGTTCAGTTAGCACCTTCCTTGTTTAGAACACGTTTGCATTTATCTTTCAGAAAATAAAAAGTATGGAAGAAATAGTTGTAATTTATTTTCTTTTGACTCTGAAATAATCCCAAAATATTGTCTTGTTTCCCTAATCACCTTCTGCTAGTGTGAGGTGAGGGAGTGTGGTATGGTACTAAATTGCTGGAAGTGACAGAATTTTTAACATTCTCATCAGCTGATAGATTCAACATCCAATGGCCTCCCCTCCTCACTCCTCATTCCTTCACCTTGCTCTTCGTCATTTTGCTGAGATACCTGTCACTTCTCAGAGCTTGTTGTCTGCCTTCCCCATCCCTCCAGGAGGAAGTTCTTCAAGGGCAGGAACCTGTATTTTCACTGATAAATCCCAAGCACCTTTGAGCCTTGCCTGGTGCATAGCATGCCCTCAACAGATGGAACCCATAAAATGAGTCAATCTGTAAGGAGGCAGCTGTGTGTTACAGCAAGGGAAAGTCTTAAGGGAGAGGCAAGGGAAGACAGTTTTCTTAGCCTCATGGGTTCGATAAACTAGTAGAGTCCCCGTTTCCTGCTTGACCTTGTAAGCGTTTCTATCAACCCAGCCACAGAGTTAATTTCTCTACATCTGTTTTAGCCACTCTGTTAGTTTTGAAAGTGGAGTGTGTCTGTGTTGCTGACAAGCACATGTCGGGAGTAGGGCCGCACAGAGAATAGTCAGTGCTGACGTGGGCTCACAGGTTCCGGGCCCAGCACACACTCTGCGTTGTTTTCATGAGGTGATTGATTCTCTTAGGACAAATGATCTGTCCTATCAGCAAAAAAAGTTGCAGTGGATGTGCCGAGTGGCACTGAATGCCCAGTGTCACACCCCGTGCCCTCCCCCTTTCTAGTTTATTCTTCCTCCCATCCCCAGCCATGCAGAAACCTTTTGGCATTTCTGTTGTTTCTAGATCTGGTTCAGGATTGTCATGATGAACAGTCATGCTGCATATACATGGTCACTTTATTATAAAGCAAGGCTCAATCATATTAAATAGCACTCAGTGGCACCCCATTCCAGTACTCTTGCCTGGAAAATCCCATGGGCGGAGGAGCCTGATGGGCTGCAGTCCATGGGGTCGCGAAGAGTCGGACCCGACTGAAGTGACTTAGTAGTAGTAGTAGGGTGCTAAGAAAAAAAAAAAGAGGGGGGTGAGGTTTGACACAAATACACCATAATGCTGTCCTGGAGGCCAAGGCTGTAGACCCATCTGTCTTGTATAGACCATTGTCTGAGTCAAGGTCCTGAAAAATACCACTTAACCATTATTTTCCCCTACTATTATTCTACACATTACCTGGCCCTCAAATCTGATCCAAACTGTCCATGTATATGCTAATTCCACATCCCTATTTCTCCTTCAGTCAGATCTCTCTTTTTTTCTATAGCAATGAGGATAGCAATAAGTATATTATTATAATTATGAATATGTCTTGGGGTTCATAAGGAGTCTGAATTCAAATGAAGGGAAAGGAATTAAAACAATAATAATAATATACTAACAGCGGCTAATATTTTAGCCAGTCATAGTCCTAACTGCATTCTTATTCAATCTTCAGAACAATTTTAAGGAAGGTGCTGTTGTAATCCTCATTTTGCATTTGGAGAAACTCAGGTACAAGTTGGTTAGGAAACTTGCCCTAAAGTTTCTAATGCTGTTGAGTGATAGAACAGGAAATCAAACTCACGCCTGTTTTTCTCCAGCACCCACTCTCTTAACCAGCATGCCATAGCAGGTCTCGGGTAAGTGGCTGCCTGAAGACCAAGAATGACTTACACAGTCACATAGTTAGTGATGATTGTCCTTTTTTCACGTTCACCACACTACTCACTGGTGTAAGGTGTAGGGGGACTGGGAGGACTCTGCAGCTGGGACTGGCTGGGGAGCTTCTTCCCAGATCCTGTGTTGTCTCTGCAGACAGAAATGAATGGCACCTCAGAAAAGGAGAGGCTCTGAAACTACCCATCCAGCTTGCATTCTCTGGCTTTTTGACCTTTTCCTAAAAATAATAATTTCCTAATAATAATATTTGAGATTTGCAAAAATGAATACAGAACAGTACAACAAATGTCCCATGTATCCAACACTCAATTTAGAAAGCTGAGTTGGTTTCTGTGTTCCACCTCCCTTTGCCCTTTTTAAGATTCTCTGGTTCTAGTGACTTAGAAGGAAAAATAAAAGAATTGCATTCTGTTTACATATGACAGCAGTACCATTACTGTCACCTGAGAAAAAACACCAGTCATTCCTTAATGTATAATCAGGAAGCTAGTCAATGTTCAGAATTTCTTCCATTTGTCTCAGTTTCTTAATAGTTGAGTTGTTTGAATTGGAATCCAAGAAATGGCACCCATTGCATTCAGCTAATATGCTTCTTAAGTAGTTTTTAATTGATAAGTTCCCTTTCTTTTCATTTTCATTTTAAGTTTTGATTACAGTTTATTTTGTTAAAGAGTTTTGTCATATAGTTTCCCACATTCTGGGTTTTTTTGAATGGCTATGATGCAACCTTATTGCCTGATTGCAAGTTAATTTACACTTTTAATCTGTCAGTCACTCTTGGAGGTTCCAAGTTACTCAGTCTCCATAAATAGAAAGGGTTCACTGACCCACATACAGCTTAGTCTGGTCCAGAGGTTGTTTCCGAGGAGTCTTCCAAAATGTTTCAGGTGATAGGGAATGACATAATCAGCAGCAGATATCTCTATTTAAAAAACATTTCGCCTCAGAAGGAATTTTATAGCTTCTCTTTGGCAAGGAATTTTCATGGTCCCTAGAGTCAGAGAAGGGAAGGGAGAAGCGAGTGAGAGGTCTGGTTTTCTTCTTTCAGACAGTGTCTGTTGCTTTAAGGATTTATGGGGCTCAGTGCCAGAACTTCCTTGGGATATTATTGTCTTATAGTTTAGATCTGCTTATCAGGAAACAGAATCCCTGAAGGGTCCGTTAGGAGAATGAGTTTACATTAAAATCAGACCTTTGTTAGTGCCTGTTGGGGTCTTGTGTTTTATTCCTGAGCTGCTATCTAGACTGTAGAGTGTAATACTAATGTGTATGGTCTTCACACCTATAGTGTTTATTATCTGTTCTTTATGCTGCCACTGTCTAGATGTCATTCAGTAATTATAATAATATTTGGACTGCCGTAGACATGAAGAAGTCCAATTTTGTTTTATTTTTCTTTTAGTCTTGTTGCCTTGACCCACTAGTCAACTGTAATAGTTCTACAGGGTAATTAGTATTAAAAAGAAAGAAAATTGTTGGAAGTGTGAAGCAATATTTGGCTTTATTTATCTGGTGGTTCAGATGGTAAAGAATCTGCCTGCAATGTAGGAGACCTGGGTTTGATCCCTGGGTCGGGAAGATCCCAAGGAGGAGGGGATGGCAACCCACTCCAGTATTCTTGCCAGGAAAATCCCACGGACAGAAGAGCCTGGCGGGCTGCAGTTCGTGGAGTCAAAGAGTCAGACACAGCTGAGTGACCAACACTTTCACTTTCATCAATATTTAGTGGCTTGATGACTGTTAAAAAAAGTATCTCAATGTCAATATTTTCATGTAGTTTTAAAGCCCAGCAATTAATAAAACCAAGACTAAAAATCTAACATAGAATAAGGACATTTAATGCGTTTGTTACAGTACTGCTTACACTTTCATTATGAACTTGCTATCTTAAGTAAGAGGTTTGCTTTAATTAAAGGCATTGATAACAGTAAATTGCTGGAAATCTTTGTGTTGAATTTTACCACTATATTCAAACTTTATTCTTATATTCCATATAAGAATGGAATCAGGAGTCAGATTTGATCAATATTCTCTTCTGGTGACTCCAAATGCTTAAAAACTGAAGTATAATTATTATTCACAACAAAAGTGTCAACCAGAGGTGGTTTGCTGGTTATGGATTGTTCTTCCTTGCAGTGATCAGTTTAGTAAAAATAAACACTTCCTATTTACCATGGTCACAGGTAGCAACAGCATACACACGCGATAATACGATTGAAAAGCAGTCTGTAGATGTGTTGTAATAATATGTGTTACAGTGTAGTGCCTTGCAGTGAACTGCCAGTATTTTGATGAGGCTAGAGTTTGGGGTGTGTGGTGGGTGGAGGGTGTCCAGAAATGAGGCCAAACGTATGTGTGGGAACGAGATCATGATGAGCTCTGTACAATTTACAGAGGAGTTTCAGATACTGCTTATCAGTGATGGATGAGAAACTCTTTTGAACTTCAAGCAGTAGAGAATTATGAGAGTTTGTATTTAAAAAAGATAATCCTAGTGCAGTGTAGAAAATAGAACAGAGGGACATAAGACTGGTGGGTAACCATTTAGAAAGCTATTGCCATAGTCCCAAAGAAAAGATGATGGGAGAAAAAAAAAAAAATAGGGCAGGGGCAATCTCAAATTGAAAAATGTCAAGTCAAAGAACAATTTTTAAGAGGTATATGAGTTTGAAGGGCTTGACAATAGTGTTAACGTTTTTCCTGGCAATGGAGGATACTTTTTTAGAAGGTTTTTTTTTTTTTTTAGGACATTAGTTTTTTTTTATGTTTATTAAAAGATTAATTTGGGGAATTGGCTCACAGGATTATGGAGGCTAAGAAGTTCCATGATCTGCTGTCAGCCAGGTAGAAACCCAGGAAAGTCAGTAGTATAGTCCTAGCCTAAGTCGGAAGGCTTGAGAACAAGGAAGTGCTGATGGTGTAAGTTCCATAGGATATTTAATTAATTTCATATTCCTCTTCTATCCCTGGAAGGCATTTGGCAAAGGTTTTCTTAGACCCATAGGCAAGGATCTCTTGAGTAAAACTGCTGCCAGACCTTTGTGGGATATAAAACTATGTGGTTCATTTAGAGTTTAGGGTAGAGGGGGATGTCAGTTGCTTTGTCCTTGTGACCAGTAACCACAGAGGGTCACATTACTGCCCCTTCCTTTCAAAAAGACGAGCAATTTTGAGCAGTTGGCCCCACCCAGGAGTTGCTGCCTCGTCTTTGTCATTGTTGTCATCAATATGAGCGATGATAACATTTCTCCTCTCACTTCATTTTCATCATCACCATCCTCATAGCTGACATTTACAAAATGTGCGAGGGTTTACTATTTACCAGGAAATGTATTAAATGTTTTACCTACATGATCAAACGTATTTATCTACCTTTGGTTGTGCTGGGTCTTTATTGCTGTGCAAGGGCTTCCTCTAGTTGCGGTGAGTGGGGTACGCCTGCTTCTCTCTGCGGTGGCTTCTGGTTGCAGAGCATCAGATCTAGGGCACCTGGGCTCAGTAGTTGTGGTGCTGGGCTTAGTTTGCCCTGTGGGTTGTGGGATTTTCCTAAACCAGGGATCGAACCCTTGTCCCCTGCATTAGCAGGTGAATTCTTAACCACTGATCCACCAGGGAAGCTCTCTACATGATCAAACTTAATCCTCATAACACGCCGTAAAATAAATTACTATTGTTATCTTCAGTTTACAGATGAGGAAACAGAAGTTCAGAGTGGTTTAAGTAACTTGCCCAAGGTCACATAGCAAATGCAGAACCAAAAACTGAAACTAATTCTCTGATTTAAATCTGAGCTCTTAGCTGTTATGAATATATTTATTACTTAATATAGTTTAGAAGTGAAAATGATTTCCCTTTTTAAATTTACTCCTTAATGTAGCCATGCCCTAGAAAGTTCACATAATCAAACACTGTATTACCTACCCTCCATCTGCAGCTAATAGTGGGAGTAAAACATAAATACATTTTTAATACATAAAAGACAGGAAAAACCTGAAGGACAAAGTGGAGCATAGATAGGGAAACTATTTAAATTTCTGACTTTTTTCAAGGCAGGATATCCATGAGTGCCTTCACTATTTTTAGCTTGAAATATAGCAGTTTCTAAAACAAGAGAGAGACTCAGTTTTTAAAATTGAGACAGAATTCACAAACCATGAAATCTCCCCTTTTAAAGCATACGCTCGAGTGGGGTCTTTTGGGGTGTCCTACACATACGTGCAACCTTCACCACTGTCTAGTTCCAGAACATTTCCCCACACTGGAAAGAAACCTTGTGTTCTTTAGCAGTCAGTCATTCCCCACTTCTTTCTCCTGAGACACTCATTTTAAAACCCATTAAATGCCGAAAAACATCCTAAAGATATGACAAGGGTTTTGAGAATATCTGTCCATAGTCTTGCTCTCTAATGCATATGATGAGAGCGGCAGCAGCAACAACAGTAATAATAGCAGCTGACCCCTGTATAGTGCTTACTGCGTGTGAGGTACTCTTCTAAGTGCTGTATTTATATTAACTTAAATTTCTATGAAGCAAGTTCTATTACTAAACCCATTTTCTAGATGAGGAAATTAAAGCACAGAGAAGTTGAGTAACTTGCCTCAAATCACGTACCCTTAACATGAGGTGGAGCTAGGAGGTAAATCCAGATAGTCTGGCTTTGTAATCTGTGCTGTTAATTATTGTGTTTTAAGTTTCATATTTATATTTGAAAATTATAGAAAGACCTTGAACCATGCCAAGTGAAAGAAGCCTGTCACACAAGACCACCTATTGTATGACTCCATTTGTATGAGATGCCTAGAGAAGGCAACTCTGTCTAGAGAGAAAGTAGATTACTGGTTGTCTGGGGCTGGGATGGATGGGGAGATTTTTGGAGACAAATGGAAAGTGACTGCTAATGGGTATGGAGTTTATTTTTGAGATGGTGAAAATGTTTTAAAATTGACAGTGGTGCAGGTTGCGCAACGCTGGAAATTTACTAAACCCATTGGATTGTACACTTTGGATTAATTCTATAGTATGTGAGTTGCAACTCAATAAACCTGTTTTTTAAAAATGATATGAAGATGAATGACCTGGATGATTTGCCTTAGACTACCTTTTTGTCTTTATCTGGAAAAAAAAAATACACACATTTGTGTTTGGGAGTGCTCAAATACTTAAAAGCTGTTCTAATTCTAACCATTATACTTGCTTATTCAAACATTTCAGGTGCTCCCAAGTACCTAAGATCAAACCCAACGTTTCTAATGTGGGAGTGAGTCTTGTGAGATCCTGTAAGCTCATGAGGAACATGATCATTGGGAATGTGAATATACATTTTGATATATAACTTAAATTAGTTCAGTGTGTTAAGTTATCCATTCTGCAACTATTTATGGAGGGCCTGCTATGTACCAAGCAGTGCTCTAGATGCTTAATATACATCAATGCATAAAATAGACAAAAAAGATCCTTGCCTTATAAAGCATATAGTGGATAAGGACTAATTCTGTAGACTTCATAGTGGAGGTACCGTGACCTGGATCTTAGAAGATAATAGTTTATCCAGAAAATAAGAGTTATGCATATTTGATGGACGAGGGAAGTGCTCAGCTGATCCACTCAAAAAAACTAACATCACATTTTGTCTCTTTTTTGGCTGTGCAACAGATAACTTCAAAATCTCAATGGCTTATTACAACAACCATCTGCTTTTTTAATAGCTCTGAGAGGGCTGAGATTTGTAGGTCCAAGTAAAGGAGTAGAGACGGCACCAAATGGATATAGAAGCAGGAATCTTCTTGGGAATTTATTTTAGGTCTTTGGCCCATGGTAAGCCTCAGTGAGGCCTGACACAGTGGCTTCTGTGGAGCTAAGAGCTGAGCAGAGATACTTGAGGGTGCATGTTGCTCAGAAATACTGGATTTCTAGTCGAACCAGAGTTGAGAGACCTTGATGAGCACTTAAGACATTCATTTGAGACCCCAGAGGGAAAGATATAATGCATTGTGTGATGACTGAAATGATAAATTTAGCTGATGAGGAATTTAAAGCAGCTGATGTAAATAGGACATAATGAATAGATAGGGACCTTCAAAGTGTAGTTGCTGAAATATAGATTAACTGGATGGACTTAAGATAGCAAGAGCAATGCTGCAGAAGAAAGGGGCCAGTGAACTACAAGCAGATAAATAGAAGTTATCCAAGCTGAAATGCAGAGAGAAGAAAGATTGGGGACAGGAGAGAACAGAACTGTAGTGACAGTGAGTTAATATCAAGTAGTTTAATATATGTCTAATTGGAATCTCATAAAGAGAGGAAGAAAGATGAAGAAATAATGACCAAAATTTCCCCAAATTTAATCAAAAACATAAGCTTATATATTCAGAAATCTCAGTGAACCTCAAACTGGGTAAATAAGACTATACACCTCAACACTTTGTCATCAGATTACTGAAAACTAAAGACAGAGAAAACTCTCAAGAGTAGAGAAAAAAGATATTACAGGGGAATGAAGATAAGAATGACAGCTGACTTATCATCTGAAATAGGCAGAAGATAATGGAACAACATCGCTAAAATTTGAAAGAAGGAAAATAAAACCACCAATCAAAATACTGTACTAACCAAAAAAATCTTTCTGAAATTAGAGTAAAATGCTTTCAGATAAACTAAAGTTGAGCAAACTTGTTGTCAACAGACTTATACTGCAAGAAATGCTAAAAGATATTCTTTAGGCTGAGAGGAAATGATATTGGAAGGAAACTCAGATCTGTAGAAAGGGATGAAGAACCTAAGTGGTAATTGTACAGGCAAAAGTGAAAGACCTTTTCTTTAAGGACAACTCATTGTTTATAACAAATGGCATTGTATTTGGGGGTTATAATATACTACATTAATTATCTATCATTGTGTAACATTTTCTCAAAAATTAGTGGCTTAAAACACTATAAATACTTATTATCTTACAGTTTCTGTGGGTTGGGAATTCAGGAGTGGCTTAGCTGGGTGTTTCTTGCTCAGAATGTGTCATGAGTTGCCATCAGGATGTTGGCGGGGCTGCATTCATCTGAAGGCTTTGTTGGGACTCTGTAATCTCCTTCCATGATGCTTGCTCATATGCTTGCTGGCAGGCCCCAGTTTTTCACTGTGTGGGCTCTCCATAAGACTGCCTGAGTGTCCTCACAGTCTAGTCTTGGGAATCACACACTGTCACTACCACTGTATTCTGTGGGTTAGAAATGAGTCACTGGTATGGCCCACACTCAGGAGGAGAGGAAATAGGGAGCAATATCGAAAAAGTTTGGAATCTACTTTAAAGCTACCACAAATATCTATGGCAACAGTAACACAAAATAGAAATAATGTATATGGCAACAGTAACACAAAGGACGGGATGGTGTGGTAAATGGAATTATTCCATTATGTAGTTCATATATTGCATGTGAGTGAGTGAGTGAAGTCACTCAGTTGTGTCCGGCTCTTTGTGACCCTATGGACAGTAGCTACCAGGCTCCTCTGTCCATGGGATTTTCCAGGCAAGAATACCAGAGTGGGTTGCCATTTCCTCCTCCAGGGGATCTTCCTGACCCAGGGATCGAACCCAGGTCTCCCACATTGCAGGCAGATGCTTTACCCTCTGAGCCACCTGGGAACGTATGTAGAATGGTATAATATTAAATCTAAGTAGACTGTGGAAGTAAAGTAATGCTGAAAATTATCCAACCCAGGCTTCAGCAATACGTGAACTGTGAACTTTCAGATGTTCAAGCTGGTTTTAGAAAAGGCACAGGAACCAGAGATCAAATTGCCAACATCTACTGGATCATCGAAAAAGCAAGAGAGTTTCAGAAAAACATCTATTTCTGCTTTATTGACTATGCCAAAGCCTTTGACTGTGTGGATCACAATAAACTTTGGAAAATTCTGAAGGAGATGGGAATACCAGACCACTGGATCTGCCTCTTGAGGAACCTGTATGCAGGTCAGGAAGCAACAGTCAGAACTGGACATGGAACAACAGACTGGTTCCAAATAGGAAAAGGAGTATGTCAAGGCTGTATATTGTCACTCTGCTTATTTAACTTCTATGCAGAGTACATCATGAGAAACGCTGGGCTGGAAGAAGCACAAGCTGGAATCAAGATTGCCAGGAGAAATATCAATAACCTCAGATATGCAGATGACACCACTGCATACGCTTACTCCTTGGAAGGAAAGTTATGACCAACCTAGATAGCATATTAAAAAGCAGAGACATTACTTTGCCAACAAAGGTCTGTCTAGTCAAGGCTGTGGTTTTTCAGGTAGTCATGTATGGATGTAAGAGTTGGACTATAAAGAAAGCTGAGCGCCAAAGAATTGATGCTTTTGAACTGTGGTGTTGGAGAATACTCTTCAGAGTCCCTTGGACTGCAAGGAGATCCAACCAGTCCATCCTAAAGGAGATCAGTCCTGGGTGTTCATTCTCCCTGCACGGCAGGGAGACCTGGCGTGCTCTGGTCATGGGGTCGCAAAGAGTCAGACATGACTGAGCAACTGAACTGAAGACTGTGGAAAGTTTTTTTCTTTTAAATTTGTCTTTATTTTTGGCTGCACTGGGTTTTTGTTGCTTTGCTCAGGCTTTCTCTGATTGCGGCAAGTGGAACTACTCTTTATTGCTGAGCAGTTTAGTTCGGTTGCTCAGTTGTGTCTGACTCTTGGCGACCCCATGGAATTCAGCATGCTAGGCTTCCCTGCCATCACCAACTCCCGGAGCCTACTCAAACTCTTGTCCATCGCATCAGTGATGCCATCCAACCATCTCATTCTCTGTCGTCCCTTTCTCCTCCCGCCTTCAATCTTTCCCAGGATCAGGATCTTTTCCAATGAGTTGATTCTTCACATCAGGTGGCCAAAGTACTGGAGTTTCAGCTTCAGCATCAGCCCTTCCAATGAATATTCAGTACTAATTTCCTTTAGGATGGACTGGTTGGATCTCCTTGCAATCCAAGGGACTCTCAAGAGTCTTTTCCAACACCACAGTTCAAAAGCATCAATTCTTTGGTGCTCAACTTTCTTTATAGTCCAGCTCTCACATCCATACATGGCTACTGGAAAACCATAGCTTTTACTAGACAGACCTTTGTTGGCAAAGTAATTAATGTCTCTGCTTTTTAATATGCTATCTACATTGGTCATAGATTTTCTTCCAAGGAGTAAGCGTCTTTTAATTTCATGGCTACTGTCACCATCTGCAGTGATTTTGGAGCCCAAGAAAATAAAGTCTGTCACTGTTTCAATTGTTTCCCCATCTATTTGCCATGAAGTGATGGGACTGGATGCCATTATCTTAGTTTTCTGAATGTTGAATTTTAAGGCAACTTTTTCAGTCTCATCTTTCACTTTCATCAAGAGGCTCTTTAGTTCTTCTTTGCTTTAAGGAACAAAAAATAAGGCAAATAGAAACAAATGCAGTATCAATAATTACTTTAAATGTATATAGCAACTGTCTGAAAGAGATGCACTTTAGAAATTCAGAGAAAGACAAAGAACTGTGATCTCACTTGTACATGGAATCTTAAAGAAAAATGCCCGGCTCATAGGAAAAGAGAGTAGAGGGGTTTTCCTGGTGGCTCAGTGGTAAAGAACCTTCCTGCCCAATGCAGGAGACAGGGGTTTGATCCCTGGGTCGGGAAGATCCCCTGGAGGAGGAAATGGCAACCCACTCCAGTGTTCTTGCTTGGGAAATCCCATTGACAGAAGAGCCTGGTGGGCTGCAGTCCATGGGATCTCAAAGGAGTTGGACATGACTTAGAGACTAAACAACACAACGCATAAAACTGCTGGTCCCTCTTTTCCATGGTCCTTGGATGCAGGTACTGCGTAGAATGACCTAAAATCTCTTACCCTGAGAGTGGTCTCAGTTATTTTTAACTCCAACTGCACAATTTCTTTCCTCCCTATTTTTCTTCCTCAGAATCTTTAGTTTTCTAAATTCCTTTCCTGATTTCTTTCTTCCAAAATGTCAAGAATATTTTATACTCTGAATATCTGAAGGGTAGAGAAGCGCCTTATCTTTTAAATCTTCTTTAGCCAAAAAACAAGCCTATGCTTGAAAGAGATAAGGAAAGGAAAAAAGACGCTTACTTTGCAGATCTCTGTGCTATTTATCCTCATAGGTTAAGTTAATAAATTTTCTAGACATCTCCTGGAAACTGTCTTAAAAACTGCCTGCTATCACAAGTTTGTTTTGCTCCTTGTTACTGGCAGCTTCACCCTGAAGTTTCACTTTATAGTTTCAAATTAATCTGTACTCTACAGCTGCTGTGGGTTGTGTTATCTGGGCATTTATTGTATACACAGCATGTTGGAGCTGTTAATTTTAATGTATCACTCGGCTGCTTCGCTCAGACATGTCCAGTGTATATACTTATGAGTCAGTGATTTCATAACTGAGATTCATGCAGGATTTAAGAAGTGAAAATCTGAGCGAGTACTTAAGGAATTGTTAAGATGACCCATTTGAAAAATGTCTTTAATGTAAATTTCCTCAAATTTGGTAATTCTAAAATATTCATCTTGGGACCTTCCTTCACCAGTGTGGTTTGTCAAAAAAGACAAATTTGATGTAGAGATATATAAGCAATTTTAAAAATAACTAAAAAGGAAGGAAAATATCAGCGTAATGTGGGGGTGCAGTGTGGAATCCTTTAAGTCAGTTGAAACAGGTGTCTGGTAAGAGTCAGTCCTGAAGCTTTCTTTATTTATTTTAATTTACTTAATTTTGTTTTGGTTGTGCTGGGTCTTCATTGCTGCCAGAGGGCTTCTCTCTACTTCCAGTGAAGGTGATCAAATGGGTGTCTCTGCATTGCAGGCGGATTCTTTACCAACTGAGCTATCAAGGAAGCCTGTAGTGAGCTGGAGGCTACTCTTTGTCGTGGAGCACGGGCTCTAGGCACCTGGGCTTCAGTAATTGTGGCCTGTAGGCTCAGGAGTTGCAATTTGAGGGCTCCAGAGCAGGGGCTCAGTAGTTGTGGCTTAGTTGCCCCGTGGCATGTGGGATCTTCCCCGACCAGTGATAGAAACAAACCAGTGTTTCCTGCATTGCAAGGCGGATTCTTTTTATTATTTATTTATTTGTTTGGCTGCACTGGGTCCAACCTAGACAGCATATTAAAAAGCAGACATTACTTTGCCAACAAAGGTCTGTCTAGTCAAGGCTATGGTTTTTCCAGTAGTCATGTGAGAGTTGGATTATAAAGAAAGCCGAGCACTGAAGAATTGATGCTTTTGAACTGTGGTGTTGGAGAATACTATTGAGAGTCTCTTGGACTGCAAGGAGATCCAACCAGTCCATCCTAAAGAAGATCAGGCCTGAGTTTTCATTGGAAGGACTGATGTTAAAGCTGAAACTCCAATACTTTGGCCACCTGATGCGAAGAACTGATTCATTTGGAAAGCCCCTGATGCTGGGAAAGATAGAGGGCAGGAGAAGGGGATGACAGAGGATCGGATGGTTGGATGGCATCACTGACTCAATGGACATGAGTTTGGGTAAACTCCGGGAGTTGGTGATGGACAGGGAGGCCTGGCGTGCTACGGTCCATGGGGTCGCAAAGAGCTAGTTAGATGTTTGAGATGAGAACTACTCAGTTTAAATCCTGAGGAGGACTGAAGGGCCCTTCCATGATTGGTGGAAACTGATCTGTGTCCTGTTCCATCTGCTGAGGTTGTTGCCTTCCAACTTGGGACAAGTTTGAAATAAACAAAAAGTAACTCCGGAGGAACTAAAAAGCCTCTTGATGAAAGTGAAAGAGGAGAGCAAAAAAGTTGGCTTAAAGCTCAACATTCAGAAAACGAAGATCATGGCATCTGGTCCCATTGCTTCATGGGAAATAGATGGGGAAACAGTGGAAACAGTGTCAGACTTTATTTTTTGGGGCTCCAAAATCACTGCAGATGGTGACTGCAGCCATGAAATTCAAAGACACTTCTTGGAAGAAAATTTATGACCAACCTAGATAGCATATTGAAAAGCAGAGACATTACTTTGCCAACAAAGGTCCATCTAGTCAAGGCTATGGTTTTTCCAGTGGTCATGTATGGATGTGAGACTTAGACTGTGAAGAAAGCTGAGTGCCGAAGAATTGATGCTTTGAACAGTGGTGTTGGAGAAGACTCTTGAGAGTCCCTTGGACTGCAAGGAGATCCAACCAATCCATTCTGAAGATCAGTCCTGGGATTTCTTTGGAGCGAATGATGTAGACGCTGAAACTCCAGTACTTTGGCCACCTCATGTGAAGAGTTGACTCTTTGGAAAAGACTGATGCTGGGAGGGATTGGGGGCAGGAGGAGAAGGGGACGACAGAGGATGAGATGGCTGGATGGCATCACTGACTCAATGGACGTGAGTCTGAGTGAACTCCAGGAGCTGGTGATGGATAGGGAGGCCTGGTGTGTCGTGATTCATGGGGTTGCAAAGAGTCGGACACGACTGAGCGACTGAACTGAACTGAAGACAGTTTATGATAGCAGATTCCTTTCCTTTTCTACCCTCATTCCTCTGACCATCCCTCCTGCGTCAGAGCAGGCTTTTCATTTTTTCTTACAGTCCAACATTACATAACATGTTTCGCAAAGTGCTTGTTGTGAATCGGTGCTGCTGTCATCAGGAGAGCACAGCGGGCTGGAGAAAGATACTTGATTGAGGACAGCTGGCCCAGGCCATGCTGCTCAGCCTCATGGGGGCCACCACGCTCAAGATGGGTTCTACTTTTCCCCTTCATCTATTGCTGGTTATTTGAGTAATCACCTGGCAGTGACTGCTGACCTTCTGTCCAAAACGAGCTCTGGTGACATAAAGCAGAGGAGGAAGTGATGTTTTCCTAGCTTCTCTCATTTACTTCCTGAAACAGATTTAAACATCATATTCTGACACCTCTTACCCTTTCGCCCAGAGGAAAGAGCCTGTTCTTATCAGTCCTATATTGCCAAGAATAAGAGAACTGTGCAGTTGCTTTTGAGGTTAAAGATTACTTTTCATTACTTGGATTTGAAATTTTTAAAATAGATTCCCATTCTCCAAAACTGACGTTTTATGAAGAGTTCAGTTTCAGGACATAAGGAAATTTCCAGATGCTCAGGAACCTATGCTGGAGAGTCCCTCCAAAGGGAACCCTCTCCCAGCTCTTCTCAGGTCAGCACAGATGAACCTGGGCTCCTGCAGCACACCCACTTTAGGAGCAAACAGGAAAGGAAGAGAAACTGTCTTCCAGTTCAGGAAATCCCTTCAGAAATTTGATTCGGAAAGTTCAGAATTTAGACTTCTACTCCACTCTGGGCAGTGTTAGGAAGAGCATGCCAGGTATCGTCAGTGCTGTTTGAAAGAATAGAGTACCTTTTCAAAGTTCTCACACGTTGTGTCCTACTTCCCTAGGACACAATGGATTGTGAAATAGATTGCTCAGAATTTCAAAGCAGTTTGGAGTCTGGGCCCATGCACCAACAGTGAGATTTTTTTTTTTTTTGAAGGGTGGGTGCACAGGAACCCAGGCATTAGTCTTTTTCTAAATATATTTTAAGCCTTCAAAATTTATCTCTCTTTTATCTCTCACCTAGATTTAGGATGGTAGATTTAGGAAACTAACTTTATATGGTTTCCTGTATTTTCTCTCTCCATTTTTTCATGCATAGTTCTCATAAACTCAGAAGAATCCTTTTGGGCATGTATCTGTCAGGGGCTCAGCAGAATGTAGAAGGCATACTCAAATCGGGTAATTTGAGGAGGTCCCACCTGGAACAGGCAGATGTAGGGAAGATTCTGGAGAATTGTACTGTACCCTAGAGATAGCCAGTGAGCCACCCATGCCTCAAGGGGCAGGAAACTGGCTCATTGCCTGACTCTTTTTCTTTTTCAGCTTCCTTACATTAGCTGTGGCCTTTGGTAGAATGACAGAGCCAAGCTGACTCCCAGCGCAGCTGGAAAAGATGCATGGGAATAAACACCCAACCTCACCATCCCTCTGCCTTCAGTCTCCTGCTGGTGATGACCATTGGCTGAACCAAACTGGAAGCCAGAGGCAAGGGAACACCTTGATTCAGTTCTTGTGGGTCAGCTTCATGGAGCATAGATAGAGCAAGGTGGAGGAGGGGAGGACAGACAGACCTAGAAAGGGAAATAGAAGACCCCCAACCCTGACTTTAATGTTCAGTGTTCTCAGTCTGTCCCAGGTTTGATATCAATATCTAAGAATCTGCCTGCAATGCAGGAGACCCTGATTCGATTCCTGAGTCACGAAGATCCACTGTAGAAGGGATAGGCTACCCACTCCAGTGTTCCTGGGCTTCCTTCGTGGCTTAGCTGGTAAAGAATCTGCCCGCAATGTGGGACACCAGGGTTCTATCCCTGGGTTAGGACGATCCCCTAGAGAAGGGAATGGCTACCCCCTCCAGTATTCTGGCCTGGAGAATTCCATGGACTGTATAGTCCATTGGGTCGCAAAGAGTCGGACATGACTGAGCGACTTTCACTTTTCCTTCAGGGGAAAAGTTGTCATCTCAGGAGATTTTCTTTTAATGAAGTATGTCCAGACTTGTAGATATGTTGTTTGTCAGGAATTATTGAAGTTTACTAGGCCTTCTTCTACATTCTCTCACATCTTATGACATAGGTTTTTAAAAATCTTTGTTATGATAAATATATATATGTGTGTGTATGTAAAACATAGAATTTACCATTTTGCCATTTTAAGTGTACAGTTCTGTGGCGTTAAATTCATTCATTTTATTGTGCCACCGTCATCATCACCTATCTTCAGAACCTTTCCATGGTCACAGACTGAAACTCTGTACCATTTTCCTTCCCCTCATCCCCCGGTAACCACCTTTCTGAGCTTTACTACTGTTGATTCATCATATAAGTGAAATCACACAGTATTCGTCTTTTTGTGACTTAGCATAGTATGCTCAAGGTTCATCCACTGTGGTATGTGTCAGAATGCCCTTCCTTTCTAATAGTACTCTATTGTACGTGTATGCTGCATTCTGTCTACCTGTTCTTTTGATGGCCATACAGGTTGCATGATATACTTTTTTAAGTGTTATTTTTATTTCTGGATGTGTTTTTGTTAATACTGAATATCTTCACTCTCATGGCTGCAACTTTCACACGTCCAGCCTGATCTCTCACAGAACTGCAAGGTGATAAAAGAGCAAGGGAGCTGAAGCAGTGGATGTGGGCTTGAGCAAGAGAGAAGGACATCATCTAGAGGCAGTTTAAATGTGTGGAAAGAGTGGAGCCTACCATGGATAAAAGAAACAGCGTGTAAACAAAGGAATGAGTTTTGGACAGAAAGTGCTTTATGGGAGCAGAGAGCTTTTTGATTGGTTAGGATTGCACAAGGACTATTTATGAATAAGTGGAATGAGAAGCAGTTAAAAAAATATATCAAGTTTGACCTGAAAAAAAGTGTGCTGTGCCAGAGAAGTTGAATTAAAAAGCAGTTCTTGGCTGGATTGACTCAATCTTTAATATAGTAAAATGTCCCTCCAAGAGAGCAATATGGCTTATAGCCTTCCCCAGGTTTATAGTGACCATAGAGCTCTTGTATTTGGGGACAATATGGATAGTGTCCTCAGCATGTTTTGGGGAAATGATGGGGACTAAGCCAAGTTTCTTGGGTGCAGGAACTACAGGTCATCTCACAACATCTTGACTGTTCCTTGGTACATCAGAGAAGTGAAACTAGATAGAGAGATTGCTGCCAAGGTCTTTAGTCCATTGAAAGTGTAGTGAAAGTCACTCAGTTGTGTGCGACTCTTGACAACCCTAGGCTGCTCGGTCCATGGATTTCTTCAGGCCAAGAATACTGCAGTGGGTTGCCATTTCCTTTTTTTACTCCCCTATGGACTATAGCCTGCCAGGCTCCCTCCACCAAAAAAAAAAAAAAAAAGAAAATGATTTATGAATCAATTGTCTGCTCTATTGATCTCCTCCTCATGGAAAGAAGCCTGTTTCCTTATTAGATAGTGGTTGGGTTATCTACAGGATCTTATTTTGTCCTGTTTAGGGTAGATACTTTGGGATAGGAGTTGAGTTGCTTAGGACAATAGAGGAGCGTTTAAATGTTCCTGTTAGTCACCAACAGAATTAGAGAATAAATTTTTATAGAATATTGGGTTAAAGAGTCATCAACTGATTAGCCTGCCCAGCAGAGCCAGATTTTCAGCCTGCATGGGAATTTGATTGACTCCATTTGGCTTGACTAAAATTTGTTGAATATGTGAATGCATTATAGAGAGTAAGAAAATCTTGTAAATTCTTAAGCAACTGTGTAATGTGTAAAAATTGACCGTTTAAAAGATTAACCAGGTTCACTGACAGATTAGTGAGGAGAAAAATTGTATCTTTAGCTAAAAAGAGAGGAAAATGTTACTTCCCCAAAAGAAAATGCGTTGTAAACAAATAATAAACTCTAGTTAAGATATATGCTGAAGTATTGGGGAAAATATCTGTAATATATTTTGAAATACATCAAAGATAAAATGAAAAATAAATATTTGAAATACATCAAAACATAACAAGGATTGAAAAATGGGGAGCTTGATGATATGTGACAAAGTGCCCGCAGTAACATGTTAATGGTAGACTCTGCATGGTGGGTGTCAGCTTCTTTCAGCTTGGCTGTTTGAAAATTTTCATAATAAAATGTTGGAGAACTAAAGAGAGGAAAATGGAAATTTAGTGATTTTGAAGGAAGAACCAGTGAGATGTAAGAGAATTAATAAATTTACATTATTAAAAAGTACATGGGCATTGGAGTCAAGTAGATTTGAGTTCTGGTTCTGGTTTAGCTTTGCGTCAGAGAGCTCAGTATGTTGTGTAGTGGTGCCATTGGGATTTGAAGCCAGGGACCCTGACTCGAGTCAAGCACCTTGGTCTCCACCTTGCAGTGTGGTGATGGTACAAGCTCCTAGCTCAGTGTCTGGCATGTGGTAAATTCTTAAATGGTTGCTATTGCGGTCAGTGTACTGTCTGGATTATAGAGGATGAAGAAGTATCAGATTCTGATGTTTGATCTGAAAGACTTATATAACGCTGTTACTCAAGCTGGAAGGTAAAACTATTTGTGGAGAAGAGATGGTTAATTTAGTTTCAGATAAGTAGAGATTTTCAGGAAGTAGAGATTTTGATATGAACAGTTCCTTGTGTTTTCCTGAAGTTCAGGAAATCATTTGCTCACCAAAAATTACTCACTGAGCATCTAGACCAGTGAACAAAACAGACAAAAATCTCCTCCCTCATAGAGTTTTATATCCTATGAGGGTTTGAAGAATGAAGGGTCTTTGCATCTCACATGCAGAGTGACTCTGCAAAGGTGGAGAGACAGGCATTCACCAGCAAGAGAAGAAACGCTGTCATAGCAAACTTTCTGATGTCCCAGACATTATGCCATCCAGGCATTTATTTCCTCTGCCTTCTCTCAGGCCCATCTGCATTCTGATTTCCAATGTATTAATGGTTCTTTTTTGCATCCATCTGAAGTTGGTGAAACAGTTTATGTGTAAACTAGTTATGATTAAGTTTCAAAATATTTTTTGGCCATACTACACGGCAAGCAGGATCTTAGTTCCCCAACCAGGGATTAAACCCAGGCCATGACAGTGAAAGTGCCTAGTCCTAACTACTGGATCATCAGGGAATCCCAGTCCTGGCTTCTAAAATGGCCCAGACAGAAACAGTAATTGTTGCTTTTCATAGTGTGTACAGAGAAGACAGATGAAATTCACGCTATTCCACATAAAACAGAGGACATAAAGACCTCCTTTCTGGTCTCACCCACGAATCCTGTAGTTTAGCCAGGCTCTGACTGCAGCACTCTTCCAGGGTGTGTATTCCTTAGTGATTACGCACTCCTTCCAATAGGGTAGGAGGTCAGTCAGTAAAAGTATTTATTGAGCCAGACCCTCCTCTGCTTCTGAGTCATTTTCTGGTAGAGCAGGAAGGTTCTCGAGGAGAAGCTTTAACCCTTTCAGCTCACAAAGGTCACTCCTCCATGGAACAGGGTAGCTCTCTAAGTCACCCTCTGGGGCTTATGCTAATTCTCTCCTTGATATTTTAGATAATGAGGTATATATTTAGTCTGATAGATGAAATTTGAGAAAAGATAGTAGTAGGAAAAGGAAAATAAAATCTACCTTGGCTCAACCTTGAGTTGTTTTAATAATATATAGATGGTTAAGAATTTTGCAAAATATTGTTTGTTTTAGGGGAAAGAAATATTTTTGACACCACCCTTATGTGGAAATCTGACATCTGGCAACTTCAGCTATCTGGAAGACAGCCAGAAACTAAGAAAGGGGCCTCAGAGCACATAAAAAATAACTGTTGAAGGACTCTAGCACTACCAGACGTACTTTACCACTGCAGAAGGGCTTGTGAGCCTCGTACTTGGAGTGTGTTTACTTTTTATTTATCTAGAAACTTGTAATAATTTTGGTGGTGTGTGTGTGGTTCCCTGCCACTCCCAGCAGATTATAAACAATGATCTAGAGAGAGGTAGAAAAGTTGACAGAGGAGATAAACTGATGGCAGAGCAAAGGCTGACATTAAAAGAGAAAAACCTAAAACTTGCATAGCACTGGTACTGTGTGTCACAGAAGAGTACAGTAAGAAACGGTCTTAATAACGAGCTTATTATTAAGTTAGTGTTCAGTGTCTTTTCTGTTGATGGCAAGGATGTATGTTATGTGCCTAGGTTTTAAACATGGTCAAAGTTAACCATGTTTGACATGTTGAAATAGTAAATTGTATACTTGAAATTTCATCACAAATTTGTATACTTGAAATATCACATTCTCTGATGATGCTATATCATGGACAGATTTAATCTTGTAGGTGATTATGGAAATGATGTTTAATAATAACTGCTAACACTTATTGAGCACCTACTGTGTTCCCCCTGTCCTAGGTGCTTTCACACTATTAGCATACTGGTTATGGGTTTGAAGACAGGCAGATCTGCATTCCTGTTCTATGTCTGACTTACTATGTGACCCTGGACAGATTACGTCACCTCTCTGAGCTTGCAGAATGGGAACCAACTATATACAGCAGGGCTGTTGTGAAGACGCAAGGAGGGAAGTCATAGTGCTATGTATAGAAGTGCTAATTAAATATTAGGCATTGTTGTTATCCAGTTGCTAAGTCGTGTCTGACTCTTTGGGACCCCATGGACTACAGCACACCAGCCTTCTCTGTCCTCCACTATCTCCTGGAGTTTGCTCAAACTCATGTCCATTGAGTCAGTGATGCAATCCAGTCATCTCAGCCTCTGTCATCCCCTTTTCCCCCTGCCCTCAGTCTTTCCCAGCATCAGGTTCTTTGCCATGAGTCAGCTCTTCTCATCAGGTGGCCAAAGTATTGGAGTGTCAACTTCAGTCCTTCCAAAGGATAAATAGCGTTGATTTCATTTAGTAATGACTAGTTTGATCTCCTTGCAGTCCAAGGGACTCTCAAGAGTCTTCCCCAGCACCACAGTTCAAAAGCATCAATTCTTCGGTGCTCAGCCTTCTTTCTGGTCCCACTGTCACATCCGTACATGACTACTGGAAAAACCATATTTTTGACAGTGTTATGAACCTCTATCCATAGCTCTTCAGGTACTCTGTCTACCAGATCTAATCCCTTAAATCTGTTTGTCACCTTATTAGGCATTAGTATAATTACTTTTATCATTATCGTCACCCTCTTGATGGTTATTATGAAAGTATGATTATCTCCATTTTTTTAAAAAAGAAGCTGAAGCCCAAGTAATATATCCAAGGTGAAAAAGCTAATATATAGTGGAGCTGGGATTCGAACGTTGATCTCTCTAAGACACCAGGAGCCCAGTAACTTGCATTCACATTATGCTGCCTCCTCAGTGTGTGATTTTTAATTGTGTTAGTCACTCAGTTGTGTCTGAGTCTTTGCAACCCCATGAACTGTAGCCATGGGGTTTCCCAGGCATGAATACTGGAATGGGTTGCCATTTCCTACTCCAGGGGATCTTCCCAACCCAGGGATCGAACCTGGGTCTCCTACATTGCAGGCAGATCCTTTACCATCTGAGGCACCAGGGAAGATTTGTATATGTTTTAATATTTAAAGAAAATATGTGGTGGGAGAGGATGTGGGGAATGTTACTAGCTACTTCTTTTCTCCGTTGTACACCCAAGTCATCTCCTTATAGGAAAAAAGTTTCTGTAACACAAGGATAAGCTCTTTTTATTCAGTAGTTCAAGTGAAATACGTAACATTTGTATTGCATGAGTCATTAGAAACTTATAGGTACTTTGCATTAATAGACTAAACAATTTATTATGTGCCTAAATGTTTGTCCACACCATTCTTAGACTGTAAACTTAGTGAAGCTATAACTATTCTTTTTTGTAATTAGGCACTCGGTGCTTTTTGATGTTGGTTATAGTTATATGTAGCAGCTTCTCAGGTGGTGCTAGTGGTAAAGAACTTGCCTGCCCATGTCGGAGACATAAGAGATGTAGGTTCAATCCCTGGGTTGGGAAGATCCCCTGGAGGAGGGCATGGCAACCCACTCCAATATTGCTTGGAGAATTCCATGAACAGGGGAGCCTGGCAGGCTGCAGTCCATGGGGTTGAAAAGAATCACACTGAAGTGACTTAGCATAGTTATATGTGAGATGAAAGAATCCTCATCTCTACCAGCACCAAATGAATACTTGATGCAAATAAAAAACAGTAGGCTTGGGGCCTGGACACTCTGGAGATCTTCTGTTGCTTCTTGTAAAAGACCTGGGAGAAGAGTAAAGTAATCCTGAGGGTTTCCAGTATATATATGCCCTCCTTTTTATTGCCTCCCTTTCTGTTGCTTGAAGTGAAGTGTTAGTTGCTCAGTCGTGTCTGACTGTCTGACCCGATGGACTATAGCCTGCCAGGCTCCTCTGTCCATGGGATTCTCCAGGCAAGAATACTGGAGTGGGTAGTCATTCCCTTCTCCAGGGGATCTTCCCGAGCCAGGGATGGAACCCAGGTCTCCTGCACTGCAGGCAGATTCTTTACCATCTGAGCCACCAGGTGAGCATGCACATAGGTTCCCTTGACAGAGAATAACAGACACGTTGTCTTATAACAGCACAGATGCCATAGCAGATAGTTTCCTAGTTTGGACTGTAGGCTTCTTTGAACAGAAAACACACTGTTGATGTGGTATAGTGTACTCAGTCTTGTCTGGAGGTGCCATCTACGTAGTCTTTTCTTGTTTTTTTTTTTTTTTTAAATGGATTTTTATTTTTCAATGCATTTTAAATCTGTGCTACTGTGGCTGTTATTCAGGTCAAATTACCTTTTTTTTTTAGATAGAAGTAAGTAGGCACCAGAATGCCCTCAGTCCAAATCCTGGCCCTGCTGCTATAAACTCTGTGATCTTGAACAAATTAAGTTTTATAACTTTCTGAGCCTCAGTACCCCCATGTTTAAGGTAGTTGTGGAGAGAGACCACACAAAACTAAAAAGCTTTTGTACAGCAAAGGAAATTATCAACAAAAGAAAAACATCGCCTGCTGAATGGGAGAAGATAATTTGCAAATGATATAACCAACTCAGTATCAAATAAACACCCCAATTAAAAGAATAAACAGATGATCTAGACATTTTTCCGAAGAAGGTGTACAGATGGGCAACAGGCACATGAAGAGATGCTCAACACCACTGGTCATCAGGGAATACAAATTAAAACTGCAGTGAGTTGTCACTTCACACGTACCATACTGGCTGTTAAAGAGACCAAATAACATGTGTTGGCAAGGATGTAATCTGGAGAAAAGGGAACCCTTATGCACTGTTGGTGGGAATATAAACTGGTACACCCACTATGGAAAACAGTATGGAAGTTCCTCAAAAAATTGAAAACAGGGCTACCGTGTGATCCAGCAATTCCAGCCCTGGATATTTATCTGACAAAAGGTAATTCAGAAAGAGAGATGAGCCCCTGTGTTCATTGCAGCATTATTTACAAAAGCTGTAAACTTCGGAAGCAAACTTAGTGCCCGTTAGTAGGTAAATGGATGAAGAAGATGTGGTTATATTATATATCTTTGTGTGTGTGTGTATATATGTAATGAAATATTACTAATTCATAACAAAGAATTGAATCTTGCCATTTTTGATAATGTGAATGGATCTAGAGGGCAATATGCTAAATGAAATGTCAGAGAAAGACAAATGCTGTATGATTTCACTTATATGTGAAATCTAAAAAACAAATGAACAAATGTAAAATAGAAACAAAGTCATAGACACAAAGAACAAACAGTTGCCAGAGGGGAGGTGGGCGGGAGGAGGAAGGAAATAGATGAGAGAGTTTAAGAAGTAACTTCCAGTTGTACAATAAATGATTCACAAGTATGAAATGTATAGTGTTGGGAATACAGTTGATAACTCCTGTCTTAGTATGATGACATATCATGACTAGATTTATCATGGTGATCACTTTGAAATGTGTAGAACTATTGAATCACCAAGTTGTGTAACAGGAACTGACATGGTGTTATAGGTCAACTAGACTTCAGATACAAACAAACAGAAACAAAAGAAATCAGATTTTGTGGTCACCATAGATAGGGCAGAGGTGGCTGGGGGAATTGGATGAAGGCAGTCAAAACGTATAAACTCCCCGAGAAGACTCAGGTTCAGTCCTTGGGTTGAGACGATCCCCTGGGAGGAGAGCATGGCAATCCACTCCAGTACTCTTGCCTGGAGAATCCCGTGGACAGAGGAGCCTGGCAGGCTACAGTTCATGGGGTCACAAAAAGTCAGACACAACTGAGCAACTTTCTGTCACTTCACTGTAAGATAAAAAAGTACTAGGGATGTAACGTACAACATGATCAGTATAATTAATACTGCGTATGTTATGTATGAAAGTTATTAGGGGTGTACATCCTAAGAGCCCTCATCAGAAGGAAAATACATGTTTAAAATGTAATATTTAAATACATTTCTTTAATTTTGTATCTAAATGAAATGATGGATGTTCACTAAACTTATTGCAATAATCACTTCATGATTAAACTTATGCAGAATATACTCTGTTAGTTGCTTAGTCGTGTCCAACTCTATGCAACCCCATGAACTAGAGCCCACTAGGCTTCTCTTTGTCCATGGAATTACTGGAGTGGGTTGCCATTGCCTTCTCCAGGGGATCTTCCAAAGCCAGAGATTGAATCCAGGTCTCCTGTATTGCAGTCAGGCAGACTCTTTACCGTCTAAACCACCAGGGAAACAAAAACTTATGCAGAGGTGTACGTCAATTATATAAATAAAACTTGAAAAAATAAAATATATATGGAAATACAAAGAGAAGAAATAAGCCAAAAAAGATATAGTTATGAGGAATAGATGAAATGCCATATTTCAATTCCCTACCTTTTAAATACCATATTTTAAAAGTACCCTCTTGCCTTGTACTTTAAAAATGTTAATTTCCATATTGCCTTCCTCAGGCATATTGGAAAGTCTGCAGTTCCACATTGCATGTTTTCTGTTACTCATAGCTATAGGTCATTTTTTTTTTTTCCGATTCCAGAATGACTTTGAGAATCAAATGAAAATGTATGAGGAAATTATTGTTTCTTAAAGAAATAAGTGAGGTAGCATTCTGATTTTTTAAAACTTCTTATTTACTTTGACTTCATTATAAGTACCTTTGTATTTTAACGATAATTCGCAAGATTTAGGTCTGTACTGCAGTGTCTTAAATAAATCTACTTTCCCATTTCTTTAACCTTTCGTTCCAGGTTTAAAAGATGGAGGCTGGCTCAGTGGTTCGAGCCATCTTTGACTTCTGCCCTAGCGTGTCAGAAGAACTGCCACTCTTTGTGGGAGATATTATTGAGGTATTGGCAGTGGTGGATGAATTTTGGCTTCTAGGAAAGAAAGAGGATGTGACAGGTAAGAGGCTTATGATTCTTCACATTCAAAATAGGCCACAGGCACTCCCTTCTTTCTGTATTAAAAATTAAGGTTTAATGGCAAGCCCAGTAAATAAATTTCAGATCCTTTTGTGTTTTCTGTATGTGTTTGCTGTGGTTTCTACCAGCATGGAGGGAACGTCTATTATCAGTGCATCTCTCCTTGCAGGCTCCTTTAAAAGGCTGACATGGTTAGGTACCAGCTGCCCTCTTAAATCCCCGGGTGACCTAATTTATTAAAGTTGCCCTGTACCCTAGATGCACTTACCTCCCACTTTGCATGTGCCTGGTTTCCTTTTTTCTATTCTTGAAAACATATATTAGCACCAATTTCTTTCATGAATTCAGAAGGAGACTAGAAGTTCTTCTCCCACGATATGCATCTGTGTTAAATCCAGGCTTAACTTGCATATATTTATGTATGTCTGGCTTGGAGTATATCTTAACAGTCCTCAGAACAGACTCTGTTGATACTTAACCCATATTTGGGGGATAATAGATTATTTCCCAGTAGATGTGATACCTCAGCTAGGATAAATATGGTGTGTCAGAAGTCAAAGAGGAAAGGCAGAGAGGATTGCTTATTCAGGGGCCCTGGAACAAGAGGAAACGAGCATGGAGGAACTGAGAAAAGTTCAGTCTGGCATGAAGTGTGAATGGTTGAGATGGGGGAGATGGCCTGGGGAGATGAACAGAGATTAGATCGTGGAGGACAGCGCATGCTATGGAAAGGGGTTATGGAAATAGGCTGCTGTAGACGTGCTTCAGGCACAGTCAGACTTGTATTTTACAAAGCTCTCTGCTTCAAATTGAAGAATGATAGGAAAGGGCAAAGCCAAAAGCAGGGAGGTGCGATGGGAAGTTGTTGTAGTAATCGAGGTGAGAAATAGCCGTGGCTTGGACCAAGACGATGAGTCTTGAGATAGTGGACAGATGCAAGAGATATATAGAAGGTGGAATCAGCTAAACTTTCTCATGCTTTCCAACTGACAGGCTTGTCTGTCTACTGTTACCTATTAAAACCCTGCCCATCTTTCAGACTCAACTGTAGTTTTTTTTTCATAAAATTTTTCATCTTCTTCCTGACCCAGTTTCTGCCTTCTCTGAACTTCCATAGCAATTTGTATACCTATGAGTTGACACTGGATTTCAGACTGAATTATTGCTTATGTCTGAATTAGATTTTATGTCTGAACTAGATTTCAAGGTCTTTCAGGGCCAAGACCATCTTACTCTTTTTCCCCTCTGCAGTGTGCCTTTGATAGAGTGACGGCCATTAAATGCTTATTGGACTGAATTGCACTCTCTGTGTTCTGCAGGCACCTAATTTTGTGCATTGCACATTTTCTACAGTAGATTTTCCAGCTATGAGTACTCAGTGAGTTTTTAATTTGGGGTCTGTAAATGAGCTCAAAAAAAGGTTTTTGTCTTGGTACACAAATAGAAAAAAGGAATTTTAATACTGGAAATGTTTGCTTTTATTTTCAGGACAGTTCCCCAGCAGTTTTGTAGAAGTTGTTACCATTCCCAGTCTAAAAGAGGGCGAGAGACTGTATGTCTGTATCTGTGAGTTTACATCCCTAGAACTGAACAGTCTTCCTCTCCATCGAGGTAAGTTGATCACCTAAGAGTAGTCTGTTTAAAATAATACTGGTGGGGTCAGTCCAGTTTGACAACTAGATCTTTTTTGAATTTTTATAAGTTATTAACCTCTAGAGAGTCTTCAATAATACCAAGATAGAGCTGACAATAATAAATCCTTATCTTTGAGTAGCGTTTTATAATTTCTACAGTATTTTTTTCTCACAAATAGAGTCTCATTTCATTCTCTATATCTTGTGTAGTCAAGTCTTAGGTACTAAGACTTATTTATTAATGTACAATAATAGAGCAGGAATTGTGGTATGCAAATTAAGGCAGAGATGCAGAACATTCCCATTGCTACCCAACTATTAGGTAATGTTATTAACGTTCTCATTAGAACAAGTTTAAAAGGAAGTGGTTTTAAACAGATAGTCATAGTCATGTCTCAGTGATATTTCAAGTATTTCTTGCTTCATGTACTCTGATAGACTTGAAAGAAAGTGAAAGTGAAGTCGCTCAGTCGTGTCCGACTCTTTGCGACCCTGTGGACTGTAGCCCACCAGGCTCCTCTGTCCATGGGATTCTCCAGGCAAGAATACTGGAGTGGGTTGCCATTACCTTCTCCAGGGGATCTTTCTGACCCAGGGATTGAACCCAGGTCTCCCACATTGCAGGCAGACGCTTTAACCTCTGAGCCACCAGGCGCAGACGCTTTAACCTCTGAGCCACCAGGGAAGCCTGAATGTCTAAAGAGTGACTAAACCATTTCAGCACACATACGTATGTACATACATTTCTGCATAAGCACAGAAACCAGTAGTGTTCCACGAACTGAAGCTTATGATCAGTGCAGTTTTGTGACTCACAGCAGTCATTAGAATTGTATGATTTATTGGATATATTAATATTGTTACTTACTCTTCTGAGTATGGCACTAAATGGATAGACTTAGTTTCCTTTTCTTTTCTTTTTTGGGCCATACCTCAGGGCATGTGGGATCTTAGTTCCTACCAGGGATCAAACCCATGCCCCCTGCAATGGAAACAGTCTCTTCACCACTGGACCACCAGGGAAGTCCTGGAATGGGCTTAATTTCTTAAACTATGTACATATATGAGAGAGAGTGCACACCGAGGTGGGGAGAGAGACCAAGCAAACTCCCTAACCTTTATTCAGTGAGAAGAAAGCAAGAGTGGACTTTGACCTTAATCCTCAAAATCAATTGTCAGAGTTTCTTGTCTTCACTTTATACCGAGCCCTACCTCTGTTCTGAATACATTTTTGCTAATCAGTGTTGCGAAGACAGAAATAGAGGAAGATGTTATAGCAGGGAACCTTATCTGTTCATAACTCACAGTTCTTCCACTGGAGGGTTGAGTTCACGTCAGTCAGACCAATCAGAAGGTGTGGAGAAAGGGCCAGAGCCCAGTGGCTAACAACATTGATACGACTTTGTTATCTATTATTCTGTGTATAACAGTATACTATATGGGAATGTACAGTATGTCGACAACATTTAAGGAATTTGAGAATGTGGCTTCTGGAATTAGTCTTTCCCAATGGCTTAGTTAGTAAAGAATCCACAAGCAGTGCATGAGACATAGAATATGTGGGTTTTTGATCCCTGGGTCAGGATGATCCCCTGGAGAAGGAAATGGCAACCCACTCCAGCATTCTTGCCTGGAAAATCCCATGGACAGAGGAGCCTGGTGGGCTACAGACCATGGGGTCTCAAAGAGTTGGACATGACCAAGAGACTAAGCACAAAGTTGTGTTAGGTACTAAACAGAGAGACTTTCTGCTGAATGCTTCCCTTGAGAAGACTGGACTAATGTGTTGTGAACTTGCTTTCAAGTTAAAATCCACCTCAGGAATCCCAGGGCCACCAAAGAAATTGGTGTGGACCTTTCAGCCACAAGTCACCTCTCCGAAGACTGACTCAGGGTCAGGCTGGATCCTGGAGCCTGTAGATCTTATCTTAAGTAGATTTTAACAAGTTAAGCCTGAGGAGCTCCTCTGTCCATGGGATTCTCCAGGCAAGAATACTGGAGTGGGTTGCCATGCCCTTCTCCAGGGAATCTTCCCCGCACAGGGATCAAACCTGAGTTTCTTAAGTCTCCTGCACTGGGAAGTGGGTTCTTTACAACTAGCACCACCTAAGAAGCCCCTTAAAAACATAAGCAGAGCTCAGAAGGAAAGAATGCTGAGCAGGAGATGCAAAGGGAAGGAGATATATTATTAATTGTTAGTGGTTTTAGCTTGTTCTCTTCTGTGATACTTTGCTGTCTGCCAGTTAACATGCTGACTATTCAGCTCCGTTTCCTTCAATGCTTTTCACATCTTTTAGTTCTGTAAGTCTTCTGATGAGGACGTATAGCCTTTGAAGATGAGGAAGCTAGGTATATGTATACAGTTTTTAATTTTGAGGGAAGCTTAGCGTGAGACACAGAAGTGACTTTAATTCCTTTGATTTCCTATTGTTTTATACTACATATGGTTTATGAAGATCCGTGTCTCCGCTCATGAGTGTATACATCCCTTTATCCCTAGGACTTTATCTCTAGTACTATTAATCCTGTTCCTTGTTGTTTCTTTACCTTTCCTTTGATCCTTCAGTGTAGCAGGGAAGCGTCTCCTCTTCTGTGATTTAATGTATGTCAAGAGGGATTTGGAAACCTTTAAGAGCATGTGGAATAATGTTTGAGACCCGTTTTGTTTTATCATGCTGCCTTCAGTTGTTATTTACTTACCTTTCAGAAGTATCACTGAAATAAGAGAAAAAGTATATCTACTATAACTAAATTATATTATTTATATATATGTGTAATTAATATATATAGTTGGGCTTCCCTGGTGGCTCAGAGGTTAAAGCGTCTGCCTCTAATACGGGAGACCTGGGTTGGGAAGATCGCCAGCAGTATAGTTTAGGGGTAAGAATTCTGATGTCCCTAGATTGAAATCCAGCTTCACAACTCAGTAGCTATTGACTTTGGTTTAATTACTTAAGTTCTCTCGGCCTCAGTGTCCTTATCTACAAATGATAGTACCTACCTCAGGGTAGTCGTGAGGACTAAAGGAGGTTATACATTAAAGCACCTGGCACAGGGTAAGCACTCAGTAAATATTAGCTATTTTATTGTTCTCATCCTGGAGCTCATAAGTGTGCTTCAGGGGGCCTCATTTCTTGATAATTATGTGAAGTTTTGTGTGTATCTGCATTTTCCAGGGAGATTCTATTTGGAATGAAAACCACCAGTGGTTCTTCCAGCAGGTGTCACCCTTCCTCCTTTCCCTGAAGCTTCCCATTTGTTTTGGTCTGTTCCCTATAGTTGGAGTTATATTAAATTCAGAAACAAGTTTGTCTCTTAGAAAGACCAATGCGATTGCTATCCTAAAAAATACAGAGAGGGGAAAAGAGAGAGACAACAAAAAAAGTATGGCAAAGAAAAGACAGTGAAAGAGGAGAGAAAAAAATTTAGCGATGAAATATTTAATTGCCTTATACAATACAGAATGCTTTTTCCTTGCTTACAACCCCATGCTTCTAGACTACCTTCCTACCCCAAAAAAAGACCAATACAAATTAAATTGATAAATGTATTTATAGTTAGATAAATGATAATTATCAGTTAAAGCACTTGTGTCTTAAATTTCTGGTGTCATGTGCGTGAGATATCAGGATTAAGGTTCTGATATGGCTCCTGTGGAAGCCTCGGTAAAGAGTGTGGTCGATCTCCATAGAGCACAGAGTCCCTGGGCACTAGGATTCAGTGAGGACCTAATACCTGCAGAGCCAGACTCTAGGACTTTCTTATCATCCTATTCTTAATGCATTTCTTGTTCAAATGTAAAATAAAAATTTAACCAGAAGAAACAAGCACTGTGGTGACTGGGATTAATTGTGCATAAATAAAAGCCTCAGGCTGACCCTGAGAGTCACCCCACTTCCTATTTTTCTATTCTTAAAATCTGGTCACTGTATTCCAGGAGTTCCTCATATTGTTGTTTTTGAAGTCTAGAAATGACCACCAAGTAGCCTCCATCCTAAAGAATCAGAATGCAAAAAACTCAATAACAGGGCTATATAAAATAAAAGTATTCAACAAAATTATCTCTGAAGTGCTTTTCAGGGACTAAATTGTGACTTAAAAAAAAATTCACCTTCATTATATAGAAATAATCAACAGAAAGCAGATAATTCTGCATTAAGCCTGCAGATAATAAAGCCTATCAAAACAGTCACTCAACAGAAAATAGGGAAACAAATCCTACTGTAAGGATTTCATAGAGATCTGGCATTACAAGAAAATATTCGGATTCTGCAGCTTTAAAAAAGCGAGTTCATTTCAAAGCCAGTAGAGTGGGAGTTATGGCACACTTTTATTCTTGTTCACTAAAAGGCTTATTGTATCTGAACAGTAACCATGTCTCCAGTGAGTTTCTCCTGTGGTCCAGTTGGAATGGGGAAAAGTCACTTGTAATTCTCAGGACCCCAAGCTCTGACCAATGGGATATTGAATCAGAAATTAAGGGGAAAATAGAAATACAGGACCAAGACCCTATTTTTCAGGAACATCTAAGCAAATCAGTATGAAATCAGTGAGAATGATTTAAGGCCTACCACTAAATGCAAAAATCTTACATTAGGAGCTGTATAGTCTATAAATATACAAGTGTCAAAATTCTTGATATAAGTGATAAATTCTTTAGTAGACTACAGATGACCAAGATGTGTGTAGACCTCTAAAGTTTATTAGAGAAATATGCTAAGGTTTCGAATGGAGAGGCTTGTTTAGGAGACAGTGAAAGTCCCCTTGTGTGGATTAGGTTCTCGGAGGTGAGATAATATTGGATAGCTGGGGATGGGGCAGGGGGAGGTTGTATCTGGATGTGAATGCCAGGTTGCATTGAGGTGAAAACATAAGAACAGCCTTTTGGTAGCTTGGGCTTCCCTGGTAGCTCACCTGGTAAAGAAGCTGCTGGCAATGCAGGGTTTGATCCCTGGATTGGGAAGATCCCCTGGAGAAGGGAAAGGTTACTCGCTCCAGTATTCTGGCCTGGAGAATTCCATGAACTGTATAGTCCATGGGGTCGCAAAGAGTCAGACATGACTGAGTGACTTTCACGAACACTGTCTTTTGGTAGCTTAGTAACTAAACCTCTTTGGAGAACATTCAGAGCAAGCTTATTTTCTTTTAATATATTTCAGGTAGTAAGAATAGGATTATTATAGAAGAAGCCTTGATTAATAGGAAGAAGCCTTCATGTCCCATGGTAAACATTTGAACAGGGGAAGAGTATGATAAAATTGGTAACGTTTATAGTCTTAGTTTGGTAGATTGGAAGAGACAGTGTCTGGGGAAAGTTTTAAAAGAATAAGATGATGAGAGTCGGACTAGATGGTAGCAACGAGCAAGTGATGAATGGAATAAAGGTTTTGAGAGAAGAAATTATAGAACAAAAGGAAGTTGGCAGCATGGAGCTAGTTTTGGAGGGAAGATATATTTATTGGGAAATTGAAGAATCTTCACTAATAACGAGGACATTGAGTGACTCCTGTGTGAAAGGCATTTTACCAGGTTTTTGAAATAAGAGACGTGGTACCTGCCAGTATTGCATCTAATTCACTTCGTAAGAAGATAGACTTAATTTTTATAAAAAGAGTTTATAAATTGATACCCTAAACAATAATCCAGCATTCAAGTATGCTTGACTATAAAAGGCCTCATGATTTTGCCAGGTGCTTGGCTCTCTTGGTCTTATTACTTGGGCCAGTTGCATTCCTTAATCACCCGTACTCATGAAAGGGAAATTGGCTTAGATGTTAAGAAAGTTAAAAAAAAAATTAAAATTGATAATCTACAAAATGAATAGTTCATAATTAGAAAATTAAAAGTTTGCTGCAAATCTATAGAGGAATTTGTTCACTGGGGTGAATCATAATAGGTTGAATTTTAGTTTCATTTTTTTCAGAAACAAGAGCTGTGCCCCATCTTTTACACTCATCTTCTTCAGCAGCAAGACAGATGCTAACTGTTTAGTGTGTATTTTGTGACGATAGCTTGAAACAACAATATTGAAATTAGTGATTATATTCAAAAACAAAGTCCTGATTACTTGAACACTCTTTTAAGATTTCATTATGATGTATTTTCAGGATAAGGATTGTTCAGGAGGGACTTTGAAGATTTCTTTCTTTGCTGATTTTTTATATTGAATACAACTTAGTGTGAAAAATTAGATCAATCTATTCAAAGGCTTCTAGTGGAAATGAATATGTTCTCCATCATTTATAAATAAATCCGGTGGTACAAACTTGTTGATAGTAGCATTTCGCAACCTTTTTGATCCTAGGATTCATTTACATTCTTGGAATTTTTGAGAACCTGAAGAGTACTTGCGTTTGTGAGTCTATTAATACTTACATTAGCTATTAAAGCTGAGAATTTTTTTAAATTATCAATTTATTTTTTTAAATGCATATTAACATTAATAACATGAATAACATTTTATGAAAAATAACTAGTTTCCTAAACAAAAAAAGCTTATTGGGAATAGTAACACTTATTTACATTTTTCGCAGATGTCTTTAATATTTGGTTTAGTAGAAGAAATCTAGGGAATTTTCTGGTGGTCCAATAGGTAGGACTCTGTGCTTACGCTGCTGAGGGTGCAAGTTCAATCCCTGGTCGAGGAACTAAGATCCTGCAAGCTATGCAATACACTCAACAGTGTTTTAAAATTTTAATTTAAAAATAGAAGAAATCTAGATTCTTTTATTTGAATCAGTATTCAGTTTGCCACATTACATTGTTTTGGATTAAGTGAAAAAAAAAAATAGTTTTAACCTCATAGACCCTCTGAAAGATTCTTAGGGATCCACCCCCAGGGTTTTGAGGACCACATTTTGGAAACCACAGGTTTACAGGAACATTCACTCTATTATCACTAAATTGTCAAAAAGTGTTTATGCCCTGAAAACTCTAGGTTTACATTCCCTTGAATTTGGTAGGTGTTTAAGATGATGAATTGTACTATTACTTATACCACTGTCTTCCTGGGGTGATAATGGAAGTCATTATCTCTGCTTCTCTTTTCTTTCTTTAGGTGACCTAGTGATTCTTGATGGCACTCTCACTGGTGGCTGGCTGCAGGGCCGAAACTGCTGGGGTGCCCGGGGCTTCTTCCCATCCTCGTGTGTTAGGGAGCTCTGCCTTTCCTCACAGAGTCGGCAGTGGCACTCACAGAGTGCTCTTCTCCAGATTCCTGAATATTCCATGGGACAAGCCCGGGCACTGATGGGGCTTTCTGCCCAGCTGGATGAGGAGCTGGACTTCAGAGAAGGGGATGTAATTACCATTATTGGAATTCCTGAGCCAGGCTGGTTTGAAGGGGAACTAGAGGGTCGAAGAGGCATTTTCCCAGAAGGTTTTGTGGAGCTTTTGGGGCCCCTGAGGACTGTGGACGAATCGGCCAGTTCTGGAAACTGTGATGACTGCATTAGTAACGGTGAAGTAGATACCGGTACAGGAGAAGAGAAGGAGCCAGAAGAGGACAGTGAGCAGCCGGGCACCTATGGAATTGCCCTCTACAGATTCCAGGCCCTGGAGCCAAATGAGCTGGATTTTGAAGTAGGTGATAAAATCCGAATCCTGGGCACGCTGGAAGATGGCTGGCTTGAAGGGTCACTGAAGGGCAGGACGGGCATCTTTCCTTACCGGTTTGTAAAGTTATGTCCTCAAACAAGGGTGGAGGAAACCGTGGATCTGTCACAGGAGAGCGACCTCACCAACATTCCTGACACACCTTTGGATTGTTCAGAGAACTCCTTAGAAGCAGAAGGAAACAGACATGAATTTCCTGAGTATGAAGCAGAGAAGTCCAACTGTGTTATTTCTGAAACATCATCCGTTTCTACTCCGGAGCACCTGACTTCTGAGTGTGAAGAAAACGAACAGTCTTACTGGGACGCGGACCCCTCAGGAGGGCCCCCGAGAAGCCCAAGTGCGGGGCATGAGGAGGTTTTTGTCAAATGCTCTTCCACGAAGGATCCTTCAGAGGTCGTCAATGGTGTTGCGTCCCAACCTCCAGTACCTTTTCATCCTGAACTGCAGAGAAACCAGTATTATTCTATGAGAGGAGGAAGCCACCCAAGCCCAGACCAGTATTCTGACTTTCTTCCTCCAGAAGCAAGGACTCGAGACTACTCCAGCCTACCTCCCAGAAGAACTTCATACTCCCAGCCGAAAACCCTGCAGAAGCCAGGGCCACCTCTTCACAGCGCCTCTTCCCTCACTGCCTCCAGGGCAGTCAGACCCAGCCAGTTGAGCTCTCAGCTCCACGGCCTGGCAAGATGTGTGAAAAAGCACTGCACACCCAAAGAAAGTGCTTCCAGCTTTTGCTCCGCCCCAGACAGACCAGAGATGAAGCCTGGTCTGCAAGACAAGGCACCTGCCCTGGAACCTATGGCACGGTCCCAAGGAGAAGGCAGCACGGACCTGGATTCAAAGTTGACGCAACAACTGATAGAGTTTGAGAAGAGCTTGTCAGGGCCCTTCCCAGAACCCGATAAAATTTTGCGCCACTTTTCAATCATGGACTTTAACTCCGAAAAGGATATTTTCCGAGGTTCCTCGAAGCTAGTGACTCAGCAGGAGTTGCCTGAAAGGAGAAAAGCTCTAAGGCCCCCACCACCCCGTCCCTGTACTCCAGCATCCACTCCTCCCCATGTGCCGGGAGACCAGAACCTGAGACTGGACCCACCCCTGGCAGTGAGACCCTCTCGCCCAGCTCCCCTGCCTCCCTCAGCCCAGCAGAGAACAAACGCAGTACCCCCCAAGCTCTTAACCTGTAACCGTCCTGGCCGGGAGAGCCTAGAAAAGGAGGGCCCGGAGAATGTCGACAAGACTTTGGACCAGACTTCCCAGTGTCCCTTGGTCCTGGTGAAGATCCAGGAGATGGAACAGGACCTGGATATGTGCCGCAGAGCTCAGGAAGAGCTCAACTTACTGCTGGAGGAGAAGCAAGAGGAGTCACTGAGGGCAGAGACCCTTCAGCATCTTGAGTTCTATGAGAATAACATTGAGAGTTTGAACATGGAACTCCAGCAACTTAGAGGTAAGTGATTAGAAGATAGTATATACTTGTTTCTTGATACCCTCAAGTCCAAATAACAGCCTACCCAAGTTTTTAGGGATATGTTACCATTTTTGATGGACAGCTAAGGAATAATTTGCTTTTTGTTTGTTTCTGTGGCTGCATCTTTGTTGCTGCGTGGCCTTTTCTCTAGTTTTGGCGGGCATGGGCTGCTCTCTCGTTGTGGTACAGGGACTTCTCAGAGTGCAGGCTCTAGAGCATATGGGCTTCAGTTGTGGCTCCTGGGTTCTCAGCACAGGCTTAGTAGCTGTGGCGCACGGACTTAGTTGAATTCACCAGAATGCTGGTGTATTCTCCAGTTGTATTCACCAGACTGCCAGAAGAAATAATTTATAAAGTAGGAGAAGAGTGAGACAACAGCAACTGGTCTAGGGCCCAGGGAGAGCATGACTGCATGCCCTTTGGCATACGTGCTGGAAAGCTCTAAACCTATATCTCCTTAAGAAAGTCAGTAATAGGGACTTCCCTGGTGGTCCAGTGGCTAAGACTCTGAGCTCCCAGTGCAGGGGGCCCAGGTTTGATCCCTGGTCAGGGAGCTAGATCCCACATGCTACAACTAAGACCCAGAGCAGCCAAATAAATAAAATTAAAAAAAAAAAAAAAAAAAGAAAGTCAGTAATAAAAAGTCCTCTATGGATCTAGGAGTTGCAGGATCCTAATAAATAAAAGCTGGGTATTCCCTGGAAAAAGAAATGGCTACTCACTGCAGTATTCTTGCCCGGAGAATCCCGAGGATGCAGGAGTCTGGAGGGCTGCAGTCCATGGGGTCTCATGAGTCAGACACGACTGAACAACTTCACTTTCCTTTAGATCTCTAAAAGTGAATGAAAAAAAAAAAAAGTGAATGAAAAAAAAATCCAAGAAGAAAGAGTATTATTGGAAGACCAGAAACTGAGTAATTTTCTGAAAAATGGAAAGCAAATGGATTATAGAAAGAAAGGAAACCTCTGTCTAAAATACGCTCAGGCAAGAATTGCTGTACCAGTGGGCATAGTTCTGTGGAAACTCCAAAATCAGGGGTACGGCTCTGGGAGGGTGTCTGGGCTCTGGGAGGGAGCACTTGCAGGGTGATGAATTAGAGACCAGCCAGGTTACTGGACCCACAGGTCATTTGTGGCAGCGGCAACATTTGCTCTCAAGGTAAAGTACAAGGGTGAGCCCTTAGACATGTCCTTAAGAGGGCGTTCATTTAATATGAGTAGCTGAACTCTTGGGGGAATGCCAGATTGCTTGATGACTTCCGAGGGCCTGAAAAGGAATCCTAAGGGAACACTGGCTCAGTGCTATATCCCCAAAGATACAGCAAGCTTCAGATTCTCCATCACCTTCTATACATACAGTTTTTGAGATATACTTGTAAACCATTCTTGCATTAGATGTACAGGTGGCAGAACAAAACTCTCTCAAATTCCAGGTGGCAATAATTTCTCAATAATGATACTTTTTAGAATTAGTAGTGTTCCAGAGAAATGTTATATTCAACATTCCAGTAATGGACTGGTACCAACGGATGAAACTGGTATTCTTTTTTTATTCCACTGACCTTTTTTTTTTTTAATGTAATTATTTTATTTTTGGCTGCACTGAATCTTCGTTGCTGTGCCAGGACTTTCTCTAGTTGGGGCAAGTGGGGCTGCTCTTCCTCGTGGTGCACAGGCTTAGTTGCTCCGTGCCACGTGGAATCTTGCCCAACCAGGGATTGAATTCGTGTTCCCTACATTGGCAGGCAGATTCTTAACCACTGGCCCACCAAGGAAGTCCTGTTCTACTGACCTTCTTTTTCAGAACTAATTTAATAATTCAGCTGTTTTTTCCTTTAATTCTAAAAGTTCAGGGCAATGAAAGACCCACAGTAGGTGGGTATAGTCTTAATCAGAAAGACTTTCCTTTGTCTGACTCTACCATATACAATATTGGCAGTGTTACTGTTGAACTGATTGATTTTTAATAGGTGTATTATTTGTATCAATCGCTAATATGATGAAATTATTTCTTGCAGTCACTGACAGTGCCTCTTCAGGTCATCTTTCTCTGTCTTCATAAAAAAGTACATGCAGCAATATAAGCAGTCCCCTGGAAGAGGCAGAAATTAATCAGTTTGAACACCAGCCTTTAACGCTCCAGTACAGTCCCATACAATCTCTAATCTTGAACTTTAAGGCATAAAATTTAAAACTTTAAAGAAATTGTGTATTTTTGGCGGGATTTGGTCTTCGTTGTCGCATGTGGGCTTTCTCTAGTTGCGGCGAGTGGGTCACAGCCTTCTCATTTCAGTGGCTTCTTCTCTTGTTGCTGAGCATGGGCTCTAGGGTGAGTGGGCTTCAGTAGCTGTGGCGCACAGGCTTAGTTGCTTCGCAGTATTTGGAATCTTCCCAGACCAGGGATTGAATGTCCCCTGCATTAGCAGATGAATTCCTAACCACTGGACCACGAGGGAAATCCTTAAAGAACTTTTGATATAGTATTTGTCTAATCCTGATTAATATTTAGTTATTTATATACCTCTCCATGACAATTTTAAGCCTAATGAGAAGACAGTTCCTAAGAGATAGTGGGTGTGCCATTTCCCACGCACCTGGTGTGGTGTTCAACATAAGTAGTAGACTCAGTAAATACTTGATGAGTTGAATTGAGTTTAACTGAATGAAATTGAAGTTTCTGCTCTACCTTCCAGAGCTTTCGAAGATCTCCTACCTCCACTGTTTCTTTGAACTTGGACTACTAGGGAGCTAGGGACTATTGATGCTAAGATTCTGGCTTCCTTGTTAGATATAGTTAATAGTAGCAAAGTAGTCCAGTCGTGAGCCACACCCAAAATTAAGTTATTTTTAAAAAAATTAGGTTATTTGTAGCTACTGCTCCTTCTACTTCTTTTTTTAATAAGAAAATGAATGGGCAGATCCCTAGCTATGCTTATGGTATTGTGGGTATTTAATAGGAGTTTGAGAAATTAGAAAAAATATATTTAAGAAACACTTCTAATTGCAAGGCTTAAGTATAGGGAGAAGGGGTATGACTTTATTTATTTGAACTGTAGTCAGTTGGGGGCTCTGGTTTGTGCTTGGTGGTTTTAGAGCAGAATATACATGACTATTTCGTTTACATTCAACTCCATTTTATGGGTATCAGTGTGAATCTAGTTAGACCAACAGGGAATACACTGAATGGATTCAATTTAAGTATAGGATGGTGTATGGATTTCCATGAGAGCTCACACATAAATGTGTATAGCCTTTATACTATTCTTCATATTGCTCCTTTGTAAGACTCTGGAATTATGCAGTCATGAGGACTTATTTACTAGAAGCTCTATTTTCCCGCCCCTCTCCCCCAAATCTGACGTGTTACCTTTTCTAGTTTTCTGTTTCTTGTAGGTATCTTTTAGCTTGGTTTTTATTTTCTTTACATATGGTAAGGATAGTTGTTATATAGTCTCTAGGGGATGACAGAGGATGAAATGGTTGGATGGCATCACCAAGTCAATGGACATGAGTTTGAGTAAACTCCAGGAGTTGGTGATAGACAGGGAGGCCAGGTGTGCTGCAGTCCATGGGTCGCAAAGTCGGACATGACTGAGTGACTGAACTGAACTGATGATAATTTCAAGGTATTAAGTCTTGCTGGGAGTGTCTTTAATGTCACATGGTTCTCATTTGTGTGGTCTGCACTCATCATGTGTCTGGTTACCTGTTTCTGTGTGCTAGTCATAGTGTTTGGAAAATATCAAGATCTGAGATGAATTAAGACATGCCTCGAGAGAGGATTTGCATTTCTTTCTGTCAGGTGCTTGTGGTCAGCCAGTGTTTCCAAATTCCTGAAGCATAGTAATTGTGAGGTTCAGAAACAAGAAATTGGAATTCCTGGTAATTCCTAAAGTTATAAATTATTCTGTATTTTCTTAAAAAAAGGCTCTTTATATGTTCTTAATAATAGTGATAACTGTAATAACTAATAGTGAACAATTTTTCTGTTAGGATTCTAAAAGTTTCAGAGATTTTATGTATATATATGTATATATATATTAAATAAATGCATGTGTTATTATTATGAACCAAAATATTAGATTATATGTCTTAATGACATGTAAAATTATTCTCTACCTGATAATAAACTTTGAAATACTTTTTACTTTAAAATGATTTTGAATTTGTAAAGAAGTTGCAAAAATAGTAGAGCTCCCATCTGGTTTCACTCAGCTTCCCTTAACCCTAATATCTTATATAATCATAAAATATGGATGTTTATCAAAATTAGAAAATTAACATAATAGGTATCTGATAATAAAAATATTAAAAGAAGGGAATATTTAAAAAATAAATGTTAAATAAAAAGTTTAAAAACTATAAAATAATACCACAGATATTTAATATTTAAAACTGATTTTTAAAACAAAATTTTAAATACACAAAGCATTAGTTACCCTATCTGATGGCTGATGGTATTGGTCTTTGTTTTATGACTGATATCTCAGACATAGAAAAAAGTTTCTGTTGATGTTGGTTGAATTGTTGAGTGTATCCAAAAACGTCTTCGGTGGGGCCGTTAGGGTACATGTTGCTTTGCATAAGCTCATACTCTTTTTTTGTACAGACAGGTTTTCTTTTTTATTTTCTAGCAACTATTTGTATTTATTTTTCTTAAGCTTTACTGAAGGAAATCAACAGTTAATTTGCAATGTTTTAATTCCTGCTGTACAGCAAAATGATTCAGTTATTCATAGATACATTCTTTCTTTCTTAAAAGATGTACACCATTTTTAAAGACTTTATTGGATTTGTTATAATATTGCTTCTATTTTATGTTTTGGGTTTTTGGCCAAAAGGTGTGTGGGATCTTAGCTCTGCTACCAGGGATCGAATCCACACCCCTGCATTGGAAAGTAAAATCTTAATGACTGGGCTGCCAAGGAAACCCCTATTCTTTCTATTTATTAACAATTAAAATATTCTGTCTGCTTGCTATGATTTTGGCTTTGCCATTGAAAGCAATATTGTTTTGTTAATTCAAATTTTAGACAATAAATTTGTGACAATATTCACATCTTTAAAAAAAATTTTATTGAAATAGTATACAACATATTAATTTCATTGGAAAGACCCTGATGCTGGAAAAGATTGAAGACAAAAGAAGGGGGTGGCAGAGAATGAGATGGTTAGATAGCATCAGTCAGTTCAGTCTCTCAGTCATGTCCGACTCTTTGTGACCCCATGGACTGCAGCACACCAGGCTTCCCTGTCCATCACCAACTCCTGAGCTTGCTCAAACTCATGTCCATTGAGTCGGTGATCCCATCCAACCATCTCATCCTCTGTCGTCCACTTCTCCTCCTGCCTTCAATCTTTCCCAGCATCAGGGTCTTTTCCAATGAGTCAGTTATTTGCATCTTTACAGCATCAGACTTTACTTCCATCGCCAGTCACATCCGCAACTGGGTACTTTTTGTTTTGGCTCCGTCTCTTCATTCTTTCTGGAGTTATTTCTCCACTGTTCTCCAGTAGCATATTGGGCATCTACCAACCTGGGTAGTTCATCTTACAGTGTCCTATCTTTTTGCCTTTTCATACTGTTTATGGGGTTCTCAAGGCAAGAATACTGGAGTGGTTTGCCGTTCCCTTCTCCAGCAAACCACGTTTTGTCAGAACTCTCCACAGTGACCCTTCTGTCTTGGGTGGCCCTACACTCATGGCTCATGGCTTGAGTTAGACAAGGCTGTGGTCCAAGTGATCAGTTTGATTAGTTTTCTGTGATTGTGGTTTTCATTCTCTCTGCCCTCTGATGGCATCACTGACTTACTGAGAATTTGAACAAACTTCAGGAGATAGTGAAGGGCAAAGGAGCCTGGCGTGCTACAGTCCATGTGGTAGCGAAGAGCTGTACACGACTTAGCCACTGAACAACAGCAGCAACAACATACAGCATAATAGTTCAGTATTAATATTTGCATCTCCTCTGCATTTCTTTTGTTAAAATACTTAAAAGAACTGTAGTTTATACTTAAATGAACAACAATCCGTAGCAAATACAAGCTCTGGAAAAAACTTAGCAAATGTATTTGGCTAGAATTAAAATAATAGAGGGCTTCCTTGGTGGCCCAGTGGTAAAGAACCCACCTGCCAATGCAGGAGATCCTGCATTGATCCCTGGGTCAGGAAGGTCCCCTGGAGCAGGAAATGGCAACCCACTCCAGTATTCTTAGCTGGAAAATCCCATGGACAGAGGAGCCTGGCAGGCTACTGTCCACGAGGTTGCAAAAGAGTTGGACATTGCTTATTGACTAAACAACAACAAAATAATAGAATGTCTGCCTCTGAGCAAGATTTAACACTGCACAGAATTATGAGTCAGACTTGCCAATTTAAGGACTTAATTTTGCTTCTAAAGTTTTAAATTTCTTGGAGTATCACTTACAAGGCTTATATAAAATATACTGTGCAAATAAGCTTATTAATATTTATTTTACTTGCAAGAGTGACTCATTGTTAGCACACAGGGCCGTTGAAACACACGAGCTTTATAAATACATTCATAACATAGCAACGGCTACGAACAATACTAACTGATAGATCCTGATCACTTTTCTTTGTACTCTTGTCCCAGTCAACCTTAATCTTTACTCTGTGTTCAGTATTTCTGCTTGTGGGCTTCCCTGGTAGCTCAGTGATAAAGAATCCACCTGCAAGATAGGAGATGTTTGATCCATGGGTCTGGAAGATCCCCTGGAGAGGGAAATGCAACCTGCTCCACTATTCTTACCTGGAAAATCCCGTGGACAGAGAAACCTGGCAGGCTGCAGTCCATGGGGTCGCAGAAGAGTCGAATGTGACATTTTCTGTGTTGCAAAAGCAACTTGACATTGGTTGTTGTTCAGTCACTAAGTCACGTCTGACTCTTTGTGACCCCGTGAACTGTAGCATGCCAGACTTCCCTGTCCTTCACTATCTCTTGGGAGTTTGCTCAAAGTCATGTCCATTGAGTCAGTGATGGTATTCAACCATCTCATCTTCTGTTATCCCCTTCTCCTCCTGCCCTCAATCTTTCCCAGCATCAAGGTCTTTTCAGATGAGTCAGTACTTCCCATCAGGTGACCAAAGTATTGGAAGCTCAGCTTCAACATCAGTCCTTCCAGTGAATATTCAAGGGTGATTTCCTTTAGGATCGACTCATTTGATCTCCTTGCAGTCCCAGGGACTCTCAAGAGTCTTCTCCAGGACCACAGTTCAAAAGCATCAGTTCTTCTGCGCTCAGCCTTCTTTGTAGTTGAACTCCCCCATCCGTACATGACTACTGGAAAAACCATAGCTATATGAACTTTTGTCACCAAAGTGATGTCTCTGCTTTTTAATATGCTGTCTAGTTTTGTCATAGCTTTTCTTCCAAGGAGCAAAGTGTTCTTTACTTTCATGGCTGCAGTCACCATCTGCAGTGATTTTGGAGCCCAAGAAGATAAAGTCTCTCACTGTTTCCACTTTTTCCCCATCTATTTGCCATGAAGTGAGGGACCAGATACCATGATCTCAGTTTTGGGAATGTTGAGTGTTAGACCCGCTTTTTCACTGTCCTCTTTCACCTTCATCAAAAGGCTCTTTAGTTCCTCTTTGCTTTCTGCCATTAGGGTGGTATCATCTGCATATTTCTCCCAGCAATCTTGATTCCAACTTGTGATTCATTCAAGTAGGCATTTCGCATGGTGTGCTCTGCATAAAAGTTACATGAGCAGGGTGACAGTATATAGCCTTGATGTATGTACTCCTTTCCCAGTTTTGAACCAGTCTGTTTTTCCCTATCTGGTTCTAACTGTTGCTTCTTGACCTGCATACAGATTTCTCAGGAGGCAGATAAGGTGGTCTGGTATTCCCATCTCTTTCAGAAGTTTCCACAGTGTTGTGATCTCACAGTCAAAGGCTTCAGCTTAGTGAAACAGAAGTAGATGTTTTTCTGGAATTCTCTTGCCCTTTTTTTTTTTATGATCCAGTGGATGTTGGCAATTTGATCTCTGGTTCCTCTGCATTTTCTAAAAGCAACTTGAACATCTGAATGTTCTTGGTTCACATACTACTGAAACCTAGCTTGAAGGGTTTTGAGCACTACCTTGCTAGCATGTGAAATAATTGTGCAGTAGTTTGAACATTCTTTGGCGTTGTCCTTTGGGATTGGAATGAAAACTGACTTTTTCCCGACCTGTGACCAACTGCTAAGTTTTCCAAATTTGCTGACATATTGAGAGCAGGACTTTCACAACATCATCCTTCAGGATTTGAAATAGCTGAACTGGAATTCCATCACCTCCACTAGCTTTGTTCATAGTAATGCTTCCTCTGGCCCACTTGACTTCACATTCCAGGATGTCTGGCTCTAGGTGAGTGACCACACCATTCTGGTTTTCCAGGCCATTAAGACCTTTTTTGTACAGTTCTTCTGTGTATTCTTGCCACCTCTTCCTAATCTCTTCTGCTTCTGTTAGGTCCTTGCCATGTCTGTCCTTTATTGAGCCCATCGTTGCATGAAATGTTCCCTTGGTATCTCCAGTTTTCTTGAGGAGATCTCTAGTCTCTCCCACCTGTTGTTTTCCTCTCTTTCTTTGCATTGTTCACTTAAGAAGGCTTTCTTACCTCTCCTTGCTTTTGTCTGGAACTCTGCATTCAGTTGGATATATACAGGGTAGAACATTAGGAGGCATATTTGTGAGTATAGTGTTTTGAGGAATGACATGTTATAGTGGACTTCAGGATGGTGTCAGGTCAATCACTTATTCATTCAGCAAATGTTGGTGCCAGGCACTGTGTTAAGGACAAGGTACATAGTAACAAACGTAGATGTTTTGTCTGCTTCCCAGGAGGTTCTGGTCAAGTGAGTTGCTAATTAATAATTAAAGTCCACATCTAAAACACAGTACCAAGAGTTCCTTGGTTGTTTAGTGGTTAGGATTCTGGGCTTTCGCTGCTGTTGTCCAGGTTCAATCCCTGGTCAAGGAACTGCGATTCCACAAGCCATGTGTCATGGTCAAAAGAAAACCAAAATAGAATAGCAGCAACAAAAAAGGGTACCTTCAAATCTGATAGTTTGACTTCTGAAGCAGTAGAAATATTCAGGGTTAGTCCAAAATTTCAGATTTCCCTGTATATGTTTCTTTTAGAAACATTGATTAGGACTACATCCTGTAGCCTTGAGAGAATCCCATTTTAACGTATCATAGTTCTTTTCTACCTCTAGGAGAGGTGCGCATGCTTGAATTTGTCAGGGTTGTACACTCATTTCTTCACTCAGCAAGTATTTCTTGAGCACATACTATGAACCGGGCACTGGCTATACACTGATCAGTAGAAAGGATATGGTAGTATCATCCATATTTCTGTATCTTTGAGACTCTAGTGAGCATACTGATATTGACCTGTGTTTATCACACTGTCGGTCTCTCTAGCTGCCTTTGAATCATGGCTATAGTTACTTTTTATGTGGGCCATGACCTGTTTATCTAAATCAGTGCAGTGGATGATAATTTGTAGAGTTAGCCTCTTCCATTCGGAATCTTGCTCCTAAACTTCTCCCTTTAAGGTAATAGTAAGAGGAGGGTTGACCAGAGACTGTCAGGGTGATTTTTAATTTGAATTTTAGACTGTTGCACAGGTGGCGCTTTGTTGTTCAGTCACTGAGTCTTGTCCGACTCTCTGTGACTCCGTGCACCGCAGCACACCGGGCTTCCCTGTCCCTCACAGGTGGCGCTAGTGGTCAAGGATCTGCCTGTCATTGCAGGAGACGAGAGAGATGCAGACTGGATCCCGGGGTTGGGAAGATGCCCTAGAGGAGGAAATGGCAGACCACTCCAGTATTCTTGCCTGGAAAATTCCATGGACAGAGGTTCCTGATGGGCTGCAGTCCATGGGGTTGCAGAGAGTCGGACACACGCACACATCTCACACATTACATCAGAATATGTTTTTCAGAAAAGTAATGTTTTCAGCAAGATATTGGGTGAGATTTAATATCCACTAAAGAGAGTCATTAGGTTTAGAGAATGATCGATATGGAATAATAACCTTTGTACACTGAAGTGTTAAGTAATATTCCAGACAGGTTTTTAAAACTTAAAAGTATAGTTTTTCTACGTATAGAAGCAATTTATTATTCTGAAGACTTCTTGGAATGCCTCAGTTGTAAGAATTCTTAAACTAGTAAAAGATAGAGTTTTAAAGCTAAGGCATTTTGTAGTCTTTCAAGATATAAATGTTTTTGTAAAAGAAATAATGATTTTTCTTTCTAGTTTGTCAGACATAATTAAAAAAACAAATAGTATCCTCAGCTTGTGTAACATCTAGTTTAGGGTGTTGGCTCAGTAAAAAATTAGCTCAGTTACTTACATTGGATTTTTTTTCTTGGTATGAAACAGCGACCATAGCCAGAAGCCGTTTGGGGTCTGTGATTCAGGACAGAAGCTAGTTTTCCTTTAAGGATAGATGGTTTAATATCAGTCAAGATATGTAGCTGGAAATGGTTAATTTAGTTATAATTAGCCTGTGAATCACTGTTTCTTGCAATTTGTAGTGTAGGTTTGTGAACATTTCCTCACCCTCCGCACCAGGCACAGGGGTGGAAAAGCTGTAAAAGCTCCAAGGTTTTAGATTTCATCCAGGCTTTGCAGCACTTGGTAAAAGGACCCGCCTTCTGCTGCAGCCAAAAGCGTTCCTGCTGCCACTGGCTAGTTACCTGAGTGTGTGGACTCCTATGTTTACTTTATCAGATGTATTCAACAGCAAGACCCCAAAGAGGAACGACTCTAGGGCAGTAATTTATTCAATAAATATGGTTGAGCTTCTACTGTATTCCAGGCAGGGTTCTAGAGTTACAGCAGCGATCTCTGCCCCCTTGGGGAGACAATAAGTAAAAATATGTGTATTATTAGAAGGCGAAAGAACCTATAGAGTCAGGGAAAATCTCAATGAAAAGTGACTTTTTTACTCATTAAGTGTTTCTTGAGCCCATACTGTGATCCGGCACTGGGTATACACTGATTAATAAAAAAAGATATAGTAGTATCATTCATATTTGTGTATCTTTGGAACTCTAGTGATCATACTGATACTGATCTGTGTTTATTATCCTTTCTGTCTGTCTAGCTGCCTTTGAATCATAGCTGTAGTTACTTCCCATATCGGCCGTGACCCTGTTTATCTAAATCAGTGCAGTGCATGGTAATTTGTAGAGTTAGCCTCTTCTGCATCTGGAAGAATCTTGCTCCTAAATGTCTCCTCTTAAGGTAATGCCTTAAGGCTTTGAATGAATATCTGAAAGATTGTAGGGAGCCAGCCAAGCCATTTGGGGGTTAGGGTTGTTTTTTTCAGGCAGCTAGAATAGCAAGTATGAGAATATGCCTGGTGTTTGAGGAATAGCAAGGAGGCCGGTTTAGCAAAGGTGTAGATAGAGATACAAGGGCAGAAGCAGAGAGACCAGTTAGGAGGCTACTGCAATGATCTAGGCAAGAGGTGATGTAGCTTGGGCCAGGATGGTAGAGTGGGGATGAGGAAAGTGCTCAGTTATTTTGAGCATCATATACTGATATAAGGTATATTTGAGTTGGCGCCAGTAGGAGTTGCTAGTGAATTGGATATGAAGTGAACGAAATGAGGAAGACGCTGAGGTTGAGCAACTAGAAGGACTGGAGTTGCCAGTAATTTCTCAATTAATGGTGAAGAATGCAGGAGACTCTGGTTGGTGGGGGAGGTGGGACAGGGCAGAGGTCAACTGCACAATTCGATGTAGAAGCCAGAGTTCAGAGGAGCTGAGCCTGGAGACATAACTTTGGGACCAATTTTGAGAGCACATAGACATAAATTCTGTTTAGTTCATTACCTAAGTCGTGTCTGACTCTGCAACCCCATGAATCACAGCATGCCTGGCCTCCCTGTCCATCACCAACTGCCAGAGTCTACTCAAACCCATGTCCATTGAGCCGGTGATGCCATCCAACCATCTCATCCTCTGTCATCCCCTTCTCCTCCTGCCCTCAATCTTTCCCAGCATCAGGGTCTTTTCAGATGAGTCAGCTCTTCCCATCAGGTGACCAAAGTATTGGAGTTTCAGCATCAACCTTGTTCCTTCCAATGAACACCCAGGACTGATCTCCTTTAGGATGGACTGGTTGGATCTCCTTGCAGTCCAAGGGACTCTCAAGAGTCTTTTCCAACACCACAGTTCAAAAGCATCAATTCTTCGGTGCTCAGCTTTCTTTATAGTCCAACGCTCACATCCATACATGACCACTGGAAAAACCATAGCCTTGACTAGATGGACCTTTGTTGACAAAGTAATGTCTCTGCTTTTTAATACGCTGTCTAGGTTGGTCATACCTTTCCTTCTATGGAGTAAGCGTCTTTTAATTTCATGGCTGCAGTCACCATCTGCAGTGATTTTGGAGCCCCGAAAAATAAAGTCAGCCACTGTTTCCACTGTTTCCCCATCCATTTGCCATGAAGTGATGGAACTGGATGCCGTGATCTTAGTTTTCTGAATAAGCCAACTTTTTCACTCTCCTGCTTTCACTTTCATCAAGAGGCCCTGTAGTTCTTTACTTTCTGCCATAAGGGTGGTGTCATCTGCATATCTGAGGCTATTGATATTTCTCCTGGCAATCTTGATTCCAGCTTGTGCTTCCTTCAGCCCAGCGTTTCTCATGATGTACTCTGCATATGAGTTAAATAAGCAGGGTGACAGTATACAGCCTTGACATACTCATTTTGCTGTTTGGAACCAGTCTGTTGTTCCATGTCCAGTTCTAACTGTTGCTTCCTGACCAGCATACAGGTTTCTCAAGAGGCAGGTCAGGTGGTCTGATAATCCCATCTCTTTCAGAATTTTCCACAGTTTATTGTGATCCACACAGTCAAAGGCTTTGGCATAGTCAATAAAGCAGAAATAGGTGTTTTTCTGGAACTCTTGCCTTTTTGATGATCCAGCGCATATTGGCAATATGATCTCTGGTTCCTGTGCCTTTTCTAAAACCAGCTTGAATATCTGGAAGTTCATGGTTCACGTATTGCTGAAGCCTGGCTTGGAGAATTTTGAGCAGTTCTGTTAGCGCATAGACATTATTTAAAGCCATTATATTTAATGAGATTAAAGAAAAAAGTTTAGATAGAGAAAAAGAGAAGAGGCCTAAGGAGTGAGCGGTCTGGAAGATAGGAACTGAAATGGTGACGTTGGAGCTGGTGATAGGAACTGAATGGTGACAGAAATTATAATTAATTGAGGGCTTATTCTTTGTTGAACAATGTGCAAGGTGCTTTTATATGCTTTTCCAGTTCCCAGAATTGTCCACATCTGATAGATGAGAGAACCGAGGTTTGCCCACAAGTCTCACGCTGGTAAGTGAGAGAGCTGGGATCCAGACCCAGGCGGGCTTCATTGTGCAGCTTTCTGTGCTTCCTTGCTGAGCCACCCTGTATTGCCAGCGTGTGGAGACTTAGGAGGGACGGCTTGACATCTGAGAGTGGGTGGTAGGGAACAACACTTGGAAAACTCAGATCTACAGGTGCTCAAGGTGGGGGGAGCCCGACTGACTCTTGACAACTTACTTCCAAATAATTTATACCACATATGATAATATACATGTTTCAGTGCCATTCTCCCAAACCACCCCGCCCACGCCCTCTCCCACTGAGTCCAAAAGACTGTTCTCTACATCTGTGTCTCTTCTGCTGTCTCGCATACAGGGTTATCATTACCATCTTTCTAAATTCCATATATATGTGTTAGTATACTGTATTGGTGTTTTTCTTTCTGGCTTACTTCACTCTGTATAATAGGCTCCAGTTTCATCCACCTCATTAGAACTGATTCAAATGTATTTTTTTAATGGCTGAGTAATATTCCATTGGGTATATGTACCACAGCTTTCTTGTCCATTTGTCTGCTGATAGACAGCTAGGTTGCTTCCATGTCCCAGCTATTATTAAAAACATATATATTATCATATGTGAAACAAATTGCCAGTTCAGGATGGGGAACACATGTACACTCATGGCGGGTTCATGTCAATGTATGGCAAAGCCACTACAATATTGTAAAGTAATTAGCCTCCAATTAAAAGAAACAAATTTATATTAAAAATAAATTAATTTAAAAAAATTTATGCCAAACGTTTTTTAGTACTCTCATCTGTTGAAAACTATTTGTTAAATTACACGTCTATGGATTTAAGAGCACATATGTATGTGTATATATAAATATTTAATCCTTCCTCACAGATATACTTTTGACTGCTAGCTTATCATGAAGTTACTTAAGTTTTACTCCCAGATTCTTTTTCTCTCTGTGTCTTCTTCCTGTGTCCCAGACAGTTGTCTTTTAATTAGTTCATAATCTCTTCCTTTACTGGGGAATTTACTTTTTAATCTTAGATCTCTGTCTTCTTCATTTCCAGATCCTCTCTTCCCACAAAACTGGAGGCTGCAGCTGTATTGAGACCCCTTGAGTTTCTTTAACCTTAATGATAGGATCTTCTTTACAACTCCTCCTAATTAACCCTTAGGCTGAAGGGCAGCTGAACTAAGAATGGAAACCACATTCCTAGTCTAGGAGTTTTTGAGTTCCTGCTGTGTGCTAGGTGTGGGGCATGCTAAGTCACTTCAGTTGTGTGCCACTCTTTGTGACCCTATGGACTGTAGCCCACCAGGCTCCTCTCTCCTTGGGATTCTCCAGGCAAAAATACTGGAGTGGGTTGCCATGCCCTACCTCCAGGGGATCTTCCCGACCCAGGGATCGAACCCAAGTCTCTCAGGTTTCCTGCATTGGCAGGCAGGCTCTTTACCACTAGTGCCACCTGGGAAGCCCATGCTAGGTACTTGGGTACAAAGGAGAAGACCTGGGACAGCCACTGTTTAGAAATATGCAAGACTAGGGAGATAAATCAGCAAAGGAAAAGGAGCAGCCAGTCAAGTGAAGGAAGCTCTTCAAGAAAGAGAAAGTGGCTGTGTCCAAAAGCTACTTAGAGGCCAAGTTGAGGTGAGTTCCAAGAATGGCCATTGGATTGGATGACCTTGTCAAGAGCAGTTTCAGTACAGTGATAACAAAGGGATAAAAGCCTTATTGTGTGTGGTAGTCGCTCAGTCGTGTCCGACTCCTTGTGACCCCAGGGACTGTAGCCTGCCAGGCTCCTCTGTCCATGGGATTTCCCAGGCAAGAATACTGGAGTGGGTTGCCATTTCCTTCTCCAGGGATCTTCCCAACCTGGGCATTCAACCCGGGTCTCCCGCACTGTGGGCTGAGAGGTAAGGAAATAGAAGCATTGAGTATTTGCTTGCTCAGAAGTCTTTCAGAGCAGAAGTATGCTATAAAGGAAAGCAAAGAAAGGGGTAGCACCTGGAGGCAGCATTGGGGACTGAGGAGCCAACAGATGTTTGTAGGGTGGGAAACATTCACAGGCTTATGAGACTGGTGGTTAGAGTGGGCACACTGAAGAGGTCGTGATGGTGGCGGGACCTTTGAGGGTCAGGCGGGAGTGGGAGCAGTGAAGCAACAGAGACTGGCCTGTTGGATCAGAGCAGAGACAGTTCTTCCATTCTAACAAGAGGGAAGGCAGAACAGATGGGTATAGATGCAAGTCGGATGGTGGATTTGATGATGAAAAGATGAAGAAACAGGCTTAGTAACTTGCCTAAGATGACACAGCTAGTAAGTGGCAGAGTCAGGATTAAAAAAAAAAAGCACAGCCTGTGCTTTTAACCTGTGAGTGCTCCTGCCCTCTGCCTTGATAGAATCTAGCCTGTGCCCAATGGATGTGACCTTATCAACTCATTGAGCCTGGGAGTACCTCCTGTGTGAGCCAGTATAGAGCTTCATTGGAGATTGGACATGACCCTTGCCCTCAGGCTTTCAGTGTAATAAAAGGAGATAAACAAGTATAATAAGGTAACAGGTAAGATGAGAGGGATGTTTGCCTGGTGCTCTGAAAAATAGCAAGAACTATGGGAATCCCGAGAGTGTTCTTGGGGTAGAGTCTTAGAAAGTGAGGAGAAGTTGATCATCAGGCTGGAGGAACCTTGTGGACAGTTACAGAGAGATTGTGGAAAGTTAGGGTGATTACTTTTTCTTCCTAGGTTTTTTTTTTTTTTTTTTTTTTTAAGCCGTCTCCTCCCTTTTGTTCCTTTGCCTTTTCTATGCTTTGTGTCTCTTCTCTCATCCTCTAAATCCTGCTACCCCACCCTCACTTCTAGTGTCATGCTCACAGAATTTCTGTCGACAGAGGGACATTGTAGCTGATCACCCACCCTCTGTGTGTGTGTTAGTTGTTTAGTCGTGTCCAACTCTTTGCGACCCCATGGACTGTAGCCCACAAGGCTCTTCTGTCTGAAAGGAAAAGGAGTTTCAAGGAAAACAGAACATGGATTTTTAAAACTGAAGCAATCAAGGATGTCATTGGGGCCAACTGCCTCATTTTATAAAGGGGTAGGTTGAGTCCCAGAGAGAATAAGTGGTTTATCCAAGAGTTCAGTTCAGTTGCTCAGTCGTTTCCAGGCAAGTTGCTGCAGTGTTCTCCGGGCAAGAATACTGGAATGGTTTGCCGTTCCCTTTTCCAGGTCATCTTCCCAACCCAGGGACTGAACCCAGGTCTCCCAAGTTGCAGGCAGATTGTTTACTGTCTAAGCCACTAGGGAAGCCCTCAGTAACAACAAGCATCACGCAGAGTGCTGCTCTAGGCTTTTGAAAAGAGCCTGTGGAATGTGACTGTTGCATCAAATGGAAGGGAGGATAACTATCTATAAGACTGTATTTCACCAGTAGGACTGGAATTGAGAAAAATGGGAAAGTTATTCTCCTCATCCCCTTGGGCTACATTTCTTTGCACACAGATTTATCACATGAGAAGAGCAATCCATTCACAACTTTTGATTAGTTCTGGGTCATTGTAGTGAGGTAAAGCTGAGACAGTTTACATTTTTATGCAAACTGTATCTTTAAAGTCCTAAAGGCAGTAGAGCTTGGAAAGAGGGAGTAAGGATGGGAGAAGGGAGCCCTTTTATTATAACCAGCTATTCACTCTTCACTCATCCACAGATCATTTCTTTTTACCTTCATGTAACTAGTAGTCATGTCACTTGCAATTTATCCTCTTTTATTTATTCTCCTGGTTGATTTACTAGGCCTATTTCTCATCATGCTAGCTTTATGGAAGACTTGAAGTTGCTAAAAGGAACTTTTCCATTTCCATAACAGGGAAAGATAAATCTTTACTTTTCACTTTTGCTTAGAAATAAGTAAGATCACAGAAGTTTAGATTTAAAGTGGCAGAGAAATTATTAACTTCCTCATTTTACACATAAGAAAACTGACAGCCAGAGAGATTAAGCATAGCTATAAACTGGTTATTAGCCAAAATTGAACTTCTGGAAGCTAGCTGCCCTAATTCCTCATCTCATGCGCCCTCTTTTACACTGTCACTCTGCATAACTCATAGTCAAAGCTGTCCTCCTAAATGATGTCATCCTGTTGGTTTGTGAACAGAATCACAATCTTTATTGGGTTTAGGCAGGAGGTTTTAGATGATTGAGTCACAAGTACTGGACAGTCTTTCTGTTAGTGTGCTGGTGTGGGTGTTCGTTTCAGTTGGGTGTTGGGGGTCAATACTCAGGCAGGGTAAGAGTAAGCCAGGACTGAAGACAGAGAGCGGATGGCTTTGGTGCATGGGATGGAGTGTCTGCACTCACCTTGGCAGTGATAGAGTGTGAATTAGACCATGATAGAGTGTGCTTGTTTGCTTACTCGGTTCAAGGGAAATGAAAATTTTCCTATGTTTTTGAGATACTCCTCTTAGTCTAGTGCCACAAAGTCACACAGATCTGGGTTTAAATTATGGCCCCTCCTTCTACTGGTTTCTGTGATCTTGGACAGGTTTTTCAAAATCTCAGAGATTCTTTATCTGTAGTAAAATAAAAATAATACAATATCCTCCTTATAGTTAGTGAAGATCAAAGGATGTTTATGTCAGCTTCCTAGTCCTCATCCTGATCTTGGCCCATAAAACACACTTGACAGCATGGCAGCTGCCAGGGCTGTTGCGGCTACTGCAGAAGAACAAAAGAGCAAAAAACTTTGCATGAAAATCAGATTTAACAATCTAGAGGTTAATTCTGTTAGTATAGAATCCAAAGATGTATCACAGTACATTCAGTATTTCAGGAAAGGAAAAGGAGTTTCAAGGAAAACAGAACATGGATTTTTAAAACTGAAGCAATCAAGGATGTCACTGGGGCCAACTGCCTCATTTTATAAAGGGGTAGGTTGAGTCCCAGAGAGAATAAGTGGTTTATCCAAGAGTTCAGTTCAGTTGCTCAGTCATTTCTGACTCTTTGCAACCCCATGGACTGCAGCACGCCTGGCTTCCCTGTCCATCACCAACTCCTGGAGCTTACTCAGACTCATGTCCATTGAGTCAGTGATGCCATCTAACCATCTCATCCTCTGTCGTCCCCTTCTCCTCCCACCATCATTCTTTCCCAGCATCAAGGTATTTTCCAGTGAGTTAATTCTTCACATCAGATGGCCAAAATATTGGAGTTTCAGCTTCAGCATCAATTCTTCCAATGAATATTCAGGAGTGATTTCCTTTAGGATGGACTGGTTGGATCTCTTTGCAGTCCAAGGGACTCTCAAGGGTCTTCTCCAACACCACAGTTCAAAAGCATCTGTTCTTCGGCTTTCAGCTTTCTTTATAGTCCAACTCTCACATTCACACATGACTACTGGAAAAACCATAGCTTTGATTAGATGGACATTTGTTGGCAAAGTAATGTCTCTGCTTTTAATATGCTGTCTAGGTTGGTCATAAATTTTCTTCCAGGGGGCAAGAGTCTTTTAATTTCATGGCTACAGTCACCATCTGCAGTGATTTTGGAGCTCAAAAAAGTAAAGTCTCTCACTGTTTCCATTGTTTCCCCATCTATTTGCTATGAAGTGATGGGACCAGATGCCATGATCTTAGTTTTCTGAGTGTTAAGTTTTAAGCCAACTTTTTCACTCTCCTCTTTCACTTTCATCAAGAGGCTTTTTAGTTCTTCACTTTTTGCCGTAAGGGTGGTATCGTCTGCATATCTGAGGTTATTGGTATTTCTCCCAGCAATCTTGATTCCAGCTTGTACTTCATCCAGCCCAGCATTTCTCATGATATACTCTGCATGTAAGTAAAATAAGCAGGGTGACAATATACAGCCTTGACTACTCCTTATATGGAACCAGTTTGTTTATCCAAGAGTAAACATCTAATTATTGACAAAGCTTATAACCCTGGTCTCCTTAGGGTTCTTTATATTGTTTCACAAATAGGGTTTAGATAAAAGTTCAAGGACACTTAATAGATAACCATAGGTGAAAGTGTAATCTTACTAAAGACTCTCTTAGCATATCACTGTCTTTCTGAGAACCCTTCAGTGACCCTTCATTATTCATTAAATAAAAGAAGTGGCCTCAGTCCTTTCAGATCTGCCTGAACCTACCCCTCACGCATGATCCTTGTTACTTTTTCCACACGTGGTACCCTTCAAACTGTTCCCCCTTTCCTAGTTTCCCATGTGTGGAAAGCCTTTGGAAACCCTACTTTTACTTGAAAGCACAGCTCAAACACTACTGCTGTGAAACTGCAGTTGCCCCACCAGAGACTCTGCTTTTTGCCAGCACCATTTGTGTTTGTTACGGTGCTTTTCACCTCCAGTCATACTTTATAGTGTGTTGCTCCTGCATCATAAGAGAGACTAACTTCATCCTTTTCTCTTCCACAGTGCTTCACATAAAATAATCTGTTATTGGATGAATTCAAAATGGTGTTTTTATACCCACCTTTCTGATTTCCAGTCTCACTCTCCAGTTCCTAAGTATGCTACATGAATTAGGTGGAAAAGAGATTTAGGAGATGAATGAGTTTTTTGAAATATATAATTTATTTATTTGGTTGCACTGGTCTTTGTTGCGGAGAGCAGGGGCTTCTCTTCATTCCAGTGTGCAGGCCTCTCATTGCAGTGGCCCCTCTTGTTACAGAGCACAGGCTTTAGGCTCTTGGGCTTCAGTAGTTGCAGCGTGCAAGCTCACTAGTTGTGGCTTGAGGGCTCTAGAGCATAAGCCCAGTATCTGTGGCACACGGGCTTAATTGCTCTGTGGCCTGTGGGATCTCCCCAGATTAGGGACCGAACCCACATCCCCTGCATTGGTAGTAGATTCCTAACTACTGTGCCACCAGGGAAGTCCCAGAAGATGAATGGTTTTGATGCTTCTCTGGCATGTCAAGTGTCAAGGAAAATGTGAAAACATACATAACTGTATTCCTCTGGGGAAGAGTTTTTACACTATAAAATTACCCACACACCAAATCAGAATAAAAGATGTACTTTTTCTTCCTTGAGTGGGATAGCCAATGTGTCTGTGGACAGGAGCTTGAACAGCTTGTGATTTGAGTATACACTAATCGGTAACCTGAATCCCATAAAAGCAAAGCTCTCAAAGGCGGAAGAGTCCTGCCTCTAACTAAAGAGAAGGGTGTCCTGAAGAGTTTCAGATGTCCAAGGAGTAAAGCCAAACTCAGAGGACGGGCAGTGGAGGTCCAGTTTGCGCTGCACATGAAAGCATTTATTCATAGCCCTGATTGATTACTAAAGGATTAAAGAGGCAGATGAAAGTGTTACATGATCTTACCTTGGGCTGTTAGAGGGGGCTGTTTGTCTTTCACTCTGCTTTTTCTGCAAAGCCTTTAGAGCAGCAGAATGCTTCTGCCCTCAGCTCATAAAGCAGTCAAGCCAGTTTGACCAGCTTGAAGGAAACTGCCAACTCCAATCACGAGAACGCTAGTTACTAATTACCTTCAGGGCTCCGTGGGGAAAGCTAGAGCAGCTCACTGATTGGATCCTGAGATAGAAATTACTCCACATCTCTTCGTGCTCCAACCAGAGTAGCAAGGAGAGCATTTGAAGTGCTTTGGGAGACATTTTAAGAAGGACAGAGACCACCGTGGGCTACCCTGCACCTGTCCTCGTCTGAGCTCAACCCAGACCCATGGAAGAGAGAGAGAAAACGTGTGTCTTTGAGCACAATGAATATGTGTGAAACCCACGAGATGAAGAAAGAGAAAGAACTGCAGAAGAACGGGGACTGGCGTTCCAACCGGGAATATGAAGACTGCGGGAGTCTACAGAAAAGGGACCTTCCTGTGCTGAGTGGACTTTACAGAGAGGATGACTGGGATTCCAGACACCAAACCACAGGGCAGAATCGGCCCTACAGAAAAAGGCATTGTGGATACTGGGATTTTGAACAGAGTGAACCAAGTTATGTGGACGACGAGGAAGCAAAGGAAAGTAGAAAGGACTGTATGTACAACAGAAGTGTGACTCCAGGCTGTGGTGATTATAATGCAGAAAATGTAGATGGTGGGAATCCGAACTCCACGACTGAAGATGATTGGTTTACAGGAAGCCCAGTTGTAACCTGGAAAGTTGGAGAATGCTGGGAGACGAATGGCTATGTAAATCATCAGAATCTGAATCATAATCCTAAGAGCTCTAAAGATGCTGGACAGTGGACTGACTGCAAGAATTTGAACGATTCTGTGGGGAATTTTGGTCAGCCTCAAACCCAGCGTATAGACCACAGGAATCATAATTACAATCTTGAGGACTGTAAAGAAGCTAATTTTTATCATAGAGACCTCAGTGATTTAGATCATGTTCCTGAGAATTATACTAATGATCAGTCTGTGGACTTCCCAGACTTGCGTGGTGTCAGTGAAGGTAATGAATTTGTCAAATACTGTGACGGGGACAGGAATGTTTATCAAAATGATAAAATGGATCCCAAAACCGAGATTCATGCCGGGGATCAGAGTGGTTTTGATATGGAGAATAGAGGCTCTGATTCTCCATTTGCAAACTGTGAATATAAATTTCAGAATTACAGAGGAGCAGATTCTCTCCACCAGAGGAAGACGTTAGAATGTAATGACATCGACAGACCAGGAATGGTGGCACCTGGGAGCAGAGGGGTCTTCCCAGAGGGTCCAAGAAATCAGTGGACAAGGGGGAACCAAGGAGAACATCATGGTGGCGTTCCTCGGGGCACTTCATTAGAGAAGAATACCTGGCATGTAGAGGAAGAGAGAAGATTAAATGGCTCAGAAGCTTGGAAGAGGAATAGCTGCTTCCGCCGCACAGCACCAAGCACCCTGAGACGCTCGGAATTCGTGCAGAACAGGAGGAGAGCCGAAGGTAGGAACTCAGACAGGCTTCTCAGAGGATAAGACCTGGGAATAAATAAAAGGGATAGTTCTTCTAGGTACCGGGAACATTTGTAAGCTTAAGGAAACTGGCCCCAAATTTTTAATAAGTGTATCCTGAATGAGAACAGCCAAGAGCATGCCTAGGGCTGTAAATTTGCAAGGTGGCTTTCAAAACCAGGCTGCTTTCATGGGAACTCTCCTTTACCTTAGTTGGTTTTTGTCAGGGGCTGTAATCCAAAGATCTTTCCATTTTTACTTTAGTATCCTTTGTTTATCTTATGGAGCCCGGGCAAGCTTTTATCAGGGCACCGAGTGAAAATTTATTTTCCTGGCCTGTTCTCTCTCTCAATCCCTGCACTTCTTTAGACATTAGGGGGAAGAAGACTTGTTTTACAGATGGTTCATTCGTTGACATTTAGGAATCTTAAGTGAATGGTGCACACCAAACCTCTTGTGGAAATGAGAAAAGTATGTTTTTAATGGTGCATTGTATATGTTAGCTATTCAGGTGAATTTGTCTCCCTGAACTCTAAGGTATCTGTAAAATGGGGATATTAAGGGTCTTTTATCATCAGAGGTTCTTTCTTTCTTGCCAGTTTGTCTTCTCCAGGTCTCTGAAATAAACCGTGTTTATTTTGTTTTGTTGTTGCAATTACTGGACTGCCTTTTAAATCTTCGGTTTTTTATGTGTGTTTTTTATGTCGGTTTTTATGTGCTCATGTCAGGCAGACTTTATGGTTTTGGCCAGTTTGGGAGAGTGCAGAACATGATGAGAGAAGAAAGATTAGAGTCAGAAAATGTGAACGATCTGGAAAATCCATCTCACACCTTCCTCCCAAGTGGAAGCTTTCTTGTCCAGGTCTCCTTCAGAATAGGCCCGGTGGTTGGAATTGTGGGGGAGCCGCTGAAAAGCTAAGTCCCAAAAAAAAAAAAAAAAAAAAAAAAAAAAAAAAGCTAAGTCCCTTTTGTGATCCTGGAACTGCTGGTGGTTTATCCAGGAGTCTTTCATCACAGACTTAACTTGAATTTCCAGGGTGCTGTTTTGGACAAAGCAGGCTCTCTACCTGCGTTTGTAAAGATAAAGAATGAAACCAAACTCGGCTTTAGTTGGGAGGCTGAGATATTAAGCAGCTAGCTATGTTTTCCTGGGTGCATTTTTACTTTGAAGTGATAGGAATTGGATGACTTCTACATTCTTTCCAGCTTAAAAAATGTCTGATTCTGTGATTCCTTAGGTTAGTTTTTTTGCGTCACTCCTTTTCCCTTCCCCCACAGCTGTGAACTTTGTTTCCTTTCGTTAGTTCCTTATTGTAGGAAGCCTCCTAACTGTTTATTGTTTCATTTAGGAGTCAAACTGTTCTCTCTTGAGTGTTGTAATGTGCCCAATGAGCTCTCTGAGACCAGCTCAGTTCCACCTGATAATATTTCCATTTTTATAACTTACTGTCTTTCTGTTTGAGGACTTAACTTTTGATAGTGTATTCACATTAACACTTCTTTACATACCTCTAATACCCTCCTTGACCTGTAACAATATCTTAGTCTGTCCCAGAGATCTTTTTGCTTTCTAACTTTGCTAGTGTTTCACAGCATAGGTGCCACTGCCCTTCCTGAAAGTTAGACAGTCACAACAGGTGCTTACAGAATGGAACACGTTTGATCTTCTGCCTTGAATTCATATCTCAGCTCCCCCATTTACTAGTAGTGTAGCTTTAGACAAATTATTGAACTTCTCTGAGCTTTGGATTCCTTATTTGTTAAAGGAAGATGATCATATCTGTCTCATATTTGTTAAATGAAGACGATCATATCTGTCTCATAGTGAGATAATATAAATAAAACATCACATGTCTAGAACATAGTAGGTGCTCATAAGTTGTGATTTCTTCATCTCTTATCCACCCACCACCCTTCCCCCTAACAAGTCCTCCCCCTCCCTGACTGTCACTGCATGGTCCCCTCCCTTCTGAGACCCAGATTGACCCCCCACTGGACAGACATCTGTCCTCGGACCCTGTGTTTACAGGTATAGTGCCCATCCCTTCCTCTCTCCCATCGTTCCCCACCCTCCACCTACTGCATCTGAGAAGCAAAGTGCTGTTCAGTGCCTGCTCCTTGACCACCTCCCAGGCTGCTGCTGCTAAGTCGCTTCAGTTGTGTCCGACTCTGTGTGACCCCATAGACGGCAGCCCATTAGGCTCTCCTGTCCCTGGGATTCTCCAGGCAAGAACACTGGAGTGGGTTGCCATTTCCTTCTCCAATGCATGAAAGTGAAAAGTGAAAATGAAGTCTCTCAGTAGTGTCCGACTCCTAGCGACCCCATGGACTGCAGCCTACCAGGCTCCTCCGCCCATGGGATTTTCCAGGCAAAAGTACTGGAGTGGGTTGCTATTACCTCCCAGGCTAGAAACCAAATTGTTCTGCCAGGATTTTTCCTTCCCCTGACCCATATTAACAGTTCATTCTGTGAAGGCCTTAAGCTTAGATTCTTGTTAGGGCAGGTCTGTTATGGTTTTGCCTTTAGTCCTAGGGGGTCTCCCCTCATCCCAGCAGGTGGGCCTTGCTCCTAAGGTGCAGCTCTGCTGAGGTTTCCAACTGGACGTGTTTATTGAACCTCCTAACTTGAAGGGACTCAGATTGCAAACTCCGTCTCAACTCACAGAGAGTTGTGAATGTCTGCTTGGCTCTTTGGCCTTCAGCTGCTGCTTTCTGCTGTGTTCCCTAGTCACATCACTTGCATGCACAGTTCAGGATTTGAAGGGAATTTCTGTATAGACTTTTGGGGCTATCCTCTTTGCAACTTCCTCTTTTTCAGGATTTCTTCCTTAATATCAAGTCACTTCAGAGTCCACGACCTTTGATTCTGTAGCCAAATAAGATTACCATTGGTTGCCTCTCAATTTTTGCTTTATTCCCCACATGCTAAAACACTAGGGATTCTCTCAGGGTGGGGGTAATGGGGTATCAGATAAACAAGGATCTTAATTAGTTTTCTTCCCATGTTTTGAGTTGTATCCTCTCTAGTTTCTGGCTGTTTTTGCTGGCTTTCCAACACATAGTTATTTTCACAAATATCTTGTCCAGAGTTGCTGCTAGTTTTCAGTAGGGAAGTTAGTACAATGTAAGCTACTCTATCATTACTAGACCAAAAGTCAACACTAGTATTTTACACTTGCCAAGAACATAACTGGGCTTCCTGGTAGCTCAGACAGTATAGAATCTGCCTGTAGTACAGGAGACCCAGGTTTGATCCCTAGGTTGGGAAGATCCCCTGGAGAAGGAACCCACTCCAGTATTCTTGCCTGGAGAATCCCATGGACAGAGGATCTTGTCGGGCCATAGTCCACAGAGTTGCAGAGTTGGGTGCAACTGAGTGACTAACACTTACTTAAGACCATAAATAGTTACAATGGGAAGGGGACCTAGTGTTCCAAATTCTATGTTAATTAGGTTAATTTAAGTGATACTAAGATACCCATATGAAGAACTCTTACAGAGAGAAATAGGAGGCTGAATTCAGATGCAAGTTAAGGCTAATGGTTCAAAGTTGGAAGGCTGTAACACAAAATCCTCTTATATTACTAGAAGGAACCTGACATTTCAGCAAGTCCACTATTTTCTACATGTGGGTGAATACCCATGGTTAAGTTTGAAATCTATTTAGTGGATTGCAACTAGCATTTTTTGAAAAATAAAATAGAAGTGAATAGAAAATTTCAAGTACATCTCATGTAGTAAAAGTATGTAGTACTTCTATATCACTTCTGTGTGTATATACCTATACATACATGGATTACATAAATGCATGTATGTATATACTGAACCACAATGCAAAATGTGAGTCACAGTATGAAAAAAAAAAAACCAAAACTTAGATCCAACCCACTCAGTTTTTAAAGGGAGAGACAAAGCTCAGAGAAATCGAACCGTGTGGCCAGGAGATCTCTGGATGCCCAGACCAGTGCTTTTACTGCAGCACCACAGTTGAAGCCAGAAATGTAGGCTTAGGTTCATTACGAGTAAATGAGCTTAGAAGAGCAGAAAAGTATTGTGTTAGGGGAGCCAGGGAGGAGGCTCCAAATGGAATGGGCTCAGCTGTGTTGCATGCTGCAGAGATATGAGAGGATGTGTTCTGAGGAAAGACTTTTCACTTGGTACCTGAGGTAAGGAACAGGAGCAACAGAGGCACAAGATGTATTACAGGAGTTTGGGAGGGAAGTGGCAATGAGGGATATGCAGTCATCTCCTAGTATCTGTATCTGCGGGGCGTTGGTTTCAACACCAACACCCTGCCCCACCCTCACACCCTTGCAGATACCAAAATCCACAGATACTCAAGTCACATATAAAATGGCATAGTATTTGCAGGTAATCTATGCACGTATATTTTAAATCATATACTTTAAATCATCTTAATTACTTAAAAATCTGTGCTGTGCTGTGCTTAGTCGTGTCTGACTCTTGCGACCCCATGGACTGTAGCCCTCCAGGCTCCTCTGTCCATGGGGATTCCCCAGGCAAGAATACTGGAGTGGATTGCCATGCCCTCCTCCAGGGGATCTTCCCAACCCAGGAATTGAACCCAGTTCTCCCACAGTGCAGGAGAATTCTTTACTGTCTGAGCCACTAGGTATCACCCACTTATAATACCTAATACCTTGTAAATGGTTGTAAATGCTGTGTAGACAGTTGGCAGTGGGGCAAATTCAAGTTTTGTGTTTTGGAACTTTCTGGAGTTTTAAGAATATTTTCATTCTGCAGTTGTTTGAATCCACAGATGCAGGACCCGTGGATATGGAGGGCATACTGTAAAAGAGATTCCTTAAAAGTTTGGACAGCAATTGCAGTGGAGCAAGAAAATCTTATTTTTTCCCCAAGGTAAAAACTGCTCAATTTGAAGGCACTTTTGCCAGTGTTATACAGAGAGTTAAGATTTTTTAGGACTCTCGTATAGTCAAGGTTTGTTTTCATTGCAGGAGTGTGAATACATATCTATAGCTACAATCTGTATTCAAGCTACTAGAATAAAATATCTGCCCATCAATCCAAGGCATTAGTTTTTTTCTTGATTCACTTCATATGCTGATTACAAGCAATGAGTATAAAGATGCCAAGAGGTCTCTGCCCTTCCAGAGAGCAGGGGCCTGCTCTTTAGAATTAACTGGGCAGTATGGGAAATAGATGGGGAAACAGTGAAAACAGTGTCAGACTTTATTTTTTTGGGCTCCAAAATCACTGCAGATGGTGACTGCAGCCATGAAATTAAAAGACACTTACTCCTTGGAAGAAAAGTAGGATCAACCTAGATAGCATATTCAAAAGCAGAGACATTACTTTGCCGACTAAGGTCCGCCTAGTCAAGGCTATGGTTTTTCCTGTGGCCATATATGGATGTGAGAGTTGGACTGAGAAGAAGGCTGAGCGCCGAAGAATTGATGCTTTTGAACTGTGGTGTTGGAGAAGACTCTTGAGAGTCCCTTGGACTGCAAGGAGATGCATCCAGTCCATTCTGAAGGAGATGAGCCCTGGGATTTCTTTGGAAGGAATGATGCTAAAGCTGAAACTCCAGTACTTTGGCCACCTCATGCGAGGAGTTGACTAATTGGAAAAGACTCTGATGCTGGGAGGGATTGGGGGCAGGAGGAGAAGGGGACGACCGAGGATGAGATGGCTGGATGGCATCACTGACTCGATGGACGTGAGTCTGAGTGAACTCTGGGAGTTGGTGATGGACAGGGAGGCTTGGCGTGCTGCGATTCATGGGGTCGCAAAGAGTCAGACACTACTGAGCGACTGAACTGAACTGAACAAAAGGTCAGCAGAATGAACCATGACATTTTATCATCAGCAGAAGTAATAGTAGTATCACTTTAAATTTACATGCTTTATAGTTTTCAGAGCCCTTTTTACAGCTTGGGCCTTCCCCCGTGGCTTGGTCAGTAAAGAGTCTGCCTGCAATATGGGAGACTTGGGTTTGATCCCTGGGTTGGGAAGATCCCCTGGAAAAGGAAATGGCAACCCACTCTGGTATTCTTGCCTGGAGAATTCCATGGACAGAGATGCCTGATGGGCTATAGTCCATGGGGTCACAAAGAGTCAGACACAACTGAGTACTGACTTTCACTTTACAGCTTTTTTTCTGATTTCATTCTGTTTTAACATGCATGAGCCATTCATGTACCTTTAACAAATGTACTGAGTACCGAACACTGTGCTATGTTGGAGAGAGACGACCTTAAGGCCCCTGGGGCAGGCTAAGGCTGTTGTTCTCATATAGGTGGACTGACGCCAGGTACCCTGTGGACCAGCTGCTCCCTTTCTCTGTATCTCTCTCTCACAGGCCATCTTTCCTCAAGACGTTTTTGCTCTTCTCTGGGCCTCTGCTTTAGTTTCTCTGACTTGAGACCGACACCTTCCTCTTACAGTTTCTACTCCTTTACTAGATTACACATAACCATAGTTGTCCATTGCTTCTGCCTTTGTTCTTTCTAATCTGCATGATAGTTCTTAATTCAGATTCCCTGGAGAGAATATAATTGGTTCAGCTTGAATTTTTTAGTTAGGCCACATTGTATGAACTGACTGTTCACTGATTAGGTACCCATCCATGATCCAGATGGCAGTGGTAAAGGCTAGGGTGGGGAATCAGCTAGTTTAAACCCTAGCTGTAGGGACTGTTGATAGTGCTGATTTGGTATGTGGAGGGCGCTGGAGGCAACAGGCTTTCTAAGGCTTGGCGAGCTCAGCCCTAGATTTGGAAATGGGTGGAGGTATCATTTGGTTGTCACAGTGGCAGGATGCAGAGGACTTATTGCGTTTTTGAGACAAGGACCAGGGACACTAAATGTCTTCAGGGAGTTCAGTCATTCAGTTGAGTCCAACTCTTTGTAACCCCATGGACTGTAGCACGCCAGGCCTCCCTGTCCATTACCCACTCCCAGAGTTTACCCAAACTCATGTCCATTGAGTTGGTGATGCCATCCAACCATCTCATCCTTTGTCGTCACCTTCTCCTCCTGCCCTCAATCTTTCCCAGCATCAGGGTCTTTTCAAATGAGTCAGTTCTTCGCATCAGGTGGCCAAAGTATTGGAGTTTCAGCTTCAACATCAGTCCTTCCAATGAACACCCAGGACTGATCTCCTTTAAGATTGACTGGTTTGATCCCCTGGCAGTCCAAGGGACTCTTGAGACTCTTTTCCAGCACCACAGTTGAAAAGCACCAATTCTTTGGCGGTTAGCCGTCTCTGGGGTCCAACTGTCACATCTGTACATGACTACTGGGAAAACCATAGCTTTGACTATACAGATCTTTGTTGGCAAAGTGATATCTCTGTTTTTTAATACACTGTCTAGATTTGTCATAGCTTTTCTTCCAAGGATCAGGCATCCTTTAATTTCATGGTTGCAGTCACTATCTGCAGTGATTTTGGAGTCCAAGAAAATAAAGTCTGTCACTGTTTCCATTGTTTCCCCATCTGTTTGCCATGAAGTAATGGGATCAGATGCCACAATCTTAGTTTTTGAATGTTGAATTTTAAGCCAGCTTTTTCACTCTCCTCCCGGAGTTGGTGATGTACTCAAACTCATGTCCGTCGAGTTGGTAATGCCATCCAACCATCTCATCTTCTGTCATCCCCTTCTCCTCCTGCCTTTAATCTCTCCCAGTGAGTTCTTCACATCAGGTGGCCAAAGTATTGGAGTTTCAGCCTTAGCATCAGTCCTTCCAAAGAACACCCAGGACTGATCTCCTTTAGAATGGACTGGTTGGATCTCCTTGCAGTCCAAGGGACTCTCAAGAGTCTTCTCCAACACCACAGTTCAGAAGCATCAATTCTTCAGTGCTCAGCTTTCTTTAGAGTCCAACTGTCACATCCATACATGAATACTGGAAAAACCATAGCTTTGACTAGACAGAGCTTTGTCTGTAAAGAGTGGTATCATTTTCATATTTGAGGTTGCTGATGTTTCTCCCAGCAATCTTAATTCCAGCTTGAGCTTCATCCAGCCCAGCATTTTGCATGTTGTATTCTGCACATAAGTTAAATAAACAGGGTGACAATATACAGCCTTGATTTACTCCTTTCCCAATTTGGAACCAGCCTGTTGTTTCATGTCCAATTCTAACTGTTTCTTCTTGACCTGTATACAGGTTTCTGAAGAGGCAGATAAGGTGGTCTGGTATGTCCCGTCTCTTTAAGAATTTTCCAGTTCGTTGTGATCCACACTTTCAAAGGCTTTAGTGTAGTCAGTGAAGCAGAAATAGATGTTTTTCTGAAATTCTCTTGCTTTTTCTGTCATCCACTAAATGTTGGCAATTTGATCTCTGATTTCTCTGTTTTTTCTAAGTCTAAGTCTACCTTGTACATCTGAAAATTCTTGGTTCATGTACTGTTGAAGCCTAGCTTGAAAGATTTTGAGCATTACCTTGCTAGCATGTGAAATGAGTGCAATTGTGTGGTAGTCTGAACATCCTTTGGCCTTGCCCTTCTTCTTTGTATGAAAACTGACATACATGATAGTATTATCAGAAATAGGTGAGTTTAGATGTGTAAATATTTAGAGTAGTGCAACAGAGCCTGGCACACAGTAAATGCTAAATAAACATAATCTGCTACTATCATCATCAATTACATTATTCCAGCACATAGATCCCATATTCCCTTTGAATGTGATTACACAGGTGTTTATTAACTAGTTTTTGTACTTAGCACTGTACCAAGCATTGGGGTATGCTGGGAAGGATACCCCCCCCTCATACCCCTCACCGCCATAGGCGTTTTTAGATAAGTTGAAAAGACAAAGTGTAAACATATGAATAATTAAATAAAGTACAGAAGTGTCTAACTTAGTAAATGCTGTGGACAATCAGAAGAGGAAAAGCTCAGTTTTTACTTGAGTGAATGGAATAGACTTTAGGAAGATGCTTGGATTTTAGCTAAAGCTTAAAGGAGTAGTGGGGTTGAGATAGGCAGAGAGAAGCAAGGAGAACATTTCTGGTTGGAGAAAGTCTATGAGCAAAGATGCAAAGTTGTCATGACAAAGAGGAATACAGTGTGGGGAAGAACTAGTGTATGGAAATCTTAGAAACCAAATGGGAGTTTGGGCCAGAGCCTGAGGAAGGTCAGAGCTGGCCCTGCACATGGTGATTCCCCCTCCGAGATGTGATCACTGACACTGATTGATGACGTCTCTGAGGACCAGAATGGCTATGGAAAGGGTGGGCATCTGAGAACTCCAGCCTAGGGGATGCCCACGGCACGAGGCCGGAGAAGGGAGCAATGTGGGGAGGGCAGAGGAAAACCGAAAGGCTTAGAGTAGGAGAGAATGGCCAGCACTTTCAAAGGCCCCAGGGAAGTCAAGGAGGATGCCGTGGACTTGCCGAGGTTATTGGTTGACGGAAATACAGTGATGACACAGAATTAATTAGGAAGAATTAATTCATTAATTAGAAATTAGGTGGGGGAAGAGGCCTGGAAGGAGGTCTTCTTGCATGAAGACCACTCTTTGAAGACCTTTCACACAGAGTGAAATAGAGGTGACTGTGACTGAGGGGGGCACAGAGTTGAACAAAGTTTCCTGTATTTACTTTTTAAAATCAGGCTGTACTGACAGGCTGATTAAGATAGGTAGGTAGGATGCAAAGAAGAGGGAAAGAGAAAATATGTGGAGGTGAAAGGAAATGCATATAGGGCCATGCTTTGTCAAGGGTTGGGAGATCGTCGAAGTTTTAGACAAGGTAAGGCAGTCCTGCCTTCTGGGATTATGAGTTGGCATTCTTACATGAGCCAGACTGTCTGCTTTCTCCACGAACCGTTCAGTAGTTCAGTCGTGTCCAACTCTTTGCTACCCCGTGGACTTCAGCATGCCAGGCTTCCCCGTCCATCACCCACTCCTGGAGTTTATTCAACTACGAACCGTTACCTACATTATTTTTAGAAAATATTTCATCAGCAATAAATGGGAATATTGGTCTGGGGAGGTTCCAGGCTTCTGTAAAAGCAAAAAGAAAACCAGGAAAGGCAAGAAATTGAGACTGGATAGGAAGAGGCACTCTTCTTGGGCATCATATTTCTTGCGGTCCTGAGGATGTTGAAGTGGGCACAGGAGAGGGGGTGAATCCAGTTGGCTCACTGGCAGTGCCATGGCAGGGCCAGCCTTCAAAGGAATGTCGTGCTGGGGGCTCAGAAACTTGACGCTCCCACCCGGACACCACAGTTTTCCAATATTTCCTGAGAAACCAGAAAGTGCCCAGGCTGTCAAGTAAGAGGAATGTGGCAGTTCAACTCAGAGTCATTTCTGGTGGGAAGAAACACATTTGTGTACCTGGCCCCACAGCAGAGGGCAGGGCTAGATTCTTGGTCACAGAAGTCATTCCATGGTATCAGGAAAATCCTTTCTTCAAATCATAAGCTGAGAGAAGGCAAACAGATAAAACATATCTCATTTCATTGAATCTAAAACCCTCTGTTGTAAGACACTAAATAATTGTATGTAACATTAGAAAGACTACTTCTAATTGGAAGACTGATTAACATGCTATTTACTGGAAAATACATCTCCATTTCTGAGATGTTAAAGTATGAAAAAATATGTATCTTAGAGTCTACCGAGATATGGAGATGCTTCCACTTCCCATTGATCTAGAATTCCTCCTGTCCTTTCCTCAGTGCTTTGAAGATCTGGAATTCAGTTTCCTCTGCTCTTCAGCCCCTACCTCTCAGGGGAAGATTGAAACCTAACTTACCCTAACATCATAGTTGTGGCAGCTCATTGGTTAAGACAAACAAAAGCTAGGATATTTAATGACTTTTTAAAACTTGAGTAGTGTTTTCCGTCATAATCACAGCAGAGTAATACTTGTTGTTTTTGTTGTTGTTTAGTCGCCAAGTCACGTCCGACTCTTTGCAACCCTATGGACTGTAGCCCACCAGGCTCCTCTGTCCGTGAGATTTCCTTGGCAAGAATACTGGAATGTTTTGCTGTTTCCTTCTCCAGGGGATCTTCCTGACCAGTCAGGGACTGTACCATGTCTCCTGCATCTCCTGCATCAGCAGGCGGATTCTTTACCACTGAGCAACCAGGGAAGCCCAGAGCAGTACCTAGGGTGAATAATAATAGTTGCTGTCATCTGTTAAGTGCTGGTTGCTGTGCTGGTTAGTGTAGATTAGGTACATTAGACTCTTACATTAATGCTTAGTGTATAGTAAATACTCAGTGAATGTTTGCTATCCAATGAAATATACTCTATTTGAGGACACAGGACATGTATATCAAAAGATAGATAGTATTATTTTGTGTTGTTACTCAAGAAGTGAAGTTTAGAGTAAAGGGTAATCCGAAGACTAAAGAAGCCTTCATCTAGCTGGGCTTAAAGGACAGTAGTTGAGCTGAAAGGCACAGAGACAAACCTATTCCTTGTTAGGTTCAAGGAATAATAAACAAATATTTAAATTATGTTGTGCTAGGCTCCGTAATAGCAGCCTGTGCATGGGCCTCTAGGCTTGCGGACAGGAAGTGACTAACTTCTCAGGTTAGTCACTAAGTGACACACGAGCCACCCTCCTTGTGGAGCTAGTTGGAGAGTAGTGTTAGTTCTATCAGACCAAGAGGAGTAAGTGAAAACACAGAGTAGGAAAGCACAGAAGATTTTAGAGCCTGGAAGTAACCAAAGAGGACCAATGCTTTTGTTATGTACACCCGGAAACAACAACCCGAGAGGCTGTGTGACGTGTCAGGATACAGTGAAGGTTAGATTCTGGGTCTTTTGACTTGTAGTCTGAGTGCCTTACTTCCTATGCGTACTGCCCTCTCGGGATCTAGAAGCAGCTCCACGTATGTCCCTGGAAATGAAAGCCAAAAGAGATAAGAGTCACTGTTGGGGTGCCAAGAGCTCATTTTAGCCTGTACAGAATGAATGACTGGGGTCCAGGGAAAACCCAGTTTAATTTCCCTCATATTTAGGCTTTGTTTCTTCCCCCAAAGTTTCAGCTAGAAAATAAGATCGTACTGACTGATATCCTAGAGCCTAATCAGATTTTACTGTGAAAATATTGGATCACACTTGGAAAAATCCCTTATTTTGAAAGACTGGGTTCACTCCTATGAATTAATGTAGCAAAATACACGGTGCTTAAGTTCATTTTGTTTAATTGCTTTGTTTCATGAATTTATGTCTAAGACCACCTACTTTCTCCCTACTTTGTTTGCTGTTCTTGAGTATCAGACAGATGAAATGACTTGTCTGAAGCTGAAGAAAGCTGTGGAGGGCTTTCCAACTTTCTATACTTTGCCCCATCTTGGAGTACGCTGCTTGGTAGCTTTCTATTCAATATTCATCTTTTTTGTTATTAAAACTTTGTGCAGAATTATAACTCAGATCAACTAGTTTTTGTTTTGTTTTGTACACAGTCTTAAAAGATCCATAAAATGTTATGAGAACAAATGGAAAGGAGTAAAAGTAAACTAGCTAATAGAAGCAGGAGGTCTGGGTTTTACGGGGTAGGACAAAAATAACCGGAGGATCCTGTTAATGAACAACATTTGAGACTTCACTGTAGTGTTATTAATTATCAAAAATGGAAATACGATGTAGGAAACAGCCACACTCATATCGAAAAACCACGTAACCCGGAACAGGCCTTGACATTTGATGGAAAGCACCAGCTAGAGATGCTAGTTTTGAAGAGTTATTAGCTGTGTGGTGTCAGGCAAGTCATTTCATTGTTTAGTGCTCTCATTTAGAGCAATTATACCTTCCCTCAAGAGGCCTGGTAAGGAAAACATCAGATGTATGTCTGTTTAGAAAATAAAGTTTTTGTGTAGTTTTGTTGCCTGACTGTAATCAAAATTTGCTTATTAAACAGTGAAGGTTTATTTCTTCTTTTTTTTCTTTAACAAAAACTATCTTTGCCTTCTTGATTATTTCCTTCTGCTGCCTAAAGATTTGACAGTAGTAATAACTTCATAGTTTAAAGCACATCTCTCTCGGATTTGGTGTGTGTTCAAAAATGGTGTTTCAAAGAATCTAGTATTAATTTCACTATCGTTGCCACGTAAGAAATTGCAGACTCTTGTACTCTGGGCCCTTGACTCTTGTGTGCTCTTCTAAAGGATTGGGTAGGCTCTCGTAGAAGGAGGAAGAGGTGGGAAGCTTTGAGCTGGGTTTTCCGAGGTGGAAACCCTCCCAGCAGGGATTGTACTGGAGGCTACTTGCCAAAATAGTCAGGGCAGTCACTGAGCAAAAGGCCCAGGGGAAAGTTTTTTTAGTTACTGTTGAGATTGAAGTCCAAAATATAATAGATTCCTCCCTGAGGTCTGGTGATCCGGAAGAGTCTGTGAGTCCTGCAGAAAAGCCAGGGACCATAGTGCTGAAAGTTTAATGTTGGCCGGATAAGCCTTCTCCAAATATTCGTAAGTAGGTGCTGAAGGAAAAGAAGTGGTGGGGGCTGGGTGGGCTGGCTGGAGTGATGTGGGCACATGGAAAACCAGGATTTATGATTCTTCCTCTTGGCCTGCTGGGAATATAAGCAGACTTAACAAAAGTTGCTTCCTTTTGGAGTTTTGTAGACAGATTGCTAAGCAGGAGGTGGTTTTGCTTTTCTTATTAGACTAGCAAATTGTTGTTTCATCAGTGTTTTGTTACCAATTTTCTTCAGCACTTTAAAGGTATTAGGTCAGAAAAGAAATCTCAGATTATTGAAAAGTGAAGAAAATTTGAAAAGGATTAACAGGGTTATTGAGAGAGGACTAAGTAGTAGAATATTCTTATTCGTAGCAAGTATTCTTTTTTCCGCATTATTGTTCTTTGTTGTATTGATACTGAATGTTCACTAGAGTAAAAGTAGAAAATACAATAAGTTGAAAAGAAAGGAAAAAAGATCAGAATTCCTGTCCCCTTCAAGACTTTTCATTTTCAGATATGTGCATTGAAAATATTTTCCCCTTTTTAACAAAATGGCAATTCTTTCACAAACTCTTTTGTAGCCTTTTTCCATTTAGCAATGCACAGTAGGCAGTGTTCTGTATTAACGAATATAAATCTGTATCTCAATGGTTGTCATAGTACAATATTGATATTATGTAGATATGCCATAATTTATTTAACAGGCCCCTTTGGGGAGAAATTTTTGTTTCTAAATTTTCTTTATGCATTGATAAAGATCCCTTCACTTGCACATGATTTCTGCCCTAAATTATCTGGAATACTATTGAATATGTATTTGGCTTCCCTAGTGGCTCAGACAGTAAAGAATCTGCCTGCAGTGCAGGAGACCTAGGTTCAGTCCCTGGGTTGGGAAGATCCCCTGGAGAAGGGAAAGGCTACCCACTCCAGTATTCTGGCCTGGAGAATCCTGTGGATAGAGGAGCGTGGTGGGCACAGTCCATGGGATCACAAAGAGTTGAGACATAACTGAGGGGCTAAGCCAACAACAAATTGAATATTTACTTGTATAACACTGCTAGATTTGATTTTCTCTGAGGAATTATTTGCATTATACTGAGTGGTTTTTTTTTTTTTAATTTATTTATTTTTGGCTGCACTGGATCATCATTGCTTCATGGGCTTTCTCTGGTTGCGGTGAGCTCTTCATTGAATGCTTCATTGCTTGCTGCTCTGCACTGAAGTGCTTGGGCTTCTCATTGCAGTGGTTTCTCTTGTAGCAGAGCATAGGCTCAAGGCACATGGGCTTAGTTGCTCCACATGTGGAATCTTCCCAGATCAGGGATCAAACGCGTGTCCCCTGCATTGGCAGGCAGATTCTTATGTCCTCTGCCACCAGGGAAGTCCCCTGAGTAGGGTTTTACAGAGGTAATGATATGGACATACATATAGTATACATGCTTAAATGTGTAATTGTTCACAGTCGAAATGGTGGGTGGGTGACCTGTGGCTATACAAGAAGTTAAGTGTGCTTTAAAATCACAATTTTGTCATTAGCTACCAGGCAGTCACTAAAACCCACAAGTAGATTTCCAGGTCACAGTTGCCAAGATTGGCCTGCCCGGAAAAAGCGCTGGAGGCAGAGTAGCCATTGTAGCTCTGAAGCCCATGTGGGCTCTCATCCTCCGCATACTGGGCCAGTTACAAATTTCTCTTCGTGAATCAGTAAGATGGGGACGATATGAGGACTGTTATGAGGATTAAATAAACCAGTATTTGTAAAGTGCCTGAACAATGCTTGACATGCAGAGTGAATGTCACATAAATATTTGTTAAAATTTAAAGCCAAAAAGAGCTCCATTTGATGGTGGAAGGAAGCAGGAACCCTGGAGTTAGGCAATGGTGTCATCCTCGCAGTGGGACGGCTCTTCCCCAGAAATTCTTCTCTCAGCTTGCTTAAAATTTCACCCATAGAGATGAATCTTGGCTAGCATGACAGCTTGTCTTAAATTACTGGTAGTACATTACTACATTCTTAGGAAATTTAAAAAGTACTGATTGAGCTCAAGTCTCCATGAATCCTTCCGTCCCCAATCCCAGTTCCCTGTCTGAGGAGTTTAGTGTATTCTCCCTTGATACCTTTTTCTGTGCACTTACATATTATATGTGTGTGTGTGTGTGAAGTCACTCAGTTGTGTCCGACTCTTTGCGACCCTGTGGACTGCATCCCGCCAGACTCCTCTGTCCATGGGATTCTCCAGGCAAGAATACTGGAGTGGGTTGCCATTTCCTTCTCCAGGGGATCTTCCCAACCCAGGGATCGAACCTGGGTCTCCTGCGTTGCAGGCAGACGCTTTATCCTCTGAGCCACCAGGGAAGCCACCTATTATATGTGTGTATATGGAAATACGTAGAGGTTTTGGCATGTTTCTCACCTTTTTCTTTCTCCCTCTCCGTCTCTTCCTCCACCTTCTTTTTAAAAACAGAAGTGGCAGGTTGTTCTGCAACTTTCTTTTCCACGTTTCCTTTTGAAGTGTAAATGCTAGCAGTTCTTGCTGTCCTGGGACCAGCTAGGTGAGATCTGCATTCTGAAGGCTTTAGGATAAGGTACCTAGAAGTAGCAGGACGCTGGGGAAGGTGAGGGCTGTGCGGGGCCTGGGAGAGGGACTGCAGAAAAGAGGTCCTGAGCAGAAAGGTAGACCTCTTTACGCCTTTGCCTCTTATCATAAGACTTCTTCCCTGAAAAGAGTATCCAAAAACAACACATTAAAAGGGGTAGGAAAAGGAGATAACACTCTTGATTTAAAACTCCTGAAGCGAAATTGTGGCAGTTTTAGGACTAGGAAAGAAAAGCTAAGAGGGAAAAGGGGTTGAGTCAGAGCTGAGCTGGGCCCTCTCTTCTGCATCTCAGTCCAGGAAGCGGAGGATTCCAGCTCCATCCTTTAGAACAGGCCCTGTTGTGATAGCCTGGGGGATTCGGAACGATTCATATGTAAATATGGGAAAGCCTGGGGGAAATGCCTACCCTATTCAAAGGATTTTAGGGGGTTGTGGAGCATTCCAGAGCGCTGGGAAGATTCTATTCTGCCAGCCTGGCCTTAGACCCATGGGAACGCTTGCACCAGCATTTTGGTGCTGCAGGTATGTCCAGGGTTGCTGGAACCCCCACGAAAGCAGGTAAAACAGTTGGCCGCCTCGTTCAAGTGCCGCTTGGAACCTCGCCAGGAGCTGAGAGATTTTCCCCAGCAAAGAGCCAGCTTTCAGAGGCAAGGGAAGAGTGAGTGGCTGTTCTCTTTAACTCTGCTTTGGAATGTGGTGGGTAGAGCTGTGGGAAGCTGCTGGTTAACTGAATCGCTTCCTAGGAACTCTTCAGAATGAGCCTGGGACCGCGCACTAACCTCAGGGCATGAGGGTGTCTTGGGATTTTGCGGGGGGCAGGGGGGTTAATGAGACAAAAAGAAAAAAAAAAAAAACACCCATCCCTATTGGTTTTATCACAGTCGTAAGTTTGTGCTGCCAGCTCCAGCTCCTTAACACCTCCAGGGCTCGCCGAGGAGGAAAGTGGGACTAGTCTGCGGGTTTTGTTGTTAGCTGGTGCCGCTGGGCCTCAGTTTCCTCTGGAGTGCTTCCCCAGCCCCAGATTTTATTGTTCTTACAGAAAAGTGGAATTTTATGGTACCTGAACCATTTCTCCTTGGTGCGTTTTACCTTAACTTAGCGCAGATGGCGTCTTCTGGCCCATCGTGGGAAAAGGACTAGTTTGTGTTGAGTAAATTACCCTGTTTAATTTGCTCAGCATTTCTGCAAATGAGGATGTTGAGGCCCAGAGGTGAAAGTGGACTTTCTCAAGGCTCTCCAGTTAAATAATGGGGGAGTGTGAGTTTCACTGGCTCACGAGGGGTGGAGGGGAGCTAGGGGGCTCTCTCTCACTTGTTATTCAGTTGCTCTGTCGTGTCCGACCCTTTGTGACCCCAAGGACTGCAGCTCGCCAGGCTTCCCTGTCCTTCACCATCTCCCGGAGCTTGCTCAAACTCATGTCCATTGAATCAGTGATGTCATCCAGCCATCTCCTACTCTGTTGTTCCCTTCTCCTCCTGTCTTCAATCTTTCCCAGCATCAGGGTCTTTTCTAATGAGTTGGCTCTTCACATCAGGTGGCCAAGGTATTGGAGTTTCAGCTTCAGCATCGGTCCTTCCAAGGAGTATTCAGGGTTGATTTCCTTTAGGACTGACTGGTTGGATCTCCTTGCAGTCCAAGGGACTCTCAAGAGTCTTCTTCAACACCACAGTTCAATAGCATCAGTTCTTGGGGACTCAACCTTCGTTATGGTCCAACTTTCACATCCATACATGACTACTGGAAATACCATAGCTTTGACTATATGGACCTTTGTTGGCAAAGTAATTGTAGATCTTTTTCTCCCCCTTACTGTGTTTGGAATAATGGAATAACAGTTTTACATTTGGAGCCATTTCAAGCCAGATGTTCCTAGTTGGACCTAATCTTTGAGTGTTAATGTTTATGGGGGGCCGGAAGGTGAGTCGCATCTTCAGAAGCGCCTAGCATTTTATCAGGGGTGAAGTGAAAGTCACTCAGTCGTGTTCGACTCTTTGAGACCCCATGGACTTCTCCATGGAATTCTTCAGACCAGAATACTGGAGTGGGTAGCTGTTCCCTTGTCTAGGGGATCTTTCCAACCCAGGGATCCAACCGAGGTCTCCCGAATTTCAGGCAAATTCTTTATCATCTGAACCACCAGGGGGTGGTGCCCAGAAAACCACAGATTAGCAAAAACATCCAGGGATGTTTTTCTTTTTGTTTTTTAAAGTCTTTTCTACAGTTTATAAATCCACCTATAGGGCAAAAAATTTTTTGTGGTATTTTAAAAGAATTATTACCATTTCTTTCCCTTTTTAAATATAAATAAAAATCTGAGTCTCAGTTTAGGTTGCTGGGTTCAAATTGATGAGTGCTCTGGCATCTTATGCTTTCCTGTAGTATAATTAATAGAACTTTGAGCGACTTCACTTTCACTTTTGATTCCTGGGAGATAATAGCTTCAGGGGAATTTTTAAGATTCGAGGCAAATAAGCCCTGACCTTTTCTAGTTGAAATTCCAGGCAAGGGAGGAAGAATGATACAGGATTAAGTGGATTTAATTCAGGATTTGGATTTAAATATATTTAGATTCAAATCCCAGAACTGCTGTTTACTCACCACAGAGGCTGGAACAAATTGGTCGGTCTCTCAAAGCCTAGGTTTTCTTATCTGTTAAATGGGAATAATACTACTACTTTAGAGTTTTGGTGTGAATATTAAATGAGTACAGGGACATAACATATAAAGTGCCTGACACATGGTAGGAATTCAGTAAGTGTCCCTTTTGAGAGCTTTTTAGTCCTTTGTTGAAAATAAATTTCTCTGCTCAACTTGCTGCTTCTGGCAACTGTATTTGAGACTGAAATTCCATAGGTTTAAAATTGCAAATAAAATTTAAAATAAGGCCATTGAGAATTTTATGTCGACTACAATTAATTTAGTCATCATTTAACACTCTGAAGTAAGATTTGAAATTCTGCCCTTCATTCTATCCAAAACAGTAGTTCTAGAAAGAAAATTTCTAATTTTGTCTTCTTAAATTTTATCTTGAATAGTATCAAATTTATAGAAAATTGCAGTGGTATACAGATCTTTATTTGTATTTGCCAGTATTTAACATTTTGCCATTTTTTGTTTTCATTCTCTCACTTTCTCTACCCACACCCACACATGCACTTTTTTTCTTTACTATTTGAGACTAAGCTGCATATATTGTGCTCCTTGGTAAGCACAGTGTATAATATGGATATTTTCATACATGACCATAATAGATATGCCATTTCAGCAATTTTTTTAATTAAAATTTTTTATTCAATTTTAAACATTTTCAATTTACAGTTACTACCAAATACTGAATACATACCCTGTGTTGTGCAATACATCCTTGAGCCTATCCTGTACCCAATAGTTTGTACTTCCTATTCTCCAATCCTTACTTCATGCCTCCCTGCCCACACTGGTAACCGTTAGTTTGTTCTCTATATTTGTGAGCCTGCTTCTTTTTTTGTTTTAATCACTAGTTTGTTGTGTTGTTCAGATTCCATTATATAAGTGATATCCTATGGTATTTGTCTCTGTCTGACTTACTTCATTAGCATAATGCCCTCCAAGTCCATCCATGTTGCTGCAAATGGCAAATTTTGTCCTTTTTACGGCTGAGTAGTACTCCATTGTGTATATATGTGTGTGTATACCGCATCTTCTTTATCCATTTATCTGCTGATGGGAACTTAGGTTTCTTCCACGTCTTGGCTATGGAATATAATGCTGCTATGCTTTATTCCTAGGGTGCATGTATCTTTTTGAATTAGTGGGTTTCTTTTTTTTTTTTTCTTCAGATATATACCCAGGAGTAGAATTGCCGGGTCATGTGGTGGTTTTATTTTCAGTTTTCTGATAAACCTCCATACTCTTTTCTATAGTGACTGCACTAATTTACACTTCTACCAACAGTATAGGAGGGTTCCTTTTTTTCCACATCCTTGTCAACAGGTGTTAATTTCTGTTCTTTTCAATGATGGCCATTACGACAAGTGTGATGTGATCTCTCATTGTGGTTTTGATTTGTATATCCCTTATGCTTAGAGATGTTGAACATATTTTCCCATGGCTGTTGGCCATCTGCATTTCCTCTCTGGAAAAATGTCTATTCAGTTCTGCCCATTTTTAAATTGTTTTTTTTTTTTTAGTTGAGTTGTAGGAGCTATTTATATGTGTTGGATATTAATCCCTTTTGGTCATATCATTTGCAAATATTTTCTCCTTTCAATATATTTTCTTTTCATTTTGTTGGTGATTTCCTTTGCTGTGCAAAAGCTATTTGTTGTATTTGTTTATTTTTGCTTTTATTTACTTTAGGAGCCAGATCCAAAAATATATTGCTGCACTTTCAAAGAGTGTTCTGCCTATGTTTTCCTCTAAGAGTTTTATAGTATCTGATCTTACATTTAGATGTTTAATTCATTTTGAGTTATAGAGTGTGAGAGAATGTTCGAATTCCGTTCTTTTGCATGTAGCTGTCCATTTTAGGAAATTTTTAATTGGTTTACTCATGTACCCAATCTACAGTCTATATTCCAATTTCATCAGTTTGTCCTGTTAATGTCCTTTGTAACATTTTTTCCCTGAGATCAGGATTCAGTTCAGGATCACACATTGCCTTTACTTGTCATCTCTTCAGTTATCTTTAATTGGGGATTTGTCCTCAGGTTTCCTTTGTCTTTTATGACATGACATTTTGAAGGTTACAGATCCCTATGTTTGTGTGACATTTCCTCAAGATTCATTTCAGATTATGCTTTTTTGACTGGAATACCCCATAAGGGATATTGTGCTATTTCTAGACATGATATTTGGAAGCGCATGATGTCTGTTTCCTTAATTGGTAGTGTTAATTTTTATTAGTAGGTTTTGGTGTTACCCATTTGTCCACTGTAGAGTCACTTTTTCATTTTTGGAATAAGTAATGTATAGTAACTAGTTCAAAACTATGCAGATATCCTGATCATCATCAAGACCCTATCACTGACACTGGAATCATCCATTGATGGTTTGTGCCTGATGGCTGCAAAATACTGATTTTTTTTCCTAATTCTGTTATTTCTTATACATGTATATATATATGTATGATTTTATTTATTTGTGTATGGCTGTGCTGGGTCTTCATTACCTTGTGAAGGCTTTCTCTAGGTGGGGTGAGCAGGGGCTGTTCTTTGTTGTGGTGGGCAGGCTTCTCATTGTGATGGCTTCTTTTGTGGAGCTTAGGCTTTAGGCAACCCAGCTTTCAGCAGGTGCAGCACTCGGGGTTGGTAGTTGTGGCTAGCTGGCTCTAGAGCACAACCTCAGTAGTTGTGGTACACAGGCTTAGTTGCTTGGTGGCATGTGGGATCTTCCCAGACCAAGGATTGAACCCACGTCCCCTGCGTTGTCAGGACTCTTATCTAGTGCACCCCCGGGAAGTCCTCTTCTGTATCTATTAGCTGACATTCTACCATAAGAAAGAGCATTTCTCTTCTCCCCCATTTATTTAGGTATGTATATATTATTGATGAGAGTTCATGGGTTCTTATTTTAGTCAACAGATTACAATTCATTGCTGTGCTTAGTTATTTTGATACTCAAATTATACAGATTTGGCCAGTGGGAGCCCCTTCAATTTGTTTCCATGCCCTTTCAACACAGTCCCATCATTTTCTTCAGCATGTCCTTATTTTCTGCCATAAGAGGTTTCAGACTCATCTACCTTTCCCTTGTCTTGGAAAGAGCCATTTCTCCAAAGAACTCTGGTTTCTTTTACTGGAGAATGGGTTTTAGAAACCAGAATCTGAGTTAACCCTTTTTAAACATTAGAATTCCTAAATTCTTAGTGAAGGGGCAGTGGGGAAGGATTTTGAAGACTAAAATCTGCTGTGAAAGCTTAGTTTTGCATAAGTTTAATAGTTTGAACACTTGTGTTTTCACTTCTTAGATCTGGGTGAAAATATTCTTGTAATCCAACTCAGACTTCCTAGTATGTTTACTTACCAAAGTTGTCATTTTTTAAAGTGGATCTTAAGGAATTTGAAATAAACAACAGAGATTGCTTCATTGTTGAGATTTTCTCAGTTGTTTATGCTAGCATTTAATATCTATTTAAAATAAACAAATGCCATCTCATTTTATATATAAGATAATAGAGCTCTCATCATATACATCTAAGTAATAGGTATTTGTAAAAGCTAATGACAAAATGTGCGTTTGTTTTCAGTTTTAGATCATGTGGTGTGGCTACAGAGGTTTTTTTTTTTTTAATTGAAAATACTGTTAAAGAACTTCAAATTTATAGTACATTTGTATCTTCCAGGACATTTGAAGTAACAGAACTTGCTTGTGAGTCTTCACTATTGTTTTGATGGGGAAAAAGAAAGTGAAAGTAGTTCAGTCAAGTCTGACTCTTTGTGACCCCATGGACTATACAGTCCACGGAATTCTCCAGGCCAGAATACTGGAGTGGGTAGCCTTTCCGTTCTCCAGGGGATCTTCCCAACCCAGGGATTGAACCCAGGTCTCCCACACTGCAGGCAGATTCTTTACCAGCTGAGCCACAAGGGAAGCCAAAGAATACTGGAGAGGGTAGCTTATCCCTCCCCCAGGGGATCTTCCCTACCCAGAAATTGAACCAGGGTCTCCTGCATTGCAGGTGGATACTTTACCAACTGAGCTATCAGGGAAGCCCAAACAATTTTTAAATGTTTTATTATATACTAATGTTAATCTGCCATCACAGTAATTGGGTTAAGGTGGGCCATGCAGTCACCCAGATCTCAGACAGATAATTCCTACCTGGTTCTTGTCTTTCCTTTAGCTGGCATTGTTATGTTTCCATAATATTCTTTTTAACACGTGCTAGCTATATCAGTGTTCATAACTTCCAGCTTGGTATCTCTGCTGCTAAGTTCCTGAAACAGGTTTTATACCTAACTAAGTGAAAGCAGTTCTTTATAAAAACAGCACCTCCTTCAGCGTCTTTTGCAAGGTGTCTTTGGCCACTGGTTTGTCCTCATAAAAAGGGCCAGCTGCTTGTTTTTAGGACAGATTCTAAAAATGGAATCTCATGGATAGGAGAAGTTCTGTCTCCACGCTTGCTCAGCTCTTCATCTTCATGATTAGAATGGACTTGGGGATCAGATTTCCTGATGGTCAACAATCATGAGACCTTCGGTTCTCAAAGAATGTGCTCTTTTCAACTCAAACTGTTGCAGAGGCCTGCTTTCGTAGCTGCTGACCCGTTCTCTTGTTCCTTCTAGAAATGACGCTTCTCTCCTCCCAGTCTTCATCACTGATGGCCCCTTCTGGTTCTGTGTCCACTGAAAACCCAGAGCAAAGGATGCTAGAGAAGAGAGCCAAGGTGATAGAGGAACTTCTTCAGACGGAAAGAGACTACATCCGGGATCTGGAGATGTGTATTGAGCGGATCATGGTACCCCTGCAACTGGCACAGGTGGGAACTATGGGAGAGAGTGAGCTTCGCCATGAACATGGTTCTCCAGGCCTAAGGCTTAGGGTACGGGAGCCTTCACCACAAAGACTTATTGGGTTTGAAATAAAGGTTGTGACTGCTGCTCTTAATTCAAGGGCTCCAGTTGACATGTCATCAGCGTAAGCCTTCACCATCCTGTCACTTATCAAGTCCATTATTAACTTACTAACTTAAGTTACTGCAGTAACTCCTAGTTTCCAAACTGTTTCTGTGGCGAAAACAGTTCCAGTGAGTCTAGAGTTACCACTTTACACTTTACTAGGAAGCTGTGTAGTAATATTAATATAATGAAGTCTGGTGATGGTTTACCTGGCTGTAGCATCTGATTTACAGGTTTATTCTTATTAGTAAGAAACTCTTACTAATACGTGTATGCTGCCGCTGCTAAGTTGCTTCAGTCGTGTCCGACTCTGCGACCCCATAGACGGCAGCCCAGTATGCTAGACACTCTCTTAAATGCTGGAGATGAGGCAGGGAGGAAGGTTAACAGTATCCTGGGGATTTAGTCAGTCCTGTTGCTTGTTACTTGACCACCTGGGCTCAGCTTGGGTATGGACTCCTGGAGCAGTCACTCATAAGAACTCTAGGAAGTGGATGGTGCTATCAGATTTTGGGTCCTGGGTGGAATTTCTGTCTCAGTTATTACACAGTTACAGAAATCGGTTCTACAGTCATTTCACTATGGTAATGGGGATGGGGGAGCAGAAAGTAGTTGGATCAAGGACAAAGGTGACACTGAACGTGATGTTAGATGTTCCCATTCTGGAAACCTCATGACAGTCGTGAAGATAACCTTGAGCAATTTTTGTATCATCCTTGAAGAGATGTTCCTAATGTGAATGATATGCTATTAATTTTATTTCTATGCATCTTTGTTTTGTTTTCCTTTCTCAGATACCAAACATTGATTTTGAGGGACTTTTTGGAAATATGCAGATGGTGATTAAGGTCTCAAAACAATTATTGACTGATCTGGAAATCAGCGATAACATAGGTATGAGCCCCTGTTGTTATTTCAGAAACAGGTTTTTTTTTTTTTCTTTTGTAGGAGACAGAGGAGAAGAGCACTGGTATTTAATAGTTTTACTAGGAAAATGAAGTTTTAGTTACTTAGTTCCAAGGTTATTTGGTCTACTTTGTGGTGATATAGGATGCTTGCAATAGAAGAAATTTTTGTTGTTACATCGTGTGATATTTTTCAGATTGACAGTTGCAGTCTTTTAGTGGGTCATGAGATCATTTTAGGACCCAGTAACTCAGTGGGTTTATCTCACAGCTAAGGAACCAATCACATTTAGATAAACCCCAGTATTACAGTAGGCTGCTGGCAGATTCGTCCAACTTTGTGCAGGAAGAAGACATTGTCTTTGTTATTCTGGTCAGGAACAAACCTGCCATCTGCCTAGGAAGGGGAATCTGTCTCTATCCTCCAAGGCTTTCTGTTATACAAACATCCTTGGGAATACAGTCTGGAATAACTGTCCCAAATCATGTAGAAGTGCCATGGAGAATTGATCTTCAAAAGGTTGCCTTTCTTTATCTTTACTCTTATTAATAAAGAAATCTACTGAACTATTTCTTTAAAAAAATTAATACCCAGTATATATATATTTCCAATAAAATAGAAAATATCAGAATGCACTGTAAATAATAACTACAGTTTTTGAAATTTTTATTTCAGTTCTACATATGTGTCCACTGAGTCATGATTTAAAATGTGTTTATTCACGTGGGTCATTGTCAAAAATATTTGGAAAACAATTATCTGTTTCTTATAAACAAGGGAATTGTGTTAGTTATCTATTGCCATGAAACAAATTATACTAAAATTTAGTGCCTTAAAACAGAAACAGGTCACATTTCCTTTGGTTCAGGAATCTGGGAGTGGCTTAGCTAGGTGATTCTGGCTCTGGGTCTCTCATGAGGTTGAAGTCAAGCTGTTATCTGGGCCGCCAACATCTGGGGCTCAATCAAGGATCTGGTCCCAAAGGTCACTCAGATCCTCAGTCCTCAGTTCCTTGCCATGTAGTCCTCTTCACTTACATGACGGTGGCAGCTCACTTTCCCCAAACTGTGTGATCCAAGAGAGAGAGGAGGCTTGAGATGGGAGCCAGTGTCTTCTATAACCTGTTCTCAAATGTGACACACCATCGCTTCTGCCGTATTTTACTTGTCATACAGACCAACTCTGGTACCATGTGGGAGGGGACTTCCTGTCACTTTGGTATTTTATTAGAATCAAAGTGACAAGATGTTACCATAGTTCTAGCCATCCCACTCCACACATCACAACATCCAACAGAAGGAAAAAGCGACCCTGTGTCATTTAAGGATAAGCGGACCTTTCCAGAGTCCCCTCACTGGAATTCTACTTTCCACTGGCCAGAACTGGTCACATGCATATGCCTGCATAGATCACTAGAGAGGGGAATGGGCTCATGATGTTGACTTAAGCTAGGTGGTATTGACCTGACTCACCAGGGAGAGAAGTGGATATAAAAATAGTCGGGGCTCTGCCCTCCTGCAGAAAGGGGTGGTGGCTGTGGGATGGTAGGTGATAGTGCAGCTTGGTTAATGTTTCTCCAGGGTTTATTGTATTCCATACACCCTTTCAAGATATGTCGAGCTTGACTGCACTTGTTCCCTACAACAGCCCTCTGAGGTTAACCTGCTATTAATCTTAGTTTACAGGTGAGGAAACTGAGACTTTGGCAGGGGAGTAATCTGCCCAGGGTCACATGGCTAGTACTCTGTTGGACTGACACTCAAACTCAGGTCTTTCCTGTTGTCTCTGCATATGCTGTTAGCCTCTGTACAGAAGCTGCTTATGTATTAATGGTACTTTATGGAATGGCAAGAGAGACTGAAGCCTGGGATCCTGCTCTCAGCCTCACTGGAGAGGCCAGAGGTCAGAAAAGTTGAGGAAGGAGACGCACACGTTGACTGGAGGAAGCCATGGTGACCCCATTTTTAAAGAATGATATTATTACCTGTATATTATGGCAACAATAAAAGAAGAAATGAAAACCGAATATCCATAATCTCACCCCGTGTGATTTTAGCCATTTTATTTCTCCCCTTCCACTCTTGCCCCAAGACACCAGGAATTTAGGTAGCAGACTGAGATGAGCTGAAGGCACGCAGAGGATGGGGGAGGAGAGGGCCTGGGAACCAAAGGGCTTAGGGCCTGAGAAGAGGGTTAACTTTACAAGGAGGGACAGTGTGCAGTGACCATGATATACAGTAGGCGAAACTGAGGCGGAATGAGCACACCAGGCTGGGGGGCTTCAATCTTGGTCAACAGGAGGCCAGGCAGTGCACTCAGGGGGAATTAATAAAGGACAAGGTTTTGCATATCTGATAAGGGAAGGTTCTGGAAAGTTAGGGAAGGCAAAGTAAAGCATTGTTCAGCCACTTGCAAAGGGCAGATTGACTTGAATTGCGTAAGCCATGTTTTATTTTTCTTAAGTTTATTTTAATATGTAGTATATATTTTGATATATAAATATATATTTTAAGTGTAACTTACTTTTAATATATTCACATGGCATAAAATTTGAAAGGTAGAAAGAACTGCTTAATGAAAACTCTGTCTGTCCCTGCCACTTAGCTCTTCTCAACCAGAAACAACTAATGTTACTAATTTTCTTATATCTCCTTTTGGAGATTCATAACAGAACTTACATATGTATTTTCTCTACCCTGGTCCCCCATCCCCATTTAAAAAAAAATTAGATAAACAGTAGCATACTATTCTGGAGAAGGCAATGGCACCCCACTCCAGTACTCTTACCTGGAAAATCCCATGGACGGAGGAGCCTAGAAGGCTGCAGTCCATGGGGTGGCTGAGGGTTGGACACAACTGGGCGACTTCACTTTCACTTTTCACTTTCATGCATTGGAGAAGGCAATGGCAACCCACTCCAGTGTTCTTGCCTGGAGAATCCCAGGGACGGGGGAGCCTGGTGGGCTGCCATCTATGGGGTCGCACAGAGTCGGACACGACTGAAGTGACTCAGCAGCAGCAGCAGCAGCAGCAGCATACTATTCAAACTGCTCTGCAGTACGCGTGACTCCCCTTTTAAAAGTATGCCTCCCAAGCAGTTTTTAATCACCTAGGAATAGAAATGAAAAAAGTATACAGTGGATAATGTGGTGAAATTCCAAGGTAATCCAGGATGCTGGAGAAAGCACCTTTGAATTGTAAGCCTGACTGGAGAAGAATTCTAGTACAGGCAGGACAAGGGTCCACAGGGAAGGAGAGAATGGTCGGTGTTCAGGGCTTGGATGACTTAGAACATGAAGAGGTTGAGATGAGAAAGAAGTACCAGGAGACTCTGAATATCTGGTAATATGTAAGGAACTGGCTTTTAATTATTTTAAACATGTCCCACAGAAAGAAAGATATTTTATAGAACGGCCAGGATCCCCGTCTGTGCGTGTCTGTCTGTGCTTACTTTTACTGTGTCCAGTGTTCTCTGTTCGTTTCTGTTCCATTCTGTTTCCTCAGATATGTGCTGATCGTACCCATAAAGTAGAGTCCATTACCTATTCATGTGTTGTGACCTAAATTTGAAAAGACACTGTAAGTTAAGGCAGAGCTTTGCTAGGTTGTCATTGATGTAGAAGAGTCACAACTGGGGAGGCTGGAAACCCTTGAATTGGAGGCGTGTGCAGAGTCATGGGTGTCAGCATGAAGGTTCTAGCAGTGCTGGAGTGGGCGGTAGGGGGGTGGAGGATACGAGGGGAAGAAGCCAGGCAAATATCAGCTGGTGAAACTGAATGGAGACACTGGTGGCTCAGGGTCTTCACGGTGGCCCTGAAGGTCAAGAGGAACCAGCCCCACTCTTTAGCTCCTGGGCCCTTGAGGCACAGGGTTAGCCTAAGGCTGCCAGTGAGACAGCAGCGCCAGTGTGATGTGTGTGGACGTAGGCAAGGCTCTTGGAGGAAGGAGCTATAGTTAAGGAAATAGATTTCATTTAAATAAAAAGTGCTCTGCATGAGAATAGGGAATTCCATAGGACATAACATGCAGGAAACAGAGGTGACCTTGTAGAGAGAGATGGGGCTCCCTGAGGGAGTGGCTCATGCCCAGAGCAGCTGGGAGAGAGAGTTGCTTGTAGGAGAAGCAGTAAGTAGGGCCAAATGTTGAGGGAGAAGCTCAAGAATGAGAGGATGTTGTCTTTTGGGGAGCAGTGCAAGCTGAAGAAGGAAGGAGCAGGTTCTCTGAGAGAGGGGAGAGGGGCAAGAGGAAGGGCTTTAACAAATCAGGGGGTCTGCGTGCTCAGGCAGCTGCTCTAAGTGCAACTGCCCCGTGGAAGTGTGTTTAGGAACTGCTCCTTTGCCTGACTGGTGTAGACTGCGCGGGGACGGGGGGTTTCTGTGGGTAGATTTCAAGGAGTCCACCAACTTGGATAGAAGTTTATAACAAAAATGTAGCACTGATTTAAGATACGATTGTAGGGAACAATGACTTTCTCACCAACTAAAGTCACATGCTCGTATTACATTAAGTTGTTGCAGGTATCTCGAAATCCCAGGAACAACCCATGTTACCAGTTTCTTATGTCACTCATCATACTTGAAATTATGGGGTGTTCGATTCATTGCTGTGTTTTGCTATTGAGTGTTTTATCAAGAAGTACATATATTACTATATCATAGATTCAGGGAGTTTTATATTATGGATATTTTAATATAATAAATGTCATTTATAGTCCTTGTATTTAATTTATGCACAAAGAAAAGATTAGAAGCTGCTGCCATAGAAGGATCTCTTTATCTCTGTGGGGATTTGGGGCTTTGGGAGCTAAGAGGTCTTTATAGGTTCTGATCACATGACTGTGTAGAGAGTACTTGATTGCTCTGCCTGACTGAAAAGGGACTGAAGGCTGTTTCAGGAACTGGGTATGTGGGTGTGTGTGCATGTGTATAGGTTCTGAAAAATAAAAACATGGATGAGATAGTTCTCTTAATTTTGCATTAAATAAGTAGAATTTTAAGCTATTACAGGGAAACAGCTTCTTGTTTAAGGGATAAGATTATCTGGTATTAAAGTTTGGTTATATACCTTCCATTTAGGATGCTGAGAAGGGAGTTACTAAAAACACTCTGTGTATATTCCATAGGACCTGTGTTTCTTGATCACCGAGATGAGCTTGAAGGAACATACAAGGTTTACTGCCAGAATCATGATGAGGCCATCTCATTGCTGGAAATCTATGAGAAGGATGAGAAGATCCAGAAGCATCTTCAGGACTCCTTGGCAGATCTTAAGTAGGAGTTTTGAGCACTTCATTCCATCACAGCTCTAGTTCTGCCTGTAGGAAGTCACTCCCATGTCTCTCTAGACTTCTTATGACATCTATGAATCTGTCATATTTTAAATGTAAGCAGTACATCATTGGAGATCCTTCTGTGTAACTTGCCCTTTTCCCGTTCTGTATCATGGAAATCTTAAGTAGCTTCCTGCTTGTAGTTATATCCATTAAAATCAGTTTTATTTATAATACAAGGTTAGCATTTTCAGGTAAGAAGCTGCCAGGAAGATAGTTTGGTCTTCTTGACCATCGTGAGCGTCTCATGTCTTAGGGAGACAGGTTATGAGGATGTAATATGTGTCTGAATAGGTCAGAGTGAAGTTAGGGGCTCACTGACTTTTTAAATAGACTAGAAATGCCACCATAAACATTCACAGTTTTATCTCGTGTGTTTTTTGTCTGCCCAGCTAATAGGCATTAGTTGGACTAATATGTTCTGGGAGGAATGTGAAAATCAGCATCAGTATTTTCTCTAATCAGCTGTTTCTTCTTTTCATGCTCACTGCCTTATAGGAGCCTGTACAACGAATGGTGAGTTCCTGCCTCTTTTTTGTTTTCTTCTTTCATAGACAGAAGCTAGAGGTCAAGGCAGGTCTAAAAGTAGACCTGCCTTGCTGTATTTTCCTCCGTAGCACTTACCACCAAATGACACTTTGTATAATGTTGGTTTAGTTATTGTCTGCCTCTTCCCACCAGGCAGGGACTCTTTCGGTTCACTGCTAAATCCACAGCACCTAAAACACTGCCTGATATTTGTTAGGTGCCCAGTAAATGTGAATGAATGAAGTTGGGAAGCAAGGTGAGAGAACGGAGCTGTATTAGGAATGACAAATACTGGCTACAGGCCCGGTGTTATTGACAGTTGACCAGAGTCTCTGTTTTCCCTTCTCTTGTAGGGGATGCACAAATTATATTAACCTGGGCTCCTTCCTCATCAAACCAGTGCAGAGAGTAATGCGTTACCCATTGCTGCTGATGGAGTTATTGAATTCCACCCCTGAATCCCACCCAGATAAAGTGCCTTTAACGAATGCAGTCCTTGCAGTCAAGGAAATCAACGTTAACATTAATGAGTATAAACGTCGAAAGGACCTAGGTAAGAAAAGCATACTTGCTAAAAAGGAGGCACGCCCTTGAGAATGTTCTCCTGAAAAGAATTAATTACTAAACCAGAGGTGGACAGGCAGATGGTAGTAGGGCTGTGGTGAAGAAATGGCAATAGAATTTGGGGAAAATGAGATCATGAAAGAAAGAAAGCAATGATGATAATAAAAGCACAGCCGTGCATGTTGGAAATGAGGCATCTGTGACAAAGCTTATAGCAATGAGTCTTTCCCAGGAGATAGGAAGACCAGTTAGAGAATGGCTGATCAGGACAGTTCCTCCAAGCTGAGTGACTGCCTTCTCATCGCACTGAAGGGAATCCCTTTTGGTCCATTCTTTTTTTTTTTTTTCTTTTGGTCCATTCTTGCGTCTTTGCTCTGCATGTTTGCTGCCACTTAAGCTAGAAGTTTCTTGTCTTCTTTCAGAAAACCCCAGTCTGCCCACCTCTCTGGCCCTATCAGTCCTGCCTCTGGTCTGAGCCCCTCCCCTCACCCCTAAAACTGTGCGGTCAGTTGACAGACCACCCACTCTTTCTTTATGAGAGAGGACAAACTGAACCATGTCTTCTCTCTCGTGAAATCTCTTGTCAAAACTTTGATTGTGAATACTCAATGAGTGTAGCATGGTGACCATGCTATAATAAACTGGTCTATCACTCATATCCTCAAAGAATCTATAATGCAGCCTCTCTGCCTGTCTCTCCACTATTCTGCGTATTTATCTAAAATCATTCCCCCCTCCTGCTTCAGCTGTGTCACCCATGTTTATGTGTAATGTCGGCTGTGGCTGTTAAAGCCCTCTGGCCATCGAGCCCTTGGTCTTGGTTCATATCTCGTCATATAATGTCATCTTCATCTCCTACAACAGTTAAGTGTGCTTTTCTCTGCCACCCAGACTTCCCTTGCTACCTTTCTACTGTTATTTCTGGGGGTTTCTGCAGACTAACTGATGTATGACACACAGTCAGACAACTCCTGCATAGCATTTCACTGTGTGAGATGATTGCATATAAATATAATTTGTGTATGAGACCATTTAAAGTGGGCAGGTACTGTTACAGTCTTCATTTTATTAGAAAGGAAAATGAGGCTCAGAGAAATTAAGTGAATTATTTAAGGCCACACTTTTTTTTTTGGCCATGCCTCACAGCTTGCAGGATCTTAGTTCCCTGACTAGGGATTGGACCTGGGCCCTGGCAGTGAAAGTGCATAGTCCTAACCACTGGACCATCTTGGAATTCCATAAGGCCACGCCTTGATGAAGCAACAGACCCAGGCGTTGAACTCAGAGGTTACCTTGACTCCAGATCTTAGGCTTTTTTCCTTGTACCTCCACGACCTTCCTTCATTGTCTCTAATCTTCTCCAGTCTCTGCTGTTCTCTGGGTATCCGATCTGTCCATAAATGGTGATTTGGATTAATATTTTGTGGGCTCAGTCATAAGCTCATTGAAAATAAGCACTAGCTCTAGTTTGGGTTGTTAGTCTCGTTTGTAGTCTCTATCCATGCTTGGAAGAGAGCTTTCTCCACTCACCAGTTTGACTCACTCCCCAGTTCTCAAGTACCGAAAGGGTGATGAAGATAGCCTCATGGAGAAAATTTCCAAACTGAACATCCACTCCATCATCAAGAAATCTAACCGGGTTAGCAGTCATCTGAAGCATCTCACTGGCTTTGCTCCACAGGTGAGGTTACTGCCCTTGAAGGTTTACCGTGTCTTTGGCTGCTTTTCAGGGCTCCACAGGGCAGCCTACATGGTGTAAATTGGTAAGATTCCCCTCTTAGTATCCTCTTGGTGTTTGCTAGCTGGGAGATAAAACATCCTGCAGCTACTATTTGTTTGTTTGCTGCCTTGGGTCTTAGTTGTGCCATGTGGGATCTAGTTTCCTGCCAGAGATTGAGCCCAGGCCTCCTGCATTGGGAGCATGGAGTCTTAGCCACTGGACCATCAGGGAAGTTCCTCTACTGTTTATTTAAATCTACTGCCCCCTGCAACCCTCCATCTGAGCCTTAAGCTGCTTACAATGTGTACAAAGACAAATCAGGAAGCCAAGTCTGTCACCATGTAAGAGTTATCATGGTTTTAGACACCAATAAGGAGTTTATCATCTGTTTGGGGAGACAAAATTGTGGACACGTGAGGGTAGAAGGGATTTAGGAGATCACCTAGTTCAACGCCATACATCACATGTAAGGAAATGTAAAGTCTAAAATCTGAGTGACTTGTAAAACAGCCACAGAGAAGATCCAGAGTCTCCGAACTTCATGTGCTGAACCATGTGGATGTGATTACAGTCAGTGGAAAATACCAACTAAAGAGTCAGTTGCTAAGCTTTGCAGTTTGATCTCTACACAGTGTGTTACTTAAGTAAACAGGAGCTCCGTGAGAGTGAGCTTCATGTTGGCAAGATTTAATCTGAGCTTTAAAGGAGATGGGCAGGTTTGGCATAGGGAGAGGGAGGGCAAACCTGGCCAGTCAGCAGCACCGGTGAAGCCAAAGCCTGACCAGCAGGGGGTTTTTGTCAGGAACAGAGGGGGTTGGGTGGAGACAGGTGTGCCTGTGTATATTCAGGAGCTCTGTGAAGGCCTGGAGAAGTGCTTAAATCCAATTCCATATGATTCAGAAACATCAAAGGGTTAAAATTTAAACAAAAGATGTGCTTAAGAAAGATGCATTTCTAGTAAAATCAACTGAGGAAGAGTCCAAATTTGCTAACAGCACTTATTTTGAACAGATTAAAGATGAAGTATTTGAAGAAACAGAGAAAAACTTCCGCATGCAAGAAAGATTAATCAAATCTTTTATCCGAGACCTGTCTCTCTACCTCCAGCACATCCGGGTGAGTAAAGACCTTGTTAGAATTGCTGACAGTGTAATTCCAGCCATTCTCCTATTCATCCGGCATATTGCTTAACGAACGTGGAATAACCTGGACTCAAATGACCATTATACCATGACAAGCTTTTTACTGGGATTTTTGCAGATTATTTGAAAGTTAAACATCAGAAGATCAGCACGGTTGTATTCATAGTAAGGGGACCTAGCTCTTCCCTTCATCTCTTTCAGTCTTCACCCTTTTTTCCCTGTTTCCTATATCCAGTTACATAAGAAGCACTCATCACAGTTCATTTTGTCAGAATCATTTTGAAGATCAAATAGTAAGAGAATGGTTCCTATGGAGGGGGGCGTACTTCCTAATAATCATATTCATCTACAACTGTCCGTGGCTCTCGAAGGCTGTTAGAGCCACTAACACGTCTAGAGAGTTGGAAGAACTTAGGAGATCATGGAGGCCCCGTCTTCCTTGCCTGAGGCAGGGCTTCCTTCATGAAGTCAGATCCAGGACTTTCTCTTAAAGCTGTAATTTCTCTGCTGATTTAATAGAAATTAGGGCTTCCCTGGTAGCTCAGCTGGTAAGAATCCACCTGCAATGCAAGAGACCCTGGTTCGATTCCTGGGTCAAGAAGATCCGCTGGAGATTTAATAGAATAGTGTTTAAATAAATATACCATATACCCCTGTCCCTCACACAGGAAAATCTCATACCGTGAAGTAATTTCCTTTAAAAGAGATCCTTTGCTTTTTAAAAAAAATATTTTTTCTTACTATCATTTTTTAACTAAGTAAAATGGTGCAGAATTTAAAAACTGCCAAAGGAATGTTGTTGTCGTTCAGGTCCTAAGTCGTGCCCAACTCGTTGTGACCCCATAGGCTGAAGCAGACCAGGCTTTACCGTCTATCACTATCTATCAGAGTTTGCTCAAATTCATGTCCATTGAGTTGGTGATGCTATCCAACCATCTCATCCTCTGCTGCTTTCTTTTCCCTTTGCATTTAGTCTTTGCCAGCATCAGGGTCTTTCCCAATGAGTCAGCTCTTCACATCAGGTGGCCACAGTATTGGCATTTCAGCTTCAGCATCAGTCCTTCCAGTGAATACTCAGGATTGATTTCCTTTAGGATTGACTGGTTTGATCTCCTTGCTGTCCAAAGAACTCTGAAGAGTCTTATCCATTACTAAGTTTGAAAGCACCAGTTCTTTGGCACTCAGCCTTCTCTGTGGTCCAACTCTCACATCTGTACATGACTACTGGAAAAGCCATTGCTTTGACTATGTGGACCTTTGTTGGCAAAGTGATATCTGTGCTTTTTAATACAGGCTAGGTTTGTCATAGCCATTCTTTCAGGAGCAAACATCTTTTAATTTTGTGGCCGCAGTCACTGTCTGCGGTGATTTTGGAGCCCAAGAAAATAAAATCTGCCACTACTTCTTTTCCCGCATCTATTTGCCATGAAGTGATGGGACCAGATGCCATCATCTTCATTTTCTGAATGTTGAGTTTTAAGGAAACTTTTCCACTCTCAAGGGGCTCTTTAGTTCCTGTTCACTTTCTGCCATTCGTGTGGTAATGTCTGCGTATCTGAAGTTGATGGTATTTCTCCCAGCAGTCTTGATTCCAGCTTGTGATTCATCTAGCCCACATTCTGCATAATGTACTCTGCATATAAGTTAATAGGCAGGGTGGCAGTATATAGCTTTGATGTACCCCCTTTCCCAGTTGTGAACCAGTCCATTGTTCCATGCCTGGTTTTAACTATTGCTTCTTGACTTGCATATAGTTTTCTCAGGAGACAGGTAAGGTGGTCTGGTATTCCCATCTCTTTAAGAATTTTCCAGTTTGTTGTGATCCACACAGTCAAAGACTTGAGTGTAGTCAATGAACCAGAAGTAGATGTTTTTCTGAAATTCTCTTACTTTTTCTGTGATGCTATGGATGTTGGCAATTAGATCTCTGGTTCCTCTGACTTTTCTAAATTCAGCTTGTACATCTGGAAGTTCTCAGTTAACATGCTGTTAACTTAAGTCATTATATTTCTTTTTCTGTGATTTGGGTGTATATGAGGGCATTTCTATTATTTAAATCATTAGTTATCTACTAATCATTCGTTATCTATTGCAGTATACTTGCTTTACAGTGTTGTGTTCATTTTCCCCTGTACAGCAAAGTAACTCAGCCACACGTAGATGTGTATCCCCTTCTTCTTGGATTTCGTTCCCATTTAGGTCACCACAGAGCTTTGAGTACAGTTCCCTGACTGTATACAGTCAGTTCTCATTAGTTATCTGTTTTATACATAGTAGTATATATATATAAATCCCATTCTCCTTCCCAGCTTGGTATTCACACATTTGTTCTCTACATCTGTGTCTCTATTTCTTCTTTACAAATCAATTCATCTATGCCATTTTTCTAGATTCCACATATATGTGTTAATATATGATATTTGTTTTTCAGTTTTTGACTTATTTCACTGTGTATGGAGGAAATGGCAACCCACTCCAGTATTCTTGCCTGGAGAATCCCCATGGAAAGAGGAGCCTGGTGGGCTACAGTCCATGGGGTCACAAAGAGTCAGATATGACTGGGCGACTAAGCACACTCCGTATGGATAGTCTCTAGGTCTATCCATGTCTCTGCACATGACAGTTTTGTTCCCGTTCATGGCTGAGTAAGATAGTAATATTCCATTGTGTGTTTTCATACACCACATCTTTTTTATCATTCCTCTGTTGGTGGATATTTAGGTTATTTCCATGTTCCAGCTATTGTAAATAGTGGGACAATGAATATACAAATCATGTGTATCTTTTTGAATTATGGTTTTCTCTGAGAATATGCCCAGGAATGGGATTCATGGGTCATATAGTAATTCTGGTTTTAGTCTTTTAAAGAATCTCCATACTAGTCTCTTGGGCTTCCCTGGTAGCTCAGATGATAGAGAATCTGCCTGCAGTGCAGGACACCTGGGTTTGATCCCTGGGTTGGGAAGATCCCCTGGATAAGGGAATGACTACCCACTCCAGTATTCTTGCCTGGAGAATTCCATAGAGAGAAGAGCTTGGCAGGCTACAGTCTACAGGGTGGGGAAAAGTCAGACACACTGAGTGACTAACACTTCCATACTGTTCTCAACAGTAGCTGGGGGCACTTATTTATTGATTTAATGTTCTTTTCTTATTGACTTACAGTACTTTTGTATATATTGGAGGAAATAGCCTTTTATTTGAGATGATGGTTTACAAATATCACACACATGCACACACCCCGGTTTGTTGACTTTTGAATTTGCTTAAGATTTTTTTGTGTGTAGAAGAGTTTTATTTTTGTGTAATCTAATAAAACTTTTATGGCTTCTTCATTCCATGTCATACTTTAAAAGGTCTTTTCCATTCCAAGTAATTTTTAAAAGATCTCCTATGTTTCAGTACTTTTATCATTTTATATTAAAGTCATAAATCTAGCTGAAATTTACATTAGCACATAAGGTTTGAGGTAGGAATCCAGCTTTTTGCTTTTTATCTAGTTGTCATTAGCATTTATTGAGTAATCCCCACTTTTTGATATGCTTCCTACATTTCTTTTAAATAGCAAACTCTCCTTATTTTAAAATTGTGATTAAGGGGTCTTCCCTGGCAATCCATTGATTAAGACTGCGTGTCTATTGCAGGGGGTATGAGTTCCATCTCTAATTGAGGAACTAAAATTCTGCATGCTGCAGGGCATGGCCAAAAAAAAAGAATAAAAATTGAATTAAGTAAAGATCGGGACTTATAAGACTTTTCAGGAGCACACTGGCTTAAAGTGAGAGATTTGACCAAGTGTATTTCCCTTGCCTTAGGACTCTTCCCTACAGTTCCTCTAATTTTGTTGTCTCCCTATTGACCATTCCCCCCCCCCCCATGCTTTCTAAATACATAGCAAGTGTACACCAGAGCTCCCAGGTCTTAAAAGGCTTGTCTCCATAGCAGTGGGTGATAGCCCTTGGACGGGCAGGTCAGTTTGGTTCTGACTGCTAACTGCTGTCTCAGGTGGATGATGGAAGCCGGAAGTTCTGTCTGGTCTTACCCATGTTTGTACCTGGCCACAGGAATCGGCATGTGTGAAGGTGGTGGCTGCCGTGAGCATGTGGGACGTGTGCATGGAGAAGGGACACAGAGACTTGGAACAGTTCGAGAGGGTGCATCGCTACATCAGTGACCAGCTCTTCACAAACTTTGTAAGTGACTCTTCAGCCCACTTTTCTTGCATTGGCCCTTTTCCCAGGCTTCTCTCTAACATCCGGCTCTTGTCGAAGTTCATGCCGTAGAGACATGCTTCCATGGACCAGGAGTCCCAGTGCCCTTTAGTTAAAGGATTTTATATTCAGAATGTGGCTTTCAGTCAGTCAGCTAAAAGGACACGTAGGACCTGCATATGTGCAAAGAGATTTTTTTTATAGCTAGTGACCAGCCCAATTTCAGGGGACAAAGGAAAACTAGGAAATTTAGTCTGGTATCACTGTTGATAACTGACCAAAAGAAAACAACTAAAGGATTAATGATTTTAAAAGGAATATTTCGGCACAGTTAATAGTTTAACAAGTAGATCTTTGAAATGGCACAAACTACTTTATAAAGACTACTAAATGTCAGATTGCTTGGGAAACTCTAAATGGAGAGAGAGAGATCCTAAATAGAAATGAATGGGGTTTGATAGTATCTTGGAGGTCTCTGGATGCTTGAGGCTAAGAAAACATGATAGTTGGGAAGCTTACAGGTATTCTGACAGTAGCATCTTAGTAAAAATTTAGTAAGTACCTATTTATGTTCTTTTTGCATCTATATTGCGCCCTTGATATCTATCCCTTTAGAATTAGACAAAAATCTTTGAAAAGTGAAAACAATTATTAAGTAGTTATGAGTAGAAGATATGATGGGTGTGTGAAAGTTTCTGTACCCCAGATTTATGTAACAACTAAATCTTTTTATTTTTTATTGAATTATGGTTGACTTACAATATTGTGTAAATTACTTCTCTACAGGAAAGTGACTCAGTTTTATATGTGTGTGTGTGTATGTTTATATATTCTTTTTCATACTCTTTTCCCTTATGGTTTATCACAGGATATTGAATATAGTTCCCTGTGCTACACAGTAGGACCTTGTTGTTTATCCATTTTGTATATACAGTTTGCATCTGCTAATCCCAAACTTCCATGTCCTCCCTCTTCCACCCCCTTCTACCTTGGCAATCAGCAGCCTGTTCTCTGTCTCAGATTTTGTTTTGTGACAGATTTTAGATTCCACATATAAGTGGTATGATACAGTGTTTGTCCTTCTGACTCACTTCACTTAGTGTGATAATATCTAGGTCCATCCATGTTGCTGCGGCTGAGTAGTATTCCACTGTGTTTATGTACATTTTCTTCATCCTGTCATCTGTCGAAGGGCATTTAGGTTGTGTCCATGTCTTGGCTATTGTGAATAGTGCTGCTATGAATACATGAGGATGCATGCATCTTTTTGAATCATAGTTTTGTCTGGATATTTGTCCAGGAGTGGGATTGTTGGATCATATGGTAATTCTATTTTTAACAATTAAACCTTAAGTTAAATTCAGGCTATGTATAGACATGTATACATAAGTGATACCAGATAGATGGTCACATCTGGGTTATAATGCAACATTATGTTTATGTAGTTGAGCATTTATTGTCAACTGTGGAGCTGTTTTGCATACTCTTTGGTGTGTGCAGATTGTTGGGTGAAGAGTTACAAGCTGAGAAGCTTTGTGTGCAGACATCTGGTATCAGGTAGGCAGAACACTGTTGGATCTGCACAGGTTTAGCTTGGAGTAAAGCAGGTGGTCCAGGATGTAACAAAAGCCACCTGGAGAGTGTTCTAAGAATAACAACTTTGAGACTGAACACCGTGCCTTTCTCTTTTTCACAGAAAGAGAGGACAGAGCGGCTGGTCATCTCTCCCCTGAATCAGTTACTGAGCATGTTCACAGGACCCCACAAGCTGGTGCAGAAACGCTTCGACAAGCTTCTGGACTTCTATAACTGTACGGAACGGGCGGAGAAGCTGAAGGACAAGAAAACCCTGGAGGAGCTACAGTCGGCACGGAACAACTATGAGGCCCTGAATGCCCAGCTGCTAGATGAGCTGCCCAAGTTCCACCAGTACGCGCAGGGCCTCTTTAGCAACTGCGTGCATGGCTACGCCGAGGCCCACTGTGACTTTGTGCGTCAGGCGCTGGAGCAACTGAAGCCACTGCTCTCGGTGAGACCCTCCCTCCCCATGGAGAAGGGGACTCCCAGGTTCTCCCCAAGTTTTTTGGGCAATACATGTCAGGATTGTCAAGCCATTATTAAGCTAGGCAGGTTAACTGTGTCACTGGGTCAAGCCCATTGGGAACTGGAATTCCTGATGCCTTGACGGTGCTGGGGATCCCATGGCCTTGAATGGTCTCTTTCCACCCTGAGCCACCCTGGAGGAGCTGGGCCGCTGGGCCTGCGGCCCCCTGGCTACAGTGTTGGTGGCTCACACTTGAGGAGTTTCAAGGAGACTGTGCCAATCCTGGGGTCTTTTACGTGTGTTCTTTTCTCCCCTCTGTCTCTGATCTTGTGCATGGACTCCAGCTACTCAGAGTCACCGGCAGGGAGGGGAACCTGATTGCCATCTTCCACGAGGAGCACAGCAGGGTCCTGCAGCAGCTCCAGGTTTTCACCTTCTTCCCAGAGTCTCTTCCCACCACCAAGAGACCATTTGAGAGGAAAACCATGGACCGCCAGTCCACCCGAAAGCCGCTCCTCGGCATGGTGAGTGCAACCAGCGACGCTCATATGGCCTGGTGGTTAAGCTGTGAACTCCTGAGCAAGACTACCTCGGTTCAGATCACAGTTCTGACAGTGACTCACTCTGTGTCCTTGAGCCTCAGTTTCCTCATGTCTAAAGCACCAATAATCGTTCTAGCTGCATCATAGGGTTGTTTTGCAATTTAAATGAGTTAAAGTATGTAGAGCACTTAGGTGTTAGCCTGGTACATGGTAAGCATTATTCGAGTAAGCTATCATCAACGTTATTGATTGACTCAGCTCTGTCTCTACCAATTAACAATTTAATGAATTTAAATATTTTATAATAATTGGAGAACAAAGGTTATTGAGTTCAAATCTGTCATGTGCTCTTTCTTTACTTACTATCACTACGCACCAGCAGTATGCCAGCTGGTACAGACTTCAAATTTCCTCTGCAAAGCATTCTTGGGGCCTAGTCTCTACAGTGAAAGGCGTTAATAAAGGATTAATATTAATACTTTGGTCAGTCAGTTAAGGGAACTGGTTTAAGGATATGTTAATTCTGCCAGGCTCCCTATTTTTGATCATGTATTGGAAAAATTATCATCTGATAAACTGCCAGGTAGTTATTGGCTGATCACTTTTTACCTGGACTTATTTTCGTTTTGAACTCAGTTCTACATTCTGAAAAGTAGGGTAAACCATATGGGGTCACAATCTACAAGACTGCTGATCTGTCTCTGCTTCAGTATTTTTGTCCCATATAATCCCGTAGACTGTAGAGCAATTACCTTTCAATTAAAAAATAATTTTAAAAATTTTTATATGATTTTAAAGTGAGTGATAGTCACTCAGTCGAGTCCGACTCTTTGCAACTCCATGGACTATAACCTGCCAGGCTCCTCTGTCCATTGGATTCTTTAGGCAAGAATACTGGAATGGGTAGCCATTTCTGTCTCCAGTGATCTTTAAAAAAAGTATCACATTTTTTATCACTTTACTTTCTCTTATTTTATGAATATTATTTGTTTTTAGAGATGAGAAGCCAAGATAAAGAAAGTCTCAGTTGTTTAGAATCATATAGCAGACTACAAGGAGACCTACTCATATCACTTAGATATTTTGATTCTTTAGGTGGCAGTTTAACCACATATTTTAATCACAGGATAACAGAGCTAAAACTAAGGATGTGTTACATTTTCTTACTCTAGCTGTAAAGGCACGGAAACATGACCTAAGAGATTATGGTTTTCCCCAGCCACACAGGCTGACTCAGTGCAAAAGCATGTGATAGGAGCTGGGAGCAGCTGGCTGTCATTGCCTCCGTTTCTGAGACTGACAACATACGTGATTACATACAGCTACTGGGGTAACAGCCAGGGAGGGGTTTAGCTGATGGTATCTCTCATATTTCCTGTCAGCCAAGTTACATGCTCCAGTCGGAAGAACTTCGAGCCTCACTCCTGGCAAGGTATCCCCCTGAAAAGCTCTTCCAGGCAGAACGGAACTTCAATGCAGCCCAGGACCTGGATGTCTCACTTTTGGAAGGTGACCTAGTGGGTGTGATCAAGAAGAAGGACCCCATGGGCAGTCAGAACCGCTGGCTGATTGACAACGGAGGTAAGAACAGTAGAGGACAGATTGTTGTTTTCTAGTCGCTAAGTTGTGTCTTGATTTTCTGTGACCCCATCGACTGTAGCCCGCAAGGCTCCTCTGTCCATGGGAGTCTCCAAGCAAGAATACTAGAGTGGGTTGCCATGCCCTGCTCCAGGGGACCTTCCCAGCGATCGAACCTGTGTCTCCAGCAGGCGAATTCTTTACTGCTGAGCCACCAGAGAAGCCCCAGACACAGATTACCATGACTCTAAATGAGGAAGAGAGTGGTTTGGGCTGTGCCTGAGTCCTGTGTAGGCCAGCAGAAAATATGAGAGCCTTTGATTAAAGGGAAAAAGAAAGTGAAGTCGCTCAGTTGTGTCCAACTCTTTGCGACCCCATGGACACCAGGCTCCTCCATCCATGGGATTTTCTAGGCAAGAGTACTGGAGTGGGTTGCCGTTTCCTTCTCCAGGGAACTTCCCGACCCAGGGATCAAACCCAGGTCGCCCACATTGTACACAGATGCTTTCCGTCTGAGCCACCACTTGATCTTAGCCAAACCTTAAAAGTTTTCTCCATCTAATGCTCAAGTCATTACAGAGCAAAACCAGTTTTTTATTTTTTTTTTTGAAAAATTTCAGAGAAGACTCGAATTACTTCACTTGCAAGATGCCTTGTTTTACATTTACAGGCACTGAATCCTGCCTGAAGGGTCCTTTGCCCTCTGCATCGCTGAGTGAACCATAAGTTCTTTACATGTGTTTTGTGAACATATGAATTTAAAACTTGTAAGATAGGATTTTTTGGCTCCCCCCCAAACATAATTTTATCTCATGACTATTTAGGAAATGACTTTAAAAACAGCTCACAGCTTTTTTCCCCCCTTCTTTCTGGTGGGAGTTGGGGTAGGGAAGGGGTACAGAATTGTTTTTGTAAAATACAAAGAATAATGCCAATCCATAATTCTTTTTCCACAGTTCCAAAATCTGAAAAGCTTTGAAAATCAGAGGTTTTTTTTTTTTAAAGAACTAATTTGCCCAAACCTCCCGTGATCTGAACTCATTTGGTGACAAACCTGAACAGATGATGAGAGGCTGTTTATGACCCTTACTTTTTCCCTTTTGGTGTGACTAGTCATGTTTTGCTACAGAAACCTGAATGGGTTTGACTATGGGGTGTTGACCCAGTCCTAAATCTCCAAATCTGAATTCCATAATACATCTGGCCCCGAATGTTTTAGAGAAGGATTGTGGCTTCTATAATAAACAACCTGTATTCATACCATGAGAACTGAAAATTTTAATATTTCTCAGTTTCTTTAAAAGTGTCTTGTGGATTTTTTTTCTCCTTTCCCAGCCCCCTGTTCTGCTTACCCCAAATAATAAAGATTGAAGTGGGAAAGGCAGGACAAAGGAAGGGGCCCCCAGGGCGATGGCAGGTGAGAGCCACTGATAGACCGATGGCCTCTTGGGGAAGATGCAGACTGTGTGAGCTCCTCTGTCCTTGGGTTCCTAGCTCCACAGTCCTGATGAGTAAAGTCGTAGCAGGAAGCCCGCAGCATCCGGGTCAGCTCTTAGCCCCTCCACCCCTTGCTGTCTGCCTAGGGGACTTCTCGCCATCACTCAGAAAAGAGAACCAATGCAAGCTGGCTTTTTTCAGGTCCATGAAACACACTGACAGTCAAGACAGAGATGACCCTTGCTCCAGTGGAGGTTACATACTCCAGGTCCCTGCCTAACAGATAATTCTTTCTTATTCAGTATTATAACCGTGCTTCCTATAGGTTAGAGATCTCAGTTCCTAATTTGTGCTAAAGGTTTTAGCTGCAGGCCCTCTCTGTCCTCATCGTAGGAAATTTATTGACATGAACACGTGTTTGGTGTGTATTCTAATATAAGCAGTTTCCTACTCTAGTTCTCAGTATTCCCACCACATTCCTAAACCAGGGGTGGAGAGGGCAGGGAGGCATATGGGAGGGGCTCTGTCAGGCTGAGGATGGTTTTTAAATCCTTTTTAACCACACTCTATGGACTTGAACACATCCTTAGTGAAGTCTTCCCCTTACCTTTGCTCCCATAGTTTGGCACTCTTGTTAAAATGTCTTCATCTGCTCATGCTCAGGCGTGTGGTTATTTTTGTTACTGTCTCTCAGTTCTCAGCAAAGCCCCTTGTCACTCACCTGTTAGACCGACAGCCACAGTGGGTCTCTGCCATCCGCTTTGCACCCTGGGATGATGTCTGTTCTCTTCATCTCCTGACATCTTATTCCCTCTCAGTATTGACCTTAAGCCATAGTTTCTCCTCTGCTGATTTCCTCCCGGCTCCTCCCACGAAAAGCTCTTGGTGTTTGTTTTTCCTCCCCGCAGTCACCAAGGGCTTTGTGTACAGCTCCTTCCTGAAGCCCTACAACGCGCGCCGCAGCCACTCCGACGCCTCCGTGGGCAGCCACTCCTCCACCGAGTCGGAGCACGGCAGCTCCTCCCCCAGGTTGCCACGGCGGCAGAACAGTGGCGGCACCTTGACCTTCAACCCCAGCAGCATGGCTGTGTCCTTTAGCTCAGGGCCTTGCCAGAAACAGCCTCCAGATGCATCTTCCCAGACAGAATTTGACCAAGGAACTCTCAGCGCATCCTTGAACTCAGAGGGCAGTCCTTCCAGATGCCCCTCGGACCCAGACTCCCCCTCCCAGCACAGGCCGTGGGACTCGGGCGATGCGGTCAGAGACCTTCCCCAGCCTGCCCCTACCCTGAGGAACTCCCGAAACTCCAGGCATCCAGAAATGGCTGGTTCCTCCATGTCAGGGCGTAACGGGCAGGGTCGAGACCTCCTAAAAGCAGGCGCAAGAACAGCGCTGTCTCTGGATGACAGACATGAACAGCCAGAGAGTAGCGAGGCGGAAGGCAACCAGGTGAGTGCGCTCGGTTTCCATGGTTACTGCGCTGCGTGTGGATGCAGGTGGTGAGCTCTCAGGAGTGGGCGAGGCCTGACCCGGCTCGGGGGTGACCCTGGAGATGGGCCCGCAGATAAATCCTTAAAGGATTTCCAGAAGCTCAGTGCTGTGAGAGTGGGCAGCCCCACTCTTCTGGACCTTCGGTGGCTGATTTCGCAGGCTGTAGTGTTGTGGGGCGTTTCCCAGGTGTCACCATGAAGCTTTTCACACTCTTCCAATGCACTTCCAGTGATTCTTCCGTTGGTATAAAGTCTGCTGTTTAACTCATCTACTTAGCTTCTCATTCAAGTAACTAAATTTCTAGAATTCAGGAATAGAATTCTGATTCTGTTTCAGTTTTTCCCGTTCTTTTTGTAATGGCCCCTTCTTTGTATCATAAGCATTTTAAACCTACATATTTTAAAGCCACTTTCACATCCATAGCTGAGGAATCCCTGGCCACCTGCCCTTGCTCACTTGCAGCAATGAGTCTCCAAGTGTGTCTTACCTTTGTCGGCGAGCTCTCTGTGGTTCTGACAAGCCCAGGACACACACCCCAGCTCTGGCCCACCAGCGGGCTGGTGGACATGGACCAGGAAATGACCCTTTCTGAGATTCTGACTTTGTGCAAGGATCTCAGTTCTGGCCTCATCAGCTCCAGCCCTTGAGCACCCTTGGGTGTGTGTTCACTGTGCCCCTGCGGGCCTCATGGTTCCTCCTCCTGATCACTGACCACCACCCTTGCTTTGCATGCTAGCCCTGTTATGGGCACCTAGTGAGCACCCTTTCTTCCTTTGGGATTAGATATGGGTTTTTTGTTGTTTTGTAAAGATTTTTAAATACAGAATTTCTGTGTATGAAAGAGCGTCCTCATGTCTCATCTATCTTCCTTACTGACTGAAGCTTTTTTCCCCTTTTAAGGCAACTCTGAAAGAGTAAGTGAATTTTGGTTTTCTTTAAAGCTGTCCTATTCATTATGGTAGCCATCAGCCATATTTAATTTACATTTAAGTTAGGTAAAGTTAACATTTAAAATTAAGTTCTTTCATCTCACTAGCTGTTATTTCAAGTGCTCAGTTGCCATGTGTCTAGGGGCTGCCATATTGGATGGTCCAGATACAGACGGTACCCATCACCCTGGGAAGTTCTGTTGGGTAGCTTTGCTCTCAGATGTTTCCCATTTCCTAACTCACTTTCTCTCCCTCTCATAGGTCTATTTTGCTGTCTATACCTTCAAGGCACGGAACCCAAATGAGCTGAGTGTGTCAGCCAATCAGAGACTCAAGATCCTAGAGTTTAAAGATGTTACAGGAAATACAGAATGGTGGTTAGCTGAAGTCAATGGGAAAAAGGGTTATGTTCCATCCAATTATATCCGCAAAGCTGAGTACACCTGAGCCTGTTCTGCTTCCCACTCAGCCTTGCTGCCTTCACTTCCTTCTGCTGAAGGGTTCTGGTATCCGCCAAGAGGGCTCCTGCTCCTGAGACACTAGCCCTGCCACATTGCTTAATTGTGGCACAGTGGGGCATAAGTCTTGTTCTCTTTGATTGGGTTGTCAGCCTTGATGCTCACTAGAATCTCTAGAATTTGAAATGGACCTTGGTGCTTGCAAGTGATTCAGTGACCGTGAAGAGAAGCAAGTCCTGGGGTCAGCCTTTGGAAATGAGAAATTTCCAATCAGAAGACCAGTATCCAGTATATGCTAGAAGCTGTGCTATAGCATTAGAAGAAGTTGATGTTGGTTGTGCCATATTGAGTGGGGTGGCCCCATGCTCCGTGATCAACTGACCGGAAACCAACTTGGATGAATTCTCTGGGAGCCCTTTCAGGCTGTGCCTCTGCATGTGGCAAGAAGTTTGTCAACATTGTACCAAATCTGGTGTTTCAAAACCTCAGTGTCTGGCACATATTTGCACACACACCCCTTATTTCTAAACATCCCTAAAACACTGCCATCTGTAATCTTTTTCTTATTTATTTCACCACATTTCCAGATTGGGCAAAATTCAACTATTGAGTCAGCTAAAAACGTTCATTTGGGTTTTTTTGTAAGATCCAATGGAAAATCCCAGACGAACTTTCTGGCCAACCTAGTACTTCTTTCTCCTTTTAAAAAATGTTTAGAATCTTCCTTTCCCCTGAACTTTCATATGAAAGGTTCACTTCCCATTAGGTGCTATCTTCCACACCTTGCTGACACCATCTCTATACTGTCTGTGTACAGTAATTTTTCCTGGCTTCTTTCCTGAAGCTGAATAGCTGATAGACTTTCTTGGGAGAACGGGATCGGAGCTCCCACTGTTCCCTTTGGGGGATTCATTCTGCAGTGGGCTGAAGCCAGTCCAGCCCAGAGGGAGACTGGATGCCTCTCCCCTTCCTCCACACTACTGTCCACAGATGAAGAGACCATAATGCACGTTTATCTCATTTGAATCTGGGTAAACAGTCCAGAAGTAGCTTATCCTAGAGTTGGAAATAAGCGTTCTCTGTTTCATCAGCCCCCGTGCTTCAGAGACCGTGGTCTAAGCCAAACAGAATCTAAAGTGCCTGATTGTACCTCCTCCACCTCAGGAAGATGTTTCCTGATCCTAACACTAAGATTCCCCCCTGAAGTTTGTATGTGAGCAGGGCTCTTATTCTTAAGGTCTGCCCCAGATTGAAAGCCTGCCTTGGAACAGGAAATCATGAATTTTGTCTTGCAAGAAAGGGCATAAAGAACAGCTTACAGCCCTTGTTCCTCCAAATGCACCTTCACCTTAAAGTCATGAGTCAGGAGACACCCGGGGGCTCCTTGGCCACCCCGGGGTCTGCTGGTCAGTCAGAAGGCAGCAACGCAAAAGTCTCTCGTGAATAGTGTTTATACCTAGAGATGTTTATATTTAAGTAGTTATTTTATAAATAAAAGCATTTCAAGGGCCATAAGTATGTTTTCTTGGTTTTCTTCCTGGTTTAGCCTGAACCTTCTCATGTTTCTGGGGGTCCCTTCTTGACGATTCAGTGATGCTCAGATTTTAAGAAATGGGAGAGGCTAAGTGAAGAAACTCAGGTCAGGAATTCCTTTTCAAATATGATTTCAGCAGAAACACTCTATACTCAAAATATGTCCATGCTGCATTTTAAGCCATTTCGTGCAGTAAAATCCTAGTAGAAGAGCTGGGAATTCTGAGAGGTAAGTATTTCGCAGCCATTACAGATACGGAAACTGATGCACTAGTGCTGAGCTAACATAGAGTCAGACCGCAGCTCAAGCCAGGTTGGGTGTTGGGAGGGAGAAGTAGCAGGAGCGCTGGCCAAGGGGGTGCCCATGAAGCAGTTGCCTGAGACTGTTAAGGAATAGAGAACGTGGGTGAAAGGTAGACTCTGGAGAGAAAGCTTACAAGGCCAGCAAGGCTCACTTTTTTTACGAAGAAGGAAGATGGGGTCCAGTGACATTGTGACCTGCCCAAATCTTAACATCAAGTTTTTGATGGAGCCTGAATCTAAACTTGAGTCAGGCTGAGCCTTTCCACCCTGTTTGGAGCCAGACTGACTTCAGACACTCAAGTGCATTGTGACCTTGGCAACTTACCCAACCTGGGCTTCAGCTTCCTTATCTAACATAGAGATAATACTTGTTATCTGCCTCATGGAGTTGTGGTAAGGGTGGGATGAGTTAATACATAGAGTGCTAGGACAGTGCCTGGCACATAGCAGACAATAAACTAAAGAGCCCCGGAGGTCCAAATCAAGGAATTAGATTTGATGAGAAACTCTTGTTACCTAAGCTTCCTAAGCAGATTGCCTGTTTATAGGAAAGCTTAATGATAGTGGGATGATTTGAGGGGAGGACAGATCAAAGGTCAGAAAAATCTAATTTAAAAAAATTAACTGGCTTAGATTTCAGATTGCTTGTGAATGGAAAAAAGCAGCATCCTATAAAGATATGAAATTAGAGAAATGATGGAATCCTTAAAGGGGAGATCATTGGGATGGGAGCAAGTTTATGAGAAGATAAGTATTGTTTAACATGTCTGCTAGGTCTTGCTTTTTTATTTTTCTATTGAAATGTAGTTGATGTACAGTGTTTCAGGTATACAGAAAAATGATTCAGTTATCTATATCAGATTTTTTTCTACTATAGGTTATTAGATGTTGACTTTCGTTCTCTGTGCTAATACAATAGGTCCTTGTTTATCTGTTTTATATACAGTGATGTGTATCTGTTAATTCTAAATTCCCAATTTATCTCTCCCCTTCTCCCCTTTGGTAGACCATAAGTTATTTTCTATGTCTGTGAGTCTATTTCTGTTTTGTAAATAAGTTTATCATTTTGTTGGTTTCCACGTATAAGTGATATGCTATGATGTTCATCTTTTTCTGACTTAATATGATATTCTCTGGGTCCTTCTGTGTTGCTGCAGATGGCTTTATTTCATTCTGTTTTTGTGGCTGAGTAGCATTCTGTTGTATGTATGCACCATATCTTTACCCATTCATCTGTTGGTGGACACTGGTTATTACCAGGTCTTGACTGTTTTGTAAATAGTGCTGCTGTGAACATTGGGGTGCATGTGTCTTTTTGAATCGAGAGTTTTTGTGTTTTGCAGATACATATGCCCAGAATTGGGATTGGTGGGTCATACGAAAGCCCAATTTTTATTTTTATTTTTTTGTTTTTTTAATATATCACTGTTTATTTTGAAGATGACAAATGGAAGTTAAAGGAAGGTTAAGCAAGTAGCTCTAGACCACACAGCTAGCAAACGGCAGAGCAGGGCTGCAAGGCCTGGTTCTCCCATTTACTGCATGTACCGTAAGGAGGATGAGGTGCTGGCCAGGCTGCAAGCTGAGCCGCCTGTGCCTGGGTAGTGCAAACCAGACAAGGTAGGTGTCCTTAGTGAGTTTTCAGTCCATGGCTGATGAAGATGCCAGGAAGTTCCCTGGGTTCTGCTCTGAAGGGCAGCTGCGTGTCTCTTCCCTGCTCAGCAGGCTCCTGTCCTTGCTGGCTCAGGCTGCCCCCCACCTTGCCAGGGCTCTCTGGCAGAGGTTGCACACTGCGAGCAGCCGCTGCTGCTGCGCTGGGAGAACAAGGGCTCCACCTACTGGAACTGCAGCCAGGCTCGCTTACCGTCCTCTTCCCCTCCATGCCGGTGGGTGCTCCTCCCAGAGCAGGCTGGGCTGTGCTCCTTGCCAGCCTACCGTCCTGTGCGTACCTTCAGGTGAGTATCCTGCGCATTTCCCCCTATTTTTTAGTATGTTTCAGGAACCTCCATACTGTTCTCCATAGTGGCTGCTAGGTCTTGCCTTTCTAAGTGTGGTCTTCAGACCAGCAGCATCATCACCCGTGTAACCTGGGAGCTCGCTGGAAATGCAGGCCCCACCCTAACCTTACTGAGTCAGGGTTGCGGGTGATTTGTACGCACGTTAAACTTGAGAACCACCAGTGTAGGCTGTTTTTTTAAATAGAACTTTCTGCTATTGGAAAGTCACTCAATTGTGTCTGGCTCTTTGTGACCCCATAGACTGTACAGTCCCTGGAATTCTCCAAGCCAGAATACTGGAGTGGGTAGCCTTTCCCTTCTCCAGGGGATCTTCCCAACCCAGGGATCAAACCCAGGTCTCCTGCATTGCAGCGGATTCTTTACCAGCTGAGCCACAAGTGAAGGAAAATTCCATGGACAGAGGAGCCTCATAGGCTACAGTCCATGGGGTCGCAAAGAGTTGGACACGACTGAGCGACTTCACTATTGGAAAAGTGTATATTAGTTGCCCAGTCATGGCTGACTTTGCAACCCTATAGACTGTAGCACACCAGTTGGGTCTATCCATGGAATTCTCCAGGTGTGAATACAGGAGTGGGTTGCCATTCCCTTCTCCAGGAGATCTTCCTGACCCAGCGATCGAACCCAGGTCTCCTGCATTGCAGGCAGGTTCTTAACCATCTGAGCCACCAGGGAAGCCTACCGTTGGAAGAGTAGGAATTACCGAAAGAAAAAAAAAAAAAAAAAACCACCAGGAAGGAAAGGGTGTCATATGTTTCTGACACAACAGAAATTTCCAAATCCGGTTTGCCTGCTTGCTTCCTGTCATGAATGTGCTCCCTTTCCTGCCTGGAGGCAGCTCTTCAGTGATACTTTCTCCCGAGTGTCCTCGGAGGACAGGGAGCGATGGTGGGAATCTCCTGTCGTCTATAATGTGTAGATTCCGGACCTCCCTCTCAAGATTATTGTGAGAACTCATAAGATGATTCTGCAAACTTTTGTGAACTGTGAGCTCTAGAATTACATGGTTTTAATAAAAGTTGAATTTTGTTTCACTCTTTTAATTAACTGTGAAGCTGGAACTCTGTGACCATTCTGTTTCAGGGTTAGGAGTACAAACAAGCTGTAAAAGAACATAGTTGTGCTCTGAATTGTGTTTCACTTGCAGAACCTTAGCCCTAAGGACTGAGAAACCTTGAGTATCATATAACACCTCTCTGGTCATTACAGCTCTCAGGATTTTTTTTTTTTTTTGGCTGTTCTGGGTGCTCCCGAGCACAGGTTCAATAGTTGTGGTGCATGGGCTTTGCTCTGTGGCATGTGGGATCATCCTGGATCAGGGATCGAACCTGTGTCTCCCACACTGGCAGGTGGATTCTTAACCACTGAACCGCCAGGGAAGCCCAACTCACAGGATTTTAAACTCTCGCATCTATTAGTACATTGTACTGATGAAGCTGTCACATTGCACCTGGGCTGGGTGAGACAGGCGGTTCAGTCCCACAGAGCAGGGCTCGTCTCTCCAATCTCTAATTTGCGTTGTTTCCTTTCACGCAGCCCACTGTGGTTGTCAGGGGAGATCCACAGCAGTGCTTTGCGTGTATCAGTATGGGAGTTTTCTACAACAGATTGCCGCCCTTGCAAGCTGCTGAGGAGTATCTGCTCCTTACCACCACTCACAGGTGGCCTGAAGGAGCAGACAGTGCTTTCCCAGAGGTGAGGAGGGTGGTGGCAGGAGCAAGCAGTGTCTCCACTCAGGAGCGTTTCTTGGGAGCGAGCAGACTTGCGGGGGCTACAGAATCAGCAGGGCTGTGTCACAAGGGCTATCTGCCTGTCTGGGTGTCCCCTGGGACTCCAAGAGGCGTCAAGCTCTCATCCATCCCCATGGCAGCCCTTCCCCAGATCCAGCACCAGCGAAGCTGAAAGATCCCTGATCTCATGATTGCCTCCTGTCATCGGCATCACTGCAATTCTTGAAAAAAGGACCTTCCTGCATCTCTCAGGTGAGATCAAAACTTTACATCCAAATAGGATTAAGCTGAATAAGATTTTTGCAATTTGATACAAGGGGTGAGAGCCATGAGCATTGAATTCAATACCCACTTCCATCTGGGCTTTAAAAGGTAGCTTTTTTTTTTTTAATGTATATTTGTGCCAGGTCTCAGTTGTGGCATGTGGGATCTTTGATCTTTAGTTGCAGCATGCAAACTCTTCGTTGCAGTGTGTGGGGTTTAGCTCTCTGACCGGGAATCAAATTCAGCCCCCCTGTACTGGGAACACAGAATCTTCACCAAGGGACCGGTTCCTTGGACCACCAGGGAAGTCCCTCACTGGACTTTAAAGATGACATAATCCCCTACAAATTCACACTACAGTGGGATTCAGTGAAGGTCAATGAATTATTAAACTGACTTCAGTTATAGAATATTAGCAATTTTATCAGAGCTACTTGGACTTATTGTATTAGCTTCATATTGCTGCTTTAGCAAATTACCACTACTTTAATAGTATAAAACGACACATTTATTGTTGGTTCTGGAGGTCTGAAATTTGAAATCTGTTTCATTGGGCCAAAGTCAAGGTTGGTAGGGGTCATTATTTATGGAGTCTTCAGGGGAAATCTGTTTTCTTGCCTTTTTCCAACTTCTAGAAACTACCTATGTTTCTTGGCTTCTTATGGTCTTTTTCTCCATCTTCAAAGCCAGTGGCACACCGTCTTCCAATGTCTGTGTTCCTGTCATCACATCATCTTCATTCTCTTATAAGGATTCTTGTAGCAACACTGGGCTCACCGGACAGTCTGCCATCTTATTATCCTTAATCACATCTGTGAAGTCCCTTTAGTTGTGTTAGGTAAATCCTTAAGGTTTTGAAGATTCAGTCATGGACATCTTTGGGGACCCTTCTATCTGCTGCAGGTATGGAGCCACATGACATTTTGGAGGCAAATTATCTGAGAATGGAAACAGGATCCAGTCCAGACTACACTTGATTCTAGAGCAGGAATTTGCAAACCTTTTCCATAAAAGGCCAGATAGTAAGTGCTTCAGGCTTTTTAGGCCAGAGAGTTTCACAACTTCACTGTCAAAGCAGGTATAGAAAATACAGAAAAAAAAAAAAGAAAATACAGAAACAAGTATGGTTGTGTTGCAAAAACTTTATTTATAAAAATAGCAGGCCTAATTTGGCCCTTGTGCCATACCCCTAACTCTAGGTTCCAGTAAAACAAAAGGATTCTGTTCAGCCCATTAACACTACAGCCAAGTATGCAGAAAACTTTAGACGTTTTAATGAAGGAAAATGAAAAGCTAGCCAAAGTGGAACTGTTTACAGATTGGAACTAATAGATGGATCAGCCCAGCAGATGTTTATGGAACCAGGAGGCATCTTTATGATGCCAGAATGTAAACCCGGACAAACCAGATGACAGTGACCTGCTGCTGGGTGCCAGCAGTCAAGGGTGTTAGCACCAAGCACCAGGGGTACAACCAGAAAATACCTTGACAGTCTTTATAGATGGATACCACTAAGGTTGTTCCCCAAAGAGGAGCAAGTGGCTGTGGACTTGAGCAACAGATAAATGTTCCAAAGACTGCTGCTCCGGTGGAACCGGACATCCAGAGGACAAGTGGACCTGAAATCAGCAGTCATCAGGCAGAATGGCCAGGTGGCTGTCATGGCGAGGACCAAGGTGACTGTCCATTCAGGACACTACCTACCAGTGGGTCAACCAAGGGCTTGACTTAGAGTTGAAGAAAGGAAAACTATTCATTCACTGAGAACCAAAGTAGTCTTGAAAGAAATACTGTATACTCTTTTCTCTTTTTTTCCCCTTTTTTCTACTTCTTTCCTAAGCAGTTGCTTTTTATACTGAAACAGTTAAATTCTATAGCATCACGAATTACTTGCATACAAAGTAAAAAGGAATACTATGAAAATGGAGTGTTCTTACAACCCAATTCTTTCCTGCATTTTTACAACTTTTGTCTAGTCTTCAAACACCATGAAACCTTTCCAAAAGCCAGTTTAGTATCTAATCTATGTGGAAAACATAAATCCACATTGATAGTTGAATATGGTTTTTGCTAACTAAATCTAAGTTGTAGCAGTTTAGGGATCATCAGTGTTTGTGTAATATCATTTGCTAATTTTTAAAGTCCACCAGTGTGCATCAACCCTGTTGCTATATTTTTATAAAGATTTTTTTGAAAATCTATAATTTTTTGATTTTCCAAAAAAAGAAAAAGTGAGGACCTACTATATTCCAGCCACTGGCGATACAAAACAGTAAGAAATTGTTTGTTTCAAGAGGCTCACAGCTGAGTAGAGAAATGCAAACAGAAAATTATCTAACAAAATAATAAGTTCAGTAAAAGCAAATTAAGTGTGCTGGGGAGCATTATTTAGTTGTAAACAACAGCCCCCCAACTCGTTAACTTAAGCAGAGAGGAAGTTTTCAAATGATAGTATGTAGCTCACTGGCCCTCTGGGAGGGTAAGAAAGCCAATTTGAATCTTCGAAGCCAGGGATGGTGCTCGCTATCCCGCAGCATCACTGCGCCCAGCTGTAGTCACCGCCACTGCTACCCCGAATGACGACAGTGCCTGTTACTTTTGCCAGGAGAGATTCCCCCACTCTGTGTCTCCAGCACCTGAATCAATATCTGGCACAGGTGTATCACATTAGTGGAAGCTCGGCCCAGGGCCGTACCCTGGGCTCCCACGCAGAATCTTAAGTTGGAGGAGCCCATGGGGAACTGACTTTCAGATGCAGAGCTGCCCCGCAGATTGAAAATCCACTGCAGTGCTGAAGCTAGCCCTGGGGTTGAGCGGAGACGGAATCAGGGAAGGCTCTCAGGAGATGACTTCTTACTATGTCTTAGTGAGTTAGAGGTAATCATGGGATTCCAAGCAGAGGGGATAGAAAAGGAAAAGGCTAGTAGTTGTCTGTGTGTGTCGGGGGGTCGGGGGGTGCGAGCGGATCCTAAATGTGTTTTAATGTCACTGGAGCTTAACATGAGATTGGATTGGATGTTAGCTTTGTTATTCCATACTAGGAGATTTTAACTTTATTCTGGTTGCTATTGAATGAAGGGTTTAAGCAGAGGAGTAGCCTGGTCAGCTTTTCATAATAGATCACTCTGGTAGCTGTGGCTGGGTGTATCTGAGGAAAACAGCCCTGGAGGCAAGGATGCCTATGCCCTTAGCCCAGGATGGCAGCGAGGAGAATCTGAACCACGGCAAGAGCAACAGGGGTGCAACTGGAAGGACCTGGTGGCCGACTGATCCGGAAAGAAAGCCCGAGAGTGCTACACAGGTTTTCATCTTATAGGACCGAGTGGACAGTGGTGTCAGCACTGGAGTTAGAAGGTACAGAGGAAGAAGAGCATCTGTCAGAGTAGGGTGATTCTCCTGTCAGATGCCTGAAGGATACCCAGGTGATAGTGCCAGAGGCAGCGGAATATATGAATCTCAACACTGGAGCAAGAGAGCCTAGAAATGAGAATTGTATGCGTAGAAGTTGAGACCACAGAGTGTATGAAATCAATTACAGAGAAAAGAGAGGAACTGGGGGAGGTGGGTCAAGGACAAAACCAGGGACATCTTAATACTTCAAGGGCAAGCAAAAAAGAGGACTTCAGGAGGCAAGTAGGAATGAGTGATCATGGTAAGTGGGTCCAGAGTGCGGACTGGGTTATGGAGTCCTAGGCTAACAGAAGATTTGGAGGGGAGGAGTCATCACCAAAGGTTTGGATCCAGGCTGCTCTGGTTCCCACCACCTTCACTGAGTCTGAGTCAGCATGACAGAAAAAAGAGCGCTTCCCCTCTCTTGTATATGCATCCACAGGAGAAGGTAGATGAAAAACCCTCTCCCGTTAGAGGAGAAAAAGGAATCATTAGATTAAATCAGGAGTTTGGTTTCTGGTCCTGCCTCTGCCGTAAACAAGTTTTGATTGTGGATCTCATATAACCACTCTCAGTCTGGTGCCTAGCTGAAGAATAAGAGACTTGGACTGCATTATCTCCAAGGTTCTACCCATTTGGTTAAGCAAGAGACGGAAATCATAGGTTCACAGAACAACATGAAGAATCATTACATAGGCACTGGAGAAAGGGCCAGAGAGCTAGCAAATGCAAAAGCAGACATGACCCATAGTCCCGTGGGCACAAAAAGGCAGAGGTTGGAGGCCCTCAGACTGAAACCCAGACTTCCCAAAAGGGGGCGCTGCTCAGCGGGTGCTGTCACGACCATCCCGGTTTTATGAGTGTTAGAAAAACTGCCGCTGTGGGGAAACGAGCATTGCTAGAGCGATGCTGATGGGAGCAGCAAACAGTAGTAAGAAGTCTCTTCCTAATCCTGCCTCGCAGTCGTCCAAGTCCCTCGTTTAGGAAGTGTAAGTCTCTGAGCATCTCAGTCAACAAATGGCTACATTGATGAATGAATAAAACTCTTCCAAAACTGCATCGCTGAAATGGAGGTAAGGAGTATGTTGAACCCAAAATAATGTGACACAAGAAAGCCTGGAAGGAGAAGAAGGGTCATGTGTCAAGGCTCCCAGTGACTTCTGAAACCTGGAGACCTCGACCGTTGTGCAAGCTGGCTCTCACACAGGATTGTGGTCTGAAGTCCCACCAGCCATGTTTGGAAACCTCTTGGACTATTTAACTCAAATTGTTTCTGGGTAATGCCCCCAGGTGGCAGGCAAAAACGTTCACAGTTCCTCTTAAGAGAGCTCAGATTCAATTCAGGCCTCAAAGCGTGTCCACGGGTAAAATGCTAACACAATATTGCAAATCAGCTATACCTCAGTTTTTTAAAAAATGCTTAGGAGATCGAGCAGTTTAAACGTTCACAAGGCATCCAAGAAGATAAAGCACTATGCACAAGAACCAGCAGACACCACATATGGAAACCTCAGTAGTAACCAGGGAAATATACATTTAAAAACCTCAAGGAGATACCAATTCACACTCATCAGGTTGGGGGGAAACAGTTTTAAATTGGCATTACCTACTATATGCATTTAAACCTATGCATACCTCCCGTTGCTATACGTTCTGCCTAACTCTTACACGTGTCTTAGGAGTTGGTGCCAGAATGCTCACAGCAGTACTGTTCATAACAGGAAAAACAACAAACCTTGGAAATCACCCCACTGCTGACCAACCTAACTTGGATAAACTGAGGCCTGTTTCACATATTGCTGTACTCCAGAGCAGTGAAAATGAAGCAGCTTCACTACGTGCTTGGACATGGATGAATCTCAAATATAATATTGAACAAAAGAAGCAAGAATACATGCAGTGTGAGTCAGGCCATTCACATTAAGTTTTTTTTAAAAAAGATATCTGTTTAAGGAAAATGGTAAGATCAAAATGAAAAGCAAAGGAATAATTATCACAAAATTCAGATGGTGGTTTCTCTGGAGAAGAGTGGGTGGGTAGCAAGGAGGAATGATCAAAGTGGAATCATTGGGGGTTTCTGATGTTGCTAGTAATACTATTTTTTTTTTTAATCTTAGTAAGGATGTAGGTGTTCACTCACGATCCTTCTTTAAAACATACATTTAGCACACACTTTCATATGTATGATATGCTTCACAAAAAATAAGAAATGCTCTAAATAGTCCTCTAACCCATAAGACTTGTCCTCAGAACGATGTACTGTTCGTATTTTCAATGCCAGCTTCTTGGGCCATAAAATAAAAGGGGCCAGGGTTTTTCAGCAGTTCTTCAGGGCTGTCATACTCGACAATCTTCCCACTGTCTAGGACCATTACCCTGAAACAGAAAAGAAAGTCTTAGAAAGCAGCGTCTCAAACCTTGGCATCTTTAAGAATAACCAGGACTTATTAAGTCATGGTATTGTTACCAAAGCGGTTGCCCCAGAATCATACCCCTCCCCTCCCTTGAATAGAAACCAATTGCTCTTATCTAAGTTTCAGGAGGACACTGCAAAGAGAAAAACAAGAACTGGTTAGAACCAACTAGACCTAAGGTGGTGAAAGATTTGATTTCCAGTAGACCTTGGGTCTCATTATGTGCTCACTGTAATATAGTATTGTTGTTGCTCAATTGCTAAGTCACGTCCAACCCTTTGGAAGCCGATGGGCTGACTGCAGCATGCCAGGCTTCCTCCTTCTTCACTGTCTCCTGGAGTTTGCTCAGATTCATGCCCATTGAGTTGGTAATGCTATCTAACAATCTCCTCCTCTGCTGCTCACTTCTTTTGCCCTCAGTTTTTCCCAGCGAGTTGGATGTTTGCATCAGGTGGCCAAAGTATTGGAGCTTCAGCATCAGTCCTTCCAATGAATATTCAGGGTTGATTCCCTTTACTGGCTGACTGGTTTGATAAATGATATACCTACCAGCTAAATGATATACCTACCAGCACCTGCGAAGGACAGTTGCTATGACAACAACCAGAAAGTACTGAAAAGGCGGGTTGCATTAGTTTGGCTCCAAACCACAACCTTGGTCTCAGATAAGTCATGAATATTCCTCCCACTCTTTCCGATTCTTTCCCTTTCTACCTCAACTATCCTATGTAATTGGTGTCTTTTGGGGGGTTGAGAAAGTTGATTTGCCAACTAATTTCCACGTCTCCATTCTTTGGCTATCGAATAAAGCTTATGCTGTTTCAGCCTTAGCATCACTTTTGTTATTGACTGGGAATCTGAGCAGAGAAAGAACCTCCTTGGCCAAGACGAGGAGTCTGTGGACTAGGACGCGAGCACAGGTGAGGGTGGCCAGTTCGGTAGCAGTATGTTCATTCATTCCAGGCTACAAAGGAGCGAGGGTGAACCACAGCCATCTGCGTCAGCACAGATGGATTCTGTGTGGAACGCCGAACAAAACAGTGTAGGAATAGATGCAGTGTGTCTGTTCACGTCACCTTTTTTCTTTTTGTAAGGATACAGATTGTTTAAGGATCCGTTCAGTTCAGTCGCTCAGTCATGTCCGACTCTGCGACTCCATGGACAGCAGCAGGCAAGGCCTCCCTGTCCATCACCAACACATTGATTTAAAAAGGGAGTCTATTCTAATTTCCATATCACTGACATTATCCCCATTTTCAATCATCGGAGATAGAAGGAATGGAAAGCTTGTTTACCGGGGAGGAGCTGAGACCCTATATAGTCCGAAAGGTCTCCGGATCAACATCCGCCACTGCTGGCTTGGGCCTCCACCGCCCATACTTGGCTTATAGTTACACACAGTGTCCTGTTTTACCTTCAAGACGGTTCCCTTAACCCCGCCGGCCTGGTGTATAATTTTGGGCAAATTACTTGAAATCTCTCAGCCTCTGTTTCTTCACAGTAAAATGCTGGTGGTTAAGCCTTCTGTTAAGATATCTCACAACTGATGCTATCACTGTTGACCAAGGGTTAAGCCAGGCTCTGAGGCTGTCTCCTTACTCACTTGTCACTGTCCATGATGGTGTGCAGCCGGTGGGCAATGGTGATGGTTGTGCAGTGGGAGAACTCAGTCTGGATGGTCGTCTGGATGAGCTGATCTGTCTCTAGATCCACTGCAGCAGTGGCCTCATCCATGATCAGAATCTTGGATTTCCGAAGCAGAGCCCTGGCCAGGCACAGCAGCTGCCTTTGCCCTATGCTGCAGCAATGGAAGAAATCCAGCATTAGCCCCTAAGGACCAAGGAGTAACCAGGTTTGAGGGTCTGAGAGGGTACATTTCACATTCCAGATCAGACTTTCAAAACCCACACACACCTCTATTCCGTTAGAATGCCTTACCCTCTTCCACTATGAAAGGTTGTTGTTGAATCACGACACCAGGATTCTTGGCCCTGAAGGAGAAGAATTCAATCTGGGGCCAGAGACGAGGCTTGATTGCTCAGAGCTGTTGTGTAATAAAGTTTTATTAAAGTATAAAGGAGATAGAGAAAGCTTCTGACATAGGCATCAGAAGGGGGCAGAAAGAGTGCCCCCCTGCTAGTCTTCAGCTGGATGTTATATAGTCACTAGCAGTCTGTTAATGAAAGGAATGTCTTAAAACTCAGACTGGCACCAGGCCCCTCACCCATAAGATGCATTTTGGGGTAATCTTGGCACCAAATGGTTCATCCTGGGCCATAAAGTGATTAACTTGAATCTTGAAGAAGGGCAGATCACCACACAAATCATTTACATAGATTAGAGGAACAATATCTGAGTATAACATACTGGTTTGTCAAGTAGGTTCAGAGCCAAGAGGTGGAACCAGCTTGAAGACAGAGTTTGGGGTAAATGCATAGTACATTAGCATAGCTTAAGACAAACATTTCCATAAGAAAAAGGCATTGGTTATCTCTAGGTTTGAGAATAGTTAACTTCAGGTGAAACCAGGTGTCATTATGGCAACACAGTATTTTGAGAGAAACCTCCTTTTAAATTTGTACAGAGAAAGAAAAAATACCGCTAGTTTGTTTCCTCCTGCCACTTAAGAGAAATAAAAATGTCTGACACTTGCAGGCCATATCCTCCGTTTGGAGACCCCTGGCCTTCCTGCCTGTTACCCTCTCAACAGCTGTTCATTGCTGCCAAGGGCAGTGTTTTCCAAACCTTTAATTAATTAGAAGACTCACCACAGGTACTTAATTGAAAAATTCATACTTCTGGTCCCCATTCTGAGAATGGGGAGGAGCCTAGGAATATATATTTTTAAAAATTTTGTTGGAGTATAGTTGCTTACAATGTTGTATTCGTTTCTGTTATACAGCATCGTGAATCAGCTAGACATATACATATATCCCCTCTGCCTTGGATTTTCTTCCCATTTAGGTCTTCACAAACCTGTGCTGTACAGTAGGTTTTCATTAGCTATTTTATATACGGAGAAGACAATGGCAGCCCACTCCAGTACTCTTGCCTGGAAAATCCCATGGATGGAGGAGCCTGGTGGGCTGCAGTCCATGGGGTCGCAAAGAGTCGAACACGACTGAGTGACTTCACTTTCACTTTTCACTTTCATGCATTGGAGAAGGAAATGGCAACCCACTCCAGCGTTCTTGCCTGGAAAATCCCAGGGATGGCGGAGCCTAGTGGGCTACCATCTATGGGGTCGCACAGGGTCAGACACGACTGAAGCGACTTAGCAGCAGCAGCAGCAGTATATATATATGTCAATCCCGATCTCCAAATTCATGCCGCCTCCTCTTCTCCCCCTACAGCCAATCGTCCATCCTCTACATCTGTCTCTCTTTCTGCTTTGCAAATAAGTTCATCTGTCTTATTTTTCTAGCTTCCACATAGAAGTGATAGGTTTTGTGCTGACTTCATTCTGTACGACAGTCTCTGGGTCCACCCACATCTCTGCAAAGTGCACGATTTTGAGGAACATGTATTTTGAATACACCCCAGGAGACTTTCATGTTTAACAAGTTTGGAAAACACTAGCCCAGGACTAGTACCCTGCATTTAGCTACAGTGATATCTCAGTACACCAGCAACAATTTCAAAATAAGATGGCTGTCACCAAGCTTGCTTCAGCAGTATTTGACCTGACATTATTACTATAGGATGATACCACACAAGAATGCCCCAGTGGCATTTCTTAGTGTAGTAAATCCATTCCTTATTTTAATGTGTAATTCTAGCCTCAAGTCTAATTATTTGTTTGGGGCCTTCTGCCTTGATTGGAGATCATTGCTAATGAACATCTAATGAACACGATGGTGTCTTGGTGTGAGATGCAGTGTATGTGCCGAATATGCCTGCGAGATGCAAATAGCCTTAATTTGCTAAAAGCCCATAATGAAGGCTGGACCTCTTACTTACATAAAGAAGCTTTGGGAAATGATGTGGAGGAAATATTCGGGAATTTGCTAATTGTTCTTTCCCGCCGTGGCCATTAGGGAACATATTAAACAGAGGGTGGCTAGACCAAAGTTCTGTAATTCCCTGCAAGAAAGTTTCTGCAGGAGATGAGAAGTCACCCAAGGTGAACTTCCAGTTTTTCTCTGTAATGTAAGGACACAGATACTGCAAAACTGTTTACTTAACTTCCCCAAATCCTGCCTGGTTCACTTGGGCTTAACAGGCTGCTGCTGAGGCATCGGTTTGGCTTTTAGCTGTGGACAGCTTGATCTGCAAGCTGATCTCTAGTTTCTGATCAAAGGATTTTAGGTTTCAACACCCGCTACCCCAGATCTGAAATTAAGGCACGGGTAATGCCACATGTCTCAGCGTGGTCCAAGAAGGGTGGTATGATTCTGTTCTTGGGCCCTATCAGATCCTGCCAGCTCGGCCCCCACAGCCCTGCACACCTCAGGCATTTATTGTGCAGAATTTGCCTGTCTAATGTCTGTCCTTCCCATCGCACGTAAGTTCTAGGAGGGCATGGGTATGTCTATGGCATTTTCCTCTGTCTTTCCAGTAGGTGCTCAATATATATTTGTTGACTGAATGTTTGAACAGCATTTTTAATAGGCCTGAAGACCTACCTCAGTTCTGCTAGTTTCCAGATCTGTGGCTGAAGAACAAACCTAGGGTGTTCTCCACCAGGGCTCAAAGGGGTTCCCTGGGGCTGCACACTGGAATCACCAGGGTCCCTGGTCGCACTGGTCTGGGGTACAGCCTGGGCACGGGACTTTGCCTAGTGATGCTAGCGTGCCACCTACTAAGGGCTCAACCTGCTGGTCATTGCTTCCCCTGCTCTAGTGTGCATACAGATCACCCAGGACTTGCTACAGGGGCGATTCCAGGTAGTAGGTCCAGAGTCTGAAATTCTGCATTTACAACAAGCTCCCAAGTGAGGCCAGAGCGGCAGGTCCATTAACCGAGCTTCTGAGCCTTCCCTTCTCTTTTGAGCTTCAGCTGCTAATGGGCTAAGCCCTGCTCACCACGCAGGGACTGCAGGAAGACCCACCCTTGAGCTGCTGGCTCTGGCTGAGAACTGACCACCAGTTTGTAGAGGGGAAAAAATAGGTTGTCAAAGGGGAAATGCCAGGTCAGCTTGTTAGCCAACAGGAACTGTGAAGTGTCAACATGTGTAGAAAAGCTTTGAAATGGTAAAAAAGAATTGTGAAGCCAAAAGAATCTTGGTGCTGGGTTATGGTTACAAGGACCCTGCAGACTCCACGTCTCCATCATCCAGGTGCCCCTTAGATCAGGGCTTCTGGGCATCCTTTAGAACTCACACCTCCAGCAGTGCCTCACACCACTTACATCAGACTCTCTGGGGCTGGACCAGGCATCGGGGATTTTTTTCAGCCTGAGTGCACCTGAGAACCCGCACAAGGGCGGGATCTGCAAACTCACATTTGTAATGTCTCATGAGGGTTTGTTTATTAACAAAGGTTTTCAAGCATATTCACTTCTGTTTTAATCTTCACAACAGGTTCCCTTTATACACTAGGAATTAGACGTGGAGAGTGAAAATTCTTTGCCAGGTGCCACCAAGAATGAGCAACAAAAGGAGTGGTCCCCTTGCCACCTCCACAGCCTGTGGGAACAGTGGGTTATGAACCCTTACCTCAGGTTGTCACCACCCTCTGTCACTTCGTAGGACAACCCAGCTTGCAGGCCAGCCACGAAAGATTTGAGGTGAGAGAGCTCCAAGGCCTTCCAAATCTCCTCATCCGAGTAGTTGTTGAAGGGGTCCAGATTCATCCTCAGGCTCCCAGAGAACAGGATGGGGTCCTGCAAGTCAAGGGACCAGGCAGTTACTGGGGCCAGTGTCAGAAAAAGAACCAGGTCTTTGTGGCCAAGAAAGCAGGCAGAACTGGTCTCAGATGGAAAGCTGGTTAGTGGTCAAGGTTCTGCACGATTTTCCCGATGACAGCTTTGAGCTAAACACAGCATTAAGGGGAGTCCTTGGGGGATGTCCCTGGTGGTCCACTGGCTAAGACTGTGATCCCAATGCAGGACAGCCTGGGTTTGATCCCTGGTCAGGGAACTAGATCCCCCATGCTGCAACAAAGATCAAAGTTCTTGAGTACTGCAGCTAAGACCTGGTACAGCCGAATAAATAAAATATTTATTTGAAAAGAAGTGGAGTCCTTGGTTTTGTTTTCATTCTGAAATTCATTTATAGATCTCCAAGTTTGCCTCAGCATTTCTCAAAAAGATGAGAGAAATATCCCACCCCCTCCACACACAGATTGAAAACTCATGGTGTGAATAAGGTGGAGGGAATCAGGGCATGCACAGGAAAGGGTATTGCAGTCACAAAAAAAGAATTTCTTATGCTCTTGAAGAGGCTGCAGAAAAGTGTAACAAAGGGAGCAAACACCAGACCAGCCAAAGCCGCCCCCAGACTTGGCTGCGGCGAGCAGGGGCAGACAGGTTCTGATGAGGACCACACACCCAGAGCCTGCAGGGCATTCTTGTTTGGAAGGGTCCAGAGAGCAAAGCTGCTGGGAAGACTTTCTTGCTGATACACGAACTGTTCCACTTACTGGCAAAAAATTGCTGCAGATTCTGTCCCCTCTCTTGTAACCACATCAGATGCAGAGAATAAAGCTTAATGGTTTCAAGCTTCAGTGGCAAAACTGCTAATGCTGATTGCAAAGGTCCTGCGAACCATGATGAGCTACAGATAATCATCTGCTCCACTTGATTTCTGTTGTGATGCTGCCACCTACTGTTTAGATACTGAGTCACACAAGCAGAGCTAAGCTAAGTCGCTTCAGTTGTGTCCGACTCTGTGCGACCCCATAGACGGCAGCCCACCAGGCTCCCCTGTCCCTGGGATATTACCCCCCAAATGCAAAACTTCTTTTTGTTAAGTTCTGGAAGCAGTGTATTTTAGGGAACTAGCTTAGGTATCCCAGGTAGACGACAGAAATGACACTGCTAAATGAACATACATCAAGAAGATGATACACATGTTTCCTGGGGAACCAGCTGCATCTGAGTACGTCCTAGAGTTTACCTGGGGGATGATGGTCAGTTTCTCTCGGAGGTCGTGGAGCCCAATGGAAGCAATGTCTACCCCGTCAATAGTGATCTGGCCTCCTGCGGCCTCTAGGATTCTGAAGAGGCAGTTTGTCAGGGACGATTTCCCAGCTCCTGTCCGGCCCACCACGCCGATCTGTAAACACAGTTTTTTGCATGTTAGTTCATCGTGTAATTCTTGGGGACAACAATTTAGCCTGGGGCATTCATACTCAGAAGTGGAAACTCACTTGTGAGTTTCCATACTCATACTCACTGCATCTCTTAAGATGTTAGGCTGATTGTGGTTTTGGTGGGAGGAAAAAAAAGTGCCTAGATGTCAGAAAAGGATGGCCTTCCCACCCTACCCCCTGACTTGTAGCTGGCTGACGGCTACATTGACTACTGGAAATGTACACATCTGTTGTTACAACTATTCCTGGAAATTAATAGACTTTTAAGAACCTTGTTTAGATGCGAGGAGAAGGGAAGGACTGGGCCTACCATCAGGTCTGAGAAGGTGGACCTAAGCACGTCACAGACCTAAGCACTGTTGCCCAGACAGTTTTTGGCCCTGTGTCAGGCCCCAAGTCCTCAGAGAACACGAACACCACACTAGGACTTTGCTCACCAGAAGGAGAACCAGCCCACTCTCTCTGCAGGGACAACCTCCACTCTGGCGTTCCACCAGTTCCCTCCCCAGGTCTGTGCTTCCTGACTTCCCCTCTGTAAGCCTTGAGGCTAATGGGAAATGAGCCCAGCTGCCACAGGAGGAGAGGATGCCGGCTGGGAGGCAGGGGAGGGCTGAGCAACAAAGCCCTTAGAAGCTTAGTAAGACTGTTTGATCCTGTGTGGATATCCTGCCCTCTCGTGGTGGCACTGTGTCCCTACACCTCAGGGTATCGGAAGTGTTCCCACCTTCTTAACTTCAACGGAATGAAGAAATGGTTTTCTATGTCCACCGGGACTCACCCAGGCCTTCCTTCAGCTCCACCTACCTTCTCCGCGCTCTTAATGTCACAGGTGATCCCTCTCAGTACCAGATCCAGCTCAGGTCGATACCGTACTTCGTAATTGCTAAACTGGATCTCCCCTTTGCTGGGCCAACCTTCTGGAGGCCTCTTATCAGTCACCCATGGTGCCTGGCCAGGAGACAGGAAGAAAAGTGCTTTACGTGGTGACAACTCACTCAACAATCCCCCTAGGCTTCATGTCACAGAACAGAGCAAGCAGCAGTGTCCCAGCCACTTATGAGCATCTGCTTTGAACAGACTGAACTAGACTGGTTCTTCCAGCCATTTCCTTCCTCAGGGGACCTTCCTGACCCATGGATCTAACCCAGGTCTCCCACATTGCAGGCAGATTCTTTACCATCTGAGCCACCAGGATGGCTGAGAAGGTTTTTACCTTATTCAATTAAAGAAACCCTATGCTACGAAGTTGCTCTGAAAATGAAGCCACCATTTAACTTGATGCATCCCAAGACCTGACTTCTCCCAAACCATTACCTATTCTAGGTTTAAAAAAATTAGGTCCTTTCTGTCAGAGCAAGGGAAACTTCCAGAGAACCTTTATGACCCTGTGTGAAATCTCTAGATAAAGTGAAGCTGCATTCTCAAAGCATCAGATTTTTTTTTCGGCCTTGTCCCTGGGTTCCTCTGACTCCTCCTTACCTCGTTTTCCACGTTTATGTACTCAGTTATTCGCTCAACAGCCACAATGTTGGTCTCTATTTCTGACGTCATCCTCACTAGCCAGTTCAGGGTTTGTGTGATCTACAGAGAAACCAGATGATGATCATCTGAGGCTCAAACCAACCCAGCTAGTCAGACCGCAAGGTCAATCTAGTGCCTCCTCGGTACCTAGCACTAAGCCGGGCTCTACAAGACAGCAAGGAGGAGAAGAGAATCCACACCTCTGTGGAGGAGGGAATGAGGCCAGTGCATCGAATAGGGGGAGGACAACGGAGTGCTCTACTCTGCGGTGCTCGCAGGAAAGACACCAGGGGCTTGGAGGGGCCTGGCGCCAGAACTGAGGCTGGATAGGCTGGCTGTTGGTAGAGTGGCACTCGAACTTGGCTCTCCCACCTGTAAGTCATTAGAGTTTAGGTGTAGCATTCCAATGGGGAAAGCATAAGGAAAGACGTGGGGTAGGAACAGGTCTTCTAAAAAGCTGCTGCCTTTCTCTGCTCTCAGTTAACAACAGCTCAATTGAGAAGCCAACCCTCAAGGTGGGACATCCACGTGGACCCCTGTCCTCTGTTACCCCAGTAAACTCAAGTGCCTTCCTGCCTTTACCGAGATAAATCTAACCAACAGGAAGATGGCTGTCATGACCTGGGCCAGAGTCCTGGGCATCTGTGGGTCTCTCAGAGGCAAGCTTCTCAGATGCAGTCTTCTTTACAGGCAAAAACATAGGCCTGGCACATACTCTCAGGAATCTTTGTTGAGCACATGGTAGGTAGAGACAGGGAAAGCTCAGGAGGCTGGGGACTAAGGGCAACCGCTTGGCATCGGCTGGACCACATGAACTGCTGATATCTGAATGATGTTCTTTTGGTTCAGTCTAAAGTTCTCCAACTCCTTGCCCTGTCTGTTCTAGGTTAATAAGCCTAGAATTGAGCGGATGAAAGGGCAGTGGCACAAGGAACCAGTGATTCTGGTGAATGACAAGTCCTTTTCCACCATGATCACCTTTGGGTCTTATGGACTCCAACTGAAAATAGCACCATGTAGAGCCTGCTGGTGGCTATCCAGACCCCCCAAATATTAGTTCAGAAAGTTTCCGCAAAAGATGGCCAAATGACTCATTAAATGAGTATTACTCATTAAACTTTTACTGTGGTACCAGTCTCTGTCTTAGGTGGTAAGAAATAATGTCTGATATTTACCCCTTAGTCAAGTGGGGGATGCATTATATAGTTCTGTTAGACTCTATATTCTTCATTAAAGTGAACTCCAATTATTCTGTGATTTAACAAAATAAACGTAGAAGTGATTGTTCAAAAGACTTTCTGGTTACTGCTATATTATAAAAGAAATAGTAATTTTTTCTTTTGACTATAATCAAGTAAAGAGGCAAAGAGATGGGAAACTATTAGATTGAATCACATGAGATTGCTTTCTTAACTCCCCAGGGCAACAAAATATATATCCAGCCTCCCAGATGACATTGGCATCTACTTAGAAAGGTTAAGGAGCATGTTCATGGGTTACACAATTAGTAAGAGATGGAGACAGGGTTTGAACCTCAGTCTCTCCTGGTCTGTCTGGAATCCAGAGCATGGACTCCATGGTATACCCTAGACTAATTCTTAAATTAGTCTAGGATATACCATGCATTTAAGAATAATGCATTAATTCAACCAAACTCCCAACCAGACTCACATTAAGTGCATTGGACAGAACAAAGCCCACAATGTCCCCATTTAGGTTACTTCTATAAATAACCATCATCAAGGATGCAAAGAAGACGATCAGGTTCCCGATCAGCTCCAGACGAACTGCAAGCCACCTGGAGGGCAACAGAACCAGAGAAAGAGGTGTCACTGAGAGGTGTGACCTTCCTAACCTTACCCAGCAAGCACGGGGTTCCCAGAGCATTCTGACAGGGCTTGAGTTGGTAGGACTGTCTTCTTAGGAGGTGCTTCAGTTTAACTGTGCCATGTTTTCTTGAAGTCTTTTAAATTTTGGATTTTGGAAAATAAATTGCATTTTTAAAGATACTGGAAGAGTTTGCTAAACTAAGGGAATCCTATAGTTTGCTAAACTAAGGGAATCCTCCCAAACTTGCCAAATCATAGCAATCATCGGGTGGCAATTGTTAAAAATATACAAATTTGTGCGAAAAATTCATGGACTCTCCCCCAGGAGATTCAGGAAATGACTTTTAGGAATCTGCATTTTAAAAAATGTTCCAAATGAGTTCTTTTGATTAGGCATGGTAAACAATGGGATAAAGAATTCATATGTAAGGTTAGAAAGAAGTTACCACAGGAAAGTTCAATGTACCCTGTCTGATTTCATGATTTTAAAAAGATGGAGAAAAAATAGGAGGTGGAGAGAAGTTAGGTATGAGCTGATAACAGAGAGATATGTCGGGCTTGGTAGAGAACTGAATAGTATATGCTGCTGCTGCTGCTGCTAAGTCGCTTCAGTCGTGTCCAACTCTGTGAGACCCCATAGACGGCAGCCCACCAGGCTCTCCCATCCCTGGGATTCTCCAGGCAAGAACACTGGAGTGGGTTGTCATTTCCTTCTCCAATGTTTGAAAGTGAAAGTGAAGTCGCTCAGTCCTGTCCGGCTCTTAGCAACCCCATGGACTGCAGCCCACCAGGCTCCTCCATTCATAGGATTTTCCAGGCAAGAGTACTGGAGTGGGTTGCCACTGCCTTCTCTGAAATAGTATATAGATTGATGTAATTTATAAAAAGTGACTTTCCCAGTAAAATGTGCTTACCTAAATTTATACAAATAATTCTAGCATATCTACAAATAAATATGATACATATTTTACAAGGGACATCCAACAGAAAAATGACTCTTTCCTTCTTGGAAAGTATCTAAGACATAAAATATCTTCACAATCAAATTTCTGACTGTTTCACGTTCCAAATAATACTAAGCAGCACTAGCCCCGCCTTCACAGTGCAAGACAGTGTAGAAACCACTCAAGAGCTTTCATTTCCTGAAAAAGATCTTCCTCCTCCAAGGACACGCCAAGGTCTAATGAAGCTGGAGGAACCAAGACTGCTCAGCCTTTTTGGATTCACCTCACAGGATCTGAGTTTTTCATTTCTGTCATTACTGATTTTACCTAAAATTTTCCAGCTCTCCTCCCTCCAACTTCTGCTTCTTTCCCACCTACAGAAACTGTCCTGCCTATGGACAACCACACATCCACTCTCAGGGAAGCAAATAGAATGTCTGGTTCCCCCAGCACTTGGACAGAATCTGTGTTACAAAACGCTGAGCAGCGTCATGTGACTTCCTCCATAAGCCCATGAGACAGGTTGTGTTCCAGCCATTGTAAAAACAACAAAAAAAGAGATTTTCCTGAGGGGTCAAAACAATTTCCCCAGCTTGGGAAGTAGCAGAGCAGATACAGGGACCAGTCTGACTCCGAAGCTCAGGTTTTCTCCTCTCTTCTCACATGATAGGCATGTTTGGGCAGAGTGAATTTCACATTTCGGGCCACGCCTACCCTCCCACAGCTAATGTCAAATGCGCAGAACTCCAAAGCACACATATCCGGGTGAATATCTGGGGGCAGCCTCACCTGTTGGAGGTAATCCAAGAAAAGACACATTTCTGGTTGTTGTCAATCGCTGCCTCACTTTGCTTTAGAAATCGCTGCTGGTGCTCAAAGGCGCGGATCACAGACAAGCCTGACACAGTCTCGCTGAAGTGGGAGTAGATCGGGGACCTGGTGACAGAGTCCAGTCGCCTCAACTGGCGGGAAGTAGCCACATAAAATACCTGGACCCGGAAAAGAGAAGACTGTCACACGACCACATCACGTATGCTGCTAGCTCCTCCCTCGTGGCTGTGACCAACAGTCATTACTTTGAGGCCAGAGGCAGCTCTGGTCTGGTCTCTCACTAGGGAGAGATGAGAGAGGCTCAGAGAAAGAGGACGATGCGAGGATCTGGGGTTGGTGGGGAACAGGGGAGCACGAAAGCAAGACACTATGCCACAGCCCTAGAGGCTGGAATATTCCAAGGAGTTCTGTCAGCCTAATCCATATGCTCCCAAGAATCTGCACATATTTTTTTTTTTTTGCACATATTTCTAAATGACCGTAGTGAGAAAAATGGTCTCTAAAGGGATAAATGCAGCTGGGGAACAAGGGGTTTGGAAAGGAGAGATGGGCAATAAGTGGCTCAAGAAAGGTGTGCTGATGCATGCATGCTAAGTCGCTTCAGCCATGTCTGACTCTCTGTGACCCCATGGACTGTAGCCTCCCAGGCTCCTCTGTCCATGGAATTTTCCAGGCAAGATAGCCATTCCCTTCTCCAGGGGATCCAACCCAGGGATTGAACCTGGGTCTCCTGCATTGTAGGTGAATTCTTTACTGACTAAGCCACCAGGGAAACCCAGAGGATTTGTTGAAATCAGGGAAGAGCTAGGCATGGGTGAGTCAGAATTCAAAATGTTATACGTGGATGTTTCCTTAAATATCCTGCCTCTTATTAGTTGGTTTGTTACTAACAGAGATGACAATGTACCTGAGGAACTCAACACAAAGCCCAGCAGTGTAAACTTGCCACAGCCACAAGGCTGCCCTTCACTGAAGGGCTTCAGGATTGGTTTCTCAAGGTGATCAATTTATCCCAAATGTAGCTGCTGGGACAAGAATTCTCTCTACAGCGTCCTTCCCCTCATTCCCTCCCCTTATTACAGGCACAGAGCCCTTTCTACTTGCTCTAGTTTTCCGTGAGGCTTGGCTATCAAACTGCTTGTGCCCTCAAGACCACAGTGGAATTGAGCCTGAACCCCCACCCCGCCCCACTCACCGCCCCACCGCAGACACCCCAGTGAAAGGAGAACTGCCCTGAAGTGAAGAGACTGGGCTCCTGCTGAGGGATATCTCCAAGTAGATCAACCTAAGCCAACCAAGGAAGCAGCCTTAGCACACCTCTTCTAGAAGCCACCACCAACCTCACCATTGTGAAGATGGTATGTTAATATCTGACTCAATGACAAAGATGCTAGAGGGGTGGGGGGTGACTAGCCGTAAACACAAGAGAAGAACTTAAGCTTTTATGAGTAGAGAAGAAGAGGAACCTAGCCATTTCCAAACCTACCTGAACAGACACATAAATGATGCCAAGAGGGATGATGACAACGACGAAGATGGGAGTGGCCAGGCAGATCATGACCAGGGTGCTGACGATGCCCAGGAAGCACAAGACCCAGCTGCGTAAAGACATGGGGAGGGTGTCATCCACCGTGGAGATATCCTAGGGACACAGGAGGAGAGATGGTGTGCTCATGAATTCCTGGGACATTTCACACCTTCTCAGTTGCGGCAGGGAATTGGCTTTGTCATATCAGAATGCAAATAACTGTCCAGGGTTGAGAGAAAAAAAAGAAACCCTCACCAACTATCAGTTCTGTGAAGATTACTTTTGATCCTTAACTGGTATAAATGCTCCATCCTTCCTTCCTCCCCTACTTTCATCTCCTCTTAAGGGCTCAGCCACCTACTCCAGAGGACCCAGAGTCTAATACCCCTTTATGGTCTGAGCCACCTCCCTCACAAAACTCACTATACAATTAATGATAGTTTCCTTTTTCCCATGTCCCAAATAAATAATGATATGTATTATTATATATAATATTTATTTTATATTTATAAAATGTAGATTATATATGTTTAACATATATAATATGTATTATATATATACACATATATTATATATAAATAATTACATGTGTATGTACATAATTAATCTTCTAAAAAAGAAAACACAGAGAACTTATATTGAGTTACTTAGCCAACAGTCATATTTTGCTAACCGTTTTTGCATGAAGAAGGAAACTATCATTAACTGTATGCTGAGCTTTGTGGTGGAGGTGACTCAGATCATAAAGGAGAGTTAGATCCCAGGTCCCCTGGAGCCAATGGCTGAGCCTTTAAGAAGAGACGGAGGTAGGGGAGGAAGGATGGAGAATCTATGCCAGTTAATGGTCAAAAGTAATCTGCACAGAACTGATAGTGAGAACGTCTTTTTTTCTCTCAACCCTGGACACAGTTATGAGGAGGGCATGGAAACCCACTCCAGTATTCTTGCCTGGAGAATCCCCGTGGACAGAGAAGCATGATGGGCTACAGTCCAAGGCCATAAAGAGTCAGGCACGACTGAAGTGCATGAGCATGCGTATACATATATATATCACAACATGGAAAAGTGTGGGCAATCTTTGCAAAATTCCTCTGAGAAATCTCCCCATCCAAAATTATGTCCTTTTTAAGGCTCCAATAAAGAGCAGAAAGCCGATGTAAATTGTCTCCAATGACGTCATGCCCACCATTTTTGTTGCAGAGGAAAGTGACAAGTGGGGGCCAGCCCACTTTTGAAGTAGTCGCCATGTCCCCAAAACCTGGCTGTAGGCTAGGAGCTAGACTTTCTGTGTCTGCTACAAGACCAAACTATGTGTAGCCCTACCCTTATGTAGGGCTCAGAACTGCTAAGACATTTAAAAATGTGCACCCTCTTCTACAAACAGAAGTTTGAAAATTCTCTTGGTGATAGTTGAATATTACTCTGAATTGTCTGGTTTCCTCTGTTCCTGATATTTCCATCTCATATTCATTAAGAATCAATGAGTTCAGTCCGGTCCATGGTAGAGAGCCATCTATGACCTTTGCATTTATTGAACATCTCAATCCTCAGTACAGTCCTTGGCTCATAGAAGGTACTCAATAAATGTTGAATGAACAAATGCTAAGGGTTCAAGAATCCACAGCCGATGGAGACAGTGTTCCAGAACTCCATTCAAATCACAAGATTCTATAATCCAGACCTCATTTACTTATTTGTAAAGCATCAAAAATGGGAGTTTCAGGACTGGAAGCAGCGACCAAGCAAAGGGTTACCCCGCTGTCACTTCTACTCACTGTCACAACCAGGACTCTCCTTTCACCTGTGTTTTTCCCTCTGCAGAGAAACCCTTCACATCCTGCTTCCAGTGCCACCGGCCCAGCCCTCCCCCCGCCATCTCTCTGGCTAACTTCTACCGCTTGAATTTCACCCTTCCTGACATCTCCCACCCTTGGTCATGCAGACACAGCTGGCACCTTTTTCCTGTCTCTCTTTCATACTCCCAGAAAGCCACTGTGTGCACTGTTGCTCCTGGTTTTCCCATATTCTATCATCATCCTTTATTTCCTTGGCCATCTCCCTCACTTGTTGGTGACCTACTTAAAGGGCCACAGTGGTTCATCCCTGTATCCTCAGGACCCTTAGTACCACACACAAGGTATTCCAGAAACATCTGCATGCTGAGTGGGACTAAAGAACTGGAACTGCCCAGCGTTGTCTAGGGGGAAAATGAGAATTCTTTCCCTGTTGGAAACAGAAAGACCTCAGCCATAAACGCGTCTTACAGCCCTTGAGATACTTACACCAGCAAACCTGTTCACTATCCGACCTATGGGTGTTGTGTCAAAAAAACTCATGGGTGCTCGAAGGATATTGTTCAGCAGTTGCTTGTGAAGGATGTTTGATGCATGGTTACAACCATAGACACTCCAGATGTTCGCTACGAACACAAAGAAACCTAGAAATGGAAGCAGTGTAGTCAGCACCGTGCACAGGGACCCCTAGAGACTCGCGCCAGGGACACAGCGGCAAATGCTTTCCCAAGCGGAGGCAAAGGAAGGGGACCTATAGACTGTCGCCATCACACATACCTTGTGCTATTCCCAGAGCTCCATAGACGCCAACTCTCAGGTCCCTCTGAGAGGATGGATAGTTGGTGCCGTTGTATTGTTTAGAGTCGCTGGTCCAAGCACTGAGCCAGAGGTTTGATCCAATAAAAGCCACATAATAGATCACAAACCCCAAGAGGATGAAGACTATCGAGCACCATCCTATTGCTTGTAGGTATTTCAGGTAGATGGAGAACTTCACCTGCAAAGCCCCCACCTCAGTGTTAGCAGAAGTCCTACTGGCATTTTGGGTTTCCCTGATGGCTCAGATGGTAAAGAATCTGCCTGCAATGCAGGAGACCCAGGTTCAATCCCTGGGTTGGGAAGATCCCTTGAAGAACAGAATGGCAACCCACTCCAGGACTCTTGCCTGGATAATCTCATGGAGGGAGGAGCCTGGCAGGCTACAGTCAATGGGGTCGCAAACAGTAGGGCACAACTGAGCAACTGACACACACTATTGACTTTCGGTGAGGAATATCAATCATTGGGGAATGCAGTGCTTCGGAGAAGTGGATAGCAGGTAGCAAAATTCGGTAAGGGGTCACATTTCTACACGGGCAAGATAATAATCAATGCTGAAATATAATGCAGGATAAATAACCATCAGATTATCAATGAACTTCTAGATGAAATTAAGAGCAACAGATATAAAAACAGAGTGGGACAGATAAGGCTATACCACAGACCGTGTTTTATTAATGTTTAAGACCTTAAATTTAGGAGCTTGGTCTTAAGTTTTACTAATTTGAACAGTGTGCTATGAGTTTGATAGGTTGGTATTCTCCAGCTCCCAGAATTGCTTCTCATTTTTGTTGCTTTCACACGTGAAGTGTGGTGTGACGATATTCACAGGATGTGTGTCATTCTTCATGGAAGTACGATTTGATAAAGAGCCTAGAGCCTCTGCTAACATTTCAATGATAAATTTAAAGACTGGCAGTGCACATAAGACATATTCCTCTACAGATATGTATTCAAATCATCAAACTTAAAAATATTCGAATCCCAAGCCTTCTATCACCTCTAATGAATGGTACTTTTCACTGTGACATTCACCTTTCCAGTTTGTACAAATTCCTTCTTGATGAGTTTTTGTCCTCTCACTGGTTCTTCCTCTTCCTTCAGGATATTCGCATTCCGAATTTTCAAGGAGTCTTTTAGGGACTTCAGATGCCTGCTACTGGACCTAGATCTGAAAGATTGAGAGGGGAAGTTTTCCTTCCAAGTGTCTTCTTGGAAGCAGGTGTCACGGTCGTTCTGTGTGCATCATGGTGCATTTCAGAGCAGATGATCATAGGGGAAGCCACCCCAACCCTACTCCCCATGCTCGGAAGCAAAAGGAGAGCTGGGAGCATCCACGTGGACACTCAGGGAAAAAAAGAGGAAAAGAGAATGATCAAGGGGAACTACGGAAGTAATGCGGGCTGCCAGCTGAACAGATGACCAACCTGCGGCTCAGTGTTCGATGAAGATCGTTCTCTCTTTTCATGGACAAGGAGGCCACATCCTCTGAGATTTCCTCCACACTGGGCACCAGCCCACAGTCATCGTCTTCACTGTCCTCATTGACTAGGAGACACATCAAAGGTTAAGGAGAGAGCTGCATGGAGCTGTCATAGCCCCATGAACAAGGAGAGAAGTCTTTTCTGATTTTGTTGGCCTTGACAAGAGATCTCAGATGTACATACAGGTTGGAATCTTTTACTCCAGAAATACTATTTATTAGGGCATCTCTTTGAGAAATACCAGAATACAGGAAAGATGAGTTAATATTACACTGGAAGATAAAAGGCAAAACGGAGAATATTTCCAGAAACTTCTAAGTTCCTTTGGAGCAGGAAAGAACTTTTAAGTATTATAGGAGACAAACAGTAGAGTCATAATCCTCAGGACTAAAAAGGTGTGTGTAAATTTAAAATGTTCTGCTTGAAATTAAAATAATTTAAAGCATTTTAAAAAAGCATACCCTGAAAAGGTAAAACAGCTTGGGCTGTGAAAATCGTAATGACCTCCAGAAATTGAGACTTCTGTAAAAGCAATGAGCATAATGGTCAGAAATGATCAAAACCAAATTTTCCATAACTTTGAAGTTAACCAAAGGCTTGCAAAAATCCAAGGAGCATTTATTTAGGAAAAAAGGCTAAATCTCAGAAAGAACAGTAAGCTTTGTAATAGTTTAATTTACCCTATTTCCCTGTCCCTCTCCTTAGATCTGCTGTAGTCTAGAAAACCAACAGCAAACCAATTACAATTATTGTAACCTTGCAGCTACTGGAGGGAACAGTGTGGGTTCAGAACATGCCCAAAACCTCATTGCTGGACAATTGTCATTATTCGACAGCCTGGCAGTCCTCTGGAAAACCCCATTCACAGGGCTTGTCTTTACTGGGCCTGACTTGGCATTGGCTCTAATAATCAGCAGTTGTTTAACATCTCAGCTGCCTGTGTCAGTGATAACTGCTGGGGCAAATAAGAAACCGACCAAGAACTTAAAAAAAAATCTGGGGAATAAGATATTCATAGGGAGTTTTGATATCTTCAGTATATTCCTAGCAATCAAGTATGTCAAACATATGTGTAGGGTTGTACACCTACCCAAGAAAGACTTGAGAATGTCTTACTCCCTTACCTCTGGCTTAACTTCAGACTCTGGGCAAGCAGGCAACAAAGACTGAGATAGAACTCAGTTCCATCTGGCTCAGTCAACCACACCAGTCAAGTTCCTGCTGGCTTGTTAAAAAAGACATGCCCCCCACCCCTCATTCCCACAGAGTCTCTCAGCAAAGGCTGAGTGACTTATTGGTTGCAAGCACTTAATGAAACCTCTAACCTCTTGGTCATCATCTGACCACTAAGCCAACCAAGCAGGAATATCAGTGACCACATGAAATAAAGCATGAAATAAAGCATGAAATAAAGCATGTAGACTTAACAGAATTAGTTCGGGAAACTAAGCGTTAGGAAGAGGAACCACAACAAATCCTGGTGGAGGAAGGAGAGGAGAGAGCTTATATTTCCAGAATTGTTAAACTAATTAAAATGATCAGTTTCCAGCAAAAAATGAGACATACAAGGAAGCAGGAAAGTATGGGGTTGTACACAGGAGAGAGAAAAAAAAGCGGTCAGCAGAAACTGTACTCAAGGAAGCACAGGTGTTGGACTTACTGACAAAGATTTTAAGTCAGCTATGATAAGTATGCTCAGAAAACAACAGGAAACCATGTCTCAAGATCTAAAGGAAGTGAAAAGAAAGTGTTAGTCAGTCAGTCATGTCCGACTCTTTGTGACCCCATAGATTGTAGCCCACCAGGCTTCTCTGTCCATGGAATTCTCCAGGCAAGAATACTGGAGTGGGTTGCCATTTCCTTCTCCAGGGGATCGTCCCCACCCAGGGATTGGATCTGGGTCTCTAAAGGGAAGTTCTAGGCCCACTGGGATGGGCCCCTGATCCAATACGTCTGATGTCCTTGTGAAAAGGGGAAACGTGGACACAAATGCGCATAAGAGAGAAAACCATGTGAAGACGAAGGCAGAGGTTGATGTTGTGTATCTATAGCCAAGAATGCCAAAGACTGCCAGCAAATCACTCGGAGAAAAACCTGGAATAGATCCTTCCCTGTTACCTTCAGAAGGAACACATCTTGTTGACACCTTGATTTTGGACTTCTCACCTCTGCAACGGTGAGTGACAATACATTTCTGTTGTGTAAGACACCAAGTTTGTAGTGTTTTGTTACAATGGCTAATTAGGAAACACTGAGCCCACATTGACACAGGTTACCTTGCCCTCTTGCCCTTTCCTTTCTTCTACCGTCTGGGGTCTGTACCTTGAGCCCTGGAAACCACACAACAGCATGCCAGGCACTGCGGCTTACACAACTTCTCAGAAATGGCCTGTCAGTGTGACCCAAACGAAGGGTTTGCAAACTCTCTCTGTACACAAAAGACAGGATTCTTCAAAGGGGCCGTCTACCCCTGGGGGTTTAGATAAACAGAACTCACATCCAGGCAAATCAGAAGAAAAAAGTTGAGAATTAGAATGAGAAACCTGTACAGGTTGAGGTGATGTGGTTAACTGAGCGGTAACTCAGGGGATCCAGCATCAGACCCTTCCCTCTGCTGGAGACCAGTCCCCAGGCAGGCGCTTTTTGTTTTCTCCAGGCCAATCCCCGGAGCACATAAAGGCTGATGGAAAGCTCTGACCCCCTCCTTCCTGCTGGTATCCCTGCTCAACTTTCCTGCACTGGCTCCCAGTCCCTGTAGCCCACACCATCCTAAGGTCATCGAAGACACCAAAGGTCAGTCTTCGTTTCTATAAACACTGTCTTGCCAGTGTTTATAGACTTCCTGGTTTAGGCTTTTCTTTCTGACTCTTGTGGTTTAAAACTATCACATATTTCTGACCTCAAGGCTTGAATGTGCTCCCACTTCTAGGCTCTGAAGTTTCTACCTCTTCTGATTGACTCTCAGAATGCCCCTGCAGATCTTGCTTTCTCAGCCCTGACCTCCTGTTGGTAATTGCCACCTGAAGCAGATACCCAGAACCATGCCTGGGATGACTCCTGGCAGGTTCTTGGGAGGGACCTCAGAGACCAGGGCTCCATTACTGCCTGGAACTAATCAGTGACCCCAGTGGTCCTGTATTAGGTTGGGGCCATTCCTGTGGTATATTGTGACACTATGCAACTGCCATCATTCTGTTCTGCTTTGAAACACCCAGCGGTGTTTGGTATGTTAGTCAAGATCCCTTTGTTAGGGCTTAGCAATGATTTAGCAGTACACTATTAATACCAGGTATTATGAAGCTGTCCAGGAAGTGCTTTTAATGAGTTTGAATAGGTAGGGTGGAATATGTGAAGTAGGGCATTCCCTAAAAGGGGGTCACTCCTGCCCCTGGTGTCTCTTCTCTCCCACAAGAGCTAATCACCCCATACCTCCAGTCATCTTGTAACTGAACTGAAAGTCGCTCAGCCATGTCCGACTCTTTGCAGCCCCATGGACTGTATAGTCCATGGAATTCTCCAGGCCAGAATACTGAAGTAGGTAGCCTTTCCCTTGTCCAGGGGATCTTCCCAACCCAAGGATTGAACCCAGGTCTCCCGCAGTGCAGAAGGATTCTTTGCCAGCTGAGCCACATGGGAAGCCCAAGAATACTGGAGTGGGTAGCCTATCCCTTCCCCAAGGGATCTTCCTGACCCAGGAATCAAACTGCGGTCTCCTGCACTGCAGGCAGATTCTTTACCAACCGAACTATCAGGGCAGCCCCATTTTCTAAAGAGTAACCTATGACTACATGTCAGAGGCCAGATGAGCTGGATGGGCCCCTAGTTTGGCTCACATGAAAAATGTCTATGTTTGTGTTTCTTTACAGAGACCCAAAACACAGGAAGAACAGATATTGGATCTCTGGCTAACTCACTTCCGCATCTAGTCCACTGGGTGCTGAGCAGGTCAGCAGGCAAATAGTGGTAGTTTTCTACTCCCGTCCCTTCCATACCCAAGTTCTATCCTGTCCCAGTCCTCTTCACATACCTGTGGCCTCATCTTCAGGACCCGTCTGTTTCACAAATGTCTTCAGATTCTTAGCAAATAATCCTTTATTGGCCAGCAGAGTGCTGTAGGATCCCTTCTCCATGATGGTGCCATTCCCCACAACCACAATCTCATCCACTTGGGGAAGAAAGTGAATGCTGTGTGTCACCAAGATTCGAGTCTGTAAAAATAACAGCAAGTTGTGCTGACGATCCTGTGACCACCTTCTTTAGCTTACTCTTGAAAAGGAAAAACAGAGTCACTGTGGGGCTTTGCTTCCAAATGCGGCCCTGACCACTTAACCTTTTTTCTTTTACTTTCTCTTTACTTCCCAGCATCTCATCCTAAAATCTGACTGTGTGTGTAAAACGAGACTCCTGTCATCATGAATATATTCAGTTATTTTCCTGTAGTGACAGTGAGGTTTGCCCTGCACACATTTCCCTCCAGCTTTCTGGGCAGCCAAGAGTCAGGCTTAGTGATGTCACTTGAGATAAAGGGCTATCAGTACAACTGAGGCACGCAAAACTAACTGCCCTCTCACTAATCAGCAAACCACTGATCTAACAAGAACTGCCCAGATTATTTCAGCATGTTAGGAACATTACAGGTCAAGGACCTTTGTCTTTGGCCCAGGCCCTCTCTGGTGTGGAGGACTTGGCACTCCTTGTATTGTTGTCTATTTATGGACCACACTGACTCCTGACACAGGGATTCCACTCAAAGAAAGATGAACACTTGCAGATGAGTAATGAGGCTCAAATAGGGGTCATGGTATTGAGATGAGCCTCTGGTGCAATAGCCCAAGCCCACTGCCTCTGCTTTCTACAGACAGCCCCACAGACACTAGGTCACTCGTATCACGAAGATGCAGGAGAGGCCCATCTTTGAGTCTCAGCTCAAAGCCAGCCCTTTTGGTCGCCTTTCCTGAGTCCCCAGGCAAGAACTGGGTATTTCTCCAATGTTTCCTCTGTAGTTTATATGTTGTTGGGGTTTAGCTGCTAAGTCATGTCTGACTCTTTTGCAACCCCATAAACTGTAACCCGCCAGGCTCTTCTGTTCATGGGATTTCCCAGGCAAGAATACTGGAGTGGGTTGCCATTTCCTTCTCCAGGGGCATCTTCCCAACCCAGGAATCAAACTTGAGTCTCCTGCTTTGCAGGCTGATTCTTTACCACTGAGCCACCTGGGAGAGCCACCTGGGAAACCCTCCAGATAGTAGTTTGTATAGATTGCCATTAAAAATAATTCTTGTGTTATAATATTATTGCTTGCTTTTTGATATGTCTGCCAGTTAGATAAGTCACTTGAGAGCAGAGACGAGAGCTTTTCATCTGCTTGCCCAGTCTTTGCAATGAACCAGCCCCAGAGTGGGTATTCAGTTTAAGAATGAATGCAGCCAATTAGCTTTAAGGACAGAAAGCAGGACCAAAAATAGGAGGGAAAGTGAGTTCCCGTTGACTCACTGATCTGAGAGAGACGTAAAAGGCCTCAAAGGGACAGCTGCCCTGTCAATCCTACCAGCCTGAGTGGAAGCATTCAAAAAAATCTTGAAGGGAGCAAGCCAAACACAAGACAGAGTGCTGCCAGCCCCCACTCTACACTTGCTATTGGAGGGAATGCTTCCAACATCTTGCCCATCTTCCTCTCTCCAGAGGCTGGTGTTTGGTGTTGAAAATTCCAGCCCTCCCATCACTTGTCCTCCCATCACGTGTGGACTATGCGTTTAAACAAGCTCCAGAAGATGGTGAAGGACAGGGAAGCCTGGTGTGCTACAGTCCATGAGATTGCAGAGTTGGACGCAACTGAGCAACTGAACAACAGCAAGTTCTATGCCAGGAACTAGTGACAAAATCAAACATATTTCTTCCTATATGACAGATCTCTAAGGACTTTTTAATCATAATTAATCACCCTTAATTAATAAGAGGCTCAATGTTGGAGCCAGAGAATAGCTCAATGTTGGAGCCAGAGAATAAGGCTCAAATTACCCAGTTCTCACATAAGCTATGACCACTAGATGGGAGACCTCACCAGGCCATTTCCTGCAAGACCAGCAGGATATTATCTCCTCAGCAGCCCAGGAGGGCAGGGAAATAAGGGAATCTGCTTTAGGACCCAGCAGTCCTAGGAGATGTGTGCCCTTCTTCATGTCTTCATCACTTTAAATAAGTTCTCACCTTGCCTTTCAATAGGCCATTGGGACCCAAGACCTTGTTGAAAATATGTTTTCCCACATGGGCATCCACAGCTGACAGAGGGTCATCCAGAATATAGATGTCTGAATTTTGATAGGTAGCTCTGGCCAGGCTGATCCGCTGCTTCTGACCCCCACTGAGATTTATACCCTGAGGAAGAAAAGAATTTACATTAAGTACTGAAACTGAGTCCCCCTAAAACTGAGTTCTTCTACTGAATTTATGATAAACATCTCTATTCAAAACTTTATTCCCATTCTTGGCTCATACCTGTTCCCCTCAAGTTAAGGAATATAAAAGGGAGGATTGAAACAAAGCAGGACCCTGCAGGGCAACCTCCTGGGTACAAAAGCCCCTCTGTGTCCCGTTTCTTATTTGTAGAAAAAAAAGAAAAAAGCTTTCGTCTCCCTGGCCTTCCTGAGTTCCAAGCAGTTACTAATTAGGGAAGCGAGGGAATGTGGAAACAAAGGAAAAGCAGTCAAGAAACAATAGTTCAGCTATAAAACAGAGCCCCAGCTCCTCCTTAAGGGGGATATGTAACAATCTGCATATCTCTAAATTGTTCTGCAGAAACAAAAATTCTCATGCAGTTGGAGGATGCTAACTGCACGCTGACCATAAGCACTTAGACCTGAATGAAACTGGTTGGAACCAGAAGGTTGGTGATTAAGAGTCCTGAAATAGCACCCTGTCACTTTACCACCAACCAATCAGAAGAAAGTCTACAAGCTGCAACCCTCACCCCAGATGTTGCCTTTAAAAACCCTCTCCTGAAAGCCACTGAGGAGTTCCAGTATTTCGAGCATTAGCTGCCCGTTCTCCTTGCTTGGCCCTGCAATAAACTGTACTTTCCTGTACCACAGCTCCGTGTCAGTAGGCTGGCTTTGTTGCATGGTGGACAGCCAGACTTGTATAAAGGAACACAAGTTCCTTTATACAAATAAATATCTCTGATTCAAATAAATAACTTTAAACCTAATAATTAAATGTGTGCCCAGGTTATCATTTTATATCATATAATGTACTTATCTTGTTGTTGTTTTTGTTTCCTGCCCCAGGAGAATGTAGAGCTATATCAGGGTGGGTTTTCTGTTTGTTTGTGGATATAACTCCAGCACTTAAAATACTATTTGACACACAGTAGGTACTCAAGAAATGTATGCTGAATTAAGAAACAAAATCACTCTAGAGCTGTTATCTGCAGTCTCCTAACCTCAAGACCTTTCTGCAAAAGACTGCTGTATATTTTTTATTATATTTATTTTTAATAATGGGGAAAGAGGATAAAAACATCTTAAATAAATAGCAATCAGGGATTTGTAAACCAATTATACTATATTCATATAATATGAAATGGTCATTAAAAATTAACTTTTAAGAAAGGCATTTAATAATGTATTAGATTTCTATGTGTTCACTGCAGATTATTAGAACCCTACTCTGGCCCACATTAGTGTACAGAGTTAGAGTTCAGACAGCTCCCGTCTGCCTCTGGCCCTCCACCAGAGATCTACCTCGTGTTAGCTGCTGGTTAGTTAACCAGGTCCTAGGTTCATTATCTTTCCTTTAGATTACACAACTCTTATATTTGCTTTCAGGTACAAAATTTTTAATTTCTGAGTTATTTGCACAAAATCTTGTGCAAACTCAAGTTTTCTGATGCTTGTTCCAGGCTTGACTACCAAAATTGATCAACTATTTCCCCGCCGTGCACCTCTTTACCATCCTCTCTCTTTTCCTTCAGCCTTCAGGATCCCCTCGTGTCCCAAGTACCTTCTCTCCAATCTCAGCCATGTCTCCTCCAGGCAGCACTTCCAAGTCAGGGAGGAGGGCACAGGCTTCCAGAACTTGCTGGTATTTCTTTTCATCCAACTCTGATCCAAAAAGGATGTTTTCCTTTATGGTGCCGTTCTGGATCCAAGACTGCTGTGGGACATAGGCTACGGAGCCCTGGATGGGAAGGATTAGACCACATGACTGCTCTGCACCTCTGGAAATGCAGGGCTGAAGGAGGGGGTGCTGGAGGTGGGAGGGACAAATGGAATGTAGCTTTGGAAAAATGTCAGGCTGACTGGACAATTGATCTTTATAAAGGTACATGTATTTATTGCACCAACTAGGGAGAAAAAGTCAATATCCTATGCATCATTTAAAGTCTCCTTTTTGGACTGTCACTCTCTAGCCATGATCTGAAAGTTGAAGGATGAATGCACATGCTGCTTCTAGAACAGGGTTTTAGTCAGACCCTAGTGAGTTTACTAGGACAAACATAGGGCCAGCACTGATAGGGGAAACCAGATAGATGACATCTTAGAAAGTAAGAATTCAGAGATGGAAATTTGGGCACCAGGCTGATGCATGAATCTGATCATGTCAAAAAAAGATCGAGGATAAATGCCCTCGGGTTTGAGGACAAACTTGGTTATGAATTAGCAGGAAAAAACGCCCTAAAAGGAGTTAGGAGACAGAGATAAATCTGTTGAGTCTGATCTGCTATGCTGCATGTTTATTTAATGTAAACTATCTCATTCAATTCAGTTGCTCAGTCGTGTCCAACTCTGCGACCCCATGAATCGCAGCACGCCAGGCCTCCCTGTCATCACCAACACCCGGAGTTCACCCAAACTCATGTGCATCGAGTCGGGATGCCATCCAGCCATCTCATCCTCTGCCGTCTCCTTCTGCTCCTGCCCCCAATCCCTCCCAGCATCAGGGTCTTTTCCAATGACTCAACTCTTCACAAGAGGTGGCCAAAGTATTGGAGTTTCAGCTTTAGCATCAGTCCTTCCAATGAACACTCAGGACTGATCTTTAGGATGGACTGGTTGGATCTCCTTGCAGTCCAAGGGACTCATAAGAGTCTTCTCCAGCACCACAGTTCAAAAGCATCAATTCTTTGGCGCTCAACTTTCTTCACAGTCCAACTCTTACATCCATACATGACTGCTGGAAAAACCATAGCCTTGACTAGACAGACCTTTGTTGGCAAAGTAATATCTCTGCTTTTGAATATGCTATCTAGGTTGGTCATAACTTTCCTTCCAAGGAGCAAGCGTCCTTTAATTTCATGGCTGTAGTCACCATCTGCAGTGATTTTGGAGCCCCCCAAAATAAAGGCTGACACTGTTTTCATGGTTTCCCCATCTATTTCCCAGGAAGTGATGGGACCAGATGTCATGATCTTCGTTTTCTGAATGTTGAGCTTTAAGCCAACTTTTTCACTCTCCTCTTTCACTTTCATCAAGAGGCTTTCGAGTTCCTCTTCACTTTCTGCCATAAGGGTGGTGTCATCTGCATATTTGAGGTGATTGATATTTCTCCCAGCAATCTTGATTCCAGCTTGTGCTTCTTCCAGCCCAGCGTTTCTCATGATGTACTCTGCATATAAGTTAAATAAGCAGGGTGACAATATACAGCCTTGATGTACTCCTTTTCCTATTTGGAACCAGTCTGTTGTTCCATGTCCAGTTCTAACTGTTGCTTCCTGACTTGCATATAGGTTTCTCAAGAGGCAAGTCAGGTGGTCTAGTATTCCAATCTCTTTCAGAATTTTCCACAATACATTGTGATCCACACAGTCAAAGGCTTTGGCATAGTCAATAAAGCAGAAATAGATGTTTTTCTGGAACTCTCTTGCTTTTTCGATGATCCAGCGGATGTTGGCAATTTGATCTCTGGTTCCTCTGCCTTTCCTAAAACCAGCTGGAACATCTGAAAGTTTATGGTTCACATATTGCTGAAGCCTGGCTTGGAGAATTTTGAGAATTACTTTACTAGCGTGTGAGATGAGTGCAATTGTGCAGTAGTTTGAGCATTGCTTTTCTTTGGGATTTGAATGAAAACTGACCTTTTCCAGTCCTGTGGCCACTGCTAAGTTTTCCAAATTTGCTGGCATAATTGAGTTCAGCCCTTCACAGCATCATCCTTCAGGAGTTGAAATAGCTCAACTGGAATTTCATCACCTCCACTAACTTTGTTCGTAGTGATGCTTTCTAAGGCCTACTTGACTTCACATTCCAGGAATCTGGCTCTAGGTGAGTGGTCACACCATCGTGATTATCTGGGTCATGAAGATCTTTTTTGCACAGTTCTGTGTATTCTTGCCATCTCTTAATATCTTTTGCTTCTGTTAGGTCCATACCACGTCTGTCCTTTATCGAGCCCATCTTTGCATGAAATGTTCCCTTGGTATCTCTAATTTTCTTGAAGAGATCTCTAGCCTTTCCCATTCTGTTGTTTTCCTCTATTTCTTTGCATTGATTGCTGAGGAAGGCTTTCTTATTTCTCTTTGCTATTCTTGGGAATTCTGCATTCAAATGGGAACATCTTTCCTTTTCTCCTTTGCTTTTCGCTTCTCTTCTTTTCACAGCTATTTGTAAGGCCTCCTCAGACAGTCATTTTGGTTTTTTTGCATTTCTTTTCCATAGGGATGGTCTTGATCCCTGTTTCCTGTACAATGTCACGAACCTCCATCCATAGTTCATCAGGCACTCTATCAGGTCTAGCCCCTTAAATCTATTTCTCACTTCCACTGTATAACCATAAGGGATTTGATTTAGGTCATACCTGAATGGTCTAGTGGTTTTCCCTCCTTTCTTCAATTTAAGCCTGAATTTGGCAATCAGGAGTTCATGATCTGAGCCACAGTCAGGTCCCGGTCTTGTTTTTGCTGACTGTATAGAGCTTCTCCATCTTTGGCTGGAAAGAATATAATCAATCTGATTTTGGTGTTGACCATCTGGTGATGTAGAGTCTTCTCTTGTGTTGTTGGAAGAGGGTGTCTGCTATGACCAGTGCGTTCTCTTGGCAAAACTCTATTAGCCTTTGCCCTGCTCATTCCGTATTCCAAGGCCAAATTTGCCTGTTACTCCAAGTGTTTCTTGACTTCCTACTTTTGCATTCCAGTCCCCTTTAATGACAAGGACATCTTTTTTGGGTGTGAGTTCTAAAAGGTCTTGTAGGTGTTCATAGAACCGTCAAGTTCAGCTTCTTCAGTGTTACTGTTTGGGGCATAGGCTTGGATCACAGTGATATTAAATAGTTTGCCTTGGAAATGAACAGAGATCATTCTGTCGTTTTTGAGATTGCATCCAAGTACTGCACTTCGGGTTCTTTTTTGACCATGATGGCTACTCCATTTCTTCTAAGATTTCCTGCCCACAGTAGATATAATGGTCATCTGAGTTAAATTCACCCATTCCAGTCCATTTTAGTTCACTGATTCCTAGAATGTCGATGTTCACTCTTGACATCTCCTATTTGACCACTTCCAATTTGTCTTAATTAATGGACCAGGTTCCTATGCAATATTGCTCTTTACAGCATTGGACCTTGCTTCTATCACTGGTCACATCCACAACTGGGTATTGTTTTTGCTTTGGCTTGTTCCCTTCATTCTTTCTGGAGTTATTTCTCCACTGATCTCCTGTAGCATTCATGAACAGTATGAAAACTATCTCACTAATGATCAGGGAATAAATGTCAGTATAACATGGAAGAAGTGTTGGCTCTTAAAAATTTTCCAGGCTTGTCAATTTTAAGTAATCAGGGGCATATTTTCTTATAATAAAGAAGAATGGCTTAGCAATATATGAAGATCTTAAGAAGAAAAGCTAAAAATCTACAGACATGCCTCTTTTGGGTGCAAGTAGTGGCTGGTGAAATGATTCCAAGTACCTATAATTTTCCCTAAATTTAGCTCTCTGGTGAAGCTAAGAGTGCTGATGGAGATGCCTTGAAAACATTTCCTCTCTGTTAAAGTGCCCTCCAACACCCAGCTCTCAAAAGAAGAGGCAAGAGGCCCAGAACCAATTGTGAAGCTGGATACAACAGTCAGTGGAGATTTTACTATGCTACTGTTTTTACTGTTATTGCTCTTATTGGTTTTGTTGGTAGCCTGGCTGCATATATTTTTAATGATCTGTTCCAGCTCTTTCCCCAAGTCCTCTTATTTTTATTGTATAATTTTGTAGATTAAGGAGGTTTTCAGAAACATGGATTATAGTAGAATTACCTATACTTTGAAAGAAGACATCTTTCACCAGTTTTCAAACTTCAGTATGCACATGAGAATCACCTGGGGAGCTCATTAAAAAGGCAGGCTTTTAAAATCTACTCCAGAATATGATTATATATGTGGGGTAGGGCAAAGAATCTATAGTTTATAAGTCTCCTAGATGTCTCCAAGACCCCACCAACGGCAGCCTGACAGGAGCGGTTATCAGATTCTAACTGTTTCTCCCTACGAGAAGGCAGCACTCAGCACCGCCCACATCTGAGTGTCAGAAGTCTTCTCCTTGGCTTTCCTTCTCACCTTGACCGTGATGTGCCCGTGGACATTTTCCATTTCTCCCAGCATGGCTGACATCAAGGAAGATTTCCCAGAGCCTACAGTGCCCACCACAGCCACCAGCTGGCCTGGCATAATGTCCAAGTTCACACTGAAAGAGAGAAGTGTACTTGAAGGAAGTGGAGGGTAGACGTTCACGCCACTTCTCAGATGCCCAAAGGACTTCTCAGATGCCAAAGGAGATTTTCCTTCAAGATTGGAAAATATATCTTGAATATACAAAGTTTCAAAGTAGTCCTCTAATGTTTGTTTTTTTTTCCTCCAAGACTTTAGAGAGTAAGGCTTAATTTATAAGCTGTTTGTGCAAAAAGCCAGTTTCCAATGGTAAAATAATTTCAGAACTATGTGGCACCATTGAACAAGACCCTATTTGTTCAAATCCCAACTCTGCTACAGCTGAGCTGTGTGATCTTAGAGTCTCACTTCTCCTGGACTCTCAATTTCTAAACTAATGGGGCTGGGACAGAGTAATGCATCCCAAACTCGACTATTCAATGAGAAGAGCAATTCAATAAATACTCACTGAGCGCACAGATGTCCTGCCCCCTTCCCTGGAGATTTGGCTGAGTGTGGCTGGGTAGGGGCCCACACTGGGCCAGGCTCCAGGAAACTCTCTGTTCTAGTCCTAATATTTAAGTTCCTAGAACATTAGGAACTTGTTCTCAGGCTTTCTGAACCTGCCCACCCAGCTGGACTCCTTCTAGACTTATACTACCAGCAAAGTGGGAGCTGTGTCCACTCTCCTCTCTCATACAGTTGAGGCTTTCAGGTTGGGAGGGCTCAGGGCTTCTGGACTGACATATGCTGAGGCAAGCTCCAGGGTCCATGTTAGAGGATGGAGAAGCAAGAGAGAGTGTGGAAAGTGGCGGGAAGACTATTAGGTGTAATCAGTTGTGAGAAAGCCTGGCCTGCTCGGGCTCCTGGCGTACTCTGTGGCACTGTGCTCGTGATGAAGCTGGTGTGCTCACACACGTAGTGCTTAAGGAACACATTACATGCAGGAGTGTGGCAAGAAAGGGTTGGCTTAAGGCAGGGGGTGACCTACAGGGCAGAATGTGAGAAGGGGTTATGTAAATGAAAAATTCCAGATCTGAAGTTGAGTATAGAAGCAGCTCACATCATCCCCTCTGGGTCCTTCATGAAAACTATTCTTCAGTGAATAAGTGAACTTGAGTTTAGGTTCTCGTGAGTATCCTCTGGCACATCCAGAGACCTAGGCTACCTGCCAGCCTGCACTACCTCCATCCACAATCTGGAGAACACATGTCTTCACAGGTTCTCAGTTGTACTGTCCCCCAGGAGGAAAGCGGCGGTGGGCGGGGGGAGGAGGAGGGCAGGCGCAGTCACAGCGACTGCAGCCAGTTTATCCCTCCAGGGATTTAGCCTGCACTAGTATCTAACTGAACATGGGCACAGCTTGCTTCCCCATGTGGTATATTATATGGAATTTCCCTATAACAAGACCAGCAAGGAGAATCTTAAAATACAGCAAGAAGAAAAGGGGGCAACTCACTCTTGGATTGTGACACCCAAATCATGGTCCCAGGTAAATGACGCCTCCGAAAACTGCACAGCTTTATCTGTTGAGAAAAATTCCTGTCTTTAAGTCAGATGTAGGTCCCCGCATGTCTGTCTGCCTTTTCTCAGCCTTCATGTGTCCCTTGTTCCTTCCTCCAGAAGAGCCTGCCTTTGTCTGGTGATAAATCCTGAGCTGTCAAGAGGCAAATGAAAGCCCCAGGGGTGAGACCAAGTGTCGCCTGCATACAAAGTCCTTTATTTACTTAGGAGTCCCAAGCCAGTTGATAGCCCAGACTGTTGATCTACAGACACTCTGGGTTCATTCCCAGGCCCTCTGTTGCCTAGTCTGTTGTATAAATTCCACTTCCATATACAAGCTCAGCCACTCCTGCCCTGGATTCCAGAACCATGGCTTGCTCTGGCTATGAATGCCCCTCAGTCCTTAAACCTTTGGAACCCGTGTGTTCTTTCACTTCAGCCTCCCCTCCCAATTCCACATACTTGGCTCCATCATGACTTCTGTTTTCTGGATCCTTTGCAGGATTCCCCACTTATTCTCAAAACAGCTGGCCCAGCTTTGCTCGGCAATCTGGCTGGCTAAGAAATCTGTTCTAAATGAATGCAAAATTTAAGTAATACCAGTGCAAATATAGATGCAAGATAAGTCCCCTGGCTTTCCCTTTCCTTCGGTTTGCTGCTGCTCTGCCCTTGTATATCAAAGTCCTGGTGCCAGCACTGTGAATACATATGGGAAGCAACTTCCAAATTCATTTACCAGAATTGCAATCGCGTCGAATGGCAGATGTGTCCAAGTCATCCCCTCCCAGGTACTTCTCTAGCCGCTCTGTGGAAACACTGGCCTAGAGAAGGACACGGAGGAACAAAGTTCAATGATGAGCACAAGGAGACACAGGAGTGTGACTTCGTCGTCAGCCTTAGATGTAGAATCAGACAGTCAACCAGTCAACCTGCCAGGCTTCTTGCCTACGATTTGCGATTTACCACAGCTGGAATCTCTGGCTCCCTACCCACTCCCCAACTCCCTCACCCCTGACTCAGCCACATCTCAGCTCTAGGAGCCACCCTACTCTGAACACAGGAAAATTAAGAGGCTCTATTTTAGCCCCTCAGAAAACTCATTGCGGTGGTGGTGGTATGGGTGGGTGGAAGGTTAATTCTACTCTGCTGTCTCCAGGCTTCGGACCTAGATCCAGAAACTGTTTTCTGCCTCCTTCTAAGATGAAGTTTCTGTCTGAATCTGGTAACTGGGCCCCTGGCATATTCTTCTTTGAGTCCACGTTCTGATGACCCAGGCAGTGTCCTGAATCACTACTGGGACCCTCTGTGGAGGAAGTGGCCATGGAACCACAGTGACTTGGCAGATCTCCACTGGCTGCTGCGGCTGCTAAGCCGCTTCAGTCGTGTCCGACTCTGTGCGGCCCCATAGACGGCAGCCCACCAGGCTCCCCCGTCCCTGGGATTCTCCAGGCAAGAACTGGAGTGGGTTGCCATTTCCTTCTCCAATGCATGGAAGTGAAAAGTGAAAGTGAAGTCGCTCAGTCGTGTCCGACTCTTCGTGACCCCACGGACTAAAGCCTACCAGGCTCCTCCGTCCATGGGATTTTCCAGGCAAGAGTACTGGAGTGGGGTGCCATTGCCTTCTGCATATCTCCACTTAGGCCAGGCTTAAATTGCAAGTGACCTAAGCACTGGCAGGTTGCCCTGTGGTCCCCCAGGAACAGGAGAACTTGGGGGGATTTACAAGGATGTTTCTCACTTCCTCCCTTCCAGGCAGGCTGTCACGAGACAGCTTCTTGTCACGACCTGGGTTCTGAGGAAGTACTGCACTTTGGGGGGCTTCTCCGATGGCTTAGCAGGTAAAGAATCTGCCTGTGATGTAGGAGGTTCAATCCCTGCATCGGGAATATCCCCTGGAGGAGGAAATAGCAACCCACTCCAATATTCTTGCCTGAAAAATCCCACGGACAGAGGAGCCTGGTGGGCTACAGTTCAAAGACTCACAAAGAGTCAGACATGACTGAGTGGCTAAGCAGGCATTGCACTTTCTGCCTCGCCCCCTCTTTGAAGCACAACTGTGGGCTCTAGAACTGCATGGCTGCGGTGTGGATCAGCTCCTGTAGAGGGCCTCACTGCCCACTCGCCTGCTCATCTGGCTCCTTTGTTTTGCAGAGAGTTGTCACGTTTGTTGATCCTGCTTTTGCTATCAATGTGATAAACCATCCGACTCTAAAAAGAGCGTGTTGTTTCTTTCTCAGCCAGATCTACCAGCCTTCTTAACACCCTCCAGGGCCAGAAGGGCTCCTCCTAAACCCTGGTCCTTCCTAGGGCCTGAACTCTCTGAAGCCAGTCACCTCTGGATGAACACAGGTCACCACACTTTGTCATCCTGGCTGCCTCGCCAGTCTGCCACCTCCCTGGGAACATCCTCCTGAGGCCTGGTACCTGGTCCATCTCAGTGACTGTGCTCAGTTTTCAGGACCCAGACACTCCCTCTGGACTATCTTAAGCCTACTGGATTCCAAACTTAGTTTTCTGACAGCTTGAGGCTCCCAGATTGCATTTGGTTTTACCACCATGTGGCTTCACACAAAGAGAAGTCTTTGGACAAAGGGAAGTCCCCTGATCTAGTGGCTAAGACTCCGTCCTTCCAGTTCAGGGATCCAGGTTTGATCCCTGGTCAGGGAACTAGATCTGCATGCTGCAACTAAGAGTTAGCATGCTGCAACAAAAAACTAAGACTTGGTGTAGCCATCCTTTTTTTTTTAATTGAGAGAGAGAAGCCTTTTCTCTCCTTTTGTGCCATATTTCCCTAATGATTTATAAATACCCTAAGATGCTGGAAACTGAACCAAGAAAAGGGCTTAGAAATGTTCCAGGAGCAGAGCTAATTGTAATAGTCTCACTAAACACTCTCAAAACCTTGTCTCCCTGTTAGGTATATGAGATTGGTATGGTTATCCTGAGTTTATAGTCAGAAAAACGGGGGTTCAAAGAAATTGTGACTTTATTAAATCATGCTGTTGGTCTCCAGAGACCAAACCAATCTCTCTAAGTGAAGGTTCACTAGCAGAATTTGGAAATGAGATAGGACATACCAGTCATTCTGGAATCTAAGGTTTTTAACCAGGGGAAGAAGGAAACAGCAACCCACTTCAGTATTCTTGCCTGGACAATCCCACTGACAGAGGAACCTGGTGGGCTACAGTCTATGGGGTCACAAAGCATCTGACACGACTGAGCCACTGAGCACACTCAGCTGGCGGTGAGAGGCCCTACCCACCTGCAGCATGGAGGAGATGAGCATGGGGAGCATGCTCATGGGGAAGCGCAGGATATTGAAGAGGGTGATGGAGGTAAAGGCCTTCTGTGCATCCAGAACGTTACTGCTATCCACCAGGACGTAAACAGAAAACGTGATCACAGACACCTGGAAAAGAAGAACCATCAGTGGTCTATTCCGAAAGGGATCAAGTAGCCTTGTTCTAAGTACTGTATCAGAGTTGAAGGAGTCTCAGGGATTATCTCAACCTTTCATGTTACAGAGAAATCTGAGCCCAGAAGAGGAGGAACTATCTTGCCTGAGGTCACAAAGTCAACTAATGGCATTGCTAGGACCAGAGCTTGAGAATCCTGGCTCCTATGATCAGCATTCCTCCTCCTACAGATGAGAAGCCTTCCCATGCAGACCATGCCTAGATACCACATTCATGTTGAACTAACCCTGTAGTTACTCCAGGCAGCCAGGTAATCAAACTGTTTCTAAGGGTGAAACTAGATCTAGGGGCCGTGAGGTAGGAAGGACAGCATGATGACTTAAGGAGTGGGTCAGAGTTCCTTGGATTTCAGGGTCAGGCCTAGAGGTGCTAGGCACCTCTCATCTATCTAAACAGACCTTTCTTTCCAGGACGCTGACCCCGTCAACTGACTCCTGTCACTCACCAGCACCGGAGTCAAGTATAAGAGGAACATTATTGCAGACTGCAACTGCCCAAATCTCAGCAGGTTCCTGAGCTCTTTCTTCCGAAGGTTGTGGACTTGTTTTTGGAATGAAGGTTCCCAGGCAAAATATTTCAGGATCTAATAATAGAGAGGTGCACAGCTTACACTGTTGCCCCAGTAGGAAATCAGGTGCAACCCCCGCCACACAGGTTTTAGGAAACACTCCCCCAAACTGGGGAGGTACAAATTCAGCTTATAGAGGGTGATTACAGAAAGGTAACTGACTCAATGGACATGAATTTGAGCAAACTCCAGGAGATAGTGAAGGACAAGGAAGCCTGGTGTGTTGCAGTTCATGGGGTCACAAAGAGTCAGACATGACCTAGTGATTGAACAACAACAGAAAGGCAGCTTGCAGTTGTTGACAGCTTACAAGGTACACAGCATTTTATGTACTCTGTCTTACTTAATCCTAAGTGTGACAAAATTTGCCTGGCACTAAAGGGGGTTGCCCAGGACTCAGGGCTTTCAGTGCTAAACCCGGAAAGTTCTGGGCAAACCAGGAAGAAGTAGCTGCTTACTCTTTCAGAATTATTGTATCCATTTTAACAATAAGGAAACAGGTTGAGAGTGACTAAGTAACTTGCCCAAAGTCACCATCTGGTGAGTGGTAAGAGCTAAGACTCAAAATCAGGTCTATCTTCTCATTTTGCTACATTGGCAGTAAGGCATATCAGAGCTCTGTCTGCAGAAATATCAGATGTTCAAAGGGGGCTCTTAATTTTCAAGAGGTTTAGGGTAATATTAAAGTCCATTAATTCAGCCAAACTCTGCTCAATGTTACATGGCAGCCTGGATGGGAGGGAGGTTTGGAGGAGAATAGATACGTGTATATATATGTCTGAGTCCCTTCACCTGAAACTATCACAACATTGTTAATTGGCTATGCCCTAATACAAAATAAAAAGTAAAAAAAAAAAAGTCTATGAATTCAAAAAATGTCTAGATTAAAAAAGAATTTGATGAAATGCAGTATTTTGAAAGCTAGTAAATAGAGGACAGAAGTGTGTATTTATCCTACCTGTCCTTTACTTTAGAGTAACCAACTAGTTGATTAAAAATCATTCTTCATTATAGAATTCCCGCTGAGCAATGCCAAAGGAACAAAGGAATTAAAGCATCACCCTTTGGCAATGAAATAACAGAACAAGGTAGTGATCAACAGCGGCTGCTAAAACCTTTATGACAGTGGTTTTCAACCTTGGCTGCATATTGGAATCACTTAGGGAGCTTTTAAAATATATACATGCCTGGTCTCACCAAGAGTTCAATTTAGATGGTTTGAAGTAAGGCCCAAACCTCAGTGGGTTTGGCTGCATATTGGAATCACTTAGGGAGCTTTTAAAATATATACATGCGTGGGTCTCACCCCTCCCACCCCCCACCCAGAGTTCAATTTAGATGGTTTGAAGCAAGGCCCAAACCTCAGTGGGTTTTACAAATCTCCCAGGAGGTTGAAATGTGCTGCCAGGGCCACAAATCACTGCTCTTGGTGAAAGAACAATAAAGGCTGAGTCAGGCTGACAGTGCCTGGACCCCAAAAACACTGACCATCACTAAGTTTGGAAGCACACAGCACTACCCAACCCCTAGCCCTCCAACCCCATCCCAAACAAAAACAAAAACCAAATAAACTAAATCTACTCAAGTTTCTATATTTAACCACCAATTTACAAGCAAGCATGGGAAACAAGACAAACTCTTCTATCATCAAATGACCAGGAAGCGGGCAGGCAAGGGGCTACTGTAGATTAGAAGCACTATTGACTGAATACAACACATGGGCAGTTTTTAGATCCTTATTCAGACTAACCAACAGTAAAAAATAAAATTAAAAAAGGCTTGTATGAGGCAATTGGGGAAATTTAATGGTATCAAAGAAGGATTTGTTTTTAGGTATGCTATTGGTATTGTGGTTACGTTAAAGTCATTCTTTTAGAAACACATACAAAGTGTTTACCAGTGAAATGACAAAATATCTGAGACTTGCTTTTGAATAATCTAGCAAGGTGTGAAGTGGGGAGTGGGGATGTAGATGAAACAGGTTAGGTCCTGCTGATAATTGCTGGAGCTGGGTGGCAAGTCCATGGGGGTTCGTTATAGCATTCTGTCTACTTTTGCCCACATCGGACAACCTTTACTGTAAACTATAAGAACGACACAGACAATTAAACATACATAAATAGAAATCATGATCAAAAGAAGGCCTGAGAGGAGTAGCAGAAGAAACAGGAGACTTGTGGCTGGATGGATCAGGAGTCATGGGACACCCCAGGCTCAGAAGCAGGAGTCCACAGCCTCAAGCAGGTCGTTAAGGCCAAGAGGCTACTGTGGCTGTCACGCGCCCAGAGAGCCACCCACGCTCAGCTTCTCACCTTGATCCCACTGAGAATCTCATTCATGATCTTTAAACGGCTGTCTTTATTCTTCATATTTTTAACCTGCCAGGAAAGAATAACAGACAGAACAAACATCCGCGTGAGGGGTCCAGCTTTGCTTCAGATGCTAAAGCTCAGTGGCACTTGCGGCAGTTGCTCGGTGAGAACTTGAGGTGCCCAGTGACGGGCTGTGTTCTCTCCCGCTCTCCTCCTTGCTCTCCCTGCTCCTGCCACACTCACCACCCTTCTGAGCCTGAACAGTGTTGGCCTGACTGTGCCCTCCTCCCAGGTTTTACCCAAGTCTTCCTCCCTCACCCTCAGGTTCCAGAGTTCAGCTCAGTGTCTCCTCCTCAGAGGCCTTTCCTGACCCCGTGACCTAAAACCACTCCCTAGGATCACATCACCCTGTTTAATTCCCTGCATAGTACTGCTGACATTTTCCTTGTTTTTACTTATTTATGGCCTGAATCTCCACCCCATTGTAAGTTTCATGAGAGCAAAAGCCTTGTCTAATTTGCTGCCATGTTCCCCCAGAAATAGGGTGTACAGTAAGCATTTTTAAAAATATTGAGTTGGCCAAAAAGTTCACTCAGGTTTTTCTGCATTAGGAAAAACCCAAATGAATTTTTGGCCAATATTTGTAACTCAGTGAATGCAAAACGAATGACTAAGTCACGTATACCATAGAGTTCACCCATCCAGAATATGATTTGTGGCAGAGATAAGGACTGTCCACAGGGAGCTCTGCTACCTGGTGGGAGCAAGGTCGATTGCCAGGATTTAGGCACAAAGTCTGGTTTGCTCTTGTGACGGCTCTGTGTGGCTGGTTTATAACGCTATGAGAGAACCAGGGTCATAATTACTTCTTAAGAACAGCCCAGCATAGCAGTGTGTAAATGTTATATGCAGGGTCCCTGGGCAGCTCTTCTCTCTCCAATTAGGGACTTGAATGAAGACAGGAAATATGAACCCTAAAGTGGTCAGAAGATGGGAAGGGAAGATAAAGCCAAGTTCGTGTGGGACAGTGGCAAGTCTCCTATGAGCCTTGCCTTGCCCAAACTTCAATCACCAGTCAGAATAAAGTAAGAAAACTTTAGACTTTGAAGAACATGTACATATCCCCAGTGACTGTTTCTTTACCTGAATAGCCCTATTCCTGGTGGCGAGTACTCCATTAATTGGGATTAGGATCACCATCACCCCTACACCTGCTAAGACAGAGGGTCCCAACTCCGCCCACAGGAAGTAGATGGCCAAGGCAATCTGTAGGACGTTTGACCACAGCAGGTGGATGAAGTTGGTCACATCCATGAGCTTCTGGGCATCCACAGACATCAGGTTCACTGTTTCTCCAACGGTGTACTGCTTCCTGGCCCGGTTGGATAAAGTCAGCGCCTGAAAATAAAGATTGGACTTGAGAGGCATGGACAAGGCCAAGGAGCCTGGGAAGTGAGAGGGGATTCAGGAGGGCAGTGAAAGATAGAAGGATGGGCTCCATATGGACATAACTTCCAAGGGGTTGTGATGGTCTGGCTGCTAAATCTTACAGTGTTCTCACATTCTTGACCGATCTTTCCCGCTATTTCTACCTTCCCCAACACCCGCTCCCCCCCACACACTTGTCTTACCCGGAAAACTCCTATTTATCCCTTAGTGTCAGTTTAGGTGAAAATGACTCCACCTGACTCCCAAGTTTGGGTTAGCTACTTCTGTGTATTCCCCAAATGCTTATCTCTGCCATTACATTCATCACACAGAACTCTAATTGTATTTTCCTATTTCTCCACCAGTAGAAAACCCTAAGGACAACGGCTACCTCTGTCCAATTTACTACCTACACACAGTGGGGAAATCAAATACTGAAGGATGGGAGGAGCAGAGGAAGGAAGGCAAGAAGCCTGTACTGACTCTGGCCTTGCAGACTTTAATGGGGCAATGTTATCTGGAGCCATACTGTGAGGAGGTTGCAGCCATTCCCAAGAAGGACAGAGACCTCAGAATGGAGAGGAAAGCTGTGGGGCTCACATACTGGAAGCAAAATGACTTGTTTACTGTCAGGAAATTTGAGGGCACTATCTAAATGCCTGAATCTTGTATCACGAACCATCATTTCAGAGAGATGAGAAGACGGAGACCCACAGTCGATGACTTATGGCAGTGTCTTGTACAAATGCTCCCAGACAAGAGGCTGGGGGCTGAGGGGGTAGCTGCATGAAACCAGCTGGTACTATGCTCACCAAGCAACCCTTTGGTGTGGCCCACATCTTTCCAAAGGAAGGAAAGCTTAATTCCCACAAGGCAGTGTATAGGCTATGAGTGGCCCTAGATACCACCTTCAGTCTCCTCCTAAAAGCTCTACTGTCATCTTAATCCATCAATGTAGTCTTTAGAATATATCAGGATGCTTTGTTGTTCAGTAAAAAGAAGTAAATTTCCCAAAATGTTAGGCCACCAAGGTTCTAGAGAAATCAGTCCACTGCTATGCCTCCCTTTTGGTATTGAAAAGTAAAAGAAAAAAGTATTATCTAACTACCCTTCAAGGTAATTGCAATACTTTTCTTTTCTCAATAAATCTCAATACAGTGAAAAAGTCAACAATATAGTCCCAATAGCCCTTATCAGGAGTCAGGGCCTGTCTATGCGATTCTAGCCATTAAAATGATCTAAGCCCTACTTCTCTCTAAAACAAGGATGATGCAGTTACTTCACAGAGCTATGAACTGGTAATGGATGTAAAATATGTTTCATAACATTTCATAAATGAAGTATAATCTAACCATAAAATTAGTCAATTTAAAATTCCATCTTAGGAGAATATTTCTTTGAATTGGGGTCTCATTAAAGGCTCTATTTTACACATTTTGTATGAATTGTGACAACTGCAAAGCCTGGAATATATTACGAATCAGAGAGGCAGGAATGGATTGTCACAATTGTAAAAGTGTGCATTCATAGATGTGTTTCAGACAGCCTGGGTAGTGACCTCATATCCTGCAAACCAACAGAAACACAGTTACTCCACAAGGAATAAAGGAATTAAAAATTTTGTAGAAGACAAATTCCAGTGTGGGGCTATCTAGGGGTTCAAACAACTTGACCAGACTTCTGATCTGAAGGCATCTGGATCACCTCTCTGGGTCTCTCGTCCAGTCAGCATCTACTCAGGACAGACAAAAGTCGTCTTGGAGTTTTAGGAGACGAAAGCAGAGGAGAAAACCAGGAACTTTAACGGAGAAACCACCATGATGGAACACTTCAGTGGTGGATGAAAAAAAGGAAGAGAAGGCAACTGTTTGATGTTCTGAGCTATCAAAAGTATTGTCTCCTTCTGGATGAATTTTCTCCTCAGGCTTAGAGCCACTACTCTATTTTCATTTCTTTCTTTTCATTTATTTTTTAAGCTGAAGTTTACTTGATTATTTTCAATTATTAAGGGAACTCAAGGAACTGGATCTGGTAGACAGAGTGCCTGAAGAACTGTGGACAGAAGTTTGTACCACTGTACGGGAGGTGGTGAACTGAAACCATCCCCAAGAAAGAAATGCAAGAAGGCAAAGTGGTTGTCTGGGGAGGCCTTACAAACAGCTGAGAAAAAAAGAAAAGCGAAAGGCAAAGGAGAAAGGGAAAGATATACCCAACTGAATGCAGTGTTCCAGAGAATAGCAAGAAGAGATAAGAGAGTCTTCTTAAGTGAACAATGTAAAGACATAGAAGGAAACAATAGAATGGGAAAGACTAAAAGTCTCTAAGAAAATTAGATATACCAAGGGAACATTTCATGCAAAGATGAGCACAATAAAGGACAGAAATGGCAAGGACCTAATAGAAGTAGAAGAGATTAAAAAGAGGTGGCAAGAATACACAGAACTGTACAAAAAAGGTCTTAATGAACTGGAACATGATGGTGTGGTCACTCACCTAGAGCCAGACATCCTGGAATATGAAATCAAGTGGACCTTAAGAAGCACTAGGTAGTGGAGGTGATGGAATTCCAGCTTAACTATTTCAAATTCGAAAATATGATGCTGTGAAAGTGCTGCATTCAACATGCCAGCAAATTTGGAAAACTCAGCAGTGGCCACAAGATTGGAAAAGGTCAGTTTTCAAAATCCCAAAGAAGGGCAATGCCAAAGAATGCTCAAACTACAGCAAACTGCACTCATCTCACACGCTAGCAAGGTTAGCAATGTTAGCAATGTTAAGCATGCTAGCAATGCTCAAAATCTTCAAGCTAGGCATCAACAATATGTGAACCGGGAAATTTCAGATGTACAAGCTGGATTTAGAAAAGGCAGAAGAACCAGAGATCAAATTGCCAACATCCACTGGATTATCAAAAAAGCAAGGGAATTAAAAAAAATCTACTTTTGCTTCATTGACTACACTAAAAAGCCTTGACTGTGTGGATCACAACAAACTGTGGGAAATTCTTAAAGAGATGGGAATACCAGACCACCTTACCTGCCTCCTGCAAAACCTGTATGCAGGTCAGGAAGCAACAGTTAGAACTGGACATGGGACAATGGACTGGTTCCAAATTGGGAAAGGAGTATGCCAAGGCTGTATATTGTCACCCTGCTTATCTAACTTCAATGCAGAATACATCATGTGAAATGCTGGGCTGGATGAAGCACAAGCTGGAATCTAGATTACTGGGAAAAATATCAGCAACCTCATATATGCAGATGGATACATGGGATACTATTTTCCACTTCATGGGAAATAGATGGTGAAAAAGTAGAAACAGTGATAGATTTCATTTTCTTGGGCCCCAAAATCACTGCAGTTGGTGACTGCAGTCACAAAATTAAAAACACTTGCTCCTTGGAAGAAAAGCTATGAGAAACCTAGATAGCATATTAAAAAGCAGAGACATTACTTTGCCAACAAAGGTCCATCTAGTCAAAGCTGTGGTTTTTCCAGTAGTCATGTATGGATATGAGAGTTGGACCATAAACAAGGCTGAGCACCAAAGAATTAATGGTTGCAAACTGTGGTGCTGGAGAAGACTTGTGAGAGTCCCTTGAACAGCAAGATCAAACCAGTCAATCCTAAAGGAAATCAACCCTGAATATTCTTTGGAAGGACTGATGCTGAAATTGAAGCTCCAATACTTTGGCCACCTGATGTGAAGAACCAACTCAGTGGAAAAGACCCTGATGCTGGGAAAGATTGAGGGCAAGAGGCGAAGAGGGCAACAGAGGATGAGATGGTTGGATGCCATCATCAACTCAATGGACATGAGTTTGAGCAAACTCTGGGAGATGGTGAAGGACAGGGACGCCTGGTATGCTGCTGTTCATGAAGTCGCATGACTTAGCAACTGAACAACAATACTTGGCTATTTTCAATTCTTAAGGGAAAAAATATAAGTTAAATAAGCAGGGTGACAATATACAGCCTTGACGTACTCCTTTTCCTATTTGGAACCAGTCTGTTGTTCCATGTCCAGTTCTAACTGTTGCTTCCTGGAAGAAACACAAGCTGGAATCAAGATTGCCAGGAGAAATATCAATAAACTTAGATATGCAGAAGACGCCACCCTTATGGCAGAAAGTGAAGAACTAAAAAGCCTCTTGATGAAAGTGAAAGAGGAGAGTGAAAAGCTGGCTTAAAGCTCAACATTCAGAAAACAAAGATCATGGCATCCGGTCCCATCACTTCATGGGAAATAGATGGGGAAACAGTGGAAAGAAACAGTGTCAGACTTTATTTTTTTGGGCTCTAAAATCACTGCAGATGGTGACTGCAGCCATGAAATTAAAAGACGTTTACTCCTTGGAAGAAAAGTTATGACCAACCTAGATAGCATATTGAAAAGCAGAGACATTACTTTGCCAACTAAGGTCCATCTAGTCAAGGCTATGGTTTTTCCTGTGGTTGTGTATGGATGTGAGAGTTGGACTGTGAAGAAGGCTGAGTGCCAAAGAATTGCTGCTTTTGAACTGTGGTATTGGAGAAGACTCTTGAGAGTCCCTTGGACTGCAAGGAGATCCAACCAGTCCATTCTGAAGGAGATCAGCCCTGGGATTTCTTTGGAAGGAATGATGCTAAAGCTGAAACTCCAGTACTTTGGCCACCTCATGTGAAGAGTTGACTCATTGGAAAAGACTCTGATGCTGGGAGGGATTGGGGACAGGAGGAGAAGGGGACGACAGAGGATGATTTGGCTGGATGGCATCACTGACTCGATGGACGTGAATCTGAGTGAACTCCGGGAGTTGGTGATGGACAAGGAGGCCTGGTGTGCTGCGATTCATGGGGTCGCAAAGAGTTGGACATGACTGAGCGACTGAACTGAACTGAAGGGAAAAAATGAGACTTCACCTTGGTGTCTAGGACAGAGGGAAATAAAGTTGCTCTGAGAAAATTAAACACTAAAAGGAACATGTCAGGGACTTCCCTGGCAGTCCAGTGGTTAAGACACCACACTCCCACTGAAAGGGGCATAGGTTCGATCCCTGGTCAGGGAACTAAGATCCCACATGTCATGTGGCATGTATAAAAATAGGAAAAAAAATAATAAAGCAACAGGTCAGAGGGAAGATGGGCAAAATCATCTTAAGGAAATGGAAAAGCTCCCAAGTCTGCAGAATTTAATAACTGGAGTGAGGGTGTTGATATTTACAAATCCAAAAAAGGAATCAGGCAGAGAAGGAGTTGGTTGCCACTCAAGACTGAAAAAGAAATCACTAGGCAAAAGGCAGTCCAGGGAGATGGAGCCCTGGTCCACAGAGTATAGTCTATGGTAAAACTGTGATTTGAGATGGATACACCAGGTCTCATGAGCCTAGTTTCACGTAGTACTTGGTTTAAATGTTGGTGATTTTAAGAGTCAGCTTCTTTTCTGACTTCACATTCCATCCTAAGGTGTTGTCAGCTTGTGGAGAGAAGAAAGAGAGAGATGGTATGCCAGCCTTCAAGGCTGAAAGGCAGATCCTGGGCAGAGAAGAGTTTGGCAGCTTTTCCCTGCAGTAGGGTACACTCCACCACCACCACCCACCCCCCGCCACACACACATATTCTATGTCTGTATACACACTTTTCATTTTAATTTCCAAAGAAATGTCTAAAGAAGGCTGTATGTTTAGCCAAAATTCAGTGTTGAGGTCAGTTATCACTTCCATCAAGTTTTCCTCAATCGTGGAACAAAGGCTCATGTTTACTAAGGGGATCTTCTTTGGTGGTCCTTGGCATACCCCACATACCTTCTTATATACAGAAGCCATGACGGTGGTCCGCACTTTCATGCCCAGCAGAAAGCACAGCTGAAAGTAATACTGAAGGCAGACAGACTGGATGAGGGCCACGACAAACAGGAGGATTGAATAGAGATATCCGGTCCACAGATAGATTCCATGGTTATTTGCAAAGGCGATCAGCAACCTGCCAGAGCAAAACCAAGTAAGCAAGTGCTGACATCAAGCCTCTGAGGGCTCCTTACCCTCACTGTGCACAGCCAGCTACCCTGCCCTACCCTGGAGGTAACTGAAGTGACTACAGTTCAATGCTCTTGGAAGACTGAGCTCCACAGCCATCCAGCACTCTTGCATTTGGAGATGAGCAGCAGGGACCAAGGGTTGATGACCCACAGATGTGAGACAGGATATTGTGTGCCCCACGGAGCTGCTGCTGCTGTGCTTTCTCTAACCCTTTCTTTTCCTACCCTCTGGTAGAAGGAGCTATGTGTGGCAAGTTGATTTATTCCTGGAAAGGAATTAGGACACGTATCCAGTGTGAGTTAGAAGGGTTTCCCCTGGAGGATAGTGTATTCCATAGATCCTGGCAGACTGAAGTCATGTCATGATTAACTGGAACCGCCCACTTAATACCTGACTGGGGAGCAATGATGTTACAAAGCCTGCATACAAGCCTCTCCTCAGGTATGAGGCCCACCTCTTGGACACAGCTCAGCTCACAGCAATTCTGTTTAAGAAATGCCCCTAAGAAGTACTCGGCTTCCAATGAGGAAAAGGACATGGGAAAGAGGAAGGCTAAAGGACATACTATTTTAGACCTTGAAAAATGCCTTGTGCTTTTCATGAACACAATGCTGTAAGGTGGAAGAAAATTATGAGCATTTTTTAAAAATTAGGAACTTAATAACAGGCTCCTGCCTGCATGTACAGGAGCAAAAAGCAGAGTGGCAGAGGAGGCCCTAAAGAGACAACCCAGGGTCTGGGGACTCACTTCAGCAACTGAGGATTCAGAAACGTGAGGAGGTCATACACCACCTTCAGCAGGAATGATTTCAGGAGGATGACGTAGAAAGTTTTGAAGAGCGCCTTCACCAGCCAGGACTTGGGAAAGTCTTTTGTGGTCTCAGACTTCTTTTTTTTCTTTTTAGTTTCTTTCTGGGGACAAAACCAAACAAGCAGTGCTTGCAGAAGTGCGTGGTGTAAGACTTTGTCTCCACTGACCAGCTCCCCAGCGTTAGCCCCTGATCCCTGTGGCCATCACTGAACAGGCTTGAGTCTTCTCTTCACTGCCTGGTCCCATCCACCTTTTTAGCTGCTCTCACTGTTCCCCTCTCACCTCTTAACTGAGGCTTAGAATCTATTTTGGATTAGGAAAACAGGCAACAAAGCAGATGAAAATAGCATAGAAAAACATAGAACAGACTCTGAGGGGGGCCTGTGGGGCATTGTGGGAGGGAAGGGCATGGACATGCTAACATGTATCTTAATATATATTTCAGATGCTTAGAAGGCTTTTCGTTCTCTTCTTGCTTGAGGTTATTGTGCGATGTTATGGGTTGAATAGAAACCCCTTCAAAAGGAATGTTGAGGTCCTAAACCCCAGTGCCTTAGACTGTGCCCTTGTTTGGAAATAGGGCCTTGCAGATACAACCAAGCTGGGATGAAGTCATTAGAGTACATCACGGGTCCTACTCTAATATGATTGGTGTCCTTGTAAGAAGAGAGACAGAGGCGGGGCAGGGGAAGAGGCCACGTGGTGACAGAGGCAGAGAGTGGGGTAAGACATCCAAAAGCCGTAGAACACCAAGGACTGCTGGCCAAACCCAGAAGGTGGAAGAGGCAAAGGTGCTTTCTCCCATACAGGGTCTGAAGGGAGCGTGGTCCTCCTGATGATCTGACTCCAGACTCTTGGCCTCCTGAGCTCTGAGACAATACATTTCTGTTGTTTAAAGCCATGCCGTTTGTGGTGCTTTGTCTCAGCAACCCTGGGAATCTACGGTGTGGGGTGTCATCACCGCTCACCCGCTACACTCCCTTTTCCTGTCCTGCCAGGCCCCCAATTCCAGATTCTCAGGCTCAGTGGCATCCTTTCATAATGGCTGTCACTGAGGTCCCATCTTATTTGTCTCTTTGCCTGAACAACTGCCTCAGCCTACGTCTCAGCTTCCATTGCCCCCGCCTCCACCCCAATCATTCATTCTCCTGGCAGCTGCCCAAGTGGACTTTTAAAAATGTAAATCTGATTGCATTACTCCTCTGCTCAAAACTTTCTCCTGGCTTTCCATCAGACTTAAAGTCCAGACTCTTCACCATGGCCCATGAGGGTCTATACCTCTTTATACCCGCCCACTTTCCTGCACTCACCTCCCCGCAGACTCAGCCTCTCTCTCCATGCTCCCGCACTCTCTTTCTCCTCTCCAAACAAACCAACCATGTTCCCCTCTCAGCCTCACAACCCACCCCCTGTGAGTGGAACAGGCTTCCTTCTGATGGGCTCTTCTCATCGCTTGGATCTCTGCCCAAATATCACCTCCTCTGAAGTTTCTCCTGTTACTCTAAGGAAGCATTTCACCCCAAATACATGAATATGTTTTCTTAATAGCACCTCCTGCTCTGAAAGGGTAACATATGTATTGGTTTATTAGTTATTTTCTAGCTCTCTAAAGATGAGGACTCCTTCAGGACTCTATATCTGTGCCCAGAATGATCTCCAATGCACAGTGCTACTTAATAAATATTTTCAAGTGAATAAAAAAATAAATTAGCTAACACTAAATCCCACCAACATGCAAATTCTAGCAATGCTAAGGTATTGTTTTATTTTCCTACTAAAAAAGACACTGAGAAAAATTTTATATATACCCCAAAGGAGAGAGAACAGTACTACATTACACCCCCAAGTATCCATCACTACGGAACTATGATAGAATTGTGAATACTACTAATCTAAAATGCACTGCAAAGTGTAAAGTGCTGTAAAAATGTAAGGACAGGGGGAGGGAGGTGGGAGGGGGGTTCATGTTGGGATCACATGTACACCCGTGGTGGATTCAGGTCAATGTATGTTGAAACCAATACAGTATTGTAAAGTAAAATAAAGTAAAAAAAAAAAAAAAATTTCATGGCTGCAATCACCAAAAAAAAAAAAAAAAAAAAATGTAAGGACAGAATCACCATCACCAGGACACCAGTGACGTGCAGGACGTTTGAACAGACACTCATGGAAAAGTTACCAGGACAAGGACATCTTGGCTTTGACTTTGGTTCTTGTCCAAGCCGTTCACACTGGCTCCAGGGTTCCGCTTGGATTTCTTCTTCTGCCGTTTCTGGAACGCCCGCCTGGCCTTCTGTAGCTCTTCTGCCATGTACTTCTCAAACCTGCTAACTAGTGCATTTGTTTTAGCCTCGTCTTCAATATCCCAGACATCTTTGAGCGTCAGAGGTTTCCTGAAGCCTTTCAGAACAGTGCTGGAACAAGAATAAGCCACAGGCTGAGGCCCTGCAGAGGGGGGCCAGAGGTGGTCACCTCTCTGCCTCTGTCAAAACCATCCAGTTCCAGGATGGAGGGACAGAAGAATGGGGCTTCTCCCTTACCCTGCTACCCCAGCTCCTAGCCCTGGGAACTTGAAAGAGGAGTGGAGAGAGCAGAAAAGGGAGCAGGTAGGGGTGATTGAAGGTGGGAGAAAGCAATAAAAGAAAGAGAAGGGATTCTACTGGATGAAGAGTCAAAAGAGCATCACCTACTCACATCCTGCTCCTTCCTCCTCAAATAGTGGCTGCCTCTCTGCCACCCTGGCATCCCTTGAGGGGCCTCCAAGAGGCCCTTAAGGAAATGAACAGACCCAGAGGCTGCCTCTATACTGTCTCTCTAGATCAGGGCTGCTCAACATGGGATTCAAGAACATGGATGGAAAACAGATTATGTCTTTATTCCTATTCACTTCTAACTGAAACACAGCCTTTCCTAGTTCTAATACGAATGTAGTCAACCAACTACAGTTGTGAAACAGAGTACTTGTGCCTTTGTTACCAGGAGACACCACAGATGTTTTCATGGCTCATGTATACTCATCACTGCTGTGAAACTAGAACCTAGCACCGGGTCTCATTATTTAATGCATTCACAAAGAGGCACAAGTGTTACTATATCACAGATTTGATTTTAAAAGACTATTTAGGTAACTACATTTCAGTATATTCGTTTCCCTTTGCAATTTCATATCTTTTATTGTACATGTTTAAAACATTATCTGAGAAGGGATTTGTGGGTGTTACCAGGCTGCCCAAGAGACCCATGCAACTACAAAGGCCAAGGATGGCTGCTCTGGATCTCCTGGCAGCCCAGAACAGCTATTCATCCCTTACCCAAGTCTGTGCCACACTCCTTGCCTCCAAATTTCCCTTTTCCTGTCCTCCTGCCTCCTTTTCCTTCTGTCTTTTTTTTAGGGTATGTGGAATTCCCCCACTCCAGGCTACCAAAAAAAAAAAAAAAAAAAGAAATTCCCTCCTTCCTCTCAGTTTCCCCATCTGCCCCGTGAAGGGAATGCAATAAACTGATCTGTATATTTCAACATTCTCTGACTCTAAGTAGCGGAGAAATGGAGGCCACGGCAGGTACTTTTAAAACGAAGATTTGAGTGGTGAAGGATAGAGACAAGCCACACTCCAGGCATTTCCTACCTGTCATACCAACTAAAGGTGATACTACTCAAAAATGAAGCTGTGGTTGAAGGATTCTGCAAGACACACAAAGAAAATCAGAAAGTAAATCAATTAGAAACAGGAATTCAATGACACTCTAAAATCAGAAATTGATGTTTCTAAATAGATGCTGTGCTAGAAACTAGATCTGACACTGAAGTGGCCTGTTCAGTGTGTTTGTTTGGACACGCTAAGGTCACCAGTAGAATGATAATCAGACTTTTTGGCCTAGATATATAAATTAACTGTCTGTGCTGAAGCTTGGTGGGTCAATATAAAAGTTAATGTTTCCAAATTCTAGTCACTTTGTGTCCTTAAGTCACAAAATCATCCATATTACTGAACTCTGGGCTTGTGGGACCTTCATGAGACCTTGACATCTCAAGGTTACACTTGTCAAGATACCATCCAATTAAATAACATATGAGGTAGTCAAATTTCAAGTCTCACTTTTGATGAGTCATCTTTTTCTGAAAACGCTGAAAGGATCAGGACCAGGATCTGGAATGCGTAGAAGATGAAGTACACGCAGGAGTAGGCCAGATTAGAACTGCTGTCCTATGGGGGATAAAAAACAAAGAAAATGAGCCTTTTATCTGAATTAAATATAAACAGCCCCTATGTATCAATGCTCATGATTAAAGTCTGTTATCAAATCCCCTAAATACAATTCTACCCTGGAACTCAATTTGCCTGATGTCGCTTACTACAACTTAGCAGCTGCCCAGGAGTACCTTCTAATGGCACCATCCCTCTCCTCCTTACCTTTAAGAGTGCCCGGATCAGAGTCTGAAATTGGAAAGTGCCACAGAGTATTGAGAGAATCCAGAATAAGGACAGGTACCAAGAGTCCTTCTGCACACACCATCGCCTGCTGTGTTGGATCAGTAAAACCAGGACCTAGATAGAAATTTACACCATGTTTCGAAAAATAGTGTCACCATCCAAGGACAAGAGGCAAGAGAGGTGTCAGAGAACAGGGGGAGAAATGGAGGCTGAAAGGGGAGACTGTTGTAACTAATCTGATGCCAACTAGTACATTTCCTCCCCGATACCACCCAACTTTCTCTTTCAGGACCTGGGTGCTTTCTCTGGAATCCCCTTTCCCTATCCCATCCCTGATGCAAAGAACTGACTCATTGGAAAACACCCTGATGCTGGGAAAGATTGAAGGTAGGGGGAGAAGGGGATGACAGAGGATGAGTTGGTTGGATGACATCACCAACTCAGTGGACATGAGTTTGAGTAAACTCCAGGAGTTGGTGATGGACAGAGAGGCCTGGCATGCTGCAGTCTATGGGGTCGCAAAGGGTCAGACATGACTGATCGACTGAACTGAACTGAATCCCATCTCTATTCACCACATTTGGTGGGGAGTCAGCCAAGAACACAGAGGGTCACCCCCTAAGTGCAGTAACTTTGGGAGCCAGAAAAATCTTTCCAAAGACCAAGAAAATAATTTTAGGCACTACAGCAATCAGATGGGGGAGGAACATCCTGAATAGGTGCAGGGTATCTACATGATGATATTTTCTAATAATATTAGACTAAGAAATTAGCAACAACAGCAAAAAAAACTTTGCTTCACATTATTTCACTTAACCATAATGAAGTAAATGTTGCTTTCCTAGACCCAGTCCTGTGCTAATAAACTGGCATTCTGAAAACCAAGGCATGAATTTGTGTGTGAATTTCCATGGTATAAATACAAGTGTGGTGGATTTATGGTGGATTTCAATCTCAGCCTCATGTCACCAAACTTGGGGTTGGGAAGAGAGGCACAGTCAGCTCTCTGAGTCCATTCCAGTACACTGCTGCCTAGACCTTCTCTGTTTCATAACAACAAAACAGAGTGCCTGCAGGGACCAGGCACACCCTGTTACCAAGTGAAGTGAGGTTGAAGGACAGTACTGAGCCTGGTCTAAAGTGACCAGCTGCTTCAGTCCTGGCTGACTTGCCCTGTGGGAATGTCGGCCCACAGTTGCCAGGCATTCTGATTTTTCAAGATAGTTTAGGAATCTGAACAACTATGTTATATCTTCCTCTTTTAAAACGATGATAATGGGAATTTCCTGGTGGTCCAGTGGTTAGGACTCAGCACTTTCACTGCTAGGGATCTGGGTTCCATCACTGGTTGGGGAACTAGAATCCCACAAGGCACATGGTGTGGCCAAATAATAAAACAAAATGATGGTAGTAAATTGAATAGTTTTTTCCAACACTGTACAGCTCTCCCTCTCCCCGCCCCCAAAACCATGCCTGTAGGAAAGACCTGTTTGTCAAATCTATACAAACAGCTCTAGACTCAGTGATCTGTTGATTAAGAGTCACCAATCAATTTAAAAATAATGTTTACAACATTTAGGAAATTATTTTACATCAAGATACTTGGATTTCATCTGTGATCCTTAGATGGCAAAATATGAAGCCATAACGTACATATCTTAGTCATTAAAGCTAGTACTTACCCTAAGAAGAAAGCATTATAAACTCATGTTTAAAAGCAGATGAAAAGCTAAAATTTGTCTTACCCTATTACATAGGTCCTTTGAGAAAAGTAGAGGAAATTGAACTGAATCTCATTCCACAAGAGCAAAATTTCAGCTAGATGGCTATGAGAAGATAAACAGGGTAGAACTGATGATTAGCCTTACCCATGTGACCAGGTAGAGGACTGGATTGGTATATTTAACAGCAGGAACCGTGGCTTGTCCAGTGTCTTCTGTGAGCGCAAGAGCCAGATCTATGGCTGCCAGAATAAGAAGAAAGCCAACAATCACCTGAGAAGGCAAAAGACCACTGTTAGGAGGATATCATTCTTTAGAACATAATGGTTCCCAGTAACGGATGGTAAAAACGGTAGGCAGTGCAAGATATGGAAGCAACCTAAGTGTCTATCAACAGATGAGTGCATAAAGAAGTTGTGACCGATACACACACACACGATAGAATACTACTCAGCCATGAAAAGAATGAAAATTTGCCCTTTTCAGCAATGTGGATAGACTTGGCAAGGACCATGCTTAGTGAAATAAGCCAAAGAAATAGCTGTATGGTATCACTTATATGTGGAATTTAAACAATATATCAAACTAATGAATTTTTCTATTATATTCTTTTCTGTTATCGAAAAAAAAAAAAAGCAGACTCACAGATATAGAGAACAAATTATTGGTTACCAGTGGGGAGAGAGAAGAGGGGTAGGGAATTAAGAGGTACAAACTCTTAGGTATAAAGTAAGCTACAAGGATATATTATATAACACAGGGACTATGCCAATATTTTATGACAATAAATGGGGTATAACCTTTAAAACTGTGAATCATACTGCACATCTATAATTTATATAACACTGTACATCAACTATAGCTCAATAAAAATGATAAACAGTGATTAAGATAACAAATCTTTCTGCAATTAATACATAGAGTTCAAGCAAAGGGATAAAGTTCAAAGTATGCTATGATGAGCATTAGGGAATGTTGAGTGTGACTCTTCTAAGGTTCATCTTTGGATGCGTCAGGTCTTGGTTGCAGCCCTAGTTCTTCACTGCGGTGTGAGGGCTTCTCTCTAGCTGAGGTGTGTGGGCTCAGTAGTTGCAGCTCACAAGCTTCGTCGCCCTGCTGTATGTGGGACCTTAGTTCCCTGACCAGGGATCAAACCCACGTTCCATATACTGGAAGGAGGATTTGTATTATTTTATTTCTGGCTGTGCCGGGTTTTCCTTACTGCAGGCTTCCTCCAGTTGCGGCAAGTGGGGGCTGCTCTCTAGGTGTGGTGCGTGAGCTTCTCATTGCAGTGGCTTCTCTTGTAGTGGAGCCTGAGCTCTAGGTGCACAAGCTTCGGTAGTTACAGCACATGGGCTCAGCAATTGTGATGCACAGGCTTGGAAATTGTGGTGCACAGACTTACTTGCTCCTCGGCGTATAGAATCTTCCCAGACCAGGGACTGAACCCATGTCTCTTGCATTGGCAGGCAGATTATTTACCATTGAGCCACCAGGGAGGCCCCTGGAAGGAGAATTCTTAACCACCAGGGAAGTCTCAAGTGTGATGATTTAAAAATACGTTCCACAAATTCCCTGGTATTCCTTCCTTCAAAAATCAGAGATTGGTTCCCCCTTCTCAGAGTTCAGAGTATGGGCTGAACTCTGACTTGCTTGTAATGAACAGAATATGGCAGGAGTGACAGTGTGCAACTTCCAAGACTAGGGCATAGAAAACAATGTGGCTCCCTCTTTGTTTTCTTGCTCAGATCACTCACCACAAGGGAAACTTCCAGCCCCATCGTGAGGACACTCAAGTAGCTGTTTGGAGAGCTCTACTTGGATAGGAACTGAGACCTCCTGCCAAAAGCCACGTGGGTGTGTCAATTCAGAAGCAGGTCTTCTTTCTAGCTCCAATCAAGCCTTCAGATGACCTTAGTCCCACCTGTGTATTAACTGCAGCCTCAAGACAGATACTGAACTCAGATAAGTGAAGTGAAGTTTCTCAGTCGTGTTTGACTCTTTGCCACCCCATGGACTGTAACCTACCAGGCTCCTCCATTCATGGGATTTTTCAGGCAAGAATACTGGAGTGGGTTGCCATTTCCTTCTCCAGGAGATCTTCCCCACCCAGGGATCGAACCCGGGTCTCCCGCATTGTAGACAGACGCTTTACTGTCTGAGCCACTCCCAAATCCTTGACCCATGAAAACTGTGCAGTTAAAAAAAAAAAGTGTTTATTCTTAAGCTACTTAGTTTGGGGGTAATTTGTTGCATAGCAATAGGTAACTAATAAAATAGATTTAAAAAGGGAATTCCTCCACCCCAACTGGGATGGCACTATTCCCTCTCCTAGGTCAGTATCCCCAGCTTTCTCATATAAACTTTGAAGTTAATGATTGCAACCATGTCAATATTTGTCTTATGAGGTCATAAATGATACATGTTGTTCTAAAGAACTTTGGCCCACCCATCAGAAGGGAAAATTATTACCTCCATTGAGGAGGTCCACCAGTATCTTACTTCTCAAAATGAGCATCTTTAGTATCAGCTCACCATCTTCACCACTTCCTTTTCCCATGCATTTATGCATACTCATTCCATAAGCCTCGTTCATCCAGAACAGTTCAGCTCAGGCAACGATATCATCCCCCACCTCTTCTTTCCCTTTTTTTTTTTTTTAGCTGCCCTGCACAGCAAGCAAGATCTTAGCTCCCAGACCAGGGATCCAACCCACACCCCCCTGCAGTGCTAGTGCAGAGTTCTGACCACTGGACCAAGGAAGTCCCTGGGCCCTTTATAATGAAAACCAGCCAAGAAGGAAGGCAAAAGCACCTTTAATAAGTGCTATTACTTAGCAAGGTACAGAGTCAAAGACATGTTTATAAAGGGAATGCATCTTTCTTAGGCATATTCTGCTTTCCTCCCTGGAGACTGTGAAGATTTTTTGGGGAAAAAAATCATAGCTTTTTAAACAATAATTTATGTTTGCCTTTAGGTAAATTAGGGGATAAAACAGTGCAAGCTAGAGCTAAAGCACTCACCCTTGAGGATGCCTGGATAAGAGACTACAAACCAGCAGACCACTCCCCAGGCTAAGGAAAAGGAAGAAACCTTTGCCACAGGCTTACATATATGAAATTCATACAAATTGATCAGAAACGCACTGAGCAGCCCATATCAAAAAGGACTGATTTACATTATCAGACATTCCTATAGGACTTCCCTGGTGGCTCAGTGGATAAAAATGCAGGGGACATGGGTTAGATCCATGGTCTGGGAAGATTGCACATGCCAGGGAGCAACTAAGTCACAACTTCTGAGCCCACGTTCTATTTCCCGAGAGCTGCAACACCTGAACCCAAATGCCTAGAGCCCATGCCTTGCAACAAGAGAAGCTACCACAATGAGAAACCCTCGCACCACAACTAGAGAGTAGCCCTCACTCTCCACAACTAGAGAAAGCCCACACACAGCCCACACAAGACTCAACACAACCAAAAAATTTTTTTTCTACAAAGCAATTGAGTCCACATAGTTTTTTTAAGTCCACATACTTTTAACCCACTAATTTTATTTCTAGGAGTTTATCCTACAGACACACTCATTGCAGCATTGCTTTTGATGGCAGACAGTTAGAAACTGCTTGGATTTCTATCAAGCAGAGGATGTAAATTATGATATATCCAAATAACAGCATCTCAAGTGATCATTAAAAAGAAAGAAGCAGGGGCTTCCCTGGTGCCTCAGTAGTAAAGAATCCCCTTTGCAATGCAGGAGACATGGGTTAGAGCCCTGATCCAGGAAGATCTCACTTGCCATGGAACAAAGTCCGTGCACCACAACTACTGAGTCTGTGCTCTGCAGTCTGGGAACTGTAACTACTGAGGCCATGTGCTGCAACTACTGAAGTCTGTGCACCCTAGAGCCCATGCTCCACAGCAAGAGAAGCCACTGCACTGAGAAGCCCGTGCACAGCAATGGTGAGTAGCCTGGCTCTCTGCAACTAGAGGAAAGCACACGCAGCAGCAAAGATCCAACCCAGCCAAAGATACAAGAATGAAGCAGATCTTAAGTGCTAAAATGGGAGGACCTCCAAGACACAGAAGGATGTATACAAGACTAGTACTAACGTTTGTGTAGAAAAGTATACATCGGCAGGTGTTTACAAAAGCATAGGTTATCTCTGAGAGTATACAAGGAACTGGTATCAATGGTTGCCACCTCAGACAGGAATGAATGACAAGGAGTATCATATATCCTTTTGCAGCTTTGGAATTTTGTAACCCTCTGCAAATTATCTGTTCAAAAGATAAAAAGTAAATGAATACGCTCATTTTTAAAAAAATGAGCAAGTGACCTAAACTGACGTGAACAGACAATTTAAAAATAAAGTATCAACTACAAATTGACACTTGCCATCTACCTTTGCAAGGATTAAATCATATACTGCTTCAGCTGCTGAGTTTTAACACCCCCTGAAAGGAGTTCTTGGTGGAGAGCAGAAATAAGGCACTCTGTGCTCAGGGTGGTGGTGGTGGGGAACCAGTGGAAACTATCTTCAGATACATAATTTTAGGAGCTGAATTTTATGAACCCTGATTCTTGTATCTTCTCATATCTAGAAAAGCACTAAAATCTTCATGGAGACATCTGCTCCTCATGACTAGAAGAAACCTTCTGCAAAAAATATGTGCTTGATTGCATGCACTCCCACTTCACCAGAGTCACATATATACTGACATTCCCCCCTAATTCTTTGAAGTGGTTTCTCAGAGATATCTGAGATGTTGTCTTCCAGGCTATAGTCCTCATTTTGCCCCAAATAAAACAACTCACAACTCTCACATTATGCATTTTTTTAAAGTTATATTCTTAACCATTTAAAAAAAATCAGTCACATTATTACAGCAATGCAAAATAAAACAATAGGATGTCATTTTTGCAGATAAAATTAAAAATATGTTACTCAGTGCTAGCGAAAGTACAGAGCTAAGCACTTTAACACACTTCCATGGTGAGATTATAATGTGATAAAGAACCTTCCTAAATTAAAAAAATTTTCCACTATGTTTCAAAAGTTTTAAGTTGCTTATATACATTGACATAGTAGTTCTACTTCTGGGAATCTATTCTGAGGAAATAATCTGAATTGCAGGCAAATATTTAAGTGCAAAAATGTTAACTGAAGTCTCTTTCTTTATAGTGAAGAATTTATAAAACCTAAAATAACCCAAAACAGTGGTGGAGGGGTTTGTTGTATTGATCTGAAAGAAGTGTCAGATAATTTTCCAGCAAAAATCAATTTATTCAACAGAGGATTGCATTTTGGAGTCTGAAACCATGGCAAGCCACATGCAAGTGCCCCTCTGACATGGGAAGGAGAACAGTTTCATAAAGAGGAAAAGGAAATTGGAAGGGCTACAGTAAACAAGGAAGCCATGGTTTTTCTTTGGCCGAGTCCTTGCCTACAAAGAGGCTTTCTTCTTCCTTGTTGGGATCTGCTACAGTTACAGAGGGTGAGAACTCCCTCTTCTGGTTTTCCACCTACTTACAGAGGCTTGTGATTGTTATTTCTTTTTTACAGTTGAGAGAAGACACTACTACGAAGAGCTGTTAAATAAGTTATGGTATACTCATGTGATAAGCTATTTTTTAGTCATCAAAACTATGTTGAAAAATTATGTTTTAAGAATAATGTTGATAACACTAGGCAATGCTTTCAGTGAAGAATCTGTCTCAATACAGAAGACCTGGGTTCAATCCCTGGGTTGGGAAGATTCCCCTAGAGGAGGGAATGGCAACTCACACCAGTAGTCTGGCCTGGAGAATTCCATGGACTGAGGAGCCTGGCAAGCTATAGTCCATGGGGTTACAAAGGAGTTGGACATGACTGAAGTGATTTAACACTCAGGTGCAAAAAAGTAGACCATAACATTGCATTCAATGAATTCAATTAGGTTTTTAAAGTATGCACAGAAAAAGATAGGAGTTTCCAGTTCAAGATATCAGGTTTATAAAAATACATTTCACTATACAGTAGGTGCAGACAAATACTGTTTGATTCCACTTATACAAGGTACCTAGAATAGTCAGATTCATAGAGTTGGAAAGTATTTGGCCAACCCAATACATTGGCAGGTGCCAGGGGCAGGAGGGAGTACGAGGAGCGGTAATGGGAACTTAGTGTTTAGTGGGGACAGAGTCTCAGTTTAGGAAAGTGAAAAATGCTGGAGATGGATGATGGTAAGAGTTGCACTTAGTACCACTGTACAGTTAACTATGGTTAAAATAGTACGTTTTATATTATGTGAATTTTACCACAATAAAAAGCATTTAAAAAAATATCAGGGTTAGTATACTTGTTTCCCAGCCTTTCCTATCCCATTGAAATGATAGTAGAGAATTACCCAAGAAGTAAATCCATAGTAGTACTGAGACTGAATGAATGGAAGAGGGTGAGTGAGCTTGGTAAACCAGGTAGTTTAAGAAAACAAAACCCAATTGTGTCAATAGCATCAGGTCAAAGAGCAGAGCAAACTGTGGTCTAAAATATACACAAGCAAAAGCAGTGAAAAGGGGCCTGAGTAGACATCACTGGTTGCTATGCTTGTATCTTCTGTCTGCCCCTCCAGATTCACTCTCCACCGTTGTCCATTAGAGCCTGGGGTGGTAACAGCTCACTGCTAAGCCCCAGGTCTCTTTGTAAATACAACCTCCTCTCACCATTTTACTTTGCCTCAGCCATCTGCCTCCTGTGAGGACCCTGACTGGTAAGGCTACCTCCTCAAAGCCATTTCCTTCCTAACAGAACCCCTACTTCTGTAAAATATGAACCTACTCAGCACAGTCATAGGCTTGGGTAGAAACTGCACCTTTCTCCAACCCTATGAAGTGAATTAAAACCAATCCTGGTGATCCTGTTCCTCTGGCCTGGGACTGCTTTTGCCACAGACATGTGACAAAGTTGAGGGGCAGCTTGTGGGGACTGTCCTGGGTGAGCTTCTGAAAAAGGTTTCCCTTACTGATCAAAGTGATACATAGATCCAGAATATGTAAAGAACTTTTTATAATAGCAAAAAGATACAAATAACCCAATTTAAAAATGTGTAAAGGGTTTATGCAAAGAATAAATTCTTCCAAAGACGGTATACAAATGGCCAAAAAGCAGATGAAAAAAAAATGCTCGACATTAGTCACTTGGGAGATGCAAATCAAAACCATAATGAGATACCACTTCACACCTACTAGGATAGTAGATATATTATATTCTCCATCAAAAAGATGAATAGCAAGTATTGGTGTGGACAAGTGTTAGAGCCTATATTGTATACCTGAAACTAATACAACATTATAAATCAACTATGCTCCAAAATTATTTTTTTGCTGGCAGGAATATAAAAGGGTATAGCCACTTTGAAAACACTTGCCAGTTCAAGATATTAGACATGGATTTACCATATGACTCAGCGATTCTATTGCTAAGCCTATACATACTCAAGAAAACTGAAAACCCATGTCCACCCAAAAACTGGTACACAAACGTTCCTAACAGCATTTTTCAAATAGACAAAACCTGGAAAAAAACTCAAATACCCATCAATTGATAAATGGATAAATAAGAAGTCGAATCTGTACAATTGTGTAGTCTATAGCCATAAAAAGGAATGAAATACTGATACATGCTACCACATGAAGGAGGCCCTTGAAAACATAATGCTAAGTGAAAGAAGCCAGACACAAAAGGACAAAGATTGTATGACTGCATTTGTGTGTGAAAGCTGCTACAGTCACCCTGCAATCGTGTGCTGACTTGATAACTGGCTTGATTTGCTGAGGTTATCAGAAAAAAAAAATTTACCTATTGATATTGTTGAATTGCTATATTAACAAACCCAGGAGGTGCACTGGACTTCCTGTTTTATAAGATTATAAAATGTGTTACTTAAGCCAACAGGCATAATTTGCAAGAGAAAGTTTTGACTTACTATAAATCTATTCTTTCTAGTCCACCCTGGCAGAGAGTTAGAATGGAAAATACAATGAAGCGTGGTGACTATAGGTAAACAATACTGTACTGCATATTTGAAGTTGCTAAGAAAGTAGATTCTGAAAGTTCTCATTACCAGAAAAAAAATTTTGCAACTATGTATGGTGATGGGTGTTAACTAGACTTACTAGATCATTTCAAACTTATGTTGTACACCTAAAACTAATAATGTTATATGTCAATTGTGCCTCAGTTTTTAAAAAGACTGTAAACTGAAAAAAATCTCATTTGATCTCCAGAATTTATCTTCTAACCGCAAGTTTGTCATACACAGCACTGCCATTATGGTCAAAACATTGTATTACATGCTTCAAAGTTGCTAAGAGACTAGATCTTAAATGTTCCCTGTCTCTCACACATACACACAAAAGATAATTTTGTGACATGATAGAAGTGTTAGTTAGCCAAGGATATGGTGGTAATCATATTGCAGTATATAAATGTATCAAATCAATACGTTGTGCACCTTCAACTTATACAATGTTATACCTCAATTAAGAAAGAAGCAAGGAAGAACTAGTCTAAAATTGATGGGAAAAAAAGGGCATGGGGAGGGGAGTTCCTTGGTGGTCCAGTGGTTAGAATTCTGGGCTTCCATTGCCGTGGCCCCTGATTCAGTCCCTGGTTGGGAAACTAAGATCTGGGAGGCCACATGGCATGGCCAATTAAACTAAACTGATGGCAGATTTTTAGGTATAACCTACAGAAGAACAGAAAATAAAGGACTGAATTAACAGAGAGCATAGAATTAAAGGACTGAGAGAACGAAGAAGAGAGGCAAAGGAAGCTAGGGAGTTGGGTCAATGAATAAATTCCTTGTCTTTTATAGAGGACATAAATAGATCTTTACTGAAATTGATGGATCAAGAAACACGGAATGAAAACATTATTTGCAGATACAGAGGTAGCCATCAAAATAATTGTAAATGGCAGCCTCTGGAGAATAAAACTAGAAGGTAGAGGGTTGAGGGAAGTGTCTTTTTCATTTGTCTTTTTTAATTCAGTTTTTTAAAGAGAGTGAAAGGAAACATCCCCAAATGTTAAAAACAGAAGTACAGAGTGATAACAGTTATCAATGATTTCATCCTCTATTTCCCTAGAGTCGACAAAATTTCTACAATAATCACATAATAAAGCTTTCTACAGCAATGCATTTTTAATAACCAGAAACAATTTTTAATCCCATTCAAGGGAACATTATGGTTGTTTAACTATTGCTGTGGTTGTTCAGTCACTGAACTGTATCTGACTCTGTGACCCCATGGACTGTAGCCCACCAGGCTAGTGTGTCCATGGGATTTCCCAGGCAAGATCGCTGGAGTAAGTTGCCACTTCCTTCTCCGGGGGATCTTTCCAATCCAGGGATTGAACCTGCGTCTTTTGCATTGCAGGCAGATTCTTTACTGCTGAGCCACGAGAGAAGCCCTGTTTAATGATTACCAAGTCCTTAAATAGGCTTTGCACTCCATCTCTGAATCACTGGAGGGGTTTCAAGTGCACGTGGAGTTTACTGAACTCAACTTCCTAAGGGGACACAACCTCATTGGTATTATATTAAAAAAAAAAGTGGTTTGGCTATATTTAATATCTTTCTACCTCTGCACAGTCTTCCTTTCCCCAGGGCTTTATGAAAGCACTCTGATTGAACCTCTGACCCATTACATAGGGTGTCTATTTTCATCACTTCTCTGGCAGACAAATGTATAACTTCAGTTTCAACATTTTCAGGAACTATATCCCCCAGCAGACCATTCTACTATCAGACAGTTATTACTATTAGAAAGTTCTTCCACCTTTGTAATGGTCTTTACAACTGAACTTATTTAAAACCCTCTCAAAGAAAAGTCAACTGATAAAGCTGTCTCAAATTTAAGTTCTTAAATTTTGATACAGCTGAATGGAAAATAATTTCTATGATTTTCTTTAAACTTACATAAGAATAAAGGATAACAAGCTAAATCATCCACACAAAAAAAGAAAAAGTTCTGTATGTTTAGCTAAAATTAGCTCCCTTGAACAACCTACACCAACTTAACTTAATCTTGTTGACTGACACTTTCAGAATGAGCTAGACAATCTCCTATGTTAAACTTCTACAAATACTTGAAGATGACTTCCATATATCTCACTGGCTCAACAATAGGCCAATTTTTGCTGCATATCTGACCTCAGCCCATTTTATAACCTCTAGAACAAAACTCCTTTTTTGTTCCTCTAGGACTTAATATGAGCTCATTCACTCACTCATTTTTAATTCATGAAATCACCTGCTGGGCACAGGGTCCCTTTAGCAAAGGGTGCACCTTTGAACAAACTGGTAGTCTCTCACCAGGTTAGTCAAACAAATTGACTTAGTCCAGAAAAGATAAACACTGCGCTAATGACCAAACAACAATAACAGTTTAAAAGAGTCAGAGGGGACTTCCCTGGCAGTCTAGAGGTTAAGATTCCACATTTCCAATGAAAGAGACGTGGGTTCAATTCCTGGTGGGGGAACTAACATCCCTCAATCCCTGGTTAGGGAACAAGATCCCACATACCAAGCAATGCAGTGAAATACTTTGTTTAAAAAAAGAGAGGAAGAGAGTCAGAGAGGAACAGCCCAAAGGCAAGTAGAATAGGAAGTAAAGAAATGAAGTCAAGCTGAGGACTGAGCCAAGAAGAAGGTGAATTTCATAGAAGTAGTGAATTTTTATTTTCTGAAGAGTTATACTTTGGACTGTTTCAGAGGAATCTTGAAATTTTTAACAGGAAGCTAATCTGTACCTTTCACTCTTAGGATGGAGGACAAAAAGAGTATAAATTATAAGCTATGAGCAAGGGTGAGTGGATCATTAGTTATAGAAATTAAAAAAAACAAATACACTGCTTTTATTTTTATCTATTGAGTTTTATGTAGAGGTTTGTGTTATGAAAGTTAAACAAAACGTGATATAGTCATATAATGGAATATCATGGTTAAGCCTTGAACAACATGTATGAACCTTGAAAACCTTATAACAAGTAAAAGAAGCTACTCAATCATATATTGTAGGATTTCACTCATATGAAGTGTTTAGAACAGGGAAACTGCAGAGACAAAGAGTAGATAATTGGTTGCTCAGGGCTAGGGGAAATGCGGAGATATGGGTTAATGACCAAAGGACTTGTTTTTGAGGGGGAAAATGTTCTAAAATTGACTGGGGTGGTAGCTTACATAGATCATGAAAATACTAAAAAAAATTGTATTTAAATGGGTAAAATTGTATTAATAAGATATGTGAGTTATTTCTCAATAAAGTTTTTTAAAGTTAATAGCTATGATAAGAAATGAGATACTGATTTACTGATCATCCAACCTTTGCTTAGAAGCTCCAGAAAATGATAGAAGCTCTCTAACTTAACTGACTAGCCAGAAGCTCTGTCTCATCCCTAAGGTACTGAAGCATGATGTTTGATGTTCAGAGTGACCCACTCTTGATCCCATTCCTATTCCTAGAATGGATTTATGCCAGCGTTCAGCAAATGCCATGCCAAGTGCTCGGCCCTGTGCCAGGCACTCAGCTCTATGAGGGAGACAGTGGCTCTGCTCCAAGCCCTCCCAGACTGTTCCTCTATCCAGAGTAGACAAGGCCTGCCACCACCTCAGAGAGTCCGTGCAGTCAACTTCCTCTGGACAAATTTCTTCCTGCCTTCTTTTTAGGCTGCAACAACCTGGGTTCATTGATCTGTATGCTCATAGAACACCAAATCTAATTTGTCTGTCTAAAATCCTATTTAATAATCAGGACAAGATAAAAGAAAACCCTAGTGAAAAGCAGCAGGTGATAGTTACTAAGAGGGAGCTTTACAAGCTCAATTGAAGATCTCTCAGTTCCCACAAGTTTTTCTCTGCACTGATCAGTGCAGCCGGCTGGGAGGCACCTACACTCATTCCTCCTGGGCTTTCTCCTGCAGCTCCTTTCCATTATCTCCCTGCTCGGGCAGGTCACAATGAGCACATACCCATCCTCCCTCTACGGTGAGCGACCACCCAGACCCAGGGTTGACTCTGGTGGGGAACAGAAGCCCTATTCCAGATCCAAGTCTGGGGAGAAGAATGATGTTCGGATTGCCTGAGTGGTGCAGACACTTTTGGTAGTTCATTTTTACCTCATGGTAGATGCCAACTGAATTATAGCCTCCTGATTAATTAGAACAGCTTGAAGATACATACATGCACTTCTCAGGTGGCACTAGTGGTAAAGAATCTGCCGGCCAATTCAGGAGACACTAGAGATGTGGGTTCAATCCCTGGGTCAGGAAGATCAGCTGGAGGAGGAGATGGCAACCCACTCCAGTGATCTTGCCTGGACAATTCCATGCACAGAGGAGCCTGGCGGGCTACAGTCCGTGGGGTCACAGAGAATTGGATACAACTGAGCACACACACATGCAGCAAAGATAGAAAATTCAGTGTTTGCTTCTCAAATGCTGAAAAGACAGCTATTCAACTGACTGATTACTCATCATTGGTGTTTCTGGAGTCCAATATCCGTAAGACTTCAGAGTCATTCTTATGCAAAAATCAAAGTAATCTTAACTAGGGAATATGGCAGGGGTCAGTGAGGCACAGGGCAGGTGGAAGCAGAGGCCTCCAGAGCACGTCTCTACCTGAGACAGCAGAACCTGGGAAAACTGGCACAGACAGGGAAGACGACACTTGAACCACCGAGAAATGTCCTCTGTTGCATACTACAAAACTCGTGTGAAAATAGTAGAGTTCCCTTACCTGCTTGGCAAGGTAGAGTTTGGTTATAGAAGATTTCTTGGTCCTGGAGCTATATACATGGAGAAGCTGCCAAGGGGCCAGGAGCCAAAGGAAGCCCAAGGGAATCCACACCAGAACAGTCTGCTCAAAACAAAGTGGCAGGTCCACCTCCGGGCTATCCAACAACGAGGAGTTCTGGGGGATCAAAATGGAATGACTGTTGGATATATGCATTTCTGAAGACAGAATACCAATCCCCAGCCCAGTACCACCCCTACCCTCACTTCCAAACAGTTCTAACTCAGTTCTATATCCCTATTTAGCCTAACCCTTCAACTAGCTGTATTTTCCTGTCCAACTCCATTGATATAAACATCACCATTTAATGCCAGTTGGTGACTTCTGACCAAACCTCTAAAAACCTTTCTTTCTGCGATTCTAAGTGAATTTCTCCACCAGCTGTACAAATAAGTTGTGGGAAGAAGAGGGACCACTCCACAATCCAAAGAGGAGAATAATCCTAGGATATAATAGTTTTTAGCACTGACCGAACTCACGGGCAAACGCCAAACCTGCCGGCAGCAGAGTGCTTAGTTACACTAGGGCAGTTAAGCTCGTATGGCCCCAAGGGCTTAAGTTGGAACCTGAAGGGGCCTTAGGCTAAGGAGCAGCAGAAGCACATTGGAGGGAAGGCTTATTCCCAGCAAGTTTCCTACTAGACTTTGCATCCTGCAATAAACAGAAGTATCTTGTGAGGTGAAGGTGGGGGCACCAGTTCTTGAATCTGTAGATCTTCCTCTTCTTGCAAACATTTTTTGCTTTGTACAGCTGTTTGCACACTCTTTATTTTTTTTAATTTAATTTTATTTTTTTTAATAATTTTAAAATCTTTAATTCTTACATGCGTTCCCAAACATGAACCCCCCTCCCACCTCCCTCCCCATAACATCTCTCTGGGTCATCCCCATGCACCAGCCCCAAGCATGCTGTATCCTGCGTCAGACATAGACTGGCGATTCGATTCTTACATGATAGTATACATGTTAGAATGCCATTCTCCCAAATCATCCCACCCTCTCCCTCTCCCTCTGAGTCCAAAAGTCCGCTATACACATCTGTGTCTCCTTTGCTGTCCTGCATACAGGGTCGTCATTGCCATCTTCCTAAATTCCATATATATGTGTTAGTATACTGTATTGGTGTTTTTCTTTCTGGCTTACTTCGTTCTGTATAATCGGCTCCAGTTTCATCCATCTCATCAGAACTGATTCAAATGAATTCTTTTTAACGGCTGAGTAATACTCCATTGTGTATATGTACCACAGCTTTCTTATCCATTCATCTGCTGATGGACATCTAGGTTGTTTCCATGTCCTGGCTATTATAAACAGTGCTGCGATGAACATTGGGGTACACTCTTTAAAGACTGAGGTTCCCTGACCAAGATGATCTGTCAAATGATTCTCAGAATTCTCTTGAGATGACTTGGTGCAATCCTGGGGCATGGTAAGCCCCCCTTTCCTGTGGTGTACATGATACTGTGCAGGGCCCGGTGGGGTTCCTGGGCGCAAAGCCTTATAGGAAACAGCCTTCATTCAGCCTCCAGAAACTTCCTTGAGTTCCAATGGGCAGATTCAAGCAGTTTTTAATTAAGGAAGGGAAGGGATGCGAGATAAGAGGGAAAACAAACTGGTCAAGCTCGGCCGTGGGGCAAGGTCCTTGCTTCCCCATCAACAGATACACACGACAATATCTTTGAGCTATTTTGCAGATACTGAAACCCCCTCCAGGTGGGAGAAGTTAATGATTAAAGATAGCATGCTGCCCACAAGTATGCAGACCCCAGGCCAGCTGGAGACAATGCCGTTTTCCACTTTCCTCACCACCCACCCATCAGGAAAATGTCCAGGAGCTGGTCACATCCTCTTTGAACAATTACTATGAAACTTTTCACTATCTTCTGCAAGGTGGGACGCATGGTTCTGAGAGCAAGAGCCCACTGTGGCCCTTTTTGCCTGGCAAAGAAATAAAGCTATTCTTTTCTACTTCACCCAGAACTCTGTCTCTGAGATTGAATTTGGCACTGGTGGACAGAGAAGCTGAGCTTTCAGCATCATCCTCGTCTGGGCCTTGAGCACCTTGGGGCCCAGTGTCTTTCTAGGATGGGAAGTGCTGTCCGCGTGCTCTGCTATCTCATTCCTGCTCTCCTTGTAAAATTGCCTAACTTGAGAATGTGAAACAATTACCAAGATGGTTAAGCTAATTTAACAAGCACTCCAGTTGATTCTGACGCTAGGAGTCTGCCAACCAGGCTTTCTCAAAATCCCTAAATTTCTGTTTCACTAAACCATGTGGTACTGTTGTTCACCCCGTCTTGAATTCTCTGCTCTAATGGTTCAAAAATTGTCTCAGTGCTCTTCATGCCCAAATTTGCATCCCTAGCCTCAACTTCTAGTCCATCTCACTAATTGCCAGTTCCTTTAGAACATATCAGTATCATTTCAGCATCAACATTTCCCAATAAAACTCAAACATAGATCATCTCGTCTTCCTCCTACTCCACAAACAATTCCTCCTAAGATTAATGAAGAAGCTTTTTCCATATTTCTCCTTAGAGAAGGCAATTTTGCAGCTACCTATTCTGAGAAAAGAGTCTGGGATGCAATAAATGTATCCTAGAAAAATAGATACATTATCTCACCCACATAGAATATGACTTATCTTTAAACAAACAAGCAAAAAAAACCCCTAAGCTTTAGACAAACTGCATTTCTAACTTTTCTAGTTCTTATTAGTGGTCACTCTAGGTTAATCTGCTACTTACTCTGAGCTGAGAAGAGTCAGTGAGAATAAGTGGGATTTACTTACCCAAAAAGTAGAGCCGCAGAAAGTATCCAGCATGATTCCTGGATCACTTCTGGGATGAAGATCCTTGTATGACTGTGCTGTTTCTTATTTATTCTTTTCCTCAGAGAAGGTAGAATGCCAGTTTCAAGAGGTTCTTTATCTCCTATTTGGATGTTCCAACGAACAGCAGGTCTTCTGACCTTTTAACTCAACAATTTAATCGTTAACCTTGCTCAGATGTGTATTCACATTACCCCAGTAGATAGACATGTGACTAAAAAGCCCCAGGGACAGGTAGACACACCTGTTTCCAAAGTACCAGAAGCCTCTATCAGTTCAGTTCAGTCACTCAGTGTCCGACACTTTGCGACCCCATGAATCACAGCACGCCAGGCCTCCCTGTCCATCACCAGCTCCCGGAGTTCACTCAGATTCACGTCCATCGAGTCAGTGATGTCATCCAGCCATCTCATCCTCTGTCATCCCCTTCTCCTCCTGCCCCCAATCCCTCCCAGCATCAAAGTCTTTTCCAATGAGTCAACTCTTCGCATGAGGTGGCCAAAGTATTGGAGTTTCAGCTTTAGCACCATTCCTTCCAAAGAACACCCAGGGCTGATCTCCTTCAGAATGGACTGGCTGGATCTCTTTGCAGTCCAAGGGACTCTCAAGAGTCTTCTCCAACACCACAGTTCAAAAGCAGCAATTCTTCGGCGCTCAGCCTTCTTCACAGTCCAACTCTCACATCCATACACGACCACTGGAAAAACCATAGCCTTGACTAGACGGACATTACTTAGGCAAAGTAATGTCTCTGCTTTTCAATATGCTGTCTAGGTTGGTCATAATTTTTCTTCCAAGGAGTAAACATCTTTTAATTTCATGGCTGTAGTCACCATCTGCAGTGATTTTGGAGCCCCCAAAAATAAAGTCTGACACTGTTTCCACTGTTTCCCCATCTATTTCCCATGAAGTGATGGGACAGGATGCCATGATCTTTGTTTTCTGAATGTTGAGCTTTAAGCCAACTTTTTCACTCTCCTCTTTCACTTTCATCAAGAGGCTTTTGAGTTCCTCTTCACTTTCTGCCATAAGGGTGGTGTCATCTGCATATTTGAGGTGATTGATATTTCTCCCAGCAATCTTGATTCCAGCTTGTGCTTCTTCCAGCCCAGCGTTTCTCATGATGTACTCTGCATATAAGTTAAATAAGCAGAGTGACAATATACAGCCTTGACGTACTCCTTTTCCTATTTGGAACCAGTCTGTTGTTCCATGTCCAGTTCTAACTGTTGCTTCCTGACCTGCATACAGATTTCTCAAGAGGCAGGTCAGGTGGTCTGGTATTCCCATCTCTTTCAGAATTTTCCACAGTTTATTGTAACAGAATGTGGTCCACTGGAGAAGGGAATGGCAAACCACTTCAGTTTTCTTGCCTTGAGAACTCCATGAACAGTAAGAAAAGGTAAAATGATAGGATACTGAAAGAGGGACTCCCCAGGTCAGTAGGTGCCCAATATGCTACTGGAGATCAGTGGAGGAATAACTCCAGAAAGAATGAAGGGATGAAGCCTCTATAGATGGGTTTATACCTAAAAGGAACCACTGAAATATGTCAGTAGAGCTAGCGGACAAATCAGGAGTGGAGGAGAGTTTCCTTCTCCTGAGGACACATGATCTAAAGAGAGAAGCATTGACGGAAAGGCATGCACCCTTAAATGTGCCGTCGCACTTCTGCCTTGAGGTCTTAGAGTTTATAGAAGTGTGAAATATCCTACTTCTCTGCATTTTCAATTAAGAACATAGAACTTAAAACATGGTTAAAAATAGTGTAAGGGCTTCCCTGGTGGTCCATGGTTAACAGTTACCCTGCAATGTAGGGGATGCCAGTTCGATCCCTGGTCCGGGAAGATCCTGGAGCTGCAGAGCAACTGAGCCCATGTACCACAACCACTGAGCCCAGCTTCCAGAGCCTGGGAGCTGCAGCTGCTGAGCCTGTGCCCTGCAGCTACTGAAGCCCACATACCTAGAGTCCATGCCCCACAAGAGAAGCCACCGCAATGAGAAGCCCACCCACCAGCCCTGCTAACTACAACTTTATATAGCCCACGTGCAGCTAAGACCCAACATAGCCAGGAAAAACAACTAAACTAAAAATAGTGTAAAGTCAGGTTATAAAATAGCAAATCCAAATGTGAATCTACATAGGATTTATGCATCATGCAATAAAATGTTGTGGGTGATTTTATTTTCCTTTTTGCTGGTATTTTTTGATGTTTACATAATTGTCAGCAATTATTTATGTAATAATATCTTTAAAGCAAATTTTTTTGTGTTGTGGTAAAAAAATGTGTAATGTAAAATTTACCATCTTAACCATTTCTATGTTGAAGCTGAAATTCCAATATTTTGGCCACTTGATGTGAAGAGCTGACTCATTTGAAAAGACCCTGATGCTGGGAAAGATTGAAAGCAGGAGGAGAAGGGGACGACAGAAGATGAGATGGTTGGATGGCATCACCGACTCAATGGACATGAGTTTGGGTAAACTCCTGGAGTTGGTGATGGACAGGGAGGCCTGGCGTGCTGCAGTCCATGGGGTCGCAAAGAGTCAGACATGACTGAGCGACAGAACTGAACTGAACCTTTTCTAAGTATTTCTAGACTGAAACTCCTTGGACATTCCCCATTACCTGCTTCCCCTAGTAAGGCAAACGTTCTTTCAAAAATTAGGACATTCTACAATAATGGCAGCCAGACATGCTTACCAACATATAAAAGTGAAAACACCATCATTGGGAGGATTAAGTGGAACCATTCTGGTGGTCAACACAAGAAAGCCCCTAGTTCTGTGGTTATATACAGACTATCAACAGAGACTAACAAAAGAATAATGTCTACTTTAATGTACACACACATATGTGTATAATTTATACTATAATGATTGGCCTAAGGTTAAATATAATTTGGTTATTCAAATTCACAAATGATAAAAATATTTGCCACTAGTACCAGTGGATATGTTCTGGACTATTAACACCTGAACGATGTATATATTTTATTCAGTCATTTAGTTATCTTCTGAGAAGATAGCTGTGAGATGAACTTCCACACTTTTCTATGTGTCTATAACAACAGAAAATGATTTAGGTCTTGGAATGAGATCAGATCCAGGATCAGATAAAGGCATGACATTAGCATAGTGGGTTTTGGCACAGCCCTCTGACCATACTAACATAAACAAGCTGGAAAGATGACTTCATTATATAGATTTTTTAAAAACTCACCAATGAGGATACAAAGAAATCTACGTGAACCAAACAAGAGATTGCTTTCACCCATGGGACAAATCAATCTGACCCCTATATTTTTGTCTGGTCCTGGAGCTGAGACTGATTTTTACATTTTTAATTATAAAATGTGAAAAAGGCTCTTCAATATGAGCAGCCTTTCAATAAGAGCTACTTAATTTGGGAATTTCCTTGGTGGTCCAGTGATTAAGACTCTGCTCATAGTGCAGGGGACCTGGGTTCCATCCCCGGTCAGGGAACAAGATCGATCCTACGTGCCACAACTGAGATTTCTCATGCCAAAGCTAAAAGATTCCCACATGCAGCAACAAAGATCCTGTGTGCTGCAACTAACACCTAGCACAGCCAAATTAAAGAAAAAGAAAAAAAAAAGACTGCTCAGTTTTGCCTCTTGAGTCACAAAGCTCCAAATATTTACTATTTGACCCTTTAATGAAAAGTTTGCCAACAAAACCTCAGAAACAAGACCTTTATAAGACAGAAGAGAGCCACAGCAGCTTTCATCTCTGCTGAAATGCAGCAGGGAGGCGAAGTCTACCATAAAGGGGGTTGAGGATAAATCAGTCTATTTTCTAACAGACTTTTCTAGGTCTTTCGTGGGGCTGACAGAAAGAGGAGCCCAAAAAGAGCGAAACAGGAGAAAGGGGGGCAGGGCACAACCCTTCAAGAATGGCACAGTTAAACATAAACTGGTTAGAACTGATCAGGTCCAAGATGGCAGAAGATTCAACTTCCATTAGACCTTAAGCCTCATTATACCCTCACGGTAGTATATCAGCATGCTAAATAACATGCCCACAGGTGCCATGACAGCACAAAGGCCAGCCATAAAAGGCCAAAAGCGTTTCCCCAGTTCCTGGAAATCCCTGCCCCTTCTCCAAAATAGTTGGAAAAATCTTCCCACTCATTAACCTATGAAATTACCCAGTCTGTAAAAACTAACTACCCCATATTTCAGGGTCTCTCACCTTTTGAGATGAACAGCATTTTGTCTGTGGAGTATGTATCTAAGTAAACCCACTTCTTACCTATCACTTTGCCTCTCACTGAATTCCTCTGTGCTGAAACATAGAGAACCTGAGCTTCATTAAGTCCTGAGACCAGGTGTGCGATATCAGTTAAAAGACAGTGGATTCGAGTCCTAGCCCGTGGGTTCAAGTCCCAACCTTGGTTTTGGCTGGGTTCAAGTCCCATCTGAGTTGGGCGCTTTCAAGACTGCACAATCGCCAACTCTTTGCCACACCAGCCTTACCAAGTGCTGAGAGCAGTACAACAAAACAGAAGGAGGCAGTTAGGAGAGCTGAGATTAAACACTGAGGTTTTCTAAGCTTTCACCTACAGAACGTTAAGGCAGATGCAGAAGAGCTGAGAGAACCCCTCTAGTGCAATTCCACCTTCATGGGATATAAGATCACCCCACCCAACCATCCTTGGAAAGGGCAAGTGGGGGATGGAGGGGTAGGAGCAGGCAGCAGGGCAGAATATGTTCTAAGAAAATAGAAAGTAGGAAGCAGCCATGCGAGTAAACCACGCAGAAAGCTTTACCGACTTTCCCACCTGAGTTCTATTATCAGAGCCCAAGAGAAGCACATGCCTGAAAATGAACCTCATTCCAATGGAGTGAGGTCCACAGCTCACCTTTCCTGGCTCTTCTGGTGAGTGATATAAACAGTATTGAGCTTTTTGGCTCTCACTAGCCAAGTGGCTTTTCCTATTTTTGTTTATCATATTAGTCTTCTCCTCTGGTACCAGCTCTGTGGGATTTTAGATGTCTAACCATTCATCAGTGGCAATTTCTGCCAAGTGGCATTCGACAGGAATTCATTTTGTGGCTGGTGGCAGACAACAGGAAATCTGTGTTTGTTAGCCTTGTGTATTTGCTTTTGTCTGTTATAATTCTGGCATTTCTGCTACCGAACCAAACTTGGGTCTGCTGGCCCGTGCACAGTAAAGCGAGTCTACTGAGCTGAGTTGTGCTGAAGAAAGGTGCAGCACTTACTGCAGGCCGTCAAGCAAGGAACCCAGGGGAGGTACCACTCAAAACACCAGAACTCATCCCTAGGCTCCAGCAAAGCATTTTAAAAAGTGACCCAAGGGAGGGGCATCCTGGGTAGGCAATCAGCTCGTGTACAACTCTCTGATTGGTTGATGGTGAGGAAACAAGGCGGTGTCAGAGAAGTTAAGACTTCAGGAGGTTTGGGAGCTATGTGCTCACGATCATCAAGTAGTTAATCTCTTCCATGTTGTGGTGATTTTCAGTTCAGTTGCTCAGTCATGTCTGACTGTGACCCCATGGGCTGCAGCACGCCAGGCTTCCCTGTTCATCACCAACTCCCGGAGCTCACTCAAACTCATGTCCATCGAGTCAGTGATGCCATCCAACCATCTCATCCTCTGTCATCCCTTTCTTCTCCTGCCTTCAATCTTTCCCAGCATCACAGCCTTTTCCAATGAGTCAGTTCTTTGCATCAGGTGGCCAAAGTATTGGAGTTTCAGTTTCAGCATCAGTCCTTCCAATGAATATTCAGGACTGATTTCCTTTAGGATTGACTTGTTTGATCTCCTTGCAGTCCAAGGAACTCTCAAGAGTCTTCTCCAACTTTGCATTTGTGAAACGACTCAGGAAACGTGCATCAGATAATATTATCTGGGTACTTCAGCAGAGGATACAAGGGAGGGGTCTGTTCCAAAAGGGCCCTATAGGGTCCTGCTGGGTTACATTTCCTGGCATTTAAACAGTACGTTTCAGAAGTTGTTATCATCATGCGCTTCTGATCAGAGTTATAGTACATTGCGTATACCTCATATATATCAATGTGCAATTCTAAGGCTCAGAGCCTTCTTCCTCCCTCTAAACCATTAGCTTTTTTCATGTTTACCCATTAGTTCTCAACATTTGCAAAATCAAATTCCTTTACCAGAGATGATTTTAAAAAATGCATAAATCTTGGTAGGAAATTCTGGCTTTAATAAAGGATAGTATCTGCTTCCCTGGTGGTCCAGTGGTAAAGAATCTGCCTGTGAATGAAGGAGATGCAGGTTTGATCCCTGGGTCAGAAAGATCACCTGCAGAAGGAAATAGCAACCCACTCCAATAATGCTTGCCTGGGAAATCCCATGGACAGAGGAATCTGGAGGGCTAGGGTCCATGCGGTTGCAAAAGAGTGGGACACGACTGAGTGACTAAATGACAATGAAGGACAATATCCAAGGAGCTTTAAAACTGAAAGCAACAACCTCCAGCATACAGGGGTCAGCTTTCCTTGGCTAGCATACTAAAGCTTCTAAATTAACACAGAATTCCAATTTGCACTCTAAGGCAAAAGAAGTTCCAATCAGAACTCTAAGGCAAAGGAAGAAACTGTTATTAAAAGTTAGACAATTAAAAAATTTAAGTGATCCATTACATAAATCAAGATTTATAAGTTGCCAAACCCTAAGCAAGTTTTATTCTTTTAAAAATTTGATTGAAAAGCAACACCATTGTTGCAGATCTAACAAAAGATCTAAGTTATTCTCTGATAATGATGTTAGACCTCTATTTCTCAAGTGAATGGAGGAGGATTTATTTACTGAGTTTGGCTAGCAAGTAAGTTGTGAGAGCAAATTAGCTAGCTTGGTAATATTCATCGGGCTTTAAGAGAAGACCTGATGAGTGGTATGGTGTGAATAGGATCATTTTCTAAAAATAAAATGAAAAGTCTCATGCTGTTGCAAGTAAAAGGAATCAAAGGTGACTAACATAAATTATAATCATGCTTTAAAATGTCGACTAAAAACAATGCACAATGAGAGGGTTACAAGTTAAGTTTTATTTGGGGCAATGTCAGAACTGCAGCCCAGGGAACAGCACCTCAGATAGCTCTGAGAAACTGTTCCAAAGAGGTAGGGAACAGACAGTATATATGTGATGCTGACAAAGGGAGGGTACATACAGTCAAGCGCATATTTTTTGTAGAAAGTTTCTGCTGGTCTCGTGAAGTTTCTGCTAGTCACGAGAAACTATCGTCACTGTGAAGAACTTTTGAGCTTTTTTAGATATGAGGAGATACAAGAATTGGGCTCATAAAATCAGCTCCTGAGAAGATCTATCTAAAGACCTGTCCTGCCAGTTTCCTGGAGTAGAATGTCTCATTTTTGCTCTCCACCCTAAACTCCTTCAGGGTGTTGGAGGTCAGCAGCTGCAGCAGCATGTAATTTAATTCTTATACAGGTAGATGGCAAGCACCCATGGCAGGTGTCAATTTGTGGTTGACCAAGACAAGCAGGATTTTTACTTGTTTGTACTTACATATTTTGCATAGCCAAAAGAAGAGAGTAGAGGATCTGAATTTCCTCAGAACGAATGCTTAGATTATAGAATATGTACTGACATAGATGGAATATACATATGATATTAATGAGAAAAGAAGTGGGTGGTTCTGGCATGTGAGTGGCTTGAAGTTACCATTCCATTTTAACAAATATCAAGCTAAACAAACTGAAAAGTTAGCAACTTTTCTAAGAAGGGTAAGAGAAGTGAGATCACAGGGCAAACTGCTGCCCCCTAAACTGGGGAGCCAGGTGAGTACAGGGAATCATGATTTACTGGAACAAAAATCCATGAACTGCAATTTCTGCAGAACGAGTGCCAGGGTAGAGAAAGCTGAACTATAATCGACTAATTGATAGAGGTTCCGTTTTTTAGAGTCAGGGTCACTGAGAGGGTTTTTTTTTAAAAAGTATATAAAATATTAAGGGCCTTGCCTACAGCAGCATAACATCAATAGAATAAATCCTCCTGAAACGTAATTAGTGTATTCAGTGGATATTACCCTGTTGATCATTTGTGGGAGAAAATGCAAGAGTGTGACCTGGGACTGAGGTCCCACATCTGAGCTTGGGCAAGCGCACAAGCTGAAGCTCTGCTCCAAGAGTCACTCCCTGAGACTGCTCTTGTGGCATTGCCACAGTCAAGCCTGTTAGGCAAATATAAGAGTGCAAGCAGGACTCACTCCACAAGCAACCAACCATCCCAAGGCAGGGGGCGCGTAATCCGCCTTCAAATCCCTGAGGATCCTCCACAGCCCTGAGAAATTGCTCTTTCAAATTTCCAAAGGGTTCATTTGGAGGTAATTCAAGGCGCACGTGCACTCTGGGCAGTTTTTCAGGACCCCACCATGGTTCTATCGTGAATATCTGAGGACCACTGGAACCATAAAGTTAGGCAAATTCATTCATAGGTACTCAGGATGTTCCTGTGACAAACTGCAGTAACTGGATGTGCTTCTCAGCATCCATCAGCAGAACAGCCTTCCAGAACCACTGAATGATAGGGTGGTCTGGGGAGCAGCCCATCTTGTAAATAAATACTGTCTTCAGTCATTCATGTCCACATTGCTAAGGTTGAACATCAGCAACTCAAGCTGACTTTCATCAAAATTTTTAATCAAATCAGTAAAAAGCAGTTCTGTGAATCCCTCCAAGACGGCATTCATTTGCTTCTGGATCTTAACAAATCTCCTCTGGATGACTGAGTCTCAGTCAGGTCTGAGACATCAAAAAGATTCAAGAGGATGGGAATTTCCCTGGCAGTCCCAGGGTTAAGACTGCATGGTTTCAATATAGGGGACATAGTTTCAATCCTTAGTTAGGCACTAAAATCCCCACATGCTGTGAGGAGTGGCCAAAGAACAAAAAATAAAAACAGACCCAGGGCCCCCAAGTTATAGGGGAGCCCCCCACACCTATGAGTTTTACCTTGAGGAGGTTCTCACAGTGAATATCGGAGAAAAATCTCCTATTTTTGGCAAGGGGAAGGGAAAAGTAATCATTTGAAATATACCAGAGAATTCTTTCTTAACAGTCTGCCTTCAGAGCTTAACCTGCTGGGTTAAGCCAAACCAGCCTGGGGGAAGAGAAATACCCAACTCCAGCCCCCTCTAGCCTTCTTGTCTCACCTAAGAGAGGAAGCTGAAAAACACTTGTGAAGCTCACAGTCCAAAGGCACAGTCTCACCAAAAAGGCTGAGACGTAATCATTGAATCATAGAACAATTCCTCTCCCTTCACTCCTACTCCACATTAGTAAAGGCTTATCTTCAGCAGTCCCTTTTACCCAGTACACCATATCCAGCTATCAAGAAAGTATTACAGAGCATATGGGACTTCCCTGGTGGCCCCGTGGTTAAGACGCTGAGCTTCTACTGCAGAGGGCAGGGCACAGGTTTCTGGGAAGTTCCACATGCCTCACAGAGTGGCCAGAAAGAAAGAAAGAAATAAAAACCTACAGCAAATTCCTAAAGGCAAAAAACACAGCTTGAAGAGATGGAGCAGGCTTCAGATATGGCAGGAATGTTGGGATTATCAGACTAGGAATTTTAAGCAACTATGATTAATATGTCAGGGGCTTTAGGAACTTCCCTGGTGGCTCAGACGCTAAAGTGTCTGCCTGCAATGCGGGACACCTGGGTTCAATCCCTGGGTCAGGAAGATCCCCTGGAAAAGGAAATGGCTACCCACTCCAGTACTCTTGCCTGGAAAATCCCATGGATGGAAGAGCCTGGTAGGCTACCGTCCATGGGGTCACAAAGAATTGGACATGACTGAGCTACTTTCACTTGCACTTTGAGGCCAATAGACCTACCATGCAAGAATTGTTTTTAAAAGATTCTCTAGAGAAAAGGAAAATGATACAGGCTGGAAACCTGGATATAGAAAAAGAAAGAAAGAGAAGGAATTGGTGAAGGAATGTTATGCAGTTGTTAGTCACCTAAGTCATGTCTGGCTCTTTTGCTTCCTCGGACTATAGCCCTCCAGGCTCTTCTGTCCATGGGATTTCCCAGGCAAGAATACTGGGGTGGGTTGCCATTTCCTTCTCCAGGGAGACCCAGGGGTCAAATCCTGCAGGCGGATTCTTTACCACTGAGCCACCAGGGAAGCCCCTGGAGAAGGAATACGTGAAGGTAAAATAAAAACCTTTTTTGTATTCTTAACTGATTTAACATAAAACAATAGATGTAGAAATTTTCAACAAAATATTAGCAAGTCAAATCCAACAATGTATAAAAAGAGTTACAGATCAGAAACAAGTGAGACTTATCCCAGGTATGCAAGGTTGGTTCAACATTCAAAAATCAGTTAATGTAATCCATTATGTCAGGCTAAAGAAGAAAAATCACATGATCATATCCATAGATAGATGGAGAAAAATAATTTGATAAAACCCAACACACACTCATGATAAAAACTTTCAGAAACTAGGAACAACGAGGAAGGGAATTTCCTTACTTGATAAAGAGGGTCTATAAAAGACCTATAGTTAACATCATACCTACGATGAGAAATTAGAAACTTTCCCACTAAGATCAGGAACAAGGCAAGGATGTCCCTCTCACCTCATTTTTACAACATTAAACTAGAATTCATAGCTAATCAAAAAACAAGCAAGCAAACAAACAAACAACAACAACAAGAAAAAGAAAGAAAAGATACGCTAACTGGGAAGGAAGATGATCTGAGGTAATATGACTGTCTGTAAAAAATCCAAAAATCTTTCTGGAACTCATAAGCAATTATAGCAACGTAGCACAATACAAAGCTAACATACTAAAATCAATCACTTTCCTATATGCCAGCAATGAACAAATCAAAATTTAATCCAAAATTAAAACCACAACACCATTTATATTAGCACCTCAAAAAAGAAATACCTTGGAATAAATCTAACAAAATATGTATGAGGAAAATTACAAAACCCTGATGAAAAATGCAAAGAAGGGCAATATCCCATGTTCATGGTTAGGAAGATTCACTGCTGTCAAGATGTCAATTCTCTGCAATTTGATAAAATCTCAACAAGTTATTTTCTGGATATCAACAAACTGATTCTAAAGTTTATATGGAGAGGCAAAAGACCCAGAACATCCAACATAATATTGAAGGAGAAAAACCAAGTTGGAGGACTAACACTACCAGACTTTAAGAGTATGATAGATAAAATTGACAAACAGATCAATGAAACAGAAAGAGGGCCCAGTATCAGAGCCTTATAAATATAGTTAACTGATATTTGACAAAGGAAGAAAGGCAATACAATGAAGAAAATACAATATTTTTGATACATAATGTTGGAAAAACTAGAAATCCACATGCAAAAAAGAATGTAGATACATACCTTACACCATTCCCCAAAATATAAATCAAAATTGATCATACACCTAATGTAAAATGCAAAACCATAAAACCCCTGGAAGACAACAGAGGAGAAAAATCTAGATGACTTTGTGTTTGGAAATGACATTTTAGATGCAACACCAAAGGCATGACCCATGAAAGAAAACAAAAATTAACAAGCTGGACTCTATTGAAATTTAAAATTTCTGCTCCGTAAAAGACACTGTCAGCTGGAGAAATCAGGCTCTTTGACTTCAGACTATATCATAAAATTACAGTGATCAAAACAGTATGGTATTGGCACAAATCAGAAACATAAATCAATGGAACAAGATAGAAAGTCCAGAAATAAACCCACACACCTATGGTCAATTAGTCTGCAACAAAGGAGGCAAGAGTATACAATGGAGAAAAGACAGTCTCTTCAATAAATGGTGCTAGAAAAATCAGGCAGCTACATGAAAACAGTGAAATTAGAAGATTCTCTAACACCATGCACAAAAATAAACTAAAAATGGACTAATACCTAAATGTAAGACTGGATACAGTAAAACTCCTACAGGAAAACATACGCAGGACACTCTTTGTAATTTAATTTCCTTTTTTTGATGTGATTATTACGTTGGCAGTAGGTATAGTATATCTTGAACTCACCAAGACACCTGACAAGATAGATCATGTTTTCTATGGACAGAATGAGAGCATATTTACATGGACCTTTAATTGCTTGAAGCACTATATAGTCAAAAAAATTAACAAAATGATATTAATGATATAACCTGAGGAAGATCTCTATTAGCATTGCAAAAGAGTCTGTGGTGGCTTCAGCACCTTCAACATTTTTATCAATGATCTACAAGCATTAAGAGAACACCCATTTAATGAACATCTTACATGTCAACAAATAACAAATATATTTCTAGGTAGGTACTCTAAAATTTTATCTAGTTCAATCCTCACAATAATCCTATCAGGTAGGCATTTTTATTCCTATTTTACCAATCAGGAAACTGACGTTCAGAAAACTGTCCTACATCCCACAACTTACAAAGAATAATGTTCCATATCTGTTCAGCAAAAACATCAACAGATGTCATCCCACTTCTTACAGTATAGAAAGGACTGGAGAAAGTAGGCTCTGGGGAGAAAGTATGCTCTGGGGAGAAAGTCTGACCAGAAGACCTCCAAGATGTTACAATTTAATGTAAATAAAATTTTACACAAAAGACAAAAATAGTGTGGTGATTCCCTTTACCAAAGGCTATACCACAGGATTTCTCTAAATCACAAACTCTCCTACTGCCCTGAAGATGTAATCTGAATATCTCAAATACATACACATTTTCAGGGATGCTTCTGTTTTATCAGTAGGGTGTTCTGTGAACTCTCTCTTTTAAAGTGTAATAATTGGTATTTAAAGACTGTACTAAGAAAGACTGCAACATGTAGAGGTGTCAGGAAAGCTGGCTGGATTCTGGTGTTAGCTCTGATGGTCTTAAGTAAAATGATTTCTCCCAGATCTCTTCTAAATGGCTTCCAAAAATCTCTTCTTAATGACTCAATGTGTGTGTTCTGTAAATAATTGATTTCATAGAGATAATCCAGTAGAAGGGAACATTTGATCATAGTGACTTGGGGGGAAAATATGCTGGATCATTTCTACTTAGTAAGCAAATGTTGATTAATAAGTGGTTGCACTTAAGTAACTTTGAAGAATCTACAAAAGTTCAATGTTCAAGATAACCAAAGAATTGCATACTTTTAGTTAATGATTACACATGAACTTAAAAAAGGTTTTCTTTCTTGTGCAATATCTTAAATTAGATATCCAGTGGTAACAGTAAAAATATTGCTTTTCCCTTTGTATTTTTTAATTGAGTCTAATATTCATGTTCCTATAGCATAAGCTAAAAACAGTAATATGAAATAATCAAATAATTACTTCCAAACTCTTCACCAAGACAATCTGCACATTTTTGTGCTGTAAAACAAATAGGAATATTTAGAATAACCAGAGACCAAAAAGGACATACAAGTAATTAAAATAACAATAACTTGAAAATACTTTTACTAATTATAAATTTATTTTTTTAGTATTAAAGGCTGAAATATAGTGAAATTTTCCTGGTTGAATAAACAAATTTCAAAGAACAAATTTAAATAATTAATGAACTCATTGAACTAGACCTAAAGCCTAACAAAATAGTCAACTACTAAAATATTTATGTAGATTTTTAAAAAAATGAAGATGGGCGAACACATGTATAACTGTGGCTGATTCATGTTGGTTGATGTAAGGCAAAAACCATCACAATATTGTAAAGTAATTATCCTCCAATTAAAATAAATTAATTAATTTTAAAAATTTAAAAACATATACTTTAAAAATAGTAAGAGTTACTTATTGATGGTACAGAATAATGACCCTAGTAAAGTCAAAGAATAAAATTTTAACCATTGACAAACTAGAGAGAATTGGATGAGCAGTTCAATGTTTTTTAGACAGAAGCATTTTAGTATAAAAAAGAAGTAACTGGGAATCCCCTGGTGGTCCAGTGGCTAGGACTCGGCGCTTTCACCGCCCTGTCCCACATTCAGTCCACAGTTGGGGAAATAAGATCCTGCAAGCTGAGTGGGGCAGCCAAAAATAATGATAACAATTAATTTAGGTCTTTGCTTCACATCATACCATAAAATATATTTTGATAGGTCATAAAACAGGAGAAGAAAATGGGCTAGCATAAAGAGATATGCCCTGGAGAGAATAATACTCTTCTGAGTCCTGGGGAAAAACAAAAGGTGATATCAGAAAAAAGAAAAATGTCTACACAATCTTTTTGTTTTATTAATTTTCAAGAGACTTTTATAAAAGTCAGTCAGCCCTCTGTATCCCTGGGTCCACGTTCACAGATTCAACCAATCACAGACCAAAAGTATTTGAAAAAAAAAAAAAAAGATCCAGAAAGTTCCAGAAAGCAAAACTTGAATTTGCCATTCAGTAGCAGCTATTTACATAGTATTTACATTATATTGATATTTACAACTATTTGTATTTACATTGTATTAGGCATTATAGGTAAACTAGAGATGGTTTAAAGTATTCAGGAGGATGTGTGTAGGTTACAGGAAAAAACTACACCACTTTCTACATGGGACTTAAGCATCTGCAGATTTTGGTATCCAGGGGGATCTTGGAATCAATCCCCCCTTGATACTGAGGGACACCTATACAATATGAAAGTAACCAAACAGGGAAGACATCTGACAAAAATAACATGGGAGGGGCAATCTAAGTATTGTAATTATCACATAGAAAACCACATAGTTTTACCAGCAATTAAATACAAGTAATTATAAAAATTTCTGGAAAGATACAAAAGAAATTGTTGATAGTGGCTGCTTTCAGAAGAACTGGAGGAATGAAGAAAATAAGCTAAAAGAAATTATATGTAAGATGTTGAATTCTGTGGAATACAAGTTCTAGCAAAACAGCACCAAAACAACCTGTTAAGATAAAGCTGAGTTTATTCTTATCACAGTGGGACAGCACTACCTTAACATATGGTGGCCTTTTACTAGGAAATTATTTAAATTCATAATACCAAATGCATTCTTATAATTTATGGTTGGACTTCTGCTATTATTATTATAGACAGTTTTGTGAACTGAGAACATGAAAATGGCCAAATTAGTGAAAATTTGCTGGATAGTATCTTTAAGTGTACTGTCAAGACTTAAAAATGCATTTCTCTGTATGTTCATGTTTGTTCACACACATATGGAGAAATCTGGGGAGTGCTTTCACTAGCACTTAGCTTTTTCACCTGTTATTTGGGGACATGTTTGACAGAGATTACTATTTGCAAAAGGAGTTTGAAGAGGTCCATATTTTATTTAAAGGAAAAAAAAAATCTGAACTTTCAATCATATAATTTCAACTTTAAATTCTTTGACTATGGGAGTTGTATCCATAGAGCAACAAGTAGAGTGCTAGGCATATGGATATGAGCCATATAAATAAAATTGCTATTTTCATAATCTTTACTTTGGACTTGGGTTCATCTTCGACCTATAAAGGGAAGGACCATCTTTTTGGCATCTTGTGAGCAGACAGTTGTGAATGGGTTGAAAAAAACAGGATGACTTGTTTATGGGTCTCCTATTTTCAAACACATGAACTGTAACTGACTTCTGTGCAATTTCTAAGTATAAAGTGCATTCTTTAAGATAGGTGTCTGAACTTCATTGAACTCTGACTGGCTTAAGCTTGTGAGCAGACAGTTGTGAATGGGCTGAAAAAACCAGAATGACTTGTTTATGGGTCATCTGTTTCCAAACACATGAACTGTAATTGACTTCTGAACAATTTCTAAGTATAAAGTGCATTCTCTAAGACAGGTATCTGAACTTCATTGAACTCTGACTGGCTTAAGCTGTAAGGAGGTTTAGAGGACTTTGAACTTAGTCAAGCCAGTGAGTTACCAGTAAGACTTTTTCTAAAGACATTTCTTTTGCAATTGTCAGACTGTAGAGATTTGGAAAGTTCTTAATTCTGCTAAAGAAGGTTGCTATGAAACCTTCACAACAAAGGCTGGAGGGGAAACTCACTCTTCAATTGTTTTCTTCTTACCACCTTTACCCATTTTTTCCCACCCCTACCTCTAGCAACCACCAATCTATTCTCTATGAGTTCCCTTTATCATTTTAGATTCCACATATAAGTGAAATGAGACAGTATTTGTCTTTCTGTGTCTGATTTATTTCACTTAGCATAATTCCCTCAAGGTCCATCCATTCATGTTGTTGCAAATGCCGGGATTTCTTTCCGTCTCTTTTGACTGAATATTTCATTGTGTATATATGTATACGTGTGTGTGTATCTTACAACTTATTATTCCTTAAAGTTTTTTATTGGAATATAGTCAATTTACAAAGCCGTGTTAGTCTCAGGTGTACAGCATCTTACAATTTCTTTATCCATTCATTCAATGATGGACACTTGTTTCCCTGTATTGGCTATTGTAAATAATACTGCAATGAACATGGTTATCTTTTTTGACAGCAGCTTCATTTCCTTCAGATAAATACCTAGAAGTGGAATTGCTGGCTCATGTTAATTCAAAACCTCTATACTCTTTTCCATAGTAACTGCACCACTTAACATCCCCACCAACAGTGCACAAGGGTTTCCTTTTCTCCACATCCCTACCAACAATTATTGTCGTTTTGGTAATAGTCATTCTAACAAACATGAGGTGATATCTCATTATGGTTTTGATTTGCATTTTCCTGATGACCAGTAATGTTGAGCATCTTTTCGGGTACCTATTGACCATTTATTTGTCTTCTTTGGAAAAATGTCTATTTGGATCAATTCTGCCCATTTTAAATCAATTTTTTTTTCTATTGAGTTGTACGGGCTCTTTATATATTTTGGATTTTAACCCTCATCAGATATGACTTGCCAATACTTCCTTCCATTCTGTAGGTTGTCTTTTCATTTCACTGATATATTTCTTTGCTGTACAGAGATTTTAGTTTGATGTAGTCCCACTGGTAGTCCCATTTTTGCTTTTGGTCAAATCTAAAAATATCATTGCCAAAACTATATTCTCCAATTATATTATGCTCAGTGTCCTCGGTCATGGGCCCAGTCTGTGACCCCAGGGACTATGGCTTGCCAGGCTCCTCTGTTCATGTCTTTTTCCAGGCAAGAGTACTGGGGTGGGTTGCCATTTCCTACTCCAGGGGATCTTCCCAACCCAGGGATCAAACCTGAGTCTCTCAAGTCTCCTGCACTGGCACATGGATTCTTTACCACTGCGTTACCTGGAAGCCCAATTACATTAGGATCCTCATAAAGAGTACACCCAACTTAAAGTGCCTTGAATGAAAATATTTACTGGTTCACATAACTGAAAGCCCAGAGATAATGCAGTTCTCAAGACTGATTTCTTCCAGTGGTTGCGCTCCCTTTCCCTCACATTCTTTTGACTTTGCTCTCTTTTGGCATCAGTTTCATTCTCAAACAGGTCTTAGGACAGCTGCAACTGTTTCAAGACTCATATTCACACATAACAAATAGCAAAAGAGTCATTTTCAGCAAGTGTCCTAGAAATAGAAGCTACTAGCAAATGTCCCCTGGCATCTCAATGGCCCACATTTCTGAATCAATTCCTGACAAGGAAAATAAAGTCACTCTTATAGATAACTCAGACCCATCCCTGAAGTTGGGGGTGAGGCTGGCCTTTCCTCAATCACATGGGACACAAACAGAGTGATTGCTACAACAAAATCAGAATTGGGAGAAAAAATGAGAGGTAAAATTGGGTAAGAAACTGATTCTGTCTACTAGGAATCAATTCTTAGTTTTTTTCCAATCCAGACTAAAGAAAACATGGGAAACTATTTAGTGTCTCTACTATTTAGTGCCTTATTATAAAAAGGATTTTAAGTGACTTTAAAAAATATATAAAGTATAGCAAGATAAAATGAGTAAAGAGAAAGGATAGAAAAAGTTAAAAGACAAGCGCACTACACAAAATTTATTCAGTATGATTCTTTGTACTCGTGGGATACATATTTGACTCAGTTTCTGTCAGTTTAAAGAGGAAAACTGAATCAGGAGCTGTATCAGTCAAGCCTCTTTTGGTTGCAAATGTCAAATATCCAAATCAAACAGGCATAAATACAAAAAAGGAAATTTATTGGCTTATTTAATAGAACAGTCTGCAAATGGAACTAGCTTTAGGCACAGATTAGGTCCACAGACTCAAACAAGGTTATCTGGACATTTACTTTTTGTTGGTTTCATTTTTAAGTAGCCTCTGTTCACCTGCTGGCAAAGATGGCCTCAAAAATCTGTGCTTACATAGGTCTTACAGCTAGTGATTCTAGTGAAAAGAGAGCATCTCTTTCTGAGAGCGCCACAAAAAAGTCCTTGGTTGGATTCTGTTTGGCCCTCTTTGTGGTTAGTCCCAACTCTGGACTAAACAATGTGGACAAAGGAATGAGGCATTCTAACTGCTTAGCCTGGGTCAACGTGCCCTCTCCCATAAGCCCCAGGGGGTGCTGCATGATTTACAATCCCATTAGGAAATCATTATCTTTCAGTGGCAGTTTCAGTAAGGAAAAGGGTTAAGCAAACAAAATATCTTGATAACAACATAATTTCATATACATAAGATATAAACAAATCAACTGTTCAGAAGCCCAGCTACTCCCCAGACTAATACTTAAGAAACAATGTCTCCTCTAGGAACTCAGTAACACACTGATAGGGATATTTTATTATACAAGTGTCTTCTATTACATCTCCATTACAAACCAGTGGCATAATGCCAATGTAGTTTGACTTTTTTTTTTTAATTCTATGAGACTAGAGCAATGCAATTCAAATACACAGCTCTTTGTGATTTTTTTCCCAAGGATAAAATTTAGCATCTAAACAGGACAAGATGGAATGAATATTCTTCAGGTGTCTTAGTCACAACCCTTGGTTGCAGGGAATAAACAGGTGTAGCCATCTTACTGAGGGATATAAACTAAATGCAAAACAAACAAGAAACGGTATTTTGTCTCCACCATTGTCTTAAACCATCACACCTCTTTCCTTGCTTGCCCTTGACATCTTGGGCAGCTCCTATAGCTTTTCAGTCTCTTTCAGGTTTAAATACCCCAAGCTAATTTAATCTAATTTAAAACTCTCTCACATTCACTTTTTAAAAACAGCTTTATTAAGATATAAATTATATATAATTCAGTGTTTAAATGTACAATTCAATGGTTTTTAGCATATTCAGAGTTAGTTGTCCGTCCATCACTACCATCAATTTTAGAACATTCTTTACCACCCACAAAAGAAACTCACACTTGGTTTAAAGCCCCTCTCCTTTTTTGGCTCAGGGACCAGTTATTGCTGGAGAGAGAAATGTCACTCCTTTTATCATTTTCCTTTGTTATTCAATTTCTCCCCTACAAATTCCAGAATTGGGGCAGGGAAGGTGAGGACCAGGGAAAAGAGGCAAAGGTAGTTTTACTGAGTTGGCAGGATGACCAAAATTTCCCAGTTTGCCTGACACTGATGAAGTTTTTTAGGATACAGGACTTTCATGGGCAAACTCAGAAAAGTTCCAAGCAAACTGGGATGGTTAGTTACCATATTGATCTGGTGCTGTTTGCATTAATAATTCACTCATTTGATCAATAGCTAATCATCACACTTTGTCACAGCCACTTTCCCGGTGTTCCAACTCTTAGCTCTTCTTTGGGTGACTGCCAAACTGCAATTTCCTAACACAGTGTATACACACTGGCTGACCTCTTCCCCTTTCAAATCCTGTCTTCCATTGCTGGTAATGTTAAATTTGATTGGGTTAAAATGGTAACAACCAGAAAGCTTGACCATTATAATGTAAAGTTTCTACTTTCATGACTAGCAAATGATCCACAGGGTGATATTTCAACACCATTTGGATATTCAGCCCCCAATCAACCTTTTCCTAATGGTTTCAGCATTAATAGTCTTTGGCTGATTTATTTCATTAGGGATTGCAAAATGATTTATTCTCTAATTCAGAAAGATGAGTCATGTTGCTAGGAATATTCATGTACAAATACCCATATGGACATGTTTTCACTTTTCTTGGGTATATATATATATAATATATATATAAAACCTAAGAATAGAATTGCTGAGCCATAGCAACTCTATGTTTAACACTTGAGAAATTCCCAGACTATTTTACAAAGCAGCTCCACCATTTTACAATCCTGCCAGTAGCATTGAAAGTTGTACTTGCTCCACACCCTTGCCAACACTTGATATGGTCAGTCTTGTGGGGGATACAGTCATTCCAGTGGATGTGAAGTGGCAGTTCGCTGGGATTTTTATTTATATTTCCCTGAGAGTTCCAGAAAAACATCTATTTCTGCTTTATTGACTATGCCAAAGCCTTTTACTGTGTGGATCACAATAAACTGGAAAATTCTGAAAGAGATGGGAATAACAGACCACCTAACCTGCCTCTTGAGAAATCTGTATGTAGGTCAGGAAGCAACAGTTAGAACTGGACATGGAACAACAGACTGGTTCCAAATAGGAAAAGGAGTACGTCAAGGCTGTATATTGTCACCCTGCTTATTTAACTTATATGCAGAGTACATTATGAGAAACACTGGACTGGAAGAAACACAAGCTGGAATCAAGATTGCCGGGAGAAATATCAATAACCTCAGATATGCAGATGACACCACCCTTATGGCAGAAAGTGAAGAGAAGCTAAAAAGCCTCTTGATGAAAGTGAAAGAGGAGAGCGAAAAAGTTGGCTTAAAGCTCAACATTCACAAAAGGAAGATCATGGCATCCAGTCCCATCATTCATGGGAAATAGATGGGGAAACAGTAGAAACAGTGTCAGACATTTTTTCTATTTTGGGGGGCTCCAAAATCACTGCAGATGGTGACTGAAGCCATGAAATTAAAAGACGTTTACTCCTTGGAAGAAGAGTTATGACCAACCTAGATAGCATATTCAAAAGCAGAGACATTTCTTTGCCAACTAAGGTCCGCCTAGTCAAGGCTATGGTTTTTCCTGCAGTCATGTATGGATGTGAGAGTTGGACTGTGAAGAAGGCTGAGCGCCAAAGAATTGATGCTTTTGAACTGTGGTGTTGGAGAAGACTCTTGAGAGTCCTTTGGACTGCAAGGAGATCCAACCAGTCCATTCTAAAGGAGATCAGCCCTGGGATTTCTTTGGAAGGAATGATGCTGAAGCTGAAACTCCAATACTTTGGCCACCTCATGCGAAGAGTAGACTCATTGGAAAAGACTCTTATGCTGGGAGGGATTGGGGGCAGGAGAAGGGGATGACCGAGGATGAGATGGCTGGATGGCATCACGGACTCGATGGACGTGAGTCTGAGTGAACTCCGGGTGATGGGACAGGGAGGCCTGGAGTGCTGTGATTCATGGGGTCACAAAGAGTCGGACACAACTGAGCGACTGAACTGAACTGAACTGAACTGAACGATAAATAATTTTGGGGCATTTTTCGTGTGCTTGTTGGTCAATTGTCCACCTTTGGAGAAATGTCTACTCAAATCCTCATCCATTTTAAAACTGGGTTGTGTTTTGTTTAATATACATTCTGGATACAAGCCCCTAATCAGACACATGATTTGCAAATATTTTCTCCATTCTATAGGTTGTCTTTTCACTTTTTTGATGTTACCCTTTGAAGCATTTTTTTTCTTTTGTGATTTGTGCTTTTCCTGTTGTACCTAACGCTTTGCCTAGCCCAAGTTGACAAAGATTTACTGTTGTTTTCTTCTAATAATTTTGTTTTAGATCTTTTATTCATGTCTATGAGGCATTTGCATTAACTTTTGTACATGATGTAAGGTCTAACTTCACTCTTTTACAAGTATATATCCAGTTGTCCAGCACTTTTGGTAAAGACTTCTTCCCCAGGGAATTATCTTGCCACCCTTGTCAAGAATCAATTGCCTATTGTAAAAGGGTTTATTTCTGGACTCTCAATTCTATTGCATTGAGCTATATATTTATCTTTATTCCAGTTACACATTGTCTCAATTATTGTAGCTTTGTAATAAGTTTTGAAATTAGGAAGTGTATGTCCTCCAGATTTGTTTCTTTTTGTTTGGTTATTCCTTGTATTTCCAGATGAATTTTAAGATCAGCTTGTTAATTTCTGCCCAAAAGGCAGCTGGGATGTCAATAGTGATTGTCTTGAATCTGTAGACCCATGAAAAATATTGCTAACTTAAAAATATTAAATCTTCCAATCTATGAACATGGGATGTCTTTCCATTTATTTCCTTATTCTCAGGTCTTTAAAAATTCCTTTAAAAAATGCTTTGTAGCTTTCAATATATATATAGTCTTGTACTTCTTTGATTAAAGCCTAAGGATTTTATCATTTTGATGCTATCATAAATGGAATTTCACTTTAGAATTGTTAGTGTAGCAATACAATTGATTTTTTATATTGCTCAACTTAAAAAGTTTTGTGTGGATTCTATAGAATTTTCTGTATACAAGATCATGTCACCTGTAAATGTTGTTCAGTTGCTAAGTCATGCCTGGACACTGCAATCCCATGGACTGTAGCACGCCAGGCTTCCCTGTCCTTCACGGTCTCCCAGAGTTTGCTCAAATTCATGTCCATCAAGTTGGTGATGCCATCCAACCATCTCATTGTTTCCCCCTTCTCCTTTTGCCCTCAATCTTTCCCAGCAATAGGGACTTTTCCAATGAGTCAGCTCTTTGCACCAGATGGCCAAAGTATTGGAGTTTCAGGTTTAGCTTCAGTCCTTCCAATGAATATTCAGGATTGATTTACTTAGGAATATTAGGATTGACTGGTTTGATCTCCTTGCTCTTTCAAGAGTCTTCTCCAGCACCACAATTTGAAATCATCAATTCTTTGGTGCTCAGCCTTCTTGATGGTCCAACTCTCACATTCATACACGACTACCAGAAAAACCATACTTTGACTATATGGACCTTTGTTGGCAAAATGATATCTCTCCTTTCTAATACGCTGTCTAGGTTTGTCATGGCTCTTCTTCCAAGGAGCAAGAGTTTTAATTTTGTGGCTGCAGCCACCATCTGCAGTGATTCTGGAGCCCAGTGAAATAAAATCTGTCAGAGTTTCCACTTTTGCCCTATTTGCCATGAAGTGATGGGACTGGATGCCATGATCTTAGTTTTTTGAATGTTGAGTTTTAAGCCCATTTTTTCACTCTCCTCTTTCACTCTCGTCAAAAGGCTCTTTAGTTCCTCTTTGCTTTATGCCTTGGAGTGGTATCACTTGCATGTCTGAGGTTGTTATTTCTCTCAACAATCTTGATTCCAGGTCGTGAGTCATTCAGCCCAGTGTGTCCCATGATGTACTCTGCATACAAGTTAAATAAGCAGGGTGACAAAATATAGCCTTGAGGTACTCCTTTCCCAATTTTGAACCAGTCTGTTGTTCCATGTTCAGTTCTAACTGTTGCTTCTTGACCTGAATTCCAAAAACAATATCTACGGCTTCACTGACTATACTAAAGCCTTTGACTGTGCAGATCACAACAAGCTGTGGAAAATTCTTGGATAGGAATACCAGACCACCCTATCTGTCTCCTAAGAAACCTGTATGCAACTATATAGAAGACGTTTTCTTTCTTTTTAATCTGGATGCTTCTTGTTTCTTCTTCTTGCCTAACTGCCCCAGCTATGGGCCTGCAGTACAACGTTGAATAGAAGTGGTGAAAGTGGACATCTTGTCTTGTTCCTGATCTTAGGGAGAAAGTATTAAGTTTGTTGTTAGCTATATGTTCTGTTTTTTGTTTTGTTTTGTTTTGTATAGTTGCTCTTTATCAGGTTGAGGAAGTTCCTTTCTATTCCAAGTTAGCTGAATGTTTTATGATGAAAGGGTGTTAGATTTTATCAAATGCTTTTTCCACATTGAGATGACCATGTGATTTTTGTGCTTTACCCTATCAATATGGCATATTACACTGACTGGTTCTTGACTGTTATACCAGCCTTGCATTCCTGGTATAAATCCTATCAGATCACAATGTATAATCTCTGTTATGTTGCTGGACTCAGTTTACAGAAAGAATACAAAGTAGATCTTGATGGGGCGAATTGAAGGTAAGCAGCATAGTAACCAAGGTCAGTAAGTCCTGACTCTGAAGCCAGTGCTCTTTTTCCACTAGAAAGTAAATCAATATGGATATGCAATTTGATGATTTAAATGAAAAATGCATAAAAATATGAAGGCATGGTTCCCTAGTCACAAATTACTTGTAATATTGATGAGAGGATATATACACATAAAATAATGAGAAAATATTTTAAAATAGGACTAGATGTGGAAAATAAAATCAAGGTAAGAGGTTACCTTGGGTTTCCCTGGTGGTTCATACAGTAAAAAGTCCGCCTGCAATATAGGAGACCTGGGTTCAATCCCTGAATTGGGAAGACTCCCTGGAGAGGGGAATGGCAAGCTACTCCAGTATTCTTGCCTAGAGAAGTCCATGGACAGAGGAGACTGGCGGGTTACAGTCCATGAGGTCGCAAAGAGTGGGACATGACTGAGCAACTAACACTTTCATTTTCACAAGTGGTTACCTTGTGCTTCATTTATATTCATGTAGTGGAGGGCATCGGAGAAGGCGATGGCACCCCACTTCAGTTATCTTGCCTGGAAAATCCCATGGGCGGAGGGGCCTGGTGGGCTGCAGGTCCATGGGATCGCTAACAGTCAGGCACAACTGAGTGACTTCACTTTCACTTTTCACTTTCATGCATTGGAGAAGGAAACAGCAACCCACTCCAGTGTTCTTGCCTAGAGAATCCCAGGATGGGGGAGCCTGATGGGCTGCCGTCTATGGGGTCACGACAGAGTTGGACACGACACTATGGGGTCACACAGAGTTAGCAGCAGCGGCAGCAGTGCAGGGCACAGAATATTGGCTTCAGTACTCAATGCCTAGCTTCCTGGCAAAAGATTTTAAACTATCAAAGATTGATACTAAAAAGCTAACCTAGAAGAAAAAAAACATTTAATGGGCACATACTATGTACTTGGTATTTTAATATATTCTTAAACTAGAAACCGTAATTATTATTCCTGATTTACAAATAAAGGAATTACAGTTCAAAATAAGCTAACTTAAACTAGAAGCCAGGATATGATTTCAAGTGTGTCTGATTTGTCCAGGAGTACAGCTCTATGTGCTACATCCACATTCTAGAAGTATCCTAAAGCAGAAGACTTGGAGGTTAATAGTCTAGCATTTAAGTCTTGTAAATAACATTAATTTGTTATTAAATTTTGAGCAATTCATAGCACCTCTCATATGCCTTGCTACTCCGTTTAAATAAAATAGAGATGATAACATACCTGCTCTTATCACTGAAGGATCATAGAGTAAAATTCAAGCATGACAGAGGGTTAGGCCACAATACTAAACATGACTGTGTGTGCATGTATATGCGATACTTACATATCTGTATCTATACTTCAAAGCCAATATTAAAACTGTTAACAGAAATGACTACCAATGGAAAACACTGAAGTTACTGTTAGTTTTTCAACAGTTTGTCTTTCATTTCTCAAAAATTCCTTGGCAAATATTCTATGTTGAAATGGTATCTGGAAAAGTGAGGAAAGATTTAAAAGTGAGCGAAATGACACATTAATAAAAAGGCAAGGTTTTCAGTATATAGTCATTAGTACCCAAATCTGTACATGCTATTTATAGAGGCTCCACTAACTAGTTTCATGACCAAGGCCAAGTTTTCTACATAATCTCCTAATACAGAAACATCAGTTCTATTACCAGAAGGGTGTTGTGTGTGTAGAATGAGATTATAACATGAAAGTCACAGAAAAAAGCTAGTAATAAATTTCACCATTTGGGACCTGCTCGTGAGAGCTGGACTGTGAAGAAAGCTGAGCGCCGAAAAATTGATGCTTTTGAACTGTGGTGTTGGAGAAGACTCTTGAGAGTCCCTTGGATTGCAAGGAGGTCCAACCAGTCCATTCTAAAGGAGATCAGTCCTGGGTGTTCTTTGGAAGAACTGATGCTAAAGCTGAAACTCCAATACTTTGGCCACCTTGTGCGAAGAATTGACTCATTGGAAAAGACCCTGATGCTGGGAGGGATTGGGGGCAGGTGGAGAAGGGGACAACAGGATGAGATGGCTGGATGGCATCACCGACTCGATGGACATGAGTTTGAGTGAACTCCGGGAGTTGGTGATGGACAGGGAGGCCTGGCGTGCTGCGATTCACGGGGCTGCAAAGAGTCGGACACGACTGAGCAACTGAACTGAACTGAACATAGGAAAAACATCTTTCATCACTAGAATCCATTCTCCATATCTATGGCCTTAGCTGAAAGAAACTATTATTCTGATAACCTCGCTAACCTCCCCAATTCTCACTACAGGTCTTTCTAGATGAACCTTATGGTTAAGCCATTTCTCTTTCTGGTGACAGAGACAGAAGTAACCTGATAAACAAAAAGATCACTTCTGGCCTTTATAAGTGTCGGAACTTTTACATCCTACTTCCCAAGGCTGAAAATTTTTATGCTATGCCATATACTTTATATCCTTTGCATCTTGCCGAGGGTAACACATCCAAAAAGTACATAATAAAAAGAGAAAATAAAATTTAAAAACAACAAAAAAATCTTCCCTCTAATCACAGATTGTATTCAGGGTAAGAATAAGAGATGCTACCATAATAGAATTGCAATTTTTATTTTACAATGACAAGGCAAAATAACTGATACTGAGTTGACCATGAAGTCACATTTGAGTTCATACCTTGCAGCTGAACATTCCCAGTTCAATTAATCCCACTGAAAACAGACTTAAACCTCTGTCTGCAGAAGTGTAGGCCAGATTTAACCACGATGATGGAGATGGCTGACAAGATTAAGCAAAGAAAATGACTGTACTCTGTTTCAAGTTCTTTTTCTTCTTGGAAACATTCTCCATGGTAATATAAGACTCCAAATAAAGACGGACTGTCCTGGCCAGAGAAGGTTAAAGCTGTCATAGAGAACTGTAGACTATTCTTCTATCTTTGTCTGGTGATATCCATGTCTCTCAGAGAGGTCTGGCTAAACGAGAATATTCTTTGCAATAGCATTCAAAGTCCTTACTTGGGTCACATCTGTAACCTTTAGAGAATATTCTGAGTTAGAAAGAGAGGCTCCCATAGCAACAGAGGAATTTCTGCAATGGAAATAATAAAGAAACAGATATTTACATAAGTTGTTAAATGAACCCTCCCTACTGGCACTTCATTTTAGGGTAGATTTCATAGCTCAAGAACAAGGACACTGAACTAACATATTTCATAATTTTTATTAGTTACTTGAAATACCTAGTATCTAAATATACCAGATAGTATATTTGATTTTATACGTGGAATTGTAAATCTAAGGCTCTTGGTTCTTTTATATCTCATTTTCCCCAGCTTATAAACAGAAATAATCAATTAACTATTAAATTATAGGAATCCTCTCAAGTATGATAGAAAACACATAATAGCTTAAATTCCTTACAAGTGATAAAATTTCAAAATGACTAAAAGTAGGGAATTCCTTGGTGGTCCAGTGGTTAGGACTCTGCTTTCATTGCCAAGGGTGCAGGTTGAATCCTTGGTCAGGGAACTAAGATTCCACAAGCTGTGAGGCATGGTCAAAAACAATAAAATTTAAAAAAAAGAGAGGGTAAAGGTGAGGAAATATTTAAGTATTAACAGTAGGAAAGATAAAAAGGACTATAGCTCTTCCATCCTTATTACCATAGTTATTAACTTAGCTAAAGGAAATCATAGGTGAATGGGCACACATACATATCTACTTCATCTGAAGCTTAGTTGCTGAATTAGAGTTTACTATTAACTGGTCTCGGAGAAGACGATGGCAACCCACTCCAGTACTCTTGCCTGGGAAATCCCATGGATGGAGGAGCCTGGTAGGCTACAGTTCATGGGGTCGCAGACATGACTGAGCGACTTCACTTTCACTTTTCACTTTCATTCACTGGAGAAAGAAATGGCAACCCACTCCAGTGTTCTTGCCTGGAGAATCCCAGAGATGGAGGAGCCTGGTGGGCTGCTGTCTATGGGGTTGCACAGAGTCGGACACAACTGACATGACTTAGCAGCAGCAGCAGCAGCATTAACTGGTCTAAGTTCAGCAAAGCCTTAAAGATTTGGAGGTTAGCCTATGTTCAGAAGAGCTGCCACTCTGCAGTTAAAAAACTTTAAAAATGACTAATACTTACATGCTAATCACAACATTCTATTCATTAATCATGCCATCAACTAAGGTTTCCCTATTTGGAGAAGTAAAAATTAATCCCATTCCTTTTTGTAGGAGTCAAAGGAGTCATTTTTACCGAAACTTCATTCCTGAATCTCTAGCCGACCGAGCAGAACAGTGGAATTCTGTAGCACCTGAACCCTCAAGGATCCTTTGCAGATTTCTATCTGTTATGCCACCCCCTGTTGGAAAGAATAAGTAATATAGTAAATAGAACAGATTTTCACATAAAATTTAGTGACTCTACCTGGAATCTTCATACTGAAATTCCTCTTTGATATTCTCTCCTTACTCAGCTAAAATGAATTTAGAAACAAATGATGAAAGACAAGACTGCAGACTCTGGAGAACAAAAGATAAGATCAAAGAACCTTTATGACAGAACTACATGCCCACTGGTTTGTATAACAATGATCTATGTTACTGATTTTAAATCTAAAAAGATTACTCTGGGGCAAGGAAAATCATTGAATACTCCAGCCCTGCTTCCCCTTAATTAAAGTAAAATCAAATTAAAAGTGAAGACTCAGAAACGTATCTCAAAGAGAAAACCTCAAAACAAAATAAAAAACAAAAACAGAATATCTCCAAGGTTCTTTCTCTGGCCCATAACACATGGATTTCACTGGAAATGGGAACAATGAAAAGTGTTACACAGTTTCTTTATTATAATGCCAATTTAAAATTTTCATTTCACAGAAGAATTTTATTCTAGTTTATTAAAATTGCATAATCAAGGATTTTATGACTCATTTGTTTTGAGGAACAATCTTTTAAATGTCTGTATATAAAGAATTACATTCTAAAAAAAAAAAAATAAAAAAATAAAGAATTACATTCTGAACTGATATCAGATTAGATGACTGTTAAAATATGTATTTTTTACCTCAAGCTATTAAAGTTGCTTGAGATCAACTTTATTATGACCAACCTAGACAGCATATTAAAAAGCAGGGACATTACTTTGCCAACAAAGGTCCATCTAGTCAAGGCTATGGTTTTTCCAGTGGTCATGTATGGATGTGAGAGTTGGACAATAAAAAAGCTGAGTGCCAAAGAACTGATGCTTTTGAACTATGGTGTTGGAGAAGACTCTTAAGAGTCCCTTGGACTGCAAGGAGATCCAACCAGTCAATCCTAAAGAAAATCAGTCCTGAATATTCATTAGAAGGACTGATGTTGAAGTTGAAACTCCAATACATTGGCTACCTGATGCAAAGAACTGACTCACTGGAAAAGACCCTGATGCTGGGAAAGATTGAAGGCAGGAGGAGAAGGAGATGACAGAGAATGAAATGGTTGGATGGTATCACCGACTCGATGGACATGAGTTTGAGTAAGCTCCGGGAGTTGGTGATGGACAGGGAAGCCTAGTGTGCTGCAGTCCATGGGGTTGCAAAGAGTCGGACACGACTGAGGAACTGAACTGAAGGACACGACTGTGGAACTGAACTGAACTGACTGATTAAAGTTGCTGAAATAACTTGACTTACACACTTTTTCAGACTCATTAACTTTTTTTTTTTTTAGTCATATAGTACAACAACAACAAATACCACTGAGCCCTAAGAAAGAACACAGACTGAGAGGTCAGATTTATGAGAATCCTGGCTTTACCACTGTGGCCCTTCACAGCTATGTGGCCTTGGATAAACTACTCAAGTCCACTGAGCCTCAATTTTTTTCATTAAAGAGGGATAGTATTGCTTACTTCACAAACTTGTTGTAAGGATTAAAAGACAAATATTTGTCATTTCTTGCTAACAAATAACAGAATATCTGGTCACTGAAATACATGTTACTCAGTTATCAGAACGTAAGTAATACATTTCCCAAACATAGATTAACAGTTGGGACTTGAAAGAAAACTAGTTCAATACCTTCTCTTTATAAAGATAAGGGAACTGGAGCCTAAATTATAAGCTTCATTATGAAAATCTTCTAGAGGGAAACTGCTATATTTTATCTTTATATTTCCCAGTGATGGACACATATTAGGCATTCAGGCTGATTTACCCAGGAATTTTTACTTGCTGGTATTTATTTACATGAAATTATTATAATTTGTTTATAGGTCTACTTGGTAAGCTCCTCAAGTAGAAGGATTACTTCATATACATTTCTGTGTTTTTACATCTACCACAGAACCTGGCATATAATCAGCATTTTCTTGGTAAGGTTTGTTAAATAATCACAAATACTTTTGGATATAACGTCATCTCACTTAAGACTATAAACCTCTTGAGGAAGTCGTTTTTTGTGTAACTCTGTATCCCAAGTAGTGCCTTGCACATAGCAGATAACTTAATAATTACATATAATGCAAAAGCAAGTTAACAACTGTCTAAGTGTGGGTATTAGTCAAGACTAAATACATTTAGTCTTAATGGAAATGCATCAGACACAATTAAGTCTCTTTAAGATTCCCTGATTAATCTCTTAAGGGTCTCAATTTAACAGATAATGTATGCTTTCTATCTGCTTATGTTTCAGGAACTTGCTACAAGTCAAAGCTTTCCTAAAATTCTGATACTATACTTATATTTGGCCTCTTTAAAAAAGTTTTCTTATATCTAACTATCACCATTTTGACTCCTGCTCAGTCTTGGCATTACTGGTATTAAGACAACCAGACATTATATGCCTTCTGATGTGATGAAATGTGAAGTATACAGAATTATTGTGAACTATTTCTACCAAAAATATTTAACCAGAATCTAACCAAGCCTTATGATCTAACTACCAGTTTATAGGAAATACAGAGACTAGGAAATACATGCTAAACAATATTGAAAGGAAACAATCCAATAAAACCAGAAATAAGGACATTTTATAGCATAAGTGGTTCAAACTTTTTAAATGTCTTTTTTTTTAAGCAGAAAAAGAAAACTTCTATATTAAAAGATATTAAGAAAGATAACAACCAAGTGCAATTCTTGTTCCTTGATTGGATCCTGGTTTGAACATATCAGCTATAAAAAACATTCTGGGTACCATTAGTATTGGCTGAGTATTAAATGGTATTCTAGGGAATTAGTGTTTATTTTGATAGATGTGATAATGATATTGTGGTTAGATGCCCATATGTGGTTAAAATGCACCCCCCCCCCCACCTTTTAAGAGAAGTATGAAGTGTCACAATGCCTTTAGTTTACTTTAAGATGCCTCAGGATAAAAAAAGATGAGACAAATGTGACAAGATGTTAAATACAGAAATTGAGTACATGAGTATTTATAGGCTCTTTTCTACGTTTTTTTATCTGTTTGAGAAATTTAGTAAGAAAAATTTAAGACTGTCTTTATATTCATCTCATTCTGGATCTAGGTCTGCTTATCTAATTTTTTCAAAACTACTGACTTCTAATGAGCCATTATGTACTTAATTGATCTTACAGTTATCATTAGGAGTATGTGATCCAACTGTTCTGACTACAAGAATTTGCTCATCGAGATTTTTTAAAGATTGAGTATTATATTATTCAGGGATATTACCTAAATGTTTACTTATACTTTGTCACCAACTAGGACATGTGGCCCTAATCCAGTGTAGCAGCATCAAACTTGGTAAGTAAGCATCACCAGAAATGAACATCTACATTCACAAGATTGTATACTATGGGAAAGCAAATGTGGAAAAATCTCAATCCTTATCTGCTCTTCTCTAAGCTAAACCTCACAAAAAGTTCTAAATTGCAGTCAGGATCTCCCAATCTTAAACATTTTAATAAAATTAAACACTATGTGCTAATACTTCTCCCCACATTGTCCTGCCTCTTTTGCTCTTCCTTCCCATTTTCAGTGTTACACTAGTAAATGGATAGATACATACCTGGCATTACCACAATCCTGCCTTTGGCCTGAAAAAATAAAAAAAATTAAACAAGTTAATTTTAATATCTTTCTCTTACAAGGGATAGTAAGGCAGCGAAACAGAAAAATAACTATACTAAATTACTACTAATATCTAATTTCAATAGATCTAATTCTTTGGAATCATGCATAATAAAATGCTCAGCATACTAATTCCTTCTATCCAGAAAGGTTATTATATTGCTTTAAAGACTTGTACTGTTATGAACATAAGAATAGGAGAACTAAATATAAATATTAAATAATCACATCACCTTAAGAAAAGCTATTACTGAAAAATAACACTCATTCTGAATTCTTGGTATGCAATGGAGTGAAAGTTCAGTTCAGTTCAGTTCAGTCGCTCAGTTGTGTCCAACTCTTTGCGACCCCATGAATCACAGCACTCCAGGCCTCCCTGTCTATCACCAACTCCCGGAGTTCACTCAAACTCATGTCCATTGAGTTGGTGATGCCATCCAGCCATCTCATCCTCTGTCGTCCCCTTCTCCTCCTGCCCCCAATCCCTCCCAGCATCAGAGTCTTTTCCAATGAGTCAACTCTTCACATGAGGTGGCCAAAGTACTGGAGTGTCAGCTTTAGCATTATTCCTTCCAAAGAAATCCCAGGGCTGATCTCCTTCAGAATGGACTGGTTGGATCTCCTTGCAGTCCAAGGGACTCTCAAGAGTCTTCTCCAACACCACAGTTCAAAAGCATCAATACTTCGGCGCTCAGCTTTCTTCACAGTCCAACTCTCACATCCATACATGACCACTGGAAAAACCATAGCCTTGACTAGACGGAACCTTTGTTGGCAACGTAATGTCTCTGCTTTTGAATATGCTATCTAGGTTGGTCATAACTTTCCTTCCAAGGAGTAAGCGTCTTTTAATTTCATGGAATGAAAGTAGTTGAATTTAAACAAGATTTCAGTATAAAAGAAAGAGTATAGCATAACTGTAAATTACCGGAGGTGGGGGGTGGGGGTGGGGGTGGGGAATCTGTTCAAATCCTATATCCTCACATCCTAAATATAGGAATTTACAGCCTATAAATTCCCTACCATATTATACCAATTAAAAAACACCAGAGGTCCATTTTATTGGATACTAAAGAATAAAATGAACTATAGGAATTAATTTAATTTCTGATAATTCCAGAAGATAGGTATTGAAATCTCCTTACTTTCATTCTAATTTTTATCATATTTCCTGAATAAATTTAGGTGATATATACTCAGTATCACTCAAAATCAAAATGGAAATCACCCTTTTTACAAATGTATACTCAGTGAAAATATTAGTAGCAGGTAGGTAATAATGACAGAATAAAAATAACATGCTACAGCAAGCTCACTCATTTGCAGAATAAAACCCTGATCACATTGCTCTATTATGAAAGAATTTATTAAATGTCACTTGATTCACTCCTCCATCCATCCAACAAATACATTTAAGTGCCTACCATGTACCAGACACTGTTGTAGGTATGGGGACTACTGTGATTGAGGGGTCCAAAACATGCCTCTATGGTATAAAAAGGATTTAGAGCTGAAGGCTCAAATTCCTTACTTGCCTAAAAGCAGAGACTCCCAAAAGAACTGAAACAAACAAACAAAAAAACCCTACACTGTCATAAATCCCCCCACCGGGAGCAACTCATCAGCACCACAGCCAAACAGACACTATCAAAACACCATTCTGTCTCCCATATATTCTTCTAAGGATCCAATTATCTTTCCAAAAAAGTCATTTGTTTTTCCATAAATGTACTTTCTCCTTTCACTTCTGAGTCCCTAAGTGCACTCTATCCCCTCCTCTTCATCTATTAAGATGGTTTATAAGCCCCAAATTCTAAGCACCTCTTTGAGTCACATTTCTTTGTGAATGCCCAAATATACATACACATGTGATCACAATCTTTTTTTCGTTTATTTTTGAATCTCAAAAACTGAACCTAAGAATGTTCACCTTTAAAAAAAAAGAGGGTAAAGAAAAAGTTTTTCCTCCCTGACATGATGAGCAAGAGTAAGTTCCCACTCTCATGGGGCATTCATGTTCAACAAAAACAGATAACAAGTAGGTATATTTATAAAATCTAAATACTTAAAGTAGCCATCATGGTCAACAAAAGAGTCCGAAATGCAGTACTTGGATGCAATCTCAAAAACAACAGAATTATCTCTGTTCATTTCCAAGGCAAACTATTCAATATCACGGTAATCCAAGCCTATGCCCCAACCAGTAACACTGAGGAAGCTGAAGCAGAATGGTTTTATGAAGACCTACAAGACCTTTTAGAACAAACACCCAAAACAAGATGCCCTTTTCATCATAGGGGACTGGAATGCAAAAGTAGAAAGTCAAGAAACACCTGGAGTAACATGCAAATTTGGCCTTGGAGTATGGAATGAAGCAGGGCAAAGGCTAATAGAGTTTGCCAAGAGAAAGCATTGGTCATAGCAAACACCCTGTTCCAACAACACAAGAGAAGACTCTACACATGGACATCACCAGATGGTCAACACTGAAATCAGACTGATTGTATTCTTTGCAGCCAAAGATGGAGATGCTCTATACAGTCAGCAAAAACAAGACTGGGACCTGACTATGGCTCAGATCATGATCTCCTGATTGCCAAATTCAGACTTAAATTGAAGAAAGGAGGGAAAACCACTAGACCATTCAGGTATGACCTAAATCAAATCCCTTATGATTATACAGTGGAAGTGAGAAATAGATTTAAGGGACTAGATCTGATAGACAGAGTGCCTGATGAACTACGGATGGAGGTTCGTGACATTGTACAGGAGACAGGGATCAAGCCCTTCCCCAAGAAAAGGAAATGCAAAAAAGTAGAATGGCTGTCTGAGGAGGCCTTACAAATAGCTGTGAAAAGAAGAGAAGCAAAAAGCAAAGAAGAAAAGGAAAGATATTCCCATTTGAATGCAGAATTCCAAAGAATAGCAAGGAGAGATAAGAAAGCCTTCCTCAGCAATCAATGCAAAGAAATAGAGGAAAACAACAGAATGGGAAAGACTAGAGATTTCTTCAAGAAAATTAGAGATACCAAGGAAACATTTCATGCAAGATGGGCTCAATAAAGGACAGAAATGGTATGGACCTAACAGAAGCAGAAGATATTAAGAAGAGGTGGCAAGAATACACAGAAGAACTGTACAAAAAAGATCTTCACGACCCAGATAATCACGATGGTGTGATCACTCACCTAGAGCCAGATTCCTGGAATGTGAAGTCAAGTGGGCCTTAGAAAGCATCACTACGAACAAAGTTAGTGGAGGTGATGGAATTCCAGTTGAGCTATTTCAAATCCTGGAAGATGATGCTGTGAAAGTGCTGCACTCAATACGCCAGCAAATTTGGAAAACTCAGCAGTGGCCACAGGACTGGAAAAGGTCAGTTTTCATTCCAATCCCAAAGAAAGGCAATGCCAAAGAATGCTCAAACTACCGCACAACTGCACTCATCTCACACGCTAGTAAAGTAATGCTCAAAATTCTCCAAGCCAGGCTTTAGCAATATGTGAACTGTGAACTTTCAGATGTTCAAGCTGGTTTTAGAAAAGGTAGAGGAACCAGAGATTAAATTACCAACATCCACTGGATCATCGAAAAAGCAAGAGAGTTCCAGATAAACATCTACTTCTGCTTTATTGACTATGCCAAAGCCTTTGACTGTGTGGATCACAATAAACTATGGAAAATTCTGAAAGAGATGGGAATACCAGACCACCTGACCTGCCTCTTGAGGAACCTATATGCAGGTCAGGAAGCAACAGTTAGAACTGGACATGGAACAACAGAGTGGTTCCAAATAGGAAAAGGAGTACGTCAAGGCTGTATATTGTCACCCTGCTATGTTAACTTCTATGCAGAGTACATCATGAGAAACCTGGGGCTGGAAGAAGCACAAGCTAGAATCAAGATTGCCGGGAGAAATATCAATAACCTCAAATATGCAGATGACATCATTCTTATGGCAGAAAGTGAAGAGGAACTAAAAAGCCTTTTGTTGAAAGTGAAAGAGAGAATGAAAAAGTTGGCTTAAAGCTCAACATTCAGAAAACTAAGATCATGACATCTGGTCGCATCACTTCATGGGAAATAGACAGGGAAACAGTGGCTGACTTTATTTTTTTGGGTTCCAAAATCAGGGCAGATGGTGATTGCAGCCATGCACTTAAAAGATGCTTACTCCTTGGAAGGAAAGTTATGACCAACTTAGATAGCATATTAAAAACAGAGACATTATTTTGCCAACAAAGGTCCGTCTAGTCAAGGCTATGGTTTTTCCAGTGGTCATGTATGGATGTGAGAGTTGGACTGTGAGGAAGGCTGAGTGCCGAAGAATTGATGCTTTTGAACTGTGGTGTTGGAGAAGACTCTTAAGAATCCCTTGGACTACAAGGAGATCCAGCCAGTCCATCCTAAAGGAGATCAGTCCTGGGTGTTCATTGGAAGGACTGATGCTGAAGCTGAAACTCCAATACTTTGGCCACCTCATGCAAAGAGTTGACTCATTGGAAAAGACTCTGATGCTGGGAGGGATTGGGGGCAGGAGGAAAAGGGGACGACAGAGGATGAGATGGCTGGATGGCATCACTGACTCGATGGATGTGAGTCTGAGTGAACTCCGAGTGTTGGTGATGGACAGGGAGGCCTGGAGTGCTGCCATTCATGGGGTCGCAAAGATTTGGACACGACTGAGCGACTGAACTGAACTGAAATACTTAAACATACAATGAAAAAAAACTAACCAAAGAAACAGAGAATAAAAAGGAGAGGAGGCTATTTCATAAAATTTAATAATTGTTAGAGAAATAAGTGAAACAAGGCTGTTTAGTGTCCTCAAGCATACTACAGCAAAATAGCCACAAAACTAAATATTTACTACATAGAAAGCTGAAATGAGTTTAGGAGTAAAAAAAGTCATATTTACTGTAACTGTTTCTTCCAACTGAAAGCTTTCCAAAATATGGACAAATGTTTGAAGAGATGATTCCTATCGCTTTTTGGGGGTCCTTTCAAAAAACATTATTTAGAACTATATGCTTATCTTGGGCTATCAAAATGACTTGCCAAAATAGAGCACTTACTAAGTGTCAGATGTACGCTGAAGTAATCCACAACTATTCTAGGAGGTAGACACTTTTACTATGCTAACTGGCACTCAGTATGCAACTCTGTAGGTAAAGAAACAAGTTTAGGATGGTTAGGTAAACTCCCCAAGGTCACTGTTAATAAACAGAAAGTTTAGGATGGTTAGGTAAACTGCCCAAGTCTATTGTTTTTTGCCCAATAAACAGCAAAACTAGGATTTAAACATAAACCTTTCTAATCCCAAATTCTATGCTTTCACCAGTATATTACACAGCTACAAAATGGCTTCAAGAAGTAAAGATGGGCTTCCCTGATGGCTTAGTAGTGAAGAATCTGCCTGCCGATGCAGGAGACACAGGTTAGATCCCCGGTCCAGGAAGATCCAACATGCTGCAGAGCAACTAAGCCTGCGAGTCACAACAACGGAGTGTGTGCTCTACAGCCCAGGAACCTCAACAACTGAAGCCCACACACTGCAACTTCTGAAGCCTGTGCACCCTAAAGTCCGTGTTCTGCAACAAAGGAAGCCACTACAATGAGAAGCCCACACCCCACAATTACAGAGTAGCCTCTGCTTGCCCCAACTAGACAAAATCCTGCTCAGCACCAAAGACCCAGCAGAGTGAAAACTGAAAAATAAAAAAGCAAGGTTAGTATGCTCTTACTTCTATGTGTAATCTAGAAAAGTAAAATATATGAAGCAGAGAACAGAATGGTGGTTACCAGGGGTGGTGAGGTGATGGAAATGGGAAGATGTTGGTAAAAGGGTACAAAGCTGCTACACAGGATGAATTAAGTCTAGAGATCAAATGAATAGCATGATGACTACAGTCAATATAACTGTACCGAATACTAATAATTTGGTAAGAGAGTAGATGTCAGGTACTTTCACCAGACATGAACGCACACACACATACCACACAACTGTACTATATGAGCAGTTGAACATGAGCTTGACTGGAACCATTTCATTCTGTATGCCTGCATGCTGAGTAGTGTCCAGCTCTTTGTGACTCCATGGACTATAGTCCGCTAGGGTCTTCTGTCCATGGAATTTCTCAGGCAAGAATACTGGAGTGGGTTGCCATTTCCTCCTCCAGGGGATCTTCCCGACTCAGGGATCGAACTATTAACTCTTGCATTGGTTGGTGGATTCTTTACCACTGAGCCACTAGGGAAGCCCCTTCATTCTGTATGCTGCTGCTGCTGCTAAGTTGCTTCAGCCGTGTCCAACTCTGTGCAACCCCATAGACGGCCTCCTACCAGGCTCCCCCGTCCCTGGGATTCTCCAGGCAAGAACACTGGAGTGGGTTGCCATTTCCTTCTCCAATGCATGAAAGTGAAAAGTGAAAGTGAAGTCGCTCAGTCGTGTCCGACTCTTAGCGACCTCATGGACTGCAGCCTACCAGGCTCCTCCGTCCATGGGATTCTCCAGGCAAGAGTACTGGAGTAGGGTGCCATTGCCTTCTCCATGTTGTACACAGTAATACATATTCTGTATATGTAAACCAAAACATCACATTGTACACCTTGAATACATATAATTTTTACTTTAAAAAGTAAAATTATTTATAATAAGTGTATAAGACATTCTTATACACTTATACATTCTTATACACTTATAAATGGCAGACTGTAGTCTGCCATTCTTTACCACTAGTGTATTATTCTGTTCATATACAGAATGAAAATCAAATATCACATTGTACATCTTAAATACATACAATTTTTACTTAAAAAAAGTAAATTTAGTGTATAAGAATATTTAACTTAGCTCTTCCTACCAAATGACTAAACTACAAATCTGTCTCTCTCTTTCTCACATACAACATTTTGAAATGCAACATATTACTATGACAATTATTCTCTATTCCATACTGAGTAACTATTAAAAAATGGAAACCTGACTCATCAGTTCTTCTATTTCAAAACCCTTCAGGCTTCCCCAGTGAACCAAGGATAAAATGCAAACTCTTAAACAGTTTAAAAGGCTCTGGACAGTATTCTTCTCTTTACATTCAACTTTATAGTCATTCTTTAATATCATAATAAGTTATGCTCACTTTTGTTTCCAGGCCTTTGCATATACTATTTTGTCTATAAGGAGAATCCCCCTGACTTTCCCTCTCTCCATTCCAGTTTAGACTGATGGCTACTAATCATCTTTTAAATGAGTAAGGCATTGTAGTGTGGGGCTTTCCTGGTGGCTCAGTGGTACAGAATCCACCTGTCAATGCAGGAGACATGGGTTTGATCCCTGATCTGGGAAGATCCCACATGCTGCAGAGCAACTAAGTCCATGTGCCACAAATATAGAGCCTGTGCTCAATGGAGCCCAGGGGCTGCGACTACTGAAGCCCAAGCACTCTAGAGCCTGTGTTCCATAACAAGAAAAGCCACTGTGGTGAGAAGCATGAGCACAGAAACAAGAGAAGAGCTCCCTTTCTTCACATCTAGAGCAAAGGCTTTGAAGCAACAAAGATCCAGCATGTTCAATAAAAACAGACACTACAGTGTGGATGTCTTTTCTTCTGGGAAGCTAACTGCTGTGAATCCCAACCCCTCAAACCTGGGGTTAATTCCTCTTCAGTATGCTCCTACAGTACTTTTTAAAAAATATAGCACTCTATTGGAAGTGCCTGTTGTGCACTAGTTTGCAAGGCTAGTGACTACACATACACACACACCCTGGTCACCAGCATAGTACAAATGCCCTGTTGTTCAGTCCATAAGTTGTGTCTGAGTGTTTTCGATCCCTTGGACTGCAGCAGGCCAGGCTCCTCTGTCTACCACTAACTCCCAGAGTTTGCTCAGATTCATGTCCATTGAGTTGGTGAAGCTATCTATCTTATCCTCTATAGCCCCCTTCTCCTTTTGCCTTCAATCTTTCCCAGCATCAGGGTCTTTTCCAATGAGTTGCCTGCATATGCCTTGCACCTTGCGTGTGTGCTAAGTTGCTTCAGTCATGTCCAACTCTTTGCGACCCTATGGACTGTAGTCTGCCAGGCCTCTCTGTCCAAAGGATTCTCTAGGCAAGAATACTGGAGTGGGTTGCCATGCCCTCTTCCAGGGGATTTTCCCAACCCAGGGACCAAACCCTGATCTCTAATGTCTCCAGCATTGGCAGGCAGATTCTTTACCACTAGTGCCACCTGGGAAGACCCCTTGCACCTTAATATATACTTAATAAATATTTATAAAGCCAGTAAGCTGCCTAGAAAAGTTAATCTGATTCTCATGTGAAATTTCTGAAAATTATTTTCATGACTATAAAAAAGTAAACATTAGCAGATGTCTACACAAAAACACTAAATATTATTATTAACAATAGCAGTAATAATAATAGTCCCTTGGACTACAAGAAAGTCAGTATTAAAGGAAATCAACCCTGAATATTCACTGAAAGCTGGGAAGTTCCAATATTTTGGCCACCTGATGCGAAGAGCCAACTCATTGGAAAAGACCCTGATACTGGGAAAAGATAAAAGGAGAAGGGGGCAGAAGACGAGATAGTTAGAATTACCGATTCAATGAACATGAATTTGAGCAAACTCCAGGAGATAGTGAAGGACAGGGGAGCCTGGTGTACTGCTGTCCCTGGGGTCACAAAGAGTTGGACGTGACTTCGCAGCTGAACAACACTGCTGCTGCTGCTGCTAAGTCGCTTCAGTCGTGTCCGACTCTGTGCGACCCCAGAGACAGCAGCCCACCAGGCTCCCCCGTCCCTGGGATTCTCCAGGCAAGAACACTGGAGTGGGTTGCCATTTCCTTCTCCAATGCATGAAAGTGAAAAAAGAAACAGAAGTCGCTCAGTCGTGTCTGACTCTTAGCGACTCCTTGGACTGCAGCCTACCAGGCTCCTCTGCCCATGGGATTTGCCAGGCAAGAGTACTGGAGTGGGGTGCCATTGCCTTCTCCTAGCATGTATCATATATCAAGCACTCTGCTAAGGCTTTTACCAAGAGCATTTCTTATCTTTCACATTATTTCTTGAAAGTAAAAGTGAAAGTGTTAGTCACTGAGCTGTGTCTGACTCTTTGTGACCACATGGACTGTAGCCCACCAGGCTTCTCTGTCCATGGAATTATCCAGGCAAGAATACTGGAGTTGGTTGCCATTTCTTTCTCCAAGGAATCATCCCTAGGGATCGAATCTGGGTCTCTTACACTGCAGACAGACTCTTTACCAACTGAGCCACCATGGAAACCAAGGCTCTTACCAAGAGCATTTCTTATCTTTCACATTATGTTTTAACTCTACCAATTCTACCTTATCTCTATAAACCCTCAGAGCAACCCTATAAAGAAGATATTAAGATTATCTCAATTTCACACATGAGGGAACAGCGGCTTAAATGCTAGTAACCTACTCAACATTACACAGCAAACATCAAAACTCTCAAATCCAGAACATTCTCATCTCAAGTCCATGTTCACTCATTTAGATGTCTCTGGACTGGTGTGAGAAAGCAGACATACTATTAATACAATTACAAAGCCATCTTCTAACTGTTCTACAAATGATCCAAACTCACAAGAGGAAATCACATAGAGATAAACATATTTCCTATTTTGATAGTTGGGGAGGGATGACAGAATAGCTCTAGAATTTTTCTTTTTGGCTGTACTCTGCGGCATGGAGGATCTTAGTTCCCTGACCAGGGATGGAACCCATGCTCCCTGTATTATTAGTGTGGAGTCTTAACCACTGGACTACCAAGGAAGTCCTAGTTTTAGTTTTAGAATTCACCTCCAAATGATAATTTTCTCAAATTTCATGCAAGAACCCCTGAGTATACACAGATCGACAATAAGAAGCTTAAATTATGCAATGATGATGGCAGAAAAAGGTAAAATTCGCAGCAGTTATCCAAAGTAGATCAGCTGTTTAATCACTGTCTATAATTTGATGTTAAGAGAATTGGTTACTAAAAATGCTATGTGAAAGAAATGAAAGTTATGTTACTGCCTGCTTGCTACAGAGTAACCCACAAAGTTAGTTAATATGTAGTTTCACAACCTCTCCGAACAATAGAATATCAGAAGTAACCACAACAGACTCTTAGGAAGAAAGGAAAGAAATCATGTGTACCTGATCTATGAGTCGCTTTATTAGGGGTAGTCCTTCTAGGGCTGAACTGTCACATCCACTGGTTAATACTCGTTCAAATCCCAAAGTTAAGAGGGTCTCTAGAGCTGCCACTGGATCATGAACCATGTCAAAGGCTGAAATAAATAAAACTGACTTGAATTTTGAACAGATCTCTCTAATACAGTGCTTTCCAAAATACAGTATACCCATAGTGGTATGCTAGACCTAGCTTGTCCTGGCTTTTGCAAGCATGATTATGAACCCATTGCCAGCTTGAAATCAATCAAGGTGGAAGTATTCAAATCACAGAAATCAACAAATGTTATAAATCAAGGCTCTTTTTTCCTGAGAAACAGTTTACCAATATATCACAGTCAGCATGCCACTAGTGGTACCAGGATCATTTTATTTTTAAAACGTATTTATTTAATTTACTTATTTGGCTGTGCTGGGTCTTAGCTACAGTATATTGGATCTAGTTCCCTGACCAGGGATAGAACCCAGGTACCCTGCATCGGGAGCATGGACTTTTAGCCACTGGACCACCAGTGAAGTCCCTGTAGGATCATTTTAGATGGTACACATATGACCAGATGCATTTACTTAAACGCAGATTAGAAGTGAAAAGCTTCCATTTTTTTCATTAGTTTCTCTTTAAAATAAATTTACTTAAGATTTTAAAAATAAATTTGCACAAGTTGCCCTTGGATATGGTCAAATTGTAAATGTGACAGACAAGTGACTCACATTTGGGAAAGTCTGTTCTAAGGGTTCAAAGAAACTGCACAAGCAGAATGAAAACTTCACACTCATCAGTTCTAGAAAAGCCTTGGTTCATATTCTCTTTATTGACTAATATTTTATTCTAATCCGTTTTACCCCATGTTTTCAAGATTCATGGTATAAAGATAGTTGTTTACGACAGACTCTATCCATTTCAATTCCATCCTACTTTCTAAGAGACCTCTCTCCTCTTCATTAAGGAAACTGGCACTAGGAACCCCAAACAAAACGACTTCTGCTTTGACTCTGTGCTGCTACCTGATACCAAGTGCTGGTCTACGGTGGATTAGGTGGTAAACCCCTTCCTTTCGCCCTTTAATTTATGTAGGTACCGAAATCTACCACAGAGGATTTTCGTTTTTTTGGTGGCAGTACCTTCTCTCACAGTGATTACACTATCATATTATAGTAAGCCCCTACATACGAATGAGTTCCATTCCAAGAGTGTAAGTCAGTCCACTTTGTTCCTATATCTAACAAAGTTAGTCTCAGTACCCAACTAACAAACATAACCAGCTATATTGGACTATACTGTAACAGGTTTATAATACCTATCACTGCTGCCTTTACACGTACTTCCAGACACCGTGGGCTTGAAATAAAGATACTGTATCACTGTACTCTATACAGTACTGTACAGTAAAGTACACAAAGGCACAGTCACCTACAGAGGATGCACACAGGTGACAATGTACGCTAGACATGTGGATTAACTGACATGATTAGACATGCAAAATGCTTGGTCCCATCTTTGAAAGTTCATAACTTGAAGGTTCATATGTAGGAGACTTATTGTACTAAACACACAAGTGAGAAAAATGTGGAATCCAGGACAATATAACAATTAAAAAATATGGAAGTATTTTCATTAAATTTATTGAAGGAGGAAAAGAACAGAACTCTAAAATGATTTTCTTAGTTTAAGAAAAGAAAAATATATTCTATATGGTGGGTTTATTTTGAATTATTTATCATACCAAATTTTAAATTCTATACTTTTCAGATAAATATTTACTTATTTAAATGACTTCATATTTTAAAACTTTTTGTTTTTGGCTAGCTTCAAAGTTCTGACTTTTAAGCAATCTAACATGTTTTAGTTATTGCTAGTTTATAAGAAACATTGCTAAACAGTAAGTCAAGAAAACAGTTTTCTGGTGTTATCATTCATTTCACAAATTAACAAGGATGACAAATGTTTCATGTCTAATTTCTATAAATGGATACAAATGGTGGTGTCCACTCTCATCTTAATCTTTGGACAATTACTCAAAAGGACAGAAAGACATTCAGTAATTTCTCATGCATATAATCAAATAAAAAGAAAATTGACTGAAGATTTTTCTTTCCTTTTCATGTGCAATAGCAGTGCCTTACAGGCAAAATTCGCACTTGTTCCTCCATTTTACCAATGCTAGGCAAAAATGTATGGGAACTGTAACTGCCTGATTTAGAGATAGGAAGTATTTTTATATAAAATTATTAGACACTTTTTAGAAATCATTCTCAAGTAGACAAGCTATCAATAATGTAAAATAGTTTTGTGCACTATGGTGAACGTCTGTTCACTGACTATCCAGCACCTCTTTTTTTCTCTCCTCTTCCTAATATTATCCAATTCTTCATTGGAAATCCAGCCCCTTTCTGCCCATGAATTTGGGAAAGTTGACCTCACTCCGACCTCCAGAATGGTCTTATCTGGTTTAAGCCAGGCAGCACATTTTATTTCCATTGGCCACAGTGACTTATTCTTTTTGAGACTGCACATGACCTGAGGCGATGCAACAAAAATAAATCTCAAGATTCTTGCTTGGAATTCTGTGACAAGTACACACACTTGCAGGCAATGTTTACTCTTTCCCTCTATTATATTCCACCACCAGCACCTTCTACCTTTAACAACTTTTCATAACTAAGGCTTCATATTTTCTAGAAATTGTGCATTTCTAAATTTACAACTGTTAGTTCCACGACAGGTATAAAAAAAACCAATTGGTAACACTACAGAATTGTGTTTCATGAAAAGGTTGTGGCATTTGGTGAGATGAGAAAACTGACACTGTTCAACAGAACTTCTAAAATGGAAATGACTCACCTCGGTGGAAAGTGACTGGCAGAGGACGGCAAAGAGCTATAAAAAGAAAATAACATAACAACATGAATGAAGAGATAATCACTGATTACTATTTATAGAACGCTCCATGTTAGACAGGACTTTTTTTATACTTTCTTTTCCTAAGTGAAGACAGTGAGCTAAAATAATAATAATTTAAAAATTGGTAGTCTTCCAAATTTAATAATCCTGTGTTCCCATTAATCTCTAACTTTCATATTTAAAAAAACTGTCACCCACCCCTTAGAGGCACCAAATGAAAATTATACAATCTGGCAACTGTAAGGATAGCACTACATCTATCACTTACTCTTCTGAAAATCTTTAAGAAATACTCTGGCCTAGTAATATAAATACTTTGCCTCTGTGTTCTCCATGTCTCCTCATCCTTACCAACTGTAACAGGTTTTAAAGTTTTTGCTGCTATGATTAAAGAAATCAAGGTAAATTCCCCTTAAGCCCTATAGGAACAGTAGCATAATCCAATCTATTGGAGCTGAGTCAGGGGGTTTCTGTAGCACATACTGTCTACCTAAAACATCTAAATAATAGTGTTTAAAAACAGGTGAGTATCAGTGCCTGCAGGTGTGAATGAAAAGCCAGCTTTGTGATTGCATTTTTCTGTATAGGGACTATTCAATGCAATCATCATTAGGGGCTTTTTGGTCTCTGATACAAATTCTTACCCACAAGGGACATGCACAGTTCTTTGTCAATGTGTCCATCTTCAGTCAATGCCCCAAATACCAAACCATCAGCACCATAAAGCTTGGCAAGACGAATGTCAGCCTTCATCACCTCAACTTCACGATCTGAATATAAAAAATCACCTCCACGTGGCCGAATCATCACAAAAACTGGGATCTGGACATACTGCTTCACTACTTGAAGGACACCTATAAGAGAGGGAACAGACTAATTAAAATTCAAATGTAAGCTAAAAGCTTAAGGAAGTCAATAAAATATTACGGTACTGGTCTTTTACATTTGCTCTGGTGTTATCACTTCTACAAGGAACAGAAGAGTTGATGGAGTAAAAACCATAGAAAGATGACCTAAAGGAAAAAGGAGACACTAAGAAAAATGTACCTATAGTAGAAATTTGCATAATAAAAAAGTCAAGGGTAAAAACAGCAATTTAGAAAACAGAAGTTACTGCATTTTAAAAGCACTGTTCAGTTATGCTTTAAAAATTTTTTTGTTGTGCTTAACAAAAATTCTTTTACTGGAATGTGACATTTAAAAGTGTAACAGCTACCAGGCTCTATGTTCTGCCAACGTATTCCCTAAGATCTGGTTTCTCCTTCCTAATGATTACATCTCTATTTAAAACCTGCTATACAGATGGTTACATAGTTTTAAAGTTTATGATTCCTACTAGACGAAGATATTTAGTAAAGCCTTTTTAAATAAGAGATATGTAAAAGGGAGCAATGCTGCACTTATTTGTGATGCTAACAGGCAATCTATGAACAAAAATGACAGCTTCCCTGTTGGCTCACTGGGTAAAGAATCCACCTGCAATGTAGGAGACACAGGAGATGAAGCTTCAATCCCTGGGTCAGGATGATCCGCTGGAGTAGGAAATGGCAATCCACTCCAGTATTCTTGCTTGGGAAATTCATGAATAAAAATAACCAAATCTGACATGATTTGTGACTAGTTCAGAAACTCTCAATGGTATAAGATCTGTGGCAGGCACCATGAGTGTTTACCTAATATGAATTTACTTCTTTTTCCTTGCTATAAGAACCCCAATTCTGTATGGGACACCAAGCAATGACTGGTGATGGGCATATTATTGCTGGCTTGGCCCATTCACCAAGTCCATCATGCATGACTGCTGTTGCAAAAAACAGATTGCACTCAAATTACAGATATGTTCTAGGTATTTCATAGAATGGCCAGGGACTGCCCTCCTTTATTTTCGTGAGAAGAGTCACTAAAAGGCCATTGCATACATAAACCTTTTATAAAAAATAATGCTATCATCCATCTCAGAATAAAATAAAGAGGTCAAAAATTCATATAGGGACTTCTGCTTTTGACCAAGATAGAGCAAAAGGAACTGGATTTACCCTTCTACTTATTAAAAAAAAAAAAAAAAGACAAAACATCAAACAATGGTTTGCAACAAAGGATAATGATCCCTTAAAGATGGAAAACAAATGAGGTAAGCTCTCCTAATTACCCGGATTACTACCTTGAGATTTTTCCAGGCCACAACATAGGGAGGTCAGGAGAGACCCTCCCCACCTGACCCCACTTCTCTCTCATACTCAGCTGAGTACCAACTGATGTATGCATGCAAGGAAACTACACAAAGCCAGGGAAAGATCCACTGAAAAAAATCAGAAGCAATACTGCCTGTTGTTCATACTAGACCAGGAATAATGCCTGCTCCCACCAGCCATACAAGAAAATTTTCAGATTCATGGGGCACTGGGTAGAGTGCAGAAAGGGTCTTGCTTCAGTAGTGGGGAATAATGAACTCTAGACTGACCACTGTTCCAGACCCACTTAACAAATTTTAAAAACATTACCCAAAAGGAACAAACTGTTTCCAAGTAACCTAACTGCTCAAGAATATTCATAGGAATACAAAAATATCTAGTAGCCAACAAAGTAAAATTCATAATGTCTTACACACAATGAAAAATATCAGGTAGGAAAACAAGATGGATCATGAGGTAAAAATCAATCAAACAAAACCAATCAAAACTGATACATATGTTAGAATTAGTAGCCATGGCATTAAAATAGCTATTGTAACCTTAGTCTATACTCCAGTACTCTTGCCTGGAAAATCCCATGGATGGAGGAGCCTGGTAGGCTGCAGTCCATGGGGTCGCTGAGTTGGACACAATTGAGCAACTTCACTTTCACTTTTCACTTTCATGCACTGGAGAAGGAAATGGCAACCCACTCCAGTGTTCTTGCCTGGAGAATCCCAGGAACAGTAGAGCCTGGTGGGCTGCCGTCTATGGGGTCGCACAGAGTCGGACACGACTGACACAACTTAGCAGCAGCAGCAGCAGCAACCTTATTCTATATGTTCAAAAAAGTTTAAAAGGGACAAGAGATATAACAATAAAGTCAAATATATAGTGATAAGAACTATGATATGTGAGATGAAAAATATAGTAGCTAGGATTAACAGCAATTAAATACCGCAGAGAAAAGATCAGTACACTTGAAAACAAAGGAAGAAGATTTATAGAAAATGAAACAGAGGAAAAAAAATTTTTTAAGAGTAGTTGTGGAACAACTTTAAGCAGCCTTATTTAAGTTAGTTGAAGTCTTTGAAGAAGGGAACAGAGGACATTAAATGTTGAAAAATTTCCAAGTGTGATGAAAAGTATAAATGCACATGTCCAAGAAACATGAAGAAAATTACACTCAGGGACATCACAATCAAATGTTCAAAACCAAGAATAAAGGGAAAAAACCTTAAAAGCAACCAGAGAAAAGAGACAAATTACACAGAAAAGAACAAAGGTTTGGATGATAGATTTCCATATAGGCAAGAAGACAGTTGGAGAAGCATCTCTAAAGTCCTGAAAGAATAAAACTATCAACCTAGAATTCTACACTCAGCAAAAATATCTTTCAAAAAATGGGGAAAGATGTTTTCAGATATACAAAAGCTGAAAGAATTCATTACTAGCACACTTGTACTACAAAAAATGTCAAAAGAATTACTTCAGGCAGAAAGAAAATGAAACCAGACAGAAATCCAGATCTATACAAAGGAAGAGCACCAGAAATGGTGACTACACATGACTAAATATATGACTCTGTTATTTTTTTACTCTTTATAGTATAACTGACTCTTTAAACAAAAATAATCACAATGAAGTGTGGAGTTTTAACATATGCAAAAGCAAAATGTATGACAACAGCACAAGTAGGAGGGGAGAAATGAAGACAAAAGCCAGGATACCAAGGATGCCAGAATGGAAAAGGTAAGAAAATCAGGGTCCCTTATGATCCAATACTAATAGTAATTTAATCTCAATTTTTTGATACCTAAAAGGAAGAAAATATCTATTTGATCACATTTACAACTGACAGGTTTATCTGCAACTAGAAACATTTCTGATACAATATTCATGGCACAGTTAACATGTTAGTAACTTGAGTAAAAGATCCCAATAACAGATTATCAATTGTCTCTAGGCTCTGTAAACTCCTATGAGGAAATCCTAAAAAATGGACACTTACCCATGCTGGGTGTGGTTCCTCCTTCCAACAAGCCAGAACATAACTCTATGCGACCAGCGCCTGTAATAAAAAAGCACTGCTCAGCACAATAATTTTTTTTAATTAAAAAACTAAGAAAAATTTTGAAAAGCATTGCTCAAAAGTATTAAGCAGAAATTTTTTTTTCTAAATAGAGGAACAAAGGGTCTTAGAAAGTGAAAGAAATCAAATTATAGAACTACACTAAAATTCTACTTTTAAACCCAACTATATTCTCCAACCCACATTATGTTACTGATAAGTCAAATTTAACAGTTAATTCAAGTTAAGCTAGGTTTCTTTTTTTATTATAGGGTGGCCTCTCTACATATAAGAAAGTGACTTAGAATAAAGAAATTTCTGGACTGACTACAGTGGAATGCTAATTCTTCATTGATTATAAAAAACAGTGATCTTTTCCAAGAGAGTCTTTATTATTCTAAGCTTTAAAACAGCACAAGTTACTTTTAAGTAGCTTAAATCAGGATAATTTTAAGAAAAAGAAAATGCTGAAAGCAAAAGAACTATCAGACTATAGCAGCATCACGTCAAAAGGTCTCAGAAGCCAGCTTGAAGAGGCTCCTACTGGCTAATAAGCATCATCACAAAGACATTTTGAGCATCAACAAGAACAACAACTATACTGGATTCAAACACGTCAAATATGTCTACATCTAGGCTTGTAATGATAAAACAAGAATACACTGGAGGATAGAGAACACATCATCCCCAAAATCAGTGAACAAGGAAAAAGCAGCAAGCACTTATCCTTTCTTATACAAACTGAACCTCAGTATAACAAAGCAGTTGGTGAGGGAAAGTTCCTTATAGAAGCATACTGCTAATAAATGAAAAATAAATGTTAGACATAACATAGCACTATTTTACAAACCCTACTAAAATAAGCATTGCTAAAATTATTAGGTGAAAGCTGGTAGGAAAACCAGGTGGATCAGGCTGATAATATCTGAATCCACTGATCAACCTTAGTATCATAAAAACCGAAAAAACTAGGATGTTATATCCCCTGATGAGATACAACAGGGAATATGCCATTATCTATTAAGTCTGTTATTTTCAGCCGCTAAATTGTGTTTCACTCTTTTGAGACCCCATGGACTGTAGCTCTCCAGGCTTCTCCGTCCATGGAATTCTCCAGGAAAGAATACTGGAGTGTGTTGCCGCTTTCTTCTCCAAGGGATCTTCCTGATCCAGGGATTGAACCAGGGTCTTTTCCATTGGCAGGTGAGTTCTTTACCAATGAGTCAACAGAAAAGCCCATCTATAAAGTAGTGTTATAAAAAACTCAAATCTGAATCTAATTAAGCCTTTAGGTTAACTAAAATTTTACAGGAAATTCAGGGGTCAGAGGAATATAATAAATAACACTACATATACAGTCAGCAAAATGTAGAATATGGAATACTTCATAAGATGAAAAAAAAAGATGAAAATCAGTTTAACAAACTGTAGAAAGAAGAATTAAAGAAAGCAAAAAGGGAAACAGATTGAAACAGACATAAACAAATGACATGTTTCTATCTTGATTCCAAGAACTGTAAAATAAAACAAAATAAAACTGTGTGAGCTGTAGGGAACTAGGTTTAAAGAAGGTTGAGAAGTGCTTGCAAACGAGACTCTCAACCAGGGCTGAACATTCTTGCAAACGAGATGTTCTGCCCAGTGTAGGGAACTAGGTTTAAAGAAGGTTGAGAAGTGCTTGCAAACGAGACTCTCAACCAGGGCTGAACATTCTTGCAAACGAGATGTTCTACCCAGTGTAGGGAACTAGCTTTAAGGAAGGTTGAGAAGTGCTTGCAAACGAGACTCTCAACCAGGGCTGAACATTCTTGCAAACGAGATGTTCAGCTAAGAATCCTGTTTGTTCCCATGGGAAAAGAACATTTCTTGCACACAAGGATGTTTCTCTGATTCCTCAAAAGGAACAGACCTTGGGACAAAACGGATTCTAAGTTGATAAGGAAGTTCCCCAAAACAAAGTCTTAGCTGCAGTAAATAAGTCAAGGTAAAGGTTATCTCGCCCTGCGCCTGCGCACTGTATAGTCTCTGAATCGTAGTGCTTGGCAGCTTGCCCTGTAGGTTGTTGTGCAAGGGATATAAAATAAAGCAGCTGTAAGAAGCAAGTGTTAAAATATAAAGATTTAAACCACTCTGCAGTGTTGGTGTTTCATTCCGTCGCCGGCAGTGAGCCAGTTGGGGAAATCTGAAAACTAATTGGGTATTTTAGATGCTATTAAGAAATATTATTTTTAGAGATATGTTACTGATATTGTGGTTATTATTCTATTTTTTTAAAAGGCCTTTACCTTTTCAGTTCAGTTCACTCAGTTGGGTCAAACTCTTTGCAATCCCATGAACTGCAGCATGCCAGCCCTCCCTGTCCATCACCAACTCCCAGAGTTTACTTGAACTCCTGTCCATCGAGTTGGTGATGCCATCCAATCATCTCATCCTCTGTCGTCCCCTTCTCCAACCGTCTTCAATCCTTTCCAGCATCAGGGTCTTTTCCAGTGAGGCAGTTCTTCGCATGAGGTGGCCAAAGTATTGGAGTTTCAGCTTCAGCATCAGTCCTTCCAATGAATATTCAAGACTGATTTCCTTTAGGATGGACTGATTGGATCTCCTTGCAGTCCAAGGGACTCTTAAGAGTCTTCTCCAATACCACAGTTCAAAAGCATCAATTCTTCAGTGCTCAGCTTTCTTTATAGTCCAATTCTCACATCCATACGTGACTACTGGAAAAATCATAGATTTGACTAGATGGACCTTTGTTGGCAAAGTAATATCTCTGCTTTTTAATATGCTGATTAGGTTGGTCATAACTTTTCTTCCAAGGAACAAGCATCTTTTAATCTCATGGCTGCAGTCACCATCTGCAGTGATTCTGGAGCCCCCCAAAATAAACTCTCTCACTGTCTCCATTGCTTCTCCATCTATTTGACATGAAGTGATGGGACCAGATGCCATGATCTTAGTTTTCTGAATGTTGAGTTTTAAGCCAACTTTTAAAAACTCTCCTCCTTCACTTTCATCAAGAGGCTCTTTAGTTCTTTGCTTTCTGCCATAAGGGTGGTGTCATCTGCATATCTGAGGGTATTGATATTTCTCCCAGCAATCTTGATTCCACCTTGTGCTTCATCCAGCCCAGCATTTCTCATGATGTACTCTGCATATAAGTTAAATTGCTTATTGTTAAATAAGCAATATACAGCCCTGATGTACTCCTTTGCTGATTTGGAACCAGTCTGTTTTTCCATGTCCAGTTCTAACTGTTGCTTCCTGACCTGGATACAGATTTTTCAGGAGGCAGGTCAGGTGGTCTGACATTCCCATCTCTTTCAGAATTTTCCAGTTTGTTGTGATCCACACAGTCAAAGGCTTTGGCATAGTCAATAAAGCAGATGTTTTTCTGGAACTCTCTTGCTTTTTTGATGATCCAACAGATGTTGGCAATTTGATCTCTGGTTCCTCTACCTTTTCTAAATCCAGCTTGAACATCTGGAAGTTCATAGTTCACATACTATTCCAGCCTGGCCTGGAGAATTTTGAGCATTACTTTACTAGCGTGTGAGATGGGTACAACTGTGTGGTAGTTTGAGCATTCTTTGGCATTGCCTTTCTTTGGGATTGGAATGAAAACTGACCTTTTCCAGTCCTGTGGCAACTGCTGAGTTTTCCAAATTTGCTGGCATATTGAGTGCAGCACTTTCACAGCATCATCATTTAGGATTCGAAATAGCTCAACTGGAATTCCATCACCTCCACTAGCTTTCTTTGTAGTGATGCTTCCTAAAGCCCACTTGACCTCACATTCCAGAATGTCTGGCTCTAGGCGAGTGATCATACCATCGTGATTATCTGGGTTGTGAAGATCTTTCTTGCATAGCTCTTCTGTGTATTCTTGCCACCTCTTCTTAATATCTTCTGTTTCTGTTAGGTCCATACCATTTCTGTCCTTTATTGTGCCCATCTTTGCATGAAATGTTCCCTTGGTATCTCTAATTTTCTTGAAGAGATTGCTAGTCTTTCCTATTCTGTTCTTTTCCTCTATTTCTTTGCATTGATCACTGAGGAAGCCTTTCTTATCTCTCCTTGCTATTCTTCGGAACTCTGCATTCAAATGAGCGTATCTTTCCTTTTCTCCTTTGCCTTTCATTTCTCTTCTTTTCACAGCTATTTTTAAGGCCTCCTCAGACAACCATTTTGCCTTTTTGTATTTCTTTTTCTTGGGAATGGTCTTGATCCCTGCCTCCTGTACAATGTCATGAACCTCCGTCCATAGTTCTTCAGGCACTCTATCAGATCTAATCCCTTGAATCTATTTGTATAACCGTAAGGGATTTAATTTAGGTCATACTTGAATGGTCTACTCGTTTTCCCTCCTTTATTCATTTTACATCTGAATTTGGCAATCAGGAGTTTGTGATCCGAGCCACAGTTAGGTCCCAGTCTTGTTTTTGCTGACCGTATAGAGCTTCTCCATCTTCGGCTGCAAAGAATATAATCAACCTGATTTCGGTATTAACCATCTGGTGATGTCCATGTGTAGAGTCTTCTCTTGTGTTGTTGGAAGAGGGTGTTTGCTATGACCAGTGCATTCTCTTGGCAAAACTCTACTAGCCTCTGCCCTGCTCAATCTGTACTCCAAGGCCAAATTTGCCTGTTATTCCAGGTATTTCTTGACTTCCTACTTTTGCATTCCAGATCCCTATAATGAAAAGGACATCTTTTTTGGGTGTTAGTTCTAGAAGGTCTTGTAGGTCTTCATAGAACCTTTCAGCTTCAGCTTCTTCAGCATTACTGGTTGGGGCATAGACTTGGATTACTGTGATACTGAATGGTTTGTCTTGGAAATGAACAGAGATAATTCTGTTGTTTTTGAGACTGCATCCAAGTACTCATTTTGGACCTTTTTGTTGACCATGATGGCTACTCCATTTCTTCTAAGAGATTCTTATCCACAGTAGTAGGTATAATGGTCATCTGAGTTAAATTCACTCATTCCAGTCCATTTTAGTTTGCTCATTCCTAAAACGTCGATTTTTACTCTTTCCATCTCCTGTTTAACCACTTCCAATTTGCCTTGATTCGTGGATCTAGCATTTTAGGTTCCTATGCAATATTGCTCTTTACAGCATTGGACTTTACTTCCATCACCGGTCACATCCATAACTGGGTGGTGTTGCTTTGGCTACATCTCTTCATTCTTTCTGGAGTTATTTCCACTGATCTCCAGTATTTTACTGGGCACCTACCGACCTGGGGAGTCCATCTTTCAGTGTCCTATCTTTTTGCCTCTTCATACTGTTCATGGGGTTCTCAAGACAAGAATATTGAAGTGGTTTGCCATTCCCTTCTTCAGTGGACCACGTTTTGTCAGAACTCTCCACTATGACCTGTCCTTCTTAGGTGGTCCTACATGGCATGGGTCATAGTTTCACTGAGTTAGACAAGGCTGTGGTCCATGTGATCAGACTGGTTAGTTTTCTGTGATTGTGGTTTTCAGGGATACTTTATCTTTTAGGGATACTGATTATGAAATGACATAATGTCTGGGATTTGCTTCAAAACAATTTGGGGATGGGGTAAGAAAGGTAGGAATATAGATCAGATGGTCTGGAGGCCAAAGGCTTACAAGCTTGTTTTTGTTAAAGCATACAAGTTTAAAATTTTTTATGTATTTAAGAAAAACACACATATCATACAGTTTGCCCTTAAAGTGTATAATTCAACGGTTTTTATCATGCTCACAATATTTGGCAACTATCACCATTATGCAATTTTAGAACATTTTCATCACCCCCAAAAGAAACCTCATACCCTTTAAGCAGTCATTTTCTCTTCTCCCCAGGGCTCCTCAATCCTTGGCAACCAAAAATCTTTCAGTCTATAAAAAATTAGCCTATTCTGGACATTTCATATAAGTTGAATCATATAATATGTGGTATTTTTTGACTTTTTTCCATTTAGAATAGTGTTTCAAGATTTATCTGTGTTGCAGACTGACCAGTACTTCATTCTTTTTAATTGACAAATTAAGAATGGTTTTTACCCTTTCAAAGGATTATTTAAAAAAACTAAGAAGTGGGAATTCTCTGGTGTTCCTTTGGTCAGGACTCCCACTCTTTTACTGCTGAGGGCACAGGTTCCATCCCTTGCAAGGAAAACGAAGACTCTGTAAACCCTGTAGCGTGACCAGAAAAAAGTATATATGACAGAGACCAATGACCAATGTAGCCAGCAAGGTCGAAATATATACCGTCTTGCTCTTTACAAAAAAGTCTGCTCACCTCTGATACAACTGAAAGATTGGCCAGGTACTGAAAATAATTAAAGCTGATGGGTACGTGGTGATTCATTATAATATTCTATTTTTGTATATGTTTGAAATTTTGCATAATGAAGTCTAAAAATTTTTCTGATGCTGAGATGATGGGAATTTCTATGCTTCTTATTAAAGCAAGTTAGGGTGCAAAAGAATCCTTGAGGTAAAATATATAACATTCAAAAAAAAAAAGAGGTAATGATAAGTCTTGACAATGAAAAAAACATCAAATCTCTAAAATTAATGGCTTGGAAAAAATTGTATCTTTGCTAAATTCAATTTTTTTAAAAAGTAGGTTCATAATCACTATCATGGACACTTAGGTCAAAATGTAATCTACTGGGGAAGTAAGACTAGAAGATCAGTAGGTTTTCTAGTTGGTTGGTTGTTTTCTTTAGAGATCACAAAGGTTCTCAAGTTCAGTTCACAGGATTCATTTTCAAACTCTTAATGGACTGCCAACTGCCATTCATTCCGTAATTTCTCTTACCTCCTCTTTCTGCATTTACAGCTGATTCCACTGAATCAACACACACTTCCATGAGAAACCCATTTGCTGCTCCTAAAATACATGGAGAACGATGAAACTGCATGAGGGTACTTTCCATCCAGACCAAGCCAAACACAAATATTTTACATTTTGTTGCCAAAATCCAAATGTCCAGTAATGGGTAACTAGGTTAAGTACACTAGGGTCCATGCATGCAATGAAATATATCAATGCCTACAGAATCCATTTAAATTTCTTTATAAGGTATATATGCTTAAGAGCAGGGATATTAACAAATTTGTTAATATGTGATTCTAGACCAGTTACTTAGCCTAAGTTTTCCCCAAAACTGAGTTTTTTTGGTTGAAAGCTGCTCAGTCATGTCCGACTCTCTGTGGCCCCATGGACTATACAGTCCATGGAATTCTCCAGGCCAGAATACTGGAGTAGGTAGCCTTTCCCTTCTTCAGCGGATCTTCTCAACCCAGGGACTGAACCCAGGTCTTCTGCCCTGCAGGCAAATTCTTTACCAGCTGAGCCACAAGGGAAGCCCAAGAATACTGGAGTGGGTAGCCTATACCTTCTCCAGTGGATCTTCCTGACCCAAGAATCGAACTGCGGTCTCCTGCCTTGCAGGTGGATTCTTTACCAACTGAACTAACAGGGAAGCCCCAAAGTAGGTTTTAATACTTACATCAGAGTAAAGAGGATGAGATAATTCATGTAAAGTAAATAGTACCTACTAATTGTACAGGAAGTATTAGTTGTCATTAATTAACTATACATTATTTCCTCTACATGTCTCCAGTTCTCCCTGATCCCCATTCCTGCTCCTAGTTAGCTCTTCAATCCACAGTGTTTCCAGCTCTATCTTTGAACACTAAAATCTTCCAAGGTTCAAGTCATATCACATTTCCATGATACTTCTCTCTCCCCAGGTAGAAAACTGTGTCTCCCTTTTTTGAGTTCAGATAACTCTTTATAATCGAAACGTTCCTCTTTAAAACGTTGTTTTCTCTTATCATTATTTATGTACATAGGTGCTTGATCATTCTTACTTGAACTAAAGTTCCTAAGTAAGGTCTTTATGAGAGAAATCTTTATTACAGTAAGCACACTGTCTAGTGTGCTTATAGTACATAGCTCATAGTACAGAATAGACACACAAAAATTTACTAAAGGCTGAATGATTACATGGATGTGAGAGTTGGACCATAAAGAAAGCTAAGTGCCAAAAATTAATGCTTTTGAACTGTGGTGTTGGAGAAGACTCCTGAGAGTCCGTTGGACTGCAAGGAGATCCAACCAGTCAATCCTAAAGGAAAGCAGTACTGAATATTCATTGGAAGGACTGATGCTGAAGCTGAAGCTCCAGTACTTTGACCACCTGATGCAAAGAACTGACTCATTTGAAAAGACCCTGATGGTGAAAGACTGAAGGCAGGAGAAGGGGATGACAGAGGATGAGATGGTTGGATGGCATCACTGACTCAATGGATATGAGTTTGAGCAAGCTCAGGGAGTCGGTGCTAGGCAGGGAAGTCTAGCCTGCTGCAGTCCATGTGGTTGCAGAGTCAGACACAACTAAGCCAGTGAACTGAACTGAATGATTATAAATTCATAAACATTCATGTATTTACACTAAAGAGTCTGATGAAAACAGTTTTGAATGTTTTCTGTAAGCACATACTTTTCTTAAAAAAATTAAGAATAATGAATGCATACTTCATGCAATAATATCTAGAGGAATGTTCAGCATATGCTCGTAATTGTTACTTCTACGTGGTAGTATTTAAAATTACTTTTACTTTCTTCTTTTTACTTTTCTTTATTGCTTGTTTTTTTTTTTTTTTTACCTAATGCTGCTTTTATAGTTTTTTAAAATCAACTTTCAATTTGAAAAACAAAAATCTATCATTCCCTAACACCAAACTGCAAATGTCTCATTTATTTAAGAGACTATCAGCCTCAAACTCTGAAAGGGCCAAATGTTGGCTATGCTCTTAGCCAAGGGCACTGCATTAATTCCATGGGTTTCCTGACAGTTCACCCACATCAGCTGTTAGATCAATCTAACTGAACAGTGCTGTAGGGGTACCATTTCCCTCACACAAGACAAGATCTTGGCGGGAATTCCCCAGCACTCGAGTAGTTAAGGGGCTTCCCAGGAGGCTCAGTGGTAAAAAACCCGCCTGCCAATGCAGAAGATGTGGGTTCAATCCCTGGGTAGGGAAGATCCCCACAATAGGAAATGGCAACCCACACCAGTATTCTTGCCAGGAAATCCCATGGACAGAGGAGCCTGGTGGGGCACAGCCCGTGGAGTGGATAGGGTCAGACACCATTGAGCGACTGAGCATGTACCAGTGGTTGAGACTCTGGGCTTTCAACGCCAGGGCCTCAAGTTGGATCCCTGGTTAGGAGACTAAAATCCCACAAGCTGCAGGCTGGGGCCAAAAAAAAAAAAAGATCTTGGCCAGAAGAGAGTAAGGATGCACATAAAAGGCTATGACAAAAAGAAAAGAGTAAGGCAGTTGTCCTAAAATAGGAAGTTATTTGAAGGGATCAAAGAGATTTGTTTGGAGCAGCAGTTCTCAGTGTAGCTGTCCAGTTAAGTCTGGACTAAGGGCCTCTAAGACACTTTCAGAGTCTGTACAGTGAAAATTATTTTCGTAACAATACCAAGATTTTAGTTGCCTTTTTCACTCTCATTCTTTCACAGGCAGAGTGGAGTTTTTGAGAGGCTACCTGTCACACTGAATGCAAAAGCACTCCATTCCTAATGAGAATTCCATTACGCCAGACATTAAAGATATCTGCAAAAATATAAAACATTTGGTACTATTCTTTGTTTGCTTAGGAAAATAGTGTTTTTTTTTTTTTTTTTCATAAAGTGTCAACATGTAATGGGCTTTTGTTTGTGAAAGAAAGAAAGTCACTCAGTCGTTATCTGACGCTTTGCGACCCCCATGGACTTTTCCAGGCCAGAATACCTGAGTGGGTAGCCGTTCCCTTTGCCAGGGGATCTTCCCAACCCAGATGTCGAACCCAGGTCTCTCGCACTGCAGGAGGATTCTTTACCTGCTGAACCACAAGGGAAGCCCTTTCTTTTTAAAAGTCCTGTTTTAATTTCTAACATGTCCAATATCAATAAATTTAACCTATATAAATAAAAGTCCTTTGAGGTTCTCAATAATTTTAGGAAAGTCAAGGCGTCCTGCGATCAAAGCTTCAGAACCGCTAGTTTGAAGGAACCAAGTTTCCGGAGGAGGGACCTGGCAAATTCCCTAGCACCTGCCATGCCAGCCGATCCTGTTGCAGCTTGGGGCAGCCAAGCTTAGCCACTTCGGAGCGGTGTGGCTTTAGGGACAACCCCTATCCCCGCCGCAGCAGCTATAGGTTATTAAGCGGTCCCTCCAGGTCAGACACTGATCCAGCGCTGCCGCGAGAGGGTACCAGTATCCTCGTGTGGCAATGGGAAACGCGAGGCTGAAAGAAGTTAACCAACTTGAACACGGTCGCACGACGAGAGGTTGGGACGCCGGGATTCGAACCTACACACCTATCTGGCTCCAGAGCCGGGCCACTCTCGCCATCAGCCCCTCAGATTTCACATGTTTAAACCCCAATAACAGATTACGCCTCACAGTGGGGTGTTTGTGAGGAGCAGGAGAAAGTACTTCCAGGGAAATCGCGATTAATCCACGGGCCAGAACCCCCGCCCGACCCGACCCGGCCCGGCCCGCACCCCGCGGCACAGTCGGCCACCGCCCCACCCCGCCACCTTCCGCACCCGCCTTCCCGGATGGTATCCGCGCCCGCTTCCGCTCGGAGGAGGCCCCCTGCCTCTTCATGCTCCACGCGTTCGTCCCTCGTGCTTCTTCGGTTTCCACTCAAAGAGTCCGGGTTCCAACGCGCGCGACCAGACAGGCGCGCCCTCCCAGCTGCGCGCATCCCTGCGCGTCCCCGACGTCCACGCCCCAGCAGCCCCCGCGAAAGCCCAGAAACTGGCGCAGGCGCAGTCACTGCTCGCTCCGACCTTCCGAAGAGGAGGAGCTCGTTTGTGTGACCCGGAAGTGCTTCTTCCGTTGGTGGCGGAGAAAAGAGACAAGAGAGCGCAGGAGCTTGAAGGTGGTCGTTGGGCACTGTTTATAGTATGCAGCGATTACTCTTTACGCCCTTGACGGCCTTGCTGGGGAGCCCGTGTCTCCGGCTTCTGGTTCCTAGGGTGGTGCCTAGAACACAGGTAGGGCAGAGCGCCGAGTCGCGCAGGCGAGCATGGGGTGAAAGGGCCAAGAGATATCCTCACATATCACGTTTCTCTAGCTCCTTGAAGTTTACAAGGCATTTCACTGTGTCTGGGGCTTCTGAGTTCGGATCCGGACCCACCACTTACTAGCTGTGTGCTCTTAGCCAAGTTGAGTAACCTTTCTGTGCCTCAATTTACTCGTCTGCAATATGGGAATAATAGCACTTCATAAGTGTTGTGTTAATATACACAGAGGTTTAGCACATAGTGAAAGCTCAGTGATTTTTACCCGTATGTTTGATTTCTGCTCAAAGCTACTGGGTAGTCAGGTTAGGGACTGTAACTCCATTCTACAGAGAAGTAACTTGAGGCTTAATTTGTCTAAAGTTACTTAGTTAACTGGGCTTCGCAGGTGGCTCAGTGGTAAAGAATACACCTGCCAATGCAGAAGACTCAGGAGACTCGGATTTGATCCCTGGGTCAGGGAAGCAAGATAAAATATCAAGTCTTCTGCCCTAGAGGAAGTCACAGTTCATTTGTTTGTAACTCATTTGTCAAATCTTTATTAAGGTCTTGTTATGTAAAGGAACTGTGTATGAAACGAAGTTTGTAGAAGCCAGACTGATCAGACACTGCTGTCCTATAGCTCATAGCTTAGTGGGAGATAGAGACAACCTCTGTGTACTAAATGATACATTGCTGTGTGATGGACAGGTATAGTGTGCTGGGAGAGTAACCCAGCACATATGTAGGGGGGTCTGGGAATACTTCCTAGAGGAGGTGACATCCCAGCTGAGATCTGTGGTAGGTCAGTCAGGGGACAAGTAGAACCTCAGTTAGAGAAAAATCATATAAAAGAAAGGAAATAATCCTTATTTAATCCATATTTAGGTGTAGAGTTAAGTCTGGGAGAAATATGAGAGACAGAAGGTTCATGTAGTGTGGGGATGGATTGGAGGCAGGCAAACCAGTTGGGGGTAGATGCAGCCCAGATAAGAGATGATGTTTTACCTGGACAGTAGCAGTGGAAATATGACCAGGGTACTTCATACCAGACACAATGAGACTGTGTGAGTAGCAGTGGAGTGAAGCCTTTTCCTCTTTCTCCAGTTGTAATTTGTCTGTCTTGATCCTTAGTGTGGTTGCAGTTGTGGGATCAGGCGCCCCTTGAGGCCAGGGCAATACAGCACTATCTCCGATGTAGCTTTGCAACCTGGAAGGGGTACAGTGTCCCTCCCTTCAAAGGCTGCGGAGCGGGTGGTGGGCCGATGGCTCCTGGTCTGCAGCGGGACAGTGGCTGGAGCAGTTATTCTTGGTGGAGTAACGAGGTGAGTAATTTGTTCATAGTCAGCTGTTTGGATCATCAGTAGACATGCAGGATGACGGAGGGGGAAGGGACCTTAGAAATCATCTAACCTAGCTCCCACATTTTAGTATGCAGAAACTGAGGCCTATAGAAGGAACATGTGTGATGGCTTGCCCCACCATAGAACAGTTTAGGATTTTATTAATGCATGCATGCTGTAGAAGCCCTTCATAAAGACTGGTTCAGGTCTTAACTGTTAGCTGTGCATTGTTTGTGTATATTTCCCCCTACAATCAGAGTTCAGATTTGTCACAAAAATTTCTGTACAGTTTGTTTGAATTACATACAAATAAGTTCCACATCTCACTGTTGGTTCTTGTGCATGCTTCATGCTTGGGTGCTTCAGTCATGTCCAATGCTTTGCGACCCTTGGACTGTAGCCTACCAGGCTCCTCTGTCCATGGGATTCTCCAGGCAAGAATATTGCAGTGGATTGCTATGCCCTCCTCCAGGGGATCTTCCTGACCCAGGGATTGAACCTGTGTCTCTTACATCTCATATATTGGCAGGCAGATTCTTTATCACTAGCGCCACCTGGGAAGCCCATGCATGCTTCTTGCTTCTGCTACTGCTGCTAAGTCGCTTCAGTCGTGTCCAACTCTGTGCAACCCCATCGATGGCAGCCCACCAGGCTCCCCCGTCCCTGGGATTCTCCAGGCAAGAACATTGGAGTGGGTTGCCATTTCCTTCTCCAATGCATGAAAGTGAAAGTGAAGTCGCTCAATCATGTCCGACTCTTAGCGACCAGGTCTCTTTAAATCTATAGAGAGATGTTATAGATTTGGATTCTACTCCCTCCACCTCCCCTACACCCTTTGCAGTTTTTTGCTATTGTTGAAAAAACCCAAGTCATTTGTGCTTTGTAGTTTCTCACGGTCTGGATTTTGCTAATAGCATTTATGGTATTTAACATGTTCCAAAAGCTATGACAAACCTAGACAGCCTATTAAAAAGCAGAGACATCACTTTGCCGACAAAGTCCCATATAGTCAAAGCTATGGTTTTTCCAGTAGTCATATATGGATATGAGAGTTGGGCCCTAATGAAGGCTGAGCGCCGAAGCATTGATGCTTTTGAACTGTGGTGCTGAAGACTCTTGAAGAGTCCCTTGGACAACAAGGAAATCAAACCAGTCCAACCTAAAGGAAATCAACCCTGAATATTCATTGGAAGGACTGATGCTGAAGCTGAAACTGTAATACTCTGGCCACCTGATGGAAAGAGCTGACTTACTGGAAAAGACCCTGATGCTGGGAAAGATTGAAGACAGGAGGAGAAGGGGATGACAGAGGATGAGATGGTTGGATGGTATCATCGACTGAATGGACATGAGTTTGAGCTAACTCTGGGAGGTAGTGAAGGACAGGGAAGCCTGGCATGCTGTAGTCCCTGGGATTGCAAAGAGTCAGACATGACTGAGCAACTCAACAACAACAACAACAACATTGTCCCCTGTATTTCCTGTAGACAAACTTGTTGCTTGATCGGGTTCAGGTTGGGGACAGGGAGCAAACTACTTCATAGGTGACTAGATCATTCATAAATATCTGGTGTCTGTTAAAGATGTCAACAGCCCTTGATGATCATTGCCTAAATCTATTACTTCATTAGATTTGCAAAATTGTAATAGGTATTTTATTAGCTCAACTATAAAGAAAAACTTTCTCTCGTCAATGATTTGGTTATGCTGAGGTACAACATGTTAGGAAAGGCAGGATAAACACTTAATTCCTTTCCCTTTATTTATCAATCTTCAAAGTAATAAGTTGGTTCCAAGCATTTTCCAAAAGTGACCAATAAAGTGAGTTTTTAAGTATTAATGAGCTGATAGGTTTAAATATATTTGATTTGTTTCAGTCCATTGCAGTGGTGATGGTTTGCTCCAGTTGTCCTGTCTTTAGTCAGTGGGAACCTCTTCAGATTAACTCCAGTCTTTCTGACAGGAACCTGGTAAACTTTGATCCCTTGCTTTCTGGGTAAGATGTTCCAGGTTTGTCTTGTACACATCCTGCCTCAGACCTGAAGTCGGCTTTTTTACTTTTGGAACCCTGACCCCGTTTGGTGAAAATACTTTCTAGTGTTATTAAAGTATGTCTTCCTCAAATTCTCTCTGCATTCCCTGTGCCCTTACCTTATGTGTTATGTAGGATAATCAATAAGTTTTGATTTTTATTGTCTTTAAATTCACTTAGTAACCTCAACTGATTTATATCTGTAGCAGTCTCTTCCCCTTGTGTAAATAATACTGGCTACGCACTTAGGGCACATTTCTTTGGTCTAAGGGTTGATTTTATCTGTCAGGGAATGCTAGTGAAAGAAATAAGGAGAGTTTAATGAAATAGAACAAGGAGTAAAGAAATTTGTACCTGATAGCAGCTCTTTCTGACAAAATTCTAAGCAGTAAGAAGAGAGCAAGTTGTCAAAAGAGGAAACAATGAAATGATACATTTACTTTTATAGGAGTCAAGTTCAGATCTGCTTGCTACTGTAAACCATTTATGAGTAATCGAGTGTGGTGCACACCCATATACACACTGAAATTTAACACATACACTCAAATTTCTTCCCTATCTTAAGGTTGACAGAGTCTGGCCTCTCAATGGTAGATTGGCATTTAATAAAGGAGATGAAGCCACCCACAAGCAAAGAGGAATGGGAAGCAGAATTCCAAAAATATCAGCAATTTCCAGAATTTAAAATGTAAGTATTATAGAAAATTGGGTAGACATCCCAGTAGATCCACTCAATCTTTTTCTTATTTAAAACATTTCAGAACAGTAGGTTCTATTCTTCTTTGATATGTGATTTAGGTATGTTTAGCAAGCTTCCTACTCTAAACCTCCATTTCCAAAGTGATTCTGAGGTGGCTGATGAGGAAGATGGCAGACTGGTCAAGTTTCAAAACCAAGAATGTTCCTGCATTCTATCAGAAAATAAAAATCAGATGGATCTTTCTGTTTTTGACTTCCCTTTTCACCCAGCTTGAATCATGATATGACGCTGGCGGAATTCAAGTTCATCTGGTACATGGAGTACTCACACCGAATGTGGGGTCGCCTTGTAGGCCTCGCATACATCCTGCCTGCTGCCTACTTTTGGAAAAAGGGCTGGCTCACCCGTGGCCTGAAAGGACGTGTTCTTGCCCTCTGTGGTTTAGTTTGCTTCCAGGTGAGATTTACTCAAGTTTGGGAAAGCAGAAATGTTCTCAGGAGCTTCCTAGTGGGCATGTTTTTAGTAAAGTAATCTTTGAAATAGTATAACAAAGGGGGTAAGAACATGGATTTTAGTGTCATAGGCCTGGCTTCAAGGCCCAGCTCTGTCACCTAATAGGGCATGTTGTCTAACCTCTGTAGGTTGTGCTTGTCTTACCCGTAAATGGGGAAAATAATAGACCCTAATGCTTAGGTTGTATGAATATTTAAAAAGATCGTGCATGTAAAGTACTTAGTGTCTGGAATCAGTAAGCGCTCAGTAAATATGTTTTTGTGTCACAAGAATTAGAGTTTCTTTCCCATCCTGGCGCTCTTTCTGAGTCCTTGGTCTCCTCCCTTTTTCTAACTTGCCTGCTCTATAGGGAAGTGGGATCCCTATGCTAGAATGGCTGTAGAAACAAATAGGGAAATTTCCAGAGAGAACCATTTTGTGGGATGAAGGATCTTTGAATACAGAGGTAACTGAGAGATGGTCAAGTGTAAATGGTGACTAAAGTTGTGTAAGTTGAACTTCTCTTAAGGAAAAGAATGATTTCTGCAGTTCTGGGGTTAGGGAAGCCTGAGAGCCAAGTAAAGGGATGTTAGAGAGGACACATGGGAGTATGTGGGGCAAGATATACAGGCTCTAACAAAGCGTCTCAGAGCATTGAAGAAATATCAAGATTTGGTCAGGAGGAAGCTAATTGGTTGATTTAAATCAAAGTGGTAAGAATACCAACTCATGATTAGAAAAAAAGGAGGGAGATGGAAGAGACAAAATAGAAGGGATAGAAACAGATGATAAAGAGTTAGACATAATAAAAATCTAATAGAAACTGGGGATAGTTGGTGAAACAAATGTTTGTTTTAAAATTAAAAAAAAACAAAACACAAGTCAGACTTTCAGGGAGGCAAAAATTTGAAGATGGCAGATAGGGTTTTGGGAGGAAGAAAGTGGGGGCTGGCAGATCACACTGTGAATGCCCTCATCTTCCAGCACGCTCTGCAGATAAAATCAAGATAATGAGAACATCTAGGGTAATAGTGAAGGGGGAAAGAAATAGCCAGAGACCTTGAGGCGCATATATTTATATTAACATGATTCTGTTAGCTGGTGAGGGTTGGCGTGAAAGGGCTGTACCTTATCCGATATGACTAGAACTGACAGTTTTGTTAAATGAAAAGTCAGTTAAACAGAGAATCATAGAATAATAATATGTACCTTAAACTTTTGCACTTAAGCATGTACTTTCATTATAATTTTTTTTAAAAAGGAGTAGAAATTTAGACACTGGCGAACCAATTTGCCTGAAAAACTTTACAGATTTTTATGACTTGCCCTCCCACAAACTTTGATAATTGTCTGTTCCCACCTAACATGAGAATAATTGTTTCTAAGCAGTTGTCTTTGTCAAGCTTCTCCAGAGCTTTCACAGTCTAGTTTTTGTCAAATCACCTGTCTTTTTACTTTCATATTTCACTATTTACGTAATGTTAAATTATGTCCAGAATTTGTCCAAAAGGTTTTGTCCAAAATACACGTTTGTGTACTTTTCTGTATTTGGCTCTTCAGGTCAGTTCAGTTACTCAGTTGTGTCTGACTCCTTGCCTCCCTGTCCATCACCAACTCTGGGAGTTTACTCAAACTCATGTCCATCGAGTCAGTGATGCCATCCAACCATTTCATCCTCTGTCGTCCCCTTCTCCTCCTGCCTTCAATCTTTCCCAGCATCAGGGTCTTTTCAGATGAGTCAGTTCTTCCCATCAGGTAGCCAAAGTACTGGAGTTTCAGCTTCAGGAATTAGTCCTTCCAATGAATATTCAGGACTGATTTCCTTTAGGATGGACCGGTTGGATCTCCTTGCAGTCCAAGGGACTCTCAAGAGTCTGCTCCAGCACCACAGTTCAAAGCATCAATTCTTCGGCACTCAGCTTTCTTGATAGTCCAACTCTCACATCCATACATGACTACTGGAAAAATCATAGATTTGACTAGACGGACCTTTGTTGGCAAAGTAATGTCTCTGCTTTATATGCTGTCTAGATTGGTCATAACTTCTCTTCCAAAGAGCAAGCGTTTTTTAATTTCATGGCTGTAGTCACCATCTGCAGTGATTTTGGAGCCCAAAAAAGTAAAGTCTGTCACTGTTTCCACTGTTTCTCCATCTATTTGCCAGGAAGTGATGGGACTGGATGCCATGATCTTAGTTTTCTGAATTTTGAGTTTTAAGCCAACTTTTTCACTATCCTCTTTCACTTGCACGAAGAGGCTCTTTAGTTCTTCTTCGCTTTCTGCCATAAGGGTGGTGCCATCTGCTATCTGAGGTTATTGATATTTCTCCCAGCAATCTTGATTCCAGCTTGTGCTCCATCCAGCCCAGCATTTCTTATGATGTACTCTGCATATAAGTTAAATAAGCAGGGTGACAGTATACAGCCTTGGCGTACTCCTTTCCCGATTTGGAACCAGTCTGTTGTTCCATGTCCAGTTCTAATTGTTGCTTCCTGATCTGCATACAGATTTCTCAAGAGGCAGGTCAGGTGGTCTGATATTCCCATCTCTTTCAGAACTTTCCACAATTTGTTGTGATCCACACAGTCGAAGGCTTTGGCATAGTCAGTAAAGCAGAAGTAGATGTTTTTCTGGAGCTCTCTTGCTCTTTCAGTGATCCAGCGGATTTTGGCAATTTGATCTCTGGTTCCTCTACCTTTTCTAAATCCAGCTTGAACATCTGGAAGTTCATGGTTCATGTACTATTGCAGCCAGGCTTGGAGAATTTTGAGCATTACTTTACTAGTGTGTGAGATGGGTGCAACTGTGTGGTAGTTTGAGCATTCTTTGGCATTGCCTTTCTTTGGGATTGGAATGAAAACTGACCTCTTCCAGTCCTGTGGCCACTGCTGAGTTTTCCAAATTTGCTGGCATATTGAGTGCAGCCCTTCACAGCATCATCATTTAGGATTTGAAATAGCTCAACTGGAATTCCATCACCTCCACTAGCTTTCTTCATAGTGATGCTTCCTAAGGCCCACTTGACTTCACACTCCAGAATGTCTGGCTCTAGGCGAGTGATCATACCATCATGATTATCTGGGTTGTGAAGATATTTCTTATATAGCTCTTCTTTGTATTCTTGTACCCCTTCTTAATATCTTCTGCTTCTGTTAGGTCCATATCATTTCTGTCCTTTATTGTGCCCATCTTTGCATGAAATGTTCCCTTGGTATCTCTAATTTTCTTGAAGAAATCTCTAGTCTTTCCCATTCTGTTGTTTTCCTCTATTTCTTTGCATTGATTGCTGAGGAAGGCTTTCTTATCTCTCCTTGCTATTCTTTGGAACTCTGCATTCAGATGCTTATATCTTTCCTTTTCTCCTTTGCCTTTCATTTCTCTTCTTTTCACAGCTCTTTGTAAGGCCTCCTCAGACAGCCATTTTGCCGTTTTGCATTTCTTTTTCTTGGGGATGGTCTTGATCACTGCCTCCTCTACAGTGTCACAAACCTTCATCCATATTTCTTCAGGCACTCTATCAGATCTAATCCCTTGAATCTATTTCTCACTTCCTCAGTATAATCATAAGGGATTTGATTTAGGTCATACCTGAATGGTCTAGCGGTTTCCCCTCCTTTCTTCAATTTAAGTCTGAATTTGGTAATAAGGAGTTCATCATCTGAGCCACAGTCAGCTCCTGGTCTTGTTTTTGTTGACTGTATAGAGCTTCTCCATCTTTGGCTGCAAAGAATATAATCAGTCTGATTTTGGTATTGACCATATGGTGATATCCATGTGTAGAGTCTTCTCTTGTGTTGTTGGAAGAGGGTGTTTGCTATGACCAGTGCATTCTCTTGGCAAAACTCTATTAGCCTTTGCCCTGCTTCATTCTGTTCTCCAAGGCCAAATTTGCCTGTTATTCCAGGTGTTTCTTGACTTCCTACTTTAGCATTCTAGTACCCAATAATGAAAAAGACATCTTTTTTGGATGTTAGTTCTAGAAGGTCTTGTAGGTCTTCATAGAATCGTTCAACTTCAGCTTCTTCAACAGTAGTAGTGGGAACATAGACTTGGATTACTGTGAATTACTGTGAATGGTTTGCCTTGGAAATGAACAGATCATTCTGTCGTTTTTGAGATTGCATCCAAGTACTGCATTTCGGACTCTTGTTGACTATGATGGCAAGAGTGAACATTGACTAGGCATCAGCGAACTAAAATGGATGGGAATAGGTGAATTTAACTCAAATGACCGTTATATCTACTACTGTGGGCAACATTTCCTTAGAAGAAATGGAGTAGCCATCATATTGGCTCTACTTCAGTTCAATTAAATTCACTCAGTTGTGTCTGACTCTTTGTGACCCCATGGACTGCAGCACGCCAAGCTTTCCTGTCCATCACCAACTCCCAGAACTTGTTCTAACTCGTGTCCACTGAGTTGGTGATGCTATCCAACCATCTCATCTTCTATCTTCCCTTCTCCTCCTGACTTCAGTCTTTCCCAGCATCAGGATCTTTACCAATGAATTCTTCGCGTCAGGTGCCCAAAGTATTGGAACTTCAGCTTCAGCATCAGTCCTTCCAATGAATATTCAGGACTGATTTCCTTTAGGATTGACTGGTTTGGTCTTCTTGAGTCCAAGGGACTCTCTAGAGTCTTACCCAACACCACAGTTCAAAAGCATCAATTCTTCGGCTCTCAGCTTCTTTATGATCCAACTCTCAGATCCATACCTGTCTACTGGAAAAACCACAGCTTTGACTATAGGCTTCAGTAAAATGTTAATCTAAACAGTGGTTAAGTATTTATGGTGCTGTATGTGGAAATTGGGTAGGTCTCAATTCCTTTATTCCTAGGGATATGGGAACATATGGAAAGGAGGGGTCAGAGGATACTCATTTTCTCAGGGAGTCAAGTTGTATAGATAGCTTCAATCTTGTTTTGTTTACCCTTTTTCTTTGTGATTGTAGGGCCTGTTGGGATGGTATATGGTAAAAAGTGGATTAGAAGAAAAACCAGATTCCCATGACATCCCTCGAGTCAGTCAGTACCGCCTTGCTGCTCATCTGGGATCAGCCCTTGTGCTCTACTGTGCCAGCTTATGGACCTCGCTCTCCTTGCTGCTTCCTCAGCACAAGGTAAAGTCAGTCTGTATTGTTTACCACACATGTGGACAGGGTCAGAGATGGAAATTCTGGTCCTAAATGGAAGTTCCATGTCAAAATACGTACATTGCCTTAGCAACATCGATCAGTTTACTAGAAGCTGGATATAACCAAAGTTTAGAGAAACAATCAACTCTGAGACTCTGGATAGCGTCACGATGGCAAAGTAAAACCTGCACTTATGCTTTTGGGCAGGAGTGGCTTATTCAAAGGATAATTAGTATAGGAGCCAAATATTTTGTCAGCATTGCCTATCAAGAAAACATGAGTTTTAGTAAAAGCAGGAATGAATACCAGCAACAAGAAGGAATGAATACCAGCAATGACAGAATGATCTCTGTTCATTTCCGAGGCAAACCAGTCACTATCACAGTAATCCAAGTCTATGTCCCCACCAGTAATGCTGAAGAAGCTGAAGCTGAGCAGTTCTGTGAAAGCCTACAAGACCTTCTAGAACTAACACCCCAAAAAGATGTTCTTTTCATTATAGGGGACTGGAAGTTGACCACTTGACTTCTGATTCCCAGCGGGATGATGGGTGGAGAGGTGAGGAAGACCAGAATGAGAGTTGCTTGTGGACCTTAGTGGCGTACAAAAGCCATGTTAAGTTGTTTATTTTTCCCATGGGGACCCTACCATTCAGCAGATCTGACAATATAGTAAACCATAGTGATGTCACCTTAAAGTATTTTCTCTGTATGCTGATTAAAAGGAAATACATTTTAAAATGCTAATTATTTTAGGTGTCAAAGTCATGGTTGGCCTGAATAAGCTGTTCATGGAGTGAGGTTTAGGTAGATAGTAGGACTTTTAAGTAGAATCATCTCGTAGGTATCTGGAGCCAGAGGTCTGGATTCCAGTAAGAACAGGAGTTGTTGACTTGGCACTCATCCCACAGGGAAGCCAGATGGGGTTGAAACATTGGTATAGTAGGTAATTCACATCTGACTAGTTCCTATCCTTACTTTCAAAGCCAGACTTCTAAAACTAATCTACATCTATAGCTGTACATCCTAACAACCCATTCTTTTTTCCACTTCTTGTCATCTGGCTTCCCCATTCACCCCATCTGTATCCGTCTACACATTCACTCCTACACTTGCACATATCAAGTGTACAGTGCTTAGGACAGTCTCCTAAGTACTCCTGACTGAATGGTACTCTTAAAGGTTACCAATGACTTTTGAATTATTAATTGTTTTTCTCTTTTTGTTTATTTATATTCCACTAATTACAGAAAGGATTTGAGATGATAGTCAACCATATAGAACTGTGCTGTCCAGCACAATAGGTCCTAGCCACTATTGCTATTTAAATTCTAATTAAAATTAAGTAAAAATAACTTTGTATAAACAAACTTGTTATCTACTTAAACTTTAAATAAAATTAACTTAAATTTTTTTTTTCACTTGCTCTAGCCTCTTTTTAGATCCTCCATAGCCACATATTGGGCCGCACAGATAATAGAACTTTTCTGTCATCACAGAAAATTCTAATGGCCAGTGCTGATGCACTGTCCTATGAAATCTTAGTAATGGTCCCTAACTCCTCACATACTGGATTGTAAATCGCTGGAGGGCAGCACTCTGGCTTTCCTTTGTATCTTTCCTTTATGCTGGCATGTGTGCTCATTTTGCCTGTGTGTAAAGTTCTTGCTAAACATTTGTTGATTTCCTGATTATTATCACAAGCTGGCTGCTGGCTACAGTAAAATAAAAACAATTTACCTGAAACACTAAATGCAAGAATCCCTACTCTACTCTCTCTACAGTTTTGATTCTAATTATATTTGCTAAACACTAAATATTACACATGACATGAAAATCCAGTTCTTTACCTTAAGCCACATCATTTTAACCATGGTGAAATGGTTTTCCCTGAACGATGCAAATCATTCCATTCCTGAACAGATGTATATTGAATACTTATATGCCATCTACTGGGCTCGGATTACTGTAGTAAGCAAGTGAGATGGCAGTTCCTGTCTTCACAAAACTTATAAGGTAGCAGGAAAGACAAATAGTAAATGTATACATTTAATAAAATCTGGGAGCGCGTAACCTAGTCTAGGAGTCAGAGAAGATCTGGCCTCAGATTGTCTCTGGAGTTTGTCCTTGGAGATCTGGCTGCCTTTCCCAATTCCTGCAGTCAGTGTCTCTGGCAATTTTCTCATTTAGTTGCCTGAAACGCGTCAACTCCTGCGGTTGAGACGATTTGCTCATGGAACTGCAGGCCTGGTGTTCCTTACGGCTCTCTCAGGTAGGACTCTTCTTATCAAAGGCGGCCTAACTTCTTTTTGCTCTTCAGGTGGGATCTCTTGCCTCATGCTTTCCTCCTGCATCTTTATATCTCCTTCTCACACCTGCCTCTCTCATACCCACCCTCTCATCTTCACCCTCTTGTTTTCTATTCCTTCCTTCCCCAAATCCTGCTTTTCAGCTAGTTGAACAAATATATTGAACATCTACTTGGATCCAGACTGTCTAGGTTCAGATCCTGGCTTTACCATCTATAAACTATATGACCTTGGACAAGCTGTGTAACCTGTCTGGGCCTCAGTGACCTCATCTATAAAATGGGGAAGATGGTAATAGTTTAAGTAATATATGTGAAGTATTTAGCACCTCACATGTAGCAAAGGCTATGTAAGTGTTAGCTGTTGTTATCATATAAACATTATTGTTATTACATTATACCAAGATAGGTCAGACAAAAGCCTGCCCTCAAAGATGGCCTTTAGGTGGGGAGTTTATTGGGGCAGAGACTAAAACAGATCTCTCTCATTCTTTAAATCACAGCTCTACCTTTCTTACTCTAGACCTGCCCTGCACAATAACCACTAGCTTCATGTGACTATTTAAGCTTAAATTACTTAAAAGCAAATAAAATTTAGTTTCTCAGTCACAGTAGCCACATTTCAAGTGCTCAGTAACCACAGTGGGTGGCTTGCAGCTGTTGTATGGATGGATGACAGATATAGAACATTTCCATCATCGCAGGAAGTTTGATTGGATAGCACAGCTCTAAATAAAACCATCAAACCAGTGATCCCACCCAAATCTCCCTCCCCCTTTTTTTGATGGAAGAACATGAATTTTGACTTTATAAATGCAATTTAGAAAAATAAAGAATATGATTTAACATACCTAAATCTTCTGTGATCATAAATAATGGATCAGTTATCCATTCATGGATACCTTCCTCGTATGTTTATCCAGGGTTTAGTTTATAAGATTTTTTTGAGCAGTTGGGGAAGACAGATAAATAAAACCCATAACATGCCAGATGATGTTGAGTGCTGCGAAGAAAGTAAAGCAAGATAAGGGGGTAGACATGGGGTTGGGGAGTGCTATCTTATAGAGGATTATTGGAGAGATCTCTTTGATAAAGTGACATTTAAATGGAAACTTGAGGACATGAAAGAGTAAATTAACTAGTTCCAGAATAGATCAGTTGGCAGTAGGGAGGCGAGGCAGTAAAGAGAACTCATATCACAGTCAGTAAAGGAACTTTTCCAAATATTCCTCTCTTTAGAGCTTCTCATCGACCCCTCTAGGGGAGGCATGCCAGAATCTTGGGGTGGAAGTAGGTGAGGATGCAAGTTTTAAGTTTCCATGGTGTATTCCTTGGTGAATACAGCACAGTTTGAGAACCCCTGCTGTAGATCTTTCTATTCTCTGACTATTCCTTTTGTCTAACTCTGACATAATAAACATTTTCTATGTCAGAACTTCCCTGGTGGATCAGAGGGTAAAGAATCTGCCTACAGTGCAGATCAAAACCTGGGTTCAATCCCTAGGTTAGGAAGATCCCATGGAGAAGGGAATGGTTACCCATTCCAGTATTCTTGCCTGCAGAATTCCATGGACAGAGGAGCCTGGCGGGCTACAGTCCATGGGGTCACAAAGGGAACTTTCACTTTCATGTCAGAACTAGTATTTTCTCTCTTCTTTCTCTCATTTTAATAAATACTATTTACCTTGGAACCCAGGGGCTTTTGTGGCAGGGCTGGATGCTGGACTTGTTTACAACTCCTTCCCCAAGATGGGAGAATCTTGGATCCCAGAGGATCTCTTTACCTTCTCCCCTCTCCTGAGGAATGTTTTCGAGAATCCCACCATGGTGCAGTTTGATCACCGGGTTCTGGTAAGTCTGGCTGGCGGTTACTGGCTACTACACACAAGGAACCTCTCACAGGCTATGGGTGTCTCAAGCACTGCTAGCAACATTGAGATGGTAGATTGGGTACTACAATTCTTTTTAGAAGAAATTTAGTACCAGTTTTCTGATGTGATGTTTCTGTCTTAACTATCCACATGCTTCTAGCCAAATTCTGACGTGCGGGATACTGCCAGCTTTTTAAAGTTAATTCTCCTCAATCCTGCACATGCAAAGAAGAGTCATTTTAGCAGAAATGAGGCCAAGTAGAGAAGAGAGTGTAAAGACAGTGGTTGCTGAACACATAGTCATCAGGACTGCACCAAGACCCCAAGGAGCTAAGAGCATCATAAATACTCCTCATCTTATTTAAGCTAATATTTGTTACGGACCTACTCTGAGTCGTGTTAAGATTGCTTGGTGGCCTGAGCATGATAAATCAGAGCTCAGGGAAAGGTCAGTGGCAAGGAGACCTGGGAGAAGCAGTAGTGCTATTGTAGTAATGCTGTGAGAGTGATAAGGTTCAGGGCTTCATGGTAGGACCCAGACTTGAGAAGACGAACCTGAAAGGCTGTTGTGCTTAGAAGACTGGCTGCAGGAACAGAAGTGAAGAAAGATCAAAGGCGATCCTAGAGTTTCTTCTGTGACATGTTTAAAACACACCAGCAGGAATGGGACTGTTGAAATGAGTGTTGAGCTAGGGACAGAGGATGTCAGCAGACTGAGGTACGTTGAGCGTGAGATGACAGTAGAGCACCCAGAGAGGGGGGCCCAGGGGCCTCATTTCCAGAGGGAATGCTAGGGCTAGGGCAAGTTACCTTGTGTGGGGTCAGTCCCCACTGCCACACAGCATTTTGGAATAAGTAAAGTCTGGTTGAAATTGGATGGCTATGAAGAGAAAAATGTGAAATTGGTATAGAAAATGATAGAAAACATTTTCCTTGATACCATGGAAGGTGGGAAATCCTACTGCCAGCTCCACACTCTCTTTCTAAAGTGGTAATGAAAAGGAGACTTTAGATCTTTTTAACACTAGCTGGAAGAACCACCACCTCCTCTACTCATAGCCCAGGAAAATAGTAACTGTCATGTGCTGGGGTCATCCTTGTTTTAAAAATACAGGATTAGAATAGAGATAAAATTAGGGTAAGTAAGAGGATGAGATGGTTGGGTGGCATCACCTACTCAATGGACATGAATTTGGGTAAACTCTGGGAGTTGGTGATGGACAGGGAGGCCTGGCGTGCTGCGGTTCATGGGGTCGCAAAGAGTCAGACACGACTGAGCGACTGAATTGAACTGAATTGATGCAAAGAGTAATTTAAAACCTGAGGGCCACACCGGACAGACACCCACATTGGAAGGTAGGTAAGATTGCTGGGAGACAGTCAGTGTGTATAAAGTGCAGAAACTTTAAGCGGAGCCACGCCTCCACTGCATTGAAGTGGCGAGCAGAAGAGGAGCAGGGAAGAGCTTGAGGAGTCATCAGGTTGTTCTCTGCCTGGGAGGGGAAAGTGTTGAGTAGTTTCTCAGTGGATCTGGGGGAATTAGCTGTAAGGTGAGCAGAAACCAGGGGGTAGGACATTCTTTTGGCACCTGCTAAGACTTTTTCTACCCTACAGGGCATCACTTCAGTTACTGCCATTACGGTACTCTACTTCCTCTCCCGAAGAATTCCCCTTCCTCGAAGGACCAAGATAGCAGCCACCACTCTGCTAGCTTTGGCGTATACACAGGTATAAGCCACTTCTTTTGATTCTGAAGGTGTCCCCAAAACAAAATTTAAAAAGAAAGGTGACAGGCTAGGAGAAAATATTCATAGTAGACTAAAAGATGAACAACCAGAAAACAAAATAAGTAAAGGATATTAAGACACAATTCTCACAAGAGAAATGATGAATGGCCAGTAAATATGAAAAACTCCTTTAGCCTCACTCAGGATCAGAGAGGAACAGATTAAAGCACTGTGTGCCATTTTGTACCTGTCAGATTGGAAAAAAATGAAAAAAAAAATCAGGCATTGGCATGGGTATAGGAAAACATACAGTTGTATATTCTTGGTGAGAGCATGATTTGTTATAGTTTCTTTTTTTGAGGACACTTGGCAATATTTTTTGAAGTGTTAAAATGTTTAGTCCTTTGATCAAGCACATTGGCTTATTTTTGCCTGCCCTGGAGATACTCTAATGCACAAAGAGCTGTTCCCAGGGAATTCATGATGGAATTACTGTGATAAGTGAAAATTAGAAACCACCTAAATAAACACCTGTGATATAGCCATACTGTGGAATACTGTACAGCAGTTTAAAATAATAAGATCTCAAGACATACATTATTATGTGAAAAAAAATGACAAAGCAATACATTTTTTAAAAGCTGTTACGTTTTTCTTTAAGCATGTATATAAAAATACAAGTGTGAGAAACTGGTAATAGTGGCTACCTTTGGGGAAGAGAACAGGGCTAGATGAAGGATAATTAGGGGGAATCTTAGTTTTATCTAATTTGAATTTCTTTTGTTGTAAGTCTATTCGCTTGTGAAATTTTAAAATATATTCTGTAAAGTTCTGATGGGAAAGTGTGGAGGGTTTATGTGTCTGATTATCCATGCCAGTCATTTCAGTTCTGAATGTGTGTCTCCCCCTTGGCTTACTGCTTGCTTTTCTTTGTGACAGGTGGGCTTGGGTATTAGTACTCTGCTGATGTACGTCCCAACTCCTTTGGCTGCCACTCACCAGTCAGGCTCCCTGGCTCTGCTCAGCGTTGCCCTTTGGCTCATGAATGAACTCCGAAGAGTCCCAAAATAATTCTCAGAAGATCAGCTTCCTAGGACTGAAACTGTGCTTTTGAGAGAGCATCAGAGAGCACAAGAATTTGAGCTTTTCTGAGAGGAGGACCTTGGCATACCAGGTGGTTTCCAAATTGGTCAAGTTATTTAAATTCTTTGCCTGTTTTTGGGACAATCACTGGATCAAGCAAGTCATTAAGTGTGGTTTTGCTCAAGGTTCCTTTTTAAATCTGTTGAAAATCAGATTTAATGTAGAGAAAGAATTGTCTCTCATTTTCTACTTAACAGGTTCTGTGTCAGTTTTCTTAAATGTTGACAAGCTGTTGGTTCTACATGTATAATCTGTTTCCTTGACCTCCTGAGTCCTCGATTCTGCCTGAGTAGAAATTCTTATGATCTCAACTGTACTTCGATCAGGTAGAGATTCAAATTGGATGTATTAGCAATATCCTAAAGTACTCAGATAGCCTTCAGCAAGAAATAGCTGTTTTCTTCTAGTGTCTTGATTTTCAAAATGGGGGAAAGCACTAACCTAGTTCCTCCTGTGATAGGGCTGTTACGTCACTACATGAGATGAATGGAGAATAGTATAAATCAGTTCCTGGAAGGGTTTCCTAAGAGCCTTAGGGATATGAAAAATACAGCCTTGATGGTGTAGTACATGGACATCTCTTTGGTTATTTAAACAAATTACTGACTAGTGAATTGGTGTGATTTTGGCCTCTGTTGATATTTCACAGGGCTCTGTCTTATTCAACATTTTTAAATCAGCAATTTGGATGAAGGCATCACAAAGACCATATTTGAGGATGGAGCAACCCAACATTGCTGATAGAATAGATGACGATCACAAAACAGTTCCAGAGTGACATCATCAAGATGAAATTAAACCAGTCATAAATGTAACATCTTCATTTGAATAGGTTATGTAAGTTTGGGATAGAGAAAACTAGCTTATCATCTTCATATAAAAAAGGACTTAGGGACTTCAGTTGGACACAGGCTCAGTATGAACCAACCATGTGATGACGATGGTAAAAACTAGTGGTGTTTGAGATTCTGTGAATAGAAGTGCCACAGCCATTGTCAGAACACCACACTGCAAGTGCTGCATTTTATTCTGGGTACTGCATGTTTTAAGGAGGATACTCAATGGTACGTATGTATCAAGAGGCAGGAACCAGGACAGCAAGGAGTCCAGAACCCGTTTCACACCGGAAATACTTGGAAGAAGTAGGAGTATTCAGCTGGAGAACATTTAGAGGCAGCAAGAATCCTGCCCTTGACAAGTTGAAGCCCCTTCTTGCAGAAGGAAGAGCTGGGAGCAGTGGGTAAAAGTTGTAGAAAGTTAGTTTTTAGTTTTGTAGAAGGTAGGAGCCACCTGGACCAAATCAGATGCCTGCTAGGGCAGACTGGTGCAAACAGGTGAACCCAGAGAGCAGGTGCCCATCAAGGGGCTAAACCTCTGCTGAGTGCTAACCTGTTGCTGCTCTGCAGGTCCAGTTGTGAGATCCAACTTTTCAGACAAACCAAATATCCAGATTTTTATGTGAATGGTCTCAAGTTTTTTAGAACATTATGCAGGCTAAACAGATCTGGGAGCCATAAATGACGTTAAGGTGTGCCCCCGTACAGCTGCTGGACTAATGATCACAGCTCCCTTTCAACTCCAGTATCCTCTGGGTTTCAGTGTGACCAACAGTGTATCATCCTCAAATGGTTCTTAGCAAAATAGAAGTAGCAGTTTGTCTTTGATTTTTTTGTTAATAAAAATCCTGGCCAGGAAACAGCTTTTGCTGTTGCCAGCAGTGGTTCCCAGCTTCTCTCACATTAGAATCTTTCAGAATCCTGACCTCAGCCTTAGCAATGATCAGTTAAATCATAATCTCTGAAAGCCATAATTAGCAAATTCCTTGGGTGATTCTGATGTGCTGACAAGTTTGGGAACCACTACTAGCCCTAGTAGTCTACTTACCTTAGAAAGTTCTGACCAGCTTATTCCCATTCCCTCCAAATTTCCTCTCACCCTATCTCATTTAATCCACTGTGTTGATACTGGTTAGTGTGCCAGTGGGGTATCACCTCTTCCAGATAGAATTCTCTAAAGAATGAGAGCGGCAGTCACTGGGCAGGTTCCCAAACTATCATCTCCTGATCCCCAAATTAAGGTTGTTCTTAGTTAATAATTGAGTCTGGAGAGGGCAGTCTGATCCAACTCAAAGAACCATATGCTAATGCTGCTACTGTTCCCTCCAAAAAAAAAAAGTACCAAATGAATTAAATAATTTCAAGTTGCAGATGTTTTACTTCATTTTTTTTCTTTTATTAAAGATGACTTTATTAATGCCCATCTCTGAGCTCCTGGTGAGTGGATATTATCTGAATTATTTTGTTTGCATTATTCCCAGAACCAGACACATACCACCAAATATTGTATGAATAAATGGAAAATGGATGATTACAGACTGATGTCCCAGACACTGCTTTCAAATTAAGTCATCATACCCAGAAGATGAAATGAATTTCCTTTAATATTTTCAGAAGCCAACAATCCTGTCGGTTGGTTTTAAAATACCAAAGGCAATTAAAATACCTCACTTTCTTAATTAATACAGAATATCTTTTGTCTAACTTACTTTGACAAATGCTGTCCATTGTGGCAAGGGTCATTATTAGCCACTGCCTAAAGTGATGCTGGGCTTCCCGGGTGGCTCAGTGGTAAAGAATCTGCCTGCCAACGCAGGAGACTTGGGTTCAGTCCCTGGGTCAGGAAGCTCCCCTGGAGGAGGAAATGGTAACTCACTCCAGGATTCTTGCCTGGGAAATCCCATGGACAGAAGAGTGTGGCAGGCTACAGACCATGAGGTTTGCAAGAGTCCAACAACTTAACAACAAAAAGTGATGCTGGCTGCAAAGACCAACACTGATGGTCACAATAGTAGGATAACCAGTTTATCTGCAGCAATTCTTATGGTCCTGGCATGATGGTGGGTTGTATACTGGTATATGTAACATATATACCCATGTCCCTGCATAAGGGACAATGCATCCCCTCTCTAACATGCATTGTGTATTTTGTTCAACACTGACTTACTTAACAGTATCAGAATTTCAATAACTGTTCAGCAAAACTATTATTTAATGTTAAGTGTTAGAAAAACATACAAACTTAGCAACCCCCCACCCACCCAAAGTAATGCCATATAGGCAGCCTTTGGTTTTTGAAAGCAAGAGGGAGTTTTTCATTGAGGGTCGTAATAAAAAGATGCCTTTCAGCACTGCAGGATCCCATGCTCAAGGCGGAAATCATGGAGGAGACAAGGTGTATACTTGAAGGGTTCAGCTAAAGGGGGATTGTAGAATAAAAATTTCAAACACAACAAATTCCAGAAATCAGAGTGGCTGCGATTCTTGCTTGCAGAGAAAGACTTTTATGAAGCTAGTTAGGGGGCAGTGCCTTCACCACCAGCAGTTCTAACAGGCTCAACTGGCAGGTGGCTCTGTAGAAGGGGCTGCTTCAGAGAGTCGCAGGGCTGCCTTACCTGGAGAAGCGGAGAGGGGTGATCAGCTGCCAGAAGACCTATGAGTGGCTGCACTGCCTAAAAAGGAGAGCCTCAGCTTGCCTGAAGTCATCGTGCATGCGTGGCTACACTCATGCTGGGATTCTCAATTTTTTTTTCAGCTTTGGTCTTCATAAAAATGGCAAGCAATGATTGAATACATTTTAAAAGTAGAAAGCCCTTGTAGTATGAGTAATGATTCAGTTTTCCAAATAAAATGATATTATTGCTCAGACTTGCAGAGAAAGTCAACAAATGTATTCCTCCTCTGTCCCTCTAATAATGGTACTGAGAAATAGTGAAATATTAGAGGGGAAAGGAAACTAATATACTAATATATTAGTATATATATACTAGTATTACATTAGTAATATATACTAATGTACTAATATAAATGAAGTCTATGCGGATATTTTTTTTAAGTCTTTTTAACAAATATTTTTTGTAATACCAACAAATCCTTGCAAGTTTGACAGACCATATGGCCCTAGTGTAGGACTATGAAATTAGCATAACCTGAGACTAGTCTGGGAGAATCTGAAACATCTGCTACTACTTATACCTTAATTCTTAATTCCAATTGAAGTTTCATTGCATACCACAGCCAAAAGGAAAATTAGATACTAGTTCTGAACTGGTTTGAAAGAAGTTTAAAAACAGCAAAAAGAAATGACACACTGGGTAAGGGAGTCTAGGAACTGCCCCATAAATACAACCAAGTTCCTTAAAGTAGCTCTAATAAACATTTATACCTTACATGGTAAAACCATGAGTTGCTTGGATATATTAACTAAAGAAGCCAGAATGGATGTACTGAAAACCTGATACTATTTTTGACAAAGTATTTCATATTTTATTCCTAAATGTGAGCAACCACAAATGAGTATCAGAGACAATTATAAAGATTGAGCATGATGAGCTGCAGTCAGCTATATTATATATATTGTTAAAACAGTCTTGCAAGAAGATTGTATCAATGAGCATTTCTTTTGCATGTATTACTACATTCTGAGTGTCAGTTTCATTATCCATAAAATCACTGGGGTTAACAAATCTTAAGTTTCAATTAAAAAAATCTCATTCTCTGATTGTGATTGCTTTTGGAAACTCCATTCCCACCAACCTTTATTTCACGGGTTACGAGTAAAGTAAGAGATGACCTGACCACTGGTTCTTTGGGCAGGCTGGTCTTCTAAACCAAGGGCCACAGCCCTCTTCCTGAAACTACTCTATCACTTCTCTGCCTTTAGTTCCTTATGCCAACTGTTCTCCCTTTGGAACTGGCCGCCAATCATCTTGGCTAGTCATAGATGAAAAAAGAACCAGAGAGGGCAGGTGACTTGCCTGGGGTTCCTGAGCTACATAATGACAAAACCAGGGCAAGAATCCATAACCAGTGAGAAGTTACTGTACCTCATAAATATGGACATGATAATAAATGTTAATGCCTAAAATGACTAGCTTAGCAAGTGCATGACAGACTCAGTCAACCACATTTTGATAATCATTGCCTAAAGCCTTTGGTCATGAATTTGAGCAAACTGGGGAGATGGTGGAGGACAGAGGAGCCTAGTGTGCCACAGTCCGTGGGGCGCAAAGAGTCAGACATGACTTAGCGACTGAACAACAAGGCCTTTGAAGTCAAAGAAAGCACTTGGGCTAAGGAGGACAAAGGCAGAATACTTTGGATAATATTGGAAGAATAAATAGAAGGTTGGTGGAAAGTGATTAAAATTTCCTAGACCAAGGAAAATCAATTCAAGGAGCCAAAGTATAGAGAGGTGGTATTAATTTGGTGCAAACTTAATTTGCGGTTTTGGACTGTGAATTTTAAATCATTATAAGCTCAAACAGCTCTTTATTAATCAAAATAGGAACCATTATAATCAACAAATTGTGCCAATGAGAAGTAATTTGTTTATTCCTGTAGCATAAAAATCCATGCTTCAGGATTTGACAAACTCTTGGAAAGCATTTTCTGCCTCCTGCTGGTTGTGGAAGCATTTTCCCTGCAAAAAGTGGCTGAGATGCTTGAAGAAGTGCTTGGTGAGAGGTCAGGTGAATATGGTGAGATGAGGCAAAACTTTGTAGCCCAATTCGTTCAACTTCTGAAGTGTTGGTTGTGCGATGTGCAGTCAGGCATTGTTATGCAGAAGAATTGGGCCCTTTCTGTTGAGCAATGCCTGCTGCAGCTGTTGGCGGTTTTTGATGCATCTCACCGATTTGCTGAGCATACTTTCCAGAGGAAATGGTTTCTCTGGGATTCAGAAAGCTGTAGTGGATCAGACTGGCAGCAGACCACCTTTTTTTGGTGCAAGTTTGGCTTTGGGAAGTGCTTTGAAGCTTCTTCTAGTCCAACCACTTAGCTGGTCATCGCCAGTTGTCATATAAAATCCACTTTTTGTCGCCCATCACAGTACGATTGAGAAATGGTTTGTTGTTGCACAGAATAAGAGAAGACAACACTTTTAAACGACAGTTTTTGATTTGTGGCCAGCTGATGAGGCACCCACTTACTGAGCTTTTTCACCTTTCCCGTTTGCTGCCAGTCCCAAATGCCAAACCACAGAATGGCTGGCACTGAATTCCAAAGTAACTTCTCATGTAGCTGTAAGAGGGTCAGCTTCGACGCTCCTCTCAACTGGTCGCTGTCAATTTCCAGTAGCTGGCTGCTGCGCTCCTCATCTTTAAGACTCTGGTCTCCTTTGCAGAATTTCTTGAACCACCACTGCACTCTACATTTGTTAGCAGTTCCTGGGCCAAATGCATTGCTGACGGTGCAAGTTGTCTCTGCTGTTTTACAACTCATTTTCAACCTGAATAAAGAATTGCTCCAATTTGCTTTTTTGACTAATTAACATCATTTCCCTAGTTTAAAATAAATATAAACAGCAAGTAATAAGTCATTATCAAAAAAAAGAAAGCAAAAAATGTGCATTAAAATGATATATAACATAACCATATTTAAGAATGTATTCCAATATCAAACAGCAAATTTCAAAAATGCAAAACTGCAATTACTTTTGCACCAACCCAATAAAATTTGGATTAGAATTAACTGCAACTTAAGTGAATGTAATGCCAATTAGGTGATAAGAATAATTCATGATAAGAATTCAGAAAAGTGATGGGTTGTGCCTGCATAAAGAATAATAACCCTTGCTCCTATAAACCACTGACTAAATTTTGACACTTCTGACCGACCTATTAAAACAGTGAAATAGTTTAGGTTTGCTGTTACTGTTGTAAGGAAGATTGCTTGGCAAGATTCAGAGAAACTAGTGGAATGTGAATTTTATGAAATCATGATCATTTTCACATGAAAACTACTCAGAATGCAGAAATGCAAATAGATACCTTGAAAAACTGAGGGCAAAAAGAGGGTTAAAAGATAAGGCTGTGTGATTCTATATCCAAGAGTATCTCATTTTGAGAAAGCAATATATAGAAGTTATTGGCCCTCACCATTTATCCTCAGCAAGGGATAAATGGCTTCTGTTTCTAGTGAATAAGATTTCCTTTAAAATTTTTTAACTGGGACCAGTGGAAGCAGCACAGGAGCCAGAACCAACAACAAATTATCTTTTTCTGAGGGGTATGACAAAAATTTGTCCTCATTTTTATACCATGGAACTCAGATGCCTTATTCATTATAATAAAGCCTAGATAAAATAATAAACATGATAAAATACACTAAAAAAACCAGACTAACTAAATTATGAATAAGAAATACATTTATATGGAAAGATAAACAAGTATCCTGAGTTTCTCAATTATAAAAAGAACAATACCAATCTGAAAGGTTGTTATCATGATTAAAATAACATACATAAAATTATTAATGGAGTGTCTGGTACATAATCAGTGCTTTGCAAATGGTAGTTATTATCATCATAACCAGGATGAAGAATAACTTAATAAGAGCTTTCAAATTGGACTGATCACTGCCTCCTCCATGCTTCAATTTCATTCTGAGCACACAAATGTGATCACTGTTAGCCAGCTAGGTAGCTTTGGAGAAGATCATTGAGTAGATCACACAAGAAAATAAGAAATCCAAAAATAGTATTTGGAAACGAAGGTGAGGGAAAAGTTACCTGAGTAGGCAATGGCTAGCAAAAACATACTATGATGTTATTTATAAGCAGCATTCATAAGGCAAGGGCTCGCTCACAGTACAGACACAAAGATGAGTCAAAAAAAATCAAGGCAACTTAGAAACCTTAAAAATTCAACTGCTGAGACATAAGCCCTAATGAAACGTTAAAAGTTCTTCCAAAGGAACCTGTAAGACTCTGCTGGATTCATTTTTATCTAATTTGAAAATGATTCAAGACTCATCATCTTTTCACCTACTTTAAGTATACTTACTTTCATCTCAGTTTATTTCCAGGAGGATCTGGATTTATTTTTCTTTTATGAAGCACTTAACTCCTTTCTACTCTCAGTATGAAATTTATTTTTTAAGAATTCCACTTTTTTTCCTATAAGTCAAGGACTTTTCCCTTACTCTTGTAATCCTAGAACTCAAAGCTGACAAAAAAAAAAACTATTTTAACTTTGGGAGCATATTCTTAAGCAGGACATTTAAGGCTACACAGAGGAAAGATTAAAGTATAAAGAAGGTTCCATGGGGGATGAGAAAGAAATCCTTGTGCAATTTAAAGGCTAAATGCAGAGAGGAAGCAAAGATCCTGAAGGGTAGTGGATAAAAATGGAATTACTATGGCTTTTCCCCTGTCCCCATTAATGGAAATGCTGTTTATGACTGAGAAATCGCTTAGGAAATATCCTGAAAGTTGCCAGGTGGATTATTAACAGATTTATCTGTCTATTCCAAAGTTTGTGATTTGCTTCTTTTCAAATATTCCAAGAGCCCAACTGAGAAAACTATTATTTCTCAGAAAAACATTAATAAATAAGAGCTTGGATTTTATTGCCTTGGCCCGCTCTCCTGATACTGTTCTTTCCTTCTTTAAAAACAACCCAAATGCATCCCTTCCCAAACATATTGATCTTAGCAGTGAAATAAAAGAACTTTTCTTGAATCTTCCCACGTAAGGACTTGTAAAAACAAGCCAAGAGGACAGTGACCAGACAAATCCAGGTCCCCACTCCCCATCCCAGTTTCTTCTTCCCTATAAGCACCCTTAAGGCTCAAAAAGAAAAATTAATGCCCAAACAGCCTCAGAGCCACAGAGACATGGAAAAATTTTCAATTCTGGTCATACGAGGCATCAGAAAATATATTGTTAAAATCTTCACTGGACCATTCGTTTAGAAAGGGTTCTAACCTTTTAAAATCTAGTATCAGCAACAGGATGTCAGGGATCTTGAGCCACATCCACAGTGGCTTCTTTGTCGAGTAAGCAGAGAAGTTGTGTTATTTTGGTTGCCTGGAAATTCTTATCTGTTCCGCTGATCTGCAAAAATCTTGGATCCCTATTAAAGGCTGTGGATCTCCACATAAATGATATCTCTGTTACAGAGAAAGAAGGGGCTGCTGCACTTGGTAGAATGTCTTCGGCTTTGAATCAGATGCTCCAAGTTTGGTTTCAGCTAGGCTTTCAGTGTGCCCAATGCTGAACCTCATGCTGAAAGCAAGGGGAGAAAAGTCTCGATCCCAGGAGCACACCAGATCTCTCAGATAAAGAAGTAGAAGCATGCTTCAATTGGACTAAAGTTGGTCCCCTTTGTTAGCACCAATCTCTCATTTAGTTCTTCACAGACTAAATTGCAGCTTCTCTTCAGAGAAGAGGACCTGGATATTGAGAAGGAATTAAAGTAGATATTGAAGTAGAAATTCCAAGGCCAAATATCCACAAAGTCAGGCAAAGCAGCATCTGAGGCCAGTACCAGAAAGCGGTGGAATTCGATGGGCAGCAGTTCTGGGGTATTTGAGCTTTCCTTGAACCTGCCCAGCCTCATGGCCCGACCTGTACCCCAATCATGGGCACCACCTCCTCGATCCACAGCAAGTTCATTGGGGCTGAGGCTCGAGTTTGTCGGTGGTGAATCCGACGTAGCCGCAGAAGGTACAGGATGATGGCCAGTAGCACCACCAGGATACAGGCGAAGAAGAGATAGTGGTTGTAGACGAAGGAGAGACGGAACCAGTTACCATGGGCCTGTCGGACACCTTCCTGCCGTAGATCCCTAAACAAGAAGTTGAAGGTGGAAAGGATTGTTAATTTCAGAGAGAAATATTTATGCCAATTTAAAAGGTCCAGTGGTTTTATCCCATTTATTCCATCCATGCAAACATGCTATAATACCAGCTCCACAGAGCAAGCAAAGCTGACACATGTCCCCAGGCCCAGATTCCTCCTGTATCTTCCTTTCCCTGGCCTACAGGGAGCCTCTACCCCTTCTAAAATCAGGAGACAAAATGAGAAGCCAAATAGTTAATAGTTAAGACCAAGACTGGTCATCTGTAAAACGTCTTAACAGTGACCCCATACCACCTCAGCCTACACAGTTGGTCAATACGGTACTAATGAGAATAGGGTGGCCCCTGAAACTAGTCAAGAAATCAGAGTATATCTAAGTATTAAAAAAAAAAAAGTTGCTATGCTCCCTTTGAGTTTAGGATATATCCAGAGAAAGATGTCACTTAACTAATTGTAATCTGAAGAAAAAATAGAGACATGTAAACCTAAATGCAATGGTCTGTCTATCTAAAAGAGAAGCTCTTCTCTTGTAGTCCAAACACCCAATCCATTTTCATTCTGTTTGACCTGCAGTGTTTTTTTTTAAAACTGTGAATCTCCAAACAGAAAGACTACATATAAAATGTGGACTTCTGGCTTCTATTGATCAAGGAGAGCCGGGAGATGCTGGGACAGCACTTCTGCACGACAGTTATCAGCCTTTTGTTTGGGGCACATGCTCTCCAGTTTCCCACTTCTCTCACTCACCTGGCTTGTGACAGTACTGAGTTTAAAGAAACAGGCACCAAAGATTAAGAGTTCATCTGAAATAGTCCAGAAGAGAGAGCACCTAAAAATGATCCCAAATATCTTATGGTACCTAAGAGCAAGACATCCCCGAAATGCATCTCATGTCCTTTGTTCTGGCTCACCCAAAAGCCATCCAAGTCAATGACATGATCTCGAGAGTGATTTTGGCCACCAAGAAAGACTGCTGTATAGGAACAGCATACACTGGTTCTTTAGTCAGATGTGAGATCAAATCAGTCAATCCTAAAGGAAATCAGTCCTGAATATTCATTGGAAGGACTGATGCTGATGCAGAAGCTCCAGTACTTTGGCCACCTGATGCGAAGAGCCAACTCATTGGAAAAGACCCTGATGCGGGGAAATAAGAGAAGGCAGGAGGAGAAGAGGATAACACAGGACAAGATGGTTAGATGGCATCGCTGACTCAATGGACATGAGTTTGAGCAAGTTCTGGGAGATGGTGAAAGACAGAGTAGTCTGGCGTACTGCAGTCCATGGCGTCACAAACAGCCAGACACAACTGAACAACGAGTCAGAGATAGTTTCAGAGTAACTTTAGTTCATCAGTCAGTATCTTAGAAGTTGTTTATGAGAGCTCAATTATAAAGACTGATTTGTTGTAGATAAAGAAAATTGAATTCCTGGGAATTCCCTGGCAGTCCAGTGGTTAGGACTTGGCGCTTTCACTGCCAAGGACAGGGCGTGGGTTGGATCCATGGTTACTAAGATCCCACAAGTCATGCAGCACAGCAGGGGAAAAAGTAAAAAATTACTGAATTCCCGACATTACAAAGAACAGACTCCAGACCAATAATTCTCAAGACTTCCTTCTGTTTCAACATATGTGGTAAGTAACAGCAGTTTCACATGGCAGTAATAAGGGGAATTTGGATGGTTTTTGTTTCTCTTTTTGAGGGAGCGGTAACTTAAGGAACTTATTTTGAGGCACCAACTACCATCCTCTAAGCTCAAGATTCTTGGTCAGTCCACTTACCTGAGTGGTAAGAAGCGTGTCTTATACAGAATGGCTCCCAGCGTCCACTGAACCTCTCGGTCATAGACCAGCTGTGCTGTCTGCAGATTTGGATAGTCATAGGGAAAGTGGAATCCTTCATGAAGAACTTGGTACATCCAAGCCGACTTAAAACACTGATATCTGTGTGAAAAAAATAATTTTTTAAAGGAAGAAAAAGAAAAAAAAAAACCTAATGCTTTATGCATATTCTCACTGTCAAAAAGACCCCTCTCTCCCCATTTCACCTTCCTCACCTCTAGGTGGAGCCAAATCTGAGCCTACCTTATCTTCAAGCTGACTGCAAAAGTGAGGCACACCTCCAAGCAAGGCAACAACGCTACTGACTATGTTTTTCTTTTGCTTTCTTTTTTTCCCCTAACAACCTTTACCTTCAGAGAGCACACTGAAATATCTACAAATGTAATTATATGATGTTTGGGATTTGTTTCAAAAGAACCAATTTGTGGGGCAGGAAAATAGATGAAATAAGAAGGGCTGGGAGTTGACAGCTGATAGAAGAGAAGCTGGGTGATAGGTACTCAGGAGTTCATGATACTGTTCTATTTTCGTTTAAAATTTTTAACTAAAACATTTACAAAATGGGAGGACTGATGAGCCAAACTGGCAAAATATTGATATTTATTGAAACTAGGTGATAGTTACACGCGTGTTTCTGTTACTGTTCTACTTTTCTGCATGTTTGACATTTTAATAAAAATGTAAAACTAAAAAGACCACCACTTTTGATTCCAAACCACTTGGAGAGAACACTTTTTGGTCACCACCAGTCTGTCTCCCTTGGCTTCAGTAAAGTTTACTATTTTGGCCTCTACCCTTCAGAAAATCAAAATCTAAAATAACCAAATCCTCTTTCAGTGTAAATCCAATCTGTACTATCACTCACTCTCTCTCACTCATTGTTCATACATTTTAAGGCCACACCTAAAGGAGAAAAGGAAGTTACTTACTTGAGTCGATGCTCATCTGCATGTGATGAAAAGAGGCCATTCTTGAATCTCTGAGTGAGTACTGACCAAGCCATGCCACAGTAATCCTGGAACAAACAGAGAAATGATGCAACATGAAATGAGAGGTAAACTCTGTAATTCCCCTACAGTCAGTTTTCCCATTCCAAAGTTACTTGTGGGTTATTAGTTAACAGGAAAACAGAAATGGTATATTCAGTCCTTTAACACTGTGCCAGGTCCTGGGCAAGGCAAGTCCTTGAACTCAGGCCACTAGGTGACCTGAGTGGCGTAGGAATACTCCTTTTTATTCCTATTGCCTCCATGTCCATACAAAGCCAGCCTGACATGGCTCCTGAGCCTCTTAAGCTTTAGAGATGAGTAAGGTTAGGACCGGGAGTAGCAACATCAAAAGCCAAAGACAGCTTCATTCTACCCTATGTACGACTGACATGAACAAGTCAAACGGATGGAACAGAATGGTCAAACATCTATCACTGGCCTGTCTCCTAATTCTCACCAAAGGAATCACTCCTTTTGGTTTGTTTAATAAACTAGTATTTCCTGAATGTCTACTTTGTGGCTCTAGCAGTGAATAAAACAAAAATCGCTATTTTTATGAAGCTTACCTTCTAGTGGGGGGGGCAGACAATAACCAAATATACATGCATACATACATACATATACACACATATAGACAAAGAGTGTGTTAGATAACATAAGTGCTCATGGGAAAGATAATAAAGCAGGAAAGGGAAAAGGGTACTATTGGGGAGGGCTGCAATTCGGCATAGGATGGCCAAGGAAGATGTCACTGGGAATATAACAGTTGAGTCAAGGTTAAAAAAAAAGAAGAACAAAATCATCTTTACCCTGACAAAGAGAACATATTAAGCCACTAGCAGTTTGGGCAAGTAATAACTTGAGTCCTATGGTGTTCAAGGGAAAAGGATTTGAAGAAATTTTAAAATGAGAGTAAGATTCAGGCCATGGACAGTTAGGGAACGTTGGAAAGGAAAGGAAATATGACAGTATTCCTGGAGGCTGGAGAGGAAAGGGCAAACACAAACCAGGCTTTCCTCAATATTTCTTAGGGACTGCCTTTAGGGAACAGAACAGTACATATACTACATATATTATTTCTTCTGAAAGCCCTTATACTAAGAGAAATTGAAGAAGACAGAGGGAGGGGACAGATCTCCCCATAAGTTTTTCTGCTAAAAGAGAAAAATATTCAAAAATGAAAAAGAGACGAGTCCAAATTGAACAGGAACAGGAACTGTGGAATACTAGCTAAACTTTTACCTGTCCATACTTGGCCTCTTAAAAGCTCAAGGTAAGAAAACAAAAGTGGACTTGCCCACCTGTGTGACATCATCTCCAAAAGCATTTACACCTGGGAACACCCAGTAAGGGGAAAATATCTGGAGATCACACTTTGTCCACAAACATTAAACAAGACTATTGGCAAGCTGGAGGAAAAACCATTAGCCACCATGACATTAGATCTGGGTGGTAATTTTGGTAACTGGACACTCATGGAGACCTAAGATTAATTAACTAGCAGGCAGTAGAGCATAGCAGGTTACTTCTCTAAGTTCACCTCCTCGTCTGTAAAATAAGGGCTCACAGGGCTCCTGCCAAGAAGCCAGTGAGCTCACACATGCAAAGCCGTTTGCACGGCGTCTGGTACAAAGTTAGGCATCCAATAAATGGCTGCTGCCAGCATGAGTCATTTTATTATTAATAATGTACCTGAGCAGCCTTGGCAAATGTTGGCCCATGGTAGCGGCCACCGATGCGCAACACATCCTCTGTACAGTAAAAGAACTCAGAGAAACCATAGAACTCGCTGTTGTTGAAGTCAATGGGCGACTGGTAGATGCCATTCAGTGAGGCCTGGCTGGTATTGGAGCGAGCCAGCAGCGGGCTCAGCATGGCCCCACAAGCCGCCCAGTCCCCTCGTCCTCGGACATGCAGGACCTGACTGTTCCTTTCCACCACATCTGTGAGTCCCACAGGCAGGCAGGGATCCAGAAAAGGATTGTCGGGACTCAGACCTGTCTTGTGGCCCAGCAACCTGTCACAATAACAGAAACAAACAAAACACATCACTACTGCACCCAGCTTCCTCAAAGATGCTTCCCAGAGGTCTTGTTATTCTTCTACATGACAGCCCTAAACACAAGGATGAGCATTATCACTTAGTTGCATCACACGAACTTTTAAATTATGCAAATTCAATTTAGAAAAAGAAAGAGAAATATGGGAGCGATTTTGTTCAGTCTTTTAGTCAACACACATATTTCCCAATATATAGTGAAACTGGAGATGCGAATCTGCTATTCCCCATCGGGGCTTCATTACCACTTGCCTCTTAAAAGTGAAAAGATTTCACCATGCTGATCACAGTTCTAATGTTTCAAGAGACAACTGGGAGGAGGTGAAGTGGGAAGGGCTGAGGACTGTCCTGAGGATAGTCCCTGGCAGTGGTGCAGTGGTGATGGATGGCAACAGTGACCCAGGACATGCCCAGCTCTGAGGGGGAGGGCGGGCCAAGTTTTGATTCCCACAATGGCCATCACACAGCTCTGGTTATTTCAAGTCTGTACTTGTCCAGCAATAAGAGATTAATATGCAGATCTGGCCAAAGGGGGAAATTAAGTGCAGACCAAATACAACTGTAGTTTGCCAAATACAATGAACTATTCATCAACTCCTAAGACAACTGTGGATGAAGATGCACACACACGTGTAAAGGCTGAAGGACGGAATGTGGCAACACGACAAAATGCTCTGGAACAAGCGGAGCCTGTTTTGAGGACGTGACACTACCTGTAAGGAAAGCTCAGAAAATTATCAAAAAGAGAGAAACATTAAGTTTTAACATCGTAGGAAGCACAGGTTTCTCTATACATTAGCAGCTTCACAAGATGAGTAATCAGTCTTCTGAATTAGCTAACTTAGATACATAATGAGAAAAAACTGACGCATGAGAAGAAGATGATGCAGGCCTGTTCTGAAGCAGCAGAAAACAGCAGGCAGATATAAAGGAGGAGCAAAACAACAAAGGAAGAAAACGGAAAAGGAAGCACAGGAGCTAATGAAGAAGGACCAAAACAAAATTGGTGTGAAACTTCCACCGTAATTTTTCTTCAGATACCACGGTGCTAATGGGAGCCATCTGAGCTCTAGGCCAAGTAACATTTGTATGGAGGCCTGGATACGTAAGAGTATCTTCAGAACACACACACGCTGCTTGATTTTAATGCATTCATCAATCATCCGAATAACAGACTTCTCCCAAAGCACCCTGAACTCTTAGGAGCTGAGACTCAGAAAAACAAAAAAGACTTGAGACAATATTTTGTCTAACACACTCCCTGTATAAGACAATTGACTGCTGTAGAGAAACGATTACAAATGGGATACACCAGTACCTTTTCAAGCTGTTGTTTCCAGCTAAACAAATGGGGGTGAATAGTTTCATGGTGGAAAAGAACTCTGTTCTCTATTATGCTGTCCTTTAATGGGCATGATGATACAAAGAATTTTAAATACTAAAAACCCCACAACTATATTATTCTACGGTTTAAATACTTCATCTGGCACACAAATGAAGAATCAGTGATCGGTCCAGTGCTGGAGGAAAAAGTGTCTACTCTGGACTTAGAGAATATTTTATGCACGCTATGGAATCTTTAAGTCCCACGTAAAAGGCAACTCTACTGTAATTCGGCAAACAGATTCTGAGCACTTCCATGTGGAAGAAACTTCTGGAAGTTATGTTATACTACACAATTTAAATTAATGACTTAATTGATCTCACTTATCCTGTGATGCCATGTCTGAAGATGGGCATAGCAAGAAGTCACTGCAATAAGCCACTGTGCTTTTCTAAGTCCTAATAACAAAGATTAGAAGGCACTCCGATGAAGATCAAATGGGACTACTAATAGACATGCTCCGAGAGACAGTGATGGACAGGGAGCCTGGTGTGCTGCAGTCCATGGGGTCGCAAAGAGTTGGGCACAACTGAGCGACTGAACAACACAAAGCTACCCCACTGGCAGGGGTGGCGAGGAAGGAGGAAGCAAAGACATATCTATTAATATCTTGGTAGGATATAACCATTTCTCCCAAATATCTGCAGCCTGCCAACATTCTATTTCAGAATCACAGATCCCATGTCAAGCATACCTGTTCTTGTTAAGAGTTTCATTCAATACAAGATCTTCATAGCGCTGCCGGGCAAAGTTGCCCCCAAAACCCAGAAAGGTCGTGACATAAACCCTATACACGTGTTCAGTGTGTTGCACATCACAGCCCAGGTTGAACTCAGCTAGCAAGATCTTCGCAGCTTCTTCCTGCGATATGATGTAAAAGAAATTTTAGTTTTGATTTCTAGAAAGGTATGACATTGCTAATACATCAGGTTTCATTTGCTATGACTACTCTTTAAGACATTTTGTGTTAATAGCATTCTTTCATCTTCATAGAGCTATTTTAAACAAAGACATAAAATGACCCTAACCTTGTCACACGATTAACACAGTCACGAAATTCAGAGCTGGTGACTTTTAGAGTTTAATTATTACACAGATGATGAAACTTAAACCCGTATGACCGCCGTACTCAAAAAAGTTTGCTTGTTCCTTACTATCTACAGATAAAAAAGCCAAATCCCCTAGCATGGCTCCCAAAACTCCTCATGATTTAACTTTATCTTATCACTTCCCAGCACTCCCTATTACCACACTTAAAAACCCCATACTACAACCAGCTATTCATAATTCCCTGGACATTCTGGGCTCTTTGCTGTTTTTTCTGTGCTTTTGTGCATACTGTCACCTCCGTACAGATGGCCTTCCCTTAACCTCCACTATGCAAAGGGCTGCTATCATCCAAGGACCAGGTAAATACCTTCCTTTCCATGAAGACAGCATGGAAGGTACCTACTCAAGCCTTTGTGAATGTGGTTCACCCTGTCAGTGCCCACACTGCTGTGGCTCTCTGTTTAGACCCAAGATGCTCAACCAGAGGTGATTTTGCACCGCCAGGGGCAACTGGCAGTGTCTGAAGACACTTTTACTTGTCAAAACTGAGAGTTTGGGGGATATAGGGGCATTATGACATCTGATAGAGGCCAAGGATGTTGTGAAATATCATACAATGCACCAGACAACCTTCTACAACAAAGACTTATTCAGCCCAAAATGCCAATTGTGCCAATGATGAGAAACCCCAGTTTAGATCAAATTATAGAACTGTCGTGGTCTGCCTGTTATCACAGGCTGTCTCCACTGATAGATCACAAGCTTTGGGGGCAGTGTAACATGTCTTATGTCTTGCACATACTAGGTGCTGAAAAATGTTTTATTTCTTTTTCTTCTGAATGATAAAACTTCTCCCTCAAAATGCATTCTTTACATTCTAGTAAGGCAAGGAATAACAAGCACAAGATGGAATTCCATCTAAAAGAAAGGGAATAACATCTAATGAATAAGTATTTTTCAAATACTGTACTCTGGGATTTATATTATCATGTTTAATCCTCAGGCAACTCTTCCAGATAAGTAGTATAATTATAATAGCTAAAATGTATTAAGCTTTTATTACATGTTGGGCAGCTTGTTAAGTACTTTATACAAGTGGTATTATTTCATACTCACAACTTTATGAAATAGATAACTACTATTCTCTTTTTACACATGAGGAAACTGAGGCTCAGAGAGGTAACTGACCCAAGATTACATAAGCCAGCAATAATCTGAAGCAATATATCGACCTAGGACAGTTGGTCTAAGTCAAAACATAGTGCCCTTCCTTCTCAAAGATGGGCATTCCTAGCAACGGAATTTCCCCAAAAAGTAAAATACCTCTTGTGGAGAAAGGACAGAAGTTGAGGTAGGAACTTCATAAGCAATTTGGAGAGAGGCTCCTCCCATATCCAGTATCCCTACTGTCCTTCTGCGTCCTGTCACCAATTCCTGGGGAGCCTCAGCATCAGCTTCTGAAACAAGTGAGGTGAGTTAAAAAGCAATAAAAGAAAGCAAATTGGGACTGAAATAAATGAGGAAAGTTAAAAAGCAATAAAAGAAGCATGTTAAGTTTTGAAAAAAGAAGGAAAAAAGAAATCAGAATTAGCACTTACATGCTAGTGATTGGTTATGACATAAATCTTCAGCCCTTAGAACTGTCTTAAGAAGACAGTATCACTCACCATCTTCATGGTCAAATCTTCCCAAAACAAAGTTGATTCCAATCCATGCATAAACCCCTAAGTAAGAAACATAAAAGCCCTTGCTTAATTCTCTACTGTAATAGCATGTGTACACCTCTCCACAGCTGCTCTTTCCCCCTTTTCCTGGAAAAAAAGTGATCATAGTATTTTATTCCACACTCTTAGTGTATGAATTTAAAATTTTTTATCTGGTGATGTTTTTCCCTTTTAAAATTATTTGCATTTTCTAAATTTCCAATAATGAATAGGAATTAATGTGTAAAAATAAATAAAAGATGTAAATCTTGGGAGTTCTAGCTCTGGGCAAGACAGAATTAATTAACCACACTCACCCTGTCCCCCCACTGAATATGGTATAAACTCTGGACAGAATGTACAGAGCAGCTGTCTGAGGACTCTGAAAGTAAATGACAGAAGGCACGCTGGGGTAGACATGAGACTTTAAAGTACCACCAAAATTGCAGCAAGTTTCCCATTTTCCCCCCTCAGATACTGTCTGGCCTGGACTGAAAACCAGCTTGAAATACAAAACCAGATATGCACAGAAAGAACTACAAGGCCCTGTTTTGGGGTCCAAGGACCAGAAAAGGGGACTCCAAAGGTTCAGAAGGGAGGGCCGGGGGGAGTCCCTTGCTTTCTGAAAAAGGTGGTTCTCTGCTACCCCAGGCGATCCTGCATCGGCACAGGGAGAGACTGGGGAGATGCCCATCTCTGAGGAGTGTGAACCCTTTCTGGCCAGAGGAGCCACGGCCTCAAGAGTTGAGGCAAAGTCCTATCGCTCACTTTTCTCCCTCTGTCCTCTACCATTTAGCCCTGGATACAGATGCAGTCATGGGAAATGCATGGCACACTGGGCAAAGTAAACCCCTGACTTCCTACCGAAGGACCATGAAAGCGAGCTGCAGGGAACCAGACAGTCTTGGGGAGATAGTGGAGAGTTGGGAATGAGGTGGTGTAGGAATTCCTGGGCTCACATATGTGATCTGACTCTAAACATATCAAAGGTTCTGAGAACTGACCTACTGGCTAGTCAATCCATTTGTATGGGCTGTGCCTAGGTGCAGATTGGTCACTGGCTGGCACACACACAGGGCAAATCCTAATCTCAGTGCCAGAATGAAAAGAATCACCGTCCACAGAAAGCAGGTCAGAAGTTCAGACCTGAACCTAACCAGTCTGCTAAGACAAAAAAATTAACATTCCCTTTATGACTGAAACAAAACCCACGGTCTAACAATGTAATATTCAAAATATCTAGGATACAATATAAAACGACTTGACAAAGAACTAGGAAAATCTCAACCCATAAGGGAAAAAATGCCAACCCTGAGATGACACAGGTGTTGGAATTATCAAACAAGGCAGCTATGAAAAATGTTCAGTCACTCTATTGCGTCTGACTTTTTGTGACCGTTTGGACTGTAGCCTACCAGGTTCCTCTCTGTCTACGGGATTCTCCAGGCAAGAATACTAGAGCGGGTTGGCATTTCCTTCTCCAGGGGATCTTCCCGACCCAGGGATTGAACCTGGGTTTCCTGCACTGCAGGCGGACTCTTTACTGTCTGAGCCACCAGGGAAGCCCCAAGGCAGCTATACAGCCAGGACATAAGAGCAGTCTTCCAGTGAATAGAAAGAGTCTCAGCAAAAAAACGGAGTAAAACCTAATGGGAATTTTAGGACTGAAAAATGTAAAACTGAGATTGAAAAAGGTGAATCTGTTCCTCAATGTGAACTGCAACTAGAAGACAAACAATTTTCTGTTTTTCAAGAAACGGAAATATAATTCATCATAGAGGGCACATTTGGGCAACTTGACACCACGCATGCAACTCCCCCACCAAAGCTACAAACCCCAAGCGCAAGCTTTCACTGCTCAAGGCCCAGTACCTTCTTGCTTCCCAGAGATCACTTCTGCCTGAGACTGAGAAAAGAGGAAGTCAAACTCCAGAGGTAAATCTTTCACTAGATCAGCCAAGATAGCCAACTGCTTCCTGTAAGAAAGAACCAAAAAAAAAAAAAAGCCCTAAGAGTTAATGTTTAAACCCTCTTCTCACAAACAGCCTCGACTTGACCTTCTACTTAGCCTTATTAGACCCCACTGTTCACCGACCCAAGCCACTTGATCCTTGCTTCGGTTTGGTATCCCCTTCAATTTCAAAGTCTTAAAATTACTCAAAAGCATAGCCTCCCTCTTAAAAGGCAATATGGTAACAGTAATACTTATCTTTTATATAATGCTACAATTCAAAAAGTATTAAAAAATAAGACTATGGTTCTATGCCTCTCACAGGCTAAGTATGGATAAGCTGCAGGAAACTGGAGCCCAGTTTCATAATCTATAAAATAAACGTAATTACACTATTCCTAACCACCATGAAAGGAGGCTGCTAAACTGAGGAACACACTCTCATCCTCAGATCTTACACAACACAGAAACACATCACCACACAGGAAGAAGACTTTGGCCCACAAGTTTTTATATGATGCTTTACATAAACTCTTAAATTTCCTTTTCCATATTTCAAGGGTTGATTTCATCTTCATAAAAATCTTATCATTTGGAAAAGCCAGAGCAGGATCAAAATCCAAAGGTCATAATTTGGAGATGATGCTTGAAGCTTAGTATCTACAGGGCCATTCTGTCCTCTAAAGTTTTATGTTATTAGTATGATCGGGTAAGGACAAGCAAAGAAACAAAGCTAGAAGTAGTAATATGAATCTAGAGACAATGCTGGTTGAAAATAAGAGTAATTATCTTGGATTTAAAAAATTACTCATTACAGAAATATTCTGCTGGTTATACTGGTTGTCACCATGACTTGGTAAAGAATGTTATTAGCCCTTGAAAATGAAAATTATATTTAAAGTAATAACTTCCCAAGATAATGTCAAGTATAGTTTCTAAAAAGCTCGTTGTTATATACAATAAATTTTAAAGATAAAAACTCCATAGAGGGAACAAGAAGTGCTATTTTTGCCATTCTTACTGAATATGCTTCAGTAAGCATACCCAAAGACGATACCAAAGAACACCCAAATATCCAAAGGCTTGCTGATCTGGTGATGATGTTGAAGAATGGGCACCAACACACTCTGCTGTTTGAAATGTACATTACTGGTAGAATCTTTCTAAAGGGTGATCTGGGACTACGTATCAAAATTGTTAATGTGTTTAAACCTTTGACCTATTAACTGTATTGTAAGACAGCTATTGCATGAAAGTCATCAGACAAGAATACAAAGGAGAAAAATACTGCAGCATTACTTGTAACAGTGAAAAACTGGAAATAATCTAACTGTATGTACATCAGTAGTGACTGGCTAAGTAATTTATGGTATATTCATACAATGTTATAGCATACAGATGTTGAAAGAAATGAGGTCAATTTCTATCTACCTGTATTGACATGAAAAGATTTCGAGTTCCAACAGGTTAGAAAACAGTATATATAATATTATCCCAATTTATGTTAATAAACAAAACGCTCTTCATGTATTTCACAGGATAGGACGGAACATTGGTTTTCTAAAATTCAATATTGCTTCTTTACTTAAAAAAAAATGTCTGTGGCAAAATGTTGACAACTGCTCAAGCTGGGTGGTAAGTAAATGGGGAGTCACTACACCGTTCCCTCTACTTCTATATATATTTGAAATTTCCCATAATTAAGTTTTTTTCCTTATCACTTTACAATTTTCTTATAATATCACTTTGTAGTTCTTTAAAGCTATTTCTATTACAAAATAAAAAGGCAGTAGAATAAATCCTATTAGTTTAGGCCTTTGGCAAAGAAATAAAACATCCTGCTAATAAATCCAAAATACAGTACAGGTGATCCACCCCCATTTTGAATATTTCTCACAAATATGAATAAGTAACAAAGTATTAATTATATAAAACAGGTTCTTCCAGGGATTGTTACACTTATGTCAACAACTATAGCTACCTTAGAGGTTTCATAAGCCCAGGATAGATCTAGGTATTATTAAAAGAGGTGATCAAAAAAGAAGTTAAAGGCAAGTTCTTTACAAATTCTTAAGATAAAATAAATATTAATATTCAGAGCTCCATGATGACAAAGAACATCTTAGACAAATGGGGTGGAGCTAATGGGGTGGTTTTGTTTAAATAGAAACTTCTCTGACTGAGGAAAGGATGGGCAGTGCCAGCAGATGGGGCAATCCTCTCCTTTGCTCCACTTTGCTCACAAAATGTGGCCAAATCTTTGCCCTGTTGGGTTGGCTCTGCCTTTCTGACCTCTGAGTCAGCTTTTCCTCTGGCCCTCCAACCTCCTTCCTGGTTTGTGAGACCTCAGTCCATTCACGGAACCCATGATATGGCACCACGTGTGTCATCCACACTCTCCCAAGGGTTTGCAAAATTCTGAATGACAGTGGTGGTGGTGGTGTTTAGTCGCTCAGTTGTATCCAATTATTTTGCAAGCCCATGGACTGCCAGGCTCCTCTGTCTATGGGAATTCCCAGGCAAGAATACTGCAGTGGGTTGCCATATCCTCCTCCAGGGAATTTCCCCAACCCAGGAATCAAACCCACATCTCCTGCATTGGCAGATGAGTTCTTTACCACTGAGCCACCTGGAAAATCACGTGGGAAGAATGATGTATTACTTTCGTCAAAAACAAAAATTCTAAACCGCATGTGTAGTATGAGAACGATTTTGTAGAAGTTACATATAGGTGTACAGATAGAAAGGAATAGAACAAAATGAAAGAGCTTTGATGAGACAGTAGAATAATGACTTTTTTGTTTTGCTTTTAAAATTTAATGATGTAAAGTTCTACATCATAAATTTCAGTTTTAAAAATAAGTAAAAAAACAACAAAAAAATTAAAACCAAAATGTTTGTGAAAATAAGGAGCTAGAAGGCCTTCAAGGATGACAAATGGCTTCTCAACAGTAAACCAGAGAGGAAACCAGTACGTCTGTATCTGAGCAGCAGGAAAGCAGTGCACTGAAAGACGCACTGGCACAGACTGTACTGTGTGGCCTGTCTGGCACAAGCTGAATGGGGCCCTATACACATGACAGAGGTTTTCACTGCTGTTGGCCAAACACACAAAATGAAGTTCTGTGCAAAGGGAACTCCTAATTATCAAGGAAAAATATTTGAGCTGATAAAAAATACTGATGACTATGAGACTGTGGACATTCCAGAAGGATGGATGCTCAAGTTAAGGGGGCTCATTTCTACCTACCCCAAGACCACAGTAAGTGTAGCGGGGTCAGGGAGGTGTCAAAGGGGAGAAATCACAAACAAGGAGGGATCAGACCTAAGTATAGCCGCTGCCTCTTCCTTTTCCTCCTCCTCTAGGATTAGGTGACAAAAATGCCAGGCTAAACTGCCAAGGTCATATGGAAAAAACTTACCTGACAAGTGATGAAAAACCTGGTCTCAAGCCATGGAGACCGAGTTTGCAGGCAGCACCAGCTGTTACCAGGAAGCCAGGCAAAGTTACAGAGAAAACTCAAATCTTACCAGAGCCCTCCTACTAGCCCCCAGGTACCCAGTCCCTCAGGTGACCTTCTTACCAACCTTGTGAAATTATGCTTCCCCTCTGGGATTCCCTGGTGCCTCAGACAGTGAAGAATCTGCCTAGTGAAGAATCAGCCTGCAGTGCAGGAGACCCATGTTCGAACCCCAGGTCAGGAAAATCCCCTGGAAAAGGAAATGGCAACCTACTCCAGTATTCTTGCCTAGGAAATCCCATGGACAGAGGAGCCTGCTGGGCTACAGTCCATGGGGTCACAAAGAGTTGGACATGACTGAGTGACTAACACTTTCACTTTCTAGGTGCTAGATAATGATCCAAAGTTATCACCATCACCGCTGCTCCTAACCCTTAATCAAAACTAAAAATCATTACAGCCATCTCAAATAGATATTGATCCCAAAGAAGCAAATGCCATGGACGTGTGGCAAGCGACTGTGAAATAACGGGTTGTAGGTTGGCTCTGCTCTATTTTGAGCAGGAAGTCTTTTAGTGCCACCTGCCAACTCTGTGTGATGCACCCACATCCCGCCTTCAGATTAGGAACCACAGAGAATAATGCATGAAACCGCACTTCCAACTCTCGTGGCACCCACCCTCCTGTGTCTCACCTCTCGGGAAGAAGCCTCATGCCTGCCGTGCAGAGGATGTAAAGGGGGGTCTCCTTGTGCTTCCTCACAGGCACATGAGCAGCAGCAAAGCTCAGCAGAGGACGAAGGTAATCGCTGGCATGTTCTGGAGTGTCTGCCATTGCAGAGATTCCTTAAATAAGATAAAATACTTTCATTAAAGAGCAGATCACAGAGACTCAGAAGACTGATATCCCATAAGGTTCTGTCTAGGTCCTAATCATTTATTTATTTCATAACAGTAGGGCAACAATGAATCCCTCCTTTTATCCAGAATCTCCAGAAGAAAAGGGTAGCTTGCTTTCTCCCTCTTGTCTTCTCTCGTCTCATTTCTGCAGCAGATAAAAGAGATCAACAATGATTTAAATTCTATTTAGTACCTGGCTTGATTTTTTTAACCACTGGTTGGCTGTTTCGGTCTCTCATCTGTTTGATGTCCAATAAGTCATGAGGATTCCCATTATGTCTTGGCCAGAAATAAACAAAAATCCGAGAGCCACTGCTGCCACAGTCCACAACAAGTCCATAATTCAGATCTGGGTCTTCAGTGTCAGTAGCTTCAAGATCTCCTACTCGAGCCAAATACCTAAGCCGGGCAGAAAGAGGAACTAGTGTTAAGCTAATAGCACCACCACTTAATTTTTCTGTTCACGAGTCTTCATTAAGTGGCTACATGTGCCAAGCACATGGGACTACACATCCTAACAAAGGAATGAAATAATATTGACCATATTTACTGACATACATGACGCAACAGCTGGTTTACACTGAAATTACATAACTAGAAGTTTGGGAGTAGTTCTGAAACTGGCCAGGGTAGCAAATCTTTTACTAAGCATTAAAGGGTTTCTTGGAGAAGGCAATGGCACCCCACTCCAGTACTCTTGCCTGGCAAATCCCATGGATGGAGGAGCCTGGTGGGCTGCAGTCCATGGGGTCGCTAAGAGTCGGACACGACTGAGCGACTTCACTTTCACTTTTCACTTTTATGCATTGGAGAAGGAAATGGCAACCCACTCCAGTATTCTTGCCTGGAGAATCCCAGGGATGGGGGAGCCTGGTGGGCTGCCGTCTATGGGGTCGCACAGAGTTGGACACGACTGAAGCGACGCAGCAGCAACAGCAGCAAAGGGTTTCTAGGCCTGAATAAATACTGAGCCACTAAGGGTGGTTTGCTACGCACACTAGATAACTAAGGCAATCCTAATTTCATTTCTATTTATCTATACTTTTTTTATATAAACATGAAGAATATGGCAGAATGATGCCTGACAGCAGGAAGATGGAACAAGTAAAGATGCTATCATCGAAACCCCAAGGTTTGAGTCTCAGCTATAGCACTTTCTATGCTTTGAGACTGTCAGGAAATTACTTAACTTCTCTCAGGTAATTTCCTCATCTGGGAAATCAGGGTAGTTGGGAGTCTCTACCCTCAGAGAGGCGATGGGTATTAAGCAGTCCGCAGCTGCAGTGCTAACAGATAGGTGCTGTGCCACTATCCCTGCTCTTACGGTTACATGGTAAGGATAGGGAGAACTAGCAGAAGATGCTCTGGGGGAAAGGGCTGAAAAGTTCAGAAAGAAAAGAAGGCTAAAAGCTGGTAAAATCCTTCTTCTGAGTGATGAGACTTCAATAAATATTAAAGTTAAAAAATTAAATAAATATTAAAGTTTCCTCAGAGTGTGAGGGCCTGAAAAGTACAAACATCACTGATGACTTCTTTCAAAGGTTTCACCTGAAGAGGAGACCGGCGAGAATGGCTTTTAGCTCATTACTCAAAAAAAAGAGAGCTCTTTCTTGGTGCTATTATACAATGCATGGTAGGCAGACTAAAATTTTGTCTTCTAGATTCTTTGAAATTTGAATAAATATTACTATAGATTGAGCTAATAATTGAATGAATACCTTCAAAGGAATACTGTGAATTTTTCCAAGTAATACTGCCCCCTCCCCCAGAACAATCTTGTTTGTGTTCACTGGTGATTTCACATTGCTACACAAAGTTCCTTATTTTGGACAGAAAGCAAACTTGATGAAAAGAAGACCATATAAAAACAGTTCTAAAATCAAAAAGTAGGGCTGAGTACCTTTCCTATTCTAAAACACAAAATGCATTTTTTTAAAAAAGAGAGGAACATACATTTGAGCTTGTGTGCTAAGTTGCTTCAGCTGTGTCTGACTCCATAGGGTCACAAAGAGTCGGACATGACTGAAGCAACTTAGCACAAACGCACATAACCCTGTAAATTACTGCATCGGATAGGGTCAAGGAGATGAGATAGGATAGGACAGGATAGGATAGGATAGGATATGAGAGTTGTGGTAAGTGAAGCAGATGGTAAAAATCTGTTTCACACTAGAAAGTTTACAGTCTTAAAGATTCCGTTCCACCACAAACTTGCCCATTCTAATCAAATTACTGGGCTGCAATGGGCTCACAATCCACCAAACAACTCTTAACAGGTCACTTCTATCACAGGAAAGTTAGGCAGACATCTGGGTGCCACAGACAGAAAAGAAACAGGCAAGATAATCCATGCCTGAAGTGACTTTTCATTTCTCATCAGCAATTCTACTTCACAGATCTTTATCTGCTTTCCATCTCTGAAAACCACTCTTTCTATCTCTCTTTGACAAGATTCTGTATCCTGTCCCCTCCTACTTAATGAATAACTTTTCCCAGTACATTGGTTCTCAAAATTTGTGGGCTCAGGACTCCTTTTTACAGTCTTAAAATTAGTGAACTCCAAACAGCTTTTGTATACATGGGTTACATCCATCTACATTTACCATGTTAGAAAATAGAACATTTAAAATATTTATTAATTTAGACACAATAGTAAATTCAATACATATTAACAAATTTTATGAAAAATAACTATTTTCTAAAACAAAAATGTTAGGAGTGTGGTGGTGTTTTAGAGTTTTGCAAATCTCTTCAGTGTCTGAATTAATAGAAGATAGCTAGATTCTCATATTTACTTCTGTACTCAACCTGTTATAATAAGTTGTTTTGACTGAAGCACGTGAAGAACGACAGAGGATGAGATGGTTGGATGGCATCACCAACTTGATGGACATGAGTTTGAACAAGCTCCGGGAGTTGGTGATGAACAGGGAAGCCTGGCATGCTGCAGTCCATGGGGTTGCAAAGAGTCGGACATGACTGAGCGAATGAACTGAGCTGACAGATATGAGGAAAATCAAGCTTCACATAATGTTGCTTGAAAAGGGAATAGTACTTCAACAGCCTTTTTAGATTACTGTGGATATTCTCCTTTGACACTACACTGAAAGTTGACAAGTGGAGTTTCTTACAGGTTGGTGGCAATGTGGAATCTAAACTCTGAGAACTTTTCATACTGTTACATTAAAATGCACTGGTCTATCTTTCACTTTAAATTGCTTTTATTCACACATGACGTTGTCACATCATATACTGAAGACTACTGGTTCATTGAGCTATGCAAATCTTAACACTGACATATTTCATTCTACCAAAAACCACATACTTTGATTAATATCACCACCAATTTTATCAAAAAAGTCTTTGAAGTATTGGAAAGCAAAACTTCTGAGATACTGGGAAGCACACTCACAGTGGCAGAAACAAATATCCCAAACTTCTACTTTTCACTTAGAAGTTCAAATTTTATCATTGGCAATAAATACTGATAGTAATTTTCTGTGAAGCAATAGGTTTTTACTTCATTCATTTTCAAGCAAATGTCTTACGAAATACATAGTTGTTCTGACAGTTATTCTTTCAAGTGAAAAATAGTATGATAAAAGCAGGGCTGTATTCAGCTCACAACTCAAACAACTGCCTAAGTGCTTTTCCTTGAGACAACCTGTGTATATAGCAAAGTGCTTAATGCATATTTCCCATTTTGTCACACAGAACATTAAAATGATATTCTTAAGTGGAACTTGACTTTCCTTCCCATTGCAACTGTGCAACAGTGAAGACACCATAATTACTGCATTAATTTGGCGCTCTGTCTTGATTTGTGCTACAGCACTAGCAGTTTTACCCAACATTGCTTTTGTATCATCAGTGTAAATGTCAACTCAGTGAAAAAAACAAATACTATCACCTCAGCCAAAAGGTAGAAGCAACTTAGATGTCCATGATAGATGAATAAACAACATGTGTTATATACATACAATGGAATATGATTCAGCCTTAAAAAAAAAAGGATATCCTGTCACGTGCTACAACACGGGTGAACCTTGAGGACATCAGGCTAAGTGAAATATGTCAGTCACAAAAGACAAACACTATATAATTCCACTTATGAAAATATGAAAAAAAAAGCAAATTCACAGAATCAGAAAATAGAATAGTGGTTACCAGGGGCTGGGGTAGGGAAAAAATTAGGGTTGTTGTCTAATGAGTATGGAGTTTCAGATTTGCAAGATGAAAAAGTTCTGGAGACTGGCTGCATAACAATGTGAAGATACTTAACACTTAAAAACAATTAAGATGATAAATTGTGTTATGAATTTTTTAAACACAAAATGTGTTAGTATTTTTATTGAAATAGTTTTGGCCTTACAGATCCCCTAAAAGGGTCTCAGAGACTTCCAAGGGTTACTTTGAGAGCCGCTACTTGAACACAATCTTGTTTCTAACAAACATCTGTCTGTTTTTCTTCCTATTCCTTCCCCTTTCCCTTCTTTGACATGGTTTTCCAGTTCTTAAGAAGCCTCCAATCAACAATGCCGACGCTTGTAATATTCACAATTACCTGGAGTGTCGTCATTCTCTTTAAGCAGTTTGCTTGTATTTCAGGCTGAGCCTTAAGATTTCTTTCGTATTTGTTTGCTCCACCTCTCCATTTAGGTTCTCAGTTTCTCAAGAGTGAGTACATTAACTGCATGCCCCAATACAGTCAGAATGTTCCTCACATTTCTCCAATATGTATCAATCAATACTGACTGGGTTGGGCCTAGAGCTCACAATATGAAGCTGCTGGTCTGTTAACAATTCACCTAAGTCTTTGTATAGCTATATTCAAAATCAGTTGGTCTCTTTCTTAGAAAATTTCAGTGGCTTTCCAAAGCATCCTGTCATCCTCTTTGGTTCCTGTCACAATAAGAAACCTTAAAACTCTAATTTGGGTACAACTCAACTTTGCTTTCTTTTCTCTTAAAGTCGCCATGTGTGCATTGGCAGAAAAAGGTCAGCTGACACTACAATACAAGAAAGAAAGATAGTTTAATTAGGTCCCATTTGTTTATTTTTGCTTTTATTTCCAATATTCCGGGAGGTGGGTCACAGAGGATCCTGCTGTGATGTATGTCAGAGAGTGTTGCCTATGTTCTCCTCTAGGAGTTTTATAGTTTCTGGTCTTACATTTAGATCTTTAATCCATTTTGAGTTTATTTTTGTGTACGGTGTTAGAAAGTGATCTAGTTTCATTCTTTTACAAGTGGTTGACCAGTTTTCCCAGCACCACTTGTTAAAGAGATTGTCTTCAATCCATTGTATATTCTTGCCTCCTTTGTCAAAGATAAGGTGTCCATTGGTGCGTGGATTTATCTCTGGGCTTTCTATTTTGTTCCATTGATTTATATTTCTGTCTTTGTGCCAGTACCATACTGTCTTGATGACTGTGGCTTTGTAGTAGAGCCTGAAGTCAGGAGGTTGATTCTTCCAGTTCCATTCTTCTTTCTCAAGATTGCTTTGGCTATTCGAGGTTTTTTGTATTTCCATACAAATTGTGAAATTATTTGTTCTAGCTCTGTGAAAAATACTGCCAGTAGCTTGATAGGGATTGCATTGAATCTATAAATTGCTTTGGATAGAATACTCATTTTTACTATATTGATTCTTCCAATCCATGAACATGGTATATTTCTCCATCTATTAGTGTCTTCTTTGATTTCTTTCACCAGTGTTTTATAGTTGTCTATATATAGGTCTTTAGTTTCTTTAGGTAGATATATTCTTAAGTATTTTATTCTTTTCGTTGCAATGGTGAATGGAATTGTTTCCTTAATTTCTCTATTTTCTCATTATTAGTGTATAGGAATGCAAGGGATTTCTGTGTGTTGATTTTATATCCTGCAATTTTACTATATACCTAATTAAACTTAAAAGCTTCTGCACAACAAAGGAAACTATAAGCAAGGTGAAAAGACAGTCTTCAGAATGGGAGAAAATAATAGCAAATGAAGCAACTGACAAACAACTAATCTCAAAAATATACAAGCAACTTATGCAGCTCAATTCCAGAAAAATAAATGACCCAATCAAAAAATGGGCCAAAGAACTAAATAGACATTTCTCCAAAGAAGACATACAAATGGCTATCACATGAAAATACGCTCAATATCAGTCATTATCAGAGAAATACAAATCAAAACCACAGTGAGGAACCATTTCATGGCAGTCAGAATGGCTGCGATCCAAAAGCCTACAAGTAATAAATCCTAGAGAGGGTATGGAGAAAAGGGAACCCTCTTACACTGTTGGTGGGTATGCAAACTAGTACAGCCACTATGGAGAACAGTGTGGAGATTCCTTCAAAAACTGGAACTAGAACTGCCTTATGACCCAGCAATCCCACTGCTGGGCATACACACTGAGGAAACCAGAATTGAAAGAGACACGTGTACCCGAATGTTCATCGCAACACTGTTTATAATAGCCAGGACAGGGGCTTCCCTGGTGGCTCAGTGGTTAAGAATCCGCCTTGTAATGCAGGGAACACCGGTTCGAACCCTAGACTTGGAAGATCCCACATGCTGCAAGGCAACTAAGCCCCTGTGCCTCAACTGGTGAGCTCATGCACCCTGGAGTCCATGCCCCACAACAGAAGAAATTACCACAGTGAGAAGCTCATGCACTGTGAATAGAGAGTATCCCCCGCTCACTGCAACTAGAGAAAGCCAAGGTGCAGCAATGAAGACCCAGTACAGCTAAATAAATAAATAAATAAATATTTTTTTTTTAAAAAAAGTAATAATAGCCAGGACATGGAAGCAACCTAGATGTCCATCAGCAGATGAATGGATAAGAAAGCTGTGGTATATATACACAATGGAGTATTACTCAGCCATTAAAAAGAATACATTTGAATCAGTTCTAATGAGGTGGATGAAACTGGAGCCTATTATATAGAGTGAAGTAAGCCAGAAAGAAAAACACCAATACAGTATACTAATGCATATATATGGAATTTAGAAAGATGGTAATGATAACCCTGTATGCGAGACAGCAAAAGAGACACAGGTGTATAGAACAGTCTTTTGGACTCTGTGGGAGAGGGAGAGGGTGGGATGATTTGGGAGAATGGCATTGAAACATGTATAAGATCATATATGAAATGAATCGCCAGTCCAGGTTTGATGCATGATACTGGATGTTTGGGGCTGGTGCACTGAGATGATTCAGAGGGATCGTACAGGGAGGGAGGAGGGAGGGGGGTTCAGGATGGGGAACACGTGTATACCTGTGGCAGATTCATGTCGATGTATGGCAAAACCAACACAATACTGTAAAGTAATTAACCTCCAATTAAAATAAATAAATTTATATTTTTAAAAAAAGAGAGAAAGATAGGGCCAGAGGGCATTTATGTTATACTTTCCACTTGAATCTCTAATCAGTAGCTGCAGGCTGCAGAAGTCTCTGTGTTTCTCATCTTCCATACAGATGAATAACTGAAGAAAAATTCTTCCCTTTTGCTTGAAGTAATAGTATCATCTTTTTTTGGAATTCTGACTTCTTATGACCTATTCAGGCTTCTTAGAAGCCCTTCCTCATCTAGGCTCTTAACAAAGATGCATCACTGGTCCTTTCTTGGATAGTTTCATTTCTGATTTGCAATCCTAGACTTAGCTATCATGATTAATTACTTGCATTGCTGAATCCTCCTGCTTTGCTGACACTGCACTAAGTCAATCCCTAAAAAGGACTTAAAGCCCAAGAGAAAAACTCCAAAAGCTTTGGAATCCCTCATACCCACTGTTCCAGGAGACATCCAATTTACCATCACATGCACTTACCCCTGCCTCAAACCCACAAATCCCTTCTATATGAGAAGCATGATTTCCCTCTAGTCACTGCTGAGTCAGTGAAAAGAAAGATACCCACATATACATCACCCAAGGTAGAACTGGAAGACAACTGGCTTTTCACTGCCATTATCCTCAAAACATTAACAGCATTAGAGCAATAACTGACCAAGCCATTAGTGTACAAAATCAACACATTATACCACTTCTAGAGTTCAAAAAGAACTCAGTAACATGCCAAAAGTCCACTAAAGTGGCCCCCATTAGCATGGAGCTACCACCTCTTTGATGAATTGTCATCATCCCAACTCTGTTCAAGGCTCAAAACCAAATATAATGACATTATAGCCAAAGTAGCTGTGCATGACTGATGATAGTACTACATGCCCAGAAGAGCACCTTGTGAGGTTACTCCTTAGTTCCTAACAAGATTAATCAGAGCAGTCAGAAACATTTATAATTTAAAGCTCTGCTTATAAACACTATGAACACCATTAAGGACAAGCAAATGAATAAATGCAAAAAAATGTCTTCCATTTCACCAGCAAAATCTCTGAATTGCTCCACTATACATTAGAACCCTTAACTTCATCTGTATATTTGTTTATCATTTTTATTCTAACCATAAGTCATGGCTCCTTTTCACTTGCTTTAAACAGAATTAAAACTCCTAAAGAAGGCCACTATTGAGCCAATCACTGACACAGAAGCTCTCACTCAGTTATTCCCAGGTAGCAAAGGAAGATGAAGGCACCTTTCAGTAGCTACCAACGGCATTCTTCAGAACAATAAGCCAGACAAAGTTTTTGTTGGTGGTGATGCTTAGTTGTTAAGTCATGTCCAACTCTTTTATGACTCTATGGACTGTAGCCTGCCAGGCTCCTCTGTCCATGGGGTTCTCCTGGCAAGAATACTGGAGTGGATTGCCATTTCCTTCTACAGGGGATCTTCCCAACCCAGGGATTGAACCTGGGTCTCCTGCTTGGCAGGCAGATTCTTTAGCCACCTGGGAAGCCCTACCAAAAAGCGAACATCATCAAACATTAAGGTGAAAAAGAAATGTACTGAATACAACTTATCACTACAGTACACTGTTTGTCTTGTACAATATACATGTATACATGCTAAAAAGAATCCCTTAAACTAAAAATTAGTAATATAGTTTAACAATTTACCAGCATCCAGGGCTAGCACATTCCAGAACTTTCTGACCTGGAGGAAATATTTCCCATCTGAACTGCCTGATAGGATAGCTACTAGCCACACATGGCCAATGAAACCTAAAATGTGACAAGCACAAAGAAGGAACTGTGCAGACAGTATTTGTTAAGTAAGTGAATAAATGAATGAATAAATGGGTGAACAATACCAAGTAAGTGTGATGAAGTTGTTGGAGCACATAGTATATGGCACATGCTAGATAAACAGTTGACTAAAACACATCTAACAAAAAACATTCTCAAAGATAGCTTTGCTGTGCATGTCAGGGGAGGACAAAGGGTATATGAGAAATCTCTGCAATTCTGCTCAACTTAGCTGTGAACCTAAAACTGGTCTAAAAAATAAAGTTTATTTTAGGAGCATAAATCAAAAAAATGGTTCTGGATTCAAACCTTACTGACATTCATCAATCTCTAAATTCACCTTTTTCTAAATTCTAGTTCTCAGGTAAACCTGCCTTCTCCTTCAGTAGCAATGTGAATACATGTTTATATAACAATTCCTTGGTTTTGATATTGAGGGAAAACCCCCATTCATGCTTCTAAAATTTGGGGCCATATCATCACCAAAGTGATATGATAGGTTCCACCAATGACTGAAAAAATTCAAATTAAAATAGTTTTCAATACAATTTGAAAAAATTCAAACTAAAATATTTTTCACAATTTAAATCAGAAAGAAAAATGACTATTAAATGTATGTGATATAAAAATCACAACTACAAGTCCTTGTCCTAATTTTTTATAAGGTATTGAACTTAGTGATGGGTATTTCCCTCAATTCCTAGTTATTTGCTTAATCATTTTATCATCAGCTAATGCTCACTGGTGCCTAACAGTAACAGCCACCACAAAAAACAAATTCTGGAAGAAAAATTTTAAATGGAGTTAGTGCTGCCCCTTACCTTCATTTACCTTCATTGTATATTTGCAGGGCAGAAAACAGAGAACAGAAAAAAATCAAGATTATTTCAAATAATACTAATAAGCCTAACATCCGCAGTGCACACCAGGCAGTCCTAGATGCTTTTCTTTTTTAATCCAAATGACAAGGCAAGCATTTTTTACCTCTACTTTATATTTAAAGAAATGAGATACCAGAGTACAACACCTGTCTAAGATCACTCAACTAGAAAAGGATGGGCTGATTAACTCTAAAATCAACCCTCTTTTCCTATACCACAATGCCATGTTCCCAGATAAATATAACTGAACTGTAGAACAGTGCTTCCCAACTTAGGCTGCATATTAGAATCTCCTTGAGAAAAGGTCCAGTTATTTGTATTTTTTAAAGGTCCCCAAATGATTCAGGGGCTTCCCTGTTGGCTCAGATGGTAAAGAATCCACCAGCAATGAAGGAGACTGGGTTCAGTCCATAGGTTGGGAAGATCCCCTGGAGAAGGAAATGGCTACCCACTCCAGTATTCTTGCCTGGAGAATTCCATGGACAGAGGAGCCTGGTGGTCTACAGTCCATGGGGTCAAAAAGAGTGGGACATGGCTGAGTGACTAACACGCTTTTCTCATAGAATTGAATACCACTATAGAAATGGTCTGTAGAAAATCTGAGTTATTGAGTCTACTTTTAATAAATTTCCTCTCTCCTGCCTACTGTCAAGATATCAGCATATTATTAATTACCGTCATCAGTGTGTCCACATCTAATGACCACCATACCCTTCCCACTACCACCATTCTAACTGGCTATTACCTGCTATGTCTGAGACAAGAGAGAACCACGCTAATTAAAACAGTATGTACATGTACACAGTAGTATATTTTAAATGGATAACCAAAAAGGACCCACTGTATAGGACAGAAAACTCTGCTCCATAATATGTAACAACCTAAATGGAAAAATAACTTGAAAAGAATAGATGCATGTATATGTATAATTGAATGACTTTACTGTACACCTGAAACTAACACAATATTGTTAATCAACTACACTCTAAAAATAAAAACTTAAAAAAACAAAAATATAGTTTGTAGAACAAAAGCAAAGAGGCTCTATTTGAGAGTCTAACATCACTACAGTACACAAGCTCCTAGTACATGAATTTAGTGACATCAAATATGGTTACTCATAAGCCTCTTCTGGTTAATTTCTGCTTTTTAATTTTATTCCTGATTCTTGACTATGTACAGTCCCTGATTCTTTGTTCCTGATTCTACACAGTTAAACTATTATCTCATTGGGAAACAATTATTCCTTCACATCTGCCTTCCTACCTAGATTACAAACTCCTTGAGTTCAGGGGCCACGTTTTATTCACCTTTGTACTCTAGCATCTAGCTCAGTGTCTCACATACTGCAAGCTCTCAACAGATGCTTGTTTCCTAAATGCCTCATATAGGCAGCCATGAGTGAAGTTTAAGGACACGTGGTAATTTGTGGCCATATGCAAACAACCTTTCAATAAAGAACAAGGAGCTCTAAGGCTATACGACTACTGGCTGCTTAGCCAGAGCATTACAGGGTGTAAAGATTTTGTCAGGGGTGTGAGGATTTTAAGTCACTATACAAGCACAGTCTGAGTGTTCCTTAGCTCTGGGGCTAACTTGTTTCAGTTAATTCAGCACAAGTATTTATTGAATCTGGCCACCTGAGTTTAGTAGTAGATGAGAACTATCAGATCACTCTACCTCCAATGAGTCCCTCATTGGGAAATGCATTTTCTTCTCTCCATCATCTCTCTATTGGAGTATTCCAATTTATTCTCCATAATGCCACCAAAGTGGCCTTTTCTTAAAAAGCAGTTCTGATCACATCACTCTTCAAAGTTTTTCAAAGTCTTCCCTCTACCCTTAAGATAGTGTCTAAACCCCCTAAATGGAGAAGGCAGTGACACCCCACTCCAGTACTCTTGCCTGGAAAATCCCATGGGCAGAGGAGCCTGGTAGGCTGCAGTCTATGGGGTTGCTAATTGTCAGACACGACTGAGCAACTTCACTTTCACTTTTCACTTTCATGCATTGGAGAAGGAAATGGCAACCCACTCCAGTGTTCTTGCCTGGAGAATCCCAGGGACGGGGGAGCCTGGTGGGCTGCTGTCTATGGGGTCGCACAGAGTCAGACATGACTGAAGTGACTTAGCAGTAGCATCAAACCCCCTGAGATAGTTTAACAGGCCCAGTCTGATCTGTCCCTCTAGCTGTACAGATCACCACTCACTGCCTAGTAGTCTTTACTCTAGCCATATTATCCTACAAATAAGTCCATAATTAGACCATGCTATGTTCCAATGAGAAACTCTGCTCAAATATGTCGAGAAAATCTCAATAAGCATTTAAAACACTCAAATTATGGACTGAGTTTTCTAAAGCTAACAGGTTTCTCAAGACCAATTGTTAATAACTCTGTCATCGATCTAAAGAAGTGTTTCCTCTTTGAAAAGGAAGAAAGAAAAATACAAAACAATACTGTTACTAGAGGAGGAAAGTTGAAAACAAACTTCTTGAAAAAAAGCACCAAGGTCTCCATGCCATAGTTCCTATCACTCAGCACATAGTGGCCAGTCAATAAATGTTTGTTGAAAGTTTTAATGAATGAATGACCAAAGTGAATAGGAAATGAGAAATTCTGAGGACAGAACAACCCAGAAATATTAAGGGGAGGATGCATGTGTCCCAATTCTGACCAAAAAAAGACTCAAGGAAAGAGTTGCTGGAGGTTTCCAGGAAGGGTCTTCATTCTTTCAAGAGAGCATGGAAAGACCTGTTTCTCTCCTACAGGACACGAGTGAGAATGGAGGTAGCCCTGGCTGCTATTGTACAACGACTTAGTATGCTGACAAAATGGGCAACTGAGACAGAGACTCCCATCCTGAGAGCCAGTGTTGAACTTGTGGTCCTTCTACCCCTGGACTTCTCATTCTGTGAGCCAATAAACATTCTTATTATGTAAGTCAGTCTGACTATTACTTGTAGCCCAAAGCCTCCCAATTGATACTTTCTGGGAAGCCGTAAGGAGAAAATCATGTTGCAGATGATGAACACAACATATTACCACTTCATTCTGTAACCTAACCAGAAACTAATCTTTAAAAAATAGCAAAACTTGGATTTTCCTGATAGTCCAGTGGCTTAGATTCTGCACCCCAATGCAGGGGAGCAGAGTTCGATCCCTGGTCAGGGAACTGGATCCCACATGCTGAAATTAAGACCCAGTGTAGCTGAATAGAATAAAATAAATTTAAAAAATAATAAATAGCAAAATAACTGTTTTAAAGGAACACAGATCTTCTATGCACTGGTAAGCTATATCAAATAAAAGCTATATTAAATAATTCCAAATGTATTTTCTGTGAAAAAAGGTATTCAGCTCTCATGGAACTAACAATAGGTTAGACTCACAGAAGAAAATACTAATGAATTGGAAGGCACAACAATATAAAATATTCAGAAAAACACAGAGAGAAAAAGACTGGGGAAAAAAAAAAGTGAGCGGAACATAAGTGGGTATGACTCAACATATGTCACTGGAGACACCAAAGGAAAAGTGGGAGAGTATAGAAAAATATTTGAAGAAATAATATTAACATTTTCCCAAATCTGATTAAAAATTATAAATCCATAGTCCCAAGAATAAAGAAATCACAAACATAAGAATCATGAAGAAAACTACACCAAAGCCCATTACAATCAAATTGTTCAAAACCAGTGATAAAGAGAAAACCTTAAAAGCAGCCAGAGGAAGACACAATACATACAGAGAGAACAAAGAAAAAAATGACAACAGAGCTCTCCTAAGACAAGCCAGAAGACAGTGACGCATCATCTGTAAAGTAAAGAGAAAAAAAAAAGATCAACCTAGACTTCCATACTCGATGGACATTTCTTTTAAATGGAAAGCAAAATAAAGACTTTTCCAGTCATATAAAAGTTGAAAGAATTCACCAACCACAGATTCATACTACTAGAAATGTTAAAGGAAGACCATTAGGCAAAAGGAAAATGATACGTGGAAATATGAAATCTACACAAAGGCACGAAGAGGCCCAGAAATGGTAAATATACAACCTTTTTTTTCTTATTTTTAAAAACCTCTTTAAAAAATAATTGAATGCTTAAGGCAAAAATAATAATGTATGGTAGAGCCTACAACATATGTAGAAGAAGCAAGAAGTAGGAAAACAACAGCACCAAGGTCAAGGAGAAAGAGAAGACTGAAAGTACACTGTGGTTAAGTTTCTACACTGTGTGAAGAGGTATATTACTTGAAGTAGTAAGTTAAAAATGTATACTCTAAGCCTTAAACCATAAAGCAACTACTGAAAAACTAAAAAACAGAATTATATCTAACAAAACAACAAAGGAGATAAAATGGAATCATAAAAAAATGTATTCAAGAAAAGGGGGGGGTAAAGAGGAAAGACAAACAAAGAACAGATGTGACAAGCAGAAAACAAATAGCAAGACAGATCAAACCCTGAAGATAACTGATTAATGGAAAAACCTGAACAGCCCACATAAAAGGCACACACTGTCAGACTGGGTAAAAAGACTCACCTAAACTCTGTCTACCAGAAGCACACTTGAAACACAAAGAAACTAAAAGGCTAAAACTAAAAGAATGGAAAAACATCTATCATGCTAACACTAATCACAAGAAAGCTGAAACTGCCACAGAAATACCAGGCTCGTAGATTTCAGAGCAAAGAATACAATCAAAGATAAAGAGTCATTTAACAACCATAAGAGGGTCAATTCATCAAGAGTAGGTAACAACTGTAAACATTTATGCACCCAGTAAGTCAGCCCACCAAAACAAGGAAAGAGAAACATGCCTTTCATGGTTGAAAGGTAGCATCAGCATTTCTCAATCAGAACTGAACATTGCCAAAATAGGGATTAAGATCTTTTTAATGTAGTAAGTGGCATGCAGTTTTAACTAAAAGTGCAGTATTCCCCAGTATTCCCCAAAAGAGTCAAAGGTGGCTGTTGTTCAGTCGCCAAATTGTGTCCAACTCTTTGTGACCCCATGGACTGCAGCACCCCAGGCTTCCCTGTCTTTCTCTATCTCCTGGAGTTCACTCAAATTCGTGTCCCTTGAGTCAGTAATGCCATCTAACCATCTCATCCTAAGGTAGCAGTATGTTAAACAGCTTATCAAAATATTTATGACTTCACTACCAAAGCTGGTCAAAGCAATGTAAAGCTGACTCACCTTTCATATTGCCTATCTCGTGGTGATGAAGCACCCCAATGTCGAAAGTCCATGATTAACATAAGTAAAAGGAGACAGGATATGAAGAAGAGTCCTAGAAATGCCACCCGCTGCCGGGGAAATGGGCTCACTGTGGGCACAGTGAAGTACCAGGAGGCTGGGCAGAGGAAGGAAAAACTGATCCTGAAATAAGACAAACATTAGTAAGAAAAGTCTCTACAACTGAGTGCTAAAAATGGTTTTAAAACTAGATTAAAGCCCTTCCTAATAAAGACAAAAAATTTATGCCACCAGAAGTCTAAATGTTCATTCGGTCTCAAAGTTTAGAAAAGGACCTATATGGTTCATGGAGCTTTTACTATATAAACTAAAAAAGCCTTCTCTGCTCTTTTTCCAGAGTCTGCACTTCAGGGTGAAATTCAAAGAACTAACTTCATGTTAATGAAAAGATCACCAGTCTCCCTGTGCAAACTCATATAACATTGAAAAACCAGAGCACTTGCAACAGTCCCACCAAGAATACTGTCAAAAAAAAACAGAAGAGACAGAAAATTTATTAACTGATTTTTAAAACTATTTTAATGGGTAACATATACACACAGTAAAAAAAAAAAATCAGTTTAAAGGATATATAGTGGAGATTGAGTCTTGTGCCTTAACCCCTCCTTTCCCTCTCAGAGGCAACCACTATTACCCAGGGATATTCTGTGTGTGTGTGTGTGTGTGTGTCTCACTCAGTGTTTGTGTGTATGTGTGTGTCTTTCATTCAGTCATGTCTGACTCTTTGCAATCCCACTGTTACCCAGGGACATTCTATGTGTGTGTGTGTCGCTCACTCAAGTCGTGTCTGACTCTTTGCAATCTCATGGACTTTATGCATACACAAGAATAAATACATACCATCAAGGTAATATATCTGTGTATGTGTGTCTGGGTGTGTGTATCTCCACTCCTTTGGTTTTACACCGGTAGGTATACTGTCCTGCATCTTTCTCCATTTATTCTATTTGACAACTGTCTCATTTGGTACAAGTTGACCCACATATCCACATAAATCTTCTCTGAAACCTTCAGAGTATTATAATGTATGAATAAGTGTATTCAACTGTGAAGTTCACTTTTCATACTAATTCAAAAGGACCTCAGTCTGTTTTCAAAGCTCATTACAAAACAAAAAAATTTTTTTGTTTGTGTTTTTGTTTAACTTCCTCAAGGGGCACCTAGCCTCACTCAAATGGAAATCTGAAAGAACATTACAACCTAGTAGCACTTATTAGAACAGAGCAAGCACTCACTCAATCACCCCTGGGACACCGCTGAAAAGTACTGAGGTACCTGCCTTCAAAAGAATGCAACTCTGATCTTTGCATCCATTTGACCAGGCTGCAAAGTCCACATGCAGCATTAGAGTAAACCACACTTGTAACAATCTCCCAAGGCCTCTCAACCTGCCTGCCAGCCCCCAACTGAGCTTCCAGCAGAGGATAAAGTGTGCAGTCTTACCTAGCCATGGGTTCCCTTCAGTGGTCTCAATGCCTGTCACCTCCTTTTCCTTTTGCCTTGAAAAGGTAGTCTCCTCGTTCTCGGCATCTCCTAAGTCTGCAGCCTGGAAAGAGTTGGTTGGGTTTCAGGTTCATCTCCAGCAGTGCCCACGAGACTATGCCCCCATTCCCCCTCACGAGAAGCCACGGAGCCCACCCACTCCCCGGGCTCCCACTCCAGATGCGTTTGCTCTCGTTCCTGGGGCTCAGTGGACCCTACCCCGGCTCCCTGGCAGCCGGGTGTTCTAGAGGGCCGGCGACGTCCTCGAGGAACCCGCAGTCCCCAGGTGGCGGGGATGCGAGTTCCTCTTTCCCTGGACACCCCTTCGGGCCCCACAGCGTTCCCATGCTCACACTCACCGGTCGAACGGCCAGCCGGCTCCCTCAGCACCGTTCTTCTAGGTCCAGTAGCGCTCCAAACAGCTTCTAACCGAGCCGGAAGGAGGCCCGGGCAGCCGGCGGCGCCACGTCCCCAAGGAAACCGCAGAGAGCCAATGACTGACAGGGGACCCGCGGAGAGGGATCCGCCCTCCTGAGCGAAGGGCAAACCAGCTCCGTCGTCCGCACGTCGGTCCGCCAGGGTGGCCAATCCCCTAGAGCGCTCGGCCTTAATGCCCGCCCCGGGATTTCCTGCGCGTCCAATCCAGAAGTGTGTCGTATGTGGCTCCGCCTGGATGGGCCGGCAGGGGTGCGCAAGGGGAGAGGTACCAAACCGTGCCCAGGTACCCAGCGGCTGCTGCCCTCTCGGTGGCGCGGGTTCTCTGCTGGCCTCTTTCTGAGGCTGTTTTCGGGACAGAGCCAATTGCCTTTGGGGGGAGTGGGGGTGGATGGGGGAAGGTTAGGAGCTGGGGGTTCGCGACAGAAGTGCGTTCCTTGCCTACAGCCAATCGGAGGTTTTGTGTCCACAAACCCTGCCCTCCAGAACGGCAGTTCTCCCTACAGTCTCTCAAACATGCCCCGGATTCCCTGTCTTGTCCCGTGAGAAAAAAAAACATAAACTGGGGACAATGACGACTACACCGAAGCACTTATATCCGTTCATCCAACATTCAGTGAATGTCTACTGCGAGCCAGACATTACGAGCGGCTGTGTCCCTGCCGTCCCGGACGTTACGGTGATACACACAAGGATGTTTCTTGAATGTTGCTTTTCTGCCTTGGTTATATCAGGGGTTCCTCTCATTTCCAGGAAGGAACCGCTTGGACAGAATGAAGTCCAAGTCCTTACAAACGTGGCACACACATGGCCGTCCACGACTTGCCCATGCAGCTCTTCCACTGTTCACCTCCCTTTTTATGCTCCAGTCGCACACCTCTGGTTTCTGCCTCCTCCACCTCTCGCCTCCACCTGTCTTGATCCTCCTTGCCAGATAACTCAGCGTCGTCCCTTACCTTCGATTTCAGGGTCACTTTCCCTAAAAGCCTTACTTATCTACACCTCGTTTATAGATGCCTACTGTTTCACTTACCACGTTGAGTTAGTTATATTATGTATGTATCTATCCCAATAGACAGGATATCCTTGAGGGCAAGGACTATCTGCTTCCACAGCAATGTTGGACACTCCCTGGCACACAAAATATGATTCATATATGACAAATAAGTGAATGAATGACTGTGGGAATAAAGGAAGACCACCCAAATGAGAACAAAGAGGCTATTCTATGCCTAATAAAACAAGGCAGTCATTCAGTATCACTTGGCACCTGGCAGAGAACCAAAGACTGTCAGGGGAGTGGGAAAGTTTAAGGTAGAAAAACAAAAAGGGATGATTTCAAGTATGCGCTGATTTGAGAGTACTGGCATGGGGAAGCTGGAGGCAGGCTCACTAGAAGTATGGCATCTTATGTGATTGTTTTAGTGGAGCATATTTGATTTTCTCCAGTTGGTCCTGAGTTGGAAGAGCAGGGCAAAAATCGGGAAAGCTGACTGGTCATTGACCAGTCATAAGAATTCTGGGCTGATTGCTGCAGAGATTGATTGCTGAGCTGATTGCTGATTGTGGGTCAGAGTGTTAATTGTCATTTGTGGTCTGACCATTATCCAGTTTGTATATTCAGTCTCTTGTGATTGTTTCTTTTTTCTTCCATTACCCTCCCAACCTGGTTGAGTTTCCTAGCTTGCTTCAATCCTCACCTTTCTTCTTTGTCTCTCAAGCCTTACTCTGCTTCAAGTGTTATATTTTATCCAGGCCCCCAGAAACTACATTGAGTAGAAAAGTTGCATAAAGTTAGGATTAATCACAAAAAATACAAATGTCAAGTGGTTTTTATTGTTCTAGAGCCCAGTTTAGTGCCTGGAAAAAGATAGATGTGGGAAAAATTCAACAAATGTTTTGGCTTTTTTTTTTTAATTCTTGAAGTTGCCTACTAACTATGCAGTTATAAATCTAATTTATGTAAAATTCCAGTGTTCCACTAAAGTGGAGTGAGTGTTTTTGAGCAGAAATAAAATGCTTATTTATGTTTTAAACTGTACTTAATGTACATGGTTGATGAACTATTAGAACTTGATGGTACATTCAAACATCTTCTAAATTTACATTTCATAACTACTGTTACAAAACAGAAAAGAGGACTTCCCTGGTGGTCCAGTGGTTAAGAGTCTGCCTACCAGTACAGGGGACAGGGCTTTGACTCTGGTCTGGGAAGTTTCCACATGCCGCAAGACAACTGAGCCTGTGTGCCACAGTTACTGAGCCCTCGGGCTCTAGAGCCCATGCTCTGCAACAACAGAAGCCATCTCAGTGAGAAGCCTGCTTACCACTCACCGCAACTAGAGAAAGCCTATGCACAGCAACGAAGACCCAGTGCACCCCAAAATAAATAAATACAATTTAAAAAGCAGAAAAGAAACCTACATTTTAATCCCAATACTGCCTTCAAGCATTTGTAAAGCATGATTCTTTACAAAAGCCTGCAGTGCTTATTTGATTAACAGCTTACAGGGCTGAGTTCTGAGGTTTCCAGTCAGGAGGCCAAAAAAATGGGTTGAGATCATTTCTCCATCTCATTTGCTGTAATTCAACATGTTGAAACAAATTACAGAAATACGCATTTCAAAACAGGGTTTTAACTGCTTTTTAAAGGCTTGTCTACAATTAAATTTGCAATTTTCTCAAGATGTCTTTGACTCTACCCAGCCCTGAGCAAAATCAGTCAAACCAGCCCCACACTATGTGTTAGTTGTATGCTTAGCTTAATTTCTCATCAATTCTCCTTCATTCCACACTTCATGCTGCCCTAACCTCTAATGGAGTTTAATGTGGTCTTCGCTATCCCCTCCAAATTTACTGATCTCTCCTGATGTGTCCTGTAGGTACTTTATTGTCCAAGACCAAATTTACTGTCGCTCCACTCATCACCTTATCCACCCAAACTTCCTCCATGCATATTCCCAACTTTGAAGAAATACCCTGTGATTCACCCAAGCAGAAATCTGCAAGTCATTCTTAAATCTATTCCTTCTACTTCCTTTTCCCATTCCATCCAGTTAGTCACTGGGTGTTCCTAATTCAAAGACCTAAAATTCTCTCTAATATCATCTGCTGAAATCTTCTAACTGGTCACCCTACCTCCAAAGACCCATGCCCCACTTGAGTACCCTTCTATTCTGACATAGTGAAATATAATCTATGCTATTTGCTGTTTTTAAATCCTTCTGTGGTTTCCCGCCCAAATTCCTTGGCATAGTGTGGCAGATTCTGCTGACTCCCTACCCAAAACACCAATGACCTTTCTTCCACCTTGTTAAACAGAATCCCAATTTTACTCTAGTAACCACACTGCTATGCTTGACTCTGTGTTTCAAGAGTGCTAGCTCCCACCTCAGCCCTAGAGAGTAAACTGTGACTGGTCCGTATCAATCATAGTGGCCTATTCCTTTACCAAGTATTGAGCCCGGGCATATGGTACAGTTCTAGCTAAAGGGAAGTCAGGTGTTGGGAGGAATGGGAGGAGGATGAAAGACATTTTGGGGAAAGATTTCCTCCATCTTAAAAGAAATTAAAAGTTTACATAATGAGAGAGAGAAGAAAACGGCCCTTTTCTACCTCCAGAAATAATCTTAAGGATACCTGGAGCCGCTGTAGTCATCATAAGATGACTACAACCATCAGGGTAGGGGGCAAGCCTGGGAATAACAGAATAGAAATATAGAAAAAACATGGGAGAAGCCCTATTTACGGACTTAATATTTTAAGGTACTAAATTCATTATTGTTCTTGTTTTAAATCAGTTGAATCAGGGGATTCTGTTAGCTGTGGTCTCCTAACTGATGTGTGCTTAAGTCGTGTCCGATTCTTTGCGACCCCATGGACTGTAGGCTGCCAGGCTCCTCTTGTCTTGGCTTAAAATGCCTGACATGATCTAACCACCAGTATCATCCAGGCTACTCAACAGGTATTCTCACATACAACCCTGACATTTTTACAGTTCTCAGAATTATGCCTTTTCTTACCTCTGAGCCTTTGCACTTGTTATTACTTCTGTGTAAATGACTTTCTTTCACTTCTCTACCAAATGAACTCCGCAAAGCTCAGCTCAGTGTCACCTTCTCTCTGTGAGCTCCCCCAGGGAGCTCATGTGCTTCCTGTCTGCTCATGTAGCACTATGCTCACACATACTTCTATTAGGGCAAGAATAATTGTTTTAAAAGCTGGCAGCTGTTTGAGTGGGCCTGGTATCAGCTGGCCTGGTAGGAAGACAGAATATATAGGTTTTGGATGATAATGGGTATGTTTGGTCAGGGAAAGTAGGATCCCCTGGGCTTACTGTAGATGGGAGAGGTTTAGACCAAGAAGACTTCAGTTACTCTCCAAATAAAACACAGAAATTTTGAGCATTCCCTCTAGAGACTCAGTTTGGGGAGCTCTGGTAAAGAAAAAAAAATGAAATAAAAGAAAGATGAGGGACCTGTGCAAGGTGATGGCAGACAAGACAGGAGAGAGCAGCCCAAGAGAGTCCCTATATTGTTTACTTATAGTTGTATAATAAATTATCTCTTCCAGTTTCTGTGGATCAGGAATTTACAAGCAGTTTGGCTCAGGGTCTCAGAGGCTGCAATCAAGATGTCAGCTGGGGTTCTAGTCATCTGACATCTTAACTGGCACTGACCTATATGCTGCTAAAATGGCATACTTACATGGCTGGCAAGTTGATGCTGTCTGTTGGTGGGAGGCCTCTGTGTCTTCTCACATGGACCCTTTCCTGGGATCCTTGGGTGTCTTCATGATGTGGCAGCTGGCTTCTCCCAGAGTGATCTGAGAGAGAAGGATAATGTGAGTGCCAGGTAGAAGCTTTTTCTTTTTATGACCTAGCCTCAGAAATCACATATCTTCACTTATGCCACATGTTATTTGTTAAAAGCCAGTCACTAACTCTCAGTCCACATTCAGAGGTGGGGCACTTCACTTTTTGAAGGGGGAAGTATCAAACAATTTGCAGACATATTTTAAAATCACTAGTCTTCAAGACAAGGTGGTCAGGGAAATTTCAAATAATAGCATTGACATCTAGAACTCATCTTTGAGTTCTGTGATACATTATAATCCTCTCCACAACCCTGAACCTTCAGTAAAAGTCTAATAACACAATAGCCATGTGTTGGAGTACTTCGAAAAACGATGGCATAGCAGTGCAAAAAGAGGACAGCAACTGTAGGAAGTGAATTAACAAGTAGGATGATTGAAAATTTAACAAACACAGGAAATCAGTGCCACAAGTCATTCACAGAAATGAAAGGCTCTTCAGAAATATCAGCTGGGGAGGTGGGATGCAGTTGAAAATGCCCACAGTACTTGGGGTGAAGGGATGGGGAGAAGGATATTAATCTCCTTCTCTTGGTTTCCATTCTGATTTTATTTAAGTGTGGGCACCTTCAATAGGCCATGTGAATTTGAAGATTTTGACTCCATCCTGGCTCTAGGAGTGGGACATGCAAGCCAGGCCTAAGGTAATAGGCAAAGTCCCATTCTTTGGCTACAGCTGTTGCTTTCAGGTGGAGAAGGTGATGGCACCCCACTCCAGTACTCTTGCCTGGAGAATCCCATGGATGGAGGAGCCTGGTAGGCTACAGTCCATGGGGTCGCTAAGAGTCGGACATGACTGAGCGACTTCACTTTCACTTTTCACTTTAATGCACTGGAGAAGGAAATGGCAACCCACTCTAGTGTTCTTGCCTGGAGAATCCCAGGGACGGGTAGAGCCTCGTGGGCTGCTGTCTATGGGGTCGCACAGGGTCGGACACAACTGACGCGACTTAGCAGCAGCAGTTGCTTTCAGGAGTGGTCAAATAAAAAGTTTATTTGCTTTTCTTAGGGAGTGTTTGAGGGAGCACCCCCCCAAATTCTTGATGACATGGTTAAGTTACTGAGTCCAGTGAAACCTGAATTCCATTCTATCTCTGGATAGCCAATTATTTGAGCTAAAAAATATCCTTCATTGTTAAAATCAGTATGAAAGGGGTTACTCTTCTTTCACGGAGAAGGCAATGGCACCCCACTCCAATACTCTTGCCTGGAAAATCCCAGGGACAGAGGAGCCTGGTAGGCTGCAGTCCATGGGGTCGGTAAGAGTCGGGCACGACTGAGCGACTTCACTTTCACTTTTCACTTTCATGCATTGGAGAAGGAAATGGCAACCCACTCCAGTGTTCTTGCCTGGATAATCCCAGGGGCGGCTGAGCCTGGTGGGCTGCCGTCTATGGGGTCGCACAGAGTCGGACACGACTGAAGCGACTTAGCAGCAGCAGCAGCACTCTTCTTTCAATGTGCTGTATGTTTGACAATTTTCACAATTAAAATGTAGGGAAAAATTACATTAAATACCATTTTCTCAGCTACCAATCTGGGAAAGATTAAAATGTTTGATGATATACTATGTTAGTAAAGGCATAAAAAACACTCCATTCTTCCATACACTCAGGCCCCAAATTTTGGAGTTATTCTTAATCTTTTTCTTACTCTCATACCCACTCCCCACTCAGTCCATAAGAAAAGCCTGTTGGTGCTACCTTAAGAATGTATTCAGGAGCAGCCATTTCTCACTAACCTCATTGTTACCACCCTGGTCTAAACTACTAAGGCAATGAGGAAATGCACATTGGATAAGGCAAACATGGACCAGGTAACAAGGTCAGGAATGTATCTTTGGTAAAAAGAGTAAAAAAGGAAAATAGAACCTGGAAAACAGCCAGGAAGATGACACATAATTCAGGGCTTTAAGGTTCATGGGTTGAGGCCCATATCTGCTGTTTTCTGCTAATGATGATATTTATATTGTTGATAATGTTTGTTGCCTCCATAACTGTGGCTAGTTGCTTGCTTTGAAAAGATGCCCCATATTTATAAAGGATTCAGCACCACAGAGCATTAAAAATATATCACATCTACTTAGATAAATAACCCAAGTGTCATTTCCTGCTGATAGTTTATCTTCTTTGTATGTCAAGGACAACAGACAGTTTACATTCTCTGATAATATTCAAGGAAAGTTTTGCAATTTTAGCCATTTTACTTAAGAAATTAAAAATATTTAAATCTAGTCTTTATGATACAAATTTCCTATATTAGTTGAGGTCACACATGACACAGACCTGAAGTCAGCATGTTATTATCAGGCTTATTTGTGAGATATCCCAAATTTGGTGCTCTAGTCTAGAAACATGGAGAAGGCAGTGGCACCCCACTCCAGTACTCTTGCCTGGAAAATCCCAGGGGCGGCTGAGCCTGGTGGGCTGCCGTCTATGGGGTCGCACAGTGTCAGACACGACTGAAGCAACTTAGCAGCAGCAGCAGCAGCAGTCTAGAAACAAGTTGATTGTGCAAAGAAGCAAAGGACAGTAACTAGTTGTGGGCATCTTGATTTCTTGATTGGTAGTTAGGTAACATGATGCCATCGATTTCTGCAATGGGTGAATGGGCAGTCATAAAGAAAAGTAAGTAATAATAATAATAATAATAATATTTGTTGGGTTCTAACTAGTTGATAGTATAGTAAGAATTTAACATTCTTTTTTGATTGAATCCTGAAACAATTAAGTACGGATTATTACTATTACCATTTTACAGATAAGGTAACTGAAGTCTGGATTAAGTCATGGAACTTCAGCTACCCTATGCTCCCTCCTTCATCTCTGACATTCATGACCAAGGCAATGTCAGGATGAGTCAGAGAGAAGTCTCTTGGTTTCTTCCTTTTTTAAATGATTGTAATTAACTATTTTGGGATTTATTACCTTAATCTAGAAAGGCAGCACTGTGTGCCTAAGTTTATACTCTGATGTCAGGCAGGTAAGTGTTTGAAAGCTGGTTTCACAACTTTCCTAGCTGTGTGACCCTGAGGAAGTTATGTTCGTTAAAGCTCATTTTCTTTTTTTTTTGAATGCAATTTTATTTTTAATTTTTATTTTTATACTGTATTGGTTTTGCCATACATTGACATGAATCCACCACGGGTGCACATGCGTTCCCAAACATGAGGCCCCCTCCCACCTCCCTCCCCATAACATCTCTCTGGGTCATCACCGTGCACCAGCCCCAAGCATGCTATATCCTGCGTCGGACATAGACTGGCGATTCGATTCTTACATGTTAGTATACATGTTACAATGCCATTCTCTCAAATCATCCCACCCTCTCCCTCTCCCACAGAGTCCAAAAGTCCGTTATACACATCTGTGTCATTTTTGCTGTCTTGCATACAGGGTCATCATTGCTATCTTTCTAAATTCCATATATATGTGTTAATATACTGTATTGGTGTTTTTCTTTCAGGCTTACTTCACTCTGTATAATAGGCTCCAGTTTCATCCATCTCATCAGAACTGATTCAAATGAATTCTTTTTAACGGCTGAGTAATACTCCATTGTGTACATGTACCACAGCTTTCTTATCCATTCATCTGCTGATGGACATCTAGGTTGTTTCCATGTCCTGGCTATTATAAACAGTGCTGCGATGAACATTGGGGTACATGTGTCTCTTTCAATTCTGGTTTCCTCGGTGTGTATGCCCAGCAGTGGGATTGCTGGGTCATAAGGCAGTTCTAGTTCCAGTTTTTGAAGGAATCTCCACACTGTTCTCCATAGTGGCTGTACTAGTTTGCATACCCACCAACAGTGTAGGAGGGTTCCCTTTTCTCCACACCCTCTCCAGCATTTATTGCTTGCAGATTTTTTTTAAATTTTATTTATTTTTTTATTTTTTAAATTTTAAAATCTTTAATTCTTACATGCGTTCCCAAACATGAACCCCCCTCCCACCTCCCTCCCCATAACATCTCTCTGGGTCATCCCCATGCACCAGCTCCAAGCATGCTGTATCCTGCATCAGACATAGACTGGCGATTCAATTCTTACATGATAGTATACATGTTAGAATGTCATTCTCCCAAATCATCCCACCCTCTCCCTCCCTCTGAGTCCAAAAGTCCATTATACACATCTGTGTCTCTTTCCCTGTCTTGCATACAGGGTCGTCATTGCCATCTTCCTAAATTCCATATATATGTGTTAGTATACTGTATTGGTGTTTTTCTTTCTGGCTTACTTCACTCTGTATAATCGGCTCCAGTTTCATCCATCTCATCAGAACTGATTCAAATGAATTCTTTTTAACGGCTGAGTAATACTCCATTGTGTATATGTACCACAGATTTCTTATCCATTCATCTGCTGATGGACATCTAGGTTGTTTCCATGTCCTAGCTATTATAAACAGTGCTGCGATGAACATTGGGGTACATGAGTCTCTTTCAATTCTGGTTTCCTCGGTGTGTATGCCCAGAAGTGGGATTGCTGGGTCATAAGGTAATTCTATTTGCAATTTTTTAAGGAATCTCCACACTGTTCTCCATAGTGGCTGTACTAGTTTGCATTCCCACCAACAGTGTAGGAGGGTTCCCTTTTCTCCACACCCTCTCCAGCATTTATTGCTTGCAGATTTTTGGATCACAGCCATTCTGACTGGTGTGAAGTGGTACCTCATTGTGGTTTTGATTTGCATTTCTCTAATAATGAGTGATGTTGAGCATCTTTTCATGTGTTTGTTAGCCATCCGTATGTCTTCTTTGGAGAAATGTCTATTTAGTTCTTTGGCCCATTTTTTGATTGGGTCGTTTATTTTTCTGGAATTGAGCTGCATAAGTTGCTTGTATATTTTTGAGATTAGTTGTTTGTCAGTTGCTTCATTTGCTATTATTTTTTCCCATTCAGAAGGCTGTCTTTTCACCTTGCTTATATTTTCCTTTGTTGTGCAGAAGCTTTTAGTTTTAATTAGATCCCATTTGTTTATTTTTGCTTTTATTTCCAGTATTCTGGGAGGTGGATCATAGAGGATCCTGCTGTGATTTATGTCTGAGAGTGTTTTGCCTATATTCTCCTCTAGGAGTTTTATAGTTTCTGGTCTTACATTTAGATCTTTAATCCGTTTTGAGTTTATTTTTGTGTGGGGTGTTAGAAAGTGATCTAGTTTCATTCTTTTACAAGTGGTTGACCAATTTTCATTTTCTTATCCATAAAATAACAGTAACAACACTTCTAGGGTTGCTGCCCTCAATCTTTCTCCACAGCAGCCAAAATGACCTTTTCAAAATGCAAAATTTGATGTTATCTAATTTAAACTCAAAATGAGATCCTACAGTTCTAAAGATATAAACTGATACCTTTAAAATGACTTTCAAAGCCTCTCATGATCTGGCCCCTAATTTACCTCCCAGGCTGCATCTCAGTTTATGCTTCCTCTAGTCCTCAAATACTGGCCTAAACCTCTCACTACAGGACTTCTGCAAACAATAGTCTTTTTGTCCAGAAAGTTCTGCCTCCTTTACCTCTTCTACTGCTCCCCATCTGATTCGGCTTAACTCTTATTTTTATGATCTTATTTTAAATGCCACTTTCCCTGTGTAACATAACTCTATTCGAGTCCCTCTAACATACACTTTCAGTGCATCATGTGTTTTCCCTTCACAACATACAACCCAGTTGTAATTTTACATTTGTGAGCGTCTGGTTAATGCCTGTGTTCTTCACTAGACCCTAAGTTCAGTTCAGTTCAGTTCAGTCGCTCAGTTGTGTCAGACTCTTTGTGACCCCATGAATCGCAGCACGCCAGGCCTCCCTGTCCATCACCAACTCCCGGAGTTCACTCAGACTCACGTCCATCGAGTCAGTGATGCCATCCAGCCATCTCATTCTCTGTCGTCCCCTTTTCCTCCTGCTTGCAATCCCTCCCAGCATCAGTCTTTTCCAATGAGTCAACTCTTTCATAGACTCCACCAGAAAAGAGACCATGTCTAGGGTTATTTATCTTTGTACCCTAAGCACCTAGTTCAGGGCCTGACATGTATCATTTGAAAGAATATGTGAACTGGCTAGCACTATTAAGCTTTACTGACCCTGCTGAGACTATAACATTAGTCTACAAAACAAGCATCATCTGGATGTTTAAAACTAGTAGGGTGATATGCTTAGTCACTTCAGTTGTGTGACTCTTTGTGCCCTGGTGATAACAAAGGAGTATTTCTCAGTATGAATAACCTGCAGGGAAAATGCAGACATCCCTGCTTCATTCCCAGAGATGTGAGCTGACAGGTCCAGGATAGGGTCTAGAAATTTGCATGTCTGATAAGTCCTCAGGGTGACCACTGGTAAGAGAGGAAAGGAAGGAATGGAAAGGTAGGAAGAACTCACAATCTATCTTTTAGTAAACTCTTACAAAGTAATGGCAGGGCTCATTTTCCAGTCCTGATTTCTGTACTCTCTTTTGAGCTTGTTGCTTACAAGGCATCTTCCTAGAATTAAGGTCATGATTAGGAAAAGGATGAGCTTTACTAGCACCCTGTTGTGTGGTGTCTCTGGCTATAACTGCAGGACACCTAGTAGGGCTGAGGAGTAAAGGAACTGGAACTTACTGGATGCGTCATTGCTACCACCTAAGGGGAGAAATAGCAGCCGAGGCCCAAGACCTGTGAGTGTCTTATTCATTATTATTTTAAATAAATTCCGCCAAATTCTTACAGTGTTTCAGGTACTAAGCTATTCTGAAAATATTATGTTACAGCAGAAAAAAGAAAGATATTCCTCCTGATGGGGCTTCCCATCTACTGATAAATAACTACATAAAAAGTAAAAGTTTATTGGCCTGTACCACTTAATAATAGATGAATGGGGGTTTAAAAACGTTTTAAACTACATCCTGGATCACTAGATGGCTGTTATTTTTTTGGTAAAGTGAGATAGAGGTCATCACCAATTCTATCCCTATATTTTGTTATTATAGGTAGTACCAAAGAACATTTTTATACAAATAAATAAATGGGATTTTGCCAAATACTTGTCACATTTTTCTATATCCTTAAAATTTGTTAAAGGATTACAAACCATCTCATTTGAAAAAGGATGTGTTACTCATTTGAGTAATCACTTTTTCAATTTCTGGAAATAAAAAGGTTTATCAAGTGACTACTAACTGTTCTTATTTCTCTTTTACTTAGAGGCATTTTGGTGTTGGAGCTGAAAACCCCTTAAAAATGTGTTTCATGATTTTTCTTGTTGTGAATAAAGACCTACTTCTATTATTTAGGTCATGTTAAAGTGCTATAAGAAGACATTTCAGATAGGCAGAAATTGGTATAATAAAAATATTATATACAGGTTTGTTATTTCAAGACTTAAACAAGTTTAAAATTATACATTTGACAGAATTAAAAGAACATGTCACAGTCTGAGATGGAGATATTACTTGTAATTAAATGAAATGGTTTCCAAAAGTTCAGGGTATTATATCTTAGATTATATTATTTTGGGGACACTTTTGTTTTACCAAGTACATAAGTAGATGCTTTTAAGAATGCAGTTTTATCTACTTTGTGAAAATAAACAGCAAAAAGAAGAGAAGGTATTACATGACTAGTAGGTACAGTTTACAAAATGGTGTAAAAATAATTGTTTAGGGGAATTATTTACACAATTTACAACATGTTTCTGTCAAAATAATAAGGATATAATATAAATTCATAAATGAAGGCAAAAAATGAGTGGCAGTGAGAAGATTTGTGCCCAAATAATAATATGTATTTACTGTATCAAATAAAATTTTTTTCTGGTGTCTATTTCATCTTCAGTACAAAATGAACTAAAACTTCCTACTGGATAAGAACCAATGAAGCTAAAGTAATTTGGGGGTGCTTTGCCTGTGAGCCAGGCATATTAGGTTTGTTTCTTAGACTGATCAAAATAAGTGATTTTGTTTTGCCTTTTTTTTCTTTTATAAATAAGATCATTTAGGAGAAAACATTTAAAAAAATGTTGTGATAGTAACTACCACCATCTGAAAAAAAAAAAATGTGCAGAGACAGTTTATTGCTTAAAGGATGATGTAACTAAAGTTCCAAAAGAAGACACTCTTAGTTGTTGGCTACATGGAGGTTTTTATGCACCAGGGCAATGAATTCTAACAAGATGAAGGATGGTGGGCAAAGGCACTCTTGTCTTTCATATGGTGGAAGGACAGACTGAGAAACGGGAAGAAGGAAAGGAGAACTGCCTTATCTGCTTTCTCAGGAGGGTTAGTTTTAAGAGAGATGTGGAACAACAAATCGATTCCCTTATACTGTTCCCCACATACCCTTTGGAAAGTCTTCCTGTACACATTCCCCAGTTGGAAACTGATAAAATATATAACTCTATCTTCTCATCCCTTCAGTCCTTACTGATTGCCCCCTCTCTGAATTCCTATAGCTCTTATGGTCTATTCTTGATAATTTAAGAATCAATTTCCCTTTCAGTAACTGTAGAGAAATCAGTCTTATTTTCAAGTGTGGCTGCCAGAATCAATCCCGTTCTATATTATTCTCTTACTTCATGTCTGGTCATGAACAACAGAAATTCAGGGAAAGAGAGTAATGTAAGTAGTAGTAGGACCTGTTTTAGAACTTCAAGATGAGATTTTTATAAGAACAAAGAGCAAAATGCTTTCTAGGGAAGATATAAATCAGTTGTAATGAAGACTCAGGCTAACAGCAACTTCATGAACAAGCTCTCTCCTGTAACAGAGCATGTAGTCCAGAGCACTAAGGCAGCAGGTTTTCTCTGCCTCTTGCTCTGCCACCTGCTAAGGTAGGCCTTGTCCTCATGACCAAAAATGGTTGACATCTTCTGGGTCTGTATTCTATGACTGGAAGGGAGAAAATGAGGAAAATATTCAAAGGGGACAGACTCTTTCCTTTTAAAGGCAGAACCCAGATGTTTCAAATCAATTACACTCACATCCCACTCGCCAGAAATTAGTCACACATACAAAGCTAGCTGCAAGAGAAACTGGGGAAAAGCTGCTGAGAAGCCACGTGCCCAAGCTAAAACTTGAAATATCTGTTACTAAAGAAAACAAGTGGTCTCACAGATTAACACAGAAAATGACAGGAGGTAGAAGAAAGCATAGGAAAAACAAGTGTCCTAAGAATATAAGATTCTACAGTGCTCGACTGAAGAGTTGCAGGTGTGGGAAGTTATTGAGGGTTTATAAAGAATATCACCAAGAAAGTTGTCTGTTTGCTAATTTGTTTTCTAGGAGAGTTTAGTGCTGGTGAGATGTAAGATATAGTATGTAGAGATGTGATGAGAGGGTATATCAGAGTTAGGATGGATAAGGTCCTTGTTATTTGAAGTGTGGCCCAGGGTCTCAAACAGCATCAGAATCACTTGGGAGCTTGTCAGAAATGCAGAATCTTAGGCCCCACCCAGACCTACAGAATTATAATGTGGCATTTCTACAAATTCTTTAGTGAATAATACTAAAGTCTGAGAAGTGCTGGGCTAGCTTATGCTATGGTATGTAATAGTCCTAAAATCTATACTTTACAATCACAGATATTTCTTGCTCATGCTGAAAGTTCATCTGGAAGGAAGAGGGTGGCAAGTAAGTGACTGCTTCATCATCCTCACCTGGACCCCAGCCTGACGGTGCCTCTACCATCTGAACATCACCAGTCAGGTGGCAAGGGGAGGTAATGTGTGGTTCTTACACTTCTCTCACATTTCCTTTGTCAAGCAAACCCCATAGCAATGCCTGTCTTCAAGGAGGTAGGAAAAACAATTTTACCATGTTCCTAGGAGGAGAGGAATCAAAATACCGGTGAAGCCAGGAGACACCAGAGGTAGGGAGGTCTTTCAAAGGTTATCACAATGTACATGTAAAGTGATCAGACACTGGGAAAATATAGTATCATTTGGAAGGAAAAGGAGAGTATGAACAACAAAGACATTTCAGAATAATTATTCTGAAGCAATCAAGGACTCCCAGCTTTAGAGTCTGATAGGGTAGAAGTGAAAAACTGTGGAGGAATTGGTTGTTGTGGGGAGCAGAAAGGCTGAGTTTGGAATCAGTCAGTCAGTTCAATCGCTCAGTCGTGTCGGACTCTCTGTGACCCCAGGGACTGCAGCACTCTAGGCTTCCCTGTCCATCACCAAACCCTGGGGCCTACTCAAACTCATGTCCATCGAATCAGTGATGCCATTCAACCATCTCATCCTCTGTCATCCCCTTCTCCTCCCGCCTTCAATCTTTCCCAGCATCAGGGTCTTTTCAAATGAGTCAGTTCTTTGCATCAGGTGGCCAAAGTATTAGAGTTTCAGCTTCAGCATCAGTCCTTCCAATGAATATTCAGGACTGATTTCCTTTAGGATGGACTGGTTGGATCTCCTTGTAGTCCAAAGGACTCTCAAGAGTCTTCTCCAACACCACAGTTCAAAAGCATCAATTCTTTGGATATGTTAAATCAGAAATTAAAGTGGATATTCACCCTCCACCTATCTTTCCAACCTCATCTTCTATCACTCTCTCCCATCCCCAACCATGCTCCAGCCACACTGACCTTTCTGTTCCTTTGTATACCAACCTTGTTCTCACCTTAGGATTGTTGCACCTATAGTTTCTTCTGGAATGCCCTTCTCTGAGCCCATCATGAGCTCCTGCCTGTTATTCAGAACTTACCACAGTGTTAGTCACTCAGTCATGTCCAACTCTTTGCGACCCTATGGACTGTAGCCTGCTAGGCTCTTCTGTCCATGGGATTCTCCAGGCAAGAATACTGGAGTGGGTTGCCATTCCCTTCTCCAGGGAATCTTCCTGACCCAAGGATAGAACCTGGATCTCCTGCATTGCAGGCATATTCTTTACCACTGAGCCATCAGGGAATGCCATAGTGTTACCTCCTCAGAAAGGCCTTTCCTAGTCATACAAATGTAGCCACCCAGTCACACATTATCCTAATTCCCTACTTTAGTTATCAGCGTAGTATCTAGGGCTAACCAATATTTTTAACGGCTTATCCCTCCCTCTCCATTAAAAAGTAAGCTCCATGAAGGCATGGACTCTATCTTGTATCACCAGTTTCAAATACAGTGCCAGGCAGAGTTGGTACCCAATAAATATTTACTGAATGTTCACATGGAACTTTCACTTACAAGATATGCAATAAGGGAACTATAGATAGGTCTCCAATGAGAAAAACAGACTTGGAATAGTGAAGTTCTGTAAACTATTAGATGAACAGGAAGTATTTAAACCTTCAGGAATGTTCCCCCTTAGTGGGTAGAAAAGTGTAGGAGATTCAGAAGTCTAAAGGGTAGTGTCTCCTGAAACAAGGACAAGGTTTCAGTGAGTGATGGGTCAATGATGGGCAAGTGTTACCTCTTAGTGAAAAATGGGAATAAGAAAAAGACCATTGGATTTGGAAAGGTCATTTGTGACCACAGATTAAAAGAGCAAAAATGTAGGGCTTAAGAGAAAGGACTTGGCAGGTATAGCTCATTAGTAGAGCAGTTTGGCAGTTAAGGGAAATTAGTACTCTAGCAGGATTGAGTGAGTTTCTTTTTTCCGAAACCCAGGCTTCTTAACTGGAAGTTAATGGACCCCTAGGGGGTCCACAAGTCACTTTTAGGGACTCTGCAAACTCAGAAATTATAGGCAAAATTTTGTGTGCACAGGGTCAGAGGTGCGGGGATGAGGATTTGTAGTTTCATTATTTTTCAAAAGGTCAAGACCCAAACGGTAAACAGCTATTGCTGAATAGGAAGAAAATAAGTGAGTTTGTTAATTAAAAAATGAAAAACTCGGAGGCCCAGAAAAGGGCTAAGCTTTAAAGAGAAAAAGAAAAACTGCTTATCTAAGCAAAAGCTAGAAACAGATTTTTTTTTTTTTTAAGTTCACAATTACGTCATCATTTCAGTAAACGTGGGACTAGAGACCTATCTGGAAACGCTGGAGAAACTTGTGCAAACACGATCCAGTGAAGGGTTACTGAAGCCGGGCAGACGGAGTGCGGAAAGCCTGTGTTCATCACCCCAGCCTGAAGCCATAGCAAAGCACCACCTGTGTACCCTCACGGCCCAGGTGATGCTCAGGCTGGGGGCTGCTGACATTGTTCTTTAACCATAAGCGTCCCTCTGAGACTCCAGCCCACCTGTCTGCGAGGGAGAGCCGTCTTAAAACAAAGGAATCGTCACCGGGAAGGGGGCTCATCAGTGAGTCAGTTTAGGGACAAGCTTCCCCTATTTGACGCACTTTCCTGCTGTGTTTGGGCAGCAGCTGCCTCCTGCCCAGCCTCCCCAGCTGTCATTGTCTCTGAATCTTCCCGCCCCGACGTCGACAGCTCTCTTCCCGGCCTCAGTTCTCGGCTAGGCTCAGGGTCTAACGTCAGCAGGTCTCCCAACTCATTCACTCAAGAACTGGGGGGTTTACTGGGTGACTCTGGGGCCTGAGGAGCACCGAGCCCTCAGGAGTGTGCCCGCACATGGCCCACAGGGAACAACACTCCCGACCTGACAAGAGTTTAACCGGCCGCCGCCTGCATGTCGCAACAGCTTTCGTGACAGGCCGGTGGGCCACGCCAGGGGATGCCAAGCCCAGGCCGGCTCCGCCCCACGTCAGCCCGACATCCCGCGGGAATAGAGCTCTCGCGCCAGGGCCACCAGCCCGCACGCAACCTGCGAGTCTAGGGGTTCGGGGCAGGCGCTTGAGCGCGGATCTTAACGGCACCAGTCAGCGGTTTGACCTTGAAGGCCGAGTACCGCCCTCCCCCTCTCCCCCTCCCCCTCCCTACCCCCCAAAGCGATGTCGCCTTCAGCGCACACAGCTCCACCGGCGCCAGTCTGGGGCCCAAATGCCGCCTCCATAGCCCCTGGGCGCTTCACCCTCTTCCTGTAGCCAATCAGATCCCGACGTGATGCTAGCCAATGGCCGGGGTCAAAGCATCAAGGGTGGTTGAGCCTATCAAAGTTCGGCCTTAAGTTTCTCCCGCCCTCCAGAAAAGTCGGAAGGCGGGTTGATCTTACATGCTAGCCAATCAAATGGCCAATAAACAAGAAGCTTCCAAGATCAAAGGGGAAGGGGTGGGATCTAAGCGGTAGCAACGCCGCGGGGCGAAGGAATGACAGGCAACTTCACTAATACCACAGACATATTTTTTTACGTAAACTAAGGGGCGGAGCTAACTTGGCGGCTGCACCAATGGCTGACTGAGGGGCGTGTCCTCGGGGCCAAGCGGGAGCCGGAGGCCCCGGGCTCTCTGGGCCGCGCCTGAGGCAGACGCGACGGGGTTGGGGGGCGGCGGCGGCAGTGGCGGCGGTGGCGAGGGTGGGCGCCGCAGCTGGCCCGGGTGGATGGAGTTGGAGGGGCGGGGTGCTGGCGGTGTGGCGGGGGGGCCGGCGGCTGGGCCGGGGCGGAGCCCCGGGGAGTCGGCGCTGCTGGACGGGTGGCTGCAGCGGGGCGTGGGCCGGGGGGCCAGCGGCGGGGAGGCCGGGGCCTGCAGGCCCCCTGTACGACAGGATCCGGACTCCGGCCCGGACTACGAGGCGCTGCCGGCTGGAACCACTGTCACCACGCACATGGTGGCGGGCGCCGTGGCAGGGATCCTGGAGCACTGCGTGATGTACCCCGTCGACTGCGTCAAGGTGAGACCTGGACCTGCTCCGAACCCGACCTGGGGCTGACCCGACCCCCTGGGTCATGCCTGGAGCCAGGATCCCAGCCGAGAGCCGGAGCCGACAGGGTTTCCTTTCTTGGCTCCTACCACCACCACACTATTCGACCGATACTCCATGCAAGCAAGGTCCCAGCCGGGAATTGATCCCAGTCAGGAATCGGGACCCATTTCTAACCGTCAGTGAGATCTGAATCGGGACTCTGGGAAGAAAATCTGTCAGCCAAAACCCTGGATCCCATCTGGGACTAAACAGGAATAGGGTGGGATGGGAAAGGAACAGGTAAGTGCCACTAACTTCATTAAGGTAACGCTTATTGAAGACCCAGAACAGGATCTTAAAAGTTAGAGATGTTCCGATTGCTTTTACAAACTAATCTTGTGTGTTTACAAGTGACAGGGCGGGAACCAGAGTCTGGGATCTCTCAGCTAGATGAAAGATTTACTTCTTAAATCTTAATCAATGAGTGAGTGGAAATCTTTGTACAGTCAGAATTCACAGTTCCTGACTGGAAATAATACGAGAAAGACCAGGGAAAAGTTTCGGTTTCTCAGTGCAGCAGGCCTGATACCCCACCTATTTCCTGAACATGAAAATTTAGCTGGGATTGGGGTTGTGTGTGTGCAGGGAGCACATCACCCCTCCTAGGAGGGATGGACCTCATAGTGTGTATCTTTAGCCACTTGAAGTTGACAAAAAAGGGAAAAGTTGCATATAAGGGAGGCATGACAGTATTGGAAAATAGATGTTAGTGTGAAGAAAGTAGATGTTAGTGTAAAGAAAATGAAACGGGACCAACCTGAGGGCATGATTCCTGGGAAAGTGAAAGTAATTTCATCCACACCAAGCAGGCTCTTGAGTGGGGACAAGACTAGGTGGTGACTAGGTGTTTCTGAAGAAAGCTGGGTAACGAGGGGGAATGCATTGTTCTTTACAGTTCTTATTCTTGTGCATTGGCAAAGGAGCCACCACTAAATAAGCTGAGTGAGAAGTAAACTCAAGGGGACTGTTGAAATAAATATACTGACAGAGACTGGTTCTTCCTTTACATGTTAAGAGTAAGAGTCGAAAAATATTCTCACAGCTCTTGAATGGATGTCTTCTTCTCAAACTAGGGAAAGGTTACATGTTCAGGAGGAGAGTATTAACTTGGGAGGAATAGAAATAAATAGTAAAATCCATGAGAGAGGAGTAAGAGGATGGCTAGTGCTCTAACAACATTGAAATGTCAGATAAGTACAAATTAAAAAGATTCCTCAGACATTTATATAGAATCTAGATTGAATGACTATGAGTTGTTGATGCTGTGTATCCAAAAGTTAACATCTAACTGCAAAGTAAACCTCACTATACTTGAACTGTGAGTAGAGTCTAAGAGTAGATAGTCTAGGGTGCTGTCTTTCAGGATGGGTAGCAAATGAAAACTGGATCAAGGAGAGTAATGGCTTGAAAAATACAAGGTAATAATGTGACTGACTTAGAAATATTACCACAGCTATTCAATTTAAGTGTTGTCCCACTACCTTGGGCAGCTATCTCCTTACTCCATATATTTACATAAATACTGTTTTTGTTGTAAACAATCTGTAACTTCCTCTGTTAGAAATGCTTCTAGAAGAGGGGTCCCTAACTTCCAGGCCATGGACTGGTACTGATCCTGTTGGATCAGCGGCGGCATTAGATTAGAAATAAAGTACGCAATAAATGGAATGTGCTCATATCATCCCAAAACACCCTTCCTCTGTGCCGTCTGTGAAAAAAAAAAAAAAAAAACAAAAAACTGCCTTCCATGAAACTGGTCCCTGGTGCCAAAAAGGTTGGGGACTGCTGCTCTAGAATACTTGGCTGCATATCCTTAAATGGGGCAAGTCTTTGTCCTCTGACAAGATGGAGTTGATGTTTTAGTCATTGAAGCCATTCAGAATCAAATGTGGTAGTTCAGGTGGGAGAATAAAATGGGTAATGCTGATGGGGGTCAAAGATAAGGTAGGACAGGAAAGCAGGGAGACTGATTTCCTCCTGAGCTGATAAACCCACTGAGGGAACACTTGGAAAGAGAAGTTCCAGAAATGTTTTGCATAAATGCAGCAGAATTGCTGAAATAAGTCACTTGCAGCCTTCCGAGGTAACTGTTTTGAAGAACAGTTCTTATTCATTTACATAAGCGTTGAAATTTTTTTTTTTTTGATTAGTAATACAACATTACAGTCATGCCTCAAAGCACTCCATTAAATAATTATTTCATCTGGAGGGAAAAAAATGCTCAGGAGTTTTCAAAAATACAAAAGCGTATTTTAGAAGAATCATTTTCATTTGCCATAGATGCTGGGATTTAAATGACTAGAGGAAAAAACTCTGTGAGACCATTACGACTCAGGGTCAGTTAATACTGATTATAGCAGTAGATACTGTTGTGCAGACTTGAAAGTAAAATTCAAATCTCTTCCTTCAGAAGGGTTTACAGCAGTAGATACTGTTGTACAGATTTGAAAGTAACATTCAGATCTCTTTCTTCAGAAGGGGCGTCCCAGTTTACTTGTCCCTAGGCAGCCCTTCTTCCTCTTTTACCATAAATAGGTGGCAGAGAGGAAGAGCAGCCCAAAGTCCCTAAGACTAGAGGCAGGTATCTGTGTTGGAGCCTAAAGGCCAATCACAGTGTTTGCTAGTGAAAGCTGACAGTGCCTCTGGCATGCAGGACTGTGCATCCCCAGGCCACTTATCAGGGTCAGTTCAGTTCAGTCACTCAGTTATGTCTGACTCTTTTGCAACCTCATGAACCGCAGCATGCCAGGCCTCCCTGTCCATCACCAACTCCCGGAGTCCACCCAAACCCATGTCCATCGAGTAGGTGATGCCATCCAACCATCTCATCCTCTGTCATCCCCTTTTCCCCCTGCCCTCAATCTTTCCCAGCATCAGGGTCTTTTCCAGTGAGTCAGCTCTTCATATCAGGTGGCCAAAGTATTGGAGTTTCAGCTTCAACATCAGTCCTTCCAACGAACACCCAGGACTGATCTCCTTTAGGATGGACTGGTTGGATCTCTTTGCAGTCCAAGGAACTCTCAAGAGTCTTCTCCAACACCAAAGTTCAAAAGCATCGGTTGTTCGGTGCTCAGCTTTCTTCACAGTCCAACTTTCACATCCATACATGACCACTGGAAAAACCATAGCCTTGACTAGATGGGCCTTTGTTGGCAAAATAATGTCTCTGCCTTTTTTTTTTTTTTTTGCTTTTTAATATGCTGTCTAGGTTGGTCATAACTTTTCTTCCAAGGAGTAAGCATCTTTTAATTTCATGGCTTCAGTCACCATCTGCAGTGATTTTGGAGCCCAGAAAAATAAAGTCAGACACTTTTTCCACTGTTGCTGCATCTATTTGCCATGGAGTGATGGGACTGGATGCCATGATCTTAGTTAGTCGAGTTAAATATCCTTGGGAGGGACCATGGGAAGTCAGCATAGCCTGGCTAGGCTACAGTTATTCAACCAGCTATTTCCATGGTCATAATAGGTTTGGAAGTGCAAGTGAAGTCCAGTTTGGAAGTCCAGTTTTCCTTTTCTGTGCTTCAGAGGCAAGCACCAGACTTTATTTAAAAGGGTGGGTTCTGCAGCCTAAAGCAGTCAGAACTCTTCTCAATATCTTGTTAAGCACCTGTCACCAAGGTGCTGCTTTTTGGCTTTGCAATGGTGAAGCAAATACATCTATAAGTTAAGGAGAAAAAGAACAAAGGGAAATAGATATTTTCAAACCAATGGAAGATTAGGAGATGGAAACATTGGCTTCTTTGATTTTCTTGTATCTAATAATAAGTATTCAGTAAATGGCAATTGCTCATGTTTGTCATGCCCTGTTTGATGTGCTTTGCAGTTATTGATTTAATCCTTGGAACAGCTTCATGAAGTAAACACCATTTTCATTATTTTATAGATGAAGAAAGAGGCAAGTTAAGTAACTTTCCACAGTCACACAGTTAGTGGCAGAGCCATGATTTAAACCAAGTCTGACTCCCCAGCCTTCCATACAGCCTCCGAAAAGCAGATTTCCAGAACCAAGCGAGGCACAGAATTTCACAATAGTGCTTCTTCCTAAATATGACCTGCAGATGAACAGCTGGACATATCGATCATTGCAGCCACAGAGGAACTTTAGAGTGAAAACAAAAAATGAAAAATCAGACCTGATCTATTAGTGGTTAAAGAGCAGTTAGTTGCCTATCCATATCTTCAAAAACTGGTAACACAAGACAATGCTGCCATGATCTGTAAACTCTAAGGTATGAACTAATATTTCTGAGAACCATATTTGAATACAATAAAAAGCCTTGTATTTCTGACACCTCATAAATTAGCAATGGCTTTTGCATGCTTTAACTCTGAATCCCCACTAGCCATCCTTGGTCTCATGTTATAGATGATGGCCTGAAGCTCAGAGGTTAAGTGACATACCTGAGACTACACAGCCAGCAAAGCTGGGGCTCCTACTCAGGCTTTCATACTGAAATGTGGCTTGGTGTACCGCATTGCTTCCTTCCCTATTAGTATGACTTCTTCAAAGCCAGGCAGTGGTTTTTTTTAATATCGAAGACTATTCATTAATACTTTAGAGATTTCATCTTTCTCTTCGGGAAGCCATATTTGTTTTTATATTTGGTGTGGCTTAGGCCTGGGTCCTCTCCATGAGGGTGCATCTTCATTGAGTTAGAATTGTGAGTTAGGTTTAGACGTGTGTGTAAAATGTTCAGTGTAACTTACCACCATCTCTTGTTTCTCTTGTGGGTAAACGGTTCCAGGCCTCTGAGGCCAGACCTTCAAGTCTGGTTACCCAAATATGACATTGACTCCAGCAGAACACTGGGATTTCTAAACATTCCCTCAGTACAAGATTAGTTTTTGAACAAACCTATGGAAACACACAGTTGTTAAGCTACCAGTTTATCTATTAGTGTCCCTACCCAGCCAAGGCCTGTCTTATCCTCCCAGGTGATGTGAAAGATCAGTAAACACATTCTTTATTGGAAATTGACGTTTTTTGGTTGTTTTGGTTTGTGTTTTTTATTGAGAAGTAAAAGAGAATGTATCACATTGTGGTAAGTGATCCTGTGTATTTCTGATTGAACTTCAAATAATTAACCTTTTATCCAGTTCTTTATTGGTAGCAGGAAGGAGAAAATAACTGTAGAGGAATGTGGATTGCTTGCGGCTAACTAGGACTTGTTAATATGGTTAGAGTGTTTTCTCCCATACTTTTGAGGAGAGACATTAGTCTTGGATTCCAGATGGACAACAGGAAGGTTCCAGCTGTTCAATCCAGATTGAATCAGTGACAGGAATGAAGTAGGAATTTAAACTGTACTTGGGCATTAGTTGCCCCTATTGATTCACTAATGGTGTTTTTGAAGTGGTGTAGACAAAGCTAAGATTCTTCATTCTTCCATTCATTCATTCAACAAACAAATCTCAAGTGCCTACTGTATTGCAGGCGCTGGATATTGATTTTATACTATCTGATAGTGTCCAAGCCACCTTAGCCTTGAAATGGGTCTGTAAATAAGAGATCTGCCCTGTAGACTCATCTTTCAGAGAAGGTCGTCAGTGATTTGTGAACTATAAGATTAATTTCCCAAATTTCAATAAAACTTTGTCCAGGAACGTCATACAGAATATCTACTATATACATTCATTCCAGTCATTGAATCCTCTGGAGATTCCAAGGGTTATGTTTCACTAATTTTTATTCATTGATGCCAGTTTTGGAATTGAGTCAGTTTAGATTAGAAATTTGGAATCTCCCTCACTTTTAGAGACAAGATTGGTTTCCACCTTCATAGTTTGAGGGTAAACTTTCTTTCCCAGGAAACTGGACCAGTATCTATTAGGAATGTTATTTCTGCCAAAAGTGTAATATACAGGCCCAGCTGCCAATGCCAAATATTCTGAAGAAGTCAGATTATCATCAAGCTTATATCAGAGGTTGAGTCCTCATTTCATTAGTATGTGATCAGGAAGCAGGCCCAGGATCACTTTTCAGTAATAATAAAGTATATTGTAAATAGCTAACTTTAGAATCCACTTGTAAAGAGCTCTTAGCCTGAGTTTATTAAGATACCAAAGCAACTTCTCCTGAAACACAGGCTTAATATTTGTTGCTGAGGCTGTGAATCACTTTGGAGTTCAAGAACACTTACCAAGGAGTAATTTTTTGAGGGAAAATAATGGTGTTCTACTCATAGAGTCATGTGTTATTGTTTAGTCATTAAGTTATGTTCAACTCTTTTGAAGCCCTGTGGACTGTTGCCTGAAGGTTCCTTCTGTCCATGGGATTTCCCAGGCAAGAATACTGGAGTGGGTTGCCATTTCCTTCTCCAGGGATCTTTTCCAACCTAAGGACTGAACCCACCTCTCCTGCATTGGCAGGTGGGTTCTTTACTGCTGAGCCACCAAGGAAGCCTGTAGAGTCATAGATGACCAGGGGAAAAAAAAAACAACAAAACATCCAAGGCTTGGAAAGATTGGATGTAGATTTGGAAGGCAGTAAAACTGGATGCCAGGTATCACTTCTGCATATTGACGCGGTTTCACATAGAAGGTCTGCCCAGAGCTCAGGCTTGGGTGCTGAGACTGGGAGACGTCAGATCCCTGACACTGCACTTCCCCCTTCTGTACTTTCAGACCCGGATGCAGAGCCTACAGCCGGATCCAGCCGCCCGCTACCGCAATGTGTTGGAGGCCCTCTGGAGGATTATAAGAACGGAGGGCCTGTGGAGGCCCATGCGCGGCCTGAACGTCACAGCAACAGGCGCAGGGCCTGCCCACGCCCTCTATTTTGCCTGCTATGAAAAGTTAAAAAAGACACTGAGTGATGTAATCCACCCTGGGGGCAATAGCCATATTGCCAATGGTATTGAGCCTTCCTGTGCTGGTTCTCCCACTTTCCCAGCTCTTTGGGCTTTGCTGCTGTCAGTGCTTTCCAGTCTCAGCATGGTTTGAAGCTGCAGCTTTGGGCTGGGGTAGGCCAGATTATAGAGGGGGGACTTCCAAACCTGATGTTCTAAGAATGAGCTGCTTCCATCTCACGCCTTCTTCCAGGCGCCTCAGCAAATGGTTACAGTATCCTTCCTTATGTACCTGCTTGACTCCTTTATCTTCTCCCTGGCGTCAACTTCTAATGCCCTGACAATGTAGAGACACACACTGAGCTGCCCACTCTATGTATTTCTTGGTAGTCAGGTGTTAATCCTGGAGCCTCAATTCTTCGCCTCACATTTTCAGGATCCCAATTGCCCGGAGGCAGTTTGTGTCACAGAGGACAAAACAGGAGCTTGACAAGAGAATGGGGGTGGGGCCTGGGTCTTTTGTCCTAAGAAACCGGAGGTTGATGGTTGTGTGGGAGTGAGGGAAGGGATAGCAGCCTGGAGAAAACCAAAGTGAAAGGGGAGAGGAGAGGAGGAGGGACAGGGTAGTTCAGGCCCAGAGAGGAAAGTCTAGATGGACAGCTGTTAGGCTCTGGAGACAGGCGGGCAGCATGGGGCAGCAGGGCAGAAGGTGGGGCTCTGTGGTGGAGACCCAGCCACCTGCCCCTCATGTGCTCCCTCCAGGGGGCTGATCTGCTGGCATCCCCTGGCCACAGTGAACTAGCTTCCTATATGGGGCATGAGCTGCATCTGTCCTTAGAGCCATCTTTGTTGATGAAATCTGGGCTGTTCTCTCAGACTCTTCCTGGCCTTCATATGGTAGCTGTGGAAGGCAGACTGATGGCCATAGTAAGTTAGGGGGAACAAATAGCCTCGTTTCTCTCAACAGGCATCTAGAAGCAGTGGGTTCCCATCTTTTAAACTGGCTATTAGTATCCCCTGTCCCTGCTGTGGTTTATCACAGCCACTCCCCTTCACTCGGGTCTCCCTGAGTCATTCACCCCCTCCTGGCCTTACATGTGGCAGTTGTTTTTTCCTTTGCAGGTGCAGCTGGGTGTGTGGCAACATTACTTCATGATGCTGCCATGAATCCAGTGGAAGGTAATGATTCCTCACCCTTTCCCTCTGGGTAGCTTCATCTACATCTCTAGGCTTTTCCTTAATTTGGGGTTTGCAGAAGAGAGCCAGGGAGCACCCCATCAGTTTTGGTGGGAAACCCTGCTGTGTTATATTGTCTTACCAGTAGAGGGCACTCCCTCCATGCTGTCAGTGCTTAGGAAGATTCCCTTAGGCCGGAAGCATATTCACTGAGATTTAATTCATCTGGGGGTTCCCTAGAAAAACATCAGACTGTCTGTGGCCTTTTCCTGGGCCTTCCTGAAAGTCCACTTTGTAGTGGATTTGATCTAAAAAATTTAGCAGATTATTTCAGTTCTCTTCAAAGAGATGAAAATGGATTTTGCCATTTGAAAATACTGCCTTTCTTATTGGAATGAATAATGGTTGAGATAGAAATGAAAGGGTAATGTTAGCAGAGCTTAGTCCCTGCAGTGCTGCTTGGATCTTGGCTTTTCAGTTGTAGAATGAGGTCCCCAAACAAATATGAAAGGATAGCACAGTTGCCATGTTCCTTAAAGTTCCAGTTCTTTACCTGTCTGGGCAAGACCATGGCAAGGAAAGGGCCAAAGCTAAGCTGAAGATCTCGAACTCATACCATGAATCCACTTGAGGGGGTGGGAGATGTTTGGAAACTAAAGTCACACTCTTCTTGGCTAAGACTTTTGGTTTGGTCGCCCTTCTCCAGCTCTTCCTCCTGTGGAAGGATGGTGTCCTCATATTGTAAGAGTTGGCATTCTGTGTACCAAGGATTGGGATTGTTAGGGCTGTGTGTTTGTTATTATGTTTACTGCCACTGAATCTTTTCTTGCCTTGGGACTTAATGAAAGAGTAAGATGGTAGTAATAATAGGTACTTATTTCAAGGAAACCCTATGGAGTCTCAATGGTAGATATATCTTGTATATTAATTGGTTGGTCTTAAAGAAATCCTACTGGCAGTGGTTCCATTATTTTTTAGCCCTTTATCAACTCTCTCCTATCCCCTCCTCTCAGAAAGGGGAACTTTCACTGAGCAGGCCGACTGACGACTCACATACTTTTGTCTCTCTCCAATCCATTGGCTGATCCGCTGACTTGGGGCTCTGCTCCTGGACGCTCCTGCTCGCCGGCTGAACGCTGTCGCCATTCCCTGCTCACCGACGGCGCCGCCAGTGGTCAAACAGAGGATGCAAGTGTACAACTCTCCCTACCGCCGGGTGGCAGACTGTGTCCGGGCAGTGTGGCGGAACGAGGGGGCCGGGGCCTTCTACCGCAGCTACACCACCCAGCTCACTATGAACGTGCCCTTCCAAGCCATCCACTTCATGACCTACGAGTTCCTGCAGGAGCACTTTAACCCCCAGAGACGGTACAACCCCAGCTCCCACGTCCTCTCCGGAGCCTGTGCAGGAGCTGTAGCTGCCGCTGCCACAACCCCACTGGACGTTTGCAAAACACTGCTCAACACCCAGGAATCCCTGGCCTTGAACTCCAACCTTACAGGACATATCACAGGCATGGCTAGTGCCTTCAGGACGGTGTATCAAGTAGGCGGGGTGACTGCCTACTTCCGAGGGGTGCAGGCTAGGGTCATTTACCAGATCCCCTCCACAGCCATCGCTTGGTCTGTGTATGAGTTCTTCAAATACCTGATCACTAAAAGGCAAGAAGAGTGGAGGGCAGGCAAGTGAAGCAGCACCAAGTGGAACCAGGGTTCAGCCAGCACTGATGCCCTGCCCACCCCAGCCATGTTCTCCGCCTTGGGACGCACCCCAGCCTCGAGTGGAGGAAGGAAGGCAGAGGGCTCGCTCTCCCCAGGCTCTGGGTGTCTGGCTGACACCAGTTCCTGCCGCCCTCTGTCGCCACCGCCTTTCCTTCCGGGCCTTAAGCAAGTGCAGTGAGTCACACCACAGCATCTCTGACACTCTCCTTCCTGGGCCTGATGACCTGCTCTAGACTGTTACAGAGGGATACGCAGCTCATTCCCCTGGTTCCTAATAAAAAGCCTTTAAATGAAATGGTTTCATTGGGTTTGTATTGCCAAAGGGGAAGTGAAATGCTATCAACTGTTCTTGACTTGAAGCGTGAATTAAGGGGCCCAGAGGGAAGGTCGATTGCATTTGTAGTTTTTGTTTCTGCTGTTTTCGTGGTGATTTAAGACTCTGGGGTCATACTCCCCCTGGGTTAGTAATAGGCTCGAAGGAATCTCTGATGGCAGGAACAGTGTGTCTTTGTGAAAGTAAAAGTGTAGACCCTAACTAAAAAGGTGCTCTTGATCCTCACTGTCGCCTCTCCCCTAGGGCAGTGGCGTGGCTCAGGCAGGTAGATCTCTGCTCTGGTTCTCAGCTCTGCCTGCAGCAGTACACCTTTCCACATGGCGCTGGTTTTTTATGTGGTTGCAAAGCTAAAATTAGTCAGTGAAGCTTCAAGTCCTGAAGATTACATGGTAAATAGTAATACTTTTCATTTGATGTTAAGGCTTTTACAAGGTACTTTAGCATAGGTGATCTCATTTGATTCTCCTAAAGTCTGAAGTAGGCAGTGCAGGTATCATCTCTGTTTTACAGGCAAGGAAAGCTCAGAGAGGGTGTGACTTGCTCGAGGTCTCATAGTAACTGTAGAACTGGGACCCCAACTCAGAGCATTTATCCTTAGAAGTGAATCTAATTGTGCCCTCCTACAGATAGGGAAAGAGCAGAGGGGATGTCCTCCACCTCCACCTGAAGGAGCTCCCTGCCCAGGACCACTAGGGCTCTGGGAGACTTGAGGGACAGGATTTTCACTGGTGGGTTTGGTGGGCCAGTCTGTTCCTTTTTTTTTTTTTTTTTTTGAACCTGAACCAGTTGTTAGCAAGTTGTTCAGTACACAAAGTGGAGATTTAACCCCCTAAAACTTCCATCTGTCATCTTTGCTATGTCGTCTGTCATTCGTTCATTAACTATTGAGCATCTGTGTTGGGCACTGGTGTTGGGGACATGATGATAAATAAAACCATCCCCCCCTCCAAAAAAAAAAGATTAAAAAATTATCCCAGCCCTCAAGGAGCTTGTCTGGAGAGGCAGATACATGTAAACAGGTGATTATAAGAGAAGATGACAAGAAATGTGATAAGTAAAACTAGACACTTGAGGGGACAGAATACCAAACCTGGTCTTGGGTGATGGGGTAGAAGGAAGTGATATCTGAAGGAATACCTGGAAGGCAAATGAGCTGTGAGGTTGTTTTGTTTAGTCGCTAAGTCGTGTCCAACTTTTTTGCAACCCCATGGACTGTAGCCCATCAGGCTCCTCTGTCCATGGGATTTCCCAAGCAAGAATACTGGAGTGGGTTGCCATTTTCTTCTCCAGGGAATCTTCCTGACCCAGGGATTGAACCTGCATCTCCTGCCTAGCAGGCAGATTCTTTACCACTGAGCCACAAGGGAGGCCCCAGCTGTGACAAGGGGAAATGTTCTCAGCAAAGACCTGGAGCATCTGGGGTTCAGTTTGCAAGGGGTTCCATGGTGGCAGACAGCCTGGGTAAGGCATGCAGCTGGAGAGCCAAGCAGGGACTGGGTCTTAAAAGCAACACTAAGGAGTTTAGAGTTTATCCCGCAGGCAGTGCAGAAGTATTACAGGGTTTTAAGCAGAGGAATGGTGTGATGAGATCTGCAACTGAAACAGATCACTTAGGCTCTCTAAGGAGGAATTAGAGGAGCAAGACTGGACAGGCAGGCAGACCTGGGAAAAGGCTGCCGAAATCATCTGGGCAAGGCTGCACTGAGGTCTGCGCAGGGACTGTGGTGAGGGAGACAGGAAAGTGGCAGACTGGAGCAGAGTTAGGGCTGCAGATCAGCAGGATTTGGTTACAGAGTAAATCTTGTTCTCCTTCCACCTGACAGCCCTTCAAGGATCTATGGAGAATCCTGTCTGAATGCACTTGAAACAAACTGTCAAGGAAACAGCAGGGTCTCCTGTTCTGAGCCTTAAGTAAGCTCTGCCGCCCCTCTGATTTAGTGATGGGAGAGAGATGTTAACAGAGCCACACACACAGTGATCGCTGAAGCCTGAATGGCCTGTGGAGTGAAAAGAGCATGATGAAGTCATTGCAGAGGTCATTTCAGGGGGTTCGCTTTTCAAGCGCAAGAGAACAGCTGCTTCCCAGCACCAGCTAAGCACAAGAACGAAGGGATGTCTCCCAAACCTGGGCCCTGTTGTCAGCTTTCCAAGCTACTGCCTGGCACGGTACCCAGACCACAGCAGACACGGGGCAATAAGATCCACTCTTCAAGAAAAGGACATGGGATAACTTCAGAAAGAATGGAAGTCACTAAGTGAAGTGAAGTCACTCAGTCGTGTCCAACTCTGCGACCCCATGGACAGTAGCCCACCAGGCTCTTCCGTCCATGGGATTCTCCAGGCAAGAATACTGGAGTGGGTTGCCATTTCCTTCTCCACACTAAAGACCCCCTCAGTTCTAATGACATTCACAAATAATGAGAAAAGATAGCAAAGTGACCTTTCAGTATTTAACAGTGTTCAGCTACTAGAGGACAGTTGGTTTGGAGTTTGGACCCAGCCTCAGGTTCCCAGGTCTCTGGGTCCAATCACTAGAGAAGACAGAGGCAGAACAGGGTGATGGGGTGAGAGTCTAGATGCCAGTGACTGGGTACCTGGGTCAGAAACTAAGCCTCACTTTCACGGGGCTCACCACACCCGTGGGAACTGTGGATTTTGAAGGTAACCCCCAGCTCAGAGTCTGCCTGGAAAGTCAGGTAGGTTATGTGGCACTGTGAGGACACAGCACCAAGCCACCATCAAGGGGTCAATTCCTGCACAGTGTTTACTGATGGGGAAAATGAGAAAATAAGTCACGATTTAGCCAGAGAAAAATGTCTTAATCTGACATGCATGACCAGTGTGAATGAAACAATCTTATATTAATACAAAGCAGTGTATAGTCATGTACTAGGCTACATGAAACCAACAATGAGATTGAGAGACAGAAAAGATTACAGTAGCCCAGAGTTAATGAGAAAGAAGTGGCTTTGATTAACAGTAAAGTGAAAAAAAATTTTTGCAAAAGCCAAATAAGTGCTAATTTTATAAAATTTAGAAAACATGGAAAGAAAATACCTCTATTCCTCTTACTCAGAGAATATGGCAACATTTTGATATGCACATCATCTAGTATTTTTTCTATGTGTATTTCTTGTTAATTTTCAAAAATCAGACCACATTGTCAACAGCTTATTTCATATAACCATATATGGTGCCCATCCTTCTATGTTATTAAATTTTCTTCCATCACTTCAGTGTAAATGGCCACATAATATCCCATTGTTCAAAGGTATAATAGCTTATCTGGTCAGTCTCTTGGTGCACCTTTATAATTTATTCTCAAGAGCATTGCTGCGGGAGGTCAAAACTGAACAACAAAATTGGAGCAGGGCAGCTATGGAGAGAAGGTGCAGGGTGGTGAGACAGTTTGGTGCTGCCTCCCAGCAGAAGCTTCAGAGATCCTAAAGGGAGACCAGGCGTAGGGTAGTGGTTGGAGGGGGTGAGGCTGACCAGTGAGGTCAGAGGTAACAGGGTTCTGAGAAGTAATCCCTCCTGGAGCCCTGCCCCACTCTACAGCACCCCTGGCAGACCCACTCCAGGGCTTGGGTGCTCACTGCTACCCGAGGCCAACCGTGTTCACTTGCTGCAAATTTCATTGGTTAGAAAGTCCATTCTTTGTTCTTCTGCTTCCATTCTAGAGTCATGTCACTCTCCTGCTTTTGAGGCCAAATTCCTCACCATGGCCAGCGGGGCTTTACATAATTTGGCCTCTGCCTGTCTCTCCAATCCAAACCCACAACTTGAACACGAGACATTCAAAACAAACACATATTTTCCTGATAATCTAAAATATCCCTTCTGTTGTCTTCAGTCACGGATTTAGGAGACAAACAATATTCTGTCTAAAACTATCAGAAACCTCACATGATCACTGTTCAGCTTGGATGTGCAGTACCTGTTACCTCCTGCTGCCTTACACTGGTGAGCAGAGAACCAGTCTATGAGCATCACACACAGTATTCCTGCATTGTCAGGGGCTCTATAAATGCAAGCTCTCTACCACGACCACCCCTACCATCCACACTCACACACTGAAAAGAAAGAAGAACAATTCTTTCTATTGAGGCACTTGGGTCTTCCTGTAATTTCTACCTGTGATCTCTCTCTACTGCTGGAGCAGCACAGATTCAGACTAATCCTTATTCTCTCTGACAGCCCCTCAAAAATATTAAGATAGCTGTCATGTCACCCAGGGAGGGTCAGATTCTGGAGAGCCTGAAAGTGAGGTGAAGGAGTCTAGACTTGACTTGGCAGCTAATGAGGAGTTCTCATGGTTCTTAAGCAGGGAGGGACAGGGCTAAAGCAATGTCAGGGTGCTTTCAAGTAACAGTCCAGATAGGGGATGACCTGGAGTGGGGGGGGGGGGCGGTGGCACTAGAGACAGGGACTTCAGGTGAGGGCCTGTTGTCACCATTAGAAAAGGGGACCCTCCAAAATATTGTTACTGGAAGATGAAAGAGGATTGATGATGGTTTAGACAATCATGTGGGAACTTAGGGCTTCCCAGGTCGCAAAGACTGGTAAAGTAGTAAAGACTCCAGCTGCCGATGCAGGAGACGCAAGTTTGATCCCTGGGTCAAGAAGATCCCCTAGAGGAGGACATGGCTTCCTACTCCAGTATTCTTGACAGGATGATCCCAAGGACAGAGGAACCTGACAGGCTACAGTCCACGGAGTCACAAAAAATCAGACACAACTGAGCTACCGAGCACGCATACACACACATGGGAACTTGCCTATGGGCTGTTTGCACACTGAGGCTAGCTCAGAGTTGCTCTTTCCTCCTAAGGGCCTGCCCACCTATGGCAGCATAGCATTAAGTCAGATGTCTTAGATTCTGGGACTCCCAGGGAGGCCTAGAAACAAACCAATGCTGGAAATGTGTATGTGCAGGGGAAAGACAGCCTGAGCATTTGTCTACAGGTGTACAAAGAAGGGTAAACTAGGAGGAAAATCTAGCTTGCTCCTGAGACACTGACCCGAGACTCTGATGTTCTCCTTACATGGGTTTCTTTTGGCCACAAGGTCTCTGAACAAGTGGAGAACCAGAGCTATTACACCTGAGTAGGGAAGCTGTGTGTTGTGCAGGGTTTGCCCCTTGCAAGCAGGAGCTGAAAGCTTTCCCTGGGAGGTAGGAACCTACTCTGGCATCTGACACAGGATGTGTCATTGAAGGACAGCACCACTCCTCAGGGAGCCTCTGCTCCTAAAGAGGAGCCTAAGAAGGTCAATAGTGAAGTGAGGGCCTCACGGTCAAGTACAGTCTCCCTGGAGGGTCTCCTCCGCATAGCACATCCCACCACGTGCTGGCTAGGAATCCAAAAGAAACAGAAAACTTGGTCCCTGCCACGTGGCTCACAGAATGTTTAGAAAGTCATGTTTAGGCAAAAGCAAAGTCACACAACACAAACTGAGCCCATACAAGCTGAGTGATCTATGGAGTGGGGACATCAGAGGACATTCCTTTATAGGAAGGAGTTGATACAAACTTTGAAGAAAGGCTGAGTCTGAAGAAAGGCTGAGTCTGAAGAAAGAAGAGACAAGAGTTTTCCACCCAGCAGTGATGGCTCAAGGAATAAGCCGAGGTATGGAGAAGAGGTGGCTGGTCCTGAGGGCAGAGAAGGGAGGTTGCTTCAAAGACCAAATAGGAGGGTGCTGAAGTCATATGCCCATTAAAGGCATTGTGCTTCAAAAGGGACAATGCCATGAAAGAGATGTTCTATGGAAAGGCTGTGTGCAGGTCTGAACTGGGGACCCACCAAATGCAAGGAGGATGGCAGGAGATTTCTGAAATCACCTGGATGGGAGATATTTGCATAGGTTCAGGCAGATGGCAGTGGGACCATCTGTTCACCCTACCTCCTAGCAGATTGATAAAATATGAAATTAAGAAGTTACATTTTATATGGCTCTGTGGTCTAAGATCACATTTAAGCATACAGAATTTTTCAAACAGCCATTGGGTTAACTGCTCAGGTGAACCTCACAATCACGTCTGAGGGAAATATAGGAGAAGCCGTGTACCTTCTACCACTTGATACCATGTGTTGTAGACTTGCTCAAATGTGAGTCGCATAAGAATCCTGTGTGTTAGAAGTGCAGGAATGATTATCCCTATTTTGCAGGTGAGAAAACAGATGCTGAGAAAGGTTAAAAGCATTTGCTCACAGCCACATAGCCAAGGACTGTCAGCCAGCCCTTTGGATCCTGATTTCACAGGTACAGTGTAACAGAGACCTCTGGTGTAAAACACCAAAACAACACTTTAGCCTAGATCTGCTGCCCACTTCAGCTAAATACACTAATTCCTGGCATTAATTTACCAGTAATTCAGCTTGTTCAGGGTCACTCAGCCAAGTCTGGTCTGCTGGGACAAAGAGCCCAAGGAGTGGAAGTAGAGGGGAGGGCGAGGGGACAAGCCCTCCCATCACCTCCCCCATCTTTTAGAAGACATTAAACACTCTCTGTTTGTCCCACTCCTGACTCAGACAGGGCCTGGCTTTCCAGGAGGTGGACAACACATTCGATCTGCATTAGGTCAGCTTGTGCAACAAGATAAAGTTCGGACAGAGTGAGGGCAAGGTCTCAAGGTCACCATTATATCTTCATGACAGGGTAGAGTGTTAGGAAAGCTAACAAAATGCTGGTGCTTGCTTAGGATCAGAAAAAGCAAGGAGGAGATCCCTGGGGAAGCATGGTCCTACCCCTCGTCCAGCAGATACTCCTGCCAGTCCCTCAAAATCAACTCCCACTCCCCAGCCCTGCAGCCATCAGCCAATTGCAGCTCATACAAGCAACAAGTTCTCGAGTTTGAGGTGTCTTCCCCTCCTCCCCTCAAATCCTCTCTCTTTCAGGACCATGAGCTGCTTAGTGAAATTTTTCTAACCTATATAATTACATAAGTAATTGTGAACTGAGATGGTTCTTGCTTTGGAATATGTGAATTTAATTTTGCACCTGGCTAAATCCTGAAATCTCTGCTTTATCTTCTGCCTGGCTCACCTGATTCTCAGACCACCTTCCACAAATTGCAGTGACAACTATGACCCAACACCAGAGATGGGGGTGGGGAAAGCGCAAGGCACACACATGTATTCACTACAAATATGCAGTTACCATGGGCACTTGCTGTGGGCACCTCTTAAATCATGTGCTTCTGTAGCTGCTGACTTTTAACATCCCCTGGAAGGAGTTCAGGGTGGAGAGCAGAAATGAGGCACTCTGTGCTCTGGGAAAACTAGCAGAATGAGTCTTCGGACAGCTAGAATCTTTCAGGAGTCAATGTTATGCACCCAATTCTTGTATCTCCTCACATCTGGAAAAGCACCAAAATCCTTCATGGTGACATCTATTGCTTGTGACTAGCAATAACCTTCATGAGACTAGTAGAAACCTTTTGCAAAAAAATATGTGTTTGATTACATGCACTTCCCCTTCACCAAAATCACATATATATTGACCTTCCGCCTCTACCTCTTTGGAGCAGCTTCTCAGAGCTATCTGAGATGCTATATCCCAGGCTACAGTCCTCCTTTTGCCCCAAATAAAACCTAACTCTCAACTCTCACTTTGTATGTTTTTTTTTTTTTTTTAAGTCAGGGAGACAGTACACCTGCATTAACTCTGGTCCCGTTTAACAAGTCTAACAACCAAGGCAAAGGTCACCTTGAGAGAATCGTCTGGTTTCTAAGATGCTAATGTACCATCCCCTTTACCTCCAGCACTTACTCTTGAGTCATTCCCACCTAAACCAGAGCATGCCCCAAAGTGGTCGCCTATTACCACAAGAGATGAGGGTTACTGGTACACCTACCAGAGTCCACCTTGAAGTGTCAGAACCACATGCTCTCTGAGGAGATCGGGTCTTGTGTTTTCCAAGTGAGCTCTTGAAACAATTGCAGCTTGGCTTGTTACATATGCATGTTCCCAGGGCCCCAGTCAAAGCCTTTGGAGGTATGGCTCAGGAATCTGCACGTTTAACAGCATCCACCATCACTCGCCACACCCCAAGTGATTATGATGTCTCATAAAGTCTGAAAACTGATCCAGTCCAACCTCTCAATTTACAGATGGGAAAACTGAGGCTTATGATTACAAAGCCATACAACCAGAATACAAATTTCTTTCTCAATCTCTCTCTGCTTCTTTCTCCTCTTTCCCCTCCCTCCCTCCTTCCCTTCCTCTTGTCTCCCTTTATTTCAAGACTGTAGAGTTTTTCTCTTTTACTACGCACAGGTCAGCACAGAGGTTCCAGTTCACTGGGCAGCTTTGCTCCCCACCTAGTTATACAATTCAGATTTCTCATGCGTTTTTTTCTTTTAAAGTCCTAATTCTTTCTAAAATCAGTAACGAGGAAAGATGGTTTGACACATAGCAATGAACATAATGTTTCATCTGCCCGGAAGGCTTCAGACATGGACAGAGTAGAAGCAAATGGAAAGCAGGCTTATGCATTTGATCCTTTATTCATCAAACCATCACTGCCCATCCAGTGGTGGGCCTGGTGCTGGGAGTACAACAGCCCCTAAGACAGGGCCCCTGCCTTTGTTCTAATTCAGTTCACGTCACAGCAAGACTCGAACTGGAAAATGAAACCGGAAGACTAAAGAGCAAGCGCTGGCCAAAAGGGCCAGTGGCAGCCCCAAGGGAAAAAGAACATGGTCCCAGGCCAGCTTTGTTCTCTCCTGTGACCATCCCCCTTGGCTTCCCTCTTGTTGGAGCAACAGAATCTGTGGTCCAAGACTCACATATGGTGTTTCTGGTCCCAGACCGGCTATATCCTGGGTTCAAGAACGGAAGTCAGGGTGGGGAAGGAAGGGGGCTCTTCCTCCGTCCCACAGCATCAGTGCCCGTGTGCTGGAAACAGTGAAGTCTGTACGAGGCCTCCCCTGACAGATCAGCAGGCTTAGCAGTCCATGCAGAGCCAATAAACATAGTCTCCTTGGACTTTAATAACATTTTGAATGGGTTCCCACTTAAGCAGTCCTTGAGAAACTTGGAAAATATGGCTCAGTGTGAAAGTTTTATTAAGCAGGATGTTGGGGAAATTAGCAGTATCATTTAGCATCCCCCAAAATCATTTTTGGCATTGATTTGCTTTGCCCTAGGTGGTCTCTGAGCCACACTTGTCGTATCCCCCCTCTGTCTCTTTCCTGATCCCAGTGACCCTTCAAAGGGACGTGTGCAGCTTTGAACAAGGTTGTAAACTGGGACTTGCATAAAAACAGGGGTCAAGGGTGCTATAACAGAATGATTTAAGCAAACTAAGGCCATTTTATGTTCCAAGCTAAGTGTTAAAAGCATAAAACCATTCTTAAGACATGCTGGCTGAGTATATGGAGAATAAAACTTCCTTCTGAAAATAAACTTTGTCTTCTACAATCGGTTCATTATATACCATCACAAAAGTGTGGTCCAGGCAGAGGGGAAGGCATTGCAAATGCAGAGGAAGGAGCAGAAATTGCACATGGGTTGAGAGTGGGGAGGAGCCAGAGTGGCTGCACGGGACAGGAGGTGGCTGAGGCTGAGGGAACTGCTCAGGGATCCTGTCCTTCCCTCTGGAGGTCACCCCTTAAATGCACAGCTACCTGCCTGCAAAAGGCAGAAAACACAAGAGAGCAGAGAAAATCACAGCTACGGATAGTTACAGCCACCATGGCTCTGTGTTTCCTAAATGCAGAACACTGTGCTCAGAGACTTCTGTACATTTTCTCACTTGATTTCTCCAATAAATTTGCAAAGAATGCATTATTCCCTACTTCACACATAATCTAGCTTAGGGGGGATTTAAACTCAGCACCTGCCCCCCCTTCTAAAGAGTATAGTATTTTTTAAAAACCACATCATACAGAAGATAAATATAAGTAACTGCCTGTGATGACATGATCATTTCTTAAGGTTTTCCTGCATTTACATATACTTCCTGCATATGTCTTTTTGGAAAAATCACTTATTTTAAAAATACAAGTCATACATATTTAACACATTCTCATGAAAGCCCAAAAAATAAGAATCCTCTGATATTCCTATAATTAAATAGCTATAAACACAAAAGCATATTGGAGAAAAATTTTTTGAAGAGAGAAACAAAATCTACAGTCCCTCCACTTTCATGAAGCAACTGGGAGTGATGAGAATATTACTTTTTGGTCTGATGTTTGTTTTTTTCTGCATCTGTTTTGTGACATACATTTGGATTTTGTATCCTGCTTTCCTCAAATTATGTCACGGGCATTTTCTGTGTCATCTGCCTGGTCTTTTTGCTAGGTAACATTTAATTGAGAGCCACAGTTTACTTAAACATCCCCCTACGGCTGAACATTTAGATCGTTTCTAGTTATTTGCTAATATCAAGTGTGCTGTGATTAAGATCTCCAGGAATTTTTTTCCCCCTTTCTCTCATTTGGATTATTTCCCTAGCATTCCCAGAAGTGGAATTATTAGGTCAAAGGGTGTGAACATTCTTAAGGCTCTTCTTGATCCATAGTGCCTAATTGTTTTCCAGAAGGACTGAACCCACTTTTGTTACTTGGAAACTGGCTACTTTCTCTGTGTGGGAAGTTCTGGGGAAAGATTTTGTTTAAGATTTCTTATTCTGCTTAACTGAAATCACTACACTTTCATTTTGCTGTTTCATACGGCCCCTTTCAAAGTTTGTTGACAGCGTTTGACCAACTGATTACTGGGTGGAAGATTTATAGCGGTCTCCCTGTCTCCAGGCTCTTCCTGCCTTCAATCTGTTTTGCTCACGGCAGCCAGATTAATTCCTATGGAAACATCACTTGCCTTGTGTCACTGCCTGCTCAATAACTTGGAGTGACTCTATTTTCTCCAGGATCAAATCCAAACTCTTCTATTGGGCCTTAAAGACCCTCCTGGGGTCCCACCTCCCTTCCCAATTCAATCGGATCTCCTACCAACCTCAGCAGAAACTTTTAGCCACTCCCCTTCTAATCCCCCAATTATGCTCCATCTGCTTTCCCCTTTTGCTTATGTTTTCTGCCACCTGGAATGCTTCCCCATCCTTTCTACCTAGTTCAAATCCTCTGCTTTCAGTCTCACCCAGTCAGGTGAGAATTCTGCAAGAAAAGTCATGGAAAGTGGGGAAAGACCTAGAATCAGGAATGCAGAAAGAGGGGGAATCAAGGGAAGGAACGCAGTGGTGATGGTAGGTGTGCCATCAGGGGCCAGGACACAAGCGCCCTCTCATTAAAGTCATGAATGAATGGGTTGGCAACAGAGATCAGAATGAAGGCAAAATTCTTTGTAGTACTGATGACATTTAGGCCATTTCTAATGGCCTAAAGAGGGGATCTGTGAGAGAACAGGATTATGGGCTAGGGCTAATAAAATGATGATGACGGTCATAATTAGGATTAGCTTCGCTTTGAAAAATAATGGTCAGTATGAGAAAATTAATTTATATTTTATGGAAAGAAATCTTCAGGAAGTCCACTGCTGGAATGGTAGCTCTCTGCTCATCAAGGACTCTTTAGCTGTCTGCAGTGCCCTCCCTAGAGTATGGCCCTCCTCCTCATGCTCCTATATAGTATTTGGGGCACCAACCATCACATCAAGAGTCCAGACAATAACAGGCATAAAGATGATGAAGAGTGGCTTTGTTTAGGGAGAGTTCCTGGAAGTCACAGGCAATGCTTTTGCTCAGAACTCATTGGCCTAGTCCCATGGCTTCACCTAGCTGTAAGGGAGTCTATATGCCCAGGTAAAAATCAGAATTACATTACTAACCAAAGAGAAGAATGGATGTGGGGGCATACAGCTAGCAGCCTGTGCTGCCAGCTATTATGGCACTAGCCTAATAAATTTATATCTATCATCTCTTTTAATTTTTATACATTTTCTCTGAGCAAGTACATAGTGGAAAGGAGAGTAAGACCTGGACTGTGTTTGAGTCCAGAGCCTGGGTTCTTTTTTGAAAATGTTTTTAGGCTTCGTGGAAATTTATGTTTCATGATATTAAAAAATCACAAAATAATGGATAATTTTTTTTTGACTGTGCATGGTCTTCGTTACTGTGTGAGCGCTTTCTCTAGTTGCGGTGCACAGGGGCTACTCTGTCGGCAGTGCTTGGGTTTCTCACTGCGGTGGCCTCCTTTCTTGTGGAGCACAGGCTCAAGAGCTCGTGCTTGCGGGCTGCAGTAGTGGCAGCAGCAGGCTCAGTAGTTGTGGCTCTCGGGCTTAGCTGATGCAAGGCATGTGGAATCTTCCTGAACCAGGGGTCAAAGCTGTGTTCCCTGCATCGGCAGGAGGATTCTTACCCACTGTACCACCAGGAAAGTCTGATAATTTTTTTTCTTGACCAAACACACACACTTCTCATTTCAGAGATTGAGTCTTATAGACTCTGAAGTTGTATTTCACCACACAGAACTGTCGGGAGCCCCTTCTTTCATATGAGGTTAGCTACGTTTTTATACTGTAGGTCTTATTCATGAAGAATATATAAGATTTTCTCTGTAGGTTGTAAAACACAAGTGGGTCTCAAAAAATAATATTGAAGTAAAGTTCTATAGAGAAAAATAGCAATTAATTTTGTAGAACGTTTAAGTTAAACAGTTTTCACAAGTGAGATGTCTACTGAAATAGTTGTGAATGTGAAAGAGGGTAAGAAAGGGGAAATTCTTCCTCCTTCAATTTGTATTGTGTTTCAAATCGTCACTCTGGTTTACCTAGAAAACAAATGAATGGGGAACTGCCTCATAGACAGGGTAGGCAGGTTTGCTAAGGCTGATTTGGTGACTGACTGGAATCTGAGATGCTAGGAGGGTGAACTTTTGGTGGAGCTGGATGGCTTTCATAGCCCTAGTTGGGAAGGCAGGGCGAGGGTGAGGCAGGATGGTAGGGGGCAGAGGGCATATTTGATTACAGAAGGAAAGCTGTTTGGAAAAGTTTTTTCAGACTGAGAAGGATTGCAGACGGAGAAGGAAGAGAGAGCATAACGCAGAGACTACTTTTAAAAATACTGTGGACAGGGAATGGGGTCGAGGAGGCCAAATGGAGTTTAACTACTTACAGATAGGCAGTTTTAGCTTTACACCACTGGCTACCTGGGGTGCTTCCCAAGTTCCCAAGGCCGAATTATATTCAAGGACTGAAGCTAAAGAATGGTCAGACCCAGTAACTGCCAACATTTCGACCCTGTGCCCTGCTTTTGGTGACTGTGTGAGCCGGAGTTGTCTGCAGGCTACAGTATAGGTGGGGTTGCATTCCAAAGGAATGACAGAGTCTAGGCGCTGCCAAGGGAGAGGAGCCAGAGGAAATCAAAGGGAAAGGCTAGTTCCCAGAAGGTAAGCAGCTGGAGGGCAAGGACCAGGTCTGTTTTCTTCCATCTATATCCTTAGGCCAAGTACACGGTCTAGTCCATCGTTCCCACTACCCTTACCCAGTGAAGTTTTGTTAAATGAACAAGTGAACAACTTCTTAGCAGAGGTCACAAGCTAAGGAGGGTCTATAAGCAACTTCCTGCTGGCCATTTAAGGTGACCAGTTGGGAATGTCAGGAAACATTCTATGGGAGGAGGCCCTGGCCAACTTCATCACATGGGCAAAGTGCTGGCTGAAGCCAGGGGCTGGTTTCAACGATATGGTGGGTCTCTGGTGTGGGGCCTTTAAATGGCAATGACTGAGAAATATCTGAGATTGGATAAGGGGAATACTTCATCCTTTCTGTCTCATTTGCCCTCTTCCTACCATTTATTGACCCCTTATTAAGTCTCAGGCCTTCCTTGGTGGCTCAGACTGTAAAGAATCTGCCTGCAGTGCAGAAGACTGGCATTCCATCCCTGGGTCAGGAAGATTCCCCTGGAGAAGGAAATGGCAACCCACTCCAGTATTCTTGCCTGGAAATTCCATGGACAGAGAAGCCTGGCAGGTAACAGTCCATGGGGTCGCAAAGAGTCGGACATGACTGTGTGACTAACACAACTAAATCTCAGGTATCATCTTAAATGCTGTACATGTATTATCTCATTTAATCTTCTGATAGTCTACAGAGGTCAACATTAACAATCCCCATTCTTCAGATGAAGAAACTGGAACTAAAAGAGGTTAAGTAACCTATTCGAGGAATGAGAGCTCTTAAATGGGAAAGCAAGATACCTACCCAACTCTCCCTGACCCGAAAGTGAAAGTTGCGACTCTGCAACCCCGTGGACTACACAGACCGTGGAATTCTCCTGGCCAGAATACTGGAGTGGATAGCCTTTCCCTTCTCCAGGGGATCTTCCCGACCCAGGGATCGAACCCGGGTCTCTCGCATTGCAGGCAGATTCTTTATCAGCTGAGCCAAGAATATTGGAGTGGGTAGACTATCCCTTCTCCAGCGGATCTTCCCCACCCAGGAATCCAGCCAGTGTCTCTTGCGTGGCAGGTGGATTCTTTACCAACTGAGCTATCGGGAAAGTCCCCAACCCCGAAGCTCTAACCTTAACCATCCCACTTCTGGCCTCTATTGGCTCCATGTTCCAACTCACTTACTCAACCGGGTTGCAAATCATTTTGTTTACCTATCTCCTTAACATTTTATCTTGATATATTTTCAGATGAACAGAAATTTTGCAAAAACAATACAAATAATCCTCCCATAGCCACCACCCACACATCCTAAATGTTGGTCTTTTATTGCCAGGAGTAAGTATTGCTTTCATTTTCTGAGTACATTTTTATGTCCCGTTGGACTTAAACCTCCATCGATTTGGGGGGGGGGGCGGTGGGGATTGTAGATCCTGGCTGAAGGTGAGGAGAAGAAGCAATGTGGCAGCTGGCTGATGGGGAGGACGCTGCACTGACCACATGGGAACCCTGATTCCCCCAGAACAGATGCGCCGACTCCCAGCATTCCCCCAGAGGACAGCGGGGTCATCCAGTGACTCTTCTAATGGTGAGGCTCCTGAGGAATGTCCCAGATGCCACGCTTGAGAGATTCATTAGCCGCAAAAGATATCTAAACAAGGGAAACATTTGCAATGATGGCCCCTCGTAATAATTCCACCTCTTCCTTTTGCTGTCAGTTCAGGGCAGAAAGATTTACTGTGAACCTACTATGTGTCAGGCACTGAATTAAGTACTGGGGAAAATGATAACCTTGTCAGTGATGCTGCCTCAGAAAAAAACGAGATGGTTAAATAGAAAAGACAGGGGAGCCTTGGTAGGAATTTCCCCACAGGTATTCGATCAGGGACCCTCAGTTAGGGAAAAACCTCAAATTATTTTGGAAACAAAATTAGGAGACTAGGGGTGGGGGAGAGGGGCAAGAGAAGATGGGACAAGTTCCTGCATGAAAACAAGGTAATCCAGCTCTGCTTCCTGCCTAATGCTGGTGGTCCTGCGCTGAGGGTGGGGTGCAGCTCAGAGGGAGGCAGGCCCTATGAGAGGTGGCCAGAGAAGGGAGGGGGCCAAATGCTGCAGTTTTAAGGGCAGAGAAATACAGGTAGAGTCCCCAAGCAAACCTATAGGCTATAAAAAGATGAGAGGATTTGGCTAATGCTTCTGGGACAATATCTGCCTACAGAGCAGAGAGGAGAGTCACAGGGAGCACCCTTACCCCCCAGGTCATTCACTGGACCTATAAGCCTTCTTCGTCCTTTTTCCTTGCATCTTCCCCATGCCTCCCGCATGTCCAGTTTCATCCTGCAGACTTCTACTGACTGAAAACCCCAGAGGGGACCTGCTGAGGCTCTGAGGTCAGGCAGGTCTGGATTCATGTCACTAACTCTGTCACTAGCCAGCTGGATGGCCACTTAACTAACCTCTCTGAATCTAAGTTTCTCATCTGTAAAGTGCAGGTGGTGATACCTTCTCGTGAATTTGATTAGCTTTACACTACTGGCTACCCTGAGTGCTTCCCAAGTTCCCAAGGCTGAAGCTAAAGAATGGTCAGACCCAGTAACTGCCAACATTTTGACCCTGTGCCCTGCTTTTGGTGACTGATGATGGAAGGAGCTTATGCATGGAAAATGCCCAATCTGGCTCCAGGCAGTCTTCTTCCCAATTTCTTAGGATGCTTTCCCCTCCCACCTGCCTGCCCTTCATCTCTGAAAGCAACAGTTCCTAGTGTGTTACTTTCTCCTCGTCCATTTTTCCCAGGTTATGGTGGAAACAGACCACAGAGCCTGAAGATCTGGGTCTGATTCCTGGTTCTGCCATTTAAAAGCTGTGTGACCTTGGAGAAGTCACTTAACCTCTCTGAGCTCCAGGTGCCTCACTTGCAAAATGGAAATGATAGCTACCTCAAATGAGATCACGTAGGGAAGTATTTTGTAAGCATTGAAGAACTTTATGAGACTCAGTTGATGCTGTGCTGCCCTTCTTATCTCTTTCCACAGTTCTCCCTTTCCCACCCCCCATCCTTTGACATCAAGCCCAACTTGGGTGGAAGGAGCACTGAATAGGGAATTAGGGGCTGTAAGTTCTGGTCCAAGCTCCATCATCAATTTTGGGTCACTTGGCAAATCATGCTCTTCCCAGAGCCTAGATTTCTGTCTGAAGAGAATCTCTCTCACGGCCTCTTCTACCATGAGGTGCCACAAATTTGTGGCTACAGAGGTCAGGAGTTTATTTTCAAATAGGAACAGAGTCGGACTTGGAGAACGTCACTGCTCCTGTGCACAATTCTGCTCTCATCACATTCTTCTATTAACACGTCCAAGATCCTGCACTTCTGGGTCATGTGTGAGCCTGAGGGTGTCTTCAATACTCAGTTTAGAGTAATTAGTCTTTTTGACCCTTAGCAGGGGAAATGTCTCCAGTTGGGGGGAAATGAAGTTGTCAAACACAACCCTTAAGGAGAGGGAGATTTATAGGAGATCACATACAAAAGCACAGGAATTAAACAAACAAACAGGGAAAGAGCACTTAACAGCTCAGACCAAACAATATATATACCTCACGCTATGCTCAGGCAGGTCAACCAGTGGTCTGAGGTCTCCCCAGGCACCACCCAAGTATAACAGCCCAGACAATTGTTCATCTTCCAAGAAACCTTCCCAGAAACCACAGGGTCGCAGGAAGGTAAAACCAATGACGTCACTGAGGGGAAGAAACGGCAGTGGTCAGTACGTCCTTCAGTGTCCATTTTTTTTAAACTTGCCTTTGTGTAGCCCAAGAATTGGCCCTGCTGTCTGTCCTACCCCGCCTCGTGGTGCCCTGCTCCCCAGCTACTCATCACCCTGCACCTCCTCACGTCCCGCCGGCTCTGCTGCCCTCTTGGTCCTCTCTCAGGAAGAGCCTCCGTAAAATGCAGGATGCCGGGCTTCCCTGGTGCCTCCGTGGTAATGTAAGAGACACGGGTTCAATCCCTGGGCTGGGAAGATCCTACATCCCTCACATCTACTAAGCCGAAGCCCATGTACCCTAGAGTCCCTGCTCCACAATAAGAGAAGCCACCGCAATGAGAAGCAAGCGTACCACAAGTAAAGCCCACGCAGCAAAGAAGAGCCAGCACAGCCAAAAGTAACTAACTAAATACAAATTATTCAAAAGACCAGGTCAACCAGCAGTCCAAAGTGCAGTTTTATTTTTAAAAAAATAATTTCAGCTAAATCACAATTTTTTTTTAGTGTAAGTTTGTCCCATGGAATATTTGGGATATACTCATACTAAAAACTAGCCATGGTTTAACTGAAATTTAAGTATAAGTAGGCATTTATGGTTTTTTTTTAATCTTTTATTTTGTATTAAGATATAGCTTTCTTTGCGGCTCAGCTGGTAAAGAATCTGCTTGCAATGCGGGAGACCTGGGTTCGATCCTTGGGTTGGGAAGATCCCTTGGAGAAGGGATGGCTGCCCACTCCAATATTCTGGCCTGGAGAATTCCATGGGCTGTATGGTCTGTGGGGTCGCAAAGAGTTGGACACAACTGAGCGACTGTCACTGATTCACTCATAGCCAATTAACAATGTTGTGATAGTTTCAGCTAAGGGATTAGGTCCTATGTATGTATACATATTGGAGAAGGCAATGGCACCCCACTCCAATACTCTTGCCTGGCAAATCCCAGGGACGGAGGAGCCTGGTGGGCTGCTGTCCATAGGGTCAAGAAGAGTCACACACGACTGAGTGACTTCACTTTCACTTTTCACTTTCATGCACTGGAGAAGGAAATGGCAACCCACTCCAGTGTTCTTGCCTGGAGAATCCCAGGGGCAGCGGAGCCTGGTGGGCTGCCGTCTATAGGGTTGCACAGAGTGGGACACGACTGAAGCGACTTAGCAGCAGCATGTATACATATACCCATTCTCCCTCAAACTCCCCTACCATCCAGGCTGCCACATAGCACTGAGCAGAGTTCCCTGTGCTTTATAGTAGGAGTTTGTATATTTTCATATGCTAAATGCTACCATTTTCAAAGCATTTTTTATTTGTTTCATCTCTGTCCAGAATACACCACCCCCACATCTTTCCTTGGCTAGGTCTATGTCATTCAAGTTCCACTCAAGTGTCCCCTCCTTCAAGTGACACTCTTTGATGCTCCCCTTTCATACAGATTAGCTGCACTCCCCACATAGTGCTTTTCTAGCATATTCCCCTGTATTATTTCAAATGAGTTTGCCTAATTGTTTTCTTGCTTAATGTCTGTTTCTTTCAGCTAGAATAAGAGACATTGCTGTGTTTTTCCCTAATCATTTGCCATCACCTGAATGTACCTGGGACAAGCTCAGCATTTAATAAATATTGATTGAATAAATGAACAAGTAGAATGTATGCTTCAGAGCAGTGTTTCACAAACTTTAATGAAACCCTAAAGATTTTGTTCCATTTTGTTAAAATCCAGATTGTGAATCTGTAGGCTGGGCATGGACATGAGATTGGCATTTCTGACAAGCTCTCAGTGATGCTGAAGCTGCTGGTTCACAGACCACACTTTAGGAGGCAGTGGAATTCTCTGTGATGATGGAAATCTACACTCTCCAATATGGCAGGTACTGGCCACGTGTGGTTTTGGAGTACTTAAAATGTGGCTGGTGTCACTAAGGAATTTCACTTAATTAAAAATTTTACTTAATTTTCCTCAGTTCTAATTAAGTTTAAATGGTACACCTATTTGAACATCACAACCCTAGGGAAGTGGTTCTCAATCTTGGCTACACATAAGAATCACAAGAAACGCATTTTAAAATACAGAAGTTCCAGACCTAACCAAGACAAGTTAAATTAAATTAAGTCAGTAGCTCTGGGTTTGGCTCTCACTGCATTAGTTCTTACTCTTTTTTTTCTTTTGTCCATGCTACATGGCATTCGAGATCTTAGCTCCCTGACCAAGGATCGAACCCATGTCCTCTGCAATGGAAGTGCAGAGTCTTACTCACTGAACCACCAGGAAAGTCCCTACTCTTGTTTTTTAAAGTTCCCCTAGGTTATTCCTAAGTGCATCCAGCGTTGAAGACCTCGCCTTAAAGTTTTCAGAGAAGCAATATTTTCCATTCAATTCTTATCACAGCCTAGACAGCAGATAAGACAGTGTTACTAAACATCATCACTCTCATTCTACTGGAAGTAACTGAGGTGCAGGAAGGTATGTGGATTTGCCCCAGGTTATATAGCTGGAGAAATGGGTGGCAGAGGATGAGATGTTGGATAGTATCACTAACTCAATGGACATGAGTTTGAGCAAACTCCAGGAGATACTGAAGGACAGGAAAGCCTGTCATGCTGCAACCCATGGGGTCTCAAAAAGTCAGACATGACTTAATGACTAAACAACAGATATATCTGGTAATTGACGGAGTCAGGACCCACACAGCCCTGTTTCCACATCCATCCGCCGCCTCAAATTCTTTGTGAAAAGAGGCAAATGTCCTCAGTCCACCAGTCCTCCACAGCTGCCATCCTCTACCCACAGCTGCCATCCTCTACCCACAGCTGCCATCCTCTACCCACAGCTGCCACCAGCTTCCACCTGCCTTTGAAGCCCCCTTTCCCAGGGCCGTGTCTGGCCTCATCTATCCCCAGAAAAGAGAGATGATTAGAACCCACACCCTATTTTTACCACTGATGGAGAAAAGAATGAGTCTCTCTCTACCAGACAGGAAGGAGATCCAAATTTGAGTGGAGGAGGGCATCTGGCCGTGGAACTCACCACTTCTGAGGTGGGGCATCCAAGTGGAGCAGACCCATTCCTTCCTGCGGCACCTGCCCATGAGGGCACAGACCCAGGGGTCCTAGGGAGGGAAGTCAACAGTGCCAACACAGGAGACCTAAGGGATCTCCTGAAGAGTTCACAGACCCTGCTGGGGTTTTCCAGGGCAGGGTTGGGAGGGTTAGTTTTAGGTGATCCACGGAAAAATTATTAATATTTAATACTTATGTGTTTACTTTAATGTATATTAAGAAAAACACAACTCATTAAATCTGCAATTTCACAGACATTTCTGATATAAAGTTCCTGGAAAAGTTAATTTACGTAAGAAAAAAGAGAGCACATTTAAAGCAAAATGTTAAGGAAATGGATGGGTCTTGGATATAGCCAACATGGTGATGGCAGCCTGGGTGTACCCCGAGGGTACAGTGGGAGGGGGTGGACAGTGTCCTTTGTTTGGGAGGTCAGAGGTGGACGAGAAGGCTTTCATGGAAACATTCTTATCTGAGACATGTCTTCCAATAACGAAGAATTTCTCTTGTTGACAAGAAAGCCATTGTCTTGGAATAAAGGACAGGAATGAAAACAGCACCACATCAAGCCCTCCAAGGCCCACAGTGAGGTCCAGGTGAGGGAAGGGACAAGTCTCCAGCTCTTTCAAGTCTCAACAAGCCTGCCGCAGACCACACTCAGCCCAACACCTGGGTCCTGCTGCAGACACGCCGGGAGAACTGCGGTTGTCAGAGTCCAGGACAAGGGCAGGCCCTCGTGGAGACCAGAGAGCCTGGTCCTACCTGTCCAGGGACACCTTAGTCTCACCAGTCCCAGCGCCCGCCTGGAGCCCAGGTGGACCAACCTTTGAGTGGCTATGGCCAAAAAGTACACATCTGTTATCTGAAGGAGTCTTTGGGGCCTAGAAAAGAAAACAACAGTTTCAAAGGCCCTTGCTGAATCATCTAACTTCAGAGAAAACAAAACAGAACTTTAGGTCCCGCCCTGATGCTCCAGGCCGGTTGCATCTACCTGGGACTTTTCACCCCCTGTCCAGAAACCTTCCACCCCCTACACCTGTACAGAAGACGTATCATCCCCTGCCCAACTACAAATGCCATCTCAACTAAAGAATACCCAAAACATCCCGCCTGATTAATGTTTCCCTTATCCCTTACACAAGCCTCCCTATAAATATGGAGCCTCCCTGATCCCTCTCCACGCTCTCCTCGCCCCTCCTTGCCTAAACAAAGGTAACCTACTTCTGTTGAGGTCGTCTTTCCTCTTTCTGCCTCGGCCCGAACTATACCTTACATTGTCTATGGGTCCAAACCCACATACACTCAATTCACACCTTTAACTGTCGGGGGACTCGCAGTCCCCTGGGGATGAACCAGGACTCTGGGATGGTGAGAGGATGTGTACTCAGAGAATGAAAACAAAACTCACACTCTGAGAATGAAAAAGGACTGGATCTAGTTTTTAGGAATGAGAGTTGCTGTTTTTAAGATGCTCCTCCAAGAGGGTAGGAGGTATGAAGAGGCAGAGCACAGAGGACTTTGGGGCCAGTGAAAATACTCTGTGGGATACTAAAATGGTGGACGCACACCATCACGCACTTGCCCAAGCCCATGGGATGTACACCACCAAGGACGAACCATAATGCAAACTAGGGACTGAGGTGATTGTGTCAATGTATATATCACTAGGAACAAAAGCACCACTCTGGGGGCTGGTGTAGAATATTGACATTGGGGAAGGCTGTGCATGTGGGGGGTAGGGAATATATAGAGATTCTCTGTACTTTCCTCTTAGTTTTGTTGTGAACCCAAAACTGCTCTTAAAAAAAAAAAAAAAAAACCAAGAGAATTTGTGAACACACACCCAAAATCCAATCAAAATAACCTAGGGGTGGGTGGAGGGTGACTTCGAGAGAACCAATTTAATTGTGGGTGTAACTGAGAAAGCTTAAACTGTTTATATTTCATGGGACTTGGGCTAAAGAAAGAATGTGCTCAGAACTGGCGAAGTCTGTATAAGGCACCCATGAAAGTTTGCTCAGAGAGCCAGTTTATAGCTACAGTACGATGTGGGGGATGTGGTGCCCAGACCCACAACTTAGAGATCAGCTGTGGTGGCAGGTCACAACTACAACCACAGTCACATCAACGGCTAACGTTAAGAGAATAGTTACAAATGTCAGTCACAATTTAATAGCATTTAATCTTACAACAACCTTAGGAAGTAGGCATGAATAATATCCCCATTCTACAGATGAAGGAACTGAGGAACAGAGCTGTTAAGTGACCCACCACCCAAAGCCATATCTGGCTAGTAGGCATGGAGAGATCTGGCATTCACAACTGCACAATACTGCCGTTAAGACCATCCAACTAACACCCATGCTCCAAGCTCATGCTCACCAACCTATACCCAAAGGCAATGCTGGCTAAGCCGACAGCAGTGATGGTTTAGTTATTAAGTCATGTCCAACTCTTGCGACCCCATGAACTGTAGCCTGACAGGCTCCTTTGTCCATGGGATTTCCCCGGCAAGAATACTGGAGTGTGTTGCCATTTCCTTCTCTAGACGACAGCAGAGTGGAACTCAAATCTTAGCTTTATCACAGTTCAGTTTCTTAATCCCTCATCTGTAAAATGGGAATAGGAACTCCTGTCTTGCAGGGTATATGAAGATGAAATGGGAAGCTGTACTCAAAGCCCTCAGCAGTGTTTTTGGCATGGGGGAGGCCGTCTTGGTTACTGACCAGCTTAACCTCCCCTAGAGGTAAATCTTCTTGGGGAACCTCACAACAACGGCTCCCTTCTACTGAGGGCTTCCCATATGCTGTGCCCTCTGCTAAGAGCTTTGAGTACATTCTCCTGTTTCTTTGTCACACACCCTGCAAGGCAAGTGATAATCATTCTGATTCAAACATCTGAATTCTGGTTTATCTATTTACTTCTTAGGAATGTAATAATTTCCCCAGAAACAAATATCTTCTGGGTGTAGAAACCAAATTGCACCTTCTAGCCCAGTGTTCTTGCCTGGAGAATCCAAGGGTTGGGGGAGCCTAGAGGGCTGCCGTCTATGGGGTCACACAGAGTCAGACAGATTGAAGTGACTTAGCAGCAGCAGCCTGAAAAGCTGAGGCCCTGGCCCAGAGGGCTCCATGGGGATGCCTAGAGGGCCAACCCCCCATCCCCCCGACACCAGCCATCTGCTGCATGGAGCCACCTCTATAGGCTGCCACAGGGTATGTCTGGGACACGCTTAAGCTGCTAATCCTAGCATCAACACCGTGCTTTTCCTTGAAGGATTTCCTTTAACAATTGGTATTGACTAATATTAACACACAATCACAAAACTGTTAACACCAATGCTTGTTTGATGTATGGCCCCCTAGGCAGATATCTGCATATGTATCTATACGTCCTTTTAAAGAAAAAAAAAAAACAAAAACAGAATCTCTTAGGTACAGTTCTTGCTTTTTCCAGGGACAGAGCTCTTAAAGCTCTGGTGAAACCCCTGGACACCTACTCAGAATAACACTTTCAGATGTATAAAATAATATATACAGGATTACAGGAGAAATCAGTTCCTTGAAGCATAATCAAAATAGAAATATGTAAAATAGTAATAGTATATGTATCTCTTTGGGCATTAAGGAACAAAGTCTAGCAGTGAGTCTAATTTCTATTGTTAATTCCAAAGTCGTGATGAACACAAGTATTTCATGATATCTACAACACAACAATGTGATTTGAAAACATCTGTGATTTCTGTTGGTGACAAGTCTCAGGATCACGAATATGGGTGTGGTTGTTGAGCACATTTGTAACTCAAGGAAATGCTATATTTCATGTTAGTAAAAACAAAGATGTCATTTTTTTCCCACCCAAATTCATAGACTCCCTGAACTCTTACAAGAGAAGTAGGTTCTAGGTTAGCATTTGTAGATGCCTGCTCTACAGAATTTCTATACTTAGTAGCCTAGGAAAGATGAAGGGAGAAAATTAAGTCCTTTTCATTTTTTCTTATGTCTTCTACCCAAACCACCATGCTCTCTAGCTCCCATGATTATGAGATCATTCACAGTTAATTTTCTAGAGATGGGTTTCTCCTATCTCTAAACAATTGCCCGGCCCCCATTCACTTCCACTCCCCGGTCACCCTCCATACATACATAGAAAGAAGCTCTTCTCACCATCCTCCAACTCAGCACGTTTCATATTTGCACTAGATTTAACATGCACAACCCTCCTTCTTCCTTCCTGATAGTTTCAAAGTCGTCAAACAAGTCCAATCAGTTCTGAACGAAGGAAGCTGGATAATCCGCCTACTTATTGGAGGCTGCCTAATCCAAATAGATGTTTTTCATCACTGACGGTATTTTCCAGGACTCTGCAAATCCAGAGGATCAGTCTCCTTCCTTCATACAAGCATCGGCGCTGGATTCATTTCTGAAATCGCCGGCACCAAACAGGCTCTGGTTCTTGGCCCAAGTTTCAGAAATTATCTGCAATGATTGTACTCTCTTTTCCTTCCACTAATAATTATATAACATATTGTTTTGTGTGGCACCTTATGCTTCTCAGAAGTAATGCTCACACATGAAATGCTATTATCCCAGAGGCAGGATGTGGACACGGAACTCTGGATTTCTAACCCAATGTTCATTCCGTGATGCCAAGATTCAATTATTACTATTTCCATTATAACAGAGAATTCCTGAAACATAGTGAGCTTACGTCCCTTATAACTAAACATGAAAGTCTCCTGATCTCCTTTAATATTATTTGAAAATTTAAAATGCTTAAAATATTGTGGCTAAAAACAAATTAAAACAATGGAAATTTTAAAATACTCTAGTTTTAAAGATGGAGAAGGCAATGGCACACTACTCCAATACTCTTGCCTGGAAAATCCCATGGACGAAGAAGCCTGGAAGGCTGTGGTCCATGGGGTCGCTGAGGGTTGGACACGACTGAGTGACTTCACTTTCACTTTTCACTTTCATGCATTGGGGAAGGAAACGGCAACCCACTCCAGTGTTCTTGCCTGGAGAATCTCAGGGACAGGGGAGCCTGGTGGGCTGCTGTCTATCGGGTCGCACGGAGTCAGACACGACTGAAGCGACTTAGCAGTTTTAAAGATACTACTTTTATCCTGATTTTTAAAGACAGCAAAATTTAACTTCAATTACATAATATCCTAGTTGTGTGGTTGTCCCAGTTTCCCTGGGACTGCCTGTTTAAAAGCCCTTCTCATACAAACAAGAAACAGGGAAAATAGGGGGCTTTTGTACCTGGAAAGACCCTTCAGGGTCCTGCTCAGTTTCAGTACTGCCAGCTCCACGGGGTATATTCCCATGTTTCTGTGAATGACATGTACCCCCTGAAGTTGTGCAGGGTGGCCCTGGGAGAAATGGATGGCTTAGGGTTAGAGGTAGTTCATCAAAGAGATGGAATGAGCACTTTGTCTCCTGACTTTCAGGCCTCTCTTTCTTGCAACATCAAATTAAGTTTGACTAAGCCCAAGATTTGATTTTTCCAACACAATCCTCTTTCCTCTCCCCACCAACCAGCCAGGATCTGGAACTTTTGTCCTTGTAGATTCAGAGCCTTCTACACTCTTCCCTGGGCTTCCCTGGTGGCTCAGTGGTCAAGAATCTGCCCGCCAATGCAGGAGATGCAGGTCTGACCCCAAGGTTAGGAAGATTTCCTGGAGAAGGAAATGGCAGCTCACTCCAGTATTCTTGCCTGGGAAATCCCATAGACAGAGGAGCCTGGTGGACTGCAGTCCAAGGGGTCGCAAAGAGTAGGACACAACTTAGTGACTAAACAAAAACAACTACAACCAGTAGGTGCAGTTTTGGTGGCAGGATTTGAGAAATATATGCTGCACTACCTCCCCAGGGATATATATCCTGCTAGGGGTCGCAGGGAGTCGGACACGACTGAGCGACTGGACTGAACTGAACTGAGTCTGTTACAGGACTAAAGTTGGAATGATTGGTGAGTGGGGAAGACAACTTCTCTCTTATACTCTAGCACATGAGTCCTGGGGAGACTGCCTTGTGTTTCTTCTAGAAGCAAAGCGCTTCCAGTCTCCAGTGTCCTGGAGTCATTCTGCCTTGCATGTTTGTCTAGCCCTATTCGACCCCCACCCCCACTTCTCTCCCACCACCTACTCCTTCTTGGCAGTGTTGGGGGTGGGTGTCTCTTTGATCTTGGTTCAGGTGGAAACCAGAGGAAATCCTAGATTAGGCTCTGATGGCCAAAGAATGCCTATCAGCCCCAGGGAGGGGCACTCAACTGGAATGGGGTAACAGCATGGATTTTAAGTTTATGAAAAAAAGTTGCATCTTGTGATATTTCTGTAAAAGTTGAGCTAATTTGTGTAGGTACTGAGTAGTAAGAATTTGATAGAAAAAACACACATTGCACACGACAATAGGGTTAAAGGTGACCAAATGTCCAAGTTTTCTCAGGACCAAGCAATTTCCCAGAACTTGGGCCTTTCAGTGATAAAACCATGTCACTCCAGTGGTAAATACTACTTACTACTAATAACTTACTACGTGTCAGACACTATTCTAGCACTTTACATTCATTTACTTCTCAACTGACTCAGTGAGAGAGGTACTGTAGTTACTTCTGTTCAACAAATAAAGAAATTAGGGATTGGAGAAGCTTTCTAGGTGGCACTCGTGGTGAAGGACTCACCTGCCAACACAGGAGACGTAAGAGAAGTCGGTTCGATCCCTGGCTAGGGAAGATCCCCTAGAAGAGGGCATGGTAACCCACTCTAGCATTCTTGCCTGGAGAATCCCATGGATAGAGGAGCCTGGTGGGCTACGGTCCATGAGGCCGCAAAGAGTCGGACACGACTGAAGCAACTTAGCACGTATGCACAAGGCAAGTAACTTACTCAAGGTCACACAGCTAAGTAAGTATGGAGCTGGGATGGGAACCCAGGTCTGTCTGACTCTCAAATCCATTATGGTCCTTAACTATCATCATAATATTCTTTCAAGTATTTATGAAGGAAACACACACTGCGACTAACCTTTCAGGGATTATTGTATTGCTCTGAATAAGCCACATCGCTATGATCACTCCTCAAACTAGGAAGAGGTTTAAAAAATAATTCTTATCCTCCTCCTCTCCCCCTCCTCCTCCTCTTCCCCCTTCTTTTTGATACATGATGCTTATTCAATTTTGTAAATGAAATAGAACACTCAGGAATAGATATAACTACATATAGGAAATTGCTATTTGATAAAGATAGGACCTCAAATCAGTGGGGGAAAAAGGCGGCTTATCCAATGAATGTTGCTGGAACAACTAGGTAGCCATCTGGAAAAAATAAAGTTGGGTCCCTATTTCACACTTTATACTGAAATAAATTCCAAATGGAGTGAAGGTTTCTGTGAGGGAATAACTTCAAAGAAATACTGGAAGGAAGCACGGGAATGGAGAAGATCTTTCTGAGTATGATACAAAATTCAGAAGCCATAGAGATAACTAATAAGGACCTACTGTATAGCACAGGGAACTCGACTCAGTACTCTATAACGACCTATGTGAGAAAATAATCTAAAAAAAGAGTGGCTATATGTACATGTAAACTGATTCACTTCATTGTATACCTAAGCTAACACGACATTTAGTAGAGTAAATCAACTATACTCCAATAAAAAATTTTTATAAATAAGCCATAAGAGAAAAATTGTTAAATTCAACTACATCTTAAAAATACTTTGTGCAGCAAAACAAAGTTAAAAAGATAAAAGCAACTGATGGAAATATTTTCAAATTATCGCAAAGCAAGAATGGTGGCTCACATGGTAAAGAATCCACCTGCAATGCAGGGGACCTGGGTTCATTCCCTGGGTGGGGAAGATCCCCTGGAGAAAGGAATAGCACCCCACTCCAGTATTCTTGCCTGGTAAATCCCATGGACAGAGGAACCTGGTGGGCTACATACAGTCCATGAGGTTGCAAAGAGTCGGACATGACTGAGTGACTAATATACACATATACACAATGGATAAAGCATTTGCACAAATTTTGAGAAAAAGACTGATGAACAATATAACAATACAGCATAATAAAGAAACAATGAGGACAGACAGTTTACAGAAGAGACTGACTCAACCATTTGAAAAGATAGTCAGCTTCACTGATAAGAGAAATGAAATCAAGGTTACAGGAAAGCATAATGTCTCACCAGTTGCACTGGTAAAGATTCAAAAACAAGATAACTCTATATTGGTGAGAATGTAAATTGGTAAAACTTCTTTAGAGGGCAATTATCAAGGTCAACCACAATTTAAAATAAGCTATATGCAGCCTTTGATTTGACAGTTCTATAGCAACAATACACATGTAGGAAAATGATCTGCAAGGGTTTTATTACAGTTCTCTTTTTTTTTTTTTACAGTTCTTTTAATCATTGAAAGCAACCTATATATTCATCAAAGGGAACTGGTTAGACAGTTGTGCTACATCTATCAGTTCAGTTCAGTTCAGCTGCTCAGTCGTGTCCAGTTCTTTGCGATCCCGTGGACTGCAGCATGCCAGGCTTCCCTATCCATCACCAACTCCCGGAGCTTACTCAAACTCATGTCCATTGAGTCGGTGATGCCATCCAACCATCTCATCCTCTGTTGTCCCCTTCTCCTCCTGCCTTCAATCTTTCCCACCATCAGGGTCTTTTCAAGTGAGTCAGTTCTTCAGGTGGCCAAAGTATTGGAGTTTCAACTTCAACATCAGTCCTTCCAATGAATATTCAGAACTGATTTCCTTTAGGATTGACTGGTTTGATCTCCTTGCAGTCCAAGGGACTCTCAAGAGTCTTCTCCAGCACCACAGTTTGAAAGCATCAATTCTTTGCTGCTTAGCCTTCTATATGATTCAACTCACATCTGTACATCACTGCTGGAAAAACTACTGGAGTGGTTTGCCATTCCCTTCTCCAGGGATCTTTCTGACCCAGGGATTGAACCTGGGTCTCCTGCATTGCAGGCAGATTCTTTACTGTCTGAGCCACCAGGGAAGCCCCTAACACTGGAAAAACTGTAGCTTTGACTAGACGAACCTTTGTTGGCAAAGTAATGTCTCTGCTTTTGAATACATTGTCTAGGTTTGTCATAGTTTTTCTTCCAAGGAGGAAGTGTCTTTTAATTTCATGGCTGTAGTCACTGTCCACAGTGATTTTGGAGCCCAAAAATATAAAATCTGTCACTGTTACCAATGTTTCCCTATCTATTTGCATGAAGTGATGGGACATGATACCGTGATATTAGTTTTTTGAACACTGAGTTTTAAGACAGCTTTTTCACTCTCCTCTTTAATCCTCATAAACAGGCTAATTCCTCTTAGCTTTCTGCCATAAGGGTGGTGTCATCTGCATATCTGAGATTATTCATATTTTTCCAGGCAATCTTGATTATAGTCTGTGATTCATTCAGTCGGGCATTTTGCATGATGTACCCTGCATATAAGTTAAATAAGCAGGGTGACAATATATAGTTTTGACGTGCTCCTTTCCCAATTTGGAACCAATCCATTGCTCCATATCCAGTTCTGACTGTTGCTTCTTGACCTGCATGCAGGTTTCTAAGGAGGCAGGTGAGGTGGTCTGGTATTCCCATTTCTTTCAGAATCTTCCGTAGTTTGTTGTGATCCACGCAGTTTAAAGGCTTTAGTGTAGTCAATGAAGCAGAAGTAGATGCTTTTCTGTAATTCTCTTACTTTTTCTATGATGTTACTTTTCCAGTGGATGTTAGCAATTTGATCTCTGGTTTCTCTGCCTATTCTAAATTCAGCTTGTATATCTGAAAGTTTTTGGTTCACATACTGTTGAAGTCTAGCTTGAAGGATTTTGAGCATTATCTTGCTAGCATGTGAAATGAATGCAATTGTGTGGTAGTTAGAACATTTTTTGGCATTGCCCTTCTTTGAAACTAGAACGTCCAGTCCCTTCCAGTCCTGTGGCCACTGCTGAGAAATAAATACAGATAGATAAATTTTTTAAATGGATGAGAGACCCAGGGTTGGCTTCATGGATGTACAACCTGTGTACTTGCAAAGGGCTCTGCATTTGATTTAATGTTCTGATATCACCATCTTGAAAGTCTGTAATTTTTGAACAAAGGTCCCTTCACTTTCATCTTGCACTAGGCTGTGTAAATTATCTTGCCAATTCTGGAGAAATTCTTGGTTTACAAATGCTGTCTGAGATTAGGTGCAGATTTAAAAGGAGATACTTGTGGAAGTCAAAGACATTTTTATTTGGTTGTGGTCACTAATGACAACCATTACAACAAATAGCCAAATCTTTCAATTACAGGGCAAACAACCAAAATCATCCATATTTGCTTGATCACTGAAAGCCACACATTTGCCCACAGGAATGCCTACTCTCAAATGATGAGGTTCACTTTGCTCAAATTGGAAAAGCCATTTACAACTCTTCAAAAACGACCTGACATTTCAGCTTTCTGTGAAAGGATGGTCTGCACAACAGAAATCTCGTGTGGTTTCTGCCTGCCACACAGACTAAACAAAATGATGCATCTGTTAAAACATAAATGCATGAGATATTTTGCTTTTAGGAATTTTATTATGATAACCCCAGGAGGCAAACAACATACAGTACTACCTCCTATCTGACCAGGGTGGCATTGCCCAAGTCTGAACAGTCTTTTCCACCTGGGAAGTTTTAGCCAAGGATGCTTATCCTTAAATGAATGGATTATAAATATATTTTATTATAGGACTAGACTAAGTGACAGAAACACTACAGCAAGGTGAACCAAAGACAATACTCAGAGGATAAAGAAGGAGAAAGATGCAGCTTAGACAACAATTATATCTACTTAGTTTGCATTTGGTTTCTCGACTATAAAATGGGTAAAATACTACTTACTTCACAAAACCATGCCATGGATTAAATGAGATAATGGACATGAATGTGCTGTGTAAATGACTAATTACTAAGGTATCATCATCCATATCATTATGTAAGCATGTTATTTTGAGTAGGTATCTGTGTTTGTACTGCCGGTGTTGTTTTGAATGGGAGAAGGCAGCCACATTTAATACCTCCAACACTAAAAAAACTTCTTCTAACTGCAAATGTAATACAGGGCCTCCCAGTGTAAAACAAACAACCCAGAAGTAAATAGGATGAAAAGTAGACGTTCCCCTTCACCTTCTGCTGCAAATCCTAGTCCTTTTAACAGAGCGTAGTAGACATTCTCCCAGAAGGACTTTTATTTATTTATTAACTTCTAATTTTGTATTGGGTATAGCCAATTAACAAAGTTCTGATCATTCCTGGTAAACAGCTGAAGGGACTCAGCCATACGTATACATATATCCATTCTCCCCCAAATCTCCCTTCCACCCAGACTGCCACATAACACTGAGCAAAGTTCCATGTGCTATACAGTAGGTCCCTGTTGGTTATTCATTTTAAATATAGCAGTACGTACATGACCATCCCAAACTCCCTAACTTTCCCTTCTCCCTGGCAACCATAAGTTCGTTTTCTAAGTCTATGAGTCTTTCTGTTTTGTAAGTAAGTCGATTTGTATCATTCAGGAGGAATTTTTTAAAATGTATGTGAATAACAAAATAAAACTGCTAGAACTCTATGAGATGCATCACAACCCCCTACTCAGTGTAAGGTAATGTCATTTTTTCTCACCTATAAACCCTTTGCTAAAGCAGAGATGCCCATAACTCCTAACCTTGCTTCATTAAATCAGCTGTCCAACGCAGCTGCTTCCTGGATGTTGAGAATATTCACAAGTAATCATTTAAAAACAGATCCTGCCGTTGAATTTTAGAATAATTACCGCACCTAATCTTCATGGTATTAGGTCTCCGGGGAGTAGACCAGTGGGTGACTCTAATCATTATGGTTTATAGTAATCTTGGGTCATCTTTATAATACCAATAATTTTTAAAGGCACTTTGCATGTATTACCTCTTCAAGTTTTACAAAGGCCCTATTAGGTAGGTAGGGATATTAGTCTCATTTTAGAGATGAAGAACCTGAGGCACAGAGAGGTCCAGTGGCTTTAAAACTCCAGTGGTATGTGATCCTCATGCAGGGCTTTGAAAGCACAATCAGAGGACCCCAGTGATTTTCCAAGGCCACCTACATTAAAACTTCCAGGGACTGTAAAAGGGCAGATTCCTGGGTTCCACTTCAGACCTATGGAATCAGGTTGTAAAAGTATTTAACCATCACCACCACTCATCTCCAGAACTTTCTCATCATCCCAGACTGAAACTCTGCACCCATTAAACAACAGCTCCACACTGCCGCTCCCCAGGCCCTGGTAACTACTCTTCTACTTTCTGTCTCTATGTACTTGGCTATTCTGAGCACCTCATATAAGTGGAAGCTTTCACTGTTTGTCCCTTTGTGTCTGGCTTATTTCACTTGGCATAACGTTGTCAAGATTCATCCATGTTGTAACATGTGTCAGACTTTTGCTCCTTTTTAAGGCTGAGTAATATTCCACTATATGTCTATATCACATTTTGTTTCTCCATTCATCCACTGATGGACATTTCGGTTGTTTCCACCTTTTGGCCATTGCGAATAATGCTGTTATGAACATAGAAAAATATTGGTTGAAGTTCCGTCTCTCAACTCTTTTGGGTATATACCCAGAAGTGCGCTTCCTGGAACATATGGTAATTCTATGTTCAATCTTTTGAGGAACCATTGTACTGTTTTCCATAGTAGCTGCACCTTTTTATATTCCTACCAGCAATGTACAGTGTTCCAATGTCTCTGCATTCGCTGCAATACTTCTTTTCTTTCTTTTTTTTATATAACAGCCTTAATAGGTATGAAGTGGTGGAATCTGCACTTTTAGCATGCCCCTCCACATGACTGTTACTCACACCAAAGTTTGAGAACTGCTGTCTTTAGAAATTTTAGCAGCAGAAATGTTAGGGGCAGTGAGCCTTCTAATTCTGAGAAGCAAAGCTGGGTTTGGGCTACAAGTGTCATCATCAATAGCAGATTAATGGGGATGGTTTGATCACTCCTCAAATGAACAAAAATTTAAAGAAATGGTCTTCAACCACCTGCTAAGAAGTTGGTAGACTGAAGAAGAGAAACAGGGAAGACAGTTGATGAGATTGGTAGCCACCTTGAGCTGAATCAAAGCAAAGGAAAAAGTCCCTCAGACCAAATATTGTCCCATAGCAGCCTTGAGCAGAACAAATAACGTTTAACCTCTCAGCCCACAATGGGAAAAAAGCTCCTTTCTGGCAAGGTCTGATTGAGTAAGAAAAGCAAGGCCCTATCGCCACAGGCGAGGGGAGCTGGTGCCAGCTACGACAAAGATGGGGAAAGGAGGCAGGCGGGGAGGAGACAATGGAGCCGTGAGCCAGCGACCCTGGGTTTCTCTCCACCAGAAAGTTTCCTTAATAACCTTCGTATTCACCAAATTTTTGGATGGTTAAATGCACTGGTAAGAAATAAGGAAAGATGGGTCTCAGGCGTTCGAGTGATGAAATTGTGCCCCCTCGTGGTTGTTCTTTAGGACACGCAAGTCCTGAAAGATTAAAGAACGGGAGGCGGAGTGAGGAATGGTGGGGATCAGTGGGAGTCTCAGCTGAATTGATTCCAGTTGTCTGAGACGGACAGAAATTTGAAAATATTCTCTTCAGTCCTATTTCCTGTGGTAATCTGGATGCTGGCAGCACTTTCTGTGATAGAGTGACATCAGTTACATTTCCTGACTGTTTTCTTATCATACCACACACGTCTATACAACACTGAAAGGTAACTTTTATTGCTGATGTTATTACTACCATTCTTATGTAATGGGTGAAGCAACAGAGGCTCAGAGGATTAAGTCACTCTTTCAAGGTCACAGGCTCCGCCTTTAAACCATAGCTCCTCACAACACGTAAGCACCACAGAACATAATGGAAAAGAGATATTGATCAAAAATAGATCACTGGGACTTCCCTGGTGGTCCAATGGTTGACTCCCCATTCCAGCAGAAGTCTGGGAGGCATGGGTTTGATCCCTGGTTGGGAACCTAAGGTCCCATAAGCTGCAGGGTGTGGCCAAAATTTTTTAAAAAGAAAATCATTGGAAGGAAAAGCCACCCCTCTTAAGTTCTCTGCCATGACTAGGGGGAAGCAGACATATACACTAGGAAATAACTTTGTATTTTTGGTACCGTTAAAAAGAAATAAAAGCCTCAGATGAAGTCATTTGTCACATTAACAAACCCAGGCTGAGCTACAGTTTCAGCCTCTTCCAGGAAGCTCAGTTCAGTTCAGTCGCTCAGTCGTGTCTGACTCTTTGAGACCCCATGGACTGTAGCATGCCAGGCTTCCCTGTCCATTACCAACTCCCGGAGTTTGCTCAAACTCATGTCCATCAAGTCAGTGATGCCATCCAACCATCTCATCCTCTGTCATCCCCTTCTCCTCCTGCCTTCAATCTTTCCCAGCAAACCCAGACTTAGCTGCAGTTTCATCCTCTCCCAGCAAAGTGACCTTTAAATAGACCTGGTCAGCACTAGTGAGATAATCTGCATAAGATTCTTGCTTTTTGCTTCCCCCCCAAAATAGACGATGACCTGGCCTCAAACAATTCTTTCTTTTCTTTTGCTAATAACTTCCTTGCCCCACCCTCCCTCTGCCTATAAAAACCTTCCATTCTGTACAGTTCCTTGGAGTACACTTCTGTTCATTAGATGAGATGCTGCCCAATTTATGAATGAATAAAGCCAGTTAGCTCTTCAAATTTATTCAACTGGATTTTTGTTTTGTAAGAATAAAACCATAAACATATTGAATCATAAAATTATTTGTAGAAAACTTGGAATATAGAAATAGGCCCAAAAAAAGAGAGAACAAAATTATTCATAATCCCATCATTCAGAGTTATTCACTATTTGCATTTTGCTGAATATTATCTAAGACTTTTTACTATGTATATATACAATAGTAGATATAATTGTTTTATTAAGAAAGAAATAATAGTCTTTGTTGGTGTTATTCACTGAGGCATTGCATTTGTATGTATGTGTTATATGTTCCCAGAAGAAGAATCCCAGGATTTTCTCTCCTGTGTGATTTCAACTTGCTTCCACTTGGTCCACAATGCCAGGTGAGATCACTAACACAAACTGATGGGATGGGATCAAGGTTGTCTGTCATTATTCTAGATCACCAAACTGCACATCGAATCTGAGGTTGATCACTTTACAATTGTTTAAGCTGCTTGTGCATCAACTTTGTCATCATTAGGGGATGCTGCATCATCAGTTAGGAACCAGATGATGGCTTTGGAGTGCTGCCTGGTAAGAACCTTTGCCTCTCCTCAGTGAAGTGGATGGTGTTGAGAGCGATGGCCAGAATGTTCACGTGCAGCTTTGTGGCAGCTCAGAAAGATGGTGGAAAGAGCATGATAGTCTTTTATGTCTGTTCACGCAAGTCCTAAGCCCAGGCTGAAACCTTTATGTGTGAAGAGGGCTTCACTGAGAAGCATCAAACCAACACATACTTAAGAGCTGTGCAACCACAGTCCTACTCCTAGGTGTATACTCAAGAGAATTGAGAACATGTTCACACAAAAGCTTGTTCACAAATGTTCACAGCCTCATTATTCATAACAGCCCCAAATGGAAACAACCCAATTGTCCATCAACTGATAAATGGATAAACAAAATGTGGTATATTCATACAATGCAATGTCATTTGGCCATAAAAAGGAAGGAAATTCTGATACATGGTACAACACAGACGAACTTTGTAAGCACTAAACAAAGTTAAAGAAGTCAGAAAAGAGCACATATTGTATGATCCCATTTAGATGAAATGTCCACAGTAGGCAAATCCATAAAGACAGGAAGTAGACTGGTGGTTACCAGGGATGGAGGCAATAAAATGGGAAGGACTGCTGATCAGTATGGGGTTTCTCTTGGGGGTCATGAAGATGTTTTGGAATTAGGTAGTAGTAACGGTTATATAACTTTGTGAGTACACTAAAAATCACAGAATTGTACATTTTAAAATGGTGAATGTTATTGTAAATAAACTATATCTCAATAAATTTTTAAAAACTTATTACACTATAGTGAAGTGAAAGTTGCTCAGTCGTGTCCGACTCTTTGTGACTCCATGGACTATACAGTCCATAGAATTCTTCAGGCCAGAATACTGGAGTGGGTAACCTTTCCCTTCTCCAGGGGATCTTCCCAACCCAGGGATCGAACCCAAGTCTCCCTCATTGCAGGCGGATTCTTTACCAGCTGAGCCACAAGGGAAGCCCAAGAATACTGGAGTGGGTAGCTTATCCCTTCTCCAGGGGATCTTCCCAACCCAGGAATAGAAATGGGGTCTCCTGTATTGCAGGTGGATTCTTTACCAACTGAGCTATCAGGAAGCCTAATAAAAATAATAGTAAAAGGGGAGAGGATTTTAGCAGCGTCCTCTTTGACTATGGAGGGCTAATCAAGAAGCACCTCTGCCCAGAGGACAGGACAGATTCCTACAAAGCCAGAGCCTTTCAGGTTCCACAGCTTCCAGCAGGGAAACTTGCAGGGTCTAGAGAGATCCCACCTTGTATCTTAAGGCATCTGACATCCATCAGTCCTTTAAGGGAGCACACTTAGTAACACACGAATCCCCAACATACTTGAAGGACTGTCATGTGATAAAGGGATTGGGCATCTGAGTAACTCCAGTCTGCAGAATTAGGACCAATGAATGAAGTGACAATGACCAGCCACAGTCTGGTCAATAAAAAGACAAAGTCCTGAGGAGTTAGAGTCATTTAAACATGGCATCAGTGCTTTATCTGGGCTGTATTCCAGCAAGTTGAGGACCACCCCCTGGGACCTTGTATATTTATATATTCTGGCCAGGACTGGATGTTCCAACTCAGAGGTCCTAAGAATCTATATGAAGGATGAGAGAGGGAAAAAGAAACTGAGAAAGAAGAGTCAAGAGGTGGACATTGCCAGAATCCAGGACAGATGCATCAGAATCCGTGACACAGTCTGAATGAGGCAGCTCCTGCTCCATTTAAAGATGGCCTTCTCAGCAGGTGGGCGGAGATGAGGAAAGCATATCTGTGAGCAGAGCCAGACTGTTGACTGACCCTATTTGAGGAAAAGAGTTATTCAACCTCACACCCTCAAATGGGGAATTTCCTGGTGGTCCAGTGGCTAAGACTCTGCATTCCCAGTGTAGAGGGCCCAGGTTCGATTCCAAGTCAGGGAACTAGATCCCACATGCTGCACCTAAAGAGTTTACATGCCACAGCTAAAAAGATCCTGCATACTGCAACCAAGACCTGGCACAGCCAAATGAAAAAATAAACATTAGAAAACCAAAAACCCTCAAATGTTATCGGGAAGTATTGCGCAGTGATTAAGCACAAGGGCTTTGGTTTCAAAACCCGATCCACTAATTAGTAGCTGTGTGACCTTGGGCAGTGCATTAAGATCTCGGGGTTTCCTTTTCCCCAGTTAAAACGATGGAATAATCATAGGACCTACCTCACAGATTTGTTCTTCAGATTGAATGAAAAAAGGCAAATAAAGTGCTTGGCCCTAACATACCTTGACAGTAGCTGCTGCCAACTGACCTAAACAAATTGAACTATGCATAAATGATTAGGCTGCTTTTGGTAACTGTAGGCAGGTCCCAAACATTACGAGTTGTTAAGGGCTAGCTGCTCTCCCCAAAACTTCACTTCCCACAAGTTTCAGATGAAATTCTGTCACATTTCAGACTTTTATTAGATAGGCTTTTATCAGCAAGTACACACAAAAGGAACCTGTTCTGGAAACTGATCACAGCTCTGTCCTTTCAGGTGCTCTAACCAGGCCTTGCATCAAAGGTTTGCTCCAGGGGGTCTCCACAATCTGGAAGCAAAAAATGAATTAACCTGGAGGCTTCAGGCTTTGACATTGTGGCTGGACTCAGGACCATTTTAGAATCTACAGGTACCACAGTTACCATCCAGACTCTTTCTTCCAATCAAGCAAAGGTAAGGGAGGGACTATAAGCTGTCTTAGCCAATGAGTGTGTATCTTCCAGACCACTGACTATAATGATGAGGGCTCATTTCTAATGGGTTTTTAACATGCCACATCCTCCTCGTCCCCAGTGAAAACCTATGTAATATCCTTATGACGCCAATTACAATACTCTGATGCTAATGGGAGATAGGCTGAGTCTTCACAGTAGCTGTGGACATTAATTAAATGCTGGTGGAACACTCCTGTGCTGTGTGTTCTTGATGAAGGCAACAGGCCTTCCCTAGGGCACAGATTAACTGAACACATACTTACCATGACATTGCAAACCGCAGGCATCTGAGTGCTGACTGCATTCCTCCGGTGCCCTGGTACTTCTGAAACAGAGACCTGCTTTTGGTGGGCACTAACCCCTTAAATTATGAAATGCCTCCACAATTCCTTTAAATCTTCAAGCCCATTTAGGTTCTCAAAACAGCTGTTTGAGGTGTGGGCTATGCCTTCCACTTTACCGATGAGGAAACAAGTTCAGAGAGGTTAACTTATTAACACTTGTAAAAAAGTCACAGAGTTGTAGGACAGTTGGCAGAAATAAAGTGAAAAAGGAAAAAAAAAAAAGCAATGAGACTCTCTTTGTATAAATGTAGCATGTTATCTTAGGTGACAAGCCAGAGAGAAATTGTGTGGCCACCCAGGTGGCTCCGCGGAAAAGAACCTGCCTGCCAATGATGCGGATTCGGTCCCTGGGCTGGGACGACCACCTGGGGAAGGAAATGGCAACCCACTCCAGTATTCTTGCCTGAAAGTCCCACGGATAGGGGAGCCTGATGGGCTACAGTCTGTGCGGTCACGAAAAGTCGGGCATGACTGAGTGAGAAAGCACACACCAAGTCCCATCTCCTGCAGAGAGCCTTTCTTTAGTGAGAAGAATCACTCATCCTCTCACATATCCAGTGCATCTCGTTTCCCTCCATTTGAGCGTTAATTTCATACTTTCAATTGACTGTGGAGAGATGCACTCTCTTCCCACTGGACCTCGAGGGCCTATTCATGCTGCCTTGCCCACGCCCAGTTCCAGACCACCTCCATCTAGAATTACAGCAAGCCGAGGGCTAGGGTTACTGCACTTAGCACTGAAAGGCCGCCTCATTCCAGCCTTTTAGAGCCCGGCAGCTAATCACTCATCACTTGCCAGTTGGATGGTGTGCTCTGGGCTTGCTTTGTGTCTGCCAGGGCCAAAAACAAGCAAAGGGTGGGGGGTCATCAGGAATGGAACAGGCTGAGCAGGGCTGGAGGATGAGTGACATGGGAATTCAGAGAACCAACATCCCCAGGGTGTTCAGGCTTGTGGACAGATGTGAGGGTCTCTATAACTGACACTGTGCGTGTGACTAAGGGCCCACATGCTCTGTCCCTAACTGGGATTACTGAGGGTTTACTAGTGTGATTTTTTTTTTAATGAGAACTCCAACACAGTTGCTGTCTTTAAGAGGAGCCTTCTGGTGGGGAGATAAGTTTTCTCCTAATTTACCTCTAAGACTCTCAACCAGCCTGTTCCTTCTCTTCTTTTCCAGTCTCCATGAAATATACTCCCATTCACCTTCTCACCTAGTCCAGGAACCTCAGAGTACCCCGTCTTCTTCACCTCTTACATCCGATAGACTGTTGCATCCCATAAACTGTCACATCCCACAAATGCTATCTCCATTTCTGTCTCATTTCTAAGACCCTAGTTCAGTGTTTCATCATTTCTTATTTGGGTTATTGCAATAGTCTTCCCACTAGTTTCCCTGATTCCAGGATCAGACCGTTAACTCACCCCCTCCCCACTGTAGCCAGAGTGATCTCTCTCCTAGAAATCCTTCAGCAGCCTCCCCTGCCTGGAGAATAAAGTGCAAGCTCCCAGTTCTTTCTGTTGCTCATTCAATAAACATTTGCTGATCACCTTCCCTGAACCAAGCATTATGCTCAGAGCAAGGATACAGGTGGGAACAAAACAAAAATGGTCTTTGTCCTCAGAAAGACAAACAAAACAAGTAAATAAGACAATATCTGACTTCAAATTGTGATGAAAAGGTACAAAGTAAAGGAAGTGGAGGCTAGATTTGAGAATCACAGTGGGCGCCTACTTGAGACCAGGCTTTCAGGGAAGGATCTCTGAGAACTAAAGGATGAGTAGGAGGTGATCAGGTAAAGAGTAGGCAGAGCATAGAAGAGCTTCATGTCTTTTAGAAACATAAGGAAGGCTGTGTAGCTAGCTGCATGGTGATGAGCTAAGGCAGAGGCAGGGAGAATTTGGGCGGGGGCAGGTGGTTGTTGTAGGGGTCAGACCAAGCCTTGTAAGCCATGGGAAGAGTTTGGATTTCATTCTAAATACACTGGGAAGTCACTGAAGACTCTGAAGCAGGTAAGTAACTCAGTCTGACTTTCATTTTCATAAGATCAGCTTGGAGGGTACATGAAGAATGGCTCAGAGGGCCACAGAGTGGAAGTGCTGCTAAATCCTAAATTCATATGTTGAAGTCCTAGTCCCAGTATCTCAGAGTACAAACGTATGTGGAGACAAAGTTCTTAAAGAGGTAATTAAGTTCAGGCAAGGTCATTAGACTGCAAGGAGATCCAACCAGTCCATTCTAAAGGAGATCGATCGGTCCTGGGTATTCTTTGGAAGGAACGATGCTAAAGCTGAAACTCCAGTACTTTGGCCACCTCATGGGAGGGATTGGGGGCAGGAGGAGAAGGGGACGACAGAGGATGAGATGGCTGGATGGCATCACTGACTCGGTGGATGTGAGTTTGGGTGAACTCCGGGAGTTGGTGAGGGACAGGGCGGCCTGGCGTGCTGCGATTCATGGGGTCGCAAAGAGTCAGACACGACTGAGCGACTAGACTGAACTGAACTGAACTGAAGGTCATTAGGGCAGACCCTCACCCCATCCGACCAATGCCCTTAACGAAAGAGATTAGGGCACAGATACACACGTGAAGACCACGTGAAGACACAGGGGGAAGGCAGCCACCCACAGGCCAAGGAGAGAGGCTTCAAAAGAACCAGCCTGCCGATGCCACGACTTTGGACTTCCAGTCTCCAGAAACGTACGAAACTAAATTCTGGGGTTTAAGCCACCAGGTCTGAGGCCCTTTGTTGTGACAACTTAAGCAGACTAATATAAGTGAGAGGTCAACTTAAGAGATCATGGAAGAGGCCAGGCTGGGAGAAGATGATGGCAGGCTGTTTCAGAGGGAAAGAGAAGGAGATGGAGCAGACTGGATGAATTCCAGAGGGACCTTTGCGTACAGACTATAGAACTAGAGATGGAGGGAACGAGGGTGATCAAATCAGATGGGCCTGAACAGGCGATGGAGATGCCCTTTACTGAGATGGGGAGGCTCCAGGGAGAAAGAGGAGTAGGCAGAGAAGGCAGACTCCTTATGGTGACTTCCATGGGGTTCCATGTGCTCAACGATGACAAAGACAACATTGGCTGACACGCCTCCAAAAAATTAATGAATTAAATTAAATCATCCAACATGAAAATTTAAATTAATAAACTTTGTTTTTTAGAACATTTTAGGTTTACAAAAAAAATTAAGCAGAGTTCCCACATAGTCCTCTGCTCTGCACAGTTTCACCCATTATTCCAACATGTTTTAAATCCAAGGGAAATTGTTCCTAGAGTCAAAATAAAGCTTAGACCTTTCTATCTGCTCTACCAACATAGAGAGATGGTTGCAGTGTGGAAAAGCTTCGTAGTGACACAAGTGAGCACAGCCTGCCCCGAGCTCTCTCTCAACCCTCTCTCCCACCACCTTCCCACTTTCCTTTGTATGGAACTAGTTTAATTCTCTTCACTTAGCCTGGCCAACTGCTCTTCATGCTTCAACTTGGCTCATGTGTCATCCCCTCCCAGAAGTCTGTCCTCACTGGTCACCCACTCTGCCCACTTTGGGCCAGTAACCAGTGCAACCCACAGGTTATCCCTGCCCATATCAGAGGGAGGAAAATGCTGTTTGTCAATATGTCACCCTATCTCCCATGACACTATAACCAACAGAAAGCAGGGAGCCTGGCTTATCAAATCTGTATTCCTAGGGTTTCTCTGGTGGCTCAGACGGTAAAGAATCTGCCTACAATGTGGGAGACCTGGGTTCAGTCCCTGGGTTGGGAAGATTCCCTGGAGGAGGGCATGGCAACCCACTCTAGTATTCTTGCCTGGAGAATCCCACACACAGAGGAGAAACCCCATGGTAGGCTACAGTCCATTGGGTCACAAAGAGTCAGACACAACTGAATGACTAAGCACAGCACAGTGCCCAGCCCAGTGCTTGGTTGTAGCAGTACTCCAGAAATATGTTTTTCAGGTGAACAGAAAGTGGTTGGTGGAAAGAATGAAGGAAGGAAGGAAAGAAAGAGGGAGGAAGGGATGGAGGGAAAAAGGAAGAAAGGAAGGGAAAGAGAAAGAAAGGTAAAAAGATAAAGGAAGAAAAGAAGGGAGGAAGGGAGGGAGGAAGAAAGAAAAAGAACAAAGTGTATTTGGGAATTCAGGACTTAATAAACTCAAAGCCAGTCAGCAAAACTGCCTGCTAACTGCAGAATACAGCCTCCCTGGGAAGCTGAGGCACATGGCAGGTTGCAGAAGGTCCTTAGAGGATACAGAGCGCTGGGCAGTAACAGGAGCAGCTGCTTGCGGTGAGCTGTTGTCTAACACGTCAGCCAGGGAAGCTCAGGATATGTGCTTGAGTGCTGGAAGGAAAACAGATCATCTTCTGTGTGCGTGGCCCGTATCCCTGACCCCGCCATTAGAGTGACCTATTGTGTGCGAATGGGAATTGGACATGTAATCTATAGACTCTGGGTTGAATCCAATTTTGTCCACCTGGTAAATGAGTGTTGGTTAGATGATCTGTCTTCTCCCTGGAGGTCATAATTCCACATAAGTGCTAACTGGGTCTTATCAAGCTGTTCCAATTCCTGTAGCTCCTATGATGTCCTCATGTGATATCCCCAGTGTGTTAAATATTTGCTGTGCTTGACAAATAGGTGCTATTTCAAGTTTTCCTGTGGGCTGCTGTGTGACTTTCAAGAAATCATATAATTTCTCTGGACTTCTATTTCCTATCTGGAGTTATGTATGGAAATGATCCATCTGTCCTTCTCTAGAAAATTCCAGGGATACTGAGCGGACGGGTGTGACCCTGGAAATGAAGCAAGGAGCTTGGAGTAGAGGATCCACCTTCAGCATCCTATGATCCTAACCCTTCCACGCTGCCGGTGTCCTGAGGACTTCCCTTTGATGCTAATCACGAGTCCCTTCTTGCTGGCTTCCCTCGCCTTCCTTGCACAGCATAAACTGTGTGTGTGTTGGGGAGTGGGGTGCTTTTCTCTATCAGAGATCACTGATGCACAGCAAGAAGTACTATGGCTTATATAGTACTTTTAATAAAGTAAAAATAAAAAGCAATTTAATATAATTGCTATTTTCACAAAAGAATTATCTTATTTTTCAATCCAGATAATAAATACATCAATCTATGAATATCAAAGATTCTTTAATTCCATAAGTCAGCCGAGAAAAGGAAAAGTGAGGGAGAAAGAAGGAAGGGAGGAGAGAGAGAAAGAATGCCAAGCAGAGATTTAAAACACAAGAGACAGAGACAGAGGCAAAGAGAACAGAGGGAGGAAAGATCTGGCGGGGGGGAGTGGGAGGGGAGACCAGAGAAGTGCATGGAGAGGGTGAGGAGCATCCAGGGGGAAGACGAAGACAGAGCCTAAATGCCCTTCATGGGCCCTGCTCCTCCCCAGGGCTGTTGCCTTTCATCACAGGGTTACTTGTTCTCACTTGCCCTAAAGTGCAAAAGCCAAATCTTCATCTGCACTTTCAGTGACTCAAGGATCAAACCCACTGCAGGAACTTCGGTCATTTAAGGGAGAGACTCTTGAGTCCGCAGGGGCAGTGACCAGAGCAATGCCCACTGGAATCGACCAAGCCCAGTCAGAGGGGGCTTTTCCTGCCCCAGGGACAGGCCAAGTCACCTGCTGATCGCTGAGTTTTCCCCAAACAGTGACAGTTTTGGTGTCTTGCAAATGTGGCCAGCACGTGCATTCAGTGTCACGTCACTCATGGAGTAAGGAGCAGGATTAACAGATGCATATGGCACCAAGGCCTCCGTGTTTGGTTGTGTGGGTTGTTTACTGAACAAGTGCCTGGTCCAAGAGACACCCATATCCGAAAGGAGCCGCTGGCAAAGCCATGTCCGCTTGGAGAAAGCAATGTCTTTTCCTAATTTGCCCAAAGGCACCCGTGGACTCATGGGACCCAATGTTCAATCAGAGAAGTAAGTGAAAGTGAAGCCGCTCAGTCGTGTCCACCTCTTTATGGCCCCATGGACTGCAGCCCACCAGGCTCCTCCGTCCATGGGATTTTCCAGGCAAGAGTGCTGGAGTGGGGTGCCATTGCCTTCTCCACGGGATCTTCCCAACCCAGGGATCGAACCCGGGTGTCCTGCATTGTAGGCAGATGCTTTACTGTTTGAGCCACCAGGGAAGAAGGATTGCTTTTTATTTGAAGGAGCCTCCAAGAGTGTGGGCGGTTCTAGAGACTTGATCTGCACATGAGATGGGCTCCCGTCCCCCCAGGATGGCAGTGGGAGAGGGGGATGGACTATCTCAAACCTCACACCCATCTTACATTTACTCTCTGGCTTGATCACAGCCTCACAGGTAGGCGAGGCAGGCATTTCCTGTTTTCAGATGATGACATTGTTGGTTAGAGAGACTGAGACCCACCAAGGGCATGCAGGATAAGCAAATTTGGGAACTTAGCACAATACTAAGCCTAGGTTTGTCAATGAACAAAGGACTGTGGATGCTGGGACAGGTATCTGTTATGTGGACTCTGAGTCAGATGCGCTTGCTGACTTGCTGAAGAGGAATTTGGGGCTGTTGTCAAGTCCCTCTCTAAACTGATTTCTCTCACTGTCAGGCATGAGTGTGTCTTCCTTAAAGGACTATCAGGAGTGGAAGACTCAGAGAATCCAGTCCTTCCTCAAGGAACAGCCCACCCTCCATTCTGGGAGACAGGGCAACTCTGAAGCCTGAGTCTGAATGACTTTGCGTCCCTGGCCAACACCTGAGGGTGCTGACCTAGGTCCTCAGAGATCAGAGACAGCAGCAGCAGAATGGTGCAGCCCCCTGTGACCACTAGAGGGCGCAGGCAGGGCCAGTCTCAGCTTTCCCCAGGTACTAACCACGTGGGAACAGTGATAGAGCCCAGGTGTGGAAGGCAGTTCTTACAGGAAAGACCTCACCAAAGGTAGCCACTGAGGTCTTCCTTGGTGCCCCAGCGGTAAAGAATCCACCTGCCAATGCAAGAGACATGGGTTCAATCCCTGGTCCAGGAGGATCCCACATGCCTCGGAGCAACTAATCCCCTGTGTTAGAACAACTTAGCCCGGAAGAGGCAACTATTGAGCCCGTGTGCCACAACTACTGAAGCCGGAGTGCCCTGGAGTCTGTGCTCCGCAACGAGAGAAGCCTGAGCACCACAGCTAGAGACGAGCCCGCGCAGCAGTGAAGACCCAGCACAGGCAAAACTAAATAAATAAAGAGCAGCCACTGAGGAGGAAGTGGACATCCAGGTGAAGCAGTGCATCTCGAAGGCACACTGGAGGAGGCAGAGAGATCAGGTCAATCACCTGCTCCGGCACCAGCAGTGTGTCCTCCAGCAAGCTGTTTTTAACGTCTCTGATCCTCAGTTTACTCATCTGTAAAATGGAGCTACTAGCCTTGGGGTTGCCGAGTTGCCATGAGCCTTCTAGAATATCTAGTACGTCACTTGGCAAGTTAAATTGCACTGTGGTTTATTAGTATAAAAATCCTACTATGTTTCTGGATTCAAAATTCTGAAATTCTTCTGGAGTGAGCCCCTGAAGAGATTCTGAATTGTAACTTGCCGGTAGAGGTTGTGTTCCTTCCAAATAGTCACGTTTTTAAGTGTATATGCTCGTAATCGCAGAGGAATTTTGCTTGTACCACATTCAAAAGAGTACTATCTACAATAGTAAATAACACTGGGGGCATGCGGAGTGCGGAGCTAGGTGAGGGGATCTGGGAAGGGGCCCTGGCAAGAGAGGAAGAGCTGGTGGATATAGGTTCAGGGACAGAACGCTGAAAACAGGGAGGCTGTGAATTACAGTGGGGGAAACACCGGATTGGACAGGACATCTGAAGGGCGTGCGCAGAGGGATAACCTAGGGGCAGATGGTCTTCTATCTGGAATTGCTTTTTTCATCTTTAAAATGGGAGGTTGATTGAGCTGATCCCTTCTAGCTTTGACATTCTCTCATTCTACATGGTGAAGCAAGAAAAGAATTCCAGAGAAGCAGAAATCTGGTCCAAGTTATATCTCCAGTTGTTCATTCTTTCATCAAAAAGTGAAAGTGTTAGTCGTGCTGATTCTTTCCAGTCCCATGGACTGTAGTCCACCAGGCTCCTCTGCCCATGGAATTCTCCAGGCAAGAATACTGGAGTCCGGTAGCCCTTCCCTTCTCCTCAAACTGGACATTATACTCAGGTGCTGAAAAACAACTGGATGGACAAGAATTCCTTGTCCTGAAAAAACCCATCATCCAGTGGGCAATGTCAATGGCTCTCCTTTCATATGTTCAGTCTGAGAGGGCAGGAAGGCACTGTTGAGGATTAAATGGGAGGAGAAGGTGGAGGAACTCTGGATCCGACTTATTTATTGAATCCCTCAAGTTTCTGCTGTTTGTTGAACCTGCACCTAATACATTTTGCCAATTTTTATAACACGAGTAACTTTAAGAATAATGTACTTGTTTATACTGCACTTTATACTAATCTAAGCATTTTCTACTAAATTATTTCTTTTTTATATCTATCTCTGTGGGCAATATAAAAGAAGCGTAAGACAGGATCCTTAACCTCAAGGAGTTTATTTTTAAATTGAGGGTGGAAATAATGAGAAAATAAATAAAACCATGACTTGGATCAAGGGAGAAGTTTTGCAGGTGAGGCCATCTCATTTACATTAAAAGAATATGATACATGATGGCCACGAGCTTTCGTAACTGGAAAAGACTTCATAATTGGGAGGCCCCATACTTACAAGTTGGGCTTCCCAGGTGGCACAGTGGTAAAGAATCTGCCTGCCAAAGCAGAAGACTCAGGTCCGATCCCTGAGTCAGGAATAGCCCCTGAAGAGGGAATGGCAACCCACTCCAGTGTTCTCACCTGGGAAATCCTACGTAAAGTGGATCCCAGCTGGCTACAGTCCATGGGGTCACAAACAGTTGGACACGACTGAGGACACAGGAGTACTTACAAGTTAGGAGGGGTTTGACTTGGAAGTGCTGAAATGTTCCTCCAGGGAACAGCATGGAAGACAAAGGGGTTGAGGGTGGGGACACTAAAGAGGTGGTATATATCACTAAAAAATAACGAGAAATTTGGTTGATTTGGCATGGTAATGGTCTTGAGAGTATATTTGACCCTATATACAGTAGGACCCCAGAGTGCAGCTGGGTAGATCGTACTTTAATTAAGAGGTATCTGGGGAAAATCAGTCCGGTGCTGGTATAAAGATGGGGCTTATCAGTGATACGCCCAAGCCACAGGATGAGTTAGAATGCCATTATAGTAAAGTGCTTAGAGTTTTGAACCCTCACTTAAGACCTGAGGATCTTTGTACAAAGTGTCCATATCCTCAAAATCTTTTTTTTTGGGGGGGGGGGATGCCATGCAGCACGTGGGGTCTTAGTTCCCTGACCAAACCCTTTGTCCCCCCCAATGAAAGCGTTAAGCCTTAACCACTGGACTCCCAGGGAAGTCCTGAAATAGCTTTATTAACCCTTAAAAATGTAGATAATGGCACTTACTTTTTAGGATGGCTTCTTTTTCTATGCAGAGCCCAGTGCCCAAATGTCTAGGTGTTCTGACAGTGTTAGTTCTCCATTCCTTCTGCTCTAAGTGAAGAGAGACTCTTAGGGAAAATGGGCGTTTGTTGACTGGTTCCAACCAAAGGGAAGAGAACCAGGAGCAGTGATGCCCTGGGCAGAAGCTAAGGTGTGAGTAGGTTGGGGGAGTGGTGACGAACTTGAGGTGACAATGGTGTACGTACATAGAGAACCACGCCTGGGCATTTGAAAATATGAATTTAGAGGGGGACCAAGCTAAAGCTGTAGATTCAGGGACACTTCATATAAAAGTGGTAGGTGACACCGTGTATGTACAGTGTCAAGTTTTAGGAGAGCAAGAGTGTAGAAAAATCATGAAACTTGGAGGGTTCCACGAAGTGGGGTTGGAGAAGCAAGAGGAGGAGCAGCTACTCTTTGAGAAAGAAAATGATTAGGAGGGTAGACACTGTCAAAATTTTCCCAACTTTCCAGTAAAACGTCACTATGGGGGCTTCCCTGGGGGCTCAGTGGTAAAGAATCTGCCTGCCAATGCAGGAGATATGGGTTTGATCCCTGGTTGGTCCTGGAATATCCCACATGCCACGGAGCAACTAAGCCCGTGCACCACAGCTACTGAGCCTGTGATCTTGAGCCCGTGAGCCGCAACTCTTAAAGCCCACTGCCCTACAGCCTGTGCCGGTGCAACAAGAGAAGGCACTGCAATGAGAAGCCATGCACCGCAGCGAGAGTAGCCCCCACTCTGCACAGCTAGAGAAAAGCCGGCGCAGCAACAAAGACCCAGCACAGCCAAAAATAGATACATGATAAATAATGATCTTTTTAAAAAGGTCATTATGCTGAGCATTGAAGAGAGCTAATAAAGCACAAACTAGAGAAGTCATTTGATCTCAAAGAATGAGTCTCATATAATTAGGTGGAGTAGCAGACTCTCAGGAGAAGGCAATGGCACCCCACTCCAGTACTCTTGCCTGGAAAATCCCATGGACGGAGGAGCCTGGTAGGCTGAAGTCCATAGGGTCGCTAGCAGTCGGACACGACTGAGCGACTTCACTTCCACTTTTCACTTTCATGCATTGGAGAAGGAAATGGCAACCCACTCCAGTTTTCTTGCCTGGAGAATCCCAGGGATGGGGGAGCCTGGTGGGCTGCTGTCTATGGGGTCGCACAGAGACGGACATGACTGAAGCGACTTAGCAGCAGCAGCAGCAGCAGCAGGCCTTCAACACCTCAGGAGTGCTGCTGAAGGGCATCAATATCTAGCCCTTGGGAGATGAGCGTCATTTAGGCTGAAGGAAAGGGAAGTAGCTCTCAAGACAAATTTAGACAGATTACTGCAATCAAGATCCACATAATGAACATTTTCAACGAAGTTTTTAAAAATTCTGCTTCAGTTTTGCCTATAATAGTTGGACTCAAATTTATCCTAAATGTGGTTTTGAAATTATCCTTTGGATAAAATAGCTTGTTAAAGCAGTGATAATAAAATCTGATTAGGGCTAGGTCAGCTTCCCTAGCAAAAAAGATGACATCCATCAGTTGATATTCTCTTCTCCCATTACTCATTCTCCTCCTGCCCAAAGCCTCTTTCAGAGATCCCTTCTGCTATTTTGCTCTGTGTATATATATATATACACACACACACACACACACACACACACACACACATATACATATATATATATGGACAGTACTTTAAATTCTCTCATTATTAAAGAATTTATCTTTGCCTATCAAATTTAAGAATGCACTTAAAAATAAGAATCAAAAATTGTTGGCAGGAGGATAAAAAAAGACAAATTCAGAAATCTGACCCTAAAGGGGGGAGGAAAGATATCTGAGGAAAGAACACCAGTGTTAAGATAAAATAGAGAGTCTGCTACATGTTTGAGGGTAAAGGAAGGGAAAGGAGGTAGAAAATATGAAATTACAGGTGGGGAGACCTCAGAGCTCAAAAGAAGAAGCATTGTTTCTAGAAGTAGGAAAGAAAGTATATCTATATTTACAGGGGAAGTGTTACTTGTCGAGAGAATGGATATTTATTCCTCCGAAAACAAAGGAATAAAAACAAATCAAGGAGAGTGGGTTCCATGAGGAAGAGCCTGCCAGTGGAACTCAGCTTTCCCAGAAGGGTATGGAAAGATCAGTTCAGTTCAGTCGCTCAGTCGCGTCTGACTCTTTGCCACCCCATGGACTGCAGCATGCCAGGCTTCCCTGTCTGTCACCAACTCCTGAGGCTTGCTCAGACTCATGTCCATTGAGTTGGTGATGCCATCCAACCATCTTATCCTCTGTTGTTCCCTTCTCTTGCTTTCCTAGCATCAGGATCTTTTCCAATGAGTCAGCTCTTCGCATCAGGTGGCCAAAGTATTGGAGCTTCAGCTTCAGCATCAGTCCTTCCAATGAACATTCAGGACTGATCTCCTTTAGGATGGACTGGTTGGATCTCCTTGCAGTCCAAGGAACTCTCAAGAGTCTTCTCCAACACCACAGTTCAAAAGCATCAATTCTTTGGCGCTCAGCTTTCTTCACAGTCCAACTCTCACACTCATACGTGACTACTGGAAAAACCATAGCTTTGACTAGGTGGACCTTTGTTGGCAAAGTAATGTCTCTGCTTTTTAATATGCTGTCTAGGTTACTCCTTGGAAGGAAAGTTATGACCAACCCAGATAACATATTAAAAAGCAGAGATATTACTTTGCCAACAAAGGTCTGTCTAGTTAAGGCTATGGTTTTTCCAGTGGTCATGTATGGATGTGAGAGTTGGACTGTGAAGAAAGCTGAGCGCCAAAGAATTGATGCTTTTGAACATTGGTGTTGGAGAAGACTCTTGAGAGTTCCTTGGACTGCAAGGAGATTCAACCAGTCCATCCTAAAGGAGATCAGTCCTGGGTGTTCATTGGAAGGACTGATGCTGAAGCTGAAACTCCAAAACTTTGGCCATCTCATGCAAAGAGTTGACTCATTGGAAAAGACCCTGATGCTGGCAGGGATTGGGGGCAGGAGGAGAAGGGGAGGACAGAGGATGAGTTGGCTGGATGGTATCACCGACTCGATGGACATGAGTTTGGGTAAATTCCGGGAGTTGGTGATGGACAGGGAGGCCTGGCGTGCTGCGATTCATGGGGTCACAAAGAGTCGGACACAACTGAGCGACTGAACTGAACTAGGTTAATCATAGCTTTTCTTCCAAGGAGCAAGTGTCTTTTAATTTCATAACTGCTGCCACCATCTATAATGATTTTGGAGCCCAAGAAAATAGTCTCTGTTTCCATTGTTTCCCCGTCTATTTGCCCATGAAGTGATGGGACCAGATGCCATGATCTTAGTTTTCTGAATGTTGAGTTTTAAGCCAACTGCTTCACTTTCCTCTTTCACTTTCATCAAGAGAAACTTCTTCGCTTTCTGCCAAAGGGTGGTGTCATCTGCGTGTGTGAGGTTATTGATATTTCTCCCAGCAAACTTGATTCCAGCTTGTGCTTCATCCAGCCTGGCATTTCGCATGATGTACTCTGCATATAAATTAAATAAACAGGGTGACAATATACAGCCTTGACGTACTCCTTTCCCTATTTGGTACCATTCTGTTGTTCCATGTCTAGTTCTAACTGTTGCTTCTTGACCTGCATACAGATTTCTCAGGAAGCAGGTCAGGTGGTCTGGTATTCCCATCTCTTTCAGAATTTTCCACAGTTTGTTATGATATACACAATCAAAGGCTTTGGCATAGTCAATAAAGCAGAAGTAGATGTTTTTCTGGAACTCTCTTGCTTTTTCTATGCTCCAACAGATGTTGGCAATTTGATCTCTGGTTCCTCCACCTTTTCTAAATCCAGCTTGAACATCTGTAAGTTCTTGGTTCAGGTACTATTGAAGCCTGGCTTGGAGAATTTTGAGCATTACTTTGCAAGCATGTGAGATGAGGGCAATTGTGCAATAGTTTGAGCATTCTTTGGCATTGTCCTTCTTTGGTATTGGAATGAAAACTGACCTTTTCCAGTTCTGGTCATTGCTGAGTTTTCCAAATTTGCTGGCATATTGAGTGCAGCACTTTCATAGCATCATCTTTTAGGATTTCAAGTGTTTAAAGGCTGAGGAAGGGAGGCCTTCTATGGGGAATAACCCAGAACAGCCCGGGCACAGAAGAAATGAGTGAGCTAGACAACACATACTGCAGAATGAGCAGGAGGTTGAGGACTGATGAACTGAGGCTGTTTCACCTGGAGAAGTGAAGGTCTACATGGGTTTTGACGGCTGGCTTCAAATATTTGAAGAACTGACACATAGAAGGAATAGATGTTTGTGGGAACAAAAGGAGCAGTGGACGGAAGGTCCAGGAAGCAGATTCCATATGAACACAAGGTAGAACTTCCTCACACATGGAGTGGAGAGGTGAGTGGTTCTCCCATGGGTGGCGTCCCAGAGCTATGGGAGAGTTTCTTGTCCAGGATGCTGCAGACAGGATTCAGAATCAGAAAAGAGCTGGACTATGGTGATTTCTAAGGCCCTTCCCACCAGCACAGTTGAAATCTATGAATCTGTAGGCATGTAACACATTTAGTTTAAAGAATCCCAAGACTGGGTGGGACCTTAAAGGCCTTTTAATACAATAACCCATTTGATTCTTCAGCCCCATCTGTGAGAGACTGACCAAGTAATCAGGAACTGTAAAACACACCCAAGTTTAGCCTGAATCCACCAGTAAGCCACCAGGCACCCTGGGTTTCTAGTAACTTACCATTTGGGTAAGGAAGTAATCTGTGGACCTCTCAGAGAACTCAGTGTCAAGATGGGTGAGGTGAAACTTTCATTAGAATCTTTTTCAATGAAAGAAGAAATACGTGTGAAATAATAATGAATCCTGGATACAATTTTGAATTGCTTTTAATCCTTGCTTATTATTTGAAAATCCAAACCCTTGAAGCAAATGCTGGATTATTATTATTAATATTTCAAAAGAATCCTTCAATTTACAAAATAATTCACTTTGGGCAACAAATTTCAGGGATGAACTTCATGTATTCAGTTTTTCTCCCTTACTTGCCACAAGCAAAAAGCTCTTTTGCACACAACTTTCCAAGAAGTTGTGAGTCACACAAAGCGAATTCCACTGGTAATACAACATAAAAAATATTTCCTCTGCTTAACTGGCCACACACAAGTCATCAGTGATTGATCTGAGTCCATCTGAAGGGACGCTTAGCAGAAGATATCTAATTTGATCCAGAATTTCAAGATCTGCCCCAGTCAGGGCTCTGTTTAATCCAGGGAAGGGAAGTAGAAACTGTGGCACTGGGTGGAAAGTTCTCCTGGGGTTGCTGCCACTGTTTACTGTGTGGTCTTGAGGGGAATGACTTAACATCTCTGAGGCTAAGTTTCCACATGAGTAAACTCACAAGGTTATTCTGAGGCTTAGAGAGAATGTCTACAAAACGATACATACACACACACACACACACACACACACACACACACACACACAGAGCTTGACACAGTAAGGAGTCGCCTTACTGCTTCCCCAGGGCTGACTTTGCTTCTCAGCAAGCCAGTGAGGTAGCACATCCAGGACTGTCCATCCCCTTTTACATAAGGACGAGCCAAGCTGCAAACTAAAACTGCAGCCTGCACAAAGCCTGGCTTCTGTACGTGGCTGCAGCCTGCCAGGCAGTCTCACCATGTCCGCTGGTGGGATATTCCAACTACAACAGAAAGGAAGAGAGGAAGCTGATTTCAGGAAGGCGGAAAGAAACAACAGGGGCTTCCCTGGCAACTCAGTGATTGACTCTGCCTCCCAATGCAGCAGGCACAGTCTGATCCTCGGTTGGGGAATTAAGATCCTAAATGCTGCGTGAGGAGGAAAAAAAAAAATTAATAACAGACGTGGAAGATGCATCACCTCCAAAAACAGAGTCTTTGCCCTGCTGCTGCTGCTGCTGCTGCTGCTAAGTCGCTTCAGTCGTGTCCGACTCTGTGCGACCCCATAGACAGCAGCCCACCAGGCTCCCCCGTCCCTGGGATTCTCCAGGCAAGAACACTGGAGTGGGTTGCCATTTCCTTCTCCAATGCATGAAAGTGAAAAGTGGAAGTGAAGTCGCTCAGTCGTGTCCGACTGCTAGCGACCCTATGGACTTCAGCCTTCCAGGCTCCTCCGTCCATGGGATTTTCCAGGCAAGAGTACTGGAGTGGGGTGGCATCACCTTCTCCAGAGCCTTTGCCCTAATGCCCTGCTAATCCTGCTCCAGTTCCAAAGGCAGAAGGTTGATTGAGTGGGAGGCCCAGCTACAGAAGTGCGGTGGCATGAAGGGTAAGCTTTAGACCCCTATAAAATCTCTCAGGGCTCCCCAGGTGGCGCTAGTGGTAAAGAACCTAACTGCCAAGGCAGGCGACAGAAGAGACACAGGGTCTGGACGATCCCCTCGAGGAGGGCATGGCAATCCATTTCAGTATTCTCGCCTGGAGAATCCCATGGACAAAGGAGCTTGGTGGGTTACAGTCCATAGGGTTGCAAAGAGTCAGATATGACTGAAGCAACTTAGCACTCATGCTTGCAACATCTCTTAGTCCTCAGGAAATCATCCAACCATCATTATTATTACATCATCTTCACTATGGTTAAGTGTCAGTTTTCATGGTCTTACTTAAAAGTGAACAAAAAAGCCTCTTTTCACTACTTGAAGAGAAACGGAATGAAAATATTAACTGCTTCGGTGCTGCTCCCAATGGAAATGTAAATTGGTACAACCAACTTTAGAAAACTGCTTGGTAGAATCTACTTCCGCTAACTTTCATCCTCTAAGACGCAGCGATGGCACCCCTAGGTAGGTACAGAATAGAAATGTGCATTACAGTCATCGAAAGACATACTAGAACTGTGCTAACACATATGACCCTTTGCATCTAAATTAATCATAATTTTAGACAACTAAAATCCAGTCCCTCGGTCACACTGTTCAAGTGAGCAGCAGCCACATGTGACTAGCGGCAACCATACTGGACACCACAGATGCAGAACACTTCCGTTACTGCAGAAAGTTCTACAGGGTACCGTTCTTGGGTGTTTGTAGGAGCATTAGTCACCACAGCCCAAATCTAGAAACTACCCGATGCCCGTCAACAGCACAATGGATGAATCAATTGTGGCACGTCCACACAAGGGAATTCTGTAAAATAATGAAAATGAGCAATCTACAACAACACGCAGAATATATATCTCACAAATTTAAAAAGCCAGGCAGATAGAGTACTAGCTATGTGATTCCATTTATACAATGTTCCAAATGGGGCAAAAAAACATGGGTTGGGAAGATCCCCTGGAGAAGGAAATGGCAACCCACTCCAGTAGTCTTGCCTGGAAAAGAGTAGGACACGACCGAGCAGGCGACTTCACTTGGTGGGGATGGTAAAAAGGAGCACAAGGGGGCTTGGGGTAGGGGTCGGGCATGCTTTATTTTATCATCTGGATGTGGTTCGCAGGGAGCGTTCCGCTTCTGAAGATTCAGTGAGCTGTATGTACGTACACTTAGGTCTTTCCTGTATGTGTCATACTTCGATAAATTTTCTAAACTTCCCTTTAGAAAATTTTGCTGCTATGAACGTTACCTACAGTTCAGGCTTTTTATGGGAGCGTCTTTTCAATAAAGCAAGCGTAGTTTTGAGATCAGTGCCCTTTCCTCGCCCCAGCCCCGCTGGACTTGGCCCGGAAGCCACACGGACTCACCAACCTCCCGCAGAGCGTCTTACCTCCGCGCCGCGCGCTGGGCTTGGCTCCGCGCCCCGGTAGTGACCGCCGGGACGGCCGGTTCTCCCACTCTGGGCTCTCCCCGGGCTCGCTGAGGGCTCCCTGCCCAGCGGGCTCTGGCCGCCCCCAGGCCGGTGTGAGACGCTGCGCCCGGCCCCGAGGCACCTGGGCCACCCGCAGTGCCTCCCGTTCAAGCGGAGCGGGCGGCAGCGGAGCACTGAACTCAAGGCACCGAGAATCCGCCGTTCTCCCCGGGAGGCGGGAGAAGGCACCTGGGATGTCCCCCCAGAGCCCGGAACCGTTAAGCGAAGGAAGAGGAGGCTGCGCAGGAGGCCTTGAACCAGCCCGCCCCTGCACGCGCTGCTCTCCCGCGGAGCGCCCGCCCACCCGGCCCCACCCCAGTCTTACCGGAATCGCCTTGCCCAGAGGGGCTAGGTTTCTCTCCTGACCCCTTCCTTCCCGCAGCATGGGTTGGGGGGACTCGTGGCTCCCCCAGGAACCTCCCTTCACTTCCTTCTTCAGTCGAATTCCTCAAGTCCAAACCTCTGAAAAGTTTGCCAGCCTGAACGGCCCCGCCAGGTGGCCCCTGCCCCTGGTTTATCAGCACTGGCTCCGGCCCGCCCCGCTCTCCCCGCGCACCTATGAGTGACCCAAGGGCAGAAAACAGTCCTGGGCTTCTGAGTTATATCACAGTCCTGGCTGATGCCTACCAGACACTGCTTGTTGTTTAGTCGCTAAGTCTCGTCCGACTCTGGGACTCCACGGACTGTAACCCGCCAGGCTCCTCCGTCCACGGGATTTCTCAGACAAGAATGCTGGAGTGGGTTGCCCTTTCCTTCTCCAGGGGATCTTCCCGACCCAGGAAACCGAATTCCTGCACTTGCAGGCGAGTTTGTTTCGTTTTGTTTTTTACCACTGAGCCACCAGATACTGCTGCACTAAGCTGCTTTTACCTGGATCATCTCCTTTAATTTTCAAAGCCAAGGTGATTGATTGGCTCATGAGCATTTACGTATATAAACATTCATTGAGTTGAATATTTAATATTTGTATGTTCTACTGTAAGAAAAGAAAACCTATAAGAAAGGCACTATTAAGCATACCCATTTTATAGAGGAGAAAACTGAGGTTCAGAGAGTTTCTTACTTAAGGTCTCTAATGCTGTTTATGGTAGCCCTGAGATTGAAATAGAGGCAGTCTGACTCCAGAGTTCATCCTCTTAACCCCTCAAGATTAGGCTCTGAAGAAAGAAAAAGAAAGTGCTGTCCTTCTAGAACCTATTCCACATGCCCCATGAGTAATGCCTACTCACTGCTTGAGCCCAATGTGACACCAGTTATTGGATGGGGAAGGATTATTGCTTTTCTTTGCTTTAGAGCTCAGAAACCCGAGGGACGGTTTACTTCACCTGCGCAAAGTCTCATGGGTCATTAGAAGGCTTGTCTGGATTTTACATTTCCTCCTGGATCACAAGACAATCAGTAACTAGGCGGTGGTTTGGGTCTGGGAGGGTGTCTTTTCCCCTAGAGAGGGAGCTCAAGGAAGAACTAGCTGTTAGTCAAGGGTTTTCACCCTCTGATGGCCAAGGCACTGGAACCTCAGCAACTGAGCAGTACAGAAATCCTTCAGTGAAGAGATGTGAGCTATTTATACCCAGAGATTGAAGGATCTGGGGAAGGGTAGGGATCGGGGAGGGGGCTGGTCCAGACTGGCTTTAAGTATCTCAAGACACGCAAAGTGCGCAGGAGCCAATTCATAGAACCAGCTCTGTTTCCTCTATGAGAATCACACGCCCCTTTTCCAGAACCGGAGGGGATGGATGCAGAGTGAAGGAAGACCAAGGCGGGCCAGGAGGAAGCCGAGCAAGGAAGGTGGGTATCCGGCGCTGGGGGGCACGGAGAGGCCACGGTCTAGCAGGATACAGACCAAGAGGGAGAAAAAGGAGTTGCTTACTTAGGAAAACCCCCAGCGGAGCTATGGAATCTGCTCCCAGAGGCTTGGGTTTTCTAGTGCGCACACGCTGAAATCCAGGCTTAGAAGTGAGTGTTCCTCGCTGGGCAGCATCTTGATCACTGACCATATTTCTCACCTAGTGAATGTAGGGAAAGTTGATTTGGGTCTCAGATGCAGGTCTTGGATTTATTGCATACATTCCAGCTTTCCACCCCCACCCCACCCTTCCCTTTCCTTGAGTCTTTTTCTCTAACCCTAAACAATGTCCTCGTGTCAAGGTTACCACCAAGTTCTCAACCTTCTTCCCTAGGTTTTAAGATGTATGGCCAGGGGCAGCAATCCCTTGGGGAAGCCATATCCACCCCCACCCCCTGCAGCATCATGGGGTGCCCAAGGCCCGGCCTTCCTCTGGGATGGGGATAGGCTGCAGGTCTTCTGTGGTTGATTTCCAGTGTTCTGGCTCCACCCAGGTGGTCCAAGAGTTTAGCTCTGCCCATCTTCCTTGCAGCCAGCACCCAGTGCAAAGTTCCACAGCGCCGGGGCCACCTGCATTGGGGATGGCCACTCTGAAGCAGCCTGGCCCCATGATCTCCGTGTTATATGTTCTAGGGGGAAAAGATGCCAGCCTGGCCCCTACGACCTCACTAGGCCCTCACATGGCAGGGAGAGAGACAAATAAATTTTTTCATGACACTATGTGGTGATACTGGAAAGTACCTAAGACTCTGGTGGCACTATTAGGGAGTGATTACCCCCACTTGGGTGGTTCAGGAAAGAAGCTTGGCCTTGAAGGAGGAGCAAGAGTTTACCAGAAAGATGGGGGTGTTAGAGCATTCCAGAAGGAGGGGAGGACATATGCAGAGACAAGGAGGTGGCGACTGCAAAGCGCTGCTTGGACTGGCTTCCTTTCTGTCATTCAGGCTTGAATCTGATCTCCTCAATGTGGCTTTCTCTGATCACCTACTCAAAAGAATCCTCCCTCCAGTACTTGGTTCTTTCTTAGAATCAACCACCTATTTTTACATTTATTTGTTAGTTGTCTATCTCCCCGGCACACACACTCCTTCAAATCAACGTCCTAAGCCTGCGGACACTTTTATTTTTCAGCGTTCCGCAGTGGCCAGAACAGTGAAGTGAACATGTATTAGCAGTACCAGTATCAGTGAATACTAGTGAATAGATGGATGGATGGATGAATGGAGTCCGGGGCTGCAGGCAGTGAGAAATGTCTTAGGAGGCAAGAATTCCCTCCAAGCCTTTAGCCTAAGCAACTCAAGGAAAGATAATAGCTCCAGAAGGAGAGCTCGCTAGGAAGGGGGTTTGGGACATCGCGGTGGTGTCCCAACTGCAGGGCGGTTTGAGAGAGGAGAAAACTGGCGGCGAGGAGCTGAGGGATCCGCAGCCTGGTGTGCCTGGCTCGGGGGTCTTTTTGCTTCTAAGGAGGCAAGGGGAGGGCGGGTCTTCGCCCCCAGACGCCGCCTGTCCTGCTTCCCGCTAGGCCCTTTTGGATGCGTCCAAGCCTCTTCCTGGGCGGTCAGTGGGTTTGGTGGATTGCCTTGCCGGCCTGTCTCCCTCTCTTCCCCTCCCCTTTTTTTCTTCCCTCTCCTCCGGGACTCTGCAGCTCCCCAGCCAGGCGGCCCCGCAGCAACCTAGCAGCCCCCGCCCCCTCCTCTAAGGGCGAAATTGCTAAACTTGTAGCAATAATGACCCTGCTTTCAGGCAGCCGACTCCCGCTGAACGTCTCGGCGCCCGGGCCGGCCCAGCCTAATCAGCGCGCCCCTCCCTGCTGCCCGCCCAGCCCCCGTTCCCCCTGGCCGCCCCCTCCCCCAGCGCACAAAAAGTGGGGAACAAAACCCCCGCGCATTTCTCCGTCCCTCTGTTGAGCAGACTGCTGCACAAAGCCCCCGCTCTGAGAAGCAATGGGGAGCTCGGGGGGGACGTCAATCCCGACGCGCTGAGGTTTTTGTTCGCGCAGGGGACTTCGCCTTCCTACCACACCTTTTGTTCGGGACTCCAATAAAAAGCCATTCTTTCCGCACCTTCCCGGCCCGGAGCCGCCTTTCAGCAAGGCCCGACCCCACAATGGCGCGGCGCGCTGAGGCCTCTCCATTCACCCGCCTTGGCACGCTCACAATCGGCCGTGTGGCAGCACAGGCCTCGCACAGGCATTCTCCGCAAGTGACAAGGAGCCGCATAAAGCCTCGGCCGCCGGGGAAGAAGGGAGGGCGACCGAGGGGGAGAACTCGGCCGCGGCGGGGCGCAGCGCCCCCGGGCGCGCTGGAAGGCCGGGCTGCGGCCGAAGATGGAGCTGCCTTTGCGCCGCCTACGGCTAGGCCTAGGGGCGAGGTTTCCTTTACTCTAGAGGCATTCGAGACGGGCAGAGTCTAAGCCTTGATCTAACGCAGGCCCAGATACTAGCCCAAGCATCTGGGTGAAACTTGGAGGGATTTCAAAGTCCCAACTCAAAAGGCCCTGATTCTCCGACCTATCCTCCCTACGACAGTAAAGAGAAATTAATGAACAAAGCCTTAGAGACCGGACTTGCAGTCTGGAGGCTGAGGCAGAAGAGACCAGGCCCGAGATCGCCCAGGGCGGAGCTGCTTTTCCAGAGCATCTTTTCCTTCCCCGCTGCCCTGTTGAAGGATCCCTCCCTACTTTTGTGGGCTAAACAAAGTCTGTAGCCGGCCAACCGTTTGAAAATATTGCACCTTGTTTATTGACTCCTGTAGTGTACGGCAGCGGGTGTGTACATGGCGTGTGGATATATTTAGTTATATATATATATATTATATGTGCTGAATACAGAATAGGAAACAGAGGAAAGCCGGTAACACCTCCGGTGGGCCCCTAGGTCCTGGATTTGTTCAAACCCCCAACTTTTGATCTTGCTCTGCTAATTTTTCTTGCAGAGCTCTACGCCCCCTGACAATCTGGAGATTCACGCCGAGGTATCTGTTGCGGAGGGCAGGCGGTTGGGAAAAGGAAAATAGACTGTGGTGTGGCACTCCGGCCCGCAAAGTGAGCGGAGGGTCGGTAGAGCCTGGGGATTTCTCAAGCCACGACGCCCGTTTTTCTCTCCTTCATGCTGTTCTCTGTCCTTGAGTTTTCCGCCAGAGCTCTGCTGAGGCCTCGAGAAGGGAGAGACGACTGGCATCCTGAGTCCGAGCCTTTCGCACTCTTTTTGGGGCCGAGATTGGGCCCATCGTCCTCCCGGCACCCAGCCAGCGTTTCTGCCTAAGAGATAGTCTCCATGAAGGCTCAGGCGCATCCTCTTCGCCCCAGAGCTCCCTTCCCCGGACTTCGCGTAAGCTGCGCTCCGAGGCCCTGGGGAGCGAGGCGTGTATGTATATATATATTTTTAACGAGGGGACCTGGTCCTTCCTTGGATCCAGCCTTTCTCGCCCTTCAGTCCCGCGGCGCCAGGCTGCGGTGGGGTCGCCTGCCGCGTTACCCGCCCGGTCCCTACCAGGCCCGGATGCCCTGCAAGGTGCCCTGAGCGCACGCGGCCCCCGCCGTCGCACCCTGGTGCAACGGCTGCGCGCCGCCGCCGCCCCCGAAGCCGGCCAGGTTGCTCACGTTCATGAAGGGGCCGCCTCCAGACGCACTGCAGGCGGGCTGCATGGCCGAGGCCGCCGAGGAGGCCCCGCCGCCGCCGCCGCCACTGCCACCGCTTGCCGGGTACGCACAGCCGTAGCTGCCGCTGTAGGCCGCGGCGGCGGCGGCTGCAGCGGCGGCGGCTGCGGCGGCGGCTGCCGAGTTCCCATAGCCATAGGCAGGGAAGCTGTTGTAGGAGTAGGCTCCCGCGCCCACGCTGTAGGGCGCGCCGTAGGCGGGCGCGCCAGGAGTGACGCACGGCTTGCCGTCCCGCACCAGCACCGGCACCGCCACACGGCGCGGCGGCGGCGGGGGCGCGTGCCCGCCCAGCTCCAGAGACTTGTCCTGCCGCTGTCTCTTGCACTTGTACCTGCGATTCTGGAACCAGATCTTCACCTGGGTGGACGTGAGCTTTAGGCTGCTGGCGAGGTGCTCGCGCTCGGGCGCCGACAGGTACCGCTGCTGCTTGAACCTGCGTTCCAGCTCGAAGACTTGGGCTTGCGAGAAGAGGACCCGGGGCTTCCGGCGGCTGCGTGGCTTCGGCCTTTCGCTCTCCTCTGCCGCCTTACAGTCTCCGGCTGCCTCCAGAGGTTTCTTCAGTTGGCAGCTTTCTGCGAAAGAAGCAAAACAACAGTGTCTCTTAGTTGTTCCCGGCCTCTCTGCGGCTCCGGTCCAGGAGCACTGTGACCCTTTTTGGTGGCAACGCTGAGCGTGCAGTAATAACTGCTTGGGTTTGGGGGAAGTTTTGTGACTTCTGGCGCCGTGGGACCCTTCGATCGCCCAAGGGCCCTCACCACGTCCTCGACGGGTGGAGGCACATAGTGTGGGGAGGGGTGCTTAGCGCGCGTTTATTTAGAACTTCAGCATCTGCGAGAGATTACCCTGTATTAAATGTGCAGCTCGGCTTGCTAATGATTATTTTCAGGATGAAAGTTTGCAAATTCGGTTGCCTTCATTTCCGTCATAAATAGCTGAAGGTGTGAGAGGCATGTTTGTTTTTGGCGGCCGAAATTTGTGCGATGTGCGAAAATCTTCCTGCTTAGAAATGTCTGAGTGTACTGCTTATTGCCCAGGAACTGTTTTTTGTTTGTTTGTTTGTTTACCTTTAAATGCCTGCCTACCCACAACTGAGTGTCTGAGTAACGACAACCGTTACCTTAGAAAGAAAAAGAAATTTGATTGACTGACTGACTGAGTTTCATGTCGATTTTAGGCCCAGGGGAGCTGTCAGAGCACAGGCCTTGGCTTCCGCCACAACAAACCTTCTCTTGGGGAAGGAGATTCTTTTGGCTCTGTCTCCTCACAAACACTTCGTTGGAGGCTTTTTTCAGTTATTCTGTTGCCCTGCCCAATTCACCTCCCGTCCTACTTGAGCAGACAGGATCTAAGTTCAGCGCGTTTTTCACTCAGCCCGAAGCCACACAATCTGGGACACAAAGCAAAACGTTACAGATTTTCAAAAAGGCTGCTTGCCTCAAGGGTGCGAGTGAGGAATGAACTATGTTCCCATGCGCTCTCCCACCATCCCCTCGCTCTCTGCCGGGTGCCAGGACGCAGAGTTCCAGGCGGAGAAGTGAGGAAAGCACCCCCGCTAAAATTCTACCTAAGTTCCTGCGCCCTGCGGACACCAGGCACATAACCTGCTTGGACTACCTTTTCCGGGAAGAGGGAACGGCTGCCCTGGCCTCAAAAGACGCATCTCACGCTAGAGGGAAAGTGGGAAAAGTTGAGGCTCATGCCCCTCTAGCTCCTGAGAAGAGCTACAGTTGTCAGCACCCGGCTGCTGAGCCCACGTTGCTTATCTGCATCAGGGCAGCAATAACCTCCGCGGCTGCATCGCCTCCTCCCTCTGGGGGGAGTAGTTGGCGGAGTCACCTTGGCCTTCTCCCTCCGCCCTGGCTCCCTTGCAGCATCTGAGTTTTGCGGAGCTGTCGCTGACCAGGAACTGGCATGACACCAGCCAGGAGCTAAAGGGGCGGGCAGCCGTGCCGGCAAGGCTGGCGGGCTGTTTGCGGGCATGCCGCCATTGCCCCAGATGCGTGTTTCCTTTCCCCTCTACTCACTTTGGCTCCCGTCCCTCACGACCTCGGGCTCCTCTTCATGTTCCTTAGGCCCGCTGCACGAGTCTCGAAGGACCGTGTGGACAAAGCTCTGGGGGCAGAGCCCCGAATCCCCGTGGCCATCGGCTGTAGCTAGTGAGTTTAAATAGGACAGTTTCTCGCCCTCTTCTTCCTCGTCTTCCTCCCCTCCGTCCGAAAACTGAGTCCCCTCAGCGGCGGCTAGCATGCAGGGCGCCGAGTGGAAGTGGTGCTCCAAGTCCGCCTGCAGGTGCGCGCCGTGGAAGTGCTGTTGCTGCTGCTGCTCCAGATTCAGAATGTCTTTGACTGAGAAAGGGGTGGAGGTGACCGGGCTTGGTAACATCATCAGGGCCACTTAATTGTCCAGTCCAAATATTCAATAAATCCCGGCGGGGGCGGGGAGGCAGCGCGGCGGCTCCAGCTCTCCTTCTGGACTCCGCCGCTGCTGCCGAGTCGGGCTTTTGACAGACGCGGTCCCACTCCAGTCTAAATCGCCTCCATTGGCCCGGACGTGGGGGTCTGGGTTTTGTTACAGCCACTGCAGGGACTGGGGCCGGGGCTGAGAAGCAGGAGTCCGGGGGTCGTGCGTCACGTCGGGGGCGGGGCTCTCGCTCCGACCTCCATCCCCATTGGTTCCAGCTCCTGTGGACCACACCCCTCCGCATCCACTAAGTGGGGGTGCAGCGGAGCTACCAGAAATAGACAAGGGCTAGTATAGAGTCTCGAAGTCTTAGTGGCTGCGGGAGAGGCTGCACTGCCTGGGGTACGCGAACAACCGATTCCCATCCCGACTGGCCGCATCTTCCCGAGTAAAGCCAGTTCTGGGAGGCATCCTGAGAACCAACTGCCAGGAAGGATAGCCCAGGAACGTGGTTTTTCCAGCTGCTGCGGAGGCAGGAAAACTTCCTGGCTTGTAAATACCCGGCACTGGATCCCCAAGGAGACGGAATGTTTTATATATCTATGGACTGGCGACGTGTACGTTCTCGCCTTGTTGACTTTGCTCAAGCTGTTCCCTAACTCGGAAAGTCTTCTCCACCCTTGTCACCATGACAAGCCTGTTCTCTGAAGCTCTGCTCAAATGCCACCTCCTCCAAGGAAGCGCTCCCTCATCGCCTAGCCGGAAGTCATCTCTCTCGCATCTGAACTTGCAGCGCGTGTTAGTAATGGACATTCGTGTCACTTATCACTTCCTGCCTAGTACTATAGCTATGTTGCCTGCCTGGTCTCCCCGAGTAAACCATGAGCCCCCGGAGGGCAGAGCCCCAGTTGCATTTGCTTCTGTAGCTTTTCCAGCGGCCTCACTGAGCAGGTATGTGAGAGACAGGACGACGGAGTAAATACTGAACTTTGTGGTCTGACAGCTCTTGGTTTGAATCCTGGCCTAGTCAGTGTTGGGCCTGGGTGTTTCTAAGCCTCAGTTTCGTTGCTTACAAAAAGACAGTAATACCTTCTTCAGGGTTGTTGCCAGTGATAAATGAGGCAAAACACGCCAAGATTTTAGTGCAGGGCCCGCTCATGTTAGTGCTCAATACATGTCATTGACTACTGTTCTGCATCAGAAATCAGTGTTTGTTGACTGCATTGGTGATGACGTTCGGGGTTGGAGGGCCTCACACACTGTGTAGTTTCATATGGTCTTGAGAGCAGGATCTGTTTTCACAAGGGAGGTGACCCAGCCATGGAGGCTGTCTTTTCCGTCTATTGAAATCAGACACCTGGGTCTAGGCCTTGACCATCGCAGGCATCTTTCTAATTTCTCCAACCCACACTTCTGGTGCCCTTCTAGAGCCCTGGTTGTTTTGTGGGCAAATCTGTGGTGTCCCCTGTGATTCTGGAAACCCAGCACAGATAGAGATCATCTTCCTGCACGATAGGCATTTGCTCACCACCACCTCTAGCCCACCGAGCAGCAGCTCCTGCTGCTGTGAGACCTACAGAAAAACCTGTCCTCAGTGCTGGCCTTGAAAAAATAGGGACCGATTTGGCCCAACCATGGCACGCCTCATTTGGCCCTAGCCGCCCCTAGCATTTTTTGGCCCCAAGATGGTAGAGCGGAGGGAGCACTGGCTTCAGCTAGAAGGGGCAGGTGGGAGATGCGGGCACTGTGGACAACACCTCCCGGCTGCAGCGGACTCTGGATGGAAGTGGGAACGGGAGCGGAGAGCTGTCATGGGAGGACACCCCACCCCCCGCAACGGCGGGAGCAGTGGGTGCCCAAAGCCGAGAAGAGAATGAACAGCCAGTCGCGAGGGGGGAGAGGCGGGGCTGTTCAGGAGGGAGCGGAAATGGTGCGGGGAGTCAGCCCCTGGGGCCTCCTGGGGAACTGGGATTCAGCGCCGGCCACGTGCTCCCGGGAGTACTTAGCTGGTGGCGGCCCGCAGGCTGTGCGGGAGACTCTACGTGAGCTGGGCTTTGCGCCGGGATGACCATCCTTCAGCCGCAAGGGCTCCCGATGCCTTTCCGTTCTGACTTCTAAGATTATTGAGGCCCTGGGCAGAGCCGGTGTTTCCAGACCAGGCCACGGAGCTGCGGAGAGAAGAATGCTTCTGCTTTTGCTGCGGATCGCGAGTTGTTGGGCGCAAAGATCCAGAAAGATGAGGGTGAGTGCGCGCACTGTCGGGTGGCAGTCCTTGAGTACGTGCGTCGCGGTAGCAGACGAGCATAAAAGAAGGAAACTGCCTCCAATCCCACTCCTCCACCCCCATCCGGAGGGCTAGACTGTCGTCGGGAATATTTCTACTGCCCGCTCGTCTCCTAGTTTAAAAAACAATTTTTTTTTTTTTTTTGCTTCTTTAAGCGGTTTTCTTGAAGTGATATCAAGATTCAGAAAAAAGAAAGACGAAAGCTCCAGAAAATATCTGTCCCCAGTTTCCAACCAAAACCTTCATTTCTCCTTGCTACCTTCTCTTGCTTCTCCACGGCGCTTCGCTCCTAGGCCTACCCTAAGCTCATCTCCCAAATCCGTATCTTAGAACCCAAGGCCCGGGGTGCCGGGAACACCAAGACACGCCCACACAGCCGCTGCTGCCGCCGAGTCCACCGAGTCGCCTTCTCCCTTAGCACATGGAAGGCTGCCTCCTTCCCACCTGCAGGCCCACGCGGTTCGATCTCCTCCAAACCCACTATCACTGCTACCCCGCTAGATATCCTTGGCCCAGGTCTGAAAAATTCTCTCCTGAGGTCATTGATCAGATTGCTCCTCGCAGGACGCCCTGAGGGATTGGAGACCCTTGAGGAGCCGGAGCGTGGGAGCACAGGCGAAGGGGCCTAGCTTCCATTTCTCTCCCCAACTGTAGCTCTGCGCAGGGCTTGTCTAGCTGGTGGGAGACTTAGATCTCGGCCTTAAGCCCTGAGCAGGGGCTGGGATCATCTGATTGTTCAGGTTCCCTTTGGTCCATTTGGTTCCCCAGCGGCGGAGCTTCCCTGCAGGAATACCCGCCAGGCCAATCACATCTAGGGAGCCTGCCTGGCCTGCGCCCGCACCCCGACGACAACAAGCTTGTGAGCAGCCAACTGTGCGGGGCTGTCCGGAATGAAAACGCCAGAATGGTAGTTACACTGCAGCGGCGGTCGGTTCTTCAGTCGCTTATCAGAATGTGGAATCTCGTTCCAGCGCCTATCCAGTTACAATCTCATGCTAGGACATTTGCATTCTTTTGTCGGAAAAGAGGATCTTTGAAATCCCGGAGCTGTGCTCGACTAATAATAGGTTTTTGTTCCAGATAGATTAGCTAATTACTGTCAGATAAAGTGCGTATCGTTGCATCCATGGCAGCGTTTGATTTTATTTTAATCGAGTGTATCTGCCTATCATCCGTTTTGTCACATTATACATTTATACAAGTCTTTCTCCTCCCATATGTGATTACAGGGCACAGTAAAATGATAGATTCTTTGAGGGAAAGTGTTATAACAGATGCATAAAAAGGTGATAAAGAAAACTATACCTTTTGTGGAGAAAAACAACATGCTAATCATTACAGCAAACTTTATCAAAGAAAAATGTGACGGTGCTTTGAAAGCTGTAAAGTGTTCCCATAAGTTATTATTGTATACACAAAAACTGCTTAATATACATATAAATAGGCAGAAAATTGATCACTTTAATTATATATGCTACAGCTTATTCTGTTATCCTTCACTTGTTTAAATAGCCATTTATTTATGTAGCCATGGCTACAAAAAAAAAATGAAGGTTTTAGTGGCTTTCTAATCTAAATGTATACTATAGTCAGGAGTAGTTTTCTTTCAAGGCATGAGAAACCATCATGGGGTGAACTCTGCTAGCTAAAACTGCATGATAACATTTGAGGCGATTTTTTCCATTGAAAAATTTCCTTCTTCCTGTCTTTCTTTTCTTTCTTTCTTTCTTTTTTTTTACTGCTCTCCCAGAAACTTCATTTTCAATGACATCTTTGGGGGGGGAAAAAAAGAGACAAGAAAAGTTTAAAAATTCCTCTTTCGCAGGAGCATTAAGTAGGTTTTTGTTATTTTGTTGTAGTTGCTGCTGGTGGTGCATATATGTGCATGTGTTTTGATTTGGTTTTTAGTTGAGAGATGTTAGAACATATCCAGATTTGTGAGCATTCTAGAGGCTAGTGTTTTGTGAAAAGGGGAATACATTATCTACTTTTAAAGAAATGTCAACTAGGTACATCAGTCCCATAAAGTATTAAGCTGATCTAATTCCTCAAGAGGAACTTTCCCCCCAAGTTTCAGCAGTTTGGTAAGAGAGATTTTTAAAAGGCATTTTGAGAATTTTAGCTTGTTTTCCATATGTTTGTATAAATGCCAGATTTCCCCAGATTGTGTATAGAATTGAGTTTTCTAAATAACCCACCACTTCCCTTCTCTGGGAGAAAATTTGTCCAAGTTCAGTAATCCCTGTAGTTCTTTGTTAATTTCAGGCCCTTGCCAGTGAAGCAAGTTTCGATTTCTCAGGATGAAGATCTTTCATATCTATGTGTATCTGCTTCACTCCAAAAAATTTTAAGTTAACAATATAAATAAAGCTTTTGTAATAAAAAAAGTTGTTTTGCCAATAAAACACAGAAATCAGAAAAGTTAACTTTGTTGAGTGAAAGTCGATATTTTTTCAAACAAAAACACGTAAATAAAAGATGCCTATATACAGACATTTATTTGTACTATTTGCGTGTGTTATTTGGGAGTGCAGTGAGCAGTTTTAACTTGGGGATTAAATTGGAATCCTGGGTGCATTCCTTAACTTTTTTTTTTTTAAGTGTGTTTAACTTCCTGTATCGAAATTTCGGTGTCTTTAGACCGTTTAAAATACAATCTGACTTCAGAAGGGCGGCTGCAGTCTTTAGAGAATTAATTCACTTAAACCCGAGCACCTCCTTGCTCGCAGCACTAGTTTCGAGGAGGGATGTGGTTATCATGCGCAAGAAGTAGAGATTTTTATTTCGTGACTCTTCCTAGCGCGATCTTTTTTACTCTCAACGGCAAACCGAAGAATCTCGGCCTCCTCGGACGCAGAACTCTTCTCCCATATCTCCCTGGGGGTCAAGTTGGAGCGAATAACTTCAAAACGTTTGAGAAGAAGAGGAAAAGCAACAACACAGCCTTTCTCACTTGGAAAGAAACTCTTGCTGAAGCCTTGTCGTTTTAAGTAACGCCTTATCCCGCCCCCATTGTATCCAGCCTGGAGTTCCCGCTCTCTGGTCGGCACCGGGAGAGCGATTCCGAAGGTGCACCGGGACCTTCGCTCCGTTGTTGGGCGATCTTATCTGCGGGCCTAGAGGCCCACTTGCCCTTGGTTCCCTGAAGCTCTGGGGGCACCCAACAATTACCACTGCCCTGGGATAGTCCCATCTTGCGTGACCCTGCGGGGAATTGGGGGTGGAAGAGCGTGGACTACTGACTTTGCTCCGAACGGCCGGGGACCCAACCTGGAAAGGACCGAGGCCCCAGGCGGCTGGGGCGCGCCAGAGCGCACAGCCACAGGGACAGAAAGCGTGACGCGCGGGGAGCCAGGTCCAGTCCCGCAGCTCCAGGTCTCGGAACTTGGCGGCCTCGCCCTGCAGAGACGCAGGTGAGTCGGGTCGGAGGTCAAGAGTTCGGCTACCTCGAGGCTGGGGTGTCTGTCAGGTTGCCAGGCCTCGCTGAGCCCTGCAGCCAAGAGCGCCGCGTCTCTCTGAAGCCCGAGCACTTCGGCCGCGCTGGCTGGGACCCGGATTCCCGGGCTTCTCCGCGCGTCTCTTCGCGGCTGCCAGCCAAGAGCCCGGGGCCCTAGCGAGGAGCCCCGGGGAGACGCCGGCTGGACCTCTGTCCTTGAACAGTAGGTTCTCGGATTCCGCTTGACCTTTCCTCACTCCCGCCAACCCGAGAGAAGGACCTCTTTACCTCTTGCAGCTTGCGGCACCCAGGGGCCTAGGAGAGATGCTGAGGCGGGACCCCAGAACTTCAGTGGTCATCCTCCCTCTCACAGCCAGTCTTTCTCTTTCTTTGGGCCCATCTCTTACTCCCCCGCTCCGCTCCTTTCCTTCCTCACTGCACGCTTTTCCTGACCACCCTTCCCCCACCTCCTTTCTCTTTCACCTTCTCTCCGCGGCCTCCTCCTTATCCCCCACCTGCTTCACTCTCCCTTATTTCCTCACGCCCTCCTCCCTTCCCCCATTTTATTTCATTCCTTTTCCCCCTTTTCAACTCCATGATTTTCTTGCCTTTTTTGTCCCTGGACCTTGCAGGTGTTTGGTATGGAGGGCCACAGACCCTTGCACCAGAGGTCCCCACTCCTGAGCCCCAGGCCCCCTCCCCCTTCCCACCCCTGTGGACTGTCCACTCTGTCTCAGGAGCTGCAGGTGAAAATGCCCAGGCACCCTCGGGTGTGGGATAGTGATGCTCCTCTTTACCCTTGGAGCCTGAGGGACTTCTCCCACCTCCCAGCCCCCAACCCCCAGCAGCCTCAGCCATGGGTCCTGATGGGGCTCCAGATGGCGAGCTTGGCCACCCTCCCCGTGGAAATTCCCACTGCAGGCAGATCCTGCAGAGCCTCCGTTTCCTTCTATTGTGGCAGCCTGGAGAGGATCACAGCAGAGTTGAAGATGGCCATAAGGCCTGGGCCCCAAGCATCCCTTGAGAGCACAGATGGGGGCTCCCAGACCAGGGTTGACCCCCTCCCCCACTCCACACAGGCTAGAGCAGGTTGGACTGACCTTCTCTTCTCTTTTTTTCCTGCCAATCCTACTAGATTAAGGGGCCATTTAGCCTTGGAATCACCTTAGCTGGGAAGTGTTTCAGGGACTGCCTTAAAACACAGGGGACTAAATCTGGGAGAGGACAGGGGGGCCCTGGCTCTCACACTAGCCAGCAGGGGCACCCTGAGCACTCCTGGCTTACCTCGCTGCTTTGGGGCCAGTGGGACAACTGAGACACTGCCTTTTGGAGAAGAGACAGGGTCCCCAGCTGCAAGGTAGGGCAGCCGGCAACTTCTATCCTTTTACCTCCCATCTGCAACTACATTTCTGAGGGTGCATTACTCTAATAAATATGGGTTTCCAACAGATAGATGCAGACCTCCCTCACATATATGTTTCTATGGATGTATCTTTCTCTTTAAATGAAAAGGAAGGTGACTTCCTGTGTGAAGACAACAGTATGTGCACAGGTGGATAGGCAGGGGGAAGAAGGCATGCAGGACTCCCCATAAATGTAGCTTCTACAGTAGAGTGTGGTCAAAACAGGAGGGCTGGGCTAACACTCATTCTGAATTCCCCTCCCTCGTTTTCCCCTCACAATGTGAATTACTGGCAGTGACATGAAATTTGGAGAGAAATGTTTATATGATCCAAGATGAGAACTAGCTTCCATGACAATCAGATGCACTATTTCCATACAGGCAATTTATGGTATCATTACAATTAGTCTTGTACAAAGTGGTCCCATAAGGACCTGTCTAATTTGCAGTCAGAGAAGAGGGAATAGATTTTATTACCAGAATTGTAATGACTGTGTGTGTTCTTGAAAGTAATAAAAACCACATTGAAATTATACTGCAATTTATACTTAAAAAAATACACACCCATTCACCCATTAGTATAATAGAGAGGGTGGCCTGTGTTTGTGTGTGTATGTAATTGTGCCCACACACAAAGCAAGTGAGCATGGATGTGGGCACATATCAGCATGTTACACCTCCTACAGCCAGTAAGCTTGTAGGTACTCAAACCACACAAGCATGCTTGTGTGAGAGTTGGCACCAATGAAACTCTTCTCTGCAGGAGAGAGCCCACAGAGTGAGCAGACTGCCTTTGGGGTTGGATCCGAGGAAGACGGGGCTTTCTTTAAATCATAATCACACCTATCTTGGGCCAAAGCATCGACCCTGGAGTCCACCAGAGAGGCTTGGAGCCATGTTCTACCTATACTGTAGTCTTGTGACCTCGGGCAGTCCTTCAGCCTTGCTAAGCAGCAGTTGTCTCACCTATAAAAGGAGATAATAATGGTGTAGACTTTATAGGCCTGCAGTCAGGATTAAAGAAACGATAGAAGGAAAGCACTTACAGAGCCCTCTTGTGTAGTAAATGTTCCTGTGCTGGTGGCTGAGGGTGGGTGTGAGGGGTGATTGCCAAACCCAAAGAGGGAGGCTGTGAATCTTTCCTCCACTGAGTTGAGATCAGACAGCAGTATTCTTGGGTGTCCGTTTTTTCACTTGGGGAAAAAAAAGCATTATTTATCAATCAAATTTTGCAAGGTTTTTTTTTTTTTTTTTGGTTCCCAAACAAGGATATTAGTTCTCTTAATCATTTAAGTTTTAGGATATACCTTCAGAACCACCAACAGCCTCCCCCTCTCCCACTCTCTTGAGCCACAGCAAACAAATCCTGCACCCAGGCCAAGCTTCCCTCTCCCACAAACGCATCATTTTTTAGCTGCAGTAAACAAATCCCCAAAGTCTCATGTCATTGTTATCATGTTTAGATAAAGATCTAGCCAATTAGTGTCCTTGCTGGAATGTAAATAAATCTGCTGTCCCGGACCTACCCCAGTGGTGGGCGTCCTTCTCAACAAAGCAACACCAGCACTTTTTCTCTCCTTTTCCTTCTGGCATGGGCAAGAAAGTCTGGCCTTCAAATTCACATGGTTTCTAATCTCTGTGTGTGGACCAGATCTGCTGTGTTACCTTCTCTGAACCTATTTTCTTTTTCATAAAGAAGAGTTCACAAAGACCACCTCACAGTTGGGAAGGAGCAGCAGTAATAATCGGAATAATACTGCTGATAATAATAACTGTAATACTCTCACGAGCAATGGTCATATTGATAGCATTAGCTAGTGTTCATGGATGGCTTTTCTACAAGCACTGTGGTATGGCTCAATGATCAACTCTCACATAAACTGTCAACCCATAGGTAAGCCACATGGGTGGGGCTGGGAGACTCAAGGGTATGGAGATCAGAGAAGAGCGCCAGGCATTTTGTGAAGGCTCCTTAATTGTTCACCACTGTTATTGTTTCTGCTTCTTCTAACAGAATCCTTGACTATGGCCCTATTAATGTAACCATTTTACAGAGGAGGAAACTGAGGCTGAGAGGTGAGGAAACTAGCCCAAGGTTGTTAAGTTCCTTGCCTTCCATATTCAACTCCCTTTCTCCACCCTTCTCCCTTTCCTGGGCAGCCCCAGGGTTACCAGCCTGAGAACCGTTGTGTGGGCTGCACTGCCCAGGCACTTCTCTCTGCTTTTGCCAATTCCTGCTCGGTACTGGACAGTCCTTCTCCCCTCCTCAAATGTTTCTGCAAGGCCTAAGTGGTAGTCCACAGCCCCCAAGAAGAATGTGCCCGGGGGTGGGATTGACTGGAAACTGTCTGGAAGATAAACTGGCTGGGGATGGGGCAGGGACACATGGACCTCCTCCCCGCCTCTCCTCTGGCTACCAGCAACCCCTCTGAGCTGCTTCCTTTCTCACTATCTCCCTCTTTCTTTGCTTTCTCTTCAAAAAGAAGAGGGCCTGCCGCCTTCTTCTTTGCCTTCTGAGGCTCTTGCCCTGGAGTTAATACTAATCGTGATTATAAGCTTCCCACCTGATAAAAAAATCACAGGCATGATATGATTGTTACAACATTCCTATGAAACAGATTTTTGTTCCTCTCCCTTCAATTTAGAGCCATGGAAATTGAGGTCCAGAAATAAAATGACTTGTCCAAGGTCACAAAGCAGATAAGGGGGTGGATGCAAAACTTCCAGGCCTGCAGACGCTGCGGCTCCACCGCAGGGGTGGGCAGCAGAGAACGTCCTGCTCCTGCCCGACTCCAGGAACCAGGATTCCAGGGCTACCTGCCCCCCGGGAGACCTTCCCGGTGTCCCTGAGCTGACAGCTTAGCCCGTGGGCCGCCTCAATGTGGGAGCGGCGCCTGCAGTCCTAATATCAGAGGAGTCCCCTCCACAGTCCAGGGAGCGCCGCCAGCCCCCACTCCCAGGGAACGAGCTCCAAGGCTTCTCGAGGTGCGCCCCACCCCTCGCCTCTGTCCGGGCCTCTCAGGCCACTCTGCCCACGCCCTTCGCAGAAAAAGGAACTTCCCACTGGGAAACAAACCACCGCAACCCGGCTGGGCCGGGGACACTCTGGAGCCAGTCTCCAGCCTCTGGAAACCCGGTCCGGCGGAACTGGAGCAAGTGTCGGAACCTCGGGTGTGCGCGCTGCTCTTCCTAGAACAGAGTGATGAGTTCAAATTCTGTCCCACTCTGTTTCCAGGCGGACTCCTGACTTCTGAGTCTTGCTTTCGTAGGACTGGAAATAGTCAAAGTACCCACCTCATAGGTCGCTCTGAGGGTTAAAGGAGATTACCTCTGTGAACCACTTGGTATGGTGCCTGGCACAATAAACGCTCAATAAATGTTGGTTTATTATGATTAACTCCGGGACTAGTGGAGGCTATCTTTTCCGTTTCTGGGTGTGAGCTCTGCGTCCCTGGGGGCATCGAAGCTGCGGACGCGGCCGGATGGCGCCCCTGGGGCCCGTGGCTGAACACTTGGGAGCGCGACTTTTTGGAGAAGAGCCGGCGTAATCCTGTGGCGCCAGGTTTGAGGCTGGGCTTGGGCGCTTAGGTGAACTCACGCGGCATTCTCCGCGTGCGTGTCTTGGCCTGTGCGTGTCACCAGCCGGTCCCGCTGACGCGCCTGCGGGGACCTCACCTGCGCTCGGTTTACCTGACGGATGCGTGGTGTCCGCGCTGTGTACACAAACCCCAGCAAGCCAGGAGTCCAGGGTGCTCGGCCTCCAGCTCATCGAACAATTTGCGCTATTAATGGTTATTTTATTTATATCGTTAGAATAGTCCCCCCGGGTCTGTTTACACCAACGTCTGGCCGTCCCGGCCGCAGTGTTTGGACAAAGGATTACGCTAATGGATGGAGGGCAGGGAGGAGGGAAGGAGGCGCGGCTGGAAACGGGGCTCCGGGCCGACGCTCGGGGTGGGCCTCCTGGGAAGAGGGAGCAGGCCTCTCCTGGGCTCGACCTCTGACCCTAGGAGGGAAGGAAACGTGTCTGCCCGCGATAGGAAGCCTAGGCCTCCGGAGGGGTGGAGGCTGGAGGTGCCTGCGGGGTGGAGGGGAAGGGGGTGGGAGAGGAGGGGGCTCCTACTTCTCCTCTCTCAAGGCCGACTCCAAATTCGAGGTCGTCCCGCTTGGGTGCGCGCACACGTCCACAAGTAAACAAGACCTGGAGCTACCAGGATGGCGGCCGCTTTGATTCACCCTATCGGTGGCGGCCAGTTTAGTGCTTCGGCCTCCAAATCCGGATTATGACTGAGCCCCGGGCTCCTGGCGGCCGGCGGGGTTAGAGCCGCCTTCGAAGAGTGGCAGCCGGCGAGCGCGCAGCTCCCCACAGCACCTTTGTGCCACCTGGGCAATCCGGAGCAACACGCAGCCTGGGCACCCACCTCTGCGCAGTGGGAAGGCCCACCATCTGGCAGCGGGCAGGTGTCTGGGATCTTGGCAGCAACGAGCTCGAAAAGGCTGGGCTTGGAATTCCTGGGTTTAAAGCGTCTCTGCTTACAGGGCTAGGGTTGATGCATAAAAATATCTAACGTTTGGTTAGCATTTACTATGTGCCAGACACCATGCCAAGCATTTTTACACTCCATAACAGGCCTAAGAACTATTATCCCATTTTACAGAAAAGGAAACAGGAGGCTTCAGCAAAGGCTCAGAGCCAGTGTCAGAACCCTGACTCTTAACCACGCAGGCGCGCTTCAGAACTAGCGCGATGCTTAAAGTTCTGACGTTCCTGCTGCACCCGTTCAGAACCGTGATGTGAGCTATGAACCCTCTCCCTCAGAAGGATGGAACCGTTTGTCAGTTATTCCATGGGTTTCCCGGACCCCTTTAGGCCCGTCCATGGACCTCTGATTAATAACTTTGGCTTTACAGGTTATACAAGTATTTGGTTTGTTATTTAAAAAATTTATTTATTTATTTATTTGATTATACCGGGTCCTAGATGTGGCATGCGGGTTCCTCGACCAGGGATCGAACCTGGGCTTCCAGCATTGGGAACTCAGCCTTAGCCACTGGACCACCAGGGAAGTACCTTACTTTGTTAATTTTGAACATCAATTAGTAAGGTAACTTTTTCTGTCGTTTTATAAATGAAGATTCCTGAAGTTCAGAGAGAGAAAGTCCTTCGTTCGGGATCACACAGCTAGTAAATGTGGAATTGGAGTCTCAGATCTTTGGTCTCTAGAATCTTCGTGCACACTTCTCCAGTCTCCACAGACCCTGAGGTTCTCCTTTTCTTTCCCTCTTGCCTCTTCCTTTCTCTACTCTGGGGGGAGGACATGGGGCCAGCCCTTTGGACGGTTTGGTTATTTTTTGGGGCCCCTGAGAGGTGCTGAGCTGGCGGAGGCGCGGCGTCGGGACCCGGTTGCCCTGTGCTATGGGGGCCGCGCTGCCAGGACGCACGCTCCGGTAAACGGTTTATCTAAAGACAACTTCTGTTTCTCGTTCGCTGTCGGGAGTTGCCCTGCAACCAGCAATGAAAAATGCGCCTTTTCCCGAGACTCTGGCGCTGGTGATTTATGTGGGAACCGAAATCACCCTCGGGACCTGGGCTGCTCAGCTGGGCTTAGCGGGGTGGAGGGCTGGGGCGGGCCTGGAAGAAAACCTGGTGCCCTGGCCCTTCCAGAGCTCGCTTTTACGGCGCCTCCCCACCACCCCTACCTCCAGGACATTTTACAGCCGCTCCCCCAGGAAGCTGAGCGCTTTATCGCGGTTAAGTAAACACCATTATCCCAGGTCCATTAACAAGGAGATTTTGCGTTGTAAATAGACCGCAAGAGGGAAAAGAGCAGCCCCAGAGAACTCGCTTGTAAAACGGTAAAGGGTCTTTAAGATTTATGGCCGCTGATTGGCCCCCCAACCTTCTAAGAAATCCCAGTCTTGACCAAAGCCAGAGGTGGGGCATTCCCCCCTGCCCTAGAAATCCCGCCCTGGGGTGTTAGGACTTTGAGAGTCGGGAGTCCCCAGGACGCGTCTAGCCTAGTCATTAATTTTCTTAGTTACAAGCCCAGGAATGCCGATCTCTTTCCGGCTGTGGATGCATAGATAAACTCTGCAGCTCTCCAGAAGCTCTGAGCAGAGAGCATCCAGTGGAGATGGTGCCAGGGGCCAGAATACTTGTTTTCCAGGCTACTTACTGCCTCATTTGTAAACTGGATAGCGCTTTCAGCAGCTACTTAGGAGTCTAGAAAGCACAGGAGACTTGTAATTGGGGGGCACTGTCCCAGCTTCTGTGTTCTGAGGTCTCATTTGGCCAGCCTTGGTTTTGCTTCTCTTTCCAAAAGGAAATGCCCACCTTGTTTCCTCTTGGGCCAGACGATGTATGTAATCAAGTGAGGATGCTGGTCCTGGCACACAGCCCAGCAGACAGTCCTGGCTCTCCATCTCTCTGAGTTTCTATTTCTGATGAGTATCTAGTGACCTGTTCCAGGAAGTTTTTACTCGTCTAGAGTGTGGTTCTCTTATCCCCTCAAGTCAATATTTATATTGATGAAACAGTAGATTTTGAACTAGGAAATGTGTCTCAGTTTGACGGAGAAAACAAAGGGACAAGTTCTCCAGGCCAAGGGAAGCTTCAGGAGAACCCCACCCCTCCTAACCTTTGCCAAAGTCACTTTCAGGAAGAAGTCCCTGCAGAGAGGCTGCTCCTTCTTCAGCCCTGAGAATTCAGTGGTTCTTGTGATAGCTTCCACCTAGTAGAAAGGTTAGCTTTGAGGGAGGGGCAACAGAGAAAAAACAGGAAGCAAAAGGATGCTAGAAGTTGATTTGGCCCTTTGGCATAATTAGCTCCATCTAGAGCAGGGACTTTAAACTGTTTTTCTTGGCCAAGGACCGCTTATAATTTTGAGAGTCTGGGGAAGACTATAGACCCCCTGTCAGAATAATATTTTAAATGCATAAAATTAAATGCATATAATAATATTGAAGTATATTTGTCAAAATATTAAAAAATAGGCATATAATAATATAGGTGCTACTTTATTAATTGATTAAATAAAGATGTATTTTCTCCTTAAAGTTCATGGAGCCCCTGAATTCTATCCTCAGCTTGGGGGAATGGGGGAGTTCATAAACTGCCAGGTTATGAACCATTGATCTAGGATCAAAATCTAGACCACTTCATCTCAAAGAGTGTTCTTTGTATCACCTGCATCAGAACCTTCTAGGGGTGTTTGTTAGAAAATTACATCTTCTAGGATGTAATCTGTAGGTGGATCTAGAAAACTTCCTTTAAAAGTATTTTTATTTATTTGGCTGCATTGGGTCTTAGTTGCAGCATGCAGGATCTTTAGTTGTGACAATAGGGTCTGGGCTTCCCAGGTGGCTCAGAGGGAAAGAATTCGCCTGCCAAGTAGAAGATGGAGATTGTTCTCAGGGTCAGGAAGATACCCTGGAGAAGGAAATGGCAACCCACTCCAGTATTCTTGCCTTGCAGGCCAGAGGGGCCTGGTGGGCTGTGTCCATGGGGTCTTGAAGAGTCAGACATGATTTAGCAACTAAACAACAACAACATGTAGGATCTAGCTCCCCAACCAGGGATGGAACCCAGACTCTCTGTGCTGGGAGCAGAGTCTTAGCCACTGGACCACAAGGGAAATCCCAGAAACCTGTATTTTAAGCTGAATTCTCTGAGTAGTGTTTTCACACAAAGTGTGAGAGTCACTGCATCGGGACTTTACTGAGTAGCATCAGCTCTGTGGTTGGTTGCTTGGATAATGATAGGAAGATCCTTGGAGAGCTGAGGGGTGGAATGGGAAAGCAGCATTACTGCTTCCTTGCAGACTACTTGGAGGTGGTACACATGGACTTGGTGGGCACAGCAAGCTGGGGCATGGGAGAACACCAGGAAGTTAGTGGCAGGATTGGAAGATTTTGATAAAGGATACCAATATGCTAGCAGAGGCTCCAAAAGACTTCAGAAATTAACTGGTTCAGTTAATTTATAGGTTGTAGCAAGCCACAACCTTACAACTTTATATAAACTTCTCCATCAGCTCTTGCACAGGCCTCCTTTCTGCTTCCAATACTCTGAGCTCCTTTACAGTCTTCCCATGTTGGCATCATTGGGGCTTTCACTGGAGCGTTCACTCACTCGTTCATTCAATGAATGCCATGAACCAGGCCTTGTCCTAGATGCTATGAAAGGTATAGAAATGAGTAAAGAGGTGATCACTACCCATAAGGTATTTTCTCACTTCTCTTGTCACTACTAAATCTTAAACATACTTGATAAGCATTTGACCCAGCCATGATCTGATGTTTGTGTAATCACCAAGGCATAGAAATCTTACTGGGAGGGAAGAAGAGTTTATAGCATATTGGCTAGTTGGGGACTTGTCTTTTCTATTGATGAGCACAGTTTTAATGTTAAACTATTGAAAAAAGTGGGAGTTGTTCCAGGTGTAACAAATGTGTAAGACGAACCCATGACATTTGAGAATAGTTATGAAATTACTGGTCCTGGATCAAGCAAGTTATTACAAATGACAGCATAGAAGATACACAGCTCTAACTAATACATTGTCACTTGGTATGAGCTTGAGCTCTAGCAGTACTGTTTGCCTTACTTTGCATTCCCACACATGTTTCTATCAGGGTCACAGAGCCTATTCTCATAGAGAGCAGGTGGATCTGTGTGCAGAATTCAGAGAATAATAAAAACAAGAAAGAGTGGAAAGAAATAGGGTCTAGATTCAAAAGATTTGGGTTCCAGTTCTGTTTCTGTCACTTAAGATCTCTGTGACTTGGACAAATAAGTTGAGTTTGAATTTTGTCTTTGGCAAAATGGTTACAGCAATGCATATTTTGTAAACTTATTCGGAGGAGTAAGTGAGATAAGGTGTCATAAAAGTGCTTTGTAAACTACAAGTCACTATATAGTATCAGTTCAGTTCAGCCGCTCAGTCGTGTCTGACTCTTTGCGACCCCATGAATCACAGCACGCCAGGCCTCCCTGTCCATCACCAACTCCCGGAGTTCACTCAAACTCATGTCCATCGAGTTGGTGATGCCATCCAGCCATCTCATCCTCTGTCGACCCCTTCTCCTCTTGCCCCCAATCCTTCCCAGCATCAGAGTCTTTTCCAGTGAGTCAGCTCTTCCCATCAGGTGGCCAAAGTATTGGAGTTTCAACTTCGACATCAGTCCTTCTAATGAATACCCAGGACTGATCTCCTTTAGAATGGACTGGTTGGATCTCCTTGCAGTCCAAGGGACTCTCAAGAGTCTTCTTCAACACCACAGTTCAAAAGCATCAATTCTTTGGCGCTCAGCTTTCTTTATAGTCCAACTCTCACATCCATACATGACCACAGGAAAAACCATAGCCTTGACTAGATGGACCTTTGTTGACAAAGTAATATCTCTGCTTTTGAATATGTTATCTAGGTTGGTTGTAACTTTCCTTCCAAGGAGTAAGCGTCTTTTAATTTCATGGCTGCAATCACCATCTGCAGTGATTCTGGAGCCCCCAAAAATAAAGTCTGACACTGCTTCCACTGTTTCCCCATCTATTTCCCATGAAGTGATGGGACCAGATGCCATGACCTTAGTTTTCTGAATGTTGAGCTTTAAGCTAACCTTTTCACTCTCCTCTTTCACTTTTATCAAGAGGCTCTTTAGCTCTTCTTCACTTTCTGCCATAAGGGTGGTGTCACCTGCATATCTGAGGTTATTGATATTTCTCCTGGCAATCTTGATTCCAGCTTGTGCTTCTTCCAGTCCAGCGTAAGTAGTAATTATATGCTTTTGGAGTCAGGCAGACATGGATTCCAGGTGGGTAGATATCACTTACTTGCCATTTATATAAGTTAACTTTCTGGGCTCAGTTTTCTTATCCTAAAATGAGACTAATAATATCTTTCTCTGAATCATTGTTCTAGATTTAAATGAAGTCCTGGTATGTAAAAGACTGTCCACCACATAGTAAAGAAGCCGACAAGCTATTCCTAGGTTGTCAGTGTTGGGATGGCAGTGACGGTGTCCAGTTATCTTTATGTCATTGGAACAGGGCAGAGAGTGCTGCACATAGCAGACTCAATGTTGGCTGAATGATTAAGTCAGCTTCCTTAATCATGTGCCACCAAGCACAGCATAAACTATACTTAACAAAGTCCTCATTGGCTAAGCAGAGCTACTCCTGGGTCAATTTCAACACTAATTTAATCCCAGTGGGTCCCCTGCATTCACCCCTCTCCCTTTAGGAATGATGAGACTCAGAGTCAGTAGCAGCAAATGGCTGGGGCACATGGCTTGGGGAAAATACAAGTTTTTTATTTAATCAAGAAAACAACCATCAACAAATATTTATTGAGGTAGTACTATGTACCAAACACTGTTCTAAGTGTTGGAAATTAAGCAATAAACACAGTCTCTTCAGCCAAAGAATGAAGGCTGGAGTTTCTGTTTCTTTTCTTGTTTGGTTTTTGAGATGAGTAGATTTCAGAATCTGGAGACTGATGTCCAGGGAACTTGCTGCAGTGACTGAGCTTGAGAAGGTGGTCTCTGTTTGAGGAATTCAGTGGGGTTGCAAAGAGTCAGACACAAGTGAGTGACTGAGCACACACACAAGGACATACAAAGGACAGGAGAAAGAAGCGGAAGCCCAAGAATACTGGAGTGGGTGGCTTATCCCTTCTCCAGCCGATCTTCCCGGCCCAGGAATTGAACTGGGGTCTCCTGCATTGCAGGTGGATTCGTTACCAACTGAGCTATCAGGGAAGCCCACAATCACACACACTAGTCAATAAAGACACACCTGCAGAAGGAGAAAAAAGAAGAGAGAGAGGTAGGGGAAAACAGAATCAGTTTTCTATTGCTGCTGCAACAAATTACCACAAAGTGAGCAATATAAAACAACACAAATTTATCGCCTTAGTGTTCTCTAAGTTAGAAATCTGACACGGGTCTCACTGGGCCAGAATCAAAGTGGTAGCTTTTCTGGAGGTTCTGGGGGGAATCCACTTTCTTGCCTTTTCCAACTTCTAGAGGCTGCCTACATTCCTTGGCTAATAGCCCCCTCCCTCTGTCTTCAAAACCAGCAATAACAGACTAAGTCCTTCTTAGCTGCCATCTCGCTGATTCCCTCTGACCACACTTGGGAACAACTTCTGTGTTATTAAGGATTCATGTGATTAGGTTGGGTTCACCTGGTTTATCCAGGAAAATCTCCCCATATCAAGGTCTATACCCATAATCACAGTGCAACTTTGCCATGTAAGGTAACATATTCATAGGTTCCAGGAGTTAGGGTATGGGCATCTTTAGAGACCATTATTCTGTCTATCAGAAAGAGAGAGATAGGAGAGGAGAAAGGAAAGAGAAAGGGGTGTGGTGGGCTGGGGGAAGAGTGGAGAGAAGGCGAGAGGGCTGGAAGGCGGGAAGACATACTTGCCTGGTGTCTTTCCTGGAAGAATGGACTTCCAGTAGCTGAACAATTAAGAATGAAGAATGCAGCTAAATCCAACATTGTCTACTCTTTGCTGCACATTCAGCAGCTGCAGACACAACATATGACACTTGCTGCTGCTGCTGCTGCTAAGTCGCTTCAGCCGTGTCCGACTCTGTGCGACCCCATAGATGGCAGCCCACCAGGCTCCCCTGCCCCTGGGATTCTCCAGGCAAGAATACTGGAGTGGGTTGCCATTTCCTTCTTCAATGCATGAAAGTGAAAAGTGAAAGTGAAGTCGCTCAGTCGTGTGCGACCCCATGGACTGCAGCCGACCAGGCTCCTCCATCCATGGGATTTTCCAGGCAAGAGTACTGGAGTGGGTTAACACTGCCTTCTCCGTATGACACTTGACGCACAAGCAAATGCTATTACCTTATGCCCTCTGTCCTCATCCAGGAATCCCCTGCTACTTGCAGGCTGTGTTTGTGCAGGAAATCAACTCCCTGTTAACTATGCTTTATCTTTGTCCTATTTCCAGGCTTCCATCTGATGCAAGATGAGTCCCAGGCAAAACTGCAAGAAAGCTGACATTTGTCTTTGATGCCACACTTGTCTTTACCACTAAACAGACTCCTCTGCTTAAAAGCACATGCAAAAATGTCTGAAAGATTTTTTTTTTCTTTATAAGATACACACATAGGACAAGCCTGGAAGAGAGTCTCCAAAATGATAGTATTTATCAGGTGGTAAAATTATAGATTTTTTATTTCCCTCTTAAACACTACCTGTTCTTTTGTATTTATCAATAAAAATGTTAATTCACAAGTGCCACCCATTTGGTGGAGAATTCACTTTGCAATATAGAACTGGAGGTAGAGATCAAGATTTAGATTTTATACATTTACTTCTGGGGAGGCAGCTTTGCCCAGAAGTGAGGCATGTGAGACACAGGTAGATCTGGGTTGGAGTCCTAATTCTTCCACATATAAGCTGGTTGACCCTGGGCAAGAGACTCAGTGTCTTCAGATGTAAAACAGGGAAACTAAATAACTTTTAACTCATAGTGTTTCTGGAGAATTACATCACAGGGGCACACAAACTACTTTGGCTGGTATCTGGCACACAATGGGCCCTCAGTAAACACAGTTGTTATTTTTAGAGCTCAAACATTCCTTAATTCAACCTTCAAAGCAACTATCAAATCTACTATCAGGGACAGCAGGAGTGGTCATGGACCTGACTTCTGAATATGGCAATTATAGAATGTGTTTCCATTTGCAAACCTCCAATTCGGGTGAAAACTCATTAGTGACAATTATATAGACAAACAGTATTGGTAATACAGGATGTTAAAGCAAAGAGTAAGAAAAGCAGCTTTTCAAATTTATTTACATATTACTTAAGGGGCACTTAGTATTTTCCAGGCCCTCTAGAGATGGGTCTCTGTCGCTAAGAATTTATAGTGTACCTGGAAGAAAAGAAATGAATCTGAGTAGCTATAAAAAGAGACAGAATAGATAAATACCTTGGAAGGCTAAAGAAGGAGGCTTCTATGGAGGACAGTTAGGGAAAGATTCATGGAGGAGGTGGGATTTGAGCTGGGCCTTGAAGGAGGGTGGGGATTTGACAGGGTGATGTGGGATGTGTGATACTCTTGATCACCTCAAAAGCATTTTCAAAGTCAAGCTTCCACCAGCATGAAGAGTCAGTCCTTGTTATTACCAAGGACTATGCTCTTTGAAACATAAAAATTTCAATGCATTATTACAATGGTTCTTAAAACGATAAATATACAAAGAGTATAGTAATGCAAGATGCTTATTTGTTAAACAGTCTATCAAAATTTAAGCACAGTGTCATCTCAATTATGGAAAATGCACAGAAAAAAGATGACAAGAAATACTTAAAAATGTTAACGTTTGTTGCACATAGTTATCGAGATTATGAATTTTTTTCCTTCTGTACAGTAGTGTGTGTGTACTGAAATATCGAGAAGGCATTATGCAAATACAGGTTTAATAGCAAGTGCCATGACATAACCGCTTATGGACTCACTACCAGTTAAGAAATAAAACGTGGCTTTCAGAAGCATTTTGTGCACATATAGGCAGGTAAGCACATATCCTTTTTTCTTCCTTCTTGCTTTTTGCACAGATAGTAGCATTTCGCACCTATCTCCTCGTCAAATAGCACTTTCTTGTTGCTATTGTTTAATAAACCTCTGCATAGCACTCCATTGTGTGGATGAACCAAAATATAATCAACCAGTACACTAGTGATGAACCCTTATGTTATCTCATCTCTTTTCTTTCTCTTTTGTTATTGAAGCATAGTTGATTTACTGTCTCTTTTTCTTTTGAAGGCTTTATTTCCTAATCTTTTCCCTCACTCTTTAAGATTTTTAGTTTTTATTAAACATTTAGAATTTTAATAGGTATTGCCAAGTTGCACACTCAAAAGGTTATATCAATTTATACTTTATATCCATAATTCATATCCATCAAATATATAAAATGCCTGTTTTGCATTATTCAGAAGAGTCAAAATATGGAAATAAATATCCATGAGTGGATGAGTGGATACAGACAATGTGGTATACATGTAACCAATATAGGTTATTCTCAATCTCTGAAATATTCTTCCATCTAGTGGGCTTTATAGGTTTAGTTTTAAATAATATTTTTGATGATCTAATTATACAAAAGGTAAATGATTGCTAGATAAAATGTATCAAATACAGCAAAGCAAAATAAAACTATTTTAAAAACAACCATAACCCCAACCAGCAACAACCAAGTTACAATTTGGGGGGCATTTACTGGTACTACTATAATTTACATTTCTTTTCTTCTCTTTTTTGATACAAATATGTTAACATACTACTGTATTTTTTCTTAATTCACTTTTTAAAAAAGTTAATAACATATGATGAGCATTTTCTCTATTATTACTTCTACAATGTCTTAAACACATTAAAACTTTTACTACAAAAATTTGAAATGTAAAAGTGGGTAGAATATTAAAATATCATGATGAACATCTGTATATATACCACTGAGATTTAAAAATTATTAACATTTTCTCATTTCAGTACATTTATTTCATTTTCTCTGCTGAGGATTTTAACATATTTTCTGGCATTTGTGACATTTTACCTGACATACATTTTTCTAGATTTTAGTAAAACCACTCTTCCTCAGTTTTCTCCTTAATCTAGTATTATTACAAGTGATTTTATATATTTATATATATATATGCACACACATATATAATTATGTGATGTTACATTATGAGATGTTACAATTATGAGACTATGAGATGTTACAATTATGAGATGTTACATTATGAGATGTTACAATTATGAGATGTTATGTGATGAGATGTTATGTGATGTTACAATTATGAGATGTTATGTTTATTTTGTATGTATATTTCATATGTTTATAAAACTACATGATAGAGTTACGACACTTCTCTGAGGCAAATAGTGGAACTCGGCAAACTCCTTGTCCTGAGGGACCCAGCACCCTTGTCCTTTCTCTAGGGACCCAACAAAACCACTCAAAGTTGCTGGGAATTAAAAAAAATATGCATATTGCAGAGTATATACATCTTTAATATTTTGTCTTTGAATCAACCTTAGCTGTGAGGTAGCTAGGGGAGATATGAATATCCTTATTTTACAGGCTTCCCAGGTGACTTTGTGGTAAAGAGCCCACCCGCCAGTGCAGCAGATGCAGGAGACAGATGTTCCCTCCCTGCACTGGAAAGATCCCCGGAGGAGGAAATGGCAACCCACGGAAAATCCATGGACAATCCCATGGACAGAGGGGCCTGGCGGGCTACAGTCCATGGGGTCACAAGAATTGGATATGACTGACTGACTAACACGCACATACTTCTAAGGAAGCTATAGTCCCCGGGGTTGCAGAGTCAGACACGACTGACCACTAGCACGCATTGAGCAGAAAACCAAGATTCCACGAAGTTAACGATTTGCTTTAGGCCATGCACTGATGAACAGAGATGGGATTCTAATTCATCTTCTTACTTCAAAAACCAAATATTCTTCCTCTAGGGAGTTTTGCATCTTAAAAGAGAGCTGTAGGAGAGGGGGATGCTTGAATAGGTGGTATGGGATTCCCAGCTTGGAGGAAGAGATCTGGGGAAAGAACTCCCTTTCCCAAGACCAGTCTCTGCTTGTTTTGCCCAGAGTTGGAGGTGAGCATGTGAGGGTCTGCCTTGCGGGAGGAAGCAGCTGGGGGAGATTTTGTAAAGGAAGAACAAAAAGGATTTTGGAATTTTCTGGACACTGGGAAAGAGACATTCCCATTGGTGAGAATTCCAGGTGCACCGTTAGTTCCAATGGAACATTGATTTGGGAGTGGTCGTGTTGACCCTTCAAATCCCACCCTTAGTCATTTCCATCTTGCTTACAAGGAACTTTTCACACCTCCCCAGTCTCTCGTAGTCTATCCCTGGGCGCTGCACATTCAGCTGAGGGAGTGGAGACGCCAAGCTTAGCTCTGGTGGTGACCTTATGAAGACCTTTCCATCATACTCTCTGGGTCATCGGAAAAGCTTGCTCATTGTGCAGACCAGCCGGCTTCCAGGGAACTCATCAGCGGGCTGGAACTGGGGTATGTGTGACCCTCGGCTGCTCCCAGGGCTTTCCCCTTCCTTCGGCCTACCCTAGGTTCACCTCTGGAAACAGACCAGTTCTCCACAATCGCAGCCAGGGTGACAGCAAGGTGTGATGGATGGACAAGGAGCTGCAGAGTGGCAGGGAGCTTGGTCAGGAACCCAAGGCTGTGTTTATGAGAAGGAAGAGGCTGTTTCCTGGAGCAAGCATAATGCAGCTCTAAAAAAGGCAGGGGAAATACATCATGCGAGGGAGCATAACCCTGGGAGGGCCACTGGGAATCCGAGTACCAGAGAAGCCCAGGCAGGTCAAGGTGCCTCTGACAAGTCCTTTTTTATAGGCCATTTGCGTGAGGGTTTGCTGCTGTTCCCTGCAGAGCTGACAGTCACTCAAGGTCTCTGTGGGGAGCTTGCAGGCTAATCTTAGCTGTTGCTTTCCAGACCTTCTCCACTGGCCCTGCTGATGCATTTAGGAAAGAAATAACAGACTCTATTGTTTTAAAAAATTGAAAAAAAGTGACAGTTTTGGCTGTTGATTCTCTCATTGCTGCAAATAGGTTGGGAGTATCAGCTCATAGCCTCCTTCGAAAGCCAGACCAGAGCGAAAGAGTTTCACTGGATTCCTCTGATGGTCAATAGAAGTCTGAAAATGTTTTTTCTCCTAAAAGTATTATAATCTCTGTTTAGCTGTAAGAGTTTTTTTTCCCCTCTAACTTCCCTGAAGATCCTGCTGGGTTCTGGAGGAGACTTGGGATAGAATGAGCTCTCTGTATTAGTTTCCTATGGCTGCTGTAACAAGCTACAAACCTTGTGGCTTCAAGCAATAGAAATTTATTCCCTTACATTTCTGGAGACCAGAAGTGGGAACTGAGCGCTACAGGGCTAATGCCAAGCTTCTGGTAGGGCTGATTCCTTCTGGAGGCTCCAGAGGAGAATCCATTTCTTGCCTCTTCCAGTTCTGGTAACTGTCAGCATTTCTTGGCTTTTAGTCACTTCCTTCCCTGGTGGCTCAGCTGCTAAAGAATCTGCCTGCAATGCGGGAGACCTGGGTTCTATCCCTGGGTTGGGAAGATCCCCTGGAGAAGGGAAAGGCTACCCACTCCAGTATTCTGGCCTGAAGAATTCCATGGACTATATAGTCCATGGGGTTGCAAAGAGTCAGACCTGACAGAGTGACTTTCACTTTCACCTTCAAAGCCAGAATCATAGCATCTACTTACTTCTTTCTGCCTCTGTAGTCCAATCTCCCTCTAACCTCTCTCTTTTATTTTTTCAATTATTTCTACGGTGGTAAAATACACTAATACAGTTTACCATCTTAACCGTTTTAAAGTGTACAGTTCAGTGGTATTAAAGACAATCATAATGTTGTACAGTCATCACTGCTATCCACCTCCATAGCTCTTTCATCTGTAAAACTTAAATTCTATACTTATTAAACAATGGCTTATTCTTTTCCTCCCCCTAGCCCCTGGAAACCATTGGAACACTTTTCGTCTCTATGATTTTGTTCACTCCACGTGTCCCATATAAGTGGAATCACACAATATTTAGCTTCATGTGACTAGCTCTCTTGGCTGATATCATTGGCATAATACCCTGCAGGGTCACCCATGTCATAGCACATGTCAGAATTGCCTTCCTTTTTATGGCTGAAGGTATTTAATTCTATGTACATACCCCATTTTGCTTACCCATTCATCTGTTAATGGACACTTGGGTTCCATATTTTAGCTACTGTAAATAATGCTGTGAACAGATGTGTATAAATATCTCTTCGAGAATGTACTCTCAATTCATTTGCGTCTATACCCAGAAGTGAAGTTGCTGGATCATATGGTTAGCTCTATTTATAATTTTTTGAGGAACTATCAGACTGTTTTCTGCAGCAGCTGTACTATTTTACATGCCTTTCCCCAGTTTTCCACATTCTTGTCAACACTTGTTCAGTTCAGTTCAGTCGCTCAGTCGTGTCCAACTCTTTGCGACCCCATGAACCTCAGCATGCCAGGCCTCCCTGTCCATCACCAACTCCCAGAGTCCACCCAAACCCATGTCCATTGAGTCAGTGATGCCATCCAACCATCTTATCCTCTGTCGTCCCCTTCTCCTCCTGCCCTCAATCTTTCCCAACATCAGGGTCTTTGCAAATGAGTCAGCTCTTCGTATCAGGTGGCCAAAGTATGGGAGTTTCAGCTTCAACATCAGTCCTTCCAATGAACACCCAGGACTGATCTCCTTTAGGATGGACTGGTTGGATCTCCTTGCAGTCCAAGGGACTCTCAAGAGTCTTCTCCAGCACCACAGTTCAAAAGCATCAATTCTTCAGCGCTCAGGTTTTTCATAGTCCAACTCTCACATCCATACATGACCACTGGAAAAACCACAGCCTTGACTAGATGGACCTTTGTTGACAAAGTAATGTCTCTGCTTTTTAATATGCTGTCTAGGTTGGTCATAACTTTTCTTCCAAGGGGTAAGCGTATACTAATGATCTCTTTAAGAAAATTAGAGATACCAAGGGAACATTTCATGCAAAGATGGGCTCAATAAAGGACAGAAATGGTATGGACCTAACAGAAGCAAAAGATATTAAGAAGAGGTGGCAAGAATGCACAGAAGAACTGTACAAAAAAGATCTTCACAACCCAGATAATCACAATGGTGGGATCACTCACCTAGAGCCAGACATTCTGGAATGTGAAGTCAAGTGGGCCTTAGGAAGCATCACTACAAACAAAGCTAGTGGAGGTGATGGAATTCCAGTTGTGCTATTTCAAATGCTGAAGGATGATGCTGTGAAAGTGCTGCACTCAATATGCCAGCAAATTTGGAAAACTCAGCAGTGGCCACAGGACTGGAAGAGGTCAGTTTTCATTCCAATCCCAAAGAAAGGCAATGCCATAGAATGCTCAAACTACCATACAATTGCATTCATCTCACACACTAGTAAAGTAATGCTTAAAATTGTCCAAGCCAGGCTTCAGCAATACGTGAACCATGAACTTCCAGATGTTCAAGCTGGTTTTAGAAAAGGCAGAGGAACCAGAGATCAAATTGCCAACATCGGCTGGATCATCAAAAAAGCAAGAGAGTTCCAGAAAAACATCTACTTCTGCTTTATTGACTATGCCAAAGCCTTTGACTGTGTGGATCACAATAAACTGTGGAAAATTCTGAAAGAGATGGGAATACCAGACCACCTGACCTGCCTCTTGAGAAACGTGTATGCAGGTCAGGAAGCAACAGTTAGCACTGGACATGAAACAACAGACTGGTTCCAAAAAGGAAAAGGAATATGTCAAGGCTGTACATTGTCAGCCTGCTTATTTAACTTATACGCAGAGTACATCCTGGGCTGGGCTGGATGAAGCACAAGCTGGAATCAAGATTGCCACGAGAAATATTAATAACCTCAGATATGCAAATGACACCACCCTTATGGCAGAAAGTGAAGAAGAACTAAAGAGCCTCTTGATGAAAGGGAAAGAGGATAGTGAAAAAGTTGGCTTAAAACTCAACATTCAGAAAATGAAGATCATGGCATCCAGTCCTATCACTTCATGGCAAATAGATGGGGAAACAGTGGAAACAGTGTCAGACTTTACTTTTGGGGGGCTCCAAAATCACTGCAGATGGTGATTGCAGCCATGAAATTAAAAGACGCTTACTCCTTGGAAGGAAAGTTATGACCAACCTAGACAGCATATTAAAAAGCAGAGACATTGCTTTGTCAACAAAGATCCGTCTAGTCAAGGCTGTGGTTTTTCCAGTAGTCATCTATGGATGTGAGAATTGGACTATAAAGAAAGCTGAGTGCTGGAGAATTGATGCTTTTGAACTGTGGTGCTGGAGAAGACTCTTGAGAGTCCCTTAGACTGCAAGGAGATCCAACCAGTCCATCCTAAAGATCAGTCCTGGGTGTTCATTGGAAGGACTGATGTTGAAGCTGAAACTCCAATACTTTGGCCACCTGATGCGAAGAGCTGACTCATTTGCAAAGACCCTGATGCTGGAAAGATTGAGGGCAGGAGGAGAAGGGGACGACAGAGGATAAGATGGTTGGATGGCATCACTGACTCAATGGACATGGGTTTGGGTGGACTCCGGCAGTTGGTGATAGACAGGGAGGCCTGGCATGCTGCAGTTTACGGGGTCACAAAGAGTCAGACACGACTGAGTGACTGAACTGAACTGAATGCATATATATGGAATTTAGAAAGATGGTAACAATGACCCTATATGCGAGATAGCAAAAGAGACACAGATGTATAGCACAGTCTTTTGGACTCTGTGGGAGAAGGTGAGGATGGGATGATTTGAGAGAATAGTATTGAAACGTGTATATTGTTATATATGAAACAGATCGCCAATCCAGACTCAATGCATGATACAGGGTGCTCAGTGCTGGTGCACTGGGATGACCCTGAGGGATGGGATGGGGAGGAAGGTGGGAGCGAGGTCAGGGCGGGGAACATATGTACACCCATGGCTGATTCATGTCAATGTATGGCAAAAACTACTACAATATTGTAAAGTAATTAGCCTCCAATTAAAATAAATAAAATAACATTTTAGGTAAATAAACCCAACAATTACCTTTTCAAAAAAAAGGCAAGGGGGAGCGTCTTTTAATTTCATGGGTGCAATCACCATTTGCAGTGCTTTTGGAGCCCAGAAAAATAAAGTCTGACACTGTTTCCACTGTTTCCCCATCTATTTGCCATGAAGTGATGGGACGGATGCCATGATCTTCGTTTTCTGAATGTTGAGCTTTAAGCCAACTTTTTCACTCTCCTCTTTCACTATCATCAAGAGGCTTTTTAGTTCTTCTTCACTTTCTGCCATAAGGGTGATGTCATCTGCATATCTGAGGTGGCTGATATTTCTCCTGGCAATCTTGATTCCAGCTTGTGCTTCTTCCAGCCCAGCATTTCTCATGATGTACTCTGCATATAAGTTAAATAAGCAACACTTGTTACTTTCTGTAATTTTGATAGTAGCCATCTCAGTGGGTATGAGTGAGGTGGTGTCTCATAGCTTTGATTAGTGTTTCCCAAACGATCACTGCAGTTGAGCACATTTTCATGTGTTTATTGGCTATTTGTATATCTTCTTCAGAGAAATGTCTATTCAAGCCCTTTTGAACTGAGTTGTTTATTTTTGTTTTTGTTGAGTTTCTTCTTTCCTCTTATAGAACACTCGTGATTACATTTACAACCCCTTGCATAATCCAGAGTAATCTCCCCTTTTCAAGATTCTGCAAAATCTCTTTTCCCTTACAGGGTAACGTTCACGTGTTTCAGAGATTAGGACCTGGATGTTTTGGAGGGCTGTGATCCTATAGTTATAAAAACTGATCACACCCTTTAATAACAAAGGAAGTTATCCAGCATTTGCTGTGTGCTAAGTACTGTGCTATGTGCTTTGAGTCAGGCACCTTTCTAATTCTTTCACCCTGTGAAGTAGAGACTGCCCTCAACTTGCAGACGATAATGGCTAACACACACTGAATTCTTAGTATGTGCCAAGCTGTCTTCTTGGATTTTAAATATATTAACTCTTTTCACTCTTACAGCAACCTACAAGGTAGATACTATTATTATCTTTATCTTAGTGATGGGGAAACTGAGGCATAGACAGGGTGAGTAGTTTGCCTCAGATCTTCTAGTAAAAAGCAAAACTGGAATGTGAACCTAAGCAAATAGTTACTAAACTTTCTGTCAACCCAGCTTTGTTCTTCATAGCAGAAAGTTTACCTGGCTTTGTATTATCTTTATTCCGCTGAAATAAAGTAGAATAAAGAACTGTGGCCTGAGGGTCACCTAGAAGGTCAATTGGAAAAATGTTAGTTTTTTTTTTCATTGCCTGGGTATATTCCTCTGCATTCAGTATTGTGTTTATATCCACTTTGAAATTAAACATTCTTAGAGGAGTAACATATTGTAATTAATACTTTTGTGTGAATAGGTTTACTGGATAGTTTTTATAATAGAAAGAAAAGCGTGAACTTGGAGGGTTAAGAAAGGGGAAGCTGGGTGGGAGTCTAGGGTGAAAAATCATGAAGGGGATAGAGGAATAATAGGGAATAGAATGACCCAGCTTCTGTCCTGAGATGAGTTCATGATGAGGACAGAAGGTTGGACAGAGGGAGGGAGACAGAGATAACAAATGAACTGGAGTATTTGAGCCCATTGAAGTCAAGGTTGCTCCAACTGACCAAAATGAAAGTGTGGAAATGAGTAGATAGTCAGGCATCAGAGCAGGTACCTTACTGGGAAGTAAGGTAGAGAGAAGAGATGATAAAAGGGATTCACTTCATCAGATTTTTTCAGCCCAATAAAATCACAGTCCATCACTGCTGCTGCTGCTGTCACTTCAGTCATGTCCAACCCTCAGCGACCCCATGGACTGCAGCCTTCCAGGCTCCTCCGTCCATGGGTTTTCCAGGCAAGAGTCCTGGAGCGGGCGGCCATTGCCTTCTCCACAGTCCATCACTACAATCTAGTAATTCAAAAGTATTCATCAAGTTCTTACTGTGGGGATTTCCCTGGTGATCCAGTGGCTAAGAATCCACCTTCCAATTCAGGGGATGCAGGTTTGATCTTTGGTGGGGAAACTAAGATCCCACATGCCATGGGGCAACCAAGCCCATGCAGCAATTACTAAACTAGAGCACTCTGTTGCAACATAAGATCCCGAGTGCCCCAACTAAGACTAAATGCAGCTAAATGAATAAATATTAAAAAGTTCTTACTGTGTGCTCAGGGCTTTTCAAAGAGCAGCCACTGGAGAGGCTCCCACCATCACGAATACAAAAGTGAGGGAATGCTTGGATTGCAAACTGACAACTGCAGGGCCTAACTCTGGAAGTAATATTTTTGCCAGCAAACCATTTAAAAAGTGAATTAGGATTTTAAACTTTTTTTTTTTTCCCCAAAATTTAACCATGTCCCATCCAGCTCGCCAGTTCACATTCTACATTGGCAACTTCTCAACTTACTTCATTACTAATCCAGACCCTGAAGGCATGAGTTTGCAGCCTTTGGGATAAGGGCTTTTGCCTGCCAAACTTTCAGAATGAAAGCTGTTAGGCCAAGGAAAACCTTGCTACAGTTCAGTTCAGTTGCTCAGTCATGTCCGACTCTTTGTGACCCCATGAATCGCAGCACGCCAGGCCTCCCTGTCCATCACCAACTCCTGGAGTTCACTCAGATTCACGTCCATCGAGTCAGCGATGCCATTCAGCCATCTCATCCTCTGTCGTCCCCTTCTCCTGCCCCCAGTCCCTCCCAGCATCAAAGTCTTTTTCAGTGAGTCAACTCTTCACATGAGGTGGCCAAAGTACTGGAGTTTCAGCTTTAGCATCACTCCTTCCAAAGAAATCCCAGGGCTGATCTCCTTCAGAATGGACTGGTTGGATCTCCTTGCAGTCCAAGGGACTCTCAAGAGTCTTCTCCAACACCACAGTTCAAAAGCATCAATTCTTCCGCACTTAGCCTTCTTCACAGTCCAACTCTCACATCCATACATGACTACTGGAAAAACCATAGCCTTGACTAGATGGACCTTTGTTGACAAAGTAATGTCTCTGCTTTTGAATATACTATCTAGGTTGGTCATAACTTTTCTTCCAAGGAGTAAGTGTCTTTTAATTTCATGGGTGCAATCACCATCTGCAGTGATTTTGGAGCCCCCAAAAATAAAGTCTGACACTGTTTCCACTGTTTCCCCATCTATTTCCCATGAAGTGATGGGACCAGATGCCATGATCTTCATTTCCTGAATGTTGAGTTTAAGCCACCTTTTTCACTCTTCTCTTTCACTTTTATCAAGAGGCTTTTTAGTTCCTCTTCACTTTCTGCCATAAGGGTGGTGTCATCTGCATATCTGAGGTCATTGATATTTCTCCCGGCAATCTTGATTCCAGCTTGTGCTTCTTCCAGCCCACGGTTTCTCATGATGTACTCTGCATAGAAGTTAAATAAGCAGGCTGACAATATACAGCCTTGACGTACTCTTTTTCCTATTCGGAACCAGTCTGTTGTTCCATGTCCTGTTCTAACTGTTGCTTCCTGGCCTGCATACAGATTTCTCAAGAGGCAGGTCAGGTGGTCTGGTATTCCCATCTCTTTCAGAATTTTCCACAGTTTGTTGCAATCCACACAGTCAAAGGCTTTGGCATAGTCAAACCTTGCTTACAGCCTGCTTAAGTAACTCTAGAAGGGCACATATCTGACCCTTTAGCTTCATTTGTCCACTAAGTATGGCTTCCCATGTGCCTCTAGTGGTAAAGAACCCACCTGCTAATGCAGGAGACATGAGAAGTGAGTTCAATCCTTGTGTTGGGAAGATCCCCTAGAGAAGGGAATGGCAGCCCAGTCCAGTATTCTTGCCTGGGAAATCCCGTGGACAGAGGAGCCTGGCAGGCTATAGTCCACGAGGTCGCAAAGAGTTGGAAACGAATTAGCAATTAATCAACAAGAACAAAATTAACCTTAGCCTTCATGGTGCTGTGGCAAAGAAGTTATTTTGGGCCAACACTCATTAGGGGCTGAGGAATGAACATTATACTAGATGATTCTGCCAATAGGGATAGGATGTCAGAGCGAGAAGAGAGCTTACTCATTCATTCAACATTATTGAGTGCTGGCATTGTTAGGTGCTGGGGTCACAGCAGTACAAGACAAAGTCTCTGCCCTCATGAAACTTATGTCTAATCTCATAGCTACTTGGAAACTGTCTGCAGTCCAATTTTTTTTTTTTAATATATTTATTTATTTGGTTGCACTGAGTCTTAGTTGAGGCATGTGGGATCTAGTTCCCTGACCAGGGATCGAACCTGGGCCCCCTGCATTGGGAGGAAAATAGATTGTGTAAAGTCAGATGGCTTGTTAGTGACAAAATCATGACTGAAAACAAGGTTTGACACTCATTCCCAGAACTCTTCTATTTCCTACCTCCTTCTTATGGATTTTTTCTGTCTTCATTTTCCACAATGATCCATTCTTCTACTGAGGCGGATCTTACCAAGGTTACTTCAACTTGACTATCAGTTGAGTCTCCTGCCTTAGAGGACGGAGCAACTTGTCCCTTACTTATAGAGCAACTTCCCTCCTTCATTTTCTTATTATGCTGCTTCTCCCCTCTAAGTTACAAAGACTTTACTGCAATCATGCTATTCTAAAAATGGCTAAACTCTTGTTAAAATGAGTCATTTTCACAGAATAGCACGTACTGTATGATGCCATTTATATGAAATTCTAAAAAAAGAAATTCTAGTTATATGAAATTCTAGAAGACTTTTTGCAACCCTGTGGACTGTAGCCCACCAGGCTTCTCTGTCTAGAAGACTGGAGAAAAGAGAAGCATATAGATAGTTACCTTAGTTACCTTGTGTCAGTGGTGAGAATTTACTGCAAAGAGGCATGACAGAATTTTACAGGGTGATGGAAATGTTCTCTCTTTATATGTGATCATATCAGGACTTGCCTGGTGGTCCTGCGGTTATGACTTCATGCTTCAAACGCAGGGGGTGCTGGTTCAATCTCTGGTCAGGGAACTAGGATCCCATATTCTGCGTGGTGCAGCCAAATAAATAAGTAAATATCAGAAAAACAATCAATTAAAAAAACATGGTCATAGTCACACAGGTGTATACATTTGTCATTCTGTAACCTTAGGATAGATGTGTTTTATTGTCTGTAGATTATGCATTAGTAAAGACAGCTTTTGGAAAAGGGAACATTTTGAAACAAGCTTGTCTCTCTGCAGTGAGGCAGATAGGATCTGCCAGAAGAGAGATTTAGGACTTAAAAATGCAGTGACTTAACTAGTACAGGTGATTCTACCCTGCGAGAGAGACTGGAAAGGTGACTCTGCTCTTTGCTCACTTGGTCTCATTTGCCATGTGCCCGTCATGGTGTATTCATTTTGCTGCAGTGGGTGTGATCCTGGTGTTTCCAGATACTTTAACTGGCTGGGCTGACTTCCAGAAATGTCTATAGAGAGGCGTGTAAGTATGGGCCCATCTATTCTATTTTACAGCTGATTTAGGGACTTTCCAAAGCTGAAATTTTATTACACACATGTGATTTTCACTAAGTCAGGTGAGTTGAAACCTTAACTGCTTTTTAAAATTATCATTATTTTTGGCAAGAAGTGCTATCTTCTAGTAATTTGCCAAACGACCAACACAAAGGGAAAGGGGAGAAGCATCCATTACACATCCTCAGGGCCTTTCAGGAAACATGGAGTTGCTTCTTTGGCTACATACATGTGGATCTATCAAATACAAGAGCGGTGATATTGCTGACGTCAAGGGAATGGGCACTATTCAGAAAGAAATACCCCACAAGCATCCCCATGGCAAAGTTCAAGTAGTTTTCAGTGTGAACCATCATGCTGTTGGCATTGCTGTAAACAGACAAGGACAAGATTCTTGCCAAGGGAATTAATGTATGTATTGAACATATTAAGCACTTTAAGAGGAAAGACAGCTTCCTAAAATGTGTGAAGGAAAATGATCAGAAAAAGAAGAGAGCCAAAGAGAGAGATACCTGGGCTCAATTAAAGCTCTACCCAGAGAAGGACGTTTGTGAGAACCAATGAGCTCACATGTGAGCTGTTGGAAACTATTCTTTTTGAATTCATTGCATCGTAGGCGTAAAAAAAAAGAAGAAGAAGATCTTTGTACTGTAAAACAAAACTAAACTGGAAACCTATTTCATAAAAAAAAGAAAAGTCAACTCCACTATTTGTTCTTAGCTCTCTTGTGGGTAGAAGACAGAAACGGAATTTTAGGTTCATCACAGTTTAATCTCCCTCCCCTTGGGGTATTGGACTGGAGGTTTTCCTGGGATTTTGAACCAGTGTATCAACCTGCAATAAGCCCAGCCTTTTCCATATCTCCAAATATGATGTCTGTGAGCATGTGTGAGTGTATGCTTATGGTTGGTGGCCTTGTCTCTTCTGTCAACTTGGAATCACCTCCAAACTCCTGAAAGTGAGAAGTTATGTTCATTTTTACAATAATACGAGTGTATACGATGGTCTCTGTGGTTACCTGATAACTTGTGAATGTTTCATTTCCTCTGCTCAAATTGTAATTATAATTTAATTTTTAAAGGGCTCAGTGAAAAACACCTGATGTGCAGATCTCCCCACAGAAGAACCACAGAGCCAGTGAAAGCATTCCAGTGTAACACCTTAGTTCACTGAAGTCACCCAGTCCTTCTCCAGCCTTACACTGTCCTGTGTGTGATATACTATTTGGGGGAGTGATCCATATAAGGCTTAATCCTAACAAAGTATTTGATTTGCTACCACTTGATACAACCCATGGTACTTTCACATGCATTATCCTCATAACCAGCCTGGGACATTATTGGACTGATATTATTATCCCCGTTTCATTGACGAAAAGCCAGGGCTCAGAGAGGATATGAGGATTTGCCCAAGGTTATACTGTGAATCAGTAGCAGAACTGAAACAGGACCAAGAGCCATGGACAACCAACAAGAATAGAAAACCTGTAGCCTTGTCATAAAAGGATTCATTGGACAAATATAGGAGGCGGGCAGTCACAATTTATTAAGTACCTACTATGTGCCAGGAAGTGTGAGAGGTGCTTTATGTGTATCACCTCATTCAAGGTCAAAGAAAATGTGTGGAGTTGTAATTCTGTGTGTGTGTGGGAATGACTATTGTCTCATTTTACAGAAAAGGAAATTACAAGAATATCCCAGAATATTTAAATGACTAAGCCCTAGTTATTCCTTAACCTCGACTTCAGTCTCTACCTCTCCTCAGCCTCTGACTTCTCTACTGATCACCAATTTCACTTCATCTTCAGCTTCCTTCTCAATTTCAACCTCATTCTTAATTTCATCTTCCCTTCCGCATGATCAGGGAGAATCAGTCTCAATAAATGGTTGTTGGTGATAAGGAATTTCATGTTTCCTGAGTAACTCCACCTAGTCTCCAACTTGCCAGCACAATTTCTGACACACCATCTTTCTCACGCCAGTCTGTAAATAATTGTTTTCAAATATTTCTGTGGAATAAGCTTGCGTATTATTTCCTCCGTTAATTTGTAACCTCCCTCAGGACAGGAATTTGGTTATATTTTGCTCTCTAGACTAAGAAGCTAGTGTAGTTATTTTTGGATTGTGGGAAGTTAATATATGTTTTTTCCCAGTGATGACAATTTCACTTACATTGGGTACATAGGTTTTCTTCACTGATCATTCTTATTTGTTTTCTGCGTTGGTTCCAAAGATTTATCATTTTTTCTTATTTTCACACTATATTATTTACTACTATCATTAGATTGTACTCACTGTTTTTATTTACTCATTCAACAAACATTATGCTAGATAACAGGAATACAAAAAGAGTTAAGATATAATCACAGACTTCAAGTCTTGAAGGATCAACTAAGCTTTTTTCATTTTGAATACATTTTATTTGTGCTAGCTTTGTGGTTTTGCAATTAGCAATCTGAATAAAAAGAATAGCCATAATTTTGTAAAAGAAAATTATTGGATTATTCTTGCAATGACAAGAGAGCAGCTTTTGAGGTTTTAATATGATTCTTTTCAAATGGTCTTTAGCCACAATATGGCTGCATTTTCTCTTCCATTTGTCATACCTTGCATTTCTCTAGTGTTGAACCAGCTTCTCTGAGTTATTTCCTTTTTATGAGAAAGGATCTTACATTAATTTAAAGGGGCCCCCAAGAAGTAGTAAGAAGCCAAAGAAACATTAGGAACCACTTTACAAAAAAATGAGATACTTTCATGATTCAGAGTCTTTACCCTGTAAGGAGATTTATTTATTGTCTTGGAATACTCCATCCAAAAATAATTGTAAGATGTCCATGGGTCAGAGAATAACACAGGCTGGAGTCACAGGGATTCTAGCTGGATGGTAGCTTGGTGAAATACAGAGTAGGGACACCGCCTGCCTTTTCTTCTCAGTGTGCTAATTTAGATTTTGGGGATAGATCAGTGTGTGAAGGAAAAGAAAGGTGCAGGGTTCCTTTTCCTAGAAACATCTGATTAGGAAGACACTTTGATACATCTTTTAGAAGACATCCAACTAGGTAAGCATCATTTTGTTTCTGAGAGCATAAAAAATAAATTTCAAAGAGCATCCTCCCTACATATTGCATCCATCGATGTAATTATCTGCTCATATCCTCACTGTCATAGTTTCCATCGTCCAACGCGGTTCACTATGGTGGTTTCGCAGTATGCTGCTGCTGCTGCTGCTAAGTCGCTTCAGTCGTGTCCCACCCTGTGCGACCCCAGAGATGGCAGCCCACCAGGCTCCGCCATCCCTGGGATTTTCCAGGCAGTATAGACAAGAGCAATAAATAGAAGAACAGGGCCTTGGATATATTCTATGGTACAGTGCAGGTAAGAAGTTGGTGAGCATTTTTCACCCATCACTTTTCCCCTTTCCTACATCTTTATCTTTCTAGAAACTTCATAATCTGAGGATCTTTAATCTCCCTAAATTTACTTTCCATATGGTTTCTCAATCAAAAGCCCCTTTCACAGGTTAGGTCAAGTTTCCTTACTTTCATCCCTCCCCCACAGGATATAATCCCTTCCTCAGTTCCTCTGGGGAGGAATGCCTTTTCTGCCTTTCCCAATCCTTTCCTTCCTCCAAGGCCCACTTCAGACCGATGTCCTCCATCAAGTCCTCCCTGACAGCTCCTGCCCAGTTCCCTCTTCCTTCTCTGACCTCCAACGACACAATGGTATGTGATAATAATAGCCTTCATCGGTCCACTGGTTAACAAAGCCCTGCATTCACTTGAAGTTTTCACAAGCCTCCGAAGTTGGTAAGAATTTTCTTGTCCCCTCAGAGAGAGAATGCAAAACTATTCCAGGGCCATATTGCAAGTGGCCAAACTGCAATGTCAGCCCAGGTCCTTAAAGTCCAGAGCTTTTCCACTACAGTCTTTCGTCTCTCACTCTTCTGCTTGCCAACAGTGCCTAGTTCAGAGGTGAGAAAAATTAGACTCCGAGAGGGGTATGGTCCCCTTGAAAGCTAGAGAAGGGGGGGAATGTCTCTAAAGCGCTGCAGAATGAGGACATGAATTCACTTGTTTGTTATGAGAAATTTTTTGAACCAAAGAAAAGAGGTATTTAAAAAAACACTAGCAAAGAAAATCTCCCTCCTTTGGCTGGATGACAGTTCGTGCCTGTTCATATCATTATGTCAGACTTAGAATAATGAACAGCTAACGAAGTCTCTTTCCTCACTAGACAAAAGGAAGAACTGGGTGTTTCCCCAGTAGGAGACCCAAATGTGATGACTGAAACATTAGGATTGAGGTTGAGTCACTGGCACTGGGGGAGGTCAGAGCCTTCCCCCCGAGCTTTCAAAGCTGGTAAATGTACTTAGGGCTGTAGTTACACACACCTGTTGGCTGCAGCCAGTGCTGGCATTGTTAGTAACTGGAACGTGGTTCAGGGAAAATCTCCAGCTGTCTTTAGCTCTTTCAAAATAGATCTTTTCCAGATCAAGGCACTGGTATTTTATGTTTTAATAATTAAAAAATAATAATTTAGGATTCGCAAGTAGTTGCAAAATCCTACAGAGATTTCCTATATACACTTCATTCAGTTTCCCTGATGATAATATCTTACCTAAACACAGTTGTTTGATTTTAATGTAGTATCTGAGAGCAAACACTTTATTATCTATGATGGATCTGGCTTCCCTGGTGGCTCTGTTGGTAAAGAATCTGCCTGTAATGCAGGAGACCTGGGTTTGATCCCTGGGTTGGGAAGATCCCCTGGAGAAGGGAATTCTCGCCAGGAGAATTCCATGGATAGAGGAGCCTGGCAGGTTGTAAAGAGGTCCATGGGGTTGCAAAGAGCTGGACATGACTGAGCAACCAGCACACATACTATGCTGTTTCTAGGGGCTAATGAGCCTAGTTGGGTGGTTCTCACCAGACGTCCTTCATTCAGTGACTATCAGATGACAGCTGAGTCTAGAGTCATCTGAAGGTTTCTTCACTCACGTGAAGCTGGGCTGGTAAAGCATCTCTCTCCATGCAGCCTTTCCTAGTTCCAGCTTCCTAACATAAGGTCTCGGGGTAATCAGATTTCTGGTGGTAGTAGCTTACTCCAGAGCAATTGTTCCAAGTGGTCTGGGTGGAAGCTTCTTATAATGTAGTCTTGAAAGTCCCAGAACTTCCTTTCCATCACATTCTATCAGTCAAGCAAGTTATTCAGGACAGCCAGATTCAAGGAAAGAGGAATCAGACTCCATATCACAACAGGATAAGTAGCAAAACATTGACAGCTATCTTTAATCGCTGACAACTGCCCTGCAGTTTGGTTATTCCCAAGTGAGTGGACAAGTGCACTAAGGAAGAGCTCATTAGAGGCGTTGTTTATGTCACCAGCAGGTTAAGTCCTTATGTCTGATTGGCCCTATGCGAATTTTCATTCAGGTATAGGGTCACAACACCAATAGGCAGCATATGCTCAATAAATGCCGAATAGAACAACTGAATCACCTTCTCCACCCAGACATAGTAAGTGGAAATAAACAGGGAATAAGTGACTATCTCTGTGGACTTTAGGGTAAACCCTGGAATTAGCCTTCTACTGCTGCAGCTTCCATTCTCCAAATAGGCTGGAATCCATTGTAATTTTTTTGCTGTATTTGTGTCTGTTACAGAGTAATCCCCCTGGACTAGATAAGGCGCTGTGCTAGGTACGACATGGTTTACCAAAATGATTTATGCATGGGTTCTGCTCTCAGGAACACAACAATCCCTCACTACCTTTCTGCTAAGGTCTATTTTCCCATCACCGTGTTAAGCAGGACTGGAAAACTGGTGGGGAGGGGAACTGCTTGGGGTGGGGGGCAATTGCCAGGATTGTTGTGATGGTTAAAACAGGTTCAAGTGGTTACTACATCAGCAGCTTGTCTCTTTGCTTGCTTTAACATTTATTTATCTGACTGCTCCAGGTGTTAGTTGCAGCATGTGGGATCTTCACTGTGGCATGGTGATTCTTAGTTGTGGCCTGTGGGATCTAGTTCCCTGACCAGGGATCATATCCCCTGACCTCCTGCACTGGGAGGGCAGCATCTTAGCCACTGGACCACCAGAGTAGTCCCAGCAGCTTGCTTCTTGACAGTAGCCTCTACTGGAGGGAAACATTCTTCTGGTTCTCAGGCTAGGAGCAGGGGATGGGGACTGGCATGCTGGATCTAGGATCCCCCCCTCCCCTCCTTTTTACTTATATTACCATATGCAAAATAGATAGCCAACAGGAATTTGCTATATGGCTCAGGAAACTCAAACAGGGGCTCTGTATCAACCTAGAGGGGTGGGATGGGGAGGGAGATGGGAGGGAGGTTCAAATGGGAGGGGATATATGTATACCTATGGCTGATTCATGTTGAGGTTTGACAGAAAACAACAAAATTCTGTAAAGCAATTATCCTTGAATTTAAAAAAAAAAAATAAATAAATAAATAAAAATTTACTTTTGTTCCGTGTCCAGATGTCAAATCATCTGGGGAACAATTCTTTGAGCATGCATTGTCTGGGTGAAAAGAAAAACCTTCACCAGGAATGAAGACCATCCAACTCTGGGTGGGTGGAGTTGGGAAGTCTTAGGTAGGAGCACAATGGGCCAGAAAGGAAGCTGGACAGGAGGGAGCTAAGAATGAACCCTGCGCGGCTTGAACTAAGAGAGACGCGCAAACTGAACAACCCAACTAGCTTGTATATTGAAAATGCTGCCTGTGATCCTCTTTCTCAGATTAAAGTTCCAGCCCTAGGGTTTGTGGGGAGGAAATTCAGAGGAGAAGAAGTTAGGTGGGAAAATGGGTGTGCCCGACAAAAGCAGAATTGGGTGAAAGGGCGCCACCTGGGGGCCTTTTCTGGTGGTGGAAACAGAAAAGTGGAAAAGGGGTGCGTCTGGGAAGCGGGGTCTCAGAATCAGAAGAGGAAGACAAAGATTTTCGCCTGAAACTCTCTTATAAACGGAGTCAGGATAGTGGCGTCCTGGGTTGATAGAGTGAGCTGGAAGAGAACTGTGTATCTGAATCCTGAGGAGTGTTAGTAAGTGGAAGGGGAGAGGCGGCCTTAAGAATGGAGATGGAGGAAGGGAGAAGCCATTAGACAAACCTTAAGGGCTGGGCTTTTGAGAAGCCCTCCTGGCTGCGGTACTGCCGGTTCTCTGGTTGTGCCATGCTTTTTCATACCTCGGGGCCTTTGCTCATGCTGTCTTTTCTGCAGGGAGTACTCTCCTCTTTCTTGCGTGCCTGCTCAGTCGCTTCAGTCGTGTCTGACTCTGCGAGCCTACGGACCGTAGCCCGCAGGCTCCTCTGTCCATTGGGTCCTCCAGGCAAGAAGACTGGAGTGGGTTGCTTCGGCCCTCCTCCAGGGGATCTTCCTGACCCAGTAATTGAACTTGCATCTCTTAAGGCTTCTGCATTGGCAGGCGGGTTCTTTACCACAGGCACCACTTGGGAAGTCCCTCCCCTCTTCTTGGGCCTGGATAGTATGAGGTTTTCAGATACAGTGGAAGCTTCAGAACCTCAGGGAGTCCTTTCCTGATGATTCTCCGTTTGAATTAGGGGCTGCTCTTCTGTGTCCCTGTGACTTGGTGTTCCCTTCGGATGTAAGCTCTATTAAGGGAGAGATTGTGTCTGCCTTGCTCACTGTAACATTCCTAGTACCTAAAACTTGTAAATTCTTAATATATATCTGCTGAATGAAGCACCTCTGTTGCAGCAGTTATCATAGGAATGAAACTGTGTAGATTTCTCTGTCTCTGCTACCACTTTTAACTTCCTGAAGGCCATGGCTTACTCATCTTGGTATCCCCAACACAGTAGCTCAGAACATGGGAAACACAGTATGGTTTATCAGTATTTGTTGAATGAATATAAGAGGGAGCAGTCTAGGGGTGCATGTAAGCGAGCAGCTAGTTAGGGACTCTAAACTCTGGCTCAGGTCTTCCCAGGTGGCACAGTGGTAAAGAATCCACTGGCTAGTGCAGGAGACACAGGAGACATGAGTTCTCATCCCTGGGTCAGGAAGATATGCTGAAGTAGTAAACGGGGACTCACTCCAGTATGCTTGCCTGGAAAATTCCATGGACACAGGAGCCTGGTGGGCTGCAGTCCATGGAGTCACCAAGAGACACGACTGAGTGAGCACATGCACACACAAGCTTTGGTTCACAGCAAGATCATCAGGGGAGCATTAAAAATACTGCTGCCTAGACTCCACACCAAACCAATCAAAACAGAGCCTCTGGGGGCCAGGCATCCATATTCTTAAAAAGTTTCATAGGCAATTAATGTTGAGAACCTCTAGGCAAGGCTCTAAGGGAATGTCAGAACCTAAGGCATTGGAGAGAACATTCCAGAACAGAATTCCATTCTGCTGGAAGGGAAGGGACTTTAGTTCTCTTCCATAGCTGTGTAGATACTGGAGCAAAAGAGAATAAAGGCTAGAGTGTGTGTTACTCGTGTCCGACTCTTTGTGACCCCATGGACTGTAGCCTGCCAGGCTCCTCTGTCCATTGGATTCTCCAGGCAAGAATACTGGAGTGAGTTGCCATTCCTTTCTCCAGGGTATCTTCCTGACCCAGGGATTGAGCCCGGGTCTCCTGCATTGCAGGCAGATTCTTTACTGCCTGAGCCATCAGCAAAGTCCAAGGAAAACTAGATTCTATCCTCACACTTAATGGGTTCTCAATACGAGAAGAACTGAGGTAGCCAAATGAACTTTGCTTTTAAGAAATTGGGGCATTTTCAAGGATAATCTTCATCAGAATTCCCAGAGCAAGCAGAATCAGTTTTATCTGGGAGCTTATTAGAAATGCAGCCTCTCTAGACCCCACCCTCCCAGACCTACTGAATTAGAATTGGTATTTGCGCAAGATCGCCAGGTGATTCATATGCACACTGAAGTCTGAGAAGGATTGTTCTGAAGTAGTCTTCCCAAAGTGTGGCTGGGGTACCAGCACCATCTGAGGTAAGGATGGGGTGGGGTTGGAGAATGTGGTTACCACACTTTAGTTTGCATCAGGATTACCTAAAGGGTTTGATAATCTCATATTGCTGAACAATCCCCGTTCCATATGGAAAATGGTAAATCACCTCACTCAGTAGTTCTGGGGTGGAGTATGAGAATTTGCACTTCTAACAAGTTCCCAGGTGATATTGATAGTGCTGGTCCAGGGACTACCTCTTTGGTTTTTACAAATTAGCCATCTTATGACCATTCATGTACAAGTCTCTGTAAGGAATATGCTTTCATTTCCTTGGGGTAAATAAACGTCTAGGAGCAAAATTACTGGATCATGTGAGAGTTATGTTTTATTTTTTAAAAAATTACCAAACCATCTTCTAAAGTGGTTGGATTCAACAGTGGACAACAGTTCTATTTCTCCACATTTTCACCAACCCTTAGTATCATCTATATTTCAATTTTAACTATTCTAATAGATATATAGTAGTATTTCAGTGTGGCTTTAATTTGTATTTCCTTAATGTCTAATGAGGTTAAGCATCTTTTCATATGCTTATTTCTCATCTTTATGTCCTTGTGGTGAAGTGTCTGTTAAAATATTTTGCCATTTTCTTATTGTATGGGTTAATTTTTTTAATTTTTTTTTCTTATTATTAAGTTTTGAGAGTTTTTTATTCTGAATATATTTTTTAATCATATATGTGATTTGCAAATATTTCCTTTCAATCATCATTATCTTTTCATTCTCTTAGCAACATCTTTCGAAGAGCAGAAGTTTTAAATTTTGATAAAGTCCAATTTATCAATTTGGTTTCATACAGAATGCACTTTTGGGTTTGTGTCGAATAAATCTTTACCTAAGCCAGAGTCACAAAGGTTTGCTCCTATGTTTTCTTCTATAAATTTTTTATAGTTTTAGGTTTTACATTTAAACCTATGGTCCATGTTTTGTATTAATATATAGAGATCCATTTTTTCACTATCATTTGTTGAAGAAACAATCTACATCTTTAATGTCTGTCAACATTGCTTTGTAGTTTGCAGAGTATAGTTATTTTGTATCTGTTGTCACATTTATAGCTAAACATTTTGTATCTTTTAACACCCTTATAAATACTATTTTTTATTTAATTTTAATTTCTAATTGCAGTATATAAAATACCATTAATTTTTGCATATTGATCTGGTATCATGCAACTTTGCTCAACTCATTAGTTCTAGCAGTCCAGACCATATCGTTGTTGTTGTTCAGTCGCCAAGTTGTGTCCGACTCTGCGACCCCATGGACTGCAGCATACCAGGCTCCTCAGTTCTTCACTAACTCCTGGAGTTTGCTCAGATTCATGTCCATTGAATCAGTGATGCTAACTAACCAGACCATACTGTTGTTCTTCCCATAGGCCTGTAAATATCCTGGAGCTCTGTTCTAGGATTTTATTAAATCACTTGGGAACAGTTTAACGCATTTGGGTCTTGTTTTTAAGATTTGTTGGGTAGTACAGGGGCAGTGTTCAGTCCAGGACTCATTAGTTTTTACTACAGAGGCAGTATCCTTCTGTGTACTCTTATCCCCACCCCCACCCATACCTCTCGAAGTTTTCAAGTCTTGCTGGTGAGAACAGATACTCTTCTCAGCCCTGTGTGCAAGTCAGTTACCTCTAACCTTTTGAGATGATTCTCTGGCCTCAGATAGATTCCTTTTAAGTATGTGCTGATCAGTCTTCAGCTGAATACTCACGTGGGAACCTTCTGCAAACCTCTGAAACTTCCTCCTTCTGTGCAGTTCTTTCCTGAGAATTCCAGCTGCCGTGGTCTTCTCAGACACTCAGCTTTGTATTCTCAGCTCACCGAGTTTACCTGGCTTTGCCTGGGTGCTCTCTCTGTGCTATGGCCTGGAAACTCTCTCCAGGCAATAAGCTGGGACAATTCTAGTGCTTCCTTCATTTGTTTCACATCTTTCAGGAATCATTATCCTTCTTTGCCTGGTATCTCATGCCTTTCAAACCACTGTTCCAGGCATTTTGTCAGTTGAGGGGGTTGTTTCAAGTCAGAGAGGAAATCAGTCCTTAATCTTGGCCAATAGTTTGCATTTAAAATTTAAAGTGTGCATTTATCCTAAAAAGTTTTTTTTAATATATTTTGTGGAATTAAAAATAATTGGCTTATGTATTTCTCAGATAGAACTATGGTTTTCTTCCCCTGCAAACTGTTCCTGACCAAGTGAATTGCCCTGTTCTTTAAAAGCAAACTCACTGCTCTCTGCAATGTTAGAGCAGAGCCGCATCTGAATATAAACCAAGCTGTGTTAAATCACTGTGTGTGTATTTCACAATGACCCAGCAAAACACAACTGCAGTCCTAGGTACAGCCACTTGAACTGGAGCAGCCACATTAAATCTTCACCTCACTCAAGTATGGCCATTCTGTGGTTTGCTTTACAGCTGACATGTCAAAGACATTATGAGGAAGAAGATGAAACTCAAAGGTAAGATTTATAAACATACGCCCCCTGCTCTTAGATTAAGTGTCCCTGAAGACTTCAACCTGAAGTGGACCTCTGTAAGTCAGAATCCTGGTCGTGTACGTGCTGATGTCTTCTATTTGGATACCAGTGGGAATTGTTAAGTGACTGTGTAAATCTGACGATAGTGAAGCAGAAGCATTTATTTGAGAATGTTCACCGGGGGAAGTGCAAAACATAGAGCAGTAACCAATGAAAACTGCCTCTAGACATAGAGGAACGACAGGGATATATTTAGGCATATATTGAAGTATTAAAATTTAAGCACCCTATAGAAATAATATAGGTTCTGAGGCCTGGATTCAAATCCTATTGGTGACAATTATAGCTGTGTAACTTTGGGAAAGTCACTTTGTGCTGTGCTTAGTCCCTTCAGTCATGTTGGACTCTTCGTGACCCTATGGACCGTAGCCTGCCAGACTCCTCTGTCCATGGGATTCTCCAGGCAAGAATACTGGAGTGGGTTGCCATGCCCTCCTCCAGGGGATCTTCCCAACCTAGGGATTGAACCAGGGGAAGTCATTTTACCCTTCCTTAGTTCCCACAGTACTACCTTATAGGGTTGTTGCAAGACTTAAATGAAATAATATGTGCAAAGCTCTTATAATAGTGCCTGGATACAATGAGCTCAATATAAATATTAGTCATTGGTACCACCATCATCATTTTTTTTTCTTGGTGTGCAATAAAGAGGTTTATGTTATGGCAGAGAAGTTATATATCAACACTCATGTTAATACATTTTTTAAATCACCAGAGATAACATTAACACTTCAAGTCTTGGTGATAGAATAATGGGAGATGTATCATTATAGAAATAGGGAGACCAAGGAATGGAAGGCCTTTGCGGGCAAGATGTTGAGTCTGGAACTGAGCATGTGTTGCAGCTGCAGCATCATTCCAGGAGTAGGTAGGCAAAAGAAAGTTGGATAAATAGATAGGAAGTTAAATGGATTAGGGTATCAACCTCAAAGAAATGATAGTTGAAGATGTGGGAATGAATGAGAAGAGAATCTAGAGAAAATATAGAGAAAGATGAGAGTTAAGGACAGAACTTCAGAAAATACCTACATTTCAGGATAAGTGCTGACAAGAAGGTTTAAGAAAAGAGAGAGTGGTCCTAGTGTCCAGGCCTCACCCAGATAAATTCCATCAGAAGCTCTGGAGGTGAAATTCACGCGTTAACATTGTCACCACCTTCCCCAGCAAGTCCGTGTGCCGCCAAGGTTGAAAACCATTGTTCTAGCGGCTTATGTGATGCTTAGTGATCTTTAGGGTTGTGAAGGAAAGCAGTTGTTAAGGAATGAAATCCTAGTTTATTGGATTTAAAAAACAGAAACTCTAACATTCTCATTTTGCTAAGGAACCCAGGGCTCAAAGCAATTAATTAACTGTGTGACCTTACACAAGAAATTTAATAAATTTCCAATCTTGTACTTACCCTCATAGCCTGAGACACAAACCCGTTTCCCTTGTCTCTCACCCACCACTCCCCATCCCAGCCTAAGCGCTCCACTACCCTTGTCCTGAGACTCCCAAGGCTGCACAGCCCTTCCAGAGTCTGTCCATTCAGATTTTAGAATGCATTTCTGACAGCTTAAAGGCTCACCTGATGTCTCTTCAGCACCAGCAGACCAGACCACTCTGTCAGAGGAAAGCCCTTTAAGGGGCTCTCTCAGAACTTTGTGAGCCTGGGAAGAAGGTTAACCTCCAGGAGAAAATGGGGTGAGGGGATCCTGTATTTTGAGGTTCTAGAAGTAGAGAAGCTCTGACTTCTAGCACGGCCCCTTCCTTGCTTTTCATGAATTGGCACTGAAGTCTGGGGCTGTGGTGGCAAGGCTGCCAAACTGATGAGGACACAGCATTTGTGGGAATTCTGTGACTCCAGAAGGCGAAAGGTCAGTTTCTTTTCATTGACAGTATTCTTGCTGCCTGAGGTTTATCTCTGCGGATCTTGACTGGTTTCCAGGGTTAGGCTTCACCACTATTGTTATCTGGAAACACAGGAACAGCCCTGTTGTCGTGCCAGACTGGGTCAGACGTTGGACCCCACTCCCCACGGCACTGTAATTACACCCTCTTGTTACAAATGAAGTCCTATGGTCTTTTAAACCAGATGGAAGAGGATTTTTAAAGATACACAAACCTGCTCGTATTCCTCTCCTACATACATTCATTCATTCAGGCTTGATTTGTACTCTCCCTGTCTTTCATTTTTTTCCTCTGGGCTCCACAAAGTTAGCCATGAATATGACCCAGCATTGGAATGCACTCTGGAGCTTGAGGACACGCCTGAAATCCCCTTCAAACACTTGTCTTTCATGCCTCCTCATATGCTGAAAAGATGTGCACATGCAACCCCTGAACTCACACATGACTCTGCCAGCCCGCAGTCACACTAAAAATGGGTCTGAGTTACACATGTACTTGCTTATACCTCGGCTCACCCACTCCCACCTGGATGTTTGTGTACACAGGGCCTGTTCATTCCTAGCAGAGACAACATCTGTGTTCACGCCCACATCAAAAACACACCTCCAGGTTCCTAAGAAACAAATGGCAACAGAGAAGGGAAACAGGGAAGCTGAAAGAACTGCCCTGCTCCTCTCCTTCTGTCCTAAAGCAAAGCAACCAGGATCTTTCGGGCTAACTTGGCGTGCTGGGCCCCAGTGTAGACTTTTACAACAGGCTGTGATCTGACTCCAAGGCTGAGCATAGCAATCTCCTCCCCAACCATGTCTGCTGGATTCCTCCAGCTGTCTCCAGAGTAGTTCTCCCTAAACGCAAACTATTAGCATTTCCTGTTAAAACATTTCTAATAAATAAATGAATACATCATCTTCTTTTAACCCAAAGCAGGTCTGAAAGCAGCCTAGGAGCTACTCTGAGCTAAGGACGGACATGGACCACCCAGCACCAGCCCTCTGGCCCAAGGCCAGTACTGCTTTTGTTTGAATTCCTGTATGAGTAACTGCTCCAGTTGACGCCAACCAAACTCAGTGAAATATTATTTTTAATATTAAATAAATAGATGGTGGGGTGTGTTGATCTTTTTTTCCCCCCAGTAAACTGTAGCATCACAACATAGAAGCTGGCTCTGATATCCAGATTTCCCCAGATAGCAGAAGGAAGGCTGACATTCTCTTTGACCTTCCTCATGGAGCACTTACCCCCCAGGAGACAGAAAAGTCCCAGTTGGTTTTGACAGGACCCTATTTGGAGTCAGCTGGGAATTCAAATGCTAACAAAACTTGTATGGGATCACCAGCCACTTTTGTTAGTTTTTCCAACGTATCAATTCCTTTAGCTATACAAAAGGCACATGCTCTTTACATAAAAGTCGGAAGGCACGGATAAACAAGAAGCTGCCAAAATACTACTACCTAGTAAGAGACAATTACTGCTAAATTATGGTGGCTATTCTTTCTTGCTTTTACATATTTACATGTATGTATAACACTTGGTGAATGTCAATTTTACAAAAATGTACACGGTAATACATATGTTTTTTTTTTTAACACAGAATTGATCTTGGGCATCTACTGTATGTCAGTTAATACTCTCCTAAAACTCTACTTGTAAGGACTACATAAAACCCCATCACATGAATTTGTCACAGTACACTCTACTGGGATCTTTCTGGTGGCTCAGATGTTAAAGAATCTGCCTGTAATGCAGGAGACCCAAGTCTGATCCCAGGGTCTGGAAGATCCTTTGAAGAAGGGAATGGAAACCCACTCCAGTATTCTTGCCTGGAGAATTCCATGGACAGAAGACCTTGGCAGGCTATAGTCCATGGGGGGTCACAAAGAGTCAGACACGACTGAGTGACTATAAGGATAATGATAGTGTTAATCACTCAATCATTTCCAACTCTTTGGGACCCCATGGACTGTAGCCTGCCAGGCTCCTCTGTTCATGGAATTCTTCAGCAAGAATACTGGAGTGGGTTATCATTCCCTTCTCCAAGGGATCTTCCCAACCCAGGAATCGAACTCAGGTCTCCTTTGCAGACAGATTCTTCACCATCTGAGCCATCTATGCTCAACCAGTCTCCTACTGTTGGATACTAAGTTTGTTTCCAAGTTGTTTCTTTTTTTATATTATAAACAACACTCGAGTAAAAAAACAAATAAAGTAAAATTCTTGTAGCTAAATCTTTGCTTATGTCCTTAGTTATTTTCTTAGGATAGAGTCCCCAAAGTAGAATTCTAAGACCTTGGCCACATATTGTCAAATTGTCCTCGAGAACAATGATACCAACTGACATTGCCACCGGCAAGGAACCAAAATGTTCTCCTGCTTGAACCTCTGCCGTTCTGTATATTATTCTTCAAAAACATTATTCATTTATTTATTCTTGGCTGTGCTAGGTCTTCGTGGCTGCGCTGGTTTTCCTGTAGTTGTTGTGAGTGGGGGCTTCTCTTGTGGCAGGGCACGGGATCTAGGGTGCAAAGGCTTCAGTAGTTTCAGCTCACAGGCTCTAGAGCATGGGCTCAGGAGTTGTGGTGCGCAGGCTTAGTTGCTCTGCGGCACGTGCGATCTTCCTGGATCAGGGATCGATCCCATGTCTCCTGCATTCGCAGGTAGATTCTTTACCGCTGAGCCACCAGGGAAGCCCCCAAAACAATGTTGCCAACTTGTTAGACAAATAAAAGAACGAAAAAGAGAAAAGAAAAAAGAACCAGCAACGAGTTGGTGATGGACAGGGAGGCCTGGCACGCTGCGGTTCATGGGGTTGCAAAGAGTTGGACACTACTGAGCGACTGAACTGAACCTTAAACATTAAGCAAGAGAGGTGAGGTGGATGAAACTGGAGCCGATTATACAGAGTGCAGTAAGCCAGAAAGAAAAACACCAATGCAGTATACTAACACATATATATGGAATTTAGAAGATGGTAACGATAACCCTGTATGCGAGACAGCAAAAGAGACGCAGATGTATAGAACAGTCTTTTGGACTCTGTGGGAGAGGGAGAGGGTGGGATGATTTGGGAGAATGGCATTGAAACATGTATAATATCATATAAGAAACGAATCGCCAGTCTAGGTTCGATGCAGGATACAGGATGCTTGGGGCTGGTGCACTGGGATGACCCAGAGGGATGATATGGGGAGGGAGGAGGGAGAGGGGTTCAGGATTGAGAACTCGTGTACACCCGTGGCGGATTCATGTTGATGTATGGCAAAACCAATACAGTATTGTAAAGTAAAATAAAGTAAAATTAAAAAAATAAATAAACAGGAGAGGTGAGAAATATAGAAGTTTTGCATTTCTGAGTCTGTTTTTGCAGCATATCTTTCTTTGCCATGCTGGGCAGCAAAGAGAACAGACAGAAGAGGAGCCCTTGTCGGTGATCAGCTTCAGAAAAGTTCAGACAAGTGAGAAGGTGCCTTAACATCAGGTATGAGTGAAGGAAGTCGACGCTCTAAAGCCCCAAAGGTGAGCCAAGAAGAGAGGCTCTACCACGGGGTTCCCCAAATGTATTCTCAGTGTGATTCATTTATTTGAAGGGAAAAGACACTGAGGTCAAGGAAATTTGGGGGAACAGTGGGATAAACCAGGTTAGACCAGTTTCTTCACAGCAGGATTTCTCAGAATCTATTAAATACTAATGGGGGTGCTGAAGATTTAGGGGGAGACATGTTTGCAATTGAACTACAGATCAGCTTTGCCCTCCACCCTATCTTTCCATCTTTTTTTAACTTTCCACAGAATATCTCATGGACCTGGTGTTTGGTGGAACATGCTTTAGGAAATCCAGTCTGATGCCATAATGAAGAATGGTCTTCACAGGAAAAGCAGAGGATGGCAGCTAGGACAAAAATGGAGGGATGGGGCAGAGAGAAAGGAGGAGACAAGAAAAAACAGGAGAATGGAAGGGTAATTAGATAGGTGAGAAACACAAAGGCAAAGGGAAAGGAGAGAGGATGGAAAGACTTAAGAGAATGATGAAAAGGAAGAGGGGAGCAGGAAAGTACCACTAGAGAGACCCCTCCTTACTAAAATCACCTCTCCATCGCTTTGATAGAGACCCAGGGGCCTGTGTCTTCTCTGTGCTCATCTCCCCCACAGCTACCCAACACCACCATGTTACTCTCCAAGAGGGGTTTTCTCTGAAATATGACCCATCTCACAGTCCCTTCCTCAATGGCTAATTACTTAAAATGCAAGAATTCATTTGCAAAGGAAGCTCATAACATGGAAATAAACAGTGGGCCCCAAAGAAAAATAAAATAAGAAATTCCAAAAATATTTAATTACTGCATCTCTTATTGTTGTTGTGTAGCTTCTTATAGCATTAAACAAGACCAAAACTAACCAAACATACTCTACTCAGCCAGAAAGTCTAGTCGTCTAGAGAGCAGATGAAGGCAAACTGACAGCTTTTAAGCCCCAACAGGGCTTTTAACGCAAAAGGGCCTGCTTTCAAGCAAACTGAAAGCACCAAAGTAGTAAAATAAATTCCTAAAAGCTTAAATGCTGTGCATGTACACAGTGCTAAACCCCTTAGAATTCTACAACAAAAAGATACTTAACTACTTAATGGAAGCTGTTTGTTATTTTTTTTTAAGTCTCAAGTAACACATACTAAAATAGAAATAAGTATTTTGAAATAAACTCATAGAGTGCTCATCCAAATCCGAAGCCCCTAGAGTTCTCAGAAATATGGGATAGGATTTGAAGCAGTTTGGACTTCCCCAGTAGCTTCCTGGTGGCTTAGCGGTAAAGAATCTGCCTGCAACACAGGAGACGCGGGTTTGATCCCTGGGTCAAGAAGATCTCCTGGAATAGGAAATGGCAACCCACTCCAGTATTCTTGCCTGGGAAATCCCATGGACAGAGGAGCCTGGTGGGCTACAGTCCATGGGGTCACAAAACAGATACAACTGAGCACATTTGAAGCAGTTACATTAAGACTGATACCAGATTTCATTTGAACAGTGATTCTCACCTCTTAATTCCCATGATTCTTGTGTGTGTGTTATTGTTGTTCTCTACAGTTAGTCTCTTATCTTGGTTTTCAGTCCGTATTTATGTTCACAATTGCTCCTGGGCTCAGTGCTGGACTGTCAGGTTGACCAATGACATCCCCGAACTTTCTGTGATTTCAGTGAATGTAGTGACTAGCATAATACACCCTGGGTTAGAGAATGGAATTGATACGAGTCTATCCAAAAGGAAGGAAACTTGACATGTAGTTAACCTATTTAATTCTTCCACAGATAAGGAGTTGGCCTTTCTTATTATTAAAAATAAGAGACATAAGCCAATATTACTGACTTTGCAAGTGCTCCAGAGGATGAAAGCCCTCACATTTGAGATTTTGCTGAAAGCCTTCCAGCTTTCAACATTTGCTGCATATTTTGAGTTGACTCATCTTGAGCCTCTAAGCCATGGTGGCCAGTGATGGTACACATGTTGTTCTCACTTTCGGTGCCTGTGGCAGACATCTCTAATCTATCTCTACCGTCTTTCCCACTGAGTGGTCTCTTAATACAGTGTTCCAAGCAACCAATGGGTCAGAGCTGGTGCTGAAAATGAAACCAACTTGTCTTTCTTGCTCTACTCTGAATCCGAGGTGATTTGTTCATAAAGCAAGTACAAGGAATATAGGCTCAGGACTCCTCTGAAGAGGGAAGCTTGAGATCTCATGTTAAAGATGGAAGATACAAAAATGAGGGGAACCAAGAGACATAGAGTCACATGAAAATAAGATCTGACTTTTCTCCGATCCTCTTGAAAGCTGCTTATAAATAACTCCTCCTCATTCTTTTTGTATCCTGTACTCCTCAGCACAAATGCAAGGATTGGACCAAAAAGTATCAGAAAGTTTTGTCCAAGAATGGATTAGTCTGGGCTGGGGAAACTTCCAAAATGGTCTTGGAATAATGCTGATAGGGCTACGGGTCAGAATTTCCTGGTCTCCCAAGTCTTTCTCACGTTAACCCCTTGGAGCTTGACATCTCTGTGAGAAAGGTGAAAGAGATGTCATCTTTTCTTTTATTCATGAGGAAAGAGAAGCTTAAAGTAGGTGGGGGATTTTACAAGGTCACATGGCTGTGAAGTGATGGAATCGGAAAAAGAACCCAGATTGTAAAACTGAATCCAGTGCTCTTTCTAAAGAAAGTTGTGGTACTCTCGTTGGGGTGGAAGCATGCCAAGATAGGTAGGGCAGGGCCAAGAGATCACTTCAAATACTTGGTTTAGGGAATTCCCTGGCAGTCCAGTGGTTAGCACTCCACTCTTCCACTGAAGGGGGTATGGTTTCAATCCTTGGTCGGGAAAATAAGACCCGGCAAGCCTTGCAGTGTGGAAATAAAAAAGGTATAAAATGTCACTTTTAGGGAAACATTTTGATATAAACAGAGGAAAGGCACGGTATGAAGTAGAACACAGAATTTGCGTGACTTTTTCCAATAAAATGTAAGTTTTCAAAAATGCTGACTGGCATCCTTTTTCTGGCCGTGCTGCCAGGCCTTCTGCTGGTGTGCTTTCATTGTTCTCTGCTGTTCTGGTGGAAATGAGTGAGAAGTATTGCTCTTCAACATGCTTTTCTTCACCCTTTCTTTTCTCCTCCTCCTTGTTCTTCTTTGTCATCTTCATTTATTTAGGTGATGTCGCCACCCTCAGAGCCCCTCCGAGGCAGCCTGTTTGTGAATCATTTCAGAGGCATGGAGCTGCCATGGCTAGGTTCTGGTGAGGCTCTCTTCCTGGCTTACAGACAGCAGCCTTCTCATCACACACATCCTCACATGGCAGTGAGCTCAAGAGAGTCTTTCTGCTATCTTTTCTTACGAGGGCACTAACCCCACCACAGGTGCTCCAACTTCATGGCCTCTCTGGATGGGTTGATCCAGAGCCTGAACCCTATTATCAAGGACTCTCATGTCAATAGCGTTGTCTTCATACTGAGACTGATGTACGATGTCCGAGACTTTGTGCTTCCTAATTCGCCTACAGTGAACTTGTTTTGATAGTTGGAATTAGGCATGGGCCCATTGCCAAGCCAGGCACCATGGCCAGTGTGAGGGGCTTTACTGATTCATTTAACCCAAAGTTCATTTCAAGAGCTGAAGTGTCAGCCCATCCAAATTGTACAGCTATTTCATAATCTGGGAAAGAAAGAAGTAGAGATGATGGGACATGACTATGTTGCCACCTACAATATCCTCTTTAAAGCCATCCACTTTAAACTGTCGACTGTGTCTGCTACAAGGGAAGTTGTAAGTACAATGAACAGTCTGACTGACCATCTGCCTGCTTATTATGAGCTGTAGTGAACATCCTGGGAGAGGGTAATAATGGGATGGACCCTACAGAAAACACAAAGGGAAATGCTGTGAGGCCAACACCCGCTCTGAACTCTTATGTTGTGGCAACACAAAGGAATTCAAGAAAGGCACAGAGAAGCCCCTGACCCCTAAATCTGCATTTGGGGCTTCACTGGGTCCACATTCTTTCCTGCATTCACTCCTTCCTCCAGGTCTGGGAAGAGTCATCTTCATTCTCCTTCCATATGGAAATTTCAATCACTTTCCAGATGACTTTGGAATATATATAGTTTAAAAGTTGAGAGTCCATTATGCTAAGTGAAATTAGCAAGGTATAAGAGGACAAATATGGTATAATTATAATTATATGAGGCTTCCCTGGTGGCTCAGAGGCTAAAGCATCTGCCTGCAATGCAGGAGACCTGAGTTTGATCCCTGGGTTGGGAAGATCCCCTGGAGAAGGAAATGGCAACCCACTCCAGTATTCTTGCCTGGAGAATCCCATGGACGGAGGAGTCTGGCAGGCTACAGTCCACAGAATCGCAAAGAGTTGGACACAACTGAACGACTTCACTTTCGCTTTCGTACTTATATGAGGTACCTAAAGTAGTCAAATTCATAGAGACAGAGAGTAGAACAGTGGTTTCCAGGGGCTGGAGGTGAGGCAAACAGGGAGTATTGTTTAATTGGTATAGGGTTTCAGTTTTGCAAGATGAAGAGTTCTAGAGATGGATGGTGATGATGGTTGCATAACAATGTCAATGTACTTAATAGGACTGAACTGTATACTTTAAAGTGATTACAATGGTTTATGTGTATTTTGCCACAACTAAAAAAATGTTGAGAGTCATTTGTGGAATTTCCTTTTTTTAACCTTACTTTCACCAGAACATTTTTTTTTCAAACTTCTATTTGTATTATAAACATCTTCCATGAATAGTCAGCAATTTTTTCCCACCTCAAATGGCTTTTTTTTTTTACAGATGAATTTAGACCTTCTAGTGAGCTACTCTAGATTTTTTTTTTCTAGATTCACAATGTATTTTTTAATTTTTTTGTCTAAAGTGTTCTTTTTCATTTTTACCCTTCTGATACTGGAGATTTTTTGCAGCTCTTTTTTCCTCTCCCAAATGGAGTAACTTTAGTTAGTTTTAGTAGCTATTAGAGTTGCCATCATTTCACATTTTCTTGGGAGGATGAGCGTAGCCCAACTGTGTTTTGGGTAGGATGCAGATAAAGCCAAATCCTGTCACTAACTAAGGCTGCAGGCTGAGTGTCTCATCTTTCATTGGATTCTCAACAGTCACCTCCTCTGCCAGGTCCTTTATGCACAAGATTTCATTGGGTTGTCCCAGCTACCCTGGGAGGTTTGTGTATCGCCACCATTATATACAGGGACACCCAGAGATATTAAACAACTTAAATGTTCAAAGCTCACAGTTAGCATCCTCAGCTCTAAGCTTTGTAACTTCATTCTTTCCATACTAGAATGCCTCCATCCAGTCTTCTCCTTTTATTCCAGGCTTTAGGATATTTCCATACTTGAAATGGGGATTGAAAAAGTTGGCTGGGAAGAACTGGTGGTGGAGTCTCTGCAGTACAAGAAGAGTCATCACAACTTTGACTTGCCTCCCACCATCTCGCTCTCCATCTGCCCAGTTGCTCCTGGTTCCCCTAGTTCTCCAGCTGCCATCATCACACCTAAAGGACACATCAATCCACACCCTGAGGCAACCTCAGTTAGTCAGTCCAGTCACTCTGTCCTATCTGACTCTTTGCGACCTGATGGACTGCAGCACGCCAGCTTCCCTGTCCATCACCAACTCCTGGAACTTGCTCAAACTCATGTCCATCGAGTTGGTGATGCCATCCAATCATCTCATCCTCTGTCGTCCCCTTCTCCTCCTGCCTTCAGTCTTTCCCAGCATCAGGATCTTTTCCAATGAGTCAACTCTTCACATGAGGTGGCCAAAGTATTGGAGCTTCAGCTTCAGCATCAGTCCTTCCAATGAATATTCAGGACTGATTTCCTTTAGGATGGACTGGTTGGATCTCCTTGCTGTCCAAGGAACTCTCAAGAGTCTTCTCCAGCACCACAGTTCAAAAACATCAATTCTTCAGTGCTCAGCTTTCTTTATAGTCCAACTATCACATCCATACATGACTATTGGACAAATCATAGCTGACTATATATGGAACTTTGTTGGTGAAGTAATGTCTCTGCTTTTTAATATGCTGTCTAAATTTGTCATAGCTTTTCTTTCAAGGAGCAAACACCTTTAATTTCGAGGCTGCAGTCACCATCTGCAGTGATTTTGGAGCCCAAGAAAATAAAGTCTCTCATTGTTTCCATTGTTTCCCTATCTATTTGCCATGAAGTGATGGGACTGGATGCTAAAGCTGAAACTACAGTACTTTGGCCACCTCATGCGAAGAGTTGACTCATTGGAAAAGACTGATGCTGGGAGGGATTGGGGGCAGGAGGGGACGACAGAGGATGAGATGGCTGGATGGCATCACGGACTCGATGGATGTGAGTCTGAGTGAACTCTGGGAGATGGTGATGGACAGGGAGGCCTGGCATGCTGCGATTCATGGGGTTGCAAAGAGTTGGACACGACTGAGCGACTGAACTGAACTGATGGGACTGGATGCCATGATCTTCGGTTTTTGAATGTTGAGTTTTAAGTCAGCTTTTTCGCTCTCCTCTTTCATTTTCATCAAGATCTCTTTAATTCCTTTTAGCTTTCTTCCATAAGGTGGTGTCATCTGCATATCTGAGGTTATTGATATTTCTCCTTGCAATCTTGATTCCAGCTTGTGCTTCATCCAGTCCAGCATTTCATATGATGTACTCTGCATGTAAGTTAAATAAGCAAGGTGACAGTATACAGCCTTGATGTACTCCTTTCCCAATTTGGAATCACTCCGTTGTTCCATGTCCAATTCTAACTGTTGCTTCTTGACCTGCATACAGGTTTCTCAGGAGGCAGATAAGGTAGTCTAGTATTCCCATCTCTTGAAAAATTTTCTAGTTTGTTGTGATCCACACAGTCAAAGACTTTAGTGTAGTCAATAAAGCAGAAGTAGATATTTTTCTGAAATTCTCTTGCTTTTTTTGTGACCCAACGAATGTTGGCAATTTGATCTATGGTTGCTCTGCCTTTTCTAAATCCAACTTGAACATCTGGAAGTTCTCACTTCACGTACTGTTGAAGCCTAACTTGGAGAATTTTGAGCATTACTTTGCTAGTGAGAATTTTGAGCATTACTTTGCTAGTGAGAATTTTGAGCCAACATGAGTGGAGGCAAATCCCCGGCTTCCCTTTTTAAAGCAGAAACAAAGATAGCACTTTTCAGAAATAAAGAAACATTTACTAAGATAAATTGTTATTCATTCATATATAATAAAATGACATGCCTACAGGTGCCCTTACAATTCCAAGGCTGACCATAAAAGGCCAAAAAGTGGGCAGTGACCCAATTCCTGGAAATCCCCACCCCTTCTTTAAAGTAGTTGGAATAATCCTTTCACTCATTAGTCTATGAAATGCCCAGTGCATAGGGAAACTGACAGTGTATTAGTCACTCAGTCGTGTCCAACTCTTTGTAACCATGTGGACTGTAGCCCACCAGGTTCCTCTGTCCATGAAATTCTCCAGGCAAGAATACTGGAGTGGGTAGCCATTCCCTTCTCCAGGAGATCTTCCTGACCCAGGGATTAAACCTGGGTCTCCTGCATTGTAGGCAGATTCTTTCAGTTCAGTTCAGTTGCTCAGTCGTGTGTGACTCTTTGTGACCCCATGAACTGCAGCACGCAAGGCCTCCCTGTCCATCACCAACTCCCAGAGTCTACGCAAAGCCATGCCCATCGAGTCGGTGATGCCATCCAACCATCTCATCCTGTCGTCCCCTTCTCCTCCTGCCTTCAATCTTTCCCAGCATCAGGATCTTTTCAAATGAGTCAACTCTTCACATGAGGTGGCCAAAGTATTGGAGTTTCAGCTTCAGCATCAGTCCTTCCAATGAACACCCAGGACTGATCTCCTTTAGAATGGACTGGTTGGATCTCCTTGCAGTCCAAGGAACTCTCAAGAGTCTTCTCCAACACCACGGTTCAAAAGTATAAATTCTTTGGCACTCAGCTTTCTTTATAGTCCAACTCTCACATCCATACATGACCACTGGAAAAACCACAGCCTTGACTAGAAGGACCTTTGTTGACAAAGTAATGTCTCTGCTTTTTAATATGCTATCTAGGTCGGTCATAACTTTACTTCCAAGGAGTAAGTGTCTTTTAATTTCATGGGTGCAATCACCATCTGCATTGATTCTGGAGCCCCCCAAAAGTAAAGTCTGACACTGTTTCCACTGTTTCCCCATCTATTTGCCATGAAGTGATGGGACCAGATGCCATGATCTTAGTTTTCTGAATGTTGAGCTTGAAGCCAACTTTTTCACTCTCCTCTTTCACTTTCATCAAGAGGCTCTTTAGTTCTTCTTCACTTTCTGCCATAAGGATGGTGTCATCTGCATATCTGAGGTGACTGATGTTTCTCCCAGCAATCTTAATTCCAGCTTGTGCTTCTTCCAGCCCAGCGTTTCTCATGATGTACTCTGCATAGAAGTTAAATAAGCAGGGTGACAGTATGTAGCATTGATGTACTCCTTTTCCTATTTGGAACCAGTCTGTTGTTCCATGTCCAGTTCTAACTTGCTTCCTGACCTGCATACAGGTTTCTCAAGAGGCAGGTCAGGTGGTCTGGTATTCCCATCTCTTTCAGAATTTTCCACAGTTTGTTGCAATCCACACAGTCAAAGGCTTTGGCATAGTCAATAAAGCAGAAATAGATGTTTTTCTGGAACTCTCTTGCTTTTTTGATGATCCAGTGGATGTTGGCAATTTGATCTCTGGTTCCTCTGCCCTTTCTAAAACCGGTTTGAACATCTGGAAGTTCACGGTTCATGTATTGCTGAAGCCTGGCTTGGAGAATTTTAAGCATTGCTTTACTAGTGTGTGAGATGAGTGCAATTGTGCAGTAGTTTGAGCATTCTTTGGCATTGCCTTTCTTTGGGATTGAAATGAAAACTGACCTTTTCCAGTCCTGTGGCCACTGCTGAGTTTTCCAAATTTGCTGGCATATTGAGTGCAGCACTTTCAGAGCATCATCTTTCAGGATTTGAAATAGCTCAACTGGAATTCCATTCTTTACCATCTGAGAAACCCCATGTTTGGGGGCTTCTCTCAAGCCTTTGAGACAGACCACAATCTGTCTATGGAGTGTGGGGGTATATTTCTCTCAATAAATCTACCTATCACTCTGCCTCTTATTAGGAGACAATCAGGAAGCTGAGATATAAAATACCTGAGCTTCAGTAAGTCCTGAGGCCAGGTGTGCAATTTCAATGAAAAGTAAACGCGTTCAGGTCTTAGCTCATGGGTTCAAGTCCCAATCTGAATTTTGGCTAGGTTTGAATGTCATGTGAACTGTGCGGTTTCAGAGTTAAGAGTGTGTTCAAACTCTAGCAATGCCCATCACTAAGTGGCTGTGAGACTTCAGGCTGGCCAAATCGGTCCACCCCTCCAAGTATCATTTCCCTCCTATAAAGGGTTTTAGGGAAAATTGAAGAGGTACATACACACAACATTCAATAACCTCTCCCATAATGTTCTGCTATCAGTGAGCCTATGAGTTGGGTGTCAATACTCCAGTTTCACAGATAAGGCAGCCTTTGAACCAAGGTCTGCTGTGATCAAGGCCCATGTTCTTTCCATCTCCCCAGTGCTGTGACCCTCATGTGAGCACTTGTTCACATACTGTCTTGCACCGTTACCAGACTGTATTTGAGGAGGCCAAAACAGCCCTAAGTAAACAACTGTTTGAACTGCATGCATGAATGCCCATGTTAGTAAAAGGAGAGGAAATGATTTGAATTTGAGAGACAGAAAAAGCTCTTGTACCAGAGGCTAATAGACTAATTCGTTTAGACAGTCAGTTAGTTAATATTTACTGAGTATTCATAAGATACCTGGTCCTATTTATATAGACTGTACAGTTTTGGATGCCTGGAGGGAGTGGGTAAGGCAGGTTGAGGGGACTGGAGGAATGGGGAAGTTGGCCAAAAAAAATTCTGAATTATAAATTTTAATATTTCTTATTTTCAGAAATATTGGAAACCTCAAACTGGGTTAAAAACTATTATTAGAGATAGTAAAGACTGATATTATAGTATGATTTATAATAGATTATTATTAACATAATAAATGTATTAATAGTAACTGTTTTGTGAAAACGTTTCTGTCCTATTTCTATTCCCAAATTTGGTTGCCTGCAAACTTTGCATAATCTCTCAAAACTAGCCATTTTAAATTCCGAATTAGCCAAGTCCAAGTAAAGGCTTTTATTGGACTGTTGCTATGGGCAGAAAATACTTGAAAAGAAGACTTCACTTCTTGGATAGGAGGTGCACAGAGTCTTCCGGAGAGCAGGACTTCATGTCTGGAAGGAGGTTTATGTCATTGAATTTATGAAAGGGACAAGCAGCACTTGTAGGAACCCCAAAGGTCCCAGGTATGTGTAGTTAGTTGAGGGGTAACACCAGCATTGCTGGTGGTTAAGTCAGGATGTGGTTAAGTCTGGATGAATTGGTAGAAAGTGGTGAAGAGAAGCAAGAACCCAAGGCCAAGGATCCCTCCATGTGGGCATCTGCAGGTTCAGACAGGTAGGAGAATGACAGGTTAAAGCAGGTTGGATCACAAGTGACACAACTGAGGAAGGGCTCATGGGAGTGGCTCCCAAGCATGAATCCTCAAAATGAGTGTTGAAATGGGAATGGGATGACTCTAGGGACCTCTCTCCTCTTCCTGCCATTCTTGACTCATTAGATGGATTCTAGCTGATGCAGAAAGGGGAGGAAGGAAGGCAATCTAATCAGGTGCCTCCAGGCAGATTTGAATCCCAGTCTGTCATAGGCTGAGCTATCTTGGTAAATCATTTAATCTTCAGGCTTCCATTTCCGCATCTATAAAGTGGGGATGACAACAACAGTACCTTCCTCCCAAGATTGACTGTCACATGTTCAGCATTGTACCCAGCACCTAAGCACCTCGTTGCTCAGTACCAGGCACTGATGATGATGTTGAACTGGCAGGATCTAGGGCTCCCACTTTTGGTTTGCTAGCTCCTCCAGGGCAGGATCTAAGGTTTCATCTTTAGCGCTCAGTAGACTATTTAGTTCACCATCATGATTGTGAATAAAATAACATTCAGCTATTTTGTAACATGGCTTCTGCTTCCAGTGATGACTAATACCTGATACCAAGCAACCGCTCTGTGGACTTGGAACCAAGTCCTCCGGGCTTTTTCTACCAGAACAAGAGACAGCTGAGCTATAGCAACACAGTTGTGTTGTCATGTGAGTCATCCCTGCTCCCACTGCTTATCCTTCCATTAGTCCCTGAACCTCAGATCCTGACAAAAGAGCCAGCATAGGAAGAAAAAAGAAAGGAATATGACGGCAGAAGTAGAAAATGGTCCACCTGGAGGGTTGGAAGGCATTTCTGAAGGTTCTCCAGACCAACCACCCCATAGCCAATTAAGTAACAGCGAAGTCCAGAAGGGGACGGAGAGAAGTGACAGGAGGAAGGGAGGGAGCCCGCCAAGGAAAGGCAGGTTACAGATGTTAAAGTGTTTCCATAGAAGCTTTGCTTCTAATTCTGATGTTAACAACTGATCTTTGCTATGTTGGACTACCAGACCACCTTACCTACCTCCTGGGAAATCTGTATGCAGGTCAAGAAGCAACAGTTAGAACCGGACGTGGAACAATGGACTGATTCCAAATTGGGAAAGGAGTATGTCAAAACTGTATATTGTCACCCTGCTTTTTTGACTTGTATGCAGAGTACATCATGAGAAATACTGGGCTGGATGAAGCACAAGCTGGAATCAAGATTGCAAGGAAAAATATCAATAACCTCAGATATGCAGATGATACCGCCCTTACGGCAGAAGATGAAGAGGAACTAAAGAGCCTCTTGATGAAACTGAAAGAGGAGAGTGAAAAAGTTGACTTAAAACTCAACATTCAAAAAACTAAGACCATACCATCTGGTCCCATCACTTCATGGTAAATAGATGGAGACGCAATGGAAACAGTGAGAGACTTTCTTTTCTTGGGCTCCAAAATCACTGAAGATGGTGGCTGCAGCCTTGAAATTAAAAGATGCTTGCTCCTTGGAAGGAAAGCTATGACGAACCTAGACAGCATATTAAAAAGCAGAGACATTACTTTTTACAAAGCACCATATAGTCAAGCTATGGTCTTTCCAGTAGTCGTGTATGGATGTGACAGTTGGATCATAAAGAAAGCTGAGCACCGAAGAATTGATGCTTTTGAACTGTGGTGTTGGAGAAGACTCTTGAAAGGCCCAGAAGGACTGATGCTGAAGCTGAAGCTCCAATACTCTGGCCACCTAATGCAAAGAACTGACTCATTGGAAAAGACCCTGATGCTGGGAAAGACTGAAGGCAGGAGGAGAAGGGGACGACAGAGGATGAGATAATTGGATGGCATCACCAACTCAATGGAAATGCATTTGAGCAAGCTCTGGGAGTTGGTGATGGATAGGGAAGCCTAGTGTGCTGCAGTCCATGGGGTCAGAAATAGTTGGACACAACTGAGCGACTGAACTGAACTGAACTGAACTGAACTGATGCTATGTTGTAGAGGCTGAGATTCCTGGGGAGTAGACAGGAGGTCTCTTCCCCAGATTAGGAGTCTCTGACTAAGAATCTCTTTTGCAAAGAGGCATGTAACATCATCTGTAGATATTCTCATCAGATAACTAGCTTAAATTATATTAGACTTTTTTCTCAACCCTAATTACTCTTTTCCACTTTGCTTTTGTAGTACTCAATGTATGTTACTACCTTTCTTTCTTTGCCATCCCTTTCCTTTCTAAAGTGTTGCTTCTCTACTTCTCTTTCATTCAAAGTATAAACATTTTTTTAAAAAAAGTCCCTTCATTTCCTTCTTTTTTCTCCCACTGCCTCTTCAACTCTCTATCTCCTGCCCTTTGCCCTTCTGTTCTTTCTGATTATTTATTTCCTTTTCTGTTTTACTTGCCATTTATCTTGCTCTAACACTGCATATGAGCCTCTACTCATATTCAGGTCTACATCTTCAGTCCAAGATAATTCCATCTCTTCACAGGGAGGAAAAAACTAGAAAAAAACTGCAGAGCTGTGGGTTCTGGCTCTTCTCTTATTGTGTAGCTCTGTTATTCCCTCATGCTTTTGATTCTTAGTCTCAGCACTGAAAAGAGAGAATGATGCAGGAATACTGCTCAGCAATGTGCTCCGCTAATCGTCTTTCAACTAAAGCCTTAGAAGGCACAGCTTCGCTATATAAGGCGCAAGATGTTCCAGGATGATATTATGCCACTGATATTATGCCTTTCAGGACTAGGTAATCTGCTAAAGTCCAGCCTCTGCCACTCTACTGCCCACATTGGGACACTATGTGATTCTGGGATTCACTTTGGAATTACAGAGATTTTGACAGAAAGCTTCTTCAAAGTCAACAGAGTCAATCTAGCCACTTGCCACCTATGTCCCTGAAAAGGGAAACTCACTACTTCTCGAGGCAGCCTAATTCATTCCATAACCAAATAAGAAAGCTAGGTTTAAAAAAAAATTCATATATTTTGTCTTGGAGGCTGTTTGCTTAGCAAACTCTCCTTCCATGAACTATAGTTATTTGTAATCCTCAGTAGCCATAGGTTATTCCCCTCCTATCAAAGTCTTTGCAAGAGAGGGCTTTAGAGTTATCAGAATACTGGATTATTTGTCTTTTTCAATTTTATAGATGTGGTAGTAAAAATGTGTTTGTAGTGCATGGATCCATCCTCATCAGCCTCACTGTCATGTATGATAATAATAGCTAATATTTCTATAGAATTACTATGTGTCAAGCATTATTTTTAGCATTTTGCATATATTAAATCAAGTGAATGTGATTTCTCTAAACAACTTTTCCTATTTGCTCCCCTATTGGGAATTTGATGGCCTATCAAGAAAAGAAGGAATCTAGACGTCATCTGGTCCAGTCCTCAACTTGTCCCATAAGTCCCAGACAGCGTGTGTACCTTACCTTAGGTGGGAGTGTGGGATCTCAAGCATCTTACTAACAAGTCCATTGCTCATAGCCAGGATCAAGAAAGGCACTGTAGGAACCTGAGAGACTCTTTCGTAAGAGTTTGCCTTGCTTTGCTCTACTCGTCGCTAATCTGCCACAGGGTGCCCAAATCACCTACCTTACGTTGTTAGCTTTTAAAGTAAGTCCTTTGAATTTCTTTTAAGGCACTTATATTATCTCTCTTTCCAGAACTTCCTTCCAAGCCATTGAGATTTCTGATTTGGAACAAAACCATTTCAACTGCTCTTCCATTAACTCCCCTATCAGAACAACTAACAGACACCTATAGTTCAGTTGACCTATTCGAGATCTGCCAGGTGTTTCTCCTGCCTGGCCTGTGGAAGGATGTAAGAAGCAGCGGCAGAACAGGTATCAGGAGAGGGGAACCCTGGGTGGAACTTGGAGACGTCTTAGCGGGCTTCATGTGGAACAGAGCACCTCTCTGGCAGGAAAGAAGGGAGCTGGATCCCTGGTGATTTACTTCTGTGGAAGTTCACCTGAATTCTCTGGGATGGAATTGGAAACTCCTGCCCAATGCTGATTGTGTACATTTCTTCTTAAGACCCTCTCTATGACCTAACCCTTACCTTTGGAACCATGTCTCACAGCATCAGTAGAGAGAAAGATTTAAACTAGAAAGATGGAGTTTGTATGGATTTCACGGTTACACACAGGCTTCCCTGGAGGCTCAGACAGTAAAGAATCTGCCTGCAATGGGGGAGACCTGGGTTTGATCCCTGGGTTGGGGAACATTCCCTGGAGGAGGGCATGGCAACCCGCTCCAGTATTCTTGCCTGGAGAATCTCCATGGACAGAGGAGCCTGGTGGGTGACAGTCCATGGGGTCCCAAAGAGCTGGGCACAGCTAAACAACTAAGCACAGCACATGATCACACACACATCTGTGTGTGTGTTCATTGCACTGCTTAAAACTGTGGGAGCTTTTGTAAGTGTCTTAACTCCCTGTCTCCAATTCTTTCCTTGTGACTGATATAGCACTGATCTCAAATGCCAATGTGGGTTTCAAACAAGATAACATGGAATAAGTTTGCATAATGTTAGGTATAGACACTCAGTAAATGTTACTTTTCTTATCTCTCACTGTGTGTGTGTGTGTGTGTGTGTGTGTGTGTTTGGAGAGAAGAGGAGGAAGATTTGATGAGTATGAATTGGAGAACTGGTCCAGAAATAAAGGATCTATAAATAGTCAAACACAAAACAGAAAAGAACAGAGGTGGAAGGAATGGAAAAAATAAGTTTAGAAAATGCTATCTAAATTACCTAAATGCAACCAAATATTAGCTAAACACCTCCTATTTATATGTTTAGGTTCTCTACCAGTTAACCAGTATATAGGATTAAAGGATTTTTTTTTTTTGGCTCTTAGTTCCCACTTTTTTTGGCTCTTAGTTCCCACCCGACTCCCCTATATCTGGAAGCCTGAAGTCTTAACCACTGGACCGCCAGGGAAGTCCCAGGGTATTCTTGTCCTCAAAAAACCTCAATACTTTTAAGAAGACAAAATTTATTCATTTGTAAAAGAATAATTAAAATACAAAGGACCTGCTACCGTAGGAGTTAAGAGGCAAGATCAGTCTGTGTTTCTAGTCTCTGGAGACCAGACAGCAGTTCATTGGTGCTGTGGGTGGGAGGCAAGGGAAGATGAGAAAATCTTTAAATGATTTCAGTCTAATGACAAAGGCTTGGAAATATCTTTACATGGGGAGACCGTTGATTTTGTTAAAACTGCAGTGGTGCAAACGATCTTGGTATTCTTTGTGACAACAGAAAATCCCCAAACAAACCTAAATGGGGCCTGCTGAGGGGGAGGAGGAGTGGGGAAGGCTGAAGACATCCAGTGCATTCTCCTGGTTTCCTTGTTCAGTCTGAGAGATGCTGATACCCCTTGTTGATTTGCTTATCTAGATTCTCTCTAAGCTCCGTTTCTTTCTTTCTCCAGCAGATCCCTGGAGAGATGCCCTTTCAACCTTCCAACTCTGCTAAATGCCTTTTGGATCCCAGCAGTGCAGCCCATTGGGTGGTTGGATTGACTTAGAGCAGACTATTACTGAGGGCTGTTAGGGTTGGTGGAAAGAATTCTAGCCAAATCCTCTAGGTTAGAAGAGAAATGACAGCTCCTTCTCAAAGTATTCCTGTGACAAAGCACAGCAACCACCCTGCAAAGGGTTAATGCTCCCCTTCCCTTGCCCCCCCACCCAACTTGCTGCCAGAGATCAGCTAATCTGATAATTATGGCAACAAACACAGTTTAGACAAACAAGACCTGACCCTGAGGGTTTGGAATGAAAACATTTACTCTCTCCCTCCCCAGAGAGGCTGTGCCTGGAGCATACACACAGAGAGACACTGGGAAAATACCCTTGTGCAAAGGGACAGGGTGAAAACATCTGTGTTCCTGAGCTGCTTAAGAAGATAAAGTTAATGGGGAGAAGGAAGGGGTGGGGGCGGTGTGGGGAGTGGGGAATGGTCCAGTCGGAGGGTGTGCATGTATGGAGCAGATGGAAAATGTACCCAGAACTGGAGATGTAAGCCAATTGTAATGGATTTTACAACAGAGGCAGAGTGTGAGGAGAGGTACAGAGGAGTCTGAGTGACGCAGAATTCCAGTGAAAAACCTGGACTGTGGCTCAGGCAGTTGAGTTCAGTCGCTCAGTCGTGTCCGACTCTTTGCGACCCCATGAATCGCAGCATGCCAGACCTCCCTGTCCATCACCAACTGCCGGAGTTCACTCAAACTCATGTCCATCGAGTTGGTGATGTTATCCAGCCATCTCATCCTCTGTCGTCCCCTTCTCCTCCTGCCCCCAATCCCTCCCAGCATCAGAGTCTTTCCAATGAGTCAACTGTTCGCATGAGGTGGCCAAAGTACTGGAGTTTCAGCTTTAGCATCATTCCTTCCAAAGAACACCCAGGACTGATCTCCTTCAGAATGGACTGGTTGGATCTCCTTGCAGTCCAAGGGACTCTCAAGGGTCTTCTCCAACACCACAGTTCAAAAGCATCAGTTCTTCGGTGCTCAGCTTTCTTCATAGTCCAATTCTCACATCCATACATGACTACTGGAAAAACCATAGCCTTGACTAGATGGACCTTTCTTGGCAAAGTAATGCCTCTGCTTTTGAATATGCTATCTAGGTTGGTCATAACTTTTCTTCCAAGGAGTAAGCGTCTTAATTTCATGGCTGCAGTCACCATCTGCAGTGATTTTGGAGCCCCCCGAAACAAAGTCTGACACTATTTCTACTGTTTCCCCATCTATTTGCCATGAAATGATGGGACCAGATGCCATGATCTTAGTTTTCTGAATGTTGAGCTTGAAGCCAACTTTTTCACTCTCCTCTTTCACTTTCATCAAGAGGCTTTTTCGTTCCTCTTCACTTTCTTGGATTGTGGCTGGAAGGGGAGAAACATCTTAAACTCCCAAAGTAGGACTTCTCCCTGAGAGCTGGAAGGGAAGATTATTCCGAATAGTCCACGATGCTAAGTGAATTTTAAATAATATCTACCTGTCAGGAGTGAGGTTCATAATGACTTGGTTGGTCATCCTTTTATCATCCCCAGTTTTGCATCTGAGCTGAACATGCCCTTTCCCCCTCGCTGTCTGCCTCAAAACTTGTCAAATTGATAATACTTTCCCCCCTTTAGGAATCTAAAATGATGCTTCCTAGAAGAAAACTTTCTGCTTAAACTGGAGATTCTGTCCTTACCTTGCTTTAACCTGGAATTCCAACAGTTCTCCTTTCTCAACTACCCTCAAGTTTTGCCCCACGAACCCATGAGCCTAATGTCATCCTAGAGCCAGATGTCATTTCTTTTTTACACACAGGCTGGTGGTGTATCAGCTGGTAAACATGCCTTGCCCCTTAGAGCTCTCCAAAGGATCTCTAGGTATCCTAATCCTTGGAGATTTGCAGATCATATATATAGATGACACCAAGCTAAAAGGAGCAACTACTGTGATTGATGATAGGATCAAGGTTTAAAAGGAATTCTGTAAGGTGAAAGATGGCCTAAAATCAATAAGAGAGATTATGTGCCAGGAATGCGAAGCACTGCGTTTAGGTCCATTAATCAATTTACGAGTATAGGATGGAAAGACCTACAAAACAACAGTTTATGTAAAAAACAAAACACAACAAACAAAACATTTTTTGGTCAATGACTAGTTCAATATGAGATAACAGTGAACCTATCTGTTTATAGATTGAATACAATCATGGTAAGTGTTAATAAATTACCATAATCATATTAACATTTTACTGTATTCTAATCTAGGGAAGGGTAGAACTGAACAAACTTTTTCTTCCTTTTTTTCCTAAAGTATAACTGTTGGCTGACCAAGTAGAGTCTCAGAGGTTATGCAGATCATTTTTCCTTTGTTTGTGTTTTAATTTCAATTTCAAGGGCCCAGTGGCAATCTACGTAGGATTCACCTTGGAAATCATCACACCTTGTTCAGCTGGTTCCAATTGCCCCTGGGTTTTGAATCCCACTCGGGTCCGCTTACCTGCTTCTCTACCGACCTGTTGGAGAGTCAGAGAGCCCTCTGCTCCTCAAGGAAAGATGTGCCTATGTGTGTGCTCAGTCGTGTCTGATTGCGACCCCACGGACTGTGTCCCACCAGGGTCCTCTGTCCGTGGGATTCACCAGGCAAGAATACTGGGGTGGGTTGCCATTTCCTCCTCTAGGATCTTCCCAACCTAAGGAAAGACACTTCTTTCCAAATAGGCCCGTTTTCTCACCTCTCCTTACACACTCCATGGTTGTTTGCTCACTTGTTCATTTATAAATCCATTGACATCTACTATGTGCCAGGCACTGTACCAGGAACCAGGATTCACTAGTGTTAAGACCCAGTCCTTGCCTTCATCAGGCTTATGTTCTCAGGGGGGTAAGCAGACCCTAAATAAAAACTGAGAACATTTCAGATAATAAAAAGATATGAAAATCTGGGACTTCCCTGGCAGTTCAGTGGTTAAGACTCTGTGCTTCCACTGCAGGAGGTATGGGTGATACCCCAGTTCCTTGCAATGTGGCCCCCCCAAAAATGGTCTGAACATTTACATCGTACTTGAAAATCCTTGCATCTTCTGCCTAGAATTCTCAGAATGTTACCTTCTGCTTCCTAACCCAGCTCAAGTTCCACCTTCCCCTAGAAGGCAGAGAGTTCTGCCAGCTTTCTCCTCCCTGATTTTCTGATGTCCAGGGACTTGTAACACAAAATTAACACTCGGTTGCTCTCTAATTGTTTCCCTTACACTAATTTTGCCTCCCAATAGACTGCAGGAGCCAGTAAACTTTGAGGTTAAAGGATATGCCTTCAATTTAAACATATTCTGTCAATCTTTAATAATACACTGTTAAAAAGGAAATGAGAAGCACAAACATAACCTGAGGTTTTAAAGCTGATTCCCAGATAACGAAAGAACTTCTTCCAGTGTCTCCGAAATCCTCTAGAAGAGGAGAATAAAGTCAAGATGGTAGTTTGTTTATTTGCTGAACTTAACTCCTCCAAAGAGCCCAAGACTCTGTAAGGAAGGGAGATCTTTAAAGCAACAAACATACCTTGAACAGAGTATTATTAAGATTAGAGAGAACAGCAGGAGAGAAACAGCCAGCAAGCTCGAAAAGGGAAAAAGGGCAAATTCAGAAAAATGCTCAGTCCAAAATGAAGCCCAGATAACATTGTTTTGGCCATTTCACACTCTCTAAAAGAAAACAGCCCCCAAACAAAACAGAAATAGTACAAATGACCATCAATAGAGGACTGACTAAAGCAATAATTAAAGGAGAAGGTGTACAGGTATGCGGAAAGAATAAAGTAGGTAAAGCTATATACATGAATGTGAAGAGATGCCACTGTGTAGTTTAAGAAGCAATTCTCAGAATGATACAGATAATATGATTCTTTTCATTAAAAAATTTGTACATGTGGAGAATATAAATTTAAGGATATATACACTAAATTGTTAACAATGGTATTTCTGCGAATGGGTTATAGACCATGGGTTTGGGGAGACAGGAGAGGATTTTAATAATTTTATAACTTTTACAATTTAATAACTTTATAACTTCTGAACTGTTGTATATTCTGCACTTAATTGTGAATACCCAGAGTGGTTCCTGGATTTGTATATGTCCCTTGTGCCACACGGAAGGACTTCCGAAGAGAATTCCTGAGCACCTGCCAATGAACTGTGCCTGGTTATGCCGCAGGGGCATTCTTAGGTTGAACCAGAGTGTGTCCCACCGGAGATGTGGCAGGGCACACAGGAAAGCCATGAGGAGGTGACAAGAAGCATGTTTTGTGTTTGCTTCCTTAATGCAACTCAAGGATGCACTGAACAAACTCCTTGACAAATTTCGTTGTTGTTGTTATGTAACAGGACTCTGGGAAAAACATGTATAAATGGAATTTTTGCATCACCAGGCAGTGAGGGAAAACAACATTTAAAGAGATGTTGAGGTCAAGAGTGTGGCTTTGGAGGGACTTCCTTGGTGGTCCAGTTATTAAGACTCCACTGCAGGGGCCTCAGGTTTGATCCCTGGTTGAGGAGTAAAGATCCTGCATGCTGCATGGTGTAGCCATACAGAAGAAATTTTAAAAAAATTTTTAAAAGAGTGTGGCTTTGGAATGATGCAGACATTTTTGAATTCTAAGTTTGCCGCTTGCTAGATTTGTGATCTTGGACAAATTAAATCACCTCTCATTGTTTTCCTTCTCCTTCTTCTGAATCTTTTTGCTGGGTCTCCTCCTTTTTTTCCAGCCCTGAAATGCTAGTGTTCCTAAGGCTGCTGTCTGAGGCCCTCTTCTCCCTTCCTTGGGTGATATTATCTTCTGATGGCTTCAGTTACTACTGTATGCCTGTTAACATAAAAGGTAATGGATAAGACCAAATCTCTCTTCTCAGCTTCATGCTCTGCCTAATACTGTCTGATGGATCTCCCTTTCCCTCATGCTAACAGTGGAAACAGTGTCAGACTTTATTTTTGGGGGCTCCAAAATCACTGTAGATGGTGATTGCAGCCATGAAATTAAAAGACGCTTACTCCTTGGAAGGAAAGTTAGGACCAACCTAGATAGCATATTCAAAAGCAGAGACATTACTTTGCTGACTAAGGTCCGTCTAGTCAAGGCTATGGTTTTTCCTGTGGTCATGTATTGATGTGAGAGTTGGACTGTGAAGAAGGCTGAGTGCCGAAGAATTGATGCTTTTGAACTGTGGTGCTGGAGAAGACTCTTGAGAGTCCCTTGGACTGCAAGGAGATCCAACCAGACCATTCTAAAGGAGATCAACCCGGGGATTTCTTTGGAAGGAGTGATGCTAAAGCTGAAACTCCAGTACTTTGGCCACCTCATGCGAAGAGTTGACTCATTGGAGAAGACTTTGATGCTGGGAGGGATTGGGGGCAGGAGGAGAAGGGGACGACCGAGGATGAGATGGCTGGATGGCATCACTGACTCGATGGACGTGAGTCTGAGTGAACTCCGGGAGTTGGTGATGGACAGGGAGGCCTGGCGTGCTGCGATTCATGGGGTCGCAAAGAGTCAGACACGACTGAGAGACTGATGTGAACTGAACTGAACTGAAAACCCTTTAACATGCATAATATAGTCAGTCTTTCAATATCTTGGGTCAGGTTACTTTTCCAATCTCATCACTGATACATTCCCTCTCTTCTCTCTCTGCTGCATTCAACCCAAACTATTTTTCACTTCTTCCACTAACTGTGTTATGTGCTCCTTGAACTTTGGACTTTTACAACTATTTGGTCCTCCTGCTGTAGCCTACTGGTGTAGCACCTACCCTGGTGGTTTCCCAGTACTGCACTCTTCACACTGCATTGAATGACCTGTTTATACATCTGGTTCGCTCATCAGATCGTGAGCCCCAGAAAGCTGGAACCATTTTTGTCTTGTTTGTCATTGTATACTTAGAATGTTATGCCACCAATATTGACACCTGATAGTCAAATTATCAGTTCAGTTCAGTTCAGTCGCTCAGCTGTGTCTGACTCTTTGCGACCCCATGAATCACAGCACGCCAGGCCTCCCTGTCCATCACCAACTCCCGTAGTTCACTGAAACTCACTTCCATCAAGTTGGTGATGCCATCCAGCCATCTCATCCTCTGTCATCCCTTCTCCTCCTGCCCCAATCCCTCCCAGCATCAGTCTTTTCCAATGAGTCAACTCTGTGCATAAGGTGGCCAAAGTATGGGAGTTTCAGCTTCAACATCAGTCCTTCAAATGAACACTCAGGACTAATCTCCTTTAGGATGGACTGGTTGGATCTCCTTGCAGTCCAAGGGACTCTCAAGAGTCTTCTCCAACACCACAGTTCAAAAGCATCAATTCTTTGGCGCTCAGCTTTCTTTACAATTCAACTCTCACATCCATACATGACTACTGGAAGAACCATAGCCTTGACTAGACGGACCTTTGTTGGCAAAGTAATGTCTCTGCTTTTGAATATGCTATCTAGGTTGGTCATAACTTTCCTTCCAAGGAGTAAGCGTCTTTTAATTTCATGGCTGCAGTCACCATCTGCAGTGATTTTGGAGCCCCCCAAAAGTAAAGTCTGACACTGTTTCCACTGTTTGCCCATCTATTTGCCATGAAGTGATATGACCAGATGCCATGATCTTCGTTTTCTGAATGTTAAGTTTTAAGCCAACTTTTTCACTCTCCACTTTCACTTTCCTCAAGAGGATTTTTAGTTCCTCTTCACTTTCTGCCATAAGGGTGGTGTCATCTGCATATCTGAGGTTATTGAGATTTCTCCTTGCAATCTTGATTCCAGCTTGTGCTTCCTTCAGCCCAGCGTTTCTCATGATGTACTCTGCATATAAGTTAAATAAGCAGGGTGACAATATACAGCCTTGACGTACTCCTTTTCCTATTTGGAATCGGTTTGTTGTCCCATGTTCAGTTCTAACTGTTGCTTCCTGGCCTGCATATAAGTGTCTCAAGAGAAACCTCTAATTATAGATATTTTAAATAAAGCCCTATTGTTATTAACATGAGCAAGGTAATATAATGGGTAAGAATTGTGAACAAGGTGATATACTCGGTAAGAATCGGGGTCTTGGTTCAAATTTTAATTCTACTGCTTAACAGCTGTGCAACTTTTGGTGAGTGATTAACTTGTCTGTGCCTGTTTCCTGTTACCTTCTGTGACTCCATCTAAAATGTTTAGAGGAAATGAAGGACTAAATGAAATAATTGTTTTCATTACCAAGCAAGTGCTTAGTAAATATCAGATAATTTAACACTTAGAAAATGCTTTGAACAGTTTTCGTAACATAGTAATAACATAATAAATATTATTTATTATTATTACTATAATTTTTGTAATGATAAAAATAATCTCTAGTTTTAAAACTTTAGATTTCTGTGTATAGATTTCACTTCAACCACAGAATATTTGTATTTAGTGAGTTAGGTAGTCTGATATCTTTTCCCCTCTAGGAAGGTTATCTGAATGCTCGAGTGGAAAGTTATTAGGAACTGTAAGACGGAAAGGAGGAGATTCAACTGTGTTTAGTGTTAGCAGTGTAGATTTCAGTTTTTCAATACAGTGGTTGGACTTTAATGTTTCTATGATTGTTCTTTTGTTCTGATGTGTGTTCTCAAGCTTTGGTGTGCATTGGCCTCACCCAGTAGCTTGTTAAATTATCCATCAACTATCTCCATTGCTGGTTCTGGGACAGGGCCTGGGTCCATGGACTTTTACAAAGAGACCCTGGTCATTCTGATGCAAAATGAGGTTTAAGACCCTGTGAGCTAACAAAAAGCAATTAGTTAAAAAACAACTACTCTGTCTGGGTGGCAGCTTCAGGCTCAGCAGGGCTTTGTTGAAGTTGCCTTCTGGGAAGGGCCCTGAGAGACTGGTGTCCCAGAGATGCCTCTGTGGCTGGGCTCGATCATTTCCTCCAGGAGACTCCTGAAGATGGCTGGCTTCACCTCTAACAGGAACAGCTGCCAAGGAACCGCCCTAGGCTTGTTAGGGGAGAGGAAGAGGAGGTCCCCCAGGAGGTGTGCTGGAAGCACCATTGGAAGCCCTTGCGGAGGCGCCATCCTATAGCAGCAGGTAACAGCAGTGCCTCTCAAAGCCAGCCCCCAGGATCACCTGCATCCAGAATCACCTAGAGAGTTTGTTAAAATGTAAGTCCTTTGGTCCTACGCCATACCTACTGAATCAGGATCTGCAATTTAAACAAGCTTCATAGATTTGTCTGAGACATGTTGTTCAGTCACTTAATCATGTCTGACCCATTGAGACCCCATGGACTGCAGCACGCCAGGTTTCCCTGTCCTTCCCTAACTCCCGGAGCTTGCTCAAACTCATGTCCATTGAGTCAGTGAGGCCATCCAACCATTGCGTCCTCTGTCGTCCCCTTCTCCGCCTGCCTTCAATCTTTCCCAGCATCAGGGTCTTTTTGAATGAGTTGGCTCTTTGCATCAGGTGGCCAAAGTAGAGTCAGAGAACTTGAGTTGATCCCAGTGCATCCCAGCCTCTGCCATCTGAAATGGACAGGTGTTTTTGTTTTGTTTTGTTTCGTCACACTGTCCTTCCCAGCAGACTGCACAGAACCTAAAGTGACTTCTCGGATTGTATTTTAAAATTTTATTTACTTATTTATTTTTTGGCTGTGCTGAGTCTTCATTGCTGTGCGAGGGCTTTCTCTACTCTTCATTGCAGTGCACGCTTCTCATTGCGGTGGCTTCTCTTGTGGCGGAGCAGCGCTCTAAGGCCAGGCTTCAGTAGTTGCAATACATGGACTTCAGTCGTTGCAACATGTAGGCTCAGCAGCTGTGGCGCATGGGCTTAGTTTCTCTGTAGCATGTGGGATCTTCTTGGATCAGGGATCAAACTTGTGTCCCCCACACTAAGGCAGATTCTTATCCAGTCTGCCACCAGGGAAGCCCCAGACTTCTCAGATCTTACATGATTACCAGCCCTCAAAGACCAGGTGGAAGGTGTAACCTCAAAAAGACTTTTGTAAACCAAAGCATAACTTTCTTTGAATTTTTAGATGTTATGCCCTTTTCTGAGGGCAACTCAAGTGGGCATTTGGTTTTCAGGGAGTGTCCAGTTAAAAGGATTTTCTGTAGAGAAATCTCAATTGTGGGCCATGTCTGGATTCCTCCTGTGGGTCCTGCAAGGGCGGCAGGGCCATCCTGGTGCACTTGGCTCCGCTGAGTGAAGCATTTTGTAGGTGACATCTATTCTCCTTATCTGTCAAAGAGAGATGAGCTGGGACTGGGTTGCCGCGGGGGATGTTACCGCCTTGGTTTTCCCATCAAACTCTGTCAGGCTTTGTAACTTAAAGGAATGAAAGGGGGGAGTGGGAGAGGGACAGTTTCTAACAAGCTGTCAGCAGGGCCCCACCAGCTTGCCTCTGCCCTGACTTTGTTCCAATGTTATTAGGGTAAAAATCTTTGAGTTTCTCTCAGAGAAAGAGAAATGGCCTGGGGCTGAGAGGCACAGATTCATAAGTAATTTCCCTCATTATACACTTCCAGTGCTTAATCACCATTTCAAAGAGGAAGAGCCATCACAGCAGACTTGGAAACCTTTGCCCGAGACAGGATGCATTGCCCTCGTACTGTAGCTTCATCAGTGTGCCCTTCTCAGCTGCCTAAACTGGGGGAGACCTGGCTTTCAGCAAGGCTGAGATATAGGAAGCCTTCTCTCCCTAGTGATTTTTACGGCTGGGACAAGGCCTAAAAATGCTTCTCCCACTTTTACAAATTGCTCGTGCAGAGATTGCTCCAGAAGTGGGATCTGCTTGCATGGGTGAGTTTTCCAAGGAACAAGAGAGGTGGTCTGAGTCAATGCCAAGTGTAACACTGGATGGGAAGGTATCTGGAAAAGTCAGAGCAACCCAATTTCAGTAATCCCAGAGTTGAAAAGCAGCAGGTTTAATAGCAAAAACCTCAGTACACTAGCTGTTTTTGTTTGGTGTAAGAATTATCGATTTATTTTTGTCAGTCACTCTACTATTTATTATAAAATTACACACTCAAGATTATAATGTTAAAAAATCATAATTATCTTAAGTAATCTGTAATCCAGGATTACAGATGGTATGACAACCGATAGCCCTGGAATGCACTTGGAATATTTACACAAGTAGTACATGGATACATTCTTGTAAAATATTTAGAAGTTTACACAGCAGAAAGTCCCTTTCCCTCCCATTCCTCTTCCCAGAGGTAACCGCTGTCAACAGTTTGGTAAGTATCCTTCAGTCATCTTTCTAAACATTTATATACACATGTATGTATATGTGCACACTCATCTTTTCACATAAATGAGATCATATATCACATATTGTTATGTAACTTAAAAAACCCAAATAGTGTACATATCTTGGGGATATTTTCATGGCTGTACATATGAGTCTTCCTCATTCATTTTCATATCAGCATAGTACTGTATTATAGGGATGAACCCTTCTTAGGGAATCACTCACTAACTGGTGGGCATCAACATTTTTTCCAATGTGTTTGCTATTTTAAACTTTTAAAAACAAAGTATGCCCAAGCTGCACCCAGACCCACTGATTCAGAATCTTTGAGAGTAGGGTGTACATTTTGGATTTTCTTCGGAAAAAACACAACTAAACTAAACTAAATTCTAATGTGAAGCAAGGATTGAGAATCATGATCTATACATCAAACAAAATAGAACTCTAGAGCATTTTAAGGTAGTACAATTACTATGGAAGCAATCAGAGACTATCAAATAGTCAACTGATTAAATCTGAATCATTTACTCTGAAAACAGCTTGAGTGAATCAAGTTATCCAGGTGAAAATAAATTTGATGTTTAATAGCTACATAACATTTTTAATCTTTGGAAATGCTTTCCTTTTTTTAATCTCAGCATCTTGTATTTGAAGCTGTGAGCAAGGTAGGCCAGGAATGAAACAGTCCAGGAAACTGATGGGGGTAAAAATGATGCTTCTCAATTTTAATGTGCTTAGTAAACATCTGGGAATCTTCTAAAAATTCATATTCTCACTTAGTTGGTCAGGAGTGGGGCCTGAGATTTTGTGTTTCCAACAAGCACGTGGGTGACACTGATGCTGCTGACGTGAGGACTATACTCATTATAAGCAAGCACCTGGGTAAAAGGTAGTAAGCTACATACAATGGAGAACCCAATTTAACAGAAGAAACTGAGTGTCAGTCATCAAAATGCTGGACACTTGGCATGACAAAGAAGGAGATGAAAGGAGAAGGGAATACACAGTGCGAAAGGATGAAGGGCAAAGAAGCTCTTCCTCTGCATTAGCTAAACAAGGATACCTTCCATCTTGGAATCCCATGCCCTAGACAGGGGCACATCCTGAATATGGCACTAAAAGCGTTCCAAGACTATTGGCTGTCATAGCAGCTGTAATCCTGGAGCTTGCCCAGTACTGTTTCTTGTCTCTGTAACTTTCCCTTCTGGGGAATCCTGACGGTAGCCCATGGGTCCTGAAGTGCTCATGCCACAGCCTTTCATCTCATTTGCAACCCACTCCTTCCCCTGGGAACCAGAGGCCCTAACTCTGAACTTGACTTGCCTCTACCCATCATTTACTCTCTTGGTCAGTGGTCCTCCAGAGGAGACTTTGCGGCCCAGCACTGGCTGTTATACCCATCAGACATGAAGTAGACACCATAAGTCTCTTGGCAATACCCACTCACTATCTAGGATAGTTCTGTCCTCTTTGGGCAGTGCCTGTCATCAGTTCTCCTCTCACCCTTTAGAGATTCTTGTTCTGTGTAGAATAAAAATAATAAGCATGTAAGTACCTGTTTCTGATCCTTCCTTTTTCTTAATGTTTGTTTTTTTTCTTTAAATTAGTAAAGATCTATGTGATTCACAATACGCTTTTTAACTTGCTTCACACTTCTTAAGTAAGTTACAAAGATAATATACTTGTATCTTACTAATAGAAATTAGATTTTTTCAAATACTATATTTGTGTTTTTATCATTGGAAGCTAGGAGCACTAATACAATGATAAAGGTATTATTTTAATGGGCCACTTTCTCTTGAAAATACGGGCCGCCAAAACAGATTCCAGAAATTCAAGATTAATGTATACAAGCTTTAGGGTCTGAGAGGTGCTACTGGGGTGGGAATTAGAAGGGGAATGCCCTCCATACTGGAGGGGACCTTCTGAGGGGGAAAGAACTGGCCTCAACTAGATGAATTCCTTATTATATGCTGTCAGTTCCTTTTCCATGAAAAGACAAACAGCACTCACTATGGCTGTAATTTTAGTAATTTTATTTGTACATTGCTTTAATTGTCTGTCTTCTCCATTAGATTAGCGAATTCATGAGGACAGGGACTTTGTCTTTTTTTTCACCATGTAATCTCTTTTTGGCCCCGCTAAATGGCTTGTGGGATCTTATTGTTTCTCGACCAGGACTGAACCCAGGCCATGGCAGTGAAAGCACCAGGTCCTAATTACTGGGCTGCCAGGGAATTCCCTCACCAAGTTGTCTTTAGAACCTAGTGAAATGCCTGGCACATAGTATTAACAAAAAGTCAATAAGTATTGATACAATGAATAAGTGAATGGAAAAAATAATGAAGAAAAGAAACAGTGGTACTATGAGATGAAGTTAAACTGGGTTAAAACTAAAATTAAAACTAAAAAAAGGCTCTCAAGTCTACAAAGCTGATAAATGTATTATTGCCTGCCATATTAATAAGCAAAGGACTACACTGTCATCAGTGACTGGGGCCACAGCCTAGGGTGAACTGGTGAACTCTGAGGAAACTCAGGAAGGAAAAGAATACCAGCCATCTACCTGCCATAGGACTGCAGCTACTCTCTATGGTGAGCTCTGAGAAAACTCAGGATGTGAAAACACAGTATTTTGGCCCCAGATAGCTGAGCACATATCAAAGGAATGATTTCAATGAGCCCAGACTCTTGCATCTTCCTATATAGAAGAGCACTAGATTCCTTAATTTGCAATTTCTGTTAGTAATTTTCTTTAATTAACAGTGATCTTTTTTTCCTACTACCTGCCCTTTGTTGTGAAACTCCTATCTATCCTAGCTCCCTGCTTACCTTCTTGGAGCAGTTCTCTCAGGGTTACTAGAGATGCTGCCTCCCTGGCTTGAAGTCCTAAACATTCCCACCGAATGAAGCGTAACACTTGACTTTTAGGTTGTGAATATTTCTTTAGCTGACAAAGCTTAGCTTCGGAAGAAAGATTCCTGATTGGAAAAGTTGGAGACCCATTCCTTCAGTCATGTGGAAGATTGAAACATAGCGTACCCCTTTCAAATAATTTTGACATTGTTATGCCATTCTTTGTAAGTCCTATGTCTCTTCCATTTCTAGAGCACAATATTTCTCTGTTCAGAACTTGGAACTCTTGTATGGAAATTAATATAATGTCAGAAAGCAAATACAGGGATTTCATTACAGGATAAGGACTTCCTGTGGTCTTTTTAAACACAATTAATGAACCAGTAATACATTTAAAATGTTTTTTTTTAAATACAATTTAATTTAAGGGGAATTATCAGATTAATATTTGGTATGCATTAACTTAAAATATTCTTTGCTCCCTGGAATAAAGCACAATATAATATCTAAAATCAGAGCATCTCATTCACCCTTTCATTCAAGAAAATTTTTTGACACCAGAGGCCACACGGCAGAGTGGAGCAGGGACCCTGAAGACAGACTACCTACATGCCTATCCCCACCATTGTATCAGTTCAGTTCAGTTCAGTCATTCAGTCGTGTCTGACTCTTTGCAACCCCATGAACTGCAGCACACCAGGCCTCCCTGTCCATCACCAACTCCTGGAGTTTACTTAAACTCATGTCCATTGAGTCAGTAACGCCATCCAACCATCTCATCCTCTGTCATCCCCTTCTTCTCCTGCCTTCAATCTTTCCCAGTATCAGGGTCTTTTCCAATGAGTCAGTTCTTTGCATCAGGTAGCCAAAGTACTGGAGTTTCATCTTCAGCATCAGTCCTTCCAATGAATATTCAGGATTGATTTCCTTTAGGATGGGCTGGTTGGATCTCTTTGCAGTCCCACGGACTCTCAAGAGTCTTCTCCAAAACCACAGTTCAAAAGCATCAGTTCTTTGGTGCTCAGCTTTCTTTATAGTCCAACTCTCACATCCATACATGACTACTGGAAAAACCATAGCTTTGACTAGATGGACCTTTGTTGGCAAAGTAGTGTCTCTGCTTTTTAATATGCTGTCTAGGTTGGTCATAACTTTTCTTCCAAGGAGAAAGCGTCTTTTAATTTCATGGCTGCAGTCACCATCTGCAGTGATTTTGGAGCCCAGAAAAATAAAGTCTCTCATTGATTTCACTGTTTGCCCACCTATTTACCATGAAGTGATGGGACCAGATGCCATGATCTTAGTTTTCTGAATGTTGAGTTTTAAGCCAATTTTTTCACTCTCCTCTTTCACTTTCATCAAGAGGCTCTTTAGTTCTTCTTCAGTTTCTGCCATAAGGGTGGTGTCACCTGCATATCTGAGGTTATTGATATTTCTCCCGGCAATCTTGATTCCAGCTTGTGCTTCTTCCAGTCCAGTGTTTCTCATGATGTACTCTGCATATAAGTTAAATAAGCAGGGTGACAATATACAGTCTTGACATACTCCTTTCCCAATTTGAAATCAGTCCATTGTTCCATGTCCAGTTCTAACTGTTGCTTCTTGACTTGCATACAGATTTCTCAAGAGGCAGGTCAGGTGGTCTGGTATTCCCATCTCTTTCAGAATTTTCCACAATTTGTTGCGATCCACACAGTCAAAGGCTTTGGCATAGTCAATAAAGAAGTAGATGTTTTTCTGGAACTCTCTTGCTTTTTCTATGCTCCAACAGATGTTGGCAATTTGATCTCTGGTTCCTCTGCCTTTTCTAAAACCAGCTTGAACATTTGGAAGTTCATGGTTCACATATGTTGAAGCCTGGCTTGGAGAATTTTGAACATTACTTTACTAGCGTGTGAGATGAATGCAATTGTGCGGTAGTTTGAGCATTCTTTGGCATTGCCTTTCTTTGGGATTGAAATGAAAACTGACCTTTTCCAGTCCTGTGGCCACTGCTGAGTTTTCCAAATTTGCTGGCATATTGAGTGCAGCACTTTCACAGCATCATCTTTCAGGATTTGAAATAGCACAACTGGAATTCTACTACCTCCACTAGCTTTGTTCATAGTGACGCTTCCTAAGGCCCACTTGACTTCACATTCCAGAATGTCTGGCTCTAGGTGAGTGATCCCACCATCGTGATTATCTGGGTCATGAAGATCTTTTTTGTACAGTTCTTCTGTGTATTCTTGCCACCTCTTCTTAATATCTTCTGCTTCTGTTAGGTCCATAGCATTTCTGTCCTTTATTGTGCCCATCTTTGCATGAAATGTTCCCTTGGTATCTCTAATTTGATTGAAGAGAGTTCAAGTCTTTCCCATTCTATTGTTTCCCTCTATTTCTTTGCATTGATCACTGAGGAAGGCTTTCTTATCTCACCGTTGTATGGATGTGCCTTTTTTGGCAAATTGTTTTAGTGCTTTTTGCCTCAATTTGTTCATCCATTAAATGGAATAATAAGACCACCTACTTCAATTGTTTTTGTAATTTAAATGAACTAGTTTTTATTGAGCTGTTAGGACAGCACCTGGAGTACAATAAGCAATATGTGCATGTGTGTTCATTCACTCAGCAGTGTCTGACTCTTTGCAACCTCATAGACTGTAGCTCACCAACTCCTCTGTCCATGGGATTCTCCAGGCAGAAATACTGGAGTAGGTTGCCGTTTCCTTTCCCAGAGAAATTTTCCTGATGCAGGGATCAAACCTGCGTCTCCTGCATTGCAGATGGATTCTTTACCCACTGAGCAACCTGGGAAGCCTGTAAGCACTATGCACATGATTTTAAATAAACAAACTCCTGTAATGTGCCAAGCAGGTATCAAGCACCAACAGGCTCCTGGGAAGGTTGTGAACTAGTATCTACCGAACACTTGAGATGTATCAAGCACCAATCTGTAGCAGTTTTGCGTCAGTTTTTATGACAATTCTGATGGCGACACCATCCTTCCTCATTCCTTCAGCCAGTACTTACTGAGTGTCCACTAGATGTCAGGGGCTGTTTTCGGTTCTGAGGCACAGCATCTTCGGATTTATGTTTTTAAAAATTATTATTCTACTAACAAATACTTTTCAATAGCGCCCTCAATTTCCAGATCAGCTCTAAATTGTAGTGTATCTCACTAATCTCTATTAAGACATTCTTATAATGTCTGAAGTTTTAAATTACTACATTCCTAGAGCTTTGTAGAACTATTTTCTATGTTCTACTTAATTATCATTGTTAGAGACTGTCTTAATTTTGTATTCTTGTGAAATCACTTTCAAATCTGTTATTTTTCAACAAAAACTTGATTTTTTTTAGGTTATAAAATAATATATTTGTTGGAGAGTATGTCATTTTTCTATTGAAGCAATGCTGTAAGCATAGTTGTATATCTCTATGCCTATCTATCTTTGTAAACTGATATAGAAGTCTTTAGGATAGATTCCTAAGAGGAGAAATTGCTCGGTGAAATGGTATATGCATTTTAATTTTGACTGATATTGCCAAAATACATCCTAATAAGAGGTTTTTATCTATTGACACTCTCACCAATAGTGCACAAAAATGCCTACACCCCTGTACTCTCAACAACATGATTTGACAATATTTATAAATATTTTTGTCAGGCTCATAGGCAATAATGGATAAATTGGTGTGGTTTCAGTTTTATAATGAGAATGACTTTTTGTCCATTTATTGGCTATTTGTATGGATTCTTGGAATTTCTCTATATCCTCAATTCATTTTTATATTGATACAGTGAAGCTCTGAGTAGCTAACACATGTGACTGATAAGCAGGCTGCAAGTATTTTTTCCAAGTCATCATATTTTAATTTATGGTATCTATCATCAATTTTTTCTTTAGGGCTTCTGAGATTATGTCATGATTGGGAGAGTCTATTCCACCCCAGTACTGTTTCAAAAATCTCCACTATCTTCACTATTTTGTTCGTAGTTTAAAATATTTAAATCTCAAAAAATTGCTGCTGTGAAAGCAATAATGATTAACAATAGTACTTAGTTTTCAGTCATTAGCAGAAGTCACATCTTTGGAAATCAAATAATAATAAAGTGAGTTTGTTTTAACGTGGTGAGTTTCCTTCATATAAATGTTTAATTATGTGCTAGACATAAATGACTTGTCAAAGCATTTTATAGAGGCGCCTCTTGTTTCTTGCATATATTCCCATGTTTATAGAAAATGGCTGAGAAAATGGTTGGGGAGAGACCAGGGCAGAACCTCTATGAAGGGAATAAGAGTTTAAAACAGAGTAGAAGTGTTTTGATTACCTTGTTCTTTACATCCTTGTCCACAGAGTGAAAGTCCTGTATTTTTTCCTGTTTTTGCCCAATCAACAAAGACGTGCTTTGGAAAGCAGATGATGTGGAAGATGGTTATTAAGAATTAATTCTGGGTGAAAAAGTTATTGAATCTGTCGCACACAATGTGCATGTAGCTAAATCGACTGTATTAAACATTTTAAAATGGATAAGACGGTCAGTTGTATGTTATTTTGTTTTTTACCATAATTAAAGAGTTAATTCTGTATTATAGTGTATGTTTTTAATCAATCAACTAGTATTTGAGTACCTATTATGTATCAAATATCTTGTTGTGGTGGAGGATACCAGGAAATATGATTTCGGTCCTCAAGGAACTAACAAGCAATCAAGTTGGAGAAAATAGTTGAGTATGCATGAAAATGTACAGTCTCAGGCAGTGTGATGATACCAAATGAGAAGAGAGACACAAATTCTTATAGGGGTTTTAAAAAAGCAGAAATCTGACTACGGTGATAGAAATGTTAGGTACTTAAATGGCTTTCAAAGCACTTTAACATATATTTTCCAAACTAACCCTTTTACCAGATCTAGGAGGCATTATCTCCATTTAACAGATGAGGAAACAAAGCCTCAGAGGTTGTAATTTTTCCGAGTTCACATGGCAGAGCTGGGAACTAGATCCAATGTTTTCCAGTTCTTACTCCTAGTGGGCTTTTTTTAATCTGGCACTGAAGATTTATTGCCCGAAAGTTTTGAGGATTAGAGCAGAATACAAATGTGCTAGGGACACTGTGGTTATGTATTTGTTAGAATTAGGATTATTCTCTCCTCACTGTCATCATGCCAAAGAATATAAAGTAATTTTTATTTATTTATTGGTTATGCTGCACAGCATACGGTGTCTTAATTCTGCTACCAGGGATCAAACCTGGGTCCTCTGCATCGGAAGCTCGGAGTCAACCACCGGACCACCAGGCAAGTCCCTCGAGTAACTTTTAATATAAAGTAAGGAATACTTTTTTTCTTACTATTTACTGCAAAAACTCAAATCAAACTGCAATTGAATGAGGACTAACGTGCAAGTCTGTAGTTTCACCGCTGTATATACACAGTTGTTTGACCAACTGCAGTCCATGATGGACATTCCTTACCCATCACGTCTGACATCATTCTTTAAGGTCATAATACATGTGGTACAGTTAAAATCATTCTGATCTGACCCAGGTGTGACAGAAATGAAAACTAACACAGGTAGCAGAATAAAGTCAGTGAATTCGAATTTAAAAGCAGTTCTCAGGGCTAAGACCACATGAGTTACACACATTTTCTTAAACCACATCCTGCTGGTTCAGTGAACTGACTTCTACCCAGAAAGTGCAGAGCCTTAGGTCTTTTCATACAATAACCCTATCTGATTGCCCAGGGTCAAGCTACTGTTTATCTTTGCCAGACACAACCCATATCCTGAACAGAACCCATATCCTAAAACCTGTTTTTCACCAATTACTTCAGGGCAATACAAGCTCTGACATTCTTTCTACATAATCACCTAAACAAGAGAAATACTCTAATTTTTTGTTTTTTAAGTTTTAGGTAAAAGTAGCTCAGTGGTAAAGAATCTGCCTGTGCAGGAGCCACAGGGGCTGCAGGTTCAATCCCTGGGTCTGGAGGATTCCCTGGAGGAGGAAATGGCAACTCACTCCAGTATTCTTGCCTGGAGAATCTCATGGGCAGAGGAGCCTGGCGGGCTATATAGTCCATGGGGTCGCAAACAGGCAAACACGACTGAGTGACTGAGCACCGACACAAACACACACACAGCGGTCAGAGCTTTGCTTTCCATTTTCTTTCTCGTGAGCGCCCAACATTTTGCAAAAGAAGGGCCGTGCTGCCCTCTACTGCAGGATGTTGAAATATTCACAATACACTTTGATATCTGCCTGCCACCTCCACCACAACCCAGCTATGTGGGATAGAGGAAGACAATCTATTACAATGTTTTACACTATCCCTTTAGGAGGTGTTTAAAAGAAATGTGAACAACAACAAACAGAAAAAAAGAAATGTGCTCTTGGAAAATACATTGAATTTGTTTCCATCATTATTTCTTTATTTACCTTCATTTTGTACCAAAGCGTAGGACTTTAGGACATGATCTAACAACAAAAAAAGGATATTACAACTTGGGCAGGGGGAAGCTTAAGACATTGCTCTAGAGGTAAGAGGCTGTGTTTTGGTGCATTTAGGGAGAAACAAAGCAAAGGGAGGAAATTTAATTCTGACTTTAGGGTCTGCGATCTTTTGGTCTCCTTTCATTTGGAGTGTTGTCATTAGCTTTCTGCTAAGGTGGTCTTACTAAGTGTCCAGTACAATTCTAAGCATTTTAGAGTCAATTGTTTAATAACATTAAATCATTTAATCCTCACAGCAATCCCATGTGGTAGAATTATTATTATCTCTGTGTTAAGGTAAGGGAACTGAGGTATACAGGGGAAATCTAGTCCCAGAGGCCATGCTTTTAACCATTATACTGCACTGCTCCTTTAAATAAAGTACAAAAATTATATAACACAACAATTTTTAAACGGTGCTCAAGAACTTAGTTACATTAACAAGTAGATAAAGCCCAGCCATACTTTTCAGTCTTGTTGATATCTCTGTTATACAAGGGCCTCAGCGGTTTTTAAAAAGTTCTGCCCATGTAGGTGCCTAGTTTAGGAACTAATGTTAGACCATGTCCACCCCAGGCCTCACTGGACACACCCTTCTATGAAACAGGAAACAGCAAGAGACCTTCACTTGGTCTAATCCACGTGTGCAGGTTGGAAGAGAAGTCATACAGAGGGAGGGAGGGACTTCTCTGTGGTCCACTGGCTAGACTCCAAGCTTCCAATGCAGGGTCCTCAGTCTGATCCCTGGTCAGGGAACTAGATCCCATGTGCTGCTATGCAGAGTTCGAATGCCACTGAAGATCCTGTGTGCTGCAGCTACAACCTGGCGCAGCCAAATAAACAAATACTTTAAAAAGTATATGAGAGAGAGGAGAGAAGTGAGGGAGAGATGCAAGGAGATGGTTCCACCAAGACACACCCAGGAAACAAACGAGTTAAGTTGAAGAGAGTGGTTGATAAGCAATCACTTTTCTTAGCAAGAGTAATCTCAATACAGTAGGAGGACAGCATCAGCTTAGGGCCTCTACACTTATCTTCTCGGCCACAATTTAGCCATATGGTGACTACTGACCAGATCTCCTCGTACAGCTTTGATTTTTATTGTTTAGCACACACCTCAGATTCTAAATATCCTACCCTTTATGACAGCATACACCCAAACACAATAATTCCAAAGCGCTTTTGTGCTTGAATGCAAAGTGTGATAAACTCCTCTGTCCCTTGACTTGTTGCTAAGTGTAGATCTGGGCATCAGGAGCAAGATTAACTGTAATAAGCAGGTATAGATTTACTTAGAGATCCATGCAGTGCCCACTGCTGCCCTGGCCTGCCTCTTACACTATGGGGCAGTGCTGTCTAGCCCTGAAGGCTTCAGATTTCTAAGTGAGTATATTGTTAAAGGGATTCATTCCTGATCAAGTTGTTGCTGTATGGTTCCCACCTCTTCCCTTTCAATTCTTTTGAAGAAAAAAGAAAAAGGCAGAAGGGAGATGGTAGGTACAGACGGTCCCTTGAACAGATAATCCTAATGAAGTCAGGAGGCAGGGGGAATACCTGCCAGTCTTCCTTCTGACCCTCACTGCCCTTTTCCTGGGCTCTTTACCCTGGCTGCCTATTTGTCTGGGCAATGTTTGCTTCTCAAGAATCCTTTGAATTATCCATTGGCAGGGAGGCAGTCTTAAATTCATTCTAAGTGTTAAAATTAGCGATGGCCTGGAAAGCATTTTGTTTACTTCAATATACGGAGTTTAGTTAGAGGGGCAGCTTGCAGGGCTCAAGAGAGGAGTACTGAACTTAATCAAAAAAACTTGAGACTTGGATCCCACATAATACATAATCTCCTCCCCTAACACCCAGTAACTGTCCTTTTCTAAAACTCAGAACAGATATTATGAAGACATGAAGAAAAACTGCTTAAGGTACTTTACCCTCATCAGCACTGATTTGGTTATGGGGTTGTTTAGGTTGCCAATCAATATTTATTTGGACTTAGCTAAGCTGATAATGTTGAGGTAACCTAGGGTTGTTTTTCCCCCCAGTGAATGACGTAAATAGTGACCATGATATTTTTGGCCAGTGCTGTGAAGACCATACTTTTAAATCAAACTTTGGGAAGGCTGGGCTATAGAACATCCCACTCAGCAGTTGCCCTTTGCCTCTGCTTAGGGAAGTACGTAAAGTTCATTGTCATTTCACCTTCAGTGTTGAACTTGCAATCTTAAAGGAAAGCGCTGTCAATGAAACACTGTGGACAGTTACCTTTAAAACTAGAGGTTAAATTTCTGAAAAGAAGCAAATGATACAAAGGTTGGCAGCTGTTGCACAAAGGTCTTCTGGCTTTGTTACTTTGAATGAAAGAGTCATTTTGAGATGTGTCATATTATCCAATGAAGCGAGGCTGAAGAACTGTGTTTTTTTCTGAAAAACCAAAAGAACAGGTTCTTCCACCATTTATTGAATACTTACTAAGTGCAAGAAATTAAGGGAGACTAATACTAAGATCTCTAGCCAAGGGTGTGCAGATGTGCAATGATGACAATAGCCAACATTTAGTGAGTGCTTACTATGTGCAACTAAACACTTGATATTTATTAACTCATATAATCCCCACAACAACTCTTAAGGAAAGTACTATTGTCTCCATTTACTGAGAGGTTAAATAACTTGCCTAGACTTGCCCGAGTTGGTAAGTGGTAGGGCTAGACTCTAAACCTAAGTAGTCTGCCTCCAGAGCTGGGTTCTTAACTGGGCTTTTTCTAAAATATTGCCAACAAGATACAGAAGCATAGGAAAGAGAGATGGATTTTAAGCGGAGTGAGGGTTAAAGTAAAGCTTTATGGAAAAGGCATTTGCTCTGGATCTTGAAGGTCAACAGGTGAAGAGAGGGGCTGGGGAGGAAAGAACAGCCTGACTTAAAGAAGACAGTTTGAGTCCGGGCCAGCTGACGACAGCAAGATGTGGTTGAGTGCCCGCTTGGGAGAAAAGCTGGAGGGGGAGGCCGCGCCCGGATCCGGAAGGTCCTTGAGGACCAAGCTCTCAGTAAGGCAAGGGGAGCAAAAATCTCAAACTGTAAGGGTGGCAGAAAGGAATTCCTGGACACTTCTCCTTTTAGTAGGATGGCCCCCTGTCTGAAACCAAGGCAGGTGGCCCACTAATATTTCTCTCTGGGGACAACAGCCGATCGAGATGGTCAAGGTCGTCCACGAGGGCTCCAGAACTGCACGTCCTGGCCGAGGACTCACGTCCCGTGCGCAGAGGCCGGATTTAGCTGCCAGCCGAGCCGGGCCAGGCTGGGTCAGGAATGTGCGTACTCCCGGGCCTGGCAACGAGAACACCAGCTTCGCGGGTACCGGAAGGCCAGTCCTTCAGAATTCCCGTCAGCTACCTCTCTCTGGCCTCTTGGCCCTTGAAGGTCGAGGAGGCCGCCTCCTCGCTACGCAGCTTGGCTCCTCCCTTCAGCCCCGGGAGGGCCAAGGAACAACGGCCTCAGCGATAGGAGCATGCTCTGCCAATCAATCCTATCCCCGCCCCCCCCCAGCCGGCGTACGTTGCATTGGTTGCATCATTACCGGCCTCCGATAAGAGTCTTTTCTTTGATTGGCTAATAGCATCCCCGCCCTCCTGTCCTTTTTGAGTCAGAAGCTCGCGATTGGTTAACCGCGTTGCCAAGCTCCGGACGCGGCTCGACCATTGGAGGCCGCGGGCCCGCCCCCGCCGGCTAGGTGAAGGTGAGAGTCTCCTCCAGTCGCCGGGGTTGGACCAGACCGAGACTCCAGGCGCTGGGTGGAAGCTTTCAGTCGACTCCTGCTTTCTAGCTATGGCGCCTCCATCAGTCTTTGCCGAGGTTCCTCAGGCCCAGCCGGTCCTTGTCTTTAAGCTAACTGCTGACTTCCGGGAGGATCCAGACCCCCGCAAGGTCAATCTGGGTGTGGGAGGTAAGGATGCAGTGCCTAAGAGTGTGAGCAGCGTGGGAGTGGAGCGGGCTGTGGGAGACCGTAGGAGATGCTGAGGTCTAGCTTGGAGACAAGGCAAGATCCCCGAGGCTTAGTTCAACCTGCCCCTTGTATATGGAGTCCCTGGAAAAGGGAGATGTATCTGTTTACACGCAGAATAGGTGTAGCAGTCATGACACAAACTCATGTTTTCTGATTCTGCATTGTGTGTTCATTGTGTATTACACAGCATTCTTTCGCCTCTTAAGAAATGGGGCAGTCAGGGATTGAAAGGAGAAAGAGAAAAATAAGAAGCCTGATAGGCTTGGAGTCCTGACTACTGGGGGATGGATAAAGGAGACTTCTTAGCCCTACAGAGCTCTGTATCAGCCGGGTACTTTATCAAGCTTCAGGAAAGACTGAAGCTTGGTTTTAGCCCCAAGGAGATTAAAATCAGCAGGTGTTAAGTGAAATAATAAAGATCTAAAATGCTTCTGAGACAGGATAATGCTCCCTTGGGATCTGGGAAGAATGTTTTGGCTGTGGTGGAAATGGGTAGAGATGGTGGAAAAGAGAGGAAAGAACGTGGACAGTAGAAGCTTCTTTCCACACATCCTTATCATAATTTCTTGCATGTATTTCTTGGACCTTGGACAGCTGAGAGCACTGGGTTCTTTTTTATTACTACGAAGAAAAAGATCTGGACTGGAGTGCCTCTGAAGTTCCTTTAACTCTTAATCTTCTCTGAATTTGTTATTTCTATCAACGTCGTTGGGATGTTAGCAGCCGCACCAACACTTACCCAAGGACATACAAAGCAAGCCAAGGAAAAGAGCACGAGTAGGATCATGTTCTGTGCTAGGGAACAGACAGAATAGAAGGACCAGAAATTTCAGAAAGAGAAAAATTGAAGTGTTTTGTAGAAGAGAAGCAGTGGCAAGAAGGAGGTTCAGAATCAGGTGTCTCACAGTAATGTCTGTTCATAGGATCTGTTAAAGTTTTCACCAAGGAGTATGGGGGAGGGATGAGGAAAAAACAGGTAAGGGGTACATGGTAATGAAGCAGCAAGTAATGAAGCTGGGTAATGGGTACATGGGCTTCCATTATATTATTCTCACAACTTTTGTATATGTTTGAAATTTTCCACAATAAAGCATAAAAAGCCAGTTGTACATAGTTTCACTCACAGAGGGAAAGTGATGCTTTTAGCAGGCAGCAAAGTGGGGGTGATATTGAAAGATCTTGAATTGAATTGGAATGAGCACTTTTCAAGCTCTTAATTTAAAACCAATCCAGAACCTCCAGGTATTTCTTCAGAGCTGGGTATAACATGATGAACTAGTATTGATGTTAATCTAAATACATCTTTTTAAAACCTCAGATTTTATTTGCTCAGTTACCTTTGAACTATCCTACAGCCTTTTGGTGAGGATTAAATGCATTTAAAATGCTTAGAACAGTGTCTGGCACCTAAGTAGGAATTATGTAAGTACTAGCTATTACTGTGGTTGTTTTGGCATTTCTTTGTGTGGGTCGCATAAAAGATGTTGAGTAAAAATTTTTAGCTCAAGAACTGCAAAATGAAATAACCTTGGTTCAGAAATAAATGCAGAAATTAAGTACCCTGCCAGCTAAGGCTGGAAGTGATTGACTCAGAAGCGCTTTCTGTGGCCCAGATGGGGGTCACTTTAACTGTGAAAATGTCTTTGTCATGTGAGAACTGAGGAATTCTTTCTCTTTATTACAAGCAAATGAATTAAGTGCTCAGGATGATTCTGGACGGTTGTCTCTTACTATTGCTGTTTTAGAGGTAAGAAAGCTGAAGCCCGGATTGATGAAACGTTTTGGCCCAGGTCATAGGCTGTAAGTGGGAGAGCTGGGATTACAGGCCATGTCAAGTACCTGGGTCTCTGTCCGCTTCTCTATTTTGGGTAGCTTCAGGTGGTCCAGATGGAGCCAGTGCACTGTAGTGGGAAGAGTGAGAAGACTTGGGTACAGGCCTGGGTCTGTAGTCCAGTGATGTGACCTTGGGAGTGTTATTTAACATCCCAGGCGGGACTCCGTCTATTAAGTGAGGAGCCAGAAAGGAATGACCTTCCTCTAAAATTCTACTCTTAAGATTCACAAGCATGTTACATGACTATAGTGTAGGATAATAATGTTACTGATCTAATCAGATGACTTTGAAGTAAATAATTACGTGTGAAATGTGACATATAAATGAAAAGTGCTATATAAATGTTATTTTTATTGATCACTGTGACCCATTGTTTTTTTGTGGATTATGGGTGTTCAGATAAGGGTCTCATTAAAGTATAGTATTGTGAGAAGTCTCTTTATGGCTTTCTTATGTTCTAGCTCTGTTTATACACATACCTTTGTGAAGGAAATGTAATTTATATCCTTTGTGAAGGAAATGTAATTAATCTTGCTGACTTTGGGGAAGATGCTTTTTTTTTTTTCTTTCTTTCTAAGTTACGATAAAGCCTAATGGAAGTTATCCAGCTCAAGTTCTAGTGATGCTGGGCATTTAAAATAAGCTGCAACTATAATCTCAGCTCATTCCACTTGCAGATAGTTTCCCCAGGAATTTTCTTCCTGCTGTTACTATTTGCATCATTTCCATGTAGTAGCAGAGCAGAGGATCATATTTTCCAGTGTTGAATATGATGCTAAGTTTCAGACAGTAGCAGAGGATCATATTTTCCAGTGTTGAATATGATGCTAAGTTTCAGACAGTAACTTTAAGGGCAGGGGAAATATGTGTCTAGCCTGGTGCAGCCTGAAGCAAGACATTTCTTCACAGACTCCAGTCCATTTATCATGTAAACTTTCTTTTGTTCCAGATAAACTGTGCTTGCTTTTATATTTGTTGCTTTTAATGTGGTTTCCTAGCATTTTCAAATAAAATTGTGGGTGAGATGTGCTGTATCAAGTGTTTCTGAGTACCCCCAGCCCTTTCCCAGGGACTCTAGTTGGAGAAGGGCCTTAAAGAGGCATATGTTCATGGGCTCTTGGGTGGGGATGGATGAGAAAAGAGGGGGGGTGATGGTTTGATCACTTAATTTTCCATGTTCTTCTGGAAATTGAGACCGCTGTACTGACCTGAAATCTGTGTGACTTCTTAAGAGCTGGTCCTTGGGGAGAAGGCAGCGGTGCATGGAGTTGGGGGGGGGGTGTGCTGGTAGAAAGACCTCATGCACAGTCAGTCCCTTGGGGTCTGCTGTCTTCAGGCTTTCCCTGAACATCTCTTGCTCATTAGAAAAAGCACAGCGATCCATGCACTTAATAGTATGACAGCCTAGCCTTTACCATCCTGTGATCTTGGGGAAACTTCTGGCCTCAGTTTCCAGATCCCTAAAATAGAGATCATAATATTATTTTGTGAGTGGTTATAAGACTTAATGACAGTTTTTTTAAAAAAGGTGAAGTGTTTAGCACAGTGCCCTGTATATACTAAGTATTCAGTAAGTTCTTGTTATGACTATGGCTTCAGCCACTGTCCATGTCTATATATATAAAATGATGTCTATATATATAAAACCTTTTTTCCATCCTGTACTACTTCCCTGAATGCTGGACCCATACTTGCTACAGTTTGCTGGACATGTACAACCATCTCAAATTCAGTGTGTTTAGAACAACACGTGAATTCTACCCTCCCACCCCCATCTTTTCTTTTCCTCTTCTGCTTACTTGGTTGCCCTCTCTCCCACCTCACCCCGACCAGTCTTTATTCAGACTGGAGAGACTTTGGAGGTCGCTGGTGACACTTTCATCAATTCTACATCTATTTATTTGGTCATTAGGTTCTGTCTTTTCTTTTCCTCCTAAGTTTATCATGAATGTCTCCCCTTTTGTTTATCCCTGAGGCTGCTGCCTTAATTTAGGACATCATTATTTCCTTTGTGGATTATTGCAGAAACCTCCTTGCTTAACCATCTACCTCGGTCCTCCTTCCAGTTTGTTTTCCGTCATGTCACTCAAATGATTCTGTTTAAATGTACAGCTGTCCATGTCACTCACTTAAATGCTTTCAGTGGTTTCCCCATTGAGAACAGTGTTCCTTCAAAGAGACTCCCAAGACTCCTTGAGCCATTCCTTGCTGCTTCTCCATGGATCTTATTTCCGAGCCACGAAAATGCAGATCCTCAAAAAACCTCCTCTCTGTAAGCCCCTGGGACCTTGCACAAGTGTTCCCCCTGCCTGGAATGCCCCCTTTCCTTGTCTGTCTTTGAAACTCTTATCATCTGTCATACTCTGTCTTTTGTAAAACCTTCCCGGATCACTTACAGGGGAATTAAGGACTCTGCTGTTTCCTTGGGGGAGACCAGACAGTATCTTGTTTTATGTTACTCATCTCTATGTAGCTGCTTCTAGTCAGTGCCTGCTTTATGGTGGATTCAGTGAGTACCTGTCAAACAAATGAATGAAAGAATGAATGACAAGCTCATAGGTCCAGCAAATAGGAGTAAAATCCCTCTGGCAGAGCAAGAATAGTGGTTGTTGATAGTGCCTCTTCCTCACTGCTCTGATCAACTGAGAGTGACTGCAGGACAGTTAGGACATTCAGTAGGACAGTTAGACAAGGCATTGAGAATAAATCTAGAACTGAATCTGGGGGAAACTGGACAGTGAAGAAGGAAGCAGAGGTGTGAATTGGCCAATTTCTCTTTTGTCACAATATGGACCCAGTGCTTTCCTGCCTCCAGTCATATTACAGGATTTTTTAAAGTTGCACGGAGTATGTTTGTTACTGGTAAGAGCATTCGTACTAGGACTTTTTCTTTATTTTTCATATTTTATTTATTTATAATACATGATTTACAAATGACATAAATCTATGTAGCATAATTATATAATATATTAATAGAAATCTTCTAAATATAGATGGGAAGCATAATAGAATTAGTTTTTCTATGAGCACCCGTATTCTTGTACGTCTAATTAGTATCCCCTCAGTGCTGTAATCTGTGTATACTGCTGTTGCCCGAAGTTTTCTGGAAACCTTTTCTAGAGCATGTTAGACCCACAGAGGAGGCCATCTTTTTATAGCCATTCTCGATTCATATTATTCAGTCCATTCACCCGCCTACTCTGCTGGGCATAATGCAAGTACTGTTTTCAAAGATTAAATTTATGTTCAAAGGATGAAAATATGGGACTATTGAGGATATGCAAAATGATGAGATGTTGCCTCTAAAAACAATTCCAAGAGAATAATTCCAGGAATATTTAGAACAATGGTAGCATTGTGATCATAGATGGGGTGATCTCTTTCAGGGACAGTGATTATTTGAGAGTAAGTTATTTTGGTATCTCTTTGAAAAACCAGACCAAACCTCGCCTGATAAAGCAGGATTTTTGAACTCGTTGAGAGGGAGTTAGTTTGGTGGCCCAGTGGGTCTCATGTGACTGATACGACTGTATTGTGCATCAGATTCACCTACTCAGAGACTGGTTGTTGATTCATGGCTGTGTCCGTCTGGAACTCTGTTCACATTTTTATTACCGGCTTGATATGCTTATCAGTTTTGCAGATGACACATTCCTGGAGGATAGGGTTAGTGGACGGAATAGAAGACAGACGCAAAATCAAAATATCTTATTAAGTCTTATTTGTTGTCTGACTTTTGATCTAGTAATTTTACATCTAGAAGTTTTTCCAAGGAAGCCCTCATGAATGTGTATAAAGATATAAAAACATTCATTACCTTGTTTATATTAGCAAATAATCAAAAGTAACACAAATAGTTACTAAACTATATGTAGAAAGGAATATTGTCTGGCCAGTAAAATTGTGTTATAAATGGCTCATGTGTATGAAAAATGCCCAATTACTTCTATGCTAAAGAAAGGCAAATTTAAACTACCCTGAGATAGCATTTTCACTCTTAAATTGACAAAAATTCACTAAGTGGCTGAGGATGTCGGGAAGCAGACACTCTTATACACTAATGGTAGAAATGTCAACTGATAAAATCCCTAACCTATGGTAGGAATGTGTGACCAGACAGTATAAGAATCTGCCTGCAGTGCAGGAGACCCGGGTTTGATTCCTGGGTCAGGAAGATCCCCTGGAGAAGGGAATGACTACCCACTCTAGTATTCTTGCCTGGGGAATCCCATGGACACAGGAGCCTGGCAGGCTACAGTTTATGGGGTCGGAAAGACTCAGACACAACTGAGCAACTAACACACATGGTAGGAAAGTAAACCTATAAAATCCCCATAAAAAAGCCAAAGTGGTCATATCTATTAAAGCTACAGATAACACAAAGTATGCTTAAAGGTAACATACTTGCGTTTAAAAGGACCATATTCTTTAAACTTTTCATCGATTGCCACCAGTTTCTTCCAGTCAGTTGTCTTAACCATATTTGTCACACAACCATGTGTTGTAAATGAAAATCAGTTGAAAGTAGTAAACTAATGTATACGCTCAAAAACAACAACAAAGCTACAAATACACATACTTCTCAACCTATTCTTCCATTTTCAACCCTGCCTCTTACAGCTATATTTACGTACATGTAAGATGACGTATGTACAAGGCTCACTGAAGAATTGTTTTCTAATAGCCAAGGATTAGAAACAACTCCAGTGTCCGTCAATCAGCAGGAGACTGAATAAACAAACTATGGTGCATTTATCAGTTATGCAGCTCTACAAAGAATATAGACATAGTACAGAGATTTAGGTAGTTAATGATGAAAGATATTCATAATATACATTTAACAAGTGGAAAAAAACATGCTGAAAATTCTATATAAAAATGATACATAATTTATAAAAGAGTATACTCATGTAAAGTTTGGAAGGTTATACACCAAAATTTTTATATTCCTCATCTCTGAGTGCTGGAATTACATGTTAATTATAATGTTTATTATTTTGTTTTTAGGCTTTTCTAAATTTTCTGCAATCAACATGTGTTGTTCAAAAAACATCAACTACGATAAAAAGTGATTAGAAAAAAAAAATGTCAGGGATTAAGGCTGAGCAGAAGTCAAGATAAGACCTATTTTAAAAATTTCAGTTTCACCATCCCTTGCCAAAGTATAGGCTTATTGGAGACCTAAACATTCCAGCAGAAGCAAAGTCCTGTCAGGAATCCTGCTCAGAGAGGTCACTGGCTTGGATACAGGCCAAAGCAGCTGTCCTCTCAAGCTGTAATCTCAGAATGATCATAAAGTACTATAGGGAGAAAAAAGTCAGTGATAGGATAACCCAAAGTAGACTGAAAATAATTGTAGCATAGAAGAAATGCTTAGAAATGTGCTTTAATCACTATTAAACGTTATGAAATAGTTAAACTTACATCAGTGAAAGTGTGAAGCTGAGGAAGTGAGTGGTAAGAACAGTCAAATTGGTAAACACTGGCTGTTATCAAAAATCAGCAAGAGGACAAAGATGTGTTTAAATTGGATGTTGGATGATTGTGTAACCAGTTGGAATCTTCAGTCACAGAGTGTCTCCTTGCCATTTGTCCCATTTCTGCTCTTATAGGACCTCCCTCTAGTGTCCTCTTTCTCCGTGTTTGTGTTTGCAGGTGAGGCGTCCGTCTGAAGTAGCACTGAACCCTTCTCTTGGGGAGATGCAGAAAGAAGGCGGTTGCAGGGCCGGTGGCCTGGAGACCTCAGTGCCCTAGTAATACTGACATAGCTAGCATTTGTACGGTATTTCTAATTTGCCAAGTGCTTTTGCGTGTTCTCTGTCACTCAGTCAGGCTCTGTCATATCCCAGTTTTATTTCAGCATTCTACTTGTCGGAGGTAAGAGCTGTAATTTCCAGAAGGACAGGAATCACATCTGTCCTTCTGCCTGTCCAGCACCTAGGCTGGTGCCTGCCGGAAGCAGGCAGTCAGTGAGTGAAAAAACTTTAATTCCTCTCACAGTTCTGTTTTGATTGGAAGGTAGAACTCCCCCCTGTTCACAGTTCCAGACTCTTCCTTGGATCAAGCCTAAGGCTCCCCCGTCGTATGTCTCTTTCTTGTGTCCTAGCTTATCGCACCGATGATAGCCAGCCCTGGGTTTTGCCAGTCGTGAGGAAGGTGGAGCAGAGGATTGCTAACGACAGCAGCATAAACCATGAGTATCTGCCCATCCTGGGCCTGGCAGAGTTCCGAACCTGTGCTTCCCGCCTGGCCCTTGGGGATGACAGCCCAGCTCTGCAAGAGAAGCGGGTGAGTTTTGGGTAAGGATCTGTTTTCTCTTTAGAAGCTGTGAGGGTAAAAGAGGTTAAAAATTAGATGTCCTGTCTATTGAACTGTCAGTGAATAAGGGTTTAAAGAGCGTGACCTCAGGAACCTGACTGTGGAAGTAACATGCTTTTGTATAATGCATAGGTTCTTTAGTTCACTTTTGCCCAAGAAATGGTCAGATTTCAGCTGTTGGGTTTGAAGCAGTCAGTGGGAGTACCAAGCCAAGGGAGTTTATTTTATTTTATTTTATTTTTCAAGGGAGTTTAATAGAATGATCAGGACATCAGGGTCTGGATCCAGCTCTGCAACTACTTCTGACCAAAGGCAGCCCCTCCAGCCACTACGACTCATCTATGAGCTAGAGAAAGACTATGGTTCATGGTCCCATAAGGAGTATTTGCATAGGGAATCATTTAAGGGACCTCTGAACGCCCCAAATTCTGAATTTCAGAATTCTGTGTGTATGTGTATTCTGTACCTTTTATCAGATTTTCTGAAGGAGCCTGTGGCCCTCCAGAGTCCAAGAGCCACTGGTCTAGATGCTCTCTGAAGATCCTGCCAGTTCTAATATTTGATTCTTCTAGTCTTGGTCTCAGCATCTCTCATTTAAGTGCTTCCTGGTACATAGTCTATGTGTAACTAGAGATACATGGAAGAACACATTTGGCCAGAGGCTGTATGTGACAGAAAGTAGTGTGATAGAGGTTATCAGTGTTACAGGAATTCAGAGAGAGAGACTGGTGGAGGCTGGAGGTGGGGCTTGAGCTGAACCTTGGGGAATGAGGCCAGGGCTCACTCTGGGTCTGTATTCTGACTCTGTTACCTGGGTGGTTTTAAAAGCATACTGGTGCCAGGATCCCATACCAGGTCTGTTAGATCCAAATCTTGGACAGTACCACCCTCCTCTGCCCTTTTATTTCCTTTCCCTCCAATTCCCTTCCTTCAAGGGTATTTTTAAAAAGCTCCTCAGTGTGACTCCAAACGACGGCCAAGGTTGAGAACCACAAAGTGCAGAGGAAGAAAAAGAAATATTTGTCTAGAACACTAGGAGTCCAGGGACAAAGGTTAGAGGCAAACAGGTCTGCTGCTGCTGCGTCACTTCAGTCGTGTCCGACTCTGTGCGACCCCATAGACAGCAGCCCACCAGGCTCCCCCCATCCCTGGGATTCTCTGGGCAAGAACACTGGAGTGGGTTGCCATTTCCTTCTCCAATGCATGAAAGTGAAAAGTGAAAGTGAAGACGTTTAGTGGTGTCCGACTCTTAGCGACCCCATGGACCGCAGCCTACCGGGCTCCTCCGTCTGTGAACATGGGCATAAGATGTACCAGGCAAGAGTACTAGACTGGGGTGCCATCGCCTTCTCTGAAGCAGGTCTAGGTTGTAAAAAGACCTACCTGAGTAGAGCTGGGAACATGTTGGATAGATCAGGCAGGCTGATTTGGCAGCCGGGGCAGGGGAAGCCCCTTGAGGGTTTGCACAGAAGAGTTACCCAATAAGGGTATTTGAAGAAGATAGACCTGGCTGGAGTGCAGGAGGTGGACGAGCTCAGGTTTTTGCAATAGTCCAATTAGGTATTGTGCAATTTAAACCAACTGCCCTATTGCTCTGCTGGGCCAGTGTCAGGCCATTGGAGCAGCCTTCATGTATGAAAGGGACCATGTCTTGGAGTCATTGATTTATTCTCATGCTGTTACCCACACGCCCTGATAAGCACATGGCAGGATAAAATGAACACTGCACACTCTTAGATATGTGAGGAGACAGGGAGGCTCTGGATGAAGATCTTGGAATTCAGATTAATGATTAGGTAAGTATCAATAATTAACTTGATTAGGGTTTTATCTGGATTGGTATGAGAGACTGTGAAGGAATACTGATAGAAATAGGATAGAAATGGTAGAGATTATGGTTAGCATTGGGAAGTTGCTCTGAAAATCCAGGGTTTCCACGGAGGAAGAGAGAGAGTCCTGATGAAGTTTGAAAATAGGGAGCTTTGGTGACTGGGGGTGATCTTTTGAGAGATGGTTGATAAATTAGTTTAAACTCTATTGTTAACAAATGCAAACAGAGATTCTGTGTTGGCAAGCTTCTTCCTCCGAGACTGTGCATTTCTTACGTGCTTGTTAACTCTGCTGGCAGACAGATGCTCGTTCCCCTGCCCAGTGTCACCGTTTTCCTCACTTAATACTCAGGGCTGTTGCTGGTGGAACAGAGCCCTTCCTCTTAGTCTCGTTCATCCTGTGTTGTGTTTTTGATCATAGAACAACTTTGAATGGCAGTCTGTAAACATTCGAAGACTTTTACTCTCTTCTTTTTTTGGTAATGGTTTAGGGTACCCTCTTGGCATCTCCAACACCCTAGGTACCCATTGATACTGAGTTCTGAGTACTTCCTCTTTCCCTGCACCTCCCCCAGGTGACTGTCTTGTTCAGCCCATTGTCATCCGATTGGATTCTCGTAATAGCCTCTGGCCTCTAGTCTCTTCCGCATTCTACTGTATAATGCACAATGCAGCTAGAATGATCTTCCTCAGCAAAAAAAAATAAGCTAATCCCGTCACCTGCTTCCCCTGTCACACACACAGTGCCTCCCCCATTATCTACAGGGTAAAATGCAGACTCTGCCCTGGGCATGCTGCGTGTTTTGTAGCCAGGCTTCATCCTGTTCTTCCAGTTAGTTACTCTTGCTCCCGGGCCCTGCCGTCCGAAGAGCCTGCTGTTTTCTAGACCCGCTGGGCCCTGCCATGACTTGGCACTTTTGCCTCAGCTGTTCCCTCTGCTGGGAATGCCTCCTTCACTCTCCAGTCCCACCTCCAAGTCCTTCAAGGCCTCATCAAGAGTTATTTCCATGTTGAATCCTGAGCTCTCTCAGGGGGAGCTAGCTGTTTGAGTGCTTTGAGTCATCACAGGACTGCATCGCTGGGGAAATAGCAGTGCTTTCTGGATTTAACGTACAGTTAAATTGTCCCTCAATGTCCCTAATGTACAGTTAATCTGTCCCTCCCACAGATCCTACCTTCTTCCAGGGTAGGAGTGATGGCTTATTTGTTGACCTCGCAGATCTTTAGCACTTAGCTCCTAGCCTGGCACCTCAGAGACCTCAGATGTTTGAGTTCCCTCATTCGCTCAGTTAACAGATGAGTGTTCACCACTAGGCACTGTTCTAGATGCTGGAGCACAGTGGTGACCAAAACACCCACCTGGCTTACAGTTTTGTGGGGAGAAACCAAGACTAAACATAATAAATAGCAGCACAATATAGTATATTGAAAGGTGATAAATGCTAAAAAAGAAAAAAAAAATAGGGCAGGGGAAGGTGTATTAGGAGTGCTGAGGGTTGGAGTGAAAGTTTAACTAGGGTGGTTGTAGAAATAGAAATGACATTGGAGCCAAAACTCGTAGGAGTTGAGGCGTGAATGAAAGAATGAACCAGAAAACAAACAGTAATCATGTCTTTTCTTAGACTGTTCTCAAGATTTCACGTTACCATATCCATTAACCACTTTGAGGAGCCCTGTTTTCTAGACTCGTCACCGCCTCCTACTCCTTTTTCCATCTTCAGATCTTAGAATCCAGACTAAATGTCCAGCTTTCATCTCAGCTGATAAACATTTCAGCTTCTGAAATTACTGGGCCCCTGCGGGTAGGAGGTCTTGTGAACCATGAGATGACATCACAGTTTCCTGGCTTGGACCATTGCATTTCGGAGACTTGGGGTTTTCTCTGTGGCTCTCACCTTGTTATTGTTGTTCAGTTGCCCAGTCATGTCTGACTTTTTGTGACCCCATGGACTGCAGTGAGCTAGGCCTCCTGGTCCCTCACCATCTCCCGAAGTTTGCCCAAGTTCATGTCCATTGCTTTGGTAATGCCATCCAGCCATCTCATCCTCTGATGCCCTCTTCTCCTTCTGTCCTCAGTCTTTCCCAGCATCAGGGACTCTTTTCTTCATCTAGTCCAGTCCATGTTTATTTAGTGCCATGTGCCAGATACTGCCCGACTAACTAGGGGCACACAGATCAACACATGATAGCATTGACTACAAGTGGCTCCTAAACGGCTCTCCTGTTCCTCACAGGGAAGTCATCACATCAGCAAATCGTGACTTTGGACAGGCGTTCTAGAACCAAATGGGGATTCCTTCCGGCAGTGTGGCTAAGTTGGGAGTGCAGATTATATATTGGCATAGTTTTCTGCCAAGTCTTAACTGCGTTTCTCTTGTTCTGGATACCCTTGTTTAGCCACTCAGGCCCCATTGCCTGCTCCTTTTGAAGTTTGCATTTATTTTCTTTGCTATTATGGTTTTTCCTTCATCCAAAGTACAAGACTTTCTTGGGCTTTAGAGCAGTTTGCCAAAAATCAGTTCACAGGATGATCAAATTGACATATTATTGATTCACCCAAAGTTTGTTCCTGCTAGTTGTCGATAAGTTTAGAATAACTTGTGTTTCACTGAATTCATCTAGCATACAATATATTTTTAGAGAGAATGATAATTTCTTGAGAATTTGATATGTCACTGTCATATACATCATGAATGTCAAGGATTGGTTAATGTTAGTGAAGTGGGTTTATCTCTTCCAAACGTTTTTAACCTAGTGTACTGACTTTCCAGGGAAGCCCAGGTGGCTCAGTGGTAAAGAATCCACCTGCCAAGCAGGAGTCATGGGTTTGATCCCTGGGTTGGGAAGATCCCCCTGGAGAAGGAAATGGCAACCCACTCCAGTATTCTTGCTTGGGAAATACCATGGACAGAGGAGCCTGGCCGACTACAGTCCATGGGGTGGTAAAGAGTTGCTTATAGCTTAGCGACTAAACAGCAACAATTGACTTTCTGACTTCTTTTAGTTAACAAATTTGCTTTCTGGAGTGAGAAAGGGTAGAGTTGGAAGCTGAGCACAGAAAATAAAACCTATGCCTGAGAATGTTTTCACTGATATCCACATGCACCTGTCACATATCCATGGTAACTTAAAAGCCCTGTTCAAGGGAAACCTTGCTCATTTGTGAAGGAAATAACATGCAAAGTGCTGAGGTGTTTGAAATATGAAATAAGGAATAAAGTTGACATTCAACTTAGTTGATGAGAAATCCATTTAAAAAAAATGTGCATTTGGGTCACATGACCCTTGGTAGCCATTTGCACAAGGAATCCAGGTGGATCACACTGTGAAGGTGACACCTTTAATGGGAAAGTACCGGTGTGCGGGGGCGGGGGTGGGGGCGACTCCTGTGAGGAGCCTCGTCGGATGTGCACTGACCTTTTCCACTCCAGTCGGCGGCCTTTGCTTCTCCTTGCAGTGGACGCCGTGCTCCGTTCCTTGTTTCCCTGAATGTCAGTCTCATTTCTGTTTCATGTTTCAGCGTTCTTTCTCAGATGCTCAAATCTCTGAATAAAAATAGAGCAGTGGGGAATAAGAGCGACAGTTGGTGTCATTGCATGGTTCCAAGCTTACAGGGGATTTCTGCTCATGATTCAGTATTCATCATGACATGTGGCTGAATCAAAATTTTTTCAAGTTGTTTTTAGGATGTCTCCATTGGTTCTTGTTTTACTGAGCATTTATATCAGAAATAGCTCTATTTTTCTCTCCTGTTATGGTGGTCAGTTGGTGATCATTTTCTTTATCTAGCAGTATAACAAACTTAATATTTCTTTTCTCTTTTTTTTTTGAACATGAGAGGATCAAAGTTTAGTGACACATATACATGGGAGAGGCCTAGGAAAACTGACTCACTCCTATATTTGTTAATAATCACATAGTCAAGGGATAAGTCATTTGACCAAGGGGTATTTTTAAATGTGCTGTTGGATGCATAGTGTTTAGTAATATTTATTTGGGACATTAATATCCATATTCGTGAAAGAGAGCTCTCTTTTTTGCTTTGTCATCTTTTCTCATTGGTGTTATGCTAGTTTTTTTTAAAAAGATTTTGGAAGCTTTTTTTCTTTATCTACAAAGATTTGGTTTTTTCCTTTTTTTGTGGAAAATTTCATACATATAGAAAAGTAGATAAAACAATGAACAACCCCCCCCATGGATCCATCAGTTAGCTTCAACAATGCTTTATATTTGGTCACCAAAGTGGAATTATTTTACAGCAAATTGCAGACATCTAAATATACTTTTTTAGTTATTAAAAAATTTCCAACCAATGCATGAATAGATTCTCCTTATCTTAAAAAAAGCCAAACATAGATTAGGCCAAAGTCCCTTTGACTACTGTTCCCACATCCTAGTGACTTAGCAGCAGCAGCTACAGCCCCCTCCCCAGGGGTTGTCACTGTTATTACATTGGGACATGTACTTCTTTTTCGATAGACTTCCTTATGTGATCTTTTTCTCTCTTTTCTTCTTTAGACATTTAAACAATATGTAACTTATGACATTTCTCTAGTTAGAATTGTGAAAGGGCAGGATTAAAGATGTTCAGATAGAACAGCAGAAGTAGGGCCTTGTGACTAGATGCAGAGTGAGGCGATCTGGAAGATGCCCAGCTCTGCTGCTCACCAGCTATAAATCCTCTGGCAAACCACTTCTCTGAATCAGTTTCCTCATGTATGAATTGGGGATCTAGTACTTATTTTATAGGGCTGTATGAAGGTCAAATAAGTATGTATGTGAAGTGAAAATCGCTCAGTCGTGTCCGACTCTTTGTGACCCCATGGACTACACAGTCCATGGAATTCTCTAGGCCAGAACACTGGAGTGGGTAGCCTTTTCCTTCTGCAGGGGATCTACTCAACCCAGGGATCGTTTGCAGGTGGATTCTTTACCCGCTGAGCCATCAGGGAAGCCCACGAATGCTGGAGTGGGTAGCCGATCCCTTCTCCAGCAGATCTTCCCAACCCAGGAATCGAACCGGGGTCTCCTGCATTGCAGGTGGATTCTTTACCAACTGAGCTATCAAGGAAGCCCATGTGTGTGAAGGTATTTTGTCAGAGGCAAAATATAGGACTTTAATTATTGCTCAAGTGAGGCCATTCTAAGATGAGAGGAAGCCTGAGGAGAGAAAAGTAGTGTCTGCATAGCACCTTTGTTCTATTAGGACATTTCCAAGGATTAATAAGCCTTCATTACAGCGATGAGAAGGGGCACTGCAGGTTGATGTTGATGGCAAGCTCAGAACATTATGTGACAGGTTACTGTTGGAGGGCAGTTTTGATCTTAGGATGGGTGCAAAGGAATGAGTTTGCCTTGAAGGGCCCACTTAATGTGGCCTAGGGATGTCCTCTACCTCTGTGTTCAGAGGGATGCTCTCTTGGGAGTCAGACTTCTAGACTTCCTGGGTGAAGACCTGGCCATTCTGCTCAATAGCTGGTAAACTGAGGAAAGTGCTTCACTTCTTAGGCTTTGTTATTGTTCAGTAGGTCAGTTGTGTCTGACTCTTTCCAACCCCATGGATTACAGCACGCCAGGCTTCCCAGTCCTTCACTATCTCCCAGAGTTCGCCCAAACTCATGTCTGTTGAATCGGTAGTGCCATCCAAGCATCTCATCCTCTGTCGTCCCTTTCTCCTCCTGCCCTCAATCTTTCCCAGCATTAGGGTCTTTTCTAATGAGTCAGCTTTTCCCATCAGGTGGCCAAAGCAGCTTAGCCTTAGTTTCCTTATTTGTAAACAAGGGCAAATAATACTTCTTCATGTACTTAAGACATTTTATAGAGATAACACGTTTAAGGAAGTGCTCATCATTACTGTATTTTCCCCAGTGTTATCTGACCTCACCCTTAAGTGACCAGCAACCCTGCTGTTTCTCTTTCAGGTAGGAGGTGTGCAATGCTTGGGGGGAACAGGTGCACTTCGAATTGGAGCTGAGTTCCTAGCGCGCTGGTACAATGGAACAAACAACAAGGACACGCCCGTCTATGTATCCTCACCAACCTGGGGTGAGTCCTATAGCTGTAGTGAGAGGAGAAACAGAGCAGCCAGGGGAATTATCCTCATGAGTCTCACTGCTTACGCTGAAAATGTATCCCAGCCCTGGATCAACTAACAGTGAATGGCTTGAGCAGTGGATTATGGCAGTATATGGGTAACCTGATGCTTAAGTTCAGACTGGCAATACTTTTTCCCAAGACTCTTGGCGAACTTGTGTTTTAGTGAATGTTGAACCTTCCCAGAGGAGGGAGATCCCTCTGCAGTAGGATGTAAATCAGCATGACGACAACTGGTTGAACTTGTTCTTGGTTACAGTCATTCCTCTCAATCTTAACCTCTCACCTCTGTGTCCCCCAGTGGACATGGAGCCTGTGAGGCCCTGGAAGCTGCCTTGTGTCCTTTCCATTTATACCTCCTAGTGTTTGTAAGACATTTAATATTTCACCCCTTTGCTTGCAGAGAATCATAATGGTGTCTTTATTGCCGCTGGATTTAAAGACATTCGGTCCTATCACTATTGGGATGCAGAGAAGAGAGGACTAGACCTCCAGGGTTTCCTGAATGATTTGGAGGTGGGTGATTAGAAGAGAAAAGTGGACAGAATGCCAGGGTTTCAGGCAGAGTGGGGGACAGTCTTTGGATCAGTTGATAAGTGAGAGTCTGATACATCCTCCCCAAGCCAGGTACTTTTTTCTGAAATGGCATGTAAGGAGGGCGTGCCTGTCCTGTGTGCCCCCGACTCTGCCCCGCCATGTCCCTGCTGGTGTCAGAGCTGACATGGCTTCCTTCTCCCCAGAAAGCTCCTGAGTTCTCCATCTTTGTCCTCCACGCCTGTGCGCACAACCCAACTGGGACTGACCCGACTCCGGAGCAGTGGAAGCAGATCGCCTCCGTCATGAAGGTAACTGCCTTTTCAGAGCCACTCTTACAGTGGTGTGTATTAACAGTTGATCTATTCAAAAGAAGTACCTGTTTACTGAAGAATTTGGAAAGTGGAGAAAAGCCCAAAGAAGAAAGTAAGTATTAACTATGAATTCTATTACCCAAGGAAAGCCACTGAGAGCATTCTGACATACAGAGCGTCAGGCTCTTTTCTTTTTTAATATTTTTAGTGTAGTTATACACGCTTAAGTCTGTCACATTACGCATTGATTAAATCAGTGGATGGTTGTTTAGAGCCCAGGTTTCTTATTCTTGTGAATATATGTAATAAACCTTTTTATGATTTCTTTGGGATAACTTTCTACATTGGAGTTTCTAGCTCAGGGTGTGTGTGTGTGTGTGTGTATTCATTAACGTGTTTAAAGAATGCTTCTTGATAAGAGTTTATCAGATGCATTCTCTAAGCACGTTAATGAATACACAGGTACCAGGTGCCATGGGGTGCAACAGTGAACAAAGCAGAGGTGGTCCTACCTTCAGAGCGTATGGCCTGTCTGGGGAGAGAGCTGCGTTGTTGGGGTGCCGTGGAGGCACATATCCCAGACTTTGGGGAGTGTGTGTGTTTTGGGAGGGCTGATGGTAGCAGAAGAAGCTTTCCTGGAAGAAATGATTCCCCTGTTTAACTTTGAAGGATGAGGATAGATTGGGGCTGACAGGGAAGGAAAGTTTCCTACAGAGGGAAGAACACTGTCAAAAGCCCAAGACAGAGGTCTTGGCCTATTTAAGGAAGAGAAAGTAATTCTTGCTATGGGCTAGAGTTCCAGGGGAGGGGGTGAGTGACAGGCCAGGCCCTGTGCTGAAGCCTCAGACTTGATTCTGAGAGCAGTGGGGAGCCCCTGGAAATCTTTGATATCCTGGAGTGACGTGATCAGTTGTACCCTGTTGGCAAAGCAGCGTCATGACATTCTAGGACTATAGACTTAAAGAAATGAGCTTCACTGATGCCATTAGATTTGTCGGTTGGTATTTAGATGAACAGAGAAACAGATGTAAAGTGGAGTTGGATGCAGAAAGGAAAGATGTAGGAGGAATGGACAGAATGAGACGTTCCTTCCAGGCACCAGCTGGGGAAGGAAGGCCTGTGTCTGAGGTTGGTTCCAGGAGCATTTCCTGCCCTGACTCGCTTTGCTTCCTCGCAGCGCCGGTTTCTGTTCCCCTTCTTTGACTCGGCCTATCAGGGCTTCGCATCTGGCAACCTGGAGAAAGACGCCTGGGCCGTTCGCTATTTTGTGTCTGAAGGGTTCGAGCTCTTCTGTGCCCAGTCCTTCTCCAAAAACTTCGGGCTCTACAGTGAGTGCTCTCCTGCATTACAGCCCAGCCACCCGGGCCCTATCCCTACTGGAGCCCCAGGACTGACTCCTGTCCTTCTTTTTAGATGAGCGCGTGGGGAATCTGACTGTGGTTGCCAAAGAACCAGATAGCATCCTGCGGGTCCTTTCCCAGATGGAGAAGATCGTGCGAATCACATGGTCCAATCCACCAGCTCAGGGAGCACGGATCGTGGCACGTACCCTGTCTGATCCTGAGCTCTTTAATGAATGGTAAGGGGCTCACGCCCGATGGGTGAGGGCTAGGGATGCAGAACAGAGATTGTCCCATTACATCTCACTGTCTCTTCCTTTTACTTTGGCAGAGGCACGACAAAGCTGCTTGAGCCTCTTTGAATGTCAGTTATTTCTCTAAAATAGGGCTGGCACCTATTCTGTGTGTAACACAGAATCAGGAATGTAGGAAGGAGGCCTTGGGTGAATAGGAGTTTCCTCTCCTCTCCCGCCTCCCAGGCTGCCTCCTCTTAAAGTCAGGAAATACACGGAGGGATTTCTGTTAGAATAGAATTAAGTTAGTGCAACAGTTTGGGGGCCTGTCGTTCTTACCTAATTTATATGTATTTTATCCTGTTTTGAAATGGAGTAATTTTTGTGTAGTAGCTGAATCTGCAATCTCTACTTAATTAGGCCTGATAAAATATATTATTCTGTCTCAAGCAGCACCTTGCTGAAGTGTGAGTTAAAACATAAGTGGTATTATAGCCAGTCTCCCCGAGACTAGCCATAAACTCCATCAGTGAATATAGTTCTTCCCTTCTGTATAGTAAGTCCGTCTCTCTGGTCTCCTTATCCACCCATCTTGGCATCAGCATACCTTAATAGATAGGTTGTGACTCTGTTTTTAGCTTATAGATTAGATCACATTTGAAAGATATTTACGCTTTTGGGTGCCATCTCCACTGCCTGTGTTGGTATTCACGTTGCTGTCTACTCAGGACAGGTAACGTGAAGACAATGGCAGACCGCATTCAGACCATGAGGTCTGAGCTCAGGGCACGATTAGAAGCCCTCAAGACCCCAGGAACCTGGAACCACATCACAGAGCAGATCGGAATGTTCAGCTTCACCGGGTTGAACCGTAAGTGGCCCCACCACCTGGAATGCTCACCGCTGGACAGGGCACTCCTCACAGGCAGTGTTCTTGGGCTTGGCTCCCTGAGCCGTCGCCCATTTGGTCAGCCATGACTTTGGACTGGAACAAGTTGGATTTTCTCCATGTGTCCCCCCCATCTCCTGGACCCCTGGGGTTTCAGAAGAGCACTGTTGTGGCCCACTGTCCTGATCATAACTCAGATACCTTCATTGTGGTGGGCTCGGGAAGTGGCTCAGGGCTGACTGGGAAGTAATAGGATGTGTACCTTGGAAGCTTGATTTACGAAACATCTTTTATAAATGCTCAAGCACCTTTTGGCTTGTCCTTAATCTTAAGTATAAATATTACATATGATTTTCCAGGGACTTAATTTCTTAACAGGTCTTTCCTAGTCTCCAAGCATTGCCTAGGTTATAACATTCTCTCTTCATAAAAAAGAACTTAGATTTGTAGTTGGAATTAAAAGCCGATTGGAGGTCTAGTAGGCAGCCTTGAGTGATCTTGGTCAGCCATCAGTGGAGCATATCAGCGATGGGCCATCCTGTCTGATGAGAGAGGATGCGTTCATTTAGTAAATTATTCCCAAGTACCTCAAGTCAAGCCACTGTTCACATGGTGCAGATATGACCTCGGTGTGGCACTTGTGTCTGAGTGGCTCTAGAGACAGATACGTGCTTTTGGGTAGTAAATGGACCGTCAGAAGTGCTGGGGGGTCCTTTAAACCAGGGCCATCAGTGCACCTGTTTGAAATGGGCTCAGAAAAAAATGAAAGGTGGTAGAGATTATATATTGTAGACCCACAGAGATACTTTGGGTAAAATGAGGCTACGTAAGAAAGTAAACGGATAGCTTAGTTAACCTTGGGTGTCCTCACCATCCTGGTGTGGGGAATTAGTGTACTGGACTAAGGAAAATCATCCTTATACAATTTTTAAGATATTACGTGTAATGGAAATGGTAGTAGTAGTAAAATGGCAATGGCTTAGTAGTAATATTCTGAAAGCTCACAAGGTGGGGATATCTTCCCATAAAATATCCATATTGTCCTGCTGTCCAGAGTAGGGACTTAGTTTTATTTTGGATTGGAAAATGGTGAGAATAGATGTGGGCTTATAACATAAAGCTATATATATAGAACTTGGCATCATTTACCCACCCCTCCCTTTAAAAAAAACAAGAGAAAGGGTTTTTTTCTTTTGGCTCCTAACATTTTATTAGGAAAAATTTTACACATACAGAAAAGTTGGAGGGATTGTATACAACCTGTGCACGCCACCTAGTTTTTCCCGTTCTCATGTTGCAGAGCTTCCGTTACTACATTTTATCTATCAAAACAGGGGCTTTCATCCTGAAATGATATTTTTAAAATTGTGTATGTTACCCTTTTTCTAGGGAAGGAGTCCCTAACTTTTATTCACTTCTCAAGTGTGGTACTCCCCTCCCCCACAAAAGCAGAGGAGTTTCGTTTCTATTTAAAAAATGAAGGTGGAAGTCCTGTATCCACATCTGTCTCTGGGGCATGGGCTTAACAAGTATGCTCTGTTGGGAGTTACAGTGCCTACCTCAGAATTCCAGATCCAGTGAATAGCTGTGTGGCCTTAGGAAGGTCATGTAGCTTCCATCTATGCCATCTGTAAAAGGGGATGATGACTAAGCTAATATAAAGTGATTGGAACACTGCCTGGCACAAAGTGTTTGCCCCTCTGATGATTATGATTTTATTACCACGTTGGTATGCTTGGGCTGCTGTAGCAAAATGCCGTAGACTAGGTGGTTTGAACAGCAGAGGTTTCTCTCTCTCAGTTCTGGAGACTGGGAAGCCTGAGCTCAGCGTGCCAGCACCGTCGGGTTCTGGTGGGGCTCTCTCCCTAGCTTGTAAATGGCTGTCTTCTTGCTGTGTCCTCTCATGGGGTAGAGGCGGGAGGCAGAGAAGCGGGGAGAGAGAGCGCGTCCGTGAGTAGGCTCTCTGGTCTCCTCTTAGAAGGTCACTGCTCCCATCACACATGCTTACCCTCATGACCTCGTCTAAACCTGACTCCACTTCCTAACACCATCATATTGGGGGTTAGGTTAGGACTTCAACATATGAATTTGGGGGGGGGACACATTCAGTCTATAGCTATTTAATATTATCCTATTCTCTCAAACTGATGGTGTCTTAAGGGTGCTAATTAAGGGGGGAAAATTACCTAAAATCCACTAAATGGCTTTACAATAAAGCAAAAAAGCTCTAGAGATTATGGCAGAAAGGAGGTACAGACAGTCCCTTCCCATTTTGTCCACAAGCGTTTCTGCAGACTCAGGCAAAAGCCCTCCTGCGTGTGTGTGAATGACAGTTGAGATGCGCCAAGCCTGAGAGGTCTGCAGTTTACATCCTGTGAGTTCACATACACAACATTTATCCAGTAGCTCTCATCTCAGGGCCTTGTCCAGTGTACTGTGAAAATGAAGTGTCAAAAGGAAGTTGTTGTAGGTGCTCAGAGTTAAGCAAATACAGTTGAAGAAACATAAATGAAGCGATTCTTAACAGTTTTTCATATTGGTGGGTTGGTCTTGAGTCTGTGGGTTTGGTTGGGTTGATGGGCTATCCCAGTGAATGTACCCTTCAAGGTTTGATGGACAGGTAGTCCCAGATTAAAATTCCCATCAGGAAGAACCATGTTAAGCTTTCTGGGGACTAGAAACTTAGCTCATGAGAGTAGCTTCCAGAATCTCCTGAGCATTAGTTACTTCTTGCTGTGTCAACCTAACAAAATAACTCCTATTGTTTTGCTTCTGTGTGAAGGGGGAAAGGAGGAAATTATCACTATAATGGACTCTTTGGACCTCCATTGCTTAAAGGATTCCTTCTGCTCTGATTATATGTCTTTTTTGGTTTTCAACAGCCAAGCAGGTTGAGTATCTGATCAATGAAAAGCACATCTATCTGCTGCCAAGTGGTCGGATCAACATGTGTGGCTTAACCACCAAAAATCTAGAGTACGTGGCCACCTCCATCCATGAAGCAGTCACCAAAATCCAGTGAAGAAACAGCACTCAAACCAGTACCACCAAAGCGGTCCTCTGTTTCTTGTGTTCCCTGCCTGCACAGACCTGGTTGTAAACATCACAACTAGCTTAGAGACTGCTGAGGGACAGAAAAGGCTACTCTGGTGAAGTGGCTTCTGTTTAAACTGGCCCCCCAGGAAAAGAGCATCTCTTGAAAAGAAATAGGGGCCTGGGATTAGAGCCATTTTGGAGGTCAGAGCAAATTAAGGTTTTTATTTGAAGAATAAAAAGGTACTTTGATAATGAAACGTAAGTGTCTTGCCCCCTCGCTGGAAGCAGGAGTATTGCCCATGTCACTCACGTGCTCCCGTGTGTTGGTTTACTTTGTATCAAGTCGAGTCCCAAAGATGAAGCTGTCTGAAGAGCCAAGTGTGCTTGTGGGTGTTGGCTGTGTCATTAAAGCTCCTCATCTCGACCCAGAGTGTCTGTCTCCCTGCTTTTTCTGCATGGTTGTGCCCCTAGCCCTACGCTTGAGTTCTTTAGGGTGACCAAGGTTAAGAAATATATTTATATCTCACCCACACATGTAACTGAGATGAAAGTTTCACAGAACAGGATTTACCCTTACTGTGTGCAGTGGATTCTGTTTTCTGTTCGATCATGTTCTATTTCACTAAAGTAATAAAAGTAAAAGTGCTGATTGAACCCATGGACTTGATTTTGTCATCCTCTGATGGGTTGTAACCCACAATTTAAATGCTATGGTGGGACTTAGCAGTTGCCAAAGAAAATACTAAAATGTATTTTTGTGGTCTGCCTCCCTTTGTGAACTCACCATCCCACAGCCTTTTGTCAGTTCTGTCCTTCAGAGGCCAGCCATCGTCTTATATCACATAAGAAACTGAGCTTCATGGATTCATAGAAGGGTTGACATCACTCAGGGTGATTCTGAAACGCAGTCCCTCCCACTGTAGTTGGAGTACCTCTTAGTCTATTGAAACGATTAGAGCCACTTAGACATAGATCATAGTTTTCCAGGGAGTCCAAGGGCCTCTCGAGATGATGGTTTAGTAGAATTTCAGCCTTACCTCAAACAAGAGGGCTACTACTTGGCATTTTAAAATATTGAAAAATAGCTCTTGTTATGTTAACAGGATCTGCTGTGTTATCCTGCTATAAGATCTGTTATGTTAACAGGCATCCTTTTTAGGATGCCTTTGAGTTGTTATAAAATCCTATAGATTTTTTTTTCCAGACTAGAAGAATATATTTGCCATGCATGTCACCGACAAAGGATTACTATTCTGAATTTCAAAGGATTACAATCCAGGATTTTTTAATTTTTAAAATCCTACATATTAAACATTTAAAGAAAAATACAAATAACTAGAAAAAAATGAACAAAGGACATGAATGGGTAATTCAGAGGGAAAGCTCAAATCAAGTATAAACAATGAAAAGGTTCTGAATATTCCTAGAATAATGGAAATGTAATTAAAGTAGCAAGATACCATTTTACTTATTACTGGATTGGGGAAATGGAAAATATGGCACAAACATGTTGGAGAGCATTTTGGCAACATTTTGAAAAGCTGAGGATGTATGTACTTTGCATTCAAGGGATCATAAGCAGCTTATGTACGCACTTTAGAGAAACTCACATGTGCACATGGAGAGAGGGTTAGGGCTGGAAAGTGACCAGGGCGCAGTGAAGAGCACATCTGGGCCAATCTCAGGACTGGACGTGGTACCGGAGCTGTGTGTGTGAATGAGGGTAAAGCTCGTGAATAGTTCTGAGTGGATGAGAGGTGAAATGAGATGCTGTTTATGATATCATCTCTTAAAATGTGCCACGAACTGTGGTTGCTTATGAGTACATACGTATGTAGTAAGTTTTAAAATATAGGTATCAAAGGTATACCTCAATCTCGAGAAGGTGGTTACCAGTGAGGAGAAAGGGAGTAAGACGGTGAGATACTTCACCTGTAGCTAATAGTTTCTTTAAAAATTACATATCTAAGGGAAATCTGAGGGGCTTCCACGGTGGTCCAGTGGCTAAGACTCCACGCTCCCAGTGCAGGAGACCTGGGTTCGATCCCTGGTCAGGGAACTGTACCCCATCTGCTGTAACTAAGAGTTTGCACGCTGCAACTGAAAGATCTTGCATGCCACAGCTAAGGTCGAAGATCCCTGTGCTACAACCAAGACCTGATGTGGCCAGATAAATAAAACTAAATATTTTAAAAGCAAAGTTCTGAGGAAAGACTTTATTGAATATGATTTATTGTCAGGCACTATTCCAAGCCCTTTATATATATCTATGTAGGTTCACTTAATCCTCAATGAGAAATCAGTGCAGTGGGCATTAATGTTATCATCACCCTCCACTGAAGAGAAAACAGGCGCAGTGAATCAAGTGATTTGCCGAATACCAGGATCAGTCACGTGACTCACAGGTGATAGGGATCTGAAGCCAGGAAGTCTGGCTCAGAGTCCACAAGTTTAACCTGTTCCTTAACCCTGCTGCCAGGCCTCCCTCGCTGAATCTCCAAGAGCAGGAAGGGTGAGTACCGAGCAGCTCTCGGGGTCTCACAGCGTGGCCTGTGACACGCTCAGTGTCAAGGGCAGAGTGGATCACAGGGCCTTCTCTGTCAGAATTCAGTCTCTCTGGAGCCTCGTCTGAATCTCTTCCCTTTGTGACTCAAAAAGGCACAAGGTGACCACGTCTATCCAGGGCTGCCTCCTTCACTTGCCTCTCCCTTCCTAAAAATACCTGTCCAGTTTTTCACTCTTCCCTCGCAGGAAGAGGGAAGACACTCCTCACCAATTCCTATCCCTCACCAGTTCCTTCTTCAGCATCTGCCTGGAATAGGACACCATTTATCTCCTTTTGGTTCCTGACTTGGCAAACGGCACAGCAACGCCTTTGCCTTTCAAGGGAAGAACTACACATCCCTCGCCAAGAATCCAGGTACGTTAGAAGCAAACTTTCCCTCAGTGCAAGGCGAGAGCTCCTCCCCATTCCTCATACCTGACAAGCTGTGGCTGGAAGCATCTTTCAGACAAATCTCATGTCACGATGGAGGATTCTGGAAGGATCAGAGGACAGTGGGAAGTCACTGGAATCTGGGGCTCTTAACATTACTCAGGAATTATCTCAGTTCTCAGTTCAGTTCAGTGTCTGTCATGTCTGACTCTTTGCAACCCCATGGAATGCGGCACGCCAGGCTTCCCTGTCCATCACCAACTCCCGGAGCTTGCTCAAACTCATGCCCATCGAGTTGGTGATTCCATCCAGCCATCTCATCCTCTGTCATCCCCCTTTCTTTCTGCTTTCAATCTTTCCCAGCATCAGGGTCTTTTCCAATGAGACAGTTCTTCACATCCGGTGGCCAAAGGATTGGAGCTTCAGTTTCAGCATCAGTCCTTCCGATGAATATTCAGAACTGATTTCCTTTAGGATGGACTGGTTGGATCTCCTTGCTGTCCAAGGGACTCTCAAGAGTCTTCTCCAACACCACAGTTCAAAAGCGTCAATTCTTTGGTGCTCAGCTTTATGGTCCAACTCTCACATCCATACATGACTACTGGAAAAACCATAGCTTTGACTATATATGGACCTTGTTGGTAAAGTAATGTCTCTACTTTTTAATATGCTGTCTAGGTTGATCATAGCTTTTCTTCCAAGGAGCAAGTGTCTTTTAATTTCAAGCCTGCAGTCACCATCTGCAGTGATTTTGGAGCCCAAGACAATAAAGTCTCTCACTGTTTCTATTGTTTCCCCATCTATTTGCCATGAAGTGATGGGACTGGATGCCATGATCTTAGTCTGAGCCACCCGGGAAGCGTCTTAATCCTCATGATTACCACAAGTAAACCGGAGGAACTTCACACCCACTCCTTACATGAGGCTGAGGCTCAAAGGACCACTGCCAGAGTCATGGGGCTGTCTTAGAATGGGAAGTTTCTGGGCCGGGGGAGGGGCACCCAGCGCCTCAGCCTGCAGATCACTCTGAGGCTTAGCAACCTCCAGGAGCTCCTGGAGCATAGGTACATGGCACTATTCTATAAATCTTGTTAAGTCAGCAAGTCAGGAACAGTCAGTGTTGGGCTGCACCCCACAGGCCTGCAAGCCCTGTACTTACCCAGCCTCAAGACAAAAACAATGAAATTTTACAGTCTGTTAATTAAAAAAAAAAAAAAATTGGCTGCATTGTGCTGCATGTGGAATCTTAGTTCCCCAACCAGGGATCAAGCCTGCACCCCTTGCAGAGGAAACGTGGATTCTTAACCACTGGACTGCAAGGGAAGTCCCTAAAACACTACAGTCTTGAGGGCCGATCAAGATTTTAGAAGTCATCAGCTGCAGCCTCTCTCTTCCAATGCAAGGGTCTCTTCCATGTTGTCCCTGATTCACCACTTTTAACTGGGTTGGGTTGCAGGTGTTGGGGGGGGGGGTTGTGTTCTTTGGATACTTGGTGAAACATCCCATTCTACTGATGGAGCATTTTCATTAAAGAGGTCTTTTACCTTGATCCAGAATTTGATTTCCATCTACCCTATCCCCTGGTTCCCCTCCTCCCTTCCTTTAAACCACACATACTAAATCTCTGGGTACTTCTGATTGATGACCTTTCAAATATTTGAGAGTAGTAGTTAGTATTCCTTGCTTTTGCTTCTCCATGTGAAACTCCGCCCTCCATGATGCTTCAGTGTTTCCGCACAGATTATGGCTTTCGGATCCTTCACCACCCGGCTGGTTCCCCGGAGTCCTTCAGAGAACTCGTGTCGGTGCGTGACTGGGTCTGGAGGAAGCGAATGGATACGACCTCACACTCATCTCTCCATTACCTTTCATTTTCCTTTCTATCAATATTTGTTCTCCTTCCTATTTAAAGATGCTTGTCCTTCATAAGGGAATGAGAAAAACTGGAGTCCACTGATTTCTACCTTCTGTCAATCTATCATTCTTCCCAAACATAGCTTTAAACTGAATTCTCAACAGGGGTGATAGGACCTCTAAGGTGGCAAAGATTGGTTCATGAGGGCAAAATGAAGGTCTAAAATATTAAAGTGGTTTTGTGGTCTTCCAAAGCAAAATCCTGCTTGACAAAATCTTATTTCTGGGTATCTTAATTTCTCTTGTTGGGGAGAATTTGAAGTTAGTATTTCTCTCTGGGGGGGATTGCTAATGAAAAATCAGTTGCAAACACTTCTCTAAGCCAAAGTATACTTACCAAAGTGCTCAAATGTTTTTAGCATATAAAGAAGTCCCAATCTCATGAGAATCTGGCCTTCTTGATTCTCTTCTTACATGTCTACTCCCTGCAGTGTGTTCCTTTTTCCCACTAGTGTTCACACGAATGGCCTTGGGCAAGTCTGGGAAAAGCTGGCCTTAGCCAGTTACACAAGGTTCTTTACTGCAGGGCTTCTCCATGCGCCTCTACATGTAGGCACACTCGTTTCTTTCTCAAAACCACCCTGGGAAGGAGCATGGTCCCTGTCCTGTGTCACAGTCTGTGGAATAGGTTAGGAATTGCTCAAGGTTCCATGGCCAGGAAGCAGTGAAGACTAGGCACATGAGTGCTGGGCCGATCCTACCTTTGAAGTTCACATAAAAATCCTCAACAAAATAGTTATTAGTATCATTTATTTAAGGCTTCCCTCGTGGCTCAGATGATAAAGAATCTGCCTGCAATGCAAGAGATCCAGGTTTGATCCCTGGGTTGGGAAGATCCCTTAGAGAAGGGAAAGTCTTCCCACTCCAGTATTCTGGCCTGGAGAATTCCATGGACAGAGGAGTCTGGTGGGCTATAGTCCATGGGATCGCAAAGAGTCAGACATGACTGAGCAATTAACATCACATCATTTATTTACTGTTAAAGAACTTTAGGAGCTTCCCAGCTGGTGTAGTGGTAAAGAGCCTACCTGCGGATTCAGGGGACATAAGAGATGCAGGTTTGATCCCTGGGTTGGGAAGATCCCTGGAGTAGGAAACGGCAACCCATTCCAGTTTTCTTGCCTGGAGAATACCATGGACAGAGGAGCCTGGTGGGCTACAGTCGAGGGGGTTTCAGAGAATTGAACACCTTGGAGCACGCATGCGCAGTGAACTTTACAGCATGTGGCAGCTCCTGGGAAGAATCCCAAGCAGTCCTGGTGCAGGCCGCTCACTAATTGTCCTGTGTGCTGGTTGGAGATGGTAGCAGGTGAGAGATTCCAACCTTCCACAAAGTCCATCAATACTTCAATGACTGCCCACCTGTTGGCTGTCCCCCTGTTCCTGTCTTGGTTTGTAACTACTCAATAAGCCCTCCTTGCTCCCTTGTTCCTTTTCCCAGCCTTTGGTTGGAAATCACTGGAATTGGGCTACTTTGGCTCCTCTCCAAAGGGCCTGCAGAAGTGAGCCAGTGTGACCAGCACATTGCTTTAAACGCTAGACTGGATCTGGCCCCCAAGACCTTGAACTTGGAAGGCACCCAGTCCAGTGCCTCGCAAACACAGGGCTCCAAAAAATTTTCTCATTTTCATCCTCATGCTCCTTTCTTGTCTAAAGATCTTACCCATCTGACATCCCAAAGCAGAGTACAGGGCTTTCCTGTAACTTTACCTGCAACCTCACACCTAGCCTTGAGAGGGGTGCCTCTTCAGGCAAGTGGCCCTTGCTGCTGCTGCTAAGTCGCTTCAGTCGTGTCCAACTCTATGTGACCCTAGAGACGGCAGCCCACCAGGCTCCCCCATCCCTGGGATTCTCCAGGCAAGAACACTGGAGTGGGGTGCCATTTCCTTCTCCAAAGTGGCCCTTAGGTAAGGTAATTATGTGTGTGCCCCACCCCACCCTACATCTCATACGAAAACCACTTTGGAACTCTGAGATGCAGGGGCAAGGAAAACAGTGATAGTCCAGGAAAAGGATTTTTATTTTATTCAAAAATTATTTACAATGTATTGAGCCTTCATAAATACTTTATTTCAAAGTCCTCTTTTTTTTTAACCTGAAGAAAATCTTGGGATGGGGCAGGGTAAAGGGGGAGGAGTGGTGACAGGCTTCTTAAGGATTGTGCAAAGAGACAAGTGTGAAGCAGCAGCAGTGGCCTAAGCGGTAATGAAGGGAAGACCCGCCAGGCAGAACCCTTGGGTCAGTGGCCAGCTGGGCAAGAAGACTGCGTGACTGCAGACCTTGTTTGGAACAGCACTCACCGGTCTGGGTCAGAGGCACCCAGCACCGAGGGCTGACACTTTGGCTGTTTCTACCAGGCAAGGGTAGGTGTTGGGGGTGGGTGGTAACTGTGAGTTATCTACGAGAAGTCATGCAGTGCTGAGCCTCAGGCAGGGCCAGGCAAAGGATGTGAAGTCAGTAATACACTGCTGAAAAAGGCAAAGTCCACTGCCACATGCTGTGCCCCTAGACACCTGCTGGGGTTTGGTGGGGACTAAGTTACGTGGGTGCACGCTGTACAATACCATAGGGTATGCCAAGGACTTCTGACGAGTACCACTTGGTGGGTGCCAGCTTTCGCCATCGAGTTGATGGACACTTGGGAAGACCATTTACAACTAAAAATCTGTCTCAAACTACCCGGGATTCACGTCATTCTGCATTGCAGAAACTCTGGGCTGAAAGTTCCACTAGTTAAAATAGTGGATTTTAATACTTTGCGGGTCTGAGAACTTTGAGAATCGTAGGAAAGCTTTAGCCCTCTGGAAAACACACAGAAGAAGGCAGACACTAAATTCTGACAGTTAGGGGTTTCATAGACCCTCTGAAGTCCAACAATGGACCCCCAGGAGTGACGGACCCCAAGTTAAGAACCCCTGAGGTAAATGTTCCCGTGGGTAAGCATTTTCTTTCGAGATGCAAATAACCCAGAGGAATGATCAGTCTCTCCACCCTCTATGTGATTATTGATTGAATGGGTACAGGGAGGTGGGAGTAATGGTTTTGGAGGAAAATGAGGGAAGCCTGAGAATTACATCCCCAGAGAAAAGTTAGGGAATGGTTTTGAGATGAGCACTGGATCACTGGATCCCTGGTCGATGGAACCCAGTGGGTGGGATATACATCAGAAAGGGATACAGGTGTCCCAAAGACAACCTTCACTTCCTTCCACATTTTCATAAGGCTGGCTCTGTGGTTTCTGATCAGTTTACTCTTCAAGCAGGTCTGTGCAGTCATCCTGCCATCTGGTGGTTACGCTTGGAATTGCACCTGTCCCAAGTGAAGTGAAGTGGGGTTCAAGTTGCTTAGTCGCATCTGATTCTTTGCCACCCCATGGACTACACAGTCCATGAAATTCTCCAGGGAAGAATACTGGAGTGAGTATCCTTTCCCTTCTCTAGGGGATCTTCCTAACCCAGGAATCAAACCCAGGTCTCCTGCATTGCAGGCGTATCTTTACCAGCTGAGCCACAAGGGAAGCCCAACATCAGGTGAAAATGGTATTGAATGTACCAGCTCTCTCTGGTACTTTATTCAGAGATCTGGTACATTCTCAGAATAAAGAACACTCAGCTGACTTGATGGAGTGGAGAAAAGGGTGGGGGTGGGGGAATGGACAAAAAAAGAAGAGTGATTCTTCAATGTTCCAGTGTAATACACACTGAAGCCACATAGAGCTTGCATCCTTCTTGGCTGACCTGGGCACTCTTTGGTTTATCATGGCTAAAACTTTTCCATATATATATATATATATATATATATATTTTTTTTTTTTTTTTTTAATTTAAAACCTGAAGTTCCATCTCTGGCTCCCAAATGGGTTTCTCTTCTTCTTGCTCCTCCTCTTCCAGAGCAGGTTTACTGATGGACTGATGACTACTAATCAGGAGCCAAAACAGATGTGTCCCTGGGAAATACAGTGACTTGAGGTTCCACCTTACATTCTTTCCATTCCAGCTGAGACACACCTCCCAGGCTGCTGCTCTTCTAACAGGAAACTGGTCACCAACAGTTTTCTGTCCTGTGACGTCACATGGCAACATGACTGAGTCCCGCTGCTCTAGTGTTCTGCAGAAATTCTTGGTGCGTCTCCCGAACTAACCCTCCTACCTGCCGCACCAGCCTCCTTTGTTCTCACCTGCCAGTGGCACCTTTTGATCTAAGGGAATCATGAAATAGGGTGCCAGGGGGCACCAAGGAACAGGAAGTGCATCAGGGGTCCTAGAGTGGCGTTGTCAGCCTGGGGTCATTCCTTCTGCAGTCCCAGACTGTGCTGTGCATGAGATCACTTCTAGCATGTTCCACTGAGGCAGCTCCTTCCGTCATGGCCACCACAAGGCTCTGAGTCAAACTGGAGGCGATGAGAGAAAATCTGCCACACTGACGGCGAGGGGTGAAGAGGTGGTAAAGAAAGCAGTTCGCTCTGTCACCAGTGGGAGGCCTTGGGGAGAAGCAGACGACGGGAGGATGGGTTCTCCCCAGAGCTCTGGAATCTCACGCCCCCAGTGGATGCCAACAGCCCTGTCATGTGATGAGAGGCGTTAAGTTGGAGTTCTCCTCAGAGGTTCTCTCTCCATCTGGTGACCTCTTCCTTTTTCGACCACCTGAAAAACAGTTTCTAAGGGTCAATCTGTAAGGCTGGGAGAACGAGAGTACTCTCTCGGGGGCCCAAGTGCTCTTCAGAATAGAAGCAGGGATGGAGACAAAGCCCTCGATAGCCTGGCAGCAGTCTGCATCGTCTCCAGGTGCTAATGTCAGCATATGCACATCTTGAAGGGTGAGAATGCACTTTTCACCTGAGATGACATCTCCAAAAGACACACGTCCAGACTAGTGCCAACATATCGGAGATTTCCTGGATGGGATCGAGCGAAGCCCACACGGTGTCCCAGGAGCATGCCTCCTCATCCCCAGCTCAAGTGGTTGCGAGACACCCTCAGAGAGAAGACTGGCCTCATGGACTTTGATGTCCCTGAGCCAGAGGTGGTGGGTGTAGCTGGGAGCCATCCCCAGGGACCTATACTCTCTAGATCAGAGGCAACCTCTCTTCTGCATTGGGGTATGTGGGGGTGGAAGGGTACTCTGTTCCCAGCTCCATTGTTTTTGGAAAGGAGTATTTTTCATCTTGTTCTCCCTGCCATGGACTTCCTTCCACAGAGGATACTGCTCTCCTTTTTTATTGAGTTTCCTGAACACAAATTTTCTTTAAAAGACCAGATTGTAAGTATTTTAGGTTTTGCAGGCCATTTGGTCCCTGTTGCAACTACTCAACTCTGCCATTGTGGCCATCAAAGACTAGTGGGTTCTATAATCCAATAAAGTGAAAGTGAAAGTGTGAGTCGCTCAGTCGTGTCTAACTCTTTGTGACCCTATGGATGGCTCCCCCCAGGCTCCTCCGTCCAGGGAATTCTCTAGGCAAGAATACTGGAGTGGGTTGCCATTCCCTTCTCCAGGGGATCTTCCCAACCCAGGGATCGAACCCAGGTCTCCCACATTGCAGGCAGATTCTTTACTGTCTGAGCCACAGGGGAGCCTCCTTATTTTTTATAGGAATGGGCAGGGGAGGAGGTCAGGATTTGATCTGTGGCCATGGTTTACAGACTCCTGCCCTAGACAACTACCCACTGAATGGGACTGATGCCCAAACTATCAAGGGTGCAGTGCCTGCCCAAACCCCATTACAGGTTTCCACAATTGTACCTCATTTGGCTTCCCAAAAGGAGTCAATGGTTTCTCCTTCAGGAATAAGATCCTAGCATGTTTTTCGTACTAACCAGCTGGTGGGTGGTTTTCATCCTGGTAAAGAAGTACTCACTCAAGGTTCTCAGCAACTTCCTGCCCATGGTTTCCTCCAAGTCGCTGCTGCAGGGGCTGGTCTCTGTGTCCAGGTTGATATGACAACATTCACTATCAGATGCTGAGAAAAAGAAAAGAAGAAAGAACACAAGCCTTTCCACCTGAACACCCAGGGATCCAGGCAGGGTGTTTTTTGTCAATGTTCCTTGGCAGATGAAAGCTCAAAACCAGAGCCAAGGCAGTGGTGGCTGTAACATAGAAGAGATGTCCAGGAAGAAAAAGGCTCTAATTACTTAGCAAGAGGCTTTTTAGGGCCACAAAAGGAACTAAGAAACAAGAGAGGAGGAGCAGGAATCCAACTCTCCAAGCACTGTTAGGTCAGACAGAGAGGAGAACATGAGCATTTCCACTCAGTATCTGCAGATAAGAAGCACCTTGGAGGACAGGTCGGGTGTCACCTTCACCTTCCTCTCCTTGCATGGACACTGGAAAATCACAGGGCTCAATAGCAACTAAGCTCGTGCTCTCTTCTTCCACCAAACCCAGGGGGGATTCAGAGAACTGCCAGATCTGAGAGCTGGAAAGGGACCCAGGCCCTGACCACCAGTGCCTCTGAATCTCATTGGGGAGGGAAATGGTGGAGTGGACTGGGCAAGTCATTTCCCTTTGCCAGGCGTAGGCCCTCATGTGTCATACGAGGAGGATGGACTGGAATAATCTCCAAAGACTGGCCCATCTCCTCTGTTCTCATTCCTTTGATATAACTTCTTGCTACATGTGTTAGCTATTAAAATCGGTGTGCACAGGAGAAAAACCATCATTCTAAATTCAGGTCCTGGAATTGTGATTATGCATGTCCTAGATTTTCTGAGTTAGCCACAAGTTCAAACACGTTGTCTCACTGACTTCAAAAGTCTATGAGCAATTGTCAGGTCACTGCTCTGGACCTGGGGGATCTCAGACTTGTGGACTGGGGCGGGTCTGGAGGCGGGATGGGTGCTGGTTTTGGGGTTGTTGGTGTAGGGGGGCGGCAGAATACATGGAGATGATTAGCTTGATGGGGCAAGCATAGAAGGATCTCAGGACTGGTGGGACGCTGGGAGCTTGGAGCAACACTGCAGTCAAGACAGGAGTATTGTCTCTGTAGGAGGTGCTATGATCTCGGAGATCAGGACAGATCCTACAGACTACTGCTAGTCTCAGGGACTCAAAGGAAGAGCAGTAAGAGCAAAGGCTGACCTCAGTTTCCTAATCTATGTGCTCAATTGCTCATTTGTGTCTGACTCTTTGCAACCCCAAGGACTGTAACCTGCCAGGCTCCTTGGTACATGGGGATTCTCCAGGCAAGAATATTGGAGTGGGTTGTCACGCCCTCCTTCAGGCGATCTTCCCAACCCAGCGATTTAACCCAGGACTCCTGCATTGCGGGCGGATTCTATACTGTCTTGAACCACCAGGGAAGCCTTTCCTAATCTATAAATTAGGCCTAATAATAACTTCCTAATATTTAGGGAGCACAATACCAGTACTGTGATGCACCCTCCTATAAATGTTATTTCATTTCTACTCAAAGTTACTTCATGAAGTAGCCACCGTGATTTTTATCTATTAACATAAGGAAGAATGGGTTTCCTCGGATGCTCAGTGGTAAAGTACCCGTCTGCTAATGTAGGGGATGTGAGTTTGATTCTGGGTCGGGAAGTTCCCCTGGAAAAGGAAATGGCAACCCACTCCAGTATTCTTGCCCAGGAAACACCATGGTCAGAGGACCCTGGTGGGCTACAGTCCAGTTCAGTTCAGTCGCTCAGTCGTGTCCGACTCTTTGCGACCCCATGAATTGCAGCACGCTAGGCCTCCCTGTCCATCACCAGGGATGCAAAAACGTCAGACATGACTGAACGACTAAAACAACATACAGAAGGAAAGATATCTATTAAGCTCAGGGAACCGAGTCTTAGGTTAGAGTAACTTGCCTAAAGTTGCCGAGCTCCTAAACGGGGAAGCCAGGGTCTGAATCCAGGGGGAAACCTAGCTAACAGTGTTCTGAGAATAAACTACCGCGGATCTGTTGCCGGGGAGGGGCACGGTAAGCCTTAGTGTTCTCTCCCTGGTAGCTAAGGAGCTGGGGAGTTTTACGTGGGGGCTATGGTCCTAGACTTCCCTCACCTGGCTCACCTGGGGCCATACCAGGACCCAATGGCCTTGACCTCTTCCCCCTTTACTCCCACGGGACTCAGTTTCCCTCCCTGACCTGCTCTAGCGGGCACAGCGGCAGGAGACAGCGAGAGCTGTTGCGTGCTCTGCTCCTCAAAGTCGGTCATTTCCTCCTGGGTGAAGGCCATCTCCTCCATCCTCAGGTACACGACCTCGCCGGGGCTTCTCAGCCCATCTGAGCGGCTGCCTGGGGAGGAGAGTAAGTGTTTCACCTCCCTGCTCTGGAGGAGACCTGGGGGCCCCGCCAGGACAAGACTGCAGCTCTGGGGCGGGGCCGAGGGGGAGGCGGGGCCGAGGGAGAGGCGGGGCCGAGGGGGAGGCGGGGCCGAGGGGAGGCGGGGCGAGGGGAGGCGGGGCGAGGGGAGGCGGGGCCGAGGGGAGGCGGGGCCGAGGGGAGGCGGGGAGGGGAGGCGGGGCCGAGGGGAGGCGGGGCCGAGGGGAGGCGGGGGGGGGGGGGGGGGGAGGCGGGGCCGAGGGGGAGGCGGGGCCGAGGGGGAGGCGGGGCCGAGGGGGAGGCGGGCCGAGGGGAGGCGGGGCCGAGGGGAGGCGGGGCCGAGGGGAGGCGGGGCCGAGGGGAGGCGGGGCTAGGGGAGGCGGGGCTAGGGGAGGCGGGGCTAGGGGAGGCGGGGCTGAGGGGGAGGCGGGGCCGAGGGGGAGGCGGGGCCGAGGAGGGAGGCGGGCCGTCCCCACCCCACAGCGGCCTGGCTCATCACCTCCAACCCGCTTACACGGCAGGCTGCTCCGGTGGCTCAGGAGGGTGGCAGCAGGGTCATCCTTGGGAGTCTGGGGTGTGCCCCGGGTCGTGGAGGCCTCCATGTCGGGAGACTGGGGTGAGCTTTCCATGTGGCAGGCGGTGAGCGCGTTCTGGTACTGCTGCCGTGTGATCTGGAAGACGGAGGCAGAGAGGTGGGTCGAGGTCAGAAGCTGGGCAGAGCCCTCCCTGGACCTGGCTCACCTTCCTGAGCTCAGAAGCACCCCCACTAAGGTGCTTTGGAACCTTTGGCCTTGGTGGTCTGGGATCCATGTTCTGGAGCCCAGAAGTTAAGGGGCAAAGAGGGAACTCCTTTGCCACCAGCGTTCTTCTGTTCATTTTTATTGGCTCTGGACTCTTACACCTGGAGGAACTTTCTCCTGAGACCCAGGAGAGGATGGAAGGCCCTTCAGTTGGCAGGCGGTTGCCCATGGAGAGGTTTAAAACACAGGCTTATGTTGTTGCCAAGGGCCCTCTTCTGCCTAAAGGGCAGTCAATGGGGACTCAGCAAGAACAAGATCCCCAACTTGTGTAGAGGCTGAAATAAGAAACCTCCATATGAAGAACATAAACTTTGGCAAAACCACAGATGAAGTCAATTTATTACTACTGTTTTTTCTAATGCCTTCCATAATCATATAGGAATCCATTTGATAAATCCTTCAAGAAAGCAGTGCCAGGAAGAAGCTCCTTTCTGTAGATGCATTGTAAACTTCCTTATATTGAATGAGGACTCAAATATCCACTAGGTTTCCTTTTTTTCCTTTTATGACAGGAAGCTCACAAATTTATTTATTTGCAGTAACAAACTCATGCCTGATAGTATTTGCACCAAACTGGCTTGTAATCTCAACTTTTTATTTAAAACATCATTGAATTATTTATTTTTGGAAATCCTATATATTACTGGAAGTGCTATAAATATACTAAAGAGATGGAACTGATGATTTGATTTTCAGATGTTGGTGAAGGCTCTAGTACTAATGTTATGCAGAAGAGTTTGCTTTTGCAGACTGACATTGGAATATGAGAATAAAACCTTCCATCCATTCAGTGCATTATGGCTTACAGAGCACCCAGGAATGCGTTATCTCCTTTGGGCACCATGGCTGCAAGGGGGTAAGCATGAGAGGTCCTGTGATGCCTATTTTACAAATAAGGAAATGAAGTTCAGGAAGGTTGGGGATTTGCCTAAGGTTTAACAGTTAGCAAGCCTTCAGAGTTCCAGCCCTGAGGTGTGCATTCTGCTTGGGAAAGTGCTATTCATCCTCAGGGGCCAGGGAGATGGAAGGCGAGGTGGGACTGTAGAACTCCAAGTTCTCTGAGGAGAAACTCCAGGGTCTGATAATGGGCAGGATCTGCCCTTGCTATCTGGTCATTTCAGTTTAAAGGGCCTTTACTCTTGCTGTCCAGGGGAAAGCATCTGAGCTCACCTCTGTACATTGTAAACGCACCTAGCTGCATTAGGCTGCCTTTCACAAAACTTTAGGGGAGGTCCCTCCAAAATTGCTATGTTATTTTGGGGGTCCATAGGCATCAGATGGGAGAAGGCAATGGCAACCCACTCCAGTACTCTTGCTTGGAAAATCCCATGGATGGAGGGTCCATGGGGTCGGCAAGAGTCGGACACGACTGAGCGATTTCACTTTTACTTTTATGCATTGGAAAAGGAAATGGCAACCCACTCCAGTGTTCTTGCCTGGAGAATCCCAGGGACGGGGGACCCTGGTGGGGTCACACAGAGTCGGACACTATTGAATCGACTTAGCAGCAGCAGCAGGCATCAAATGACTGAAGAGAAGTATGATACATGGTCTGAGCCAAGGTTATTATAAAAACTTAGTCTTCTAATGTTACCATGGGTTTCTAAAGGTGAAGCTTTCTTTGGAGTCTTGAAGGTTCTCCTGGCTTAAACGACAGGAAAATGTCCTAAATGACTTGGTAAGCCCAACAAAGCACTTGATATTATTCTATTTGGGTTCTTTTAACTAGTTAGTTTAGATTTGGCTTCCAGTTTAGTTCCCTGATGACTCAGATGGTAAAGAATCTGCCTGCAATGCAGGAGACCTGGGATCAATCCCTGGGTCAGAAAGATCTGGAGAAGGGGATGGCTGCCTACTCTAGTATTCTTGCCTGGAGAATTACATGGGCAGAGGAGCCTGGAGGGCTACATATAGTCCATGGGGGTCCCAAAGAGTTGGACATGACTGAATAACTAACACTTTTACTTTTGCACTTTTAGTTAAAGACCAAATGATTCTTTGCCTAAAAACTATGGTGTGAAACACACGGCCTGTTCAAGACAAAGGCATTGGGCAATGCCTTGGTTACCTGTTCTAGGGATCTCACAGCCTTGCTTTCACAATGCTTCTCTTTTAAGTTAGAAAAGTCACAAACAAATACGACGTCAATGAAAATGACAGTTGCTCAGTTGTGTCTGGCTCTTTGCCACTCCATGGACTGTTGCCTGCCAGGCTCTTCTGACCATGGGATTGTCCAGGCCAGAATACTGGAGTGGGTAGCTGTTCCCTTCTCCAGGGGATCTTCCCAACCCAGGGATTGAACCCAGGTCTCCCGCATTGCAGGTGGATTTTTTACCATCTGCGTCAAAAGTGTCACCTTAAAAGAAATTTGAGAAGGCACTAGCCAAATGTATTCAGGAAATCTCCTCAGCTGCACTTCTAGATTCAAGCATCACTTTTTGTCAGTTCCCCTCCTCCTGTTCACCTGTGAAGCCTTTTCTACCTAGCACAGTACTATCCAAGAAAAATATAATGTGAGATCACATAGGTAAAATTTTTTTGGCTGAGCAGCGTGTGGGATCTAAGCTGCCTGACCAAGAATTGAAACCATGCCTCCTGCATTGGAAGCACAGAGTCTTAACCACTGGATCAGTAGGGAAACCCCCACATAGGTAATTTAAAATTCTCTAGTTGTCACGTTTTAGAAAAAGTAAAAGCAAACAGGTGAAATTAATTTTATATTTTTCATTTAACTTAACATATCCAAAATAGCTTCACTTCAATGTGTCACCAATATAAAATAATTAATGAGGAACCTTACATTCTTCTTTGTATCAAGTCTTTGGAATGCAATATGTATTTTACATTCTAGCAAACCTCAGTTTGGATGAGCCACATTTCATGTGCTCAACAGCCACGTATGGCCACTGGCTTCTGTATCAGACACTGACGGTCCAGCAGATCAACTAAATAGCTCTGCCCAGTTTTGACAATCCAGCCTTGCATGGCCACAGTGTCCCACTGCTTGCTAGCACAGAATCACTGGTCCGGCTCAGCCCCTCTTTTACATTCCTTGAGTGCGCCATGTTCCCTTGCCTTCCATACCCTTTCCTTCCTTCTCCCTCTTGGCCTTGCCTTCACTTGCCTTTTATTCTTTCTTAATTCTTAAAGGTCCAGTGCTTTCTCCAGCCAATATAGCGCTTAAAATAAAGTGTCATATGATTTCGTAATCAGTTAGATACTACCCTGCATTGGTCACTGTCATTTGACTTATGGTTCTTTTCCCCAATTCTATTTCTTGAGTACAGCTCATGGTGCCTAGAACCATCGTTAACTGCTTACCAAATACTTACTGATTGGCACCAAGCGAATGAAACCACTGTTCAAAGGACATCATGTTCTTATTCTCTTTTCACTACTGTAGCTACCATTTCTTAGCAATAGCTTGACTTCAAGTTGTCTTTTACTCTCGCCAATTAAGAGCTCAGTTCAGTTCAGTTCAGTTCAGCCACTCTGTCATGTCCAGCTTTTTGTGACCCCATGAATTGCAGCACGCCAGGCCTCTCTGTCCAGCACCAACTCCTGGAGTTCACTCAAACTCATGTCCATTGAGTCAGTGATGCCATCCAGCCATCTCATCCTCTGTGGTCCCCTTCTCCTCCTGCCCCCAATCCCTCCCAGTATCAGGGTCTTTCCCAATGAGTCAACTCTTCACATGAGGTGGCCCAAGTACTCGAGTTTTAGCCTCAGCATCAGTCCTTCCAATGAACACCCAGGACTGGTCTCCTTTAGAATGGACTGGTTGGATCTCCTTGCAGTCCAAGGGACTCGCAAGAGTCTTCTCCAGCACCACAGTTCAAAAGCATCAATTCTTCAGCGCTCATCTTTCTTCACAGTCCAACTCTCACATCCATACATGGCCACTCAAGTGTCCTCTAAATTACAAAAGAAATGGAGATCAGTTGATCTTGAAACTAACAGGAGTTAAGGGTACCCTTTTAGGGCTTCCCTGGTGGCTCAGAGGTTAAAGCGTCTGCCTCCAATGCGGGAGACCTGGGTTCGATCCCTGGGTCCGGAAGATCCCCTGGAGAAGGAAATGGCGATCCACTCCAGTATTCTTGCCTGGAGAATCCCACGGACGGAGAAGTCTAGTAGGTTACAGTCCACGGGGTTGCAAAGAGTCGGATACGACTGAGCGACTTCACCTTCACCTTGGGACATTTGACTTAGCAGTCAATGCGTTTAGAAGTTCACCTTTCAGCTAGAGTGATGTTTCCAATCCTTTTATGATGTTCTGCTTACATTTTCAACTCTCGGGTGGTTTATTCATCCCTCAAGGGCTTCCCTGATAGCTCATTGGTAAAGCATCCACCTGCCAGTGCTCGAGATGAGGGTTCAATCCCAGGTCAGGAAGATCCCCTGGAGAAGGAAATGACAACCCACACCAGTATTCTTGCCTGAGAAATCCCATAGACAGTAGAGCCTGGCGGGCTACAGTCCGTGGAGTCGCAGAAGAGTTGGACACAACTTAGTGACTAAACAGCAACAGAAATTCATCCCTCAAAACACAATTTTGCAATTTAGAGATTCTGCCTCCAGATGGTGATGGGGCATCTTGGCCATGGTTACACAATTCACTATACAACATCTGCCAAATGTTCTTACTTTAAAGATGATATTAATATTTATGTTATACATTAAAGAATTCCGATGGACAGGGAGGCCTGGCGTGCAATTGCAATCGCAATTCATGGGGTCGCAAAGAGTCAGACACGACTGAGCGACTGAACTGAACCGAACTGAAAGATTCTTTGGTATCTTCATAACTTATTAACTCCTATTAATCATGGCTTTGGGGCTTCCCCAGTGGCTCAGTGGTAAAAAATCCGCTTGCAGTGCAGGAGACTTAGTAGACGAGGGTTCGATCCCTGGGTTGGGTCGATGGGTCAATCTCCTGGAGGAGGGCATGGCAACCCACTCCAATATTCTTGCTTGGATAATCCCACGGTCAGAGAAGCCTGGTGGGCTACAGCCCATAGGGTCACAAAGAGTCGGACACGACTGAAGCAACTGAGCACGCACACACACACATGCACACACACACACACACACACACACAAACACAGAAACAATCGTGGCTTTAATACCTTCCCCAGATACTCACTGGATATTGGATATACCTTTCTTTCTAATTTTATATTGAACTCAAATTACTCCTGGACTTAATGAACAGTTCTAGAATTTAGTCTGTTGGACAAGAAAAGCCTCTGCAGCCAGTCACAGGGGCTTTTGCCAGTGAAATCACTCCTGAGCTTTTTCAAAAACTCTCTTCATATTAAAAAAAGGTGGGTTTGAGGAGGTGAGTAAAAGAGCAACCTGAACATGGCCCTAAAAGTCCATTCAGTCAGGAGAAAAATGTCATCTTAACTTATATTAAAAAACAAAACAGAAAAATCAAATCCTTATGTTAAACAAGAGCTTGAACTTACAATGTTCCCTTCTGTAGAACAACCCATTGCAATCGAAGTTTTTAAGTGACTTGAACCACAAGTTGAAAGAGATTTCTGAACAATACTTTACTAGGTTTCTAGCCTTCCCTAAACTTCTACTTCTGACATGTAGCTTTCTCAATTTCAAAGTATCTAGGTAGACAAAAGGGCCATGTGCAGTGATGCCCTGCTGGCTCGGTCACAGCACAGCCCTCTGGCCTGAGATCAAGGGTAACACCTGTACCTGAGAATTGACCTCAGGTTTGGAGTTCTCAGCATGCCACTGGCTCACTGTCAGGAAAGAGACTTTCCTTTTATGTTCCTTGTTATTTATAGAAAGTTCCATTCGTTTTTAGGAGTGGATACATGAGATATATAAGATCAATTGTAAGTTTTAGGAAAATCCTTACAAACTTAGTGTTGGGTATTCATCCTAACACATTCCATTTTGAGGAATAGCCAAATCCATCTCCTAAAAGTGCTCTCCAAGCTGCGCACTCCCAGAGATGTTTCAGAAAACTCTGGGCTTATCACAGTTGCTCATTAAACATGACACCTCAAAATCTTCACTTTTCTCTCCAAAGCCTCATATGGATTTTCTCGACTTATGATACAAATGGTGTTATGGACTGGATGTTTGTGTTCCTCCATAACTCATATGTTGAAATTCTAACTTCCAAGGTGATGGCATTAGGAGGTAGAGCCTTGGAGGTAGTTAGGTCATGAGCAGAGAGCCCTCATGAATGTGATTGGTGCCCTTATAAGAAGGAAGCCTGCTTCCTCTGTTTCCCCCTCTCCCTGCTCCTTCCCACCATATGAGGATATACGGAGAAGACAGCCATTTTCAAACCATGAACTGGACTCACCAGATACCACCTGGATTGACCAGCACCTTGAACTTGGAGATCCAGATTCCAAGAACTGTGAGAAATGAATGTTGGTGGTCTGAGTCGCCCAGTCTACGGTAATTGTTATAACAGCTAAAATAGACTAAGACAAGTGGAAAGACCTGAGAAATGAATTGAACAAAAATTCCCAATGCACTTAAAACAGAATCCAGACCCTGTGCTCTGGCCTAAAGATGCCAGGTAACACTGCTGCCCACACTCTATTCCCAACTCACGTCAGCCTCTGTCTGCACATAATGCGCCAGGCCAAATATCCTCGGACCACCAAACTCTTCCCTGCCTCTGTCATTTCTATCTTGAACATTCTCTCCACAGCCCCTTCCAGGTCCCAACAGAAAATGTCCTTTTCTCAGCCTGCTCTAATAACCATTTCTAAAGCAGCCTCCTTGCCAACTCTGCCCAGGCACTGTTTATCCCATGGTCTGATTTATTTTCTTCAGAGCCTTCATCACTCTCCTAAATAACGTAGGTTACTGATGTGGTTACTTGTTTATCACCTTTCTCCTCCTATGAGCCTGGAAGCTCTAGAAAAGCAGGAACTTGCAGTCTTGTTGACCACAGTATCTTGTTGATGCCTAGACAGTGCTGAGCATGAGCAAGGAGTCCGTAGACACCTGTTGAGCCACTGACTCATATCATGACATTCAATTTCTTTTCCCACAAACCACATGCCCAGTACTACCAACCACTGAGTTAGCACAGCAGAATTTCTCTCCTCCCACTTTTTCTTACCCCACTTCTGAGGACGGTCTACAGTTACAGGGTTTCAGGGCTGGAGGCAAGAGGGAGGAGAATCGTGGGCTGTGGTTTTCTGAGGTTCAACCTCACTGTCACGATACCATGCATACTGTTGGATTCTTTACTAAAGCACTTTCCCCTGGCTCCATCAGCTCTGATTTCCCTGAACTCTCTCAAAGCCCAGCGACTTGAGGGCTTTGACTCTGGAGACAGAAAGACTTAATCTTGCAGCTTGGTTCTGCCACTTCCCAGCTATGAGACCTTATACTCCTCAAACTCCCACGTGTATGTGTGCTGAGTCACTTCAGTTGTGTCTGACTCTTTGTGACCCCACGGACTGTAGCTTGCCTGGCTCCTCTATCTGTGGGATTTCCCAGGCAAGAATACTGGAGTGAATTGCCATTTCCATCTCCAGGGGATCGTCCTGACCCAGGGATCCAACCAGCATCTCTTATGTCTCCTGCATTGGCAGGTGAGTTCTTTACCACTAAGACCACCTAGGAAGCCCCCTACAAGCTCCTACTTCATCTATAAAGTGGGGATGACAGAGTACCTACCTCTTAGTGTGGTTGTGGGACTAAGTGGATAATTCAGATCAAGGACTTAAAGTGCATGGCACAGGGCACGCCACCAACAGTCATTACCCCAGCCCACTCCACAGGTACAGCCCCTCCTCTGGTAACTCTCCACGGTTACTTTTATCAACGATGTGTATTTTAGTTCAGGGTGTCTACAGAGTCATGGAACACAGAAAGCCAGTCAGCACACACCGCCCTCAAATTATCAGGGTGAGCGTTCTGAACAGAAGGAAAGGACCTTTTCCGACCTTTGTGATTCAGCCACCATCATCTGGCCTGCAACTGGGATGACAGTCACCAAGTGAGCACGCTGGGTGTTTAGTTGGACTCAGGTAAATGGGTTCCCTTCTGATCTCAGGCCAAGTGTGTAATGATTTGTGGAATGCTAGCAAACAAAACCAACAAAATAAGACCTATCAAAGCAAGAGAAAGGAGGAAACCTTAGAATATGTTTGTCTAGTATTAAACTCAATGAGCGGTATGAAGAAACAGCTTTTCTTAATTACAAGGTGATAAGCATCGCTGCCTCTCTCATACTTGCAAAGGGATTCTCTTCAAATAGCTCAGTGGCAGGGCAAGGTGGTATGATAATTACTACAAATATTTTCAGCTAACATAACAGACTGCATTGTGTTTTAGATTTCTAGATAATAATATGTGAAACCTTATACAGATGTAAGATCATAGCTGGGATTCCCAGGTGGCTCAGTGGCTAAGAATTTGCCTGCCAGTGCAGTAGGTGCAGGAGATGCGGGTTTAATCCCTGGGTCAGGAGGATCCCCTGGAGGAGGAAATGGCAACCCACTCCAGCATTCTTGCCTGGGAATCCCCACAGAAAGAAGAGTCTGGTGGACTAGAGTCCGTGGGGTCACAACGAGCCGAACACCACCGAGCATGCATGGAGGCACTTGGGAAGCCACTATACACTACTATATTGCTGTTGATTAGTCCCTAAGTTGTGACTAACTCTTTTGTGACCCTATGGACTGTAGCCTGCCAGGCTCCTCTGTCCATGGGATTTCCCAGACAAGAATACTGGAGTGGGGTGCCATTTCCTTCGCCAGGGATACGCTACTATATGCTTGGTTTATTAATCCCCTGCACATTTATCTTGAATAAACCAAATCAACCTTGTGCCAATGATGGGGCAACTAAAGGAAAGAGTCCTGCTGGCACCTTCTCTCAGGCAAGCTAATTCCCTATCTCTTCCTGCCTCAGTTTCTCCACATGAAAAATGGGGAGACAGTCATGAACAACCAGGGTTCACATGACCAAAGGAACGATAATAGTGACAAATAATGAACAGAATAAAACTGACTGGGCGGGGGGGCGGTGAAAACAACTGACTGAAACCAGGGCCTTCGGAAAGCCGAGGCACGGTGTTCACGCCGCATTCTCTGGGAACAGAAGGCTGCAGGGTCGGGGTGAGGGGAAGGCCCTCTGCGGAGTTACCTTCACGAACTGCACGTCGCTGAGGATGTGGACTGAGTAGTCGGGTGTGTAGAGGTTGTTGCTGCTGCTGCACAGCTGGGTGTTGCTCCCCCCAAAGTCGCTGCGCTCACGGTTCGGAGACTCCGAGCGATTCAACCCACTGCAGCGGGAAGGGGACCGGTTTACTGCAGAGGAGGAGAGGAGATGAGGGGCGGGGGGGGGGAGGGGAGGCAAGGAGGGTGGGGTGGGGAGGCAGTAGGGGGAAGAGAAGGAGGGAGAGAGAGGAAGGGGTGTTGTTTACTGAGGTCCCGCAGGACATTTAGGTTATGGCAACATGGGGCCCTCACCTCTCCCCTCAGAGCCCAGGAAATGTCCTGCTCCTCCATTTGTGAGTATCAAATTCAGACCTCTGGGCTCCACTTGGCTCAGGCTCCTTCCTTCCCCACGACCTCTACCAGCGAGGAGCTGGGTGGGCCACTGCCTTTCTTGGTTCAGGGGTAAGGAAGGGAAGGAGATGAGGACCCCGCTGTGAATGGGAGTGGCTACCCCAGACCATGAGACCCTTTATTTACCAAAATGAGTTATTTTATATAAACTCCATTCACAAACCTTCTTTTAGAAAGGCTGAAGCCTTAGGTTTGCCCTAAAAACCACCTGGTAAGCACAGATAACCAGCCCTCACTGTGGTGAGGCATTTCAGAGGGAATGTCAGGCCTGCCTCCAAACTGGCAGGCAGGGACCAGCAGAGGCCCACAAACCATATGGATAAATATTTAAATCACATCAATAAACCGTTAAAATATGCTCTATACTTCTCCTTGACAAACACACCATCTTGACAACCTAGTAGGCCAGGTCAGGCTCCTTAAAGTTTTGTGTCAGAATATAGGCTGAAGGGGGAGACCCTGCCCTGCCCTAGGGCTTCCCGGCCTGGTCTCCTAGAGCTGTCTGGGTGGAAAATTCAGGATTCTTCTATCTGAAATAAGGTCTAGAAGGAAAAACACAGCTCTGGGTGGTATATCCCTTTGGCTCTGTGAACTACTCACCCCGCACAGAGGAGGTGGAGCTGGGGAGGGCTAAAGTGGGGCCCCCTCCAGGGTGGGTCTCAGGCAGGGCTCTCTTTGGGTTCACAGGCTGGAGGCCAGAACAATGCTCCAGGCCTTCTGTCAAAGGCCTCCTGAATATTCCGAGTCAGTCTCTTTTTCCATTTTCAAGAACAATTTCTTGGGAACTTTCAATTATGACCGTATAACTTGGTTTCAAAATGGACTGGGAACTGCCCTCCCAGGATCAACAGAAGAGAGATCCTAAGGTGACCCTAGCATTATCTCCACCGCAGAATAACCCTGAGTGAGACTGCAAAGCCCTTCCCACCGCTCTGCATCCCTCGGACACCACTCTGCATTTCTTCCCAAGAAAGAGAAGTGGGAAGCTGTGGCCTCTCCTAGCACAGTCAGTTCAGGGGCCCCAGTGAAGAGCCTGATTGTTTAGAGATTAGGCCCCTTGGTTCCTTCAGGGAAGAACTTTAGGAATTTAATTCTGTTTCTTAAGATAATGCTGCCATTCATCAAAATGATTAGCATCTCTTTGGAGTGACTTCCGGAGGTCTGATGGTCTGTTTAGCTGTCAAGCTGTTACTGTTGTCTGGCAAATCACGTAGTGGAAAGATTAAAATGACAATATGTTGAATCATTTTCTCATTAGAGCCAGGATAATCACTGCCTTGATCAAATTATAGAATTAAGGGTTCTACCTCCAGTCTTTCCCTTCTCAGTTAAGTGTTACCACATATACACTGTTACTTGAACCAGAAACCTGGGAATCTCCTGTGACTCCTGCCAATCCCTCAGCCCCACATCAGGCCTCTGTTTCCGCTCAAGTCCCACTTACCGTCACTCTTGCCTAGACCACAGTCTGGTCTTCCGAATTATAATCTCATAATCTGTTCTCACCTCGCCTGTCAAAAGCACATTTTCAAAACACAAATCAGGGGACTTCCCTGGTGGTCCAGTGGTTAGGAATCTGCCTTGCAATGTAAAGAACACAGGTCAATTCCTGGTGGGGGAACTAGGAACTAAGACTGCATGCCACAGCTAGAGAGTTCGTGCGCTGCAACGAAAGATCGTGAGTGCCACAACCAAGACCCGATGCAGCCAAATAAATAAATATTAAAAAAAAAACACAACAGAAAAACACACAAATCAGCTTCCAGTTGAATCTAAGCCCCCCATGACTTGACCCTAAGCCCTAAACCCCCCACGACTTGACCATCTGATCTCCTCCTGGGGCTCCCTTCCCACCATGCTTTTCTGCTCTAGCCTACTGGCCCCCTTGGGGATTCTCAATCATGTAAGCCTCCCCCACCTCAGTAGATGCCATTTCCCCTTCTCCCCTCCCCCTCATTTTGCCCTCATGCCCCCTTTTCTCCTCTCATTTTACCCCTCAATCCCTGCACTCACTTTTCAGTCATTAGGTCTCAACTGAACTATCACCTTCTCTGAAGAGCCAGTCTGGCCACCTTAAGAATATTCCGCCTATTTTCCTCTATCACTGTCCCCTGTTCATCTCTTCAAAGCACTTTTCACAAGTTTTAATTACATGTTTGTATTATTTGTAATGTCTGCTCAGTTCAAGGCTAAATTCCATGAGGGCAGAGACCTTGTCTTTCCTGGCTTGTTGTACATCTGGTATCTACCACAGTGCCTGGCCCAGAGCAGGCGCTCATTAAAGCAGGATGGAATGAACAAGTCAGCACCTAACAGTCCCTGAAGGAGTTTTTATTTAGAATCTAAATTTTGTTTTTTAAAAAGGTTTCAGAGCTTTCAGTCACTCTGGAATCAGAAAGCCTTTTCCAGCAACCTAAGTCATTCCCGGTAGACTGACTTCTTGAAGTGAGGGGTGGGCAGAAGGACATTTCCGGAACGCACTGCCAAGGCCCCATAACTCGAGGAAGAGGCCTCAGGAAACATCAGAACCTTCTGCTTGTCTATGTAATAAGAGTGTGTGAAACCAGGAGTCCTGGAGTCCTACTTACCAGCTGGGTGACACTGGAGTGACCAGGGGCCGAGAGGGACAGTGATGGTGATGTGGAGAGCAGAATAAAGCACCAACGTGACTGTAAAGAGCAGCAGTATTGGGCAGAAAAAGACCCATTTCACATTTGGCCCTGGTCCCTTGAAATAAATGGACAAGGTCTGGCTTGCCTAGATCCACTGTGGCTGTTCTGAGGTGGTGGCTGACTAAGTCAGTTGGTAGTGCCTCCTCAGGTCTGGTTGTCATGGAACAGGGGGCAGGAAGTCCTGCAGGAGTGTGGCTTCCTTGGTGCGAGAGGAGTCTGGAAAACCACACCTTGGTCTGGTAGGTTTTGTCCTCAACTCGGTTTGGAACAAAGAGAGTGGGTGTGAGCAGAGGTTTGTGGCTTCAGTAACCCTGAGAAATAACCACTGCTCTTGATAATCCTCCACTTTGCCCGGTGGGACCTGTGCCCCACAGCCCCACATCACTGTTCTACATTCTTATCCCTTATGTCATCATTCAAGACAGCTTCAGTGAGGCTGATAGGGAAATATATCGTGCCTACTAATCAACTTCTGCTTACTTACAAGCTATGACAAACCTAGACAGCGTATTAAAAAGCAGAGACATTACTTTGCTGACAAAGGTCTGTCTGGTCAAAGCTATGGTTTTTCCAGTAGTTATGTATGGATGTGAGAGCTGGACCATAAAGAAGGCTGAGCACTGAAAAACTGATGCTTTTGAACTGTGGTGTTGGAGAAGACTTTTGAGAGTCCCGTGGACTGCAAGATTAAACCAGTCAAGCCTAAAGGAAATCAGTCCTGAATATTCATTGGAAGGACTGATGCTGAAGCTGAAACTTCAATACTTTGGCCACCTGATGCCAAGAACTGACTCACTGGAAAAGACCCTGATGCTGAGAAAGATTGACGGCAGGAGGAGAAGCGGACAACAGAGGATGAGATGGTTGGATGGCATCACTGACTCGATGGACATGAGTTTGAGCAAGCTCTCGGAATTGGTGATGGACAGGGAAGCCTGGCGTGCTGCAGTCCAAGGGGTTGGACATGACTGAGTGACTGAACTGAATAGAATCAACTTCTGCCTGAATCACTTCCACTTGCTGTTCAAAACAGAGGAAACAGTTTCATCCCTGTTCTTCCCAAAGCTCTCATCTTCACTGGCACCCAGCGCAGGCATGTCACCCTGCTGTCACTCATAGGGCCCACATGTCAAACACAAGCAACATCACTGTTGTGCTGGGAGGAAAAACATGTTTCTTTTTTTTTTAAGTAAAGACAATGCTATTGAAGCTTTATTCATAATATCCCAAAGGATTCCCAACAGCAAAAGATACAGCTGTCTTACAAAGGTTGGGTCTATAAAAGCCATCTTTAGAATGAAAAAGGAATCTTCATTTCATGACAAAGAAAGTCCCAGCTCATCTGACTGTTGTGCAAGATCAATGATTTTGTGTCCCAGAGCCTGACATTCCTCAATAGGTAGGATGCTGATGACTCGGCGTTTTGGTAATTGTGCACATACACTCAGAAGTTTTTGAGCAAGGGAAATGGAAATGCTTTTAATAAAAAAAAAAAAAAAAAGAGAGAAGAAATCAGTAACAGACGAGTGTCCCAGCAGCATGGCAAACTAGTTCAAGTTGTATAATTCCCCTTGGCATTTTCTAAGAGCATAGAGGCACAGCTTGGGGGAGTGAAGAGAGAAGAAAAATTCTAAGCACAGAGCAAAGAGGTCTAAGAGGCGACGGATTGTTCAATGATGCATGAAACTGACCACAGGATCCCTCAATAGGGCGCAGGCCTGGCTGTTGACATCTCCCTCGCCCATCTTGCTCTTACATCACGCTTTCAATTTGGGTGGAGAAGTGTGGCAAGCTCATTCCTGCAGGCTTCGTGTGGTTTGCCTGTAAGGTACATCTGTCTTGGATGGCAAGTTGGAGTTTCTGAGGTTGGGTGGAGAAGACATTGGGGTAAAATTGGGTTGGGGTGAGAGAAGGGGTGGAAGAGGAGTTTAAACTGAAGTCAGGGCTGGATGGAATCTCCCCTCATTCTGCACGGATAGGCAGGGGCCCTGAAAACCCAGACACACCTCTGAGACTCTTGCTTTACTCGTGACCCCTGTGCCCAGAGATCTCACGACTCTATCCCAGGAACAGGAGCCACACATAGAAGAACACCTCACTCTCCTTTTCAGTCTGGGGATGTGAGAAGAGGTAAGGTTCAGCAGCTGCCTGCTTACATCTGTCCGAGTCTCACTGAGGACAGAGAGGAACAGCCCAATTTGGTCATCGTCACTATGCCACAGGCCATCTGTGTTTTCTAAACTGGATGCGGGAATTTAATTACACAGGCTTATAAGAGTACAAACTAGGATTATTAAAATTCATCATGCTGGGGTACTATTCAACATCAGACAACCAAATGCCAAAAGCTCTCTCTCAAAGCTATAATGTGAACTCTGCAAATCAGCCCAAGTTAGGAGCCCAGATGAACTTGCTCACGTTACATGCAGCTTTAATGGTTCCCAAATGTTGACTATGCAAGAGCCGACCCTAAGGAATATTTCCACTTACCACATTTCACGAAGTAAAAAGATTATTTTTAGGTACTTCCTTTATATTTTGGGGAAAAAAACTATCCTCACTGATCTCAAAGTACATTACAAATGCAACTGGGCATTGAAAAAGGACCCTTGCTCGTGGCCTCTCTATTGCTTTTGTTCTTTCATGGATTCAGAAGGACTGTCATGGGGAACTTGAAATCACCTCTACCATCAGGAGAAGAAAAAAGGAATGAATCTGGGGAGAGGGAATGATAACTGTAGTGGGGCTGTGTACTCTCAGTGGTTTTATTTTTAAATAAAAACACCTGCAAATCTGGCTAATTGCAGCACACTCTGGAGGTAATCCACACACACTCTGCTCTCCTCATTTCACACTAAGGCTCGACTAGAAGGAAACTGCCTATGAGTAATAGTGGCAATATTTGGAGTAGGGACCACCAGCCTCAATCTAAGGTGAGTACCATGGTTTATTAGCACAGCTGCTTTCAAAATGCAAACAAGTCACAGCCCTCTAGAGGGCACAACAGGCCCACATTCAGAAACGCAGGAAGGTCCCAGGCAATAGAACAAGGCCTAAGAGAGTTGGATTCTGGCTCTCAGCCCTCTGCATCCTAATTACACATCTGACATTGACCCAACCGCTTAATTTCTTGGAGTTGTTTCCTTACCTATTGTCTCCAAACAATTTCTGCCCATCTCCTAAGGTGGTTGTGGGGATTGAAAAAATAACCAAGTCTCTTAAAACTTAAACGCCCACTTAATTTCCAGGGACTCCCCTGGAGGTCCAAAGGTTAGGACTTTGTGCTTCCACTGAAGGGGGCATGAGTTCGATCCCTGGTGGGGGAACTAAGATCCTGCCTGCCATGCGGTGTGACCAAAAAAAAAAAAAAAGATGGGAGTAAGACATAATAATGAAGACCTCAAAGACCTTTTAGAACTAACACCCAAAAAGATGTCCTTTTCATTATAGGGGACTGGAATGCAAAAGTAGGAAGTCAAGAAACACCTGGAGTAACAGGCAAATTTGGCCTTGGAATACGGAATGAAGCAGGGCAAAGGCTAATAGAGTTTAGCCAAGAGAACGCACTGGTCATAGCAAATACCCTCTTCCAACAACACATGTCCATGTCTACACATGGACATCACCAGATGGTCAATACCGAAATCAGACTGATTATATTCTTTGCAGCCAAAGATGGAGAAACTCTATATAGTCAGCAAAAACAAGACTGGGAGCTCACTGTGGCTCAGATCATGAACTCCTTATTGCCAATTCAGACTCAAATTGAAGAAAGTAGGGAAAACCACTAGACCATTCAAGTATGACCTAAATCAAATTCCTTATGATTATACAGTGGAAGTGAGAAATAGATTTAAGGGACTAGATCTGATAGATAGAGTGCCTGATGAACTATGGATGGAGGTTCGTGACACTGTACAGGAGACAGGGATCAAGACCATCCCCATGGTAAAGAAATGCAAAAAAGCAAAATGGCTGTCTGGGGAGGCCTTACAAATAGCTGCAAAAAGAAGAGAAGCAAAAAGCAAAGGAGAAAAGGAAAGATATAAGCATCTGAATGCAGAGTTCCAGAGAATAGCAAGGAGAGATAAGAAAGCCTTCCTCAGCGATCAATGCAAAGAAATAGAGGAAAATAACAGAATGGGAAAGACTAGAGATCTCTTCAAGAAAATTAGAGATACCAAGGGAACATTTCATGCAAAGATGGGCTCGATAAAGGATAGAAATGGTATGGACCTAACAGAAGCAGAAGATATTAAGAAGAGGTGGCAAGAATACACAGAAGAACTGTACAAAAAAGATCTTCATGACCAAGATAATCATGATGATGTGATCACTCACCTAGAGCCAGACATCCTGGAATGTTAAGTCAAGTGGGCCTTAGAAAGCATCACTACGAACAAAGCTAGTGGAGGTGATGGAATTCCAGTTGAGCTATTTCAAATCCTGAAAGATGATGCTGTGAAAGTGCTGCACTCAATATGCCAGCAAATTTGGAAAACTCAGCAGTGGCCACAGGACTGGAAAAGGTCAGTTTTCATTCCAATTCCAAAGAAAGGCAATGCCAAAGAATGCTCAAACTACCACACAATTGCACTCATCTCACATACTAGTAAAGGAATGCTCAAAATTCTCCAAGCCAGGCTTCAGCAATATGTGAACTGTGAACTTCCTGATGTTCAAGCTGGTTTTAAAAAAGGCAGAGGAACCAGAGATCAAACTGCCAACATCCGCTGGATCATGGAAAAAGCAAGAGAGTTCCAGAAAAACATCTATTTCTGCTTTATTGACTATGCCAAAGCCTTTGACTATGTTGATCACAATAAACTGGAAAATTCTGAAAGAGATGGGAATACCAGACCACCTGACCTGCCTCTTGAGAAACCTATATGCAGGTCAGGAAGCAACAGTTAGAACTGGACATGGAACAACAGACTGGTTCCAAATAGGGAAAAGAGTATGTCAAGGCTGTATATTGTCACCCTGCTTATTTAACTTCTGTGCAGAGTACATCATGAGAAACGCTGGGCTGGAAGAAGCACAAGCTGGAATCAAGATTGCCGGGAGAAATATCAATAACCTCAGATATGCACATGACACCACCCTTATGGCAGAAAGTGAAGAGGAGCTAAAAAGCCTCTTGATGAAAGTGAAAGAGGAGAGTGAAAAAGTTGGCTTCAAGCTCAACATTCAGAAGACTAAGATCATGGCATCTGGTCCCATCACTTCATGGCAAATAGGTGGGGAAACAGTGGAAACAGTGTCAGACTTTATTTTTTTTGGGCTCCAAAATTACTGCAGATGGTGATTGCAGCCATGAAATTAAAAGACGCTTACTCCTTGGAAGGAAAGTTATGACCAATCTAGATAGCATATTCAAAAGCAGAGACATTACCTTGCCAACAAAGGTCCGTCTAGTCAAGGCTATGGTTTTTTTCAGTGGTCATGTATGGATGTGAAAGTTGGACTGTGAAGAAAGGTGAGCACTGAAGAATTGATGCTTTTGAACTGTGGTGTTGGAGAAGACTCTTGAGAGTCCCTTGGACTGCAAGGAGATCCAACCAGTCCATTCTAAAGGAGATCAGTCCTGGCTGTTCTTTGGAAGGAATGATGCTAAAGCCGAAACTCCAATACTTTGGCCACCTCATGCGAAGAGTTGACTCACTGGAAGACTCTGATGCTGGGAGGGATTGGGGGCAGGAGGAGAAGGGGACGACAGAGGATGAGATGGCTGGATGGCATCACCAACTCGATGGACATGAGTTTGAGTGAACTCTGGGAGTTGGTGATGGACAGAGAGGCCTGGTGTGCTGCAATTTTATGGGGTCGCAGAGAGTTGGACTCAACTGAGCAACTGAACTGAACTGAAGAAATAATATATGTAAATTAATGTATCTGGATAATACATCAAGTATGGGGCCAGAATGTGCCCAGAACTGCTTTCTGTAAATCCAATGAGTGAGGCTTCTTCTGCTGATATGGAACAGAAGCAAGAATGACTGGAAATACTAAATTATAGGATTATATTGATGAACTAGAACTAAGTTTTTTTAAGTAGGAAGTTATCATTAACTAGGTTTTCTGATGAGCTGCGGGTTAATTTTTAAAAAGAATATCCCAGCTCTCATGCTTTCTTTCTTCTTCTTTTTTAATGCTTTGATCTTTTTAGTTGAAAATATTTTAAAAATGTGCATCTTCCTTTTCTGCTGAAACTAAAGAGCACATTATTCATTTACCAAGACTCCCCACGTGGGAAGGATCTTGAAGGTCCATGATGTGGTCGTTTCTAATTTTGCTGGCATGTGGGAGTGACGACTCAGCTGGTGAGGGCACCAGAATGGCATCTCCGATGGGCCATTCTCCTGTAGTCATCATAAAGGCATGAGCTCCCACAAAGTGAGAAAAAAACCAATTATTTCTTGGTGGAAAATCACCATGAAGTAAGCGAGAAAACTGATGAAATTGGAGAAGGTGGTTAATTTGTCTTATACAGATAAACATGGGAACCAGATGGTTTTTGATGGAAAACTGTGATTTGTGAGAAAGTAGAAGTCAATATAAATAGTTCTGAAGTTGCAAATTTGGGGGTTTGAGGTCTCAGCCTATTTGAATGTTGAGAATCTACTATATACACAGTGAAATACAACTGATTTCTTGATGATGAGGCTATGGTGGGGCCTCAGAATCACTACCATAGCATTGGAATAAGGAAGCCGGGTGTAGAGGGTGTGGGAAATTGGATTGTGCTTTAACTTCAGGGTGACTTAAATAAATCCTTAGTTTGTTCATTATTTGCTCTATGAAACTTAGAGATCAACTTCTAGGGATGAAAAAAAAAAAAACACCACCAAGTTCTTAACCGATTGTTCAGACTTAGTACATTCTACTCCATCTTTGAGTTATAGTATGGAGCTGCTTTACCTGATTAAAAAGAAATCAGTAACTTTTCATTAACAGGAGAGGTTAAACTAATGAAAAGTTCTGAAGTTTTTAATATAGCATCCTTTGTGGGAGCAGAGCCAGAGAGATTATGGTCACTACATAGTAACATTTCTAGGAAGATGAGGTGGGGTTAGTGGTTAACTGAGGTCAGAGACCACATAGAAGAAAAGACAGAGGAAAAATGGAAATAAAGCATAGCCTTTCATTGTTTTCTCCTATTTTTCATCTGCTGCACCTCTTATCCCTCCTTTCTGCAGTCAGACAAACGATAAGGAAAAACTCACACCATTCCTCTTCAGCCCTCCCCATTTCTCACATGGATGCACACAGACATATCCCTGGGGGCTAAGTTCATGAGTGACACCACTGCACCAGCCATGCTTGGGCAGTGAGTACCAGTATTAGCAATGCATTGTGCTATGCCTTCGTCCTGGGCCTGTCTGTTGGGAGAGGCTAGTTTTCATGCAGAACAGTGGCAGACACCAAAGGCCTCTTATAAACCCCATGGATCTATGGAGATCAAGACCCCATGCATGTTTACCTGGGGAGCCTGCCAGAGAGTCCCCTCTGCTGAAGGCGAAGGTTCGAGACACAGAGACAGGCACTAAAGAGTCAAGGATTTGTGAGTTGTGAAGGGGAAGATAAACACAAAAGGAGAGAGACAAAAAGCAAAGTGGGTGAGACAGTCTGCTCCTGGATCCTCACAACATCCCATTTCTCTGCCAAAGGGAGTCTTGCCTCTGGAAACATGGAAATTGCATCTTCTCACAAAGTCACTCTCCGGAAAGAAGAAAATAAACAGATTTTGCTGAAGTTCTTCCAGAAAGATGCACAATAATCTCAGAGGGGATGAGACCCACCAGTGACAAGAACAGGCAGTGCCCCAGCAGGGAGTATGCCTGGGCAGTGTTTCATTTGAGACGCCTTTTTGAGCCAGCACATGTGTTGGGAGCCCAGCAGTGCATCCCCGTGGGGCCCTCCGGACTGCCTGAGGGCTTCTCACCTGCGGAAGGGCTGAAAGCAAAATGCAAGCTCCTGCTAGGGGCATCCTCGAGGAAGAAGAGGCCATCTTCTGCCTCGGACTCCTAGGAGTTCCCTCTGTGGGCCCAGTGCTGGGGAGGAACTGCGCACAGCCAGAGCCTTGGGACACAGGAAGGGCAGTTTCTAGCAATCTTAATGTGAATCAACTTGATAAACTAAATCATAGTCACTTCTTAGCCAGTATAAGTGCTCCAAAGCACCTCTCTTCCTATCACCTTTTCCTTCTCTCTCTTTCCCCGTAGTCTGAAATGGTGCTGGCTATAACTTGGGGCCTGGGTGGAGTGGAATGTGTAGTAATATTCCAGTCCTTCACCAACCTTGATCCTGATCGAGCAGTATTTCCGGGAGGGAATCTGTCTTTATCCCTCTGATCATTCCCAGAGTCCCTTCCAAGAAACTAAATGAAGTCAGTCTGCAGGTGACAGGACTCTGAAATAGGTGGCTTTGGCAGTCTTGGTTGCTGCACCCAATGATTTGCCTGAAATTATCCAATAGTGTAAAGGGGAGAGGGGAGAGCCTTATCCTACCTGATAATCATTTATTTTGTCAAGTAATCATTCTTTGTCAAGGAATATTTAAATGGGCTCCTAGTGTTGCAAGACACACTGGAATAAGAAACCCCATCGTCTCAAGAAGAATTCTAGTGCTTCCAGTCCACAAATTAAACATGTCTCAGTCAAGCGAATAGGAGACTTGTTCTCTCCCACTTCCACACCCCTGTGGGCATCTGTTCTGGTCACGCTGAGCTCAGGCCCATTCCTCCGGATTACCAGGCTCACTCTGGTCCTCCTGGGTTCCCTGGCAATCAGAACCAAGACAAAGGAGACAGTGCTGATTGTGTTCCTTCACCCAGCACAGGAAAAGCAGAGCGACTGACTGAGAACCTCAGACTCAACTTTGAGGCATCGGTCAGAGGGCCAGTGTTCTGGCAAACTCATCATCTCATTTATCACCCTCAAGGCCGACACAGCTCTAGATTGGCATCAAGGACAGGGCTAGTTAGGTAGACTGAGACCCTACAAGAATCCACCACTTTGTGGTTCAGCCTTAAGCTCTTCCTTGACCTACCAGTAAGGTTCTTGGACAGTGAAAGATGCTGGGTGGCTGGACCTGGGCTGAGAGGTGGACCGGGAATAAGCAGGGGCAGGGGGGTAGTGCGGGTGGTCTTCGCAGTTATCCACACCTAACTCTATTAGGTGTGGAGGGCTTGTGGGGGAGAATGGAAAATGTCTCTATATCCGTACACGCTAATTTGATTTCTTTTTCCTCCTGAAGATGGATAAATAAAAATGCTCAGAAGTGTGGAGAGGGAAAGAGAGGTTAACGTTTCTTTTTAGTTAACCAGTTTTGAAGGAGAGATTACTATTGCAGGTTTATTTTGTCTCAATGATAAAATGGATTTCGATAGAAAGAACTGGAGACCAGTTCTGGAAGGACTGAGGAAACCAGATAACATTTTCCTACTACTAAAAAAAATTTTTTTAAAGAAAGAAAGTCATGTAAATTAGATGGGCTTGGGACCTTTACGCAGCGATTTACCCCTAGAGTCCCCACTTCTTTCAGTCTTTTTTTTTTTTTTTTTCTTTCAGTCTTATGTAAAGGCCAACACCTCTAGGTAACACTTTGAATCTCAGTAGTCACTCTACCTTGAGCAAGCACCAATGTGATGGATGGTGGAGACCTCCTTTAGAGAACCAAGGTCTACTTGGTCCTGTAGACCATCCCTCTCCCATATCTTGACTTCTTGTTCTGTGAACTGATGCTTCCTTCACCAACCTTAATTGAGATTTGTCGGTTTATATAACAACATACCAGGGATTTTTGTTACAGCCCTCCTTCCACATATGTAGGACCACTCCTTGGGTGTGGGCAGCTATTTCAATTTCTTTTAAGCTCTCTGTTGGGCCAGGATGGGAAATTACACTGTAAATTGTCCCAATATTCCCACGTAGAAACGACATCCTGGAACACATTGCATCTAAGATCTGTATTTCATTGTGCTGTTTGAACGAGTCAGGCCACTGGAATGCATTGAGGTAAATAATTGCATTGAGGTGATTCAGAGCAGGTCATTTCTTTAGTTTCTCTGTTAAAACAGTACCTACTTTTCAGGTGCCATGGATTGTGATTTCAAGCTTTGGGACCCTCTGATAAATCCCAATATAAAGTACTATGGAAGGTTTTTTTTTTTAATGATGAGAAAAAACACCCATTTGGCATTAAAATGGCCACCATAAAAACTAAGAGCTGAAAGCAATGCAAAATTCAGACTGGTGAATCAAAGACAAATCTAGAGAAATAATGCTTTCTGGATCACACTTATATCACAACAAATGCCATGCCCTCTAAACACAAGTACGATAACTGATGCAGGAAGCAGAGAAGGTAGAGCACAGAAGGGGCAGAGAACACCCACCAGCAGCCTGTGCCAGCCCCTGCCATCAGCATGCACGGCCAGCCACAGACCCCTCCCCACCTGCTGAGATGTGGTCAATGAGCAAAGAGAAGCAGATGAGCAACATACGTGCCAGCCTGGGGTTTACATCCTAAGATCTTGCTGTTACTGCTTACTAAATGCCACAGACACAATAACAGCATATTAAGGTCTGCAAGTAGAGGACAGAGGGTGGATTACCACAGCAGAGAAGGAACGGTTCAACCTCCAGCAGAGCACACAAAACCACCTGCTTGCATTCCCTGGCAGGTGACAGCAAATGGTGCCTCCCCTCACAACCTCCCTCGCTGGTCATTCATCATTTTGCACACAAGCAGAGAAGCAGCAGAAAACATTCTAGACTCTCAGAAACTAAGCCCCCCACCCCACCCCCGCCGTGGTCTGCGGGTACCTGGCAGAAAGCAGTGTTCCTGGCAGAGCATACAAAGAGGCTGCCAGCATTTGTGTTAGTCCCAGCCCAGGCTGAGAGTGGTCGGTCCGGGTCCCCAGACTGGGCTGAGGCAGGACCTTGGCAGGGAGGACGAGGGAGGGGTTTGAGAGATACATACGAAAGACAGAGGATCCAGCCAGACTTCCAACCTTCCGCACATCGTTATCTAAGGACAGAAGGATGCAGGGTGTTTCAGAGGCAATTCAGAAAACACACCTTCTTAGAGGAATTCTCCCTCTTCCATCCCACCCACAGCACCAGTCAACTCTGCAGAAATAGGTAATCAGGTGGACGTATAAAGAGTGAAATAAATGTGTCTTTTCATATTGAAAATTACCACATCCCTACCACTGGATAATGTTACAGTCTACCATGTACTTCCACTTCTAAAGTCCAGGAAGGTAAAAGGCTTGTCCAGGGTCCACAACAGCAGTCATGACTTGGAACCCAGATGCATTTTCTCCACTAGCTCACTGCTTCCCCAATAAGCTATGGCTTGGAAACTGGAATACCTGAGCAAGCAGTGGTCATGATGGCTGGGACACCATAGTAGGTGAAGGCTCCGTTCTCGAAGCGAAGGCCTTCCTTACCAACCTCCACCTCCACTTTACCCTGGAGAAAGAAGGAAGTGTGCTAAGGGTGTGGAAGAGCATGTCCAGCCCTTTTAGTGAAGATGACCCTAAGTACTTCTGTTTGGATAATAAGTGGACCTAAAATCTTATCATAGGAGAATGTGAATTCCATCCAGATATGTTTTTTTTTTTAACTATTTTATTTTATTTTATTTATTTATTTTTTTAATTTTAAAATCTTTAATTCTTACATGCGTTCCCAAACATGAACCCCCCTCCCACCTCCCTCCCCATAACATCTCTCTGGGTCAGCAGCTTGAACTTCAGGAGCCCTTGGCACTAAAGTTCTTGCTTAGTTAATAAAGCAGTATCCAGTCATGAACATGCAAGCTTTCCTTGAAGACTCTAATGGCTCCTTCATGAGGCAGGTCCAGCTAGCTCAGGACCCCATAAATCCCATAAACTTCCAGTGGTATAGTCTAAGACTAGACCATCTCTCTTATCTCTAGCTGAGATAAAGCCAGATTCTGTGAGAAGCTTGAGCATACGGTATGCTATTAGGGGTCTGAAACCGTGTATATGCACTGCACGGATTCATCCCAGACTCTACAAGGCCTGTACTATTTTTACCCCCAGTTTTATAGATGAATCAATTTTGAGGCTCATAAAGATTAAATAACTAAATCAAGGTTAGTTAACAAGTACCAATAATGGGATTTTAAAACTAGGTCTTTCCAATTTCTGAACCTACCCTCTTGCTCCTATATTTTACCCCCGCCAAGATTTATTTGAAAATGGTTACGTTTATATTAGGCATAAGACTCTACTCGCGTGCCTTGTGTTATATAAACAATGCAAACACCCTTCTCAATTTTCAACAGTAAAGAATGTGACTCCATTTCTGGAGAAGAAGGCATTTTAACGAGGCTATCTGGAAGGATGGGTTTGAGGCATATACTGTGTAGGAGCAGACAGGTGGCAGGGGGACTGTAACAGAGAGGCCCTTTCTAAGTCAATGTGAATTTAATTAGGATTTTAAGACAATCATTGTATTTAGGGTTCACCAGATTTTATCAGGAAGAGACGGTGAGTAGGGGCAGGGCTAACGGTGGAACCAAGCCAGGAGGAGGGGCTGGAATCATGCCTGACACTTATTTACAGGCCTCTCCACTTATTTACACCCTCTCAGGGCAGGGGGGATGACTGTACTCATGTGAGTACCAGCAAGATGCTGCACCTCTCTCATTTTCTTGTTTATTCCCTCATAGTCCCCTTTAGGAAAGGATTAAGGCACTGCAATGGTTGAAGTGTGGCAGAGAGAGTGGACGTGTCCCATGTGCCTCCAGAGAGCAAAGCAAGGACCAGTGGGTGGAAATCAGAGATGGTGAGATTTTGCTTGACAGAGAGAAGAGCTTAAAACAAGGAGTGTCTGAAATTTGGGAGCCAGTGCACAGTTGTATTCCTGGGCATGGCCAAGCAGAGACAAGAGGTGATAGGGATTTTGTAGGACACCAGTTTAGGAAGTTCAGCAGCAGAACCCCTTGGCTGGGAGTTACCCACTGCACTCCCAACCACAAACATTGCTGACATCAGACTAAGTGCCATAAAGATCCCATCACTCTAGGACGCCAGCCCGTCACACCTGTCTCCTGTGAGTCAGGGACAAACGCCCGCCCCAACTGGCCTTGCTCCCAAGGCAGCCTTTGAACCTGGCCCGGAGGAGGCGTGGGCATTCCTCTTCAGCCTGGAGAAGTCCTACCTTGCCCTTGGAGGGTCTAAGCCTTTCCCACTCACCTGCAGAAGCAGCACAAAGTAGTCCACGGGGCGGTTCCGCTGGTAGAGGTAGTGTTCCGGGGCCTTCTTGTTCTTCTCATCAAACTTCAGCTCCTGGATCACATTGGGATGTTTCAAGAGCCGGAGCAGGATCTTCTCCGAGAGGTACAGAGACTTAAACGGCTCCACTTCTAGAGGAGAGTGAAGGCAGGAGGAATCGGCAGCAGGGAGGAGTCAGGGTGGACACAACCAGAGCCATTCGCGCTCCACGCTCCATCCTGCAGTTCCCTTGGGTGGGTGGGGGTGGGGAGTGTCTTAAGCCCAAGTGTGCATCTTTGGGCCCTCTGGGGACATGGGTACCTGCACTGGCATTTCAGGTCCCTGTTTTGACAGTGTCAATTTTGTTATTAATTTTCTCGTTGACTTTATTTAAAGCTGCACATAGACTTAAAAAAGAAGAGAATCCTGCCATTTGTGACAGCATGGATGAACCTGGAGGAGCCAGGCACAGAGGGACAAATACTACATGATACCAGTTATATGATGAATCTAATATAGTCAAATTCATAGAAACAGAGAGTAGAATGGGCTGGGAGAAGGAGGTAATGGGGATACTAGTCAGAGGGTACAGAGTTCCAGTGATGCCAGATGAATAAATCCTAGAGACCTACTGCACAGCATATGGAGCCCAAGAACATGCTACACTGAAGACTCCTGAGAGGCCCTTGGGCAGCAAGGAGATCCAACCAGTCCATCCTAAAGGAAATCAGTCCTGAATATTCACTGGAAGGACTGATGCTGAAGCTGAAACGCCAATAATTTGGCCACCTGACGTCAAGAACTGACTCATTTGAAAAGACCCTGATGCTGGGAAAGATTGAAGGTGGGAGGAGGAGGGGATAACAGAGGGTGAGATGGTTGGATGGCATCACCTACTCAATGCACATGAGTCTGGGTAAACTCCAGGAGCTGGTGATGGACAGGGAGGCCTGGTGTGCTGCGGTCCGTGGGGTCGCAAAGAGTCGGACATGACTGAGCAACTGAACTGAACTGAACTTAAAATTTTGCTAAGATCTTATATTAACACACACACACACACAGACAAATAGTAATAACACATATAGAAGGTGGCAGGAAACTTTTGGAAGTGATGTTTATATTTATGGCACAGATTATGATGATGGTTTTATGAATGTATGTGTATCTCCAAGCTCATCAAGATGTTTACATTAAATATGTACCATTTTTTGTATGTCAACTATATTGCAATATAGTGGTTTAAAAAGCAGCTGGAGTCGGACATGGATAAGTAAGCCACGTGAGTGCTAAGTGCTAAGTCACTTCAGTCGTGTCCGACTCTGTGCGACCCCATAGACGGTGGCCCACCAGGCTCCCCCGTCCCTGGGACTCTCCAGGCAAGAACACTGGAGTGGGTTGCCATTTCCTTCTCCAATGCGTGAAAGTGAAAATTGAAAGTGAAGTCGCTCAGTCATGTCCGACTCTTAGCGACCCCATGGACTGCAGCCTACCAGGCAATGGCACCCCACTCCAGTACTCTTGCCTGGAAAATCCCATGGATGGAGGAGCCTGGTAGGCTGCAGTCCATGGGGTCGTGAAGCCATGTGAACATGACTAAAAATGTTTTTGTTTTAATGCTATGATCAAATGAAATACAGAGAATTTGATCTGACTTATTTGTATGATGTATATCTGTTGAGTAAAATGAAATTTCAAGTTAACAGGAACACTTAATTATTTAAGTGGAAAGTTCTCAATAAGAAGCATCATTGCATTGTATTTACATATTAATAGGTATTATTCTATACTATATTATTATGTTACGTTATACTACACTATTACATTATGGCATATCATTATATTTACAGATATATCTGCTTTGTTCTAGGAAGTCAGATATTCAGTTGAGATCTGCAGTCAACATTGAAAGACTGTATTAGAACTATAATTACATGTTAGATCAGAACTATATTACATGTTTAAAACCCTAAAGAAGCTCCAATTTAAAGTTTTCTACCTTTTAGCATCTGGAACAGTACTAGCATTCATTATGACTCAATAAATACATGCTGGATTAATTAAACAGTGAACTTACTAATGTGTGTGATCGTTATAGGTCAGCACATTAATTAGGCATGAATGAGAAGATCAGACAGTTCAAAGAAAATTTTACCTTCTTTACAAGAAGGAGAAGTTTATCTTTGGATCCTCTCTTTTTTTTTTCTCTAAAGATTCTGGGATTCACAATCCACGTCTGTATTTGAAGAACTCATAGATCACAGGCCTACATGGCCCCTGGAGAGTCTGGGCCCCAGGGCCTTTGTAGCTACATAGGACATCACCTGTCCCTCCCAGATGAACCCTCTGGGCCACCAACCCCCACCATGAAGCAGGTAGAGGAAGGGAAAGTGCAGCGGTGGATTCCTCAGCTCTTTTCTCAAGTAGAAGAGAGAAAAGCAGAGTTGCATCATACTCACTTACCCCAAGAAGATCGGAGGCTGAAAACGAGCAAATGTAGGGTCCTGTTGCCCCTGCCCAAGGATAACCTCCTCTTCTGGAACAGAGGTTCTCAGTCCCTGCACTGGACTCACGTTACAAGGTATTAAGGATGACTGGTGCCTGGGTCCCACCCTCCAGAGCTGCCCTGTCTGCCTGGGGTGGAGGTGCAGGAGGGCAGGGCCATCATACCTGTGGCCATGAAGCGGTGTGTGGCCAGCAGAAGCTGTGGCGAGATCTTCACCCTCATCTCCGAGTCGGAAAGCTTAAACAAGGAGAAGTCGTGCCGCTTCCTCTCCCTGTGTGGGACCCTCTGCTTTTTCCGATTGTCTGCTGTGGGGACAGGGGACAGACGGCAACCATCTCAGAGCCACTGTTGATTTTTGGAGGTTTCACCTGAGACAGGTCCTTTGGGATCATGGGGATTTCTGGAAAGTGTCAACAAGTCTCTGTATTAATTGCGCTGAAGTGGTGAACAGTGGAAAAGAGGAAGGCCAGCCTGGGGCTCCCAAGTTCAGGCTTCTAAGACTGGCTCCCCTGCTTATGAGCTGTGCAGCATCTCTAAGCATCACAGTCTTGTGTGCTTTAATGTATACAATAAAGTTAGTGATTAATCATAACTCTTCTCATAAGTTTAGTGCCTGCATGCTTAGTCACTCCATCGTGTCTGACTGTATTTAACCCCAGGGACTGGAGCCTGGCAGGTTCTTCTGTCCGTGGGATTCTCCAGGCAAGGATACTGGAGTGGGTAGCCATTCCCTTATTCAGGGTCTTCGAAACTCAGGGAAAGAACTCAGGTCTCCTGCATTGTAGGCATATTCTTTACCATCTGAGCCACCAGGGAAGCCTCATAAGGTTAACGATTAATCGTAATTTTTCTGCTCATCTCAGGTAGTTATTATGAGACTCCCATTATAATCTATCTGTGAAATGCTTACAAATAACTGTATGCTTACAAAAAGGCCTTCACACACAAGGGACTTGTGTTCTTAGCATCAAGGACTATGGCAGGGCCTGGGGGGTTTCTGCCTTGGCCATACTCCTGTCCCCAGAGCTGGACTCACCTGGTCTCTTCCCACTGATTTAAACCATGCTCTGAGCAGTACTGAGGGATGCCACCCAAAGGAGGAGGGGGGTGGTCACTCCCTCTTTCCACTCACAATTCTCTTGCTTCAACCCTGGCCCCTCCACTGGGAGAGAATTGGGGGAAATTAAGGAAAGAAGGAGAAAAAATGCAACTAGCTCTATAATCCATAAAGGTGAGTTCTCCAGGTGGGGGCCTCAGGCAGGACTATTGTGATTATTGATAGAAAAAAATCTCTGCTTTTTCCAATTTAATTTTTCTTCTTGCTTTTTAAAATCTTCTCTCTCTCTCTCTCTCTCTATATATATATATATATATTTTTTTCCCCCAGGGGGTGACTTCCCTGGTGGTCCAGTGGCTAAGACTCCACGCTCCCAAGGCAGGGGGCCTGGGTTTGACCCCTGGTCAAGGATCTAAGTGGAGAAGGCAATGGCACCGCACTCCAGTACTCTTGCCTGGAGAATCCCATGGATGGAGGAGCCTGGTAGGCTGCAGTCCATGAGGTTGCTAAGGGTCGGACATGACTGAGCAACTTCACTTTCACTTTTTACTTTCATGCATTGGAGAAGGAAATGGCAACCCACTCCAGTGTTCTTGCCTGGAGAATCCCAGGGATGGGGACGCCTTGTGGGCTGCCATCTATGGAGTCACACAGAGTTGGACACGACTGAAGCAACTTAGCAGCAGCAGCAGCAGCAGCAGCAGCAGCAGCAGGGATCTAAGATACCAAATGCCACAACAAAGTGTTTGCATGTTGCAACTAAAAAGATCCTGAGGGCTGCAACCAAGACCTGACACAGTCAAATGAATCAATAAAAATCTGTTTTGGGGTAAAGGTCATATGTCTCTTGCTTTCCCTTAGTACTGAGTAAAATATTGAAACTTTAGCCTATCTTAACCTGTGCTAGGGGAGCACAAAAGCAGATTAGGGTTTTTCTAAAGTTGGCCTGGAGCAAAACAGCAGTGCAGGGAACTCTCAGTGCAGGCTGAATAGACACAGTAGAAATGAAAGGGAGAAAACTCCAGGGGACGGGCTCCCTGGGACTCTCCCCCTCCTGATTTCGCTCTGCCACGTGACTGAGTTCCCTTCTAGAAGGAAGAAAGTGCCTTCCTCCATACTGCTCTTCTGCTCTCTTCTGGGCCTGCCTTGGACTCCTGGCCCCAGCTTTAAGTCTCCTTGTGTCTGGTTGCCACAAATGGTGAGATCCCACAGTGAGATCCAGGCTCAGCTCCCCTCGGGGTCAGGATCTGGGGAGAAGCAACACAGTAGTCCTGGCTCCTCAGCCTTCTCACCATTCTTAAGGATTCATGCTTATTTAAAAGAGTGGGAAAATTGTAACCCTCTCTTTTAAGAGAGGATGGTTTAGCAACAGAGCAGCAAATATATCTATCAGACCATTTTATCTGGTCTGATAAAATACCATTTATCTTTTCCATTACTAGTAAGTAACCTTCTGATTTATATGACGTGTCCGTCTAAATATTCCCTCTCTCTCCTGCATCAGAATGCTACCAAATAGTTAATCACCGGAGAATCAGTTTCCTCTGATCTCCCTCTTCATTCCTTCTATTTTATTTTATTTATTTTTAAAATCATTTTTTTTGATGTGAACCATTTTTAAAGTTTTTATTGAATCTGTTACAGTATTGCTTCTGTTCTATGTTTTGGTTTTCTTGGCCATGAGGCATTTGAGGTCTTAGCTCTCCAAGCAAGGATTGAACCCATACCACCTGCGTTGGAAGATGAAGTCTTGACCACTGGACTGCCAGGGAAGTCCCCATTTCTTCTATTTTAATAATGAGTATTGGAAGATCAGGTTGTTGAGATAAATGCCCTGCTGCTGCTACTGCTGCTAAGTCGCTTCTGTCATGTCCGACTCTGTGCGACCCCATAGACGGCAGCCCACCAGGCTCCCCTGTCCCTGGGATTCTCCAGGCAAGAACACTGGAGTGGGTTGCCATTTCCTTCTCCAATGCATGAAAGTGAAAAGTGAAAGTGAAGTCGCTCAGTCGTGTCCGACTCTTCACGACCTCATGGACTGCAGCCCACCAGGCTCCTCTGTCCATGGGATTTTCCAGGCGAGAGTACTGGAGTGGGGTGCCATTGCCTTCTCCGGACAAATGCCCTAGGAAGAGCTTACTCAGACTGTTGTCACTACTATTAACGTCAGCCACTAACACTTTAGTGTGAATGTTTTCTCCAATATATCTATTGAGATATAGACTGGGATTTCTAAATCTAGAGCAGAGTGACACTCAGAGGTGGAGAAGGGAGAAAGGATTGGGGGATGGAGAGATCAACCCCTATTTTAAGGTGATGAGCTAGGCCAGGGCTCCACTGCAACAGCAGACACCGTGACGCTCCTGCTATGTTTCATCAAGGCTTGGCCCACCTTGGTCTGATCTCTTCTCACCCCAAAGGCAAGCACTCTTTCTGTACCACTCACTGCCTTAGAGTCTTGAAGTTTTTTCTACTAGGAGCTTGTCTCTGAACAGTTGCCTCTAGCAAACCAAGGACACAGATCTGGAATGGGTTCTCTGAGGGGAGGATGGGGACTGCTGTCCCACTTGATGAAATTGGGAGGAGGGGACACTTACTGGCCTAGGAACTCCCATGGATTTGATAACACTCCCATTTTTGAGGAAAGCAGGCCTTTGCAATGTTTGTAAGCAAAGCTTTGATAAGTCTCAGTAACGAAAGCAGTCACTATCGCAGGGAGGAACCTGTGTTGTTCCTGAGGGGGAGTGGGGAGGAGGGTGAGGAGACAAGACCAGAGCCAGGGATGGAAAGGGAGTAGGGGGGCCAGGCAGCAGGGCTGAAAACACACAAGAGCAGCGTCTAAAAGGACGACTTAGTTTGGCTTAGGTAGTGCTGGGTGATGTCATGAGTCTCCACAGCACGCTGATGTTGTGAGTGAATCATGAGTGAACCCCCAGGGATGCCAGGGTCTGTGTCCAGGTGGACAAAGAGACAAACCAGGACCAACACAGGGGACAGAAACAAGGGCAGAGAGGTCATCCAAGGTGCACTTCATTTCCTCCATCCAAAGGCCAGGAGGTCCCCTTTTCATAGTCTTGGCTCTGTTCCTGAAGGTTCTCTCTTGATAAACATTTAGCTAGCATACTCTCAGCGACTCATTGGTGGTTCAAACTGGGGCATCTTGCCATGCCAGGCCCTGGCAGGAGAGGGCTGACACACAGCAACACTTGGGGCTTGTCCTGACCCCCTTTCACACTGTCCATTAAATTAAGCCAGCTCTGAGAACCTCAGAGGAAAATGTGATGGCTTTGGACAAGAGCCACTTACTGTAGAGGTCAGTTTCATCCAGGATCTCTGACTTGATGATCTCCTCTATGATGTCCTCCAGTGTGACGATGCCCATCACCTCGTAGAAGGGGTCCCCTTCTCCCTCGTTATTCACCCGCTGGACAATGGCCAGGTGAGACTTTCCTAGAGACAAAGGCAGTCACAGTGAAGCATCTGGGATATTTTCAGAGAACTTTCCTCGTGAGAAAACGATACTAAATTGCTCTCTGACGAATCTTGGGACTGAACCGCTGAACCCATTCCAGGATCTCTTTAAAATATGAAGTTTGTGTAAAACCTCTTATAAATGCAAACTTTATACTTTTATATCACTATCTCTTTTGAAGCAAGTTACTTGGGCTTCCCTGGTAGTCCAGTGATTAAGAATTTGTGTGCCAATACAGGGCATGTGGGTTCGATCCATGGTCTGGGAAGATTCCACATGCCTGGAAACAGCTAAGCCTGTGTGCCACCACTACTGAGCCTGTGCTCTAGAGCCCACGTGCCGCATCTAGAGAAAGCCCATGTGTGGGAACAAAGATCCAGTATAGCCACAAGTAAACAAATAAATAGAAAGTTACCTGATATACACAATGCCATTTCATCTCCTGTAATTTTCCTATATTAAGAAGTATATCTAAGCTGAAGGAGGATGAATAATCTAATTGAGAAAATTAGAATTTGGAGTTAGAAGAACTAGGTTAGAAGCCTGCAAACCTCCTCGCCCCCATCACTAACTATCTTAGTGACTATTTGTGCGACTCACCCTGGACAAACCAGTACATTAAACCTGTACTGAATCTCAAGCTTCTCATCCAGCATTAGAGGATAATACTAAAATGGTGATTTTCAATATGGCTCCCAGAGGCTTTGATATGCCTCCCATTGAGAAGCGTGGTCTAATCAACTCCCTTGAGTCTGGGCAGGCTTGTGACTGCTTCAATCAATCGAGAACAGGGAAAGTGCAAGTGTTAGTTGCTCACTTGTGTCTGACTCTTGGCGACCCCATGGACTGTAACCCACCAGGCTCATCTGTCCATGAAATTCTCCAAGCCCAGGGGATCTTCCTGACCCAGGGATCAAGCCCGGGTCTCCTGCCTTGCAAGAAGATTCTTTACCACCTGAGCCACCAGGGAAGCTCAGAGAACAGAGAAGTGTCTGCAATGAGGCTTCTGAGAATGCATCATAAAAGGCATATAGCTTCTGCTGCAGAAATACTCTAAGAAGTCTGATGACTACTGTGAGGCCATCATGGTGAAGGGGACCTATGTCAGTGCTTAGGTGACAGTCCCAGCTAAGCCTGGCCTTTCTGCCATCCCATCAAAGTGCCAGACAGGTTAGAGAAGAAGCCTTCTATGGCAGTGGATCCTGCCCCACCTGCTGGCATTCTCCCCAGTCATCTAAGACATTTCTAATCACAGGCACAATCACTGTGAAGCAGAGAGAAGCAAGTCCCACTGAATTCCTGACACAGGAATCTGTGAGCATGATAAAATGGTTGTTGTTTTATGCTTCCAAGTTTTGAAGTGGCTTGTTAATAGCAGAGGTAACTAGGACAATCAATTTCCATCCAGTGATTGTGGAGTTCAAATGACCTAGTGGATGTGTCCAGGATCAGTTGCACAGATAGTCACTAGGGTAGTTAGGGAAGAGGGGCAGGGAGGTTTCCATGGTGTGAAGGCACTGTGTAAACTACAATATGTCATAGGCAGTTTAGTTAACTTACTGCCCAACAACTGACTAACAGCAGTTAACATTTATTGAGATAACTACAGGCCAGGTACTATTTGGAGCACTTTACATGTATCAGTTCATTTCATCCTCATAACAACCCCTGAGACAAGTACCATTATTATTCCTATTTTACAAACGAAACAACTGAGGCACAGGTTGGTTAACTAATAAGCCTAAAGTTACAGTCTGTAAGTGGCAAAGCTAGACTTTGTGAACCCAGGTAAATTGGTTTTTGGTCCTAATCTAGAGACTGTCTTACCTGAGTCCTGCTTCACCTTGGTTTATTTTCATCCTCTGATAGATGCGTTTTCTGGATATGTTTCTAAAAGGACAATCTGGGTGGTTGTTTTCCTTGGCTAAGAAAACATCTCCTTAAATTAGGAGACTATCTAGGGTACTGATTCAGATGTTATTCTTGCGCCGCCTCCCCAAGAAAGGAAGTTCATGCCTTATCACTGCTACCCTGTATAAGCTTTTGCTTGCCCACTGTTAGAAATATCAGAGTAGTAAGCTTGCCAGGGCATAATTAACCCTTAAAATTTAAACAACATGAATTTCTGTTTCAAATACTTCAAATCGCAAGATAGCTACTTATTGGGATTTTTAACGGGACAGATGGCATCTATATCACTCAAAAATAGTCTCTAATTTCCTCTCCACCTTCAACTTATCCTGCGACTTACTCCCAAACTGACTTGATCAGGCCACTCCCCCGCTCAAACACCCTCCCTAGTGTGCACAAAGTCAAATCTAGGCTCATTAGTTTGGTATTCTTAAGACTGTAAAATGTAGCACCTCCCTGTCTTTCTAACTGCATGCCCTACCACATCCTCCAAATATTCCTGCTCCAAAGGAGCTGCGTTACCTCCAGCTCCTAACTTCCTCCACGCCCATTTTCCAGGCGCTCACTCACACTGTTTCCTTTTCCCATTCTGTCTCCATTGGACCTTCAAATTTCAGCTCAGTGCCAGCTCTTCAAGAAAGCTCTCCTGGATTTGCCCCATTCTGAATCTGAAATCTGAATCAACCTTTCCTTGCCTGTGTTTCTAAGCCCTTGATAACTCCATTAAAGCACTTATCACAATTTGCTGCTTCTCATAACTTACAATGTGTGTGTCCTCTACAGCAGCAGTCCCCAAACTTTTTGGCACCAGGGACTGGTTTCGTGGAAGACAATTTTTCCATGGATGGGGAGGGGGATGGTTTTGAGATGATTCAAGTGCATTACACTTACTGTGCATTTTATTTTAATCTAATGCTGCCACTGATCTGACAGGAGGTACCAGTCCATGGCCTGGAGGTTGGGGACCCCTGCTCTACTGGGCCTACGTGTCTTCCTCAGATTGTAAGATTCTTCAGGACAAAGGCTCACACACTTAGTCAGGGTTTTCTCTACACAACAGGCAGCCAATAAGTGCCTGATGAACTGAACTAAGACTGAATAAAAGTCCAGTTTATGTAATACATGATATTAAAACCAGACAAAACCCTTTTTAAAAACTAAAATACAGTGTGTTTAAATTAACATTTAAACTGAATCAGTGGTTCTAAAATTATTCTTTGAAACAACTACATCCTGCCCAATTGGATTGAAGTGTTTTGTAGCTTAAATTAGATTATGTTAATTGTTAGGATGTGCTCAATTTAAAATTGTTTTTTTTAACACATGTTCTTAAATTTCTGGCACCTGCTCTCACTTTTCTGCTAACATGTGCTAGCAGATGACAAAACAAATGACTAGCATAATGGAAAAAGTTGGAAAAGTGATTTCTTAAAATTATTTTCTATAATTGGATAATTTTTTGTTATGTGAAACCCAGAATATATATAATACAGCCGTACTTCCTGCCACTAAGAGGTTAGTTCATATAATGGGATTACATAAATCAACATCTTATGTTGTTTCACAAGAAGTGTCCTAACTTCCATGTGAAAATCCACCTTTGGTCTACACATTTCAAGGTCAATTTGAGGACAAACGATATGATCATCAGGGAATAATGATTTCAAGTCCTAATTATATGATATTCAAGACAATGTACTTGTGTAATCTATTTAGAAATATTTTATAATTCACAATCAGCCTTTATGAGTCCGTCAAGTGCCTGTAGAGATCTACAAATGAAGGAAGTCATTGTTTCTTGGGGACAGACTGGAATAGGAATCAATAATCACATAACCCTGTTCTGAGCTGACAATGGGACAAGAAAGCCAGCTGTTCCCATGACACACATACCCCAGGTCCTTCCCCCAAAGCAGCTGGCCTTGGAGACGCAACTCCTGGCACTCCTCCTCTTCCTGGGCCCCAGAAGTGCTGGGGAGCTGTGGGCCTGGGATGGAGTAGGTTCATGTCTCTATTAGAGATCTTACCAAGCCTGAGGGATGACCTATGAGTATTCAAAACTGCACCAGTGGGGGGTCAAATTTCACAAGTGTTTCCATCTTTTGCTGGGCAAAAACTGGTTTCTAACATGCTTTATTTCTCCTCCCATGGATGAGTGCTGTGTTTACTTCCAAATGGCACACTTGAGGGAGTGGCTTCAGTCTTGGTTAATCCCCGCTGATGTCCTTCTATGAGATTCTGTGAATGCTGTCCCTCTACAGACTAGCAGAATTTCTCAAGTTCCCTCTCACAACCACTAGCCGATTGATTTCAATTTCCTTCCAACTTACTAGAAATTTGGGTATCTGTGAAAGAAATTTAAAATATCAATAACCTCAGGTATGCAGATGACACCACCCTTAAGGAAGAAAGTGAAGAACTAAAGAGCCTCTTGATGAAAGTGAAAGAGGAGAGTGAAAAACATTTAAAAAACTAAGATAATAGATTCTGGTCCCATCACTTCATGGAAAATGGATGGGGGAACAATGGAAACAGTGAGAGACTTTATTTTCTTGGGCTCCAAAACCACTGCAGATGGTGACTGCAGTCATGAAATTAAAAGATGCTTGCTCCTTGGAAGAAAAGCTATGACAAACCTAGACAGCTTATTAAAGAGTAGAGACATTACTTTTCCAACAAAGGTCCATCTAGTCAAAGCTATGGTTTTTCCAGTAGTCATGTATGGATGTGAGAATTGGACTATAAAGAAAGCTGAGTGCCAAAGAATTGATACTTTTGAACTGCAGTGTAGAAGACTCTTGAGAGTTCCTTGGATTGCAAGGAGATCAAACCAGTCAATCCTAAAGGAAATTAGTCCTGGATATTCATTGGAAGGACTGATGCTGAAGCTGAAACTCCAATATTTTGGCCACCTGATGCCAAGAACTGATTCCTTGGAAAACATCCTGATGCTGGGAAAGATTGAAGGCAGGAGGAGAAGGGGATGACAGAGAATGAGATGGTTGGATGGAATCACCGACTTGATGGACATGAGTTTGAGCAAGCTCTGGGAGTTGGTGATGGACAGGAAGCCTGGCATGCTGCAGTCCTTGGAGTAGCAAAGGGTCAGATATGACTGAGCAACTAAACTGAACTGTGAAATAATTTAGGTTAATGATGATGAACATTAACATTTATATAGAACTAACAATTTGTTAAGATGTTTCATACAGGGTACAGGAGAGTCATGGACATTGTGAGAAGATTTCCTGAGAACTGTGAGAAGCCTTCACTTTGTGAATTAGAGATGTTCGGCCCTGCTTTCTCCAGAATCTATTGAGAGACAATAGGAACTGTGTCATATACAAGTGTTTCTTATGCATATTTTGAAGCAAGATAGCTTCTTTCTCAACTTCTGGATTCTCTCTCATTGGGTGCCCACTTTACTTGAAGAATTGAAAAAGACTATTTCTTTAGGATTGTTACTGTAAACAAGATGGTACGTGGAGAACAGCAACACTGTGTTGAACTGCTGAGGGTGCTTTGCTCAGTACTTTGCTCTGCACACTCCCAGCCTATAGGTAAGGCCAAAGCAACTGGGTCCCTGGAAAAATCACTCTTCCTTTTGCTAAAAATAGTCAAAGTGAAAAAATTTAAGTTTGCTAATTCCAAGGCCCTATTTGATCTGATTAAGATATAAAGACTCAGGGCTTACTTGGTGATCGAGTGGTTAAGAATCCATCTGCTAGTACATGGGACATGAGTTCGATCCCTGGTCCGGGAAGAATCCACATGCTATAGAATAATTAAGCCTTTCCACTGCAACTACTGAGCCCATGTGCCTAGAGCCCACCCTCTGTAGTAAGAGGAGCCACCATAATGAGAAGCCTGTTCACTGCAACTAGAGAAAGCCTGCATGTACTTAAAAAAAAGATACAATCAGGCAAAAGGTAATTCTTTAAACAGAAAACTCATGAACGCTACCACTTGATGAGGTATTTTAACATGTCCCTTGACCATACTACCATGGCACTGAACATCAACAGATGAAAATCTCTGGGTTGAACTGAAAGATAAGGAAACAATGGATTTTATTGCAATGCACTTTTTAGAAATTAAGGCAACAGCTGTCTCTGTTGTACGAATACATTTCATTCTGGTTCAGTAGTGTTCTACTTCTGAACTGGTAGCTACTGGCTTGAATGCCTGCCATGTTCCTGGTATCCAGCCTCAGCAGAAGCCCCAGTCCTGTCCTGATGATTTGGCCTGTTGACATGCCTTTTGTGGCTTCCAGCAGCTGTAGACTCCTTAAGCCTTGATTTGTTGCCCTTTAGGCTACTTGCTCGGAGAAGGCAATGGCACCCCACTCCAGTACTCTTGCCTGGAAAATCCCATGGATGGAGGAGCCTGGAGGGCTGCAGTCCATGGGGTCGCTGAGGGTCGGACACGACTGAGCAACTTCACTTTCACTTTTCACTTTCTTGCATTGGAGAAGGACATGGCAACTCACTCCAGTGTCCTTGCCTGGAGAATGCCAGGGACGGGGGAGCCTGGTGGGCTGCCGTCTATGGGGTCACACAGAGTCAGACGCGACTGAAGCGACTTAGCAGCAGCAGCAGGCTACTCGCTTGGAGAATCCCAGGGACTGGGGAGCCTGGTGGGCTGCTGTCTATGGGGTCGCACAGAGTCAGACACGACTGAAGCGACTTAGCAGCAGCAGCAGGCTACTTCTTCTCAGACTCTGATTTGCAATCTTCAGCTCCATTGCTGTCTACAGCTCAATGAAACATGAAGTAGAGAATACACACCTATGGCTTAAGACTTGTTTGGACCACAGTGTTAGGATGATTTTGGTGGAAATGGAGAAGTAATCCTCAAAGAAGCATAACGGGTAAGAATATGGGATTCAGTTCAGTTCAGTCGCTCAGTCATGTTCGACTCTTTGCGACCCAATGAATCGCAGCACGCCAGGCCTCCCTGTCCATCACCAACTCCCGGAGTTCACTCAGATTCACGTCCATCGGGTCAGTGATGCCATACTAAAGCCCTCCATTAAGCAGGGCCACCTGGGGTAGAGGTATCCCAATGCTTTGGAATACATTCCACCTAGTTCAGTGTTTCTCAATGCTGGCTCTATACAAGAATCATCTAAGAAACTAACAAATACACTCTGAAGACTGGATCTCATGCCCAGACATCCTGATTTCATTTGTTTGGGATAGAGCCATGACTCCAATAGTTAAAAACATTCCTCAGGTAATATCAATGTTCAGCCAACTCTGAGAATTATTACTTGCTTTACAGTCACGGTTCTCAAAGAGTGGTCCCTGGACTATCAGCATCACTTGAAATGCAAATTCTCAGACCCCACTCTAGACCTAGTAAATCAGAATCTCGGGGGGTACAGTCCAGCGATCAGTGGTTTAATAAGCTTTTAGCTGGTTATGATGCAGGCTAAAGTTTGAAAACCACTGGTTTATAGGTAGGCTCTATGGCACTCTGGTTATTTTTCTGATGACCTCTACTGAGGAAGAGAAACAAGCACTGAGATTTCTAATACAATCCTCTTCCTTTCTGTGTACTTGGTTTAAGTCACAAGATGTTAAGTACTCATGAAAGGAGAGAAAAGAACCTCCTGGACAAATGATAGTTGTGTAGCAAGCTGATGAATGCTTTCTCTCATATGATGTGGTGGTTATGGTATTTTGTTACAGGGCACCGAGTGGCAGGTGACTCTTTCATGCTGAGCCTGGAAAGAAGTTTCTTTCTTTTTTTTTTTTAATATAAATGTATTTATTTTAATTGGAGGCTAATTACTTTACAATATTGTATTGGTTTTGCCATACATTGACATGAATCTGCCACGGGTGGGGTCTGAGAATTTGCATTTCAAGTGATGCTTTTGTACCAATGAGACAAGTTTGAAGTACTGCACCATCTATTAGGCTCTTAGTATAACTAAGGTCAATAAAATTTCCCACTTCTGAAAGTCAAACTAGTCTTTTCTGTTGCCCCAAGAATCCAAAGGGTGGTCCTAGTGCTGGTTACTGGTAGTGCCCTGTCTTCACTACCTGGCATTAACATGCCCAAGCTATAAGTCAGATTTCTTAGAAGGGTGACTAGGTTTTCAAACATTGCTTTTGAAGCAGTGGTTCTCAACTGGGGCTGATTTTTGCCTCCCAGGGAACATTTGGCAGTCTGGAGACAATCTGGCTTGTCACAACTTGGGGCAGGAGATGATACTGGCATCTAGAGGTTGCATGTAGTGTTGCTCTACAACAGCCTCAACATAAGGAGTGTCAAGGTTGGAAACCTTGCCCTAAAGAAAGTTATAAGTGTCTGCAACATTACAACTGCACTTTGGTATTTGAAGAAGTTGGAATAACCTCCAAAGGTCCTTAATAAATGTAGCTTCTAGATGGTTTAGGCATATCCACAGAGAAGAGCTCTCAAGGACCCTATTAGCATACCTCCTATGCCTTGAAAAGAAAATCAAATAATTGATTTGCTTTCTCTTTCAAAAATAGTTATAGCACTTTGGTAAGGTAATTGTTCCCAAGATAAAATATAGAAGCTGGGGGAAAGCTTACTGCTTGAAAATAGAGAACCAAGGAAAGCAGAAATCATTTTATGGTTTTATGGTTTCTGCCTCACTTATGACCTTCACCTTGTAAAATCTAGTGGCTTTGCTACATTCTTATTCTTTCTGGTATCCCTACAATATCTTTTATTCATTTGGTAGGCAGTATTGAGTGCCTCTTTCCTTCGTTTTTTTAAAAAATATTTATTTATTTATTTGGCTGTGCCAGGTATCCGTTGCAGCCTGAGGGATCCAGTTCCCTGACCAGAGATTGAAACTGGGTCCCCTGCATTGGGAGCACTGGACCACTAGGGAAGTCCCAAGTGCCTCTTCTTCCTTATTGTGGTCTTGGTGACTCTCTATCACTTGAAGTGTGGGACCAGCAGCATTGCATACCACCTCACTCAAAATGCATGCTCTTGCATTTGAGTCAGTTCTAATGAAGTGGATGCACCTAGAGCCTATTATACAGAGTGAAATAAATCAGAAAGAGAAAACCAAATATCCTACATTAACACATATATATGAAATTTAGAAAGATGGTCCTAATGAACCTATTTGTAGGGCAGCAATGGAGAAGCAGACATAGAAAACAGACTTGTGGACGTGGGGGAGTGGTGACAGAGAGGGTGGGATGAATGGAGAGAGCAGCAAGGCAATGTGCACACCGCCATATGAGAAACAGATCGCCAGCGGGAATTTGCTGTTTGGCTCAGGGAGCTCAAACAAGGGCTGGTGACAACCCAAAGGGTGGGAGGGAGGTCCCAGAGGGAGAGGACATATGTATACCTATGGCTGATTCATGCTGAGGTATGCAGAAACCAATACAATATTGTAAAGCAATTATTCTTAAATTAAAATGAATGAATTTAAAAAATGATGCAGGTTCTTGGGTTCTATTCCTGACTTACAGAATCTGGATCTTGGTGGGTGGGGTCCAGACAGCTGCTTTAATGATATCCCAGGTAATTCTTATGTACATTAGAGTTTGAGAAGCACTGCTCTTGACACTTGCTATTCAGTGTGGCCCTTGAACCAGGCATCTCAGGATCACCTGGGAGCTTGGCAGTTTGAGTCACAATCTGTAGGTCCTCAGGTGACTCTTATGACTCTTATGGAGTTGAGTATGAGAAGAGCTGGCCAAGACTACCCTGTTTTTCTTTCTATCCTTATGACTAATATTTTTCTGCTCCCATTGTGGATTCCTTTACTTTATCCTCACCTGAAGGTAAATATTGGAGAAGGAAATGGCAACCCACTCCAGTATTCTTGCCTGGAAAATCCCATGGACAGAAGAGCCTGGAGGGCTGCAGTTCAGGGGGTCACAAAAGAGTCAGACACAAATTAGCAACTAAACAACAACAGCAACAATAATAAATATATCTTAAAGACTTTAGCTCAGTGATTCTCGACACTGGCTGCCTGTGGGAATTAGCTGGGGAGTTTAAAACCTATTGAGACCTGTGTCCCACCCAGGAAAGTTCTGACCTAATTAGTCTGGCGTGTGGTCCAGGCACTGGGATGTTCAAAACATCTTCAGTTCAGTTCAGTTGCTCAGTAGTGTCCGACTCTTTGTGACCCCATGAATCGCAGCACTCCAGGCCTCCCTGTTCATCACCATCTCCCGGAGTTCACTCAGACTCACGTCCATCGAGGCCGTGATGCCATCCAGCCATCTCATCCTCGGTCGTCCCCTTCTCCTCTTGCCCTCAATCCCTCCCAGCATCAGAGTTTTTTCCAATGAGTCAACTCTTCACATGAGGTGGCCGAAGTACTGGAGTTTCAGCTTTAGCATCATTCCTTCCAAAGAAATCCCAGGGTTGATCTCCTTCAGAATGGACTGGTTGGATCTCCTTGTAGTCCAAGGGACTCTCAAGAGTCTTCTCCAACACCACAGTTCAAAAGCATCAATTCTTCGGCGCTCAGCCTTCTTCACAGTCCAACTCTCACATCCATACATGACCACAGGAAAAACCATAGCCTTGACTAGATGGACCTTATTTGGCAAAGCAATGTCTCTGCTTTTGAATATGCTATCTAGGTTGCTCATAACTTTTCTTCCAAGGAGTAAGCATCTTTTAATTTCATGGCTGCAGTCACCATCTGCAGTGATTCTGGAGTCCAAGAAAATAAAGTCTGACACTGTTTCCACTGTTTCCCCATCTATTTCCTATGAAGTGATGGGACCGGATGCCATGATCTTCCTTTTCTGAATGTTGAGCTTTAGGCCAACTTTTTCGCTCTCTTCTTTCATTTTCATCAAGAGGCTTTTTAGCTTCTCTTCACTTTCTGCCATAAGGGTGGTGTCATCTGCATATCTGAGGTTATTGATATTTCTCCCGGCAATCTTGATTCCAGCTTGTGTTTCTTCCAGCCCAGTGTTTCTCATGATGTACTCTGCATATAAGTTAAATAAGCAGGGTGACGATATACAGCCTTGACGTACTCCTTTTCTTATTTGGAACCAGTCTGTTGTTCCACGTCCAGTTCTAACTGTTGCTTCAATAACACTGTCAGTAAAATTGTTAAAAAGCTTGCTTCTTACTTAAATTTTCCGACTTGTTCAAAAACAAATCTCCCTCCCACTTATGTTCTGGCCACACCCTGGGGAACAGGCACTCAATACAGATGCCTTCATGCCTGGGACCCTCCCACTTTTTCTCAGTTCTAGTAAGCAGACGGTATCGATAGGAAGGCCCAGGCTGAGCATAGAAAGTGAAAAACAATGTGAAAACCAGTTAACAGTGTGATTAAACACGGGGAGACTCATCCACCCAGGCAGTTATTCGGCATTTTCTAGGCTGGAGAAAGACCCGTTGATGGACTGTTTGCCAACAGCTGGTGAGGACTCAGCGTTTGCGCTATGAGTCCCCTTGTGTGACCCTGCCACTTGCCCGCTAAGGGCACGGCCTGCACAGCATGGCTTACCCGCCTTCCACAGAGCCGTCCTCTGTTCGCTGTTGGAGTTGAAAGCTTTTGCAAATCTGTGCGACTCTAACAAGCAGTCCAGCAGGTGACTCTAAAGTGGGCAGTTGCGGTTAAGAACATCCACTCCAATCCCTGATCCTCTGCTCTTCTCTCTCCTCTGGATTAAATATCCCTGGGACTTCCCTGTAGTCCAGTGGTTAAGAATCTACCCTACAATGGAGGAAATGTGGGTTTGATCCCTGGTTGGGGGACTAAGATCCCACATGCTGTAAACAGAAGCCAGTGAGCCTCAACTAGAGACTGAAGATCCTGCATACAGCAACTAAGATGGAGCCAAATAATCAATTAAAAAAAAATCCCAGCAGAGCTTTTCAATGTCACCATTACCTCTTTCCTGAACTAAATTTATATCTTAACATCAGAGTCTATTTTGAACTGTCATCTTGTTTTAGACATTGTGCCTGAGCTTTCCCCCTGTCTTGTCAAAATCACTTATCCAAATAGGAACACACGATCTCCAAGACCCACTATCCCAATCTGCCTTCCTCTTCACCATAACAAACGGCACCTTCAGCTCTAACCCAGGAGTCAGTTTTTACCTTCTTTTCCTTTGCTCCTATTTAGAAAAAAAAATCCCAATAAACTTCCATTCCTTTTTCCTCTTCATTCTCTCAACTGGTATTTATTAAATACTACTATGTGCCAAGCACTCATCTAGGCACTGGGCATGCAGGAATGAACATGATGGACAAAATCACTTTCCTCCTGTAGCTTACATTCTAGTAGTACGTGGGGTGAGAGATAATAAGGCAGATAAATATACGAACTCTATTGCTCTGGCTACGGGAAAAGCACAGCAGGGAAGACTGGTGAGGGAGTGTGTAGACGGAGTGAGTATGTAGTACAGTTCTAGGCAAGGGATGCCAGATAAACTCCCTGAGAAGCTGGTGTATGAATACAGATCTAAAGGCGGTGAGGTAGGGAGCCCTGTGGATACCTGGGGGATATCAGCAGCATAAGATGCAAAGGCCTTGAGTTTTGGAAGTGTAACTGATGTGCCCGAGGAACGGTTACAGAGTGAAAGAGGACAGTAGAGGGCCAAGGTCAAGGAGGAAAGGGGTGGGGTATTTGCCACTTTGATAGATAGAGCCTGAAAGGTCTTTGTGAGGACTTAGGCTCCTCCTCTGGGTGAGATAAAGCCACTGTAGAGTTTTGTGTTTGTGTCTATGTTTGGTTTTGGCAAAAAAGTGATATGATCTGACTTCCATTTTAAAAGAATTTCTCTAGCAGCTGTCTGAAGAGTGGACACAAAGTGGGCAGAGGTGGAAGCAGAGAGACCTCACAGCTCTGGTATGCATCCAAATGAGAGATGGCTGATGGCATGGACCAGGGTGTATTGGAGGTAGTGAGATGTAGACAGGTTCTCTATATATGTTGAAAGCAGAACCCATATGAGGGACTGGATGTGTGGCAAAAGAGCCAGAGAAGTTTGGGCCTGAAAAATTAGAAGAATGGAACTGCAATTTAGGGAGTTGGGGCATATTGCGCAAGGCGTAGATTTAGCAAAGAGAGCAGAAGTTCAATTCTGGATAGTTTGAAGTTTGAGATGCCTTTTAAACCTCCAAGTGGAGACGTCAAATGTCAGTTAGAAATTAAAGTCTGGTTTAGGTTGGTGATCTTTGGGAGAATGAAAGAAATAAAGGGAGTAAGAGAAGACAAAGAGATTTATTTCTCAGCCCTGGGCACTCCCAACATTCAGAGGTCATAGAAATGCAACATTCAAGCAACAGAGATTTGAGTGATAGGGGTAGGTTCTGTCCCAAGTGCTGACAATGTATCAGTGAATATGACGTAGGAGGAACTGAAAAGGAGACTGAGCAGGAGTGTCCAGAAGGCAATGAAGCCTCATATTTCCCTCTTTCCAATTGCAAGTATATCGTTAATTTCCATACTCTCATTGTACCCTGGAGAATTGCACCAATATCCTACCCAGTTCTCCTGTTGGTTTTTTTCTGCTGTAATCAATCCTATCCAGTAAAAACAGATTGACTGTCCCCAAACACTACATTCATGAGGTTATTCTTCATCTCAGTAACATGGACAGGTAACCGGGGAAGATCATTTCTGAACTCTTCTTCCTGCCATTAGAGGCCTCCATGGCTTGGGGTATATGCGTTGCCTTCTTTTCCACTAACTCTATCAAAATACGTCTTGCCAAAGAATTGAGGCTTTTGAACTGTGGTGTTGGAGAAGACTCTCGAGAGTCTCTTGGATTGCAAGGAGATCCAACCAGTCCATCCTAAAGAAAATCAGTTCTGAATATTTATTGGAAGGACTGATGCTGAAGCTGAAACTCCAATACTTTGGCCACCTGATGAGAAGAACTGACTCATTTGAAAAGACCCTGATGCTGGGAAAGATTGAAGGCGGGAGGAGAAGGGGATGACAGAGGATGAGATGGTTGGATGGTATCACCGACTTGATAGACATGAGTTTGAGTAAGCTTCGGGAGTTGGTGATGGACAGGGAAGCCTGGCGTGCTGTGGTCCATGGGGTTGCAAAGAGTCGGACACGACTGAGTTCTGAACTGAACTGAACTGCAGCTTTAAGAGCTTTCATTGATCTGGTATGATATTTGTTCGTAGATTATGTTTTTTTATTTACCGTGCCTGAGGAAGGTCACAGTGATACAGAAGGAAACCTAACTGATGACAGGATAAAAGAAATGCAAGGAAATTTCCACAATCAGTTTGGTCTCTGGGCCCTATCCAAGGTAAACAGCTGTCATTCTTATTTTCTTATTATATACAATGACTTCCATATGGGCTGAATCAGGGAAAGCACTTGTTACACAAAATAACTAACTAGATAGAATTCATTTAGCTAGATCAGTGAGGTGAAAGGCAAATGGGGGAGTGTGTTAAGTACTATATAAGCATAATCTTTAGCCTTCATGTTAATCTTACAATGTAGGATCAATATTGCCATTTTAAAAATATTGTCATTTTAAGAAGGAAGGTAAGCCTCATTTGGAGTGGTGGAGTGACCTGCCCTAGGCATACAGCTAGTAAACAGAAGAGCGGGGCCCAGGTTCCTGTGACTATGTCTGGCTGTGGCTCTCTGGTCTGAGACAGAGAATCACAGATGTGGCTTCTGGTTCTGCCTCAGTCACTAACACTGAACAGGACACTTGTGTCTCCAGATCCCATGTGCCTCTTCAACAAAATGGGGATAAATTCTACTGACTTCACTTGCATGGTGAACACAAAATGAATTACTGTTTGAAAAGATCTTTGCAAATGTAAATGCTTTGCAACTATAAGGGATTATCATCGCTATTTTTATAATTTGTCTTTTCTGGGCCTCAGCTTTCTCTTCCTTAAAATTAAAAGACAAGGGGATTTACCTGGTAGTGTAGTTGATAAGATCCTCCTGCCAATGCAGGGGACACGGGCTCAAGCCCTAGTCAGGGAAGATTCCACACACCTTGCAACAACTAAGCCCTTACCCTACAACTGCTGAGCCCCCATTCTCGAGCCTGTGAGCCATAGCTACTGAAGTGCGCATGCCTAGAGCCAGTGTTCCCCAACAAGAGAAGCCACTGAAATGAGACGCCTACACACCGCAACAGAGTCAGCACAGCCAAAATAAATAAAGAAAAATTACAAAAGAATTAAAGGGTGGGATCAGGTGAGCTCCAAGGTCATTTTTCATGCTCTAAAATTCTATACTAAACAGTCCTGGGCCACAAAACCAGTTTGGCTTAACAGGGTGCTTCTTTGTGATGAGATGTGCTTTGCTTAATCACTTAGTCATGTCCGACTCTTTGCAACCCCATGAACTGTAGCTCGTCAGGCTCCTCTGTCCATGGGGATTCTCCAGGCAAGAATACTGGAGTGGGTTGCCATGTCCTCCTCCAATGTGATAATATATGACATACCAAAATTTTAACAGTGCCAATAATTACAGCCTCTTATGTTTACAAAGGAGCTTGAACTCCTAAGTTTTATATTTTAGTATTAAAGAATAAGATCAGAAATGTTACCTTGACACAAGCTAGACTTTTTTTAAAAATTTATACAATCATATCAAATCACTTTCTATCAAATCAGGAAGAGTAACACAAAAAATATCCTACCAGTCCTGCAGCAACCACCTTAATCTGGAAAAGCAAAACAGTCCCTTTTTCTAGTTTTTTTTTTTTTAAAGTCTGTACTTTATAGTAATCTTGCCTTACTTCATCAGAAATAATCAATGCATTTATCACAAAAAAACTTCTCGAGCCACTAAAAGGCAGTTATTAAAAAAAGCCAGCCATGTCACCCAGAACACCATGGTAACCAGCATCACCAGGGCATGAAGAAAATAGTTGTTAGTCACTAGACTCTAAGCTGGCTGGCAGTCTGTTCTTGCTAAGCAACACTACAAAAATAGCAGCGTAACCACCCATTATCTGGAGGTGACTTCACACGGTTTTGAGTCTGGTCCCAGGAGGAACTATTCTAGGTCTGTACACCAACCCCATACCTGAGACTCCCAGTCCAAGCCTAACTAATCATTTATTCAACAAATATTTATTGAAGCCTACTGTACGTCAGGCATATGATTCCCAACCCGTGTATTTACTTGGTTTCTCAGTTAAATAGAATGATTTTGTGATGAGCGAGGTGGGGACAGGGCTTTGCTTGAGGCTGACTCAAAAACAACTAGCAGCTGACAGCTAAAGGACAGAGAAAAATAAAGAGCAGAGAACTGATTTATAATGCAGCATAAAATAACTACACTCTCATGACCGTGCTCATGCGTCATCAAGAAAAAGTTGTTATATTTAGGATCCTTTATTAAGGCAGGCAGGAACGGGCATAAAACATTTTAGAAATATCACCACCAAACATGGTGAAAATATACAGTTTGGGCACTTGGAGAGAACATAAATTATGTTTGACAAACGTCTCGATCTGCCTAGTTTCCCATTTTGCTGGAAGAAAAGGAACAATATAATCACAGCTTTAACAGCTTTTGAAGGTCCTCTCGGCTCCCTTTCCTTTTCTCGCTCAAGCTCCTGCCTCAGCTAGAATGTTCTTTCCCTTCATAACTGCTTATCAGAGTCCTTCTTCACTCACTTTCTCAGAGAAGTTTTCCCAGATCCTTCCAGGGAATCAGTTCTCCCTAGCAGCCAACCCTCCTCGGCCCCCCATCACCCATAGATGTTGTCTGGATGCCCTTGTCTGTGCCCTAGGCTACTCTGTATCATTTCCATCAGGGTCCTTCCTCTTTTCATGCTCTTGGATATTTATATTCAAATCCATCTCCCAGAGCCCTGGTAGCCCAGCATTCTGATAACGTCGATAGAAAGAAGACTGGTTGGCAGAGGTGGCGCTTTCCCCACTGGGTGTCAAATGGCCCAGGAACCCTGCAGGACACCCACTTGGCCCTCTTTCCTCAGAGCTTTTTCAGGTCTGTTGCCTTCTCCTGGAAAGCTCTGGTGAACTCCTCTCTACCCTTTAGGATTCAGCACAAATATCACTTGGGGAAGGGGTAGTTTATCCCAACCTGTAAGACCAGGTCAGGACCCCCTCTTATATGCTCTCAGAGCTCCCTATGTTTTCCTTCAGATAACTTGTCTTCCTTTGTAATTGTTTATTATCAGTGTGTATCTCCTTATTTGACTGCAAGCACCAGGAAGACTGGAGGCCTCATAGAGAATAATGTCATACGGAAGGAAGGAAGCGGGGAAGGGAAGAATGGAAGGAAGAATTGAGAAGAATCTAGTTTGGAAAGGAATAGACAGCAGCAAATAGAGGATTGAAATTGTTATTCAAGGTCCAGGAATCTCTAAATATGGGCCTAGAGGTAAAACAGTTTATGCTGCTGCTGCTGCTGCTGCTGCTGCGTCGCTTCAGTCGTGTCCAACTCTGTGCACCATAGACGGTAGCCCACCAGGCTCCCCCGTCCCTGGGATTCTCCAGGCAAGAACACTGGAGTAGGTTGCCATTTCCTTCTCCAATGCATGAGAGTGAAAAGTGAAAGTGAAGTCTCTCAGTCGTGTCTGACTCTGTGCGACCCCATAGACAGCAGCCCTCTAGGCTCCTCTGTCCTTGGGATTCTCCAGGCAAGAATACTTGAAAAATCTATTCACCACTAAAAAACTAAGATCATGGCATCTGGCCCCATCATTTCATGGCAAATAGAAGGGGAAAAAGTGGAAACAGTGACAGATTTTAGTTTTCTTGGGCTTCACAATCACTGTGGACAGTGACTGCAGCCATGAAATTAAAAGACGGTTGTTCCTTGGAAGGAAAGCTGTGACAGACCTGAAAAAGTGAAAGTGAAAAATATAGTGAAAAAGAGAGTGAAAGCTCAGTTGTGTCCAACTCTTTGTGACCCCATGGACTATACAGTCCATGGGATTCTCCAGGCCAGAATACTGGTGTAGGTAGCCTTTCCCTTCTCCAGAGGATATTCCCAACCCAGGGATTGAACCCAGGTCTCCCGCATTGCAGGCAGATTCTTTACCAACTGAGTGACAGACCTAGAAAGCTGTATTAAAAAGCAGAGATATCACTTTGCCAACAAAGGTCTGCATAGTCAAAGCTTTGGTTTTTCCAGTAGTCATGTATGGATGTGAAAGCTGGACCATAAAGAAGGCTGAGCACTGAGGAACTGATGCATTTGAATAGTGGTGCTGGAGAAGACTTTCAAGAGTACTTTGGACTGCAAGTAGATCAAACCAGTCAATCCTAAAGGCAATCAGTCCTGAATATTCATTGGAAGGACTGATGCTGAAGCTGAAACTCCAATCTTTTGGCCACATGATATGAAGAACTGACTCTTTGGAAAAGGCCCTGATACTGGGAAAGACTGAAGCCAAAAGGATAAGGGGACAACAGAGCTTGAGATGGTCAGATAGCATCATTGACTCAATGGGTATGAGTTTGAACGAACTCCGGAAGATAGTGAAGGACAGGGCAGCCTGGTGTGCTGCAGTTCATGGGGTTGCAAAGAGTTGGACATGATTTAGTGGCTGAACAACAATAGAAAAATCTACAGAACCCCTGCCCTGAGACACCAAATGCTTTAAGGGAGCCAAAAACACGACCAAGTGTATCTGGTTGTTAAAAAGTAGAATAGAGGTAAGCTACTGTGTCCTCCAAGTAAAAGAGGACCCACAAAACATGATAAAAAGAGGAAACAGAATTTGACTGCAGTCTGTGGGGTTTAGATTAGATATAAACAGAGTCTGATAACAAAGGCTGTTATGTCCTAGAAAGGATAAGTCAATCTAAAAAAAAGAGTGTGAATTAGACTCTCTCTCAGGTCTTTCAGTGCTTCCTTCAGTTCAGATTCTCTTGTTACCTGGTGTATCTACTGCTAGGCTAAGAAAAAAAGAAGATTGCTGCTGCTAAGTCGCTTCAGTCGTGTCCAACTCTGTGCAACCCCATAGACGGGTGGGATTCTCCAGGCAAACTGGAGTGGGTTGCCATTGCCTTCTCCAATGCGTGAAAGTGAAACTGCTCAGTCGTGTCCGACTCTTAGCGACCCCACGGACTGCAGCCTACCAGGCTCCTCCGTCCATGGGATTTTCCAGGCAAGAGTACTGGAGTGGGGTGCCATTGCCTTCTCCAAAAAGAAGACTACTGCGTAAAAATATTAAAACAATCATAATGAAAAGTTGTAAAGAAAGAAATATAAATCAGCAAGTGTAGCACCTTGTATAATTAATTATTTTCACTTTTCCTTGGTTTCTTTTATTCTTCCTCCCTGGATATGATGGACTATGCTTTGTTTACTGTTGCTCTAATTATTGTTTAGAAGGTAAACATCTTATTCTAAGTTTTACTAATTATTATATAGCAAATGTTTAACACATTTTAAAGCATATTACCTCTAATTATATTGGTGAAATATAATTTTGAGTGAAATAACTTTTTATTTTCTTTTATAGAAGACAAAAAAAAAGGAGCATTAATGTTTTGGCAGCTTTTTAGAGAATTAAACAGTGGGATGATTATTCTTTCTGCTAAAATAGCTCACAATAGAATTTGGAGTGATGAAGCAAAACATCGACTTTTCAGATTATTCCCCAGTGAAAATGTTACACTGTGTGTCTGTGCCAGAAGCACTTACTGGCTGGTTGGCTGTACTTTAGGGAACAAATCACATGCAGTAGACCAAAAATTGAAGTGGACCTTTTTCAGCGCCATAATTGCTGCTCAATGTCTTTCTTGTTCACGTCTATATTCCCAAGTCCCACCCAGGTGCCTGGCCCAAGGAAGGAATTCAATAAATATTAATTGAATGAATGAATGAATGAATCAATGAACAAAGGCCGAGTTTGAAAACAGCAACAGGCCATTTACATAATTTTAGATGGCTATGCTTGCCTACAGATCGAGTAACCCAACATTATATGGATTTTGCTGTCTTTTGTTTAGGAAGACAGAGCTATATTGTCTAACCAAGTTAGATACTGGAGCTATAGTACCCAGAGGCCTTCAACTTTGGAACAAAGCTTTTTTCCTTCCCCGTGTTATCTATACAAGATTAGTTTTCTCCTAAAAACAACCCAATAAATAGAAGAGTAAATTTTAGAAATGAAGTTCAGTAAATTTCTAGGGCTGTGTTTTATGAAGTAGTGTTCCCAAATTATAGAACTCAACTCAAGGAGACTACTGTGAAAATAATACCACCTCTTCGAAAAATCACTGTTCAGATTAGAATGAGATATTTGATCTCTGGAAGAAAGTTAAGACCAGAGGGTTTTTCTTTTTTTCCTGTTTAAGAATTTAATTAATGTTGTTATTGCATGCAACATATTTTTATCATGACAAAATATTAAAAGTTATTATTTCAGGACAGTAGAATGATTATCTTCTGGTGATTTTCATACTTTGTTCCACAGTTTTCAATTTTCTAGAGTGAATAAGTACAGAAACTTAAAACTTTAGTAAAAATTTTGTAAAAGCAAGATAACCCTATTATAATCACTGTCTTCTCCATAGTCTCATTGCACATTAATATTTCTATTATTTCATTTTTGCTTTCTCTGGTGGCTCAGCTGGTAAAGAAGCCACCTGCAATGTGGGAGACCTGGGTTGAATCCCTGAGTTGGAAAGATTGCCTGGAGAAAAGAATGGCTATCCACTTCAGAACTCTGGCCTGGAAAATTCCATGGACTATATAGTCTGTGAGGTTGTAAAGACATGACTGAGCGACTTTCACTTTCACATTTGCTTTAACAATTTATGTACAGGTCTGTCTTATCCACATAACTTACATGCTAAGCTATGACTTGTGAAATGTAACATTGTAGGAAGTTGGGGGGAAAGACCAGTTCAGGCTGCCTTCTAGCTTTTCAAAGGGGAAAGCTATTTTCCCATTAGGCTGAAGGCTCCTTGAGAGGAGGGATTGTGTCTCATATACCCAACTCTTAGCACAGTGTTTGGAAAGGGCTAAATAATTGTTACCTAAAGAAGTAAAGGAACATAATGCTGCTGCTGCTTAGTTGCTTCAGTCGTGTCTGACTGTGCAACCCTATGGACTGTAGCCCGCCAGGCTCCTCTGGTCCATGGATTTCTCCAGGCAAGAATACTGGAGTGGCTTGCCACACCCTCCATCAGGGGATCTTTCCAACCCAGGGATTGAACCCGGCTCCTGCATTGCAGGTACATTCTTTTACCACTGAGCCATCAGGGAAGCTCAAAGAAACAAATACATAACACTTTCCCCCTAACATTTAAACTTTGACTTTGTTCTTCTGCATGGTCCAAAGTGATTAGACTAAAGATAATGAATGATTCATTTACTAGAGCTCTGCAGATCCCTTCCATTATATTCAAGTTTAACTCCTTCCAGTCATTCATTCAGTCATTCAATAAAGACTTATTGAAAACTTACTGTGTCATATCCATTGTTAGGTGCTACAGCTACAAAGGTAGATATGACAGCCTCTGTCCTCCAGATGCTCTTTATATGGATGGGTAGCGCTTTTTAACAGACACTAATAATACCCCGTTAGTTCAATAATGGAGATATTGAAGAATTAAGTTGGCTAAATCTGAGGTTTACAGGAGAAGTTTTGCAGAGGAGGTGGCCCTTGTGCTGTGTGTTAAAGGAGGGGCTAGAGTAGGAATTGGGCTTCCCTGGTGGCTTACATGGTAAAGAATCTGCCTGCAATGCAGGAGACCAGGGTTTGATCCCTGGGTTGGGAAGATCTCCTGGAGTAGGAAATGGCAACCCACTCCAGTATGTTTGCCTGGAGTAGGGATTAGTCGGGGGATGTATGTTTCTGTCAAAGAGGACAGCATGAGTAAAGGGACAAAGGCAAGAAATAGCACAGTGTGGCCATGAAGTTTGGCCTTGCTGGAGCATAAAGCTGTGGGAGTGATAAGTCTGCAGGGGAGGGCTGGGAGCAGTTCCTAAGGGCACAGCTTAGACCTCATCCTGCAGGCAGTGGAGAGGACTGCAGAAGTGTTTGAAGCAGAGGATGATGACACCAGGCATTATGTATTGGCTCCAGAGAGGATGGATTTGAAGGTGGAAAAAAAATTGGAGGATGTAGAACTTCTCAGGAGGCATTTGAGCAAATGAGTATGTAATAGATTTGTATTTATATTTAGTAATCAGAGCTAACATTTATTTAGCACTTATTATATGACAGTTACTAAATAAGCTGTATTATGGAATATTGTTTTGCTGGTGCTGCAATATTGTCTTAATATTATCTTAATATTTCAAATAATCCTGACTCCAACAGGCACTCTGTATCAACCTAGAGGGATAGGATGGGGAGGGAGATGGGAGGGAGGTTCAAATGGGAGGGGATATATGTATACCTATGGCTGATTCATGTTGAGGTTTGACAGAAAACAAAATTCTGTAAAGCAATTATCCTTCAATAAAAAAATAAAGTAAAAAATAATCTTATTATTACCCTTATTTTACAGTTAATGAAGCAAAGAGTTAAATAAATTGCCCAAGGCCAGGATGCAACCCAGTGGGGTCTGGTACCAAAGCTTATGCTCTTAATTCCTATCTCATTTGTTTAATTTCTGTCTCCTGTATTAGTATGAAAGCTCCATTCAGACAGGGGCCCTGTTGGTAGTATTCTCCACTGTGCCTACACAATATTATTTATTGAATAAAATTAAAGAATAACCTAAGTGGAATAAATAGTGGATTAAATTATGCATAGGTATTCAATAAAAGAAATATGCAGTATTAGCAAACTTTTTTTGCAGACTTTGTTCAAATATGGGGCTGACTTTGGAGATTATTATGGACTGAATGCTTGTGTCCTTTCCCCTCTCCAAATTAACATGTTGAAGCCCCAACCCCCAGTGGGCCTCTAAGGTTCAATGAGATCAGAAGGGTGGGGTCCTAATCCAAAAGGACTGGTAATTTCATGAGAAGAAGAGAGACCGGAGCTGTTTCTCTGTCTCCCTGTGTGTGTGCACTAAGGAAAGACCACGTGAGGACACAGGGGGAAGGTAGCTGTCGGCAAGCCGGGAAGACAGCTCTTATCAGAGAGCAAATCAGTTGGAACCTTGATCTTGAACTTCTTGCCTCCAGAAAAGTGAGAAAATAAATTTCTGTTGTTTAAGCTATTCAATTTGACATCTGTTGTGGCAGCCTGAAATCACTGTGGCAGACAGTGATTAATAGGATGAGAGTGAGGGGAAGGAGAGAATTTCTAGCCTGGTAGCCTGTGGGCACAGTGATGCCACAGACTGGGGTAGAGAACCCGGGAAGAGGAAAGATTGGTCACGGTCCATGGAACAACACTAATTATTCTGTACTTAAAGTTCACCTCACTCACAGAAATAAAGTTGAAATCAGCCATTTAAGATCATTTATTCAATAAATACTTATTCAAGCTCTTGTCATGATGGCCAGGACTTTCCTGGTGGCTCAGCAGTAAAGAATTTGCCTGCCAATGCAGGAGATGTGGGTTCGATCTCTGGGTTGGGACGATCCCCTGAAGAAGGAAATGGCAATCCACTCCAGTATTCTTGCCTAGAGAATTCCACGGACAGAGGAGCCTGGCTGGCTATAGTCCATGGAGTCACACAGAATCAGATACGACTTAGTGACTAAACAAGAAGAAGAAGAAGTAGTCATGAGGGCCACTGTGTTTGTTCTGAGCACATAGAGTAAGTAAGATTCATTCTCTGCCCTCAAGGAATTCAGTCTAGTGGGGAGAAACATTGTTCCTTTTTGTAAAGCTAGCATGCTTGCTTTCCTTTCCCCCACTTCTAAAGACTTGGAACTCCTAAGAAATATATAGAGAAAATCTTAAATGGATATGAGCTTTGGAGTCACAAGACCCAGACTTGAATCTGGGCCTTGGAATATACCAACCAGGTGAGTGATGATCTTAGGCAGAGCAAGTAACTCTTCTGATTCTTATGGTCCTCACCTACACCCGGAGAGTTGTTTCACAGATAAGAGAGGTAGAAATTTTTTGTAAAATGCATATTAGCAATTAATGTAATTATAAAAAGCTACATTTTCAACCTGCAGAAATAGGAGGTGAATCAGTCATGGGCAGCAAGTCTGAAGTGAAAGATCAGCTTTGAACTCTTTGGATGGCAGGAGTTTTGGGATGACATGTGGTGGGGAAAAAATGGGCTTTCTGGTCCTTCAATCTGGTTCAAATCATGATTCAGGCAATTATTAGCTCTGCAAAGTTGAGCAAGTCATGTAATCAGTCTGAGCTCTAGTTTCTTCATCTGTAAAATAGAGTTAATAATTCTTACCCAGGAGGGTTGTTCTGAGTATATAAAGAGCTTGGTGTGGTGCCTAGTAGAGCTGTTGCTCAATTAACGGTAACTGTTGTTCCTATTAAAATGACCATTTTCCTCTCCTACCTCCTATGGGGTTTGTTTAGGTGGTTAAATTACCTGAAGTACAAGGGAGTGAGAGAAATGGAAGGGCTGTTATGACTTGACTAAAATGTTATTTTTAAAGGTAAAGAAAGATAGTTCAATTCAGTTTTCCTCTCCTAACCTATGACAGAAACATAACTCATAAAAAATTACCACTGTATTATATGGCTTGGAGTCAGAGAAGACCTACCTTAATAATTATACCTTATATTTATTCTATTCTAAGTTAATCTACCAATCATTGTTAATAAGCTCCTCATAAGGCAACGCTTCTCAATATTTAATGTACACGTGAGTCTCTTGGGGACTTGCTAAAATGCAGATTTTTATTCAGTGGATTTGGAGTGAGGCATGAAAATCTGCATTTCTAAAAAGGTCCCAGGTGAGGCCCATGCTTCTGGTTCATGGACCACACTTTGAGGAAGGAGGGAGGTTCTAAGGGGGTATGGAAATATTTTCCTTGGTGTAACTACCTGCTTCTCTTTGGAGATCTACCTAACTGCAAACTAACCACTTGATAGAACACTACCAGGCCTCTTTTAGACCAGATTTAGAAATTCTGCAACAAGACTCATATCTAATCAATTCTGACTTTTTCGAGCAACATACTTATGTGCGAGGCACAGTGCAAGGTGCCAGAGATAAAGTGGTTAGAAAGGCACAATTTCTGCTTCAGGAGACTGCCTTTATTCTAACACTGTCCTCCCTTGGAGACTGTTATCATTCTTAGGGCAATCTTATTGTCTCCCCTGTTCCCTAGCTCCATATAGATGCCCAGGAAATAATCAATGAATAAATGAGTTCCCAGGAATTTCATTAAAAATGTTGTCTGGCAGAGAAAGGCAAATGCTGTATGATATCACTTATATGTGGAATCTAAAAAATAAAACAAAGTAGTGAATATAACAAAAAGAAACAAGACTTATAGATACGGAGAATAAACTGGGGATTACCAGTGGGGAGAAAAAAGAGAGAGGGGGGCCCCACTGGGGTAGGGGACCAACAGGTACAAACTATTATGTATAAAATAAACAAGCTACAAGGATGTATAGTGCAAACCAAGGACTATAGCCAATATTTTACAATTACTATAAATGGAATGTAATCTCTAAGAATTGTGAATCACTATGTTATATACCTGAAACTTTTATAATATTGTATATCAACTATGCCTCAATAAAAAAAAAATCTTGTCTAGCAGTGCATGACAATGAACACTATCTTGGCTATCATGTGTAGAAAGTGAAAGTTGCTCAGTCATGTCTCATTCTTTGAGAGCCCATGGATCTGCCAGGCTCCTCTGTCCATAGAATTCTCCAGGCAAGAATACTAGAGTGGGTTGCCATTCCCTTCTTCAGGGAATCTTCCTGACCCTGGGACTGAACCCATGTCTCCTACATTGGCAGGTGGATTCTTTACCATCTGAGTCACCAGGGAAGCCCAATCACATGTAAGAGGTGCTTAAATTAAAAAGGGGCTAATAGGGTGAGCCTTAGGGCTTCCCAGTCCATTCTAAAGGAGATAAGTCCTGGGTGTTCTTTGGAAGGACTGATGCTGAAGCTGAAGCTCCAATACTTTGGCCACCTCATGCGAAGAGTTGACTCATTGGAAAAGACTGTGATGCTGAGAGGGATTGGCGGCAGGAGGAGAAGGGGACAACAGAGGACGAGATGGCTGGATGGCATCACTGACTCGATGCACATGAGTCTGGGTGAACTCCGGGAGTTGATGATGGACAGGGAGGCCTGGCGTGCAGCATTTCATGGGGGTCGCAAAGAGTCAGACACGACTGAGCGACTGAACTGAACTGAACTAGGGCTTCCCAGGTGGCTTAGTGGTGAAGAATCTACTTGCCAATGCAAGAGATGAGAGTTCAATTCCTGGGCTGGGAAGATCCCCTGGAGCAAGAAATAGCAACCCACTCCAGTATTCTTGTCTGGAAAATCCTATGCAGGAGCTTGGTGGACTATAGTTGATGGGGTTGCAAAAGATTTGGACACGACTTAGTGACCAAACAACAACAACAAGGGTGAGCTGATTACTGATTGGTCAGTAATCCAATCTGACTGGTGTCCTTATAAGAAGAGATTCACACACACACAGAGACTCCAGGTATGAGAACACACACACACACCAAGCGGCCACTCTGCAAGAGCACAGCAAGAAGGCCGCCATCTGTGAGCCAAGAACAGTGACTTCAGAAGAAATCAAGCTTGAAGACACCTTAATCTTGGACTTTCAGCCTCTAGAACTATAAGATAATTCTGTTGTTTAAGCCACGCAGTCTATGGTATTTTGTTATGGCAACCCTAGTAAACTAATACAAATTTTCATAACTTTTATGCCCAGAATCAAGACTCTGTTCTGGAGGGTACACAGAATGTCCGAAAAATGCTAAGAATGGATGGATGAACCTCCAAGTGCAGTAGGGTTGAGTCATGGAAGGACTTGGGGTAGACAGAAGAGGGTGAGACAGTAGCCCAGATTGGGTTAAAACAGCTGCAATATATGTACCTTTCCTTTCCCTTCTCATGATCAACACAAAATGCAGGATTGTTCTTGCTCCAAATCTGAGATCAAAAGTAGGTTTTTTGACTTTTTCCTCCTTCTCAGGTTATGTTTTGATATTCAATACAATTTTACTTGTTTAAAAATGTTGTGGCAGGAGGAAGACCACAGATTTCTCTCTGAAGGCAAAGTCTTCATATACAAAGAATACCTGTGCTGATAAAATAGGTAATGAGACTGAATTTTTGACAAACAGAAAAATATATCAAAAACACGCAGTCAAGTGAGATTTCTGCTAGCCACAGGGAGCTACATTTGCAACCAGATTCTAAAGTTAAGGGATTATTTTTTTGCTTTGCTTTGATTTCAATAAACATGCCAACTCATATGTATAGATGAATGCCTCTTTCAAAATTCTGGGAGGTTCTACACTTATTCTAACTGTGTCACTGTTTTCAAATAATTTCTTGAATTGCTTTAAGGGTCTGTGAGATGGTCTTCTGAAAGCTCTCAATGGTGACTCATGAAGGTAGATTTGACTTTCAAAAACAACCCAGGGTCCTTCTGGGTCAACTCTGGTTAACTAGGGGGACCAGTCAAACTGTAATGTCAAGAGGATCAGCCCTAAAGCTTTCAGGCTGATTTTTCTGGAGTGAATCATTCTCAACCTCAGAAGACAGTTTCCAAAGGCAAACCTCAGATATGTAGTAAACATATTACAGGCATGACAACAAGGGCAGGGGATGTGACTGCTCTGAAGGAAACCCCAATCATTTGGATATGCAAGTTTTTTAGTGGTTTCTTTTACCAGAATATTTCCTCAGGTCTAGATCTACTTTACTTCATGAGACCACAGATTCCAGAAATCCAAGGATGTCACTGCCTTAGTTAACTTTTCATCTCCAACCTGGGTACTTGGTCTGTGTCCAAGACATAGCTGATGGAAAGATCAATATGGGGGAAAAATAGCTAAGATGCCTGTGGCTTGCTCTATGTGATTCAAAGGGCAAATCTAGGACCCAGAAAGAAGCTCTGGAGACATAAATTTCTGCTCCTAGTAAGAAATACATTGTCAGCAGCTGGAGCTGTCCAGCAATAGAGTTTGCTCTGGAATTGGAAATGGTGAACTTCCACCCAGAGCGCAGAGTTCAAGGCAAAGACTACTTGTTACAGGAACCTTTAGAGGTTTCTCCTGCAATGAGGAGCTATGCAGTGTCCACCAAGGATTAGCCCCTGAGTCCTACCTGCACAATACCTGACAATTGGTGGGCCCTGAAAAAATACTGGAATGGAACGAATGAGGCATGCAGAGAATCTTGTGAAGAGGCAGGGACTCAATCAACCTCAAGGAAGGTAGGGAGGAGTGCAATGAAAAGACCCAGGGAGCCATGAGGTAGGACCTTCCTCGAGTTTTTGGTACCATAGGAGAGAAGCTGCTCTGGGTACCTGAAGCCTCACGTGTTTACGAAAGGCTACGGTCTACGGCGGGTCGCACCGAGTCGGGCACGACTGAGCACGCAAGCACTCCAATACTTTTAAAGAGGGGAGGAGTGGAGGGAGGAGATAGACCACATGCTCACCCTTCTTAAATTCCTCCAGCACTGTGTCCAGCCGGGTATCGTTGAAGACGCAGTGCAGGGGCCGGTTGTAGAAGCGGGTGACGGTGAGGAGCGGCGTGCAGTCGTCGGGGTCCACGAATGCCAAGTCCTTGACAAACAGAATGTCCACAATGTTGTGCCGCTGGTCGCCCTCGTATACGGGGATGCGCGTGTAGCCGCTGCGCAGGATCTCGGAGACTGTCGCAAAATCCAGCACCGCGTCGGAGCGCAGCATGAAGCAGTCCCCGAGGGGGGTCAACACTTCCTCCACCACTTTGGTGCGCAGCTCCAGGGCGCCCTGGATGATGTTGAGCTCCTCTTTCACCAGGTCGCTGTAAGGGTCCGCGGCTCGCAGCGTCTCCAGCAGCTTCTCCCGCGTGTAGAAGGTGCTGATCTCCTGGCGCAGCGCCCAGTCGAGCAGGCGGCCCAGTGGGTAGCACACGGGGAAGGCGGCCGCCATCAGAAGCCGGGTCAGGCACACGCTGTGCGAGGCGATGGCCAGCCCGTGCCGCGAACACACTGAGTAGGGGCAGATCTCGGCGCCCAGGAACACCGCGCCGGTGCACACGAGCGCCGGCAGCCAAGGGAAGTGAATTCCCGCGTCGCTGTAGTCCTCCCCCGTGCCCCCGAAGCCCGGCGGCAGCGAGGCGTACAGCCAGCCCGCCAGGGCTGCGTTGGCTCCGGCTTGGCCCAAGAGCAGGGTGCAGAGCAGATGGGTCCCCCTGCCGCGCACGGCCTGCACTCGGCGCGCCTGCTCCTGCTCGGCGGCCGAGCCGCTGTTCCGCAGCACCCGTAACTCCACCGGGTCCAGCGAGAGCAGGCTCAGGCGTAGGCCGCTGAACAGGGCAGACAGGGCGAGCAGCAGGAGTGCTCCAAGCGCCCGCAGCCAAGCGGGGGGCAGCAGGTCCCCGCCGGGGCCGTACAACCGCGGGCGGACGCGCAGCAGGAAGCCGCCGGCGGCGCCGTGGTGGTGCCAGGCGCGCCCGTCCCAGGCGCACAGGGAGAAGAGCTTCCCGCCACCGCCCGCGCCGCCTCGCTCCGCCTCGCCCTTGCGGAGTTCCCGCACCCGCACCTGGACTAGGGCTGAGCCCGCCACGCCTCCGGGGCGCAGGGGCCCCAGGACCTCCACGTCCGATGCCCAGTCGCTCTGCTCGCGGCAGCGCTGCGGCCCCGGGGGGCGCGTGGGCACAGCGCTGGGCGCCGCGCCACTCCCTCCCGGAGGCTCCTCGATAAACACGAGCCGTGGAGCCCAGTCGCCGGTGCTGTTCTCCCCCGGGGTAAAGGTGGGTGCGGGTACCGGCGCCGCGGGCGCCGCGGGCCCGGGCTGGAAATAGACACGCAGGAGGAAGCTGGTGCCTTCGGCGGCGCGCAGGGTGCCCCCCTCTAGGGACACGCGGCCTCCGGCGGTGTCCTCGGGCCGCAGGCCCAGTAGCCAGGCGGCGGCGGCCGGGGGCCGAGGGGATAGGGAAAAGAAGAGCAGAAGCACAGCGCCCCGGCTGCAGCAGTCTCGGAGCCTGACACCCACCGCTGCAGCGGCCGCCGCCATCCTGCACCCGGCGCGGCTGCACGTGATACTGCAGAAAGCCGAACGAGAGCTGGAGGGAGGAGGAGCCGAAGCCGGGAACCCGGCCCCGGGCAGGTCACCACGTGTACGCCCCCCCGCGCGCGTGAGCCGGAGGCCGTGGGGGTTCAGACCCAGCCCGGGCCATGGGTCCCCACGGGAAGCTGGAGATGGTCATGCATCATTGCACTGTGACCCCGACCCACTTGACTACCCAGAGTCGCAGCCTAGGGAAAGCTGGTCTTGGAGCATGGCCTCCTTCTAGAGCATTAGGGCGCCCCAGGCGAGCTCCTACCAGGCAGTAATTTCCTGCTGGTCCTTCCACTTCACCATTGACCAGGGAAATTTCCCAGCATTTCGCCTCTCCTCCTGCCTCTTGCGTTCCCCCTCCTGGTCAAAAGATATTCTGGAGACAAGTCTTGATTCTGTGTTTCGTCTCAATTTCAGCTGACCTTTCATGTTTTAAAAATTTACAGATTACTTAGGTTAAATCCTTTTTAAGATCCCAATGTCCATTGATTGGAAATTGTGGAATGAAGCTGTGATTCCACTGCGTGATGGAATACTATGCAGCAGGAAAAATAATGATGTGGCTCCACGTGTTTGTGATATGGAAATACCTCCAAAGTAATCGTTGAAAATATCAAGGTGCAGAACAGTGTGTGTCATATGCTACTGTTTGTATTAAAAATATGTAAGTATAAATGTTTATGTACACACATACATATATAAAATAATAGATTTAATACGCAGAGGATACACAAGAAATTTGTAACAGTGTTCAACTCAGGGGAGTAAGCCTATAATACAATGCCAAAAGCAGGAAATTGGCATTGAAGAGTTTTGTCTCATTGTACCGCATGTATAGATTTATATAACCATTGCTGAATCAAAATGCAGAACTATTCTATCACCATAAAGAGCTGGGAACGAGACTTTTTACTGAATTCCTTGTATTGTTTGAACTTACCATGGGCTTGTTACCTTATTTTACTTTTATGCATTTTGAAAAAAATTATATATAAAATTCATCTCCTGGTGTACTATTCTATGAGTTTTGACATATGTTCATATAATGACCACAATAAATACTAGTGCCATGGGGACTTCCTGGTGGTCCAGTGGCTAAGAATCTGCCTTGTAATGCAGGGGACATGGGTTCTAAGATCCCACATGCTGCGGAGCAACTAAACTAGCATTCTTTAGCTACTGACCCTGTGCACTCTGGGGCCCACTGGATGCAACAAAATATCCCACATGAGAACAAGTGGCAACTAAGACCGGAGGCAACCAAATAAATAAATATTTAAGAAAAAAAAAAGTGCCATCATCCTCCAACTTTCACTCTTTTTCTTTGTGGTTAACTCTGCCCTCCCCCCACCCCACTTCTGTTTATCATCTAGCAGCTACTGATCTGATTTGTTATCTCCTATAGTTTTATTTTCCAGAATGTCATATTAATGAAATAATACAGAATATGGCCTTCTGGCTCTAGCTTCCTATACTTACTTTAGCAATATGCAGTTGAGAGTCACCCATGTTGCTGTGTTTATCAATAGGTCATTCCTCTTTATAGCTGGGTAGTATTCTATTACATTGCAGAAGGAAATGGCAAACCACTCCAGTATTCTTGCCTGGAGAATCCCATGAACAGAGGAGCCTGGTGGGCTACTGTTCATGGGGTCACAAAGAGTCAGAAAGGACTGAGTGACTAACCACATTCTATTACATAGATGTATCACAGTTTATCCATTTACCAGTTAAAAAACATTTGAGTTAGTTCTAGCTTTTGGCAGTTGTGAATAAAGCTGCTACAAATGTTTGCATGCAAATGTTTGTGTGAACATATGTTATCATTTCTCTTGGGTAAATTTACCACAGGTCTGTATTACCTTTTAAAATATAAAAGTAACAATGCTTTGGCATACTACCTTTGGCACCTCTGACTAATTTAAAAAAATCATATGTGAAATATTATATTTCATCAAATTTCAAAGATATTGATTGAGAAAGACTTGCAAACGATGAAGCTCAATATGGTGCAGACTCAACGTTACCTTCTTTTCATAACAAACGCTTATCATCCAGAGTGGAAATAACCCCCCTCCTTCCTTGTCTGTGACTACATAGGCCTTAGTGGGCTGCTGCTCACATTCTGGTCTCATAGGCTGCCTTTCACACTCTGCAGGGAGGGAGTGTGAAGCAAAGCTGCCATTGCCTTAAAATACATAGATCCTGTGCGCTACAAGCTGCCTCTTGCATGGGCTGCTTAGGAGACTGAAGAAACATTTAATCTGGAGAAGGAACACTGAAGCATTTATTGGAAATGTAGGGGAAAGGGTGCAGGTGTCAGGCATGTGATTGTTTAAGTTGGCAAAAAACACATTCTCACTTTCGTCCTCACACTTAGATCTTCCTCCTCTCTCAGCACAAAGGTACCTGTTATCATAAGGGTTCTCCCACCTCTTTTAGGTCACAGGACTTTATCATCATTATGATACCACCTGACACCTTTAGCAAGCTTTAGAGTTACAAAGGGATTCCATATCTATTATCTCACACACACACACATACATGCACACAGCCTTGTGAAGTAGATGTAATTGTACCCATTTTACAGATCGGGTGAAATGACTGGTAAAACTTCTTTGAATTTTAGGTTGATGCTCCCTCGCCCCATAGGGCTGACATGTGCCAAAATAGAAGCTATCAAAAATATTCAATTAGCAATTTAAAAACCTAAATGTCTAATATAAAGTATTCCATTCCCATTGAAAATAAAGTTTTAATACAGAAAAGCTTACATAAAAATAAACATAACCCCACCAAGCAGAGATAAACATAAATATTTTGACACATTTCCTTTTTTATTTTCCACATAGATAACTGGGAAGAACACATACATCTATAATTGAATATATATTATGCATACAATTTTAGTCTGCTTCTATCATTTAACATATCAAGAACATTTTCCCTAATGTAATAAAAATTATTTGATAAGCATATTTTTTAATATTAACAAGTGTTAGGCTTCGGAAAGTCAACTCACAATTCTGGACCCATTTCCTTATCTGTGAAATGAAAGACAGTTTTAAGGTCCTTATTCTTTCATGAATCAGTGAGTATGGACTAATGTACACCAGGTGAAGATAATCTAAAGAGACTGAGTACTTTTCCTTTTCTGAACAAGAGGTTCTGGAAAAGTACTGGGTTTCCAAAGCTTTACTGTAGCTGAAACGATTCCTGGGGACAGATTCAGGCAGTGTGATTCTAGGAAGGAAGAGCTGCCAAAAACAGTTCTCCAGAATCTGGATGTTGACAATCTTTTTAGCCTACAAAGTGGGCAAATCCTCAGTTCCCAGAGAGATGGAGGAAATGATACTTGCCTTTAACCTCATGACTAAGATATTTCAGAATATATGTATTAAAATGCTTTTATTTACTTCATTACTTGTTCACTCATTCAGTAAATACTTGTTAATATTCAATAATCCTTGCCATCATTGAGTTTAGATTCCCCTAAGAATGACAGATGTGAACCAGAAATTGCTTACCTATCTATGAAAGAGATGTTCAAAGTGCATTCAAGTATATAACCTAGGACAAAGAGGAAAGCCTGGGCAGATTATACCCAAAATGAAATAAAATGAAAGTGGAAGAATTTAAACATTAGGAAGAACATGAAACATGTATTTTGTATCTTTTTTGTAATACTTTTAGAACTATGACAATGTATTAATAATATCCCTAAGAATGGTGGCAAAGAGTTGGACACGACTGAGCGACTGAACTGAACTGACTGAACTGAAGACTATAATCTGTTGACATTTATCAAGTGCTTACCCTGTGCCAAGTACATTATCTCTTTTAATTCTCACAACAGATGAGACAACTTAGGCTCAGACTGGGTAACTTTGCAAAATTCCTGTTGCTGGTGGGTAGTGGTGCTCAGTTGGATACACAGTTTGAGTTCAGAGAGTACAGCTTAAAAAGTTAAGAAAACAATACCAGTTAACCCTTACTATGTATTAGGCATAAACTAACTCATTTAGTTCTCAGAAGAACCTTTGGAAGTAAGTGTTATTATTATTTCCACTTTATATGAGGAAGCTAAACTACAGAGAGATTAAATACCATGTTAGCCAAGATTATACAACCAAGGGCAGAGTTTAGATTCTCTGCTTGAATCTGTTAGATTCAAGCCACTGTACCACACAATTTTACGCAATACTCTACTACAGCTACCTGTCATATCTTTGTCCATTTACATACACCATCTTACATAGTCACACGTATATTTCTACAACTATAGTATTCTGTTTCTTTTCATTCATCATTATAACATGTTTTCCCTCATTAAAACTAATTGTAAACATGTTTTTCCTTTTTCCTCCCCACCTCCAAGTCCATATGTGCTCAGTCATGTCTGACTCTTTGCGACCCCATGAACCGTAGCCCGCCAGACTCCTCGGTCTGTGGGATTTCCCAGACAAGAATACTGGAGTGGGTTGCCATTTCCTCCTGCATCCCACCTCTGTATTCTGTTGTTGGTGTTGATTCTTTGCTGGTTTTACCACAGGCACAGAGGATTGAGTAAATCATCTTTCTCAGTTCACGGGCTTTGGAAACTCCTCCTCCACTCCATCCTAAAAGTTCCCTGGTGGCTCAGTGGTAAAGAATCTGCCTGCCAATGCAGGAGACGTGAGTTCAATCCACGTGTCCGGAAGATGCCCTGGAGAAGGAAATGAAAATGCACTCCAGTATTCTTGCCTGGGAAATCCCATGGACCAAGGAGCCTAGGGGGCTATAGTCCATGGGGTTGGCAAAGAGCTGGACATGATTTAGCAACTTAACAACAACAACAACACTACATCCTAATCCCAATCCATCTCCTCCCGCTTCAGGCAGCCATTCCAACTTTTTAAATATGTCCTTAAAACAAGTATAAAATATTGTTTGGGGCTTCCTTGGTCGTCCAGTGATTGAGAATCCATCTGCTAATGCAGGAGATACCGGTTCAATCCCTGCTCCAGGAAGATCCCACATGCCATGGACAGAGCAACTAAGCCTGTGTGTCACAACGACTAAACCAGCACTCTAGAGCCCATGCTTCACAACAAGAGAAGCCACTGGGTAAGAAGCCCGTGTACCAGAGCTAGAGAGTAACCCCTGCTCTTCGCAACTAGGGAAAGCCCTTGAGCAACGACAAAGACTTAGTAAGCCATAACTAAATAAATCTTTTAGGAAATACTGGTGTGTTTTTTTCTTTTATTATAATATGTTTCCCATACCATAAAATTCACCCTTTTAGGATATACAATTCCGTGGTTTTTAGTATATTCATAAAGCTGTGGAACCATCATCACTACCTAATTCCAGAATATTTTCAGAAACCTCCCCAAAGAGACCCTTATTTATTAGATGCTTCTCTCGCCCTGACCCAGCCTGTAGCAACCACTGGTCCACTTTCTGCCTGCGCTTTTAATTTTCATTAGAAGTGCTGTAGAACTTGTTCTGCTTATCATGTTTTTGCTCAACACTACATTTGTAAAGTCTGTCCGTGTTGCTGAATTATGACTGATATGATGATTCTCAATGCTCTTCCACACTGCATTGCTACAACATTAATTTCATTCTAATGTCCCTTAGAGAGGGACACTTAGATTGCCATTGATTTTTATCTACCACCAACAATGCCACAGTGACATCCTTACCATTGCCTTCTGGATCAGTGGGGGTTTCCTCTGATATGTACCCACTGTGGGACTGTTGGGTCACAGTGTGTACGTATACTTGGTTTTACTCAGTACAGCCAGATTGCCCTTAACCAGTAATGTCTGAAGTTTTCTGTTTTCCTACATCTTCAGTTCAGTTCAGTTCAGTTGCTCGGTCGTGTCCGACTCTTTGCGACCCCATGAATCGCAGCACTCCAGGCCTCCCTGTCCATCACCAACTCCCGGAGTTCACTCAGACTCGCATCCATCGATGTTGTCCAGACATCTCATCCTCTGTTATCCCCTTCTCCTCCTGCCCCCAATCCCTCCCAGCATCAGAGTCTTTTCCAATGAGTCAACTCTTCGCATGAGGTGGCCAAAGTACTGGAGTTTCAGCTTTAGCATCATTCCTTCCAAAGAAATCCCAGGGTTGATCTCCTTCAGAATGGACTGGTTGGATATCCTTGCAGTCCAAGGGACTCTCAAGAGCCTTCTCCAACACCACAGTTCAAAAGTATCAATTCTTCGGCGCTCAGCCTTCTTCACAGTCCAACTCTCACATCCATACACGACTACTGGAAAAACCATAGCCTTGACTAGACGGACCTTAGTCAGCAAAGTAATGTCTCTGCTTTTGAATATACTATCTAGGTTGTTCATAACTTTTCTTCCAAGGAGTAAGCTCTCTTTTAATTTCATGGCTGCAATCACCATCTGCAGTCCTGCATCTTAGCCTACACTTAGTATCATTCACTTTTCAAATCCGGCCAAGCTAATGCGCATAAAGTGCTTTTTCATAAAACAACAACAACAAAAACTTGCCTGTCTCTTATTTCTAACAACTTAAAGCATCTCTTTATATACTTGTTAGCCTTTCAGTGTGAAATTGAATGGATTGGGGCTGAAGTTTGTTCTAGGACATATTTTCAACAGTGTTCATATCTGAAAACACTAACTCACGCTTTACTTGGCTTGAAGCCCTGCAGCAACCCAGACAGAAGCATGGAGAGGAAGCTTCCTTATAGAGCAGGGGTAAAACAGCCTGGATTTGTTAATATTTACAATAAACAGTTAATTGTGTGCACAGCATTTCTCAGATAGAGGCATTTCTAAGAGTTAATAAGAGAAGCCCCTTCCCAGGCAAAGAGAGTTTTATCCCCCTAAAAAGGTCAAGAGCTTTTGAGGGGAATGATTACTCTTCAGCATCTGGGCAGTCAGAAGCTTAACTGATTAGTCAGCTAATCAGTTCATTCAACACCTGAATCAAGTAATACAGTGGCGGGATACCAGCCCGGGTCACAAAGAGTTGGAGCCAGGGGCAATAACCTCCAGTCAAACAGAAAAAAATATTAATAACATTTTCTTTACTGAGTGGGGATGGGGATTGATTTTGTGATTGGCTTGATGTTGCTTTCCAGGATAACCTGGTTCTCAGATGGGCAGGAGAGAAAGTAAATCTTATTAAGATAGTCTTTAATGCACTCAAACATTATTTTTTTCATAGCTCAATGATTCTCAAATTTTTTATGCAGAAAAATCTTGGGAGTTTTTTTTTTTTTTTGACAGGTTCTAGAAGAATAGATCGGAGAAGGCAATGGCACACCACTCCAGTACTCTTGCCTGGAAAATCTCATGGATGGAGGAGCCTGGTGGGCTGCAGTCCATGGGGTCGCAGTGTCGAACATGACTGAGCGACTTCACTTTCACTTTTCACTTTCATGCATTGGAGAAGGAAATGGCAACCCACTCCAGTGTTTTTGCCTGGAGAATCCCAGGGACGGGGGAGCCTGGTGGGCTGCCGTCTATGGGGTCGCACAGAGTCAGACACGACTGAAGCGACTTAGCAGCAGCAGTAGCAGCAGAAGGGTAGGAAACTGTTAACAGTGGTTGCCTCTCTGAAGAGAAACTGGTCGCTGGGAAACAGGGATAGGAGAGACCTTTCCCTTTTGATCTTTTAAATTTTGTACAATTAATATACATTTTCTATTCAAAATAATTTACATTTTATTAAAAAATGCACATACCTATTTCAATTCTGTGAGTCTGGAATAGGACCCAAGAATCTGCATTTTAATAAGCATCTCCTGTGGTTCCAATATAGCTGACTGTTGGTTCACTTTTTGACAAAAGATGATATAAAAGAGTGGCTTTTATTCTTGTTTGGATTTATACACTTCTGTGAATTTCTAATGAAAGCTATGGGCCTTTCCCCTAGAGAACTGCACCTGTACTCAAGGACATAATCATGTGAATATGTTGTGAATACAACTGCAGGCATTTGTGCCATTCCAGTGGCATTATGCCATCCATGTTTCTTATGTCAGGGACCCTGATGTAGAGGTTTTGTTCTATATCATGGCAAGCAGTCTTTATTTTAAGAGAGGGAAATTCATAGAATTGAGAAGAATTTCAAGTGGGGGCATTCATGTGTGCATGGGTGCGTGTGTAAGAAAAGAGCAGAGGCAATTTCTACTTTTGATGATGGGGCTCCTTCTCTATTTCTAGAATCAGTTCCTAATTAATAAGGGACAGAAGATGGATCCCTCAACAATTCTCTTCCAGCTACATCCTGTCCACAAACATGCTAATGAAATCTGCAGACGACCCCAAAAGAGGATATGCTCCAAACACCAGGAAAGCCAAAGAAATTACAGAAAACATTAGCAATATGGCAAATAGAATGACTCTCAGCTTGGAAAAATTTCAAGTTGAAGTATCTAGGGAAAAGTAATCAGAAAGAAAATTTTTCATGGGGAGGGCAACACCTGGAAAATAGTAATGTCTATAGAAGGCCCAAGGGTGATGCTAAATGGCAAATTAGATACATGTCTGTTTTATAATATTGTGAGAAAAATAAGACACTGATCTCTTGTCACAAAGCAGGGAGATAATGGCTCTTTCTGTTTGGCCCTAGTGAGATAGCACCTGGGCTGCTGTGTTTAGTTTTGGACACTTCATTAGTGGAAAATTGTTGATTAGCATTTGGGAATTTGGAGGCAAGAAACAAGAAACAATTAAAAGCATACATTTGAAATGACTCAACCATTAAAAGCCAACAGCAAAGAGAGAAAAAGGAATAAGGAAGCTGCACTTAGATGCTGCTGCTGAGAAACCAAAAGTCTCCTCATTTCAAGTTCAGCATAGAATCGCTGATTATTGGAGTTGGGAGGGACTTTGGAGATGACTTTTGCTTACCTTTAATTAAGTTCTTGGGCAGTGCCAAGATTTTTAGCTAGGCAGGTTGCTCTTGAGTGATGGATCCCACAGAGATCTAGAAAGGTTCCTCTTAAAATATAGATCTGATATTATTCTCCTAATTAAAACCCTCCAATGGATTCCACAGCATTTAGCATAAATTCAGCTTTTTATCAGGGCCCACACTGTTCTACTGAATCTGGCCTTTACCTAAATCTTGACTTGTACCACTCTCCACTGAGCTCACCAATGTTTAGCCACAGTGTGCCTTCCCCCTCCACATCCTGCTGTTTCTAGAACTCTCCAGGATCTTTTCAACCTCAAGACCTTTGCATTTCTTGTTTATTTCTCCAGTTCCTTGCATTATTGATTCCTTCTCATCTTTCTTCCTTCCATAACCATGTTATCTAAAGTCTCCATCCCTACTCCATCATCCTGCTTATAGTGTTAACACAATTTGTAATTATTTGCATTTAGTTACTTGTTTATTATCTTTTTCTTCTATAAGGATGTAGAATGCAGGAGAGCAAGGACCTTTTCTATCTCATCCATTCTTATATTTCCACTGCCTTGAATGAAGTAGTAGCTAACGTATATTGAGTTCTTGTTTTATTTCTGAAACTGTTCGGTGTCTGACATGTATCAGCTCATTTAATGCTCACAACAACCCTATGAAATTAAACTGATTATCTCCACTTTCCAAATGAGGACAATGAAGTGCACAGAAGTTAAGTTAAATTGCCCAAGGTTAAACAGCAAGTGCTAGGGACAGGGTTTGAATCTTGGCAGTGTGACTTGCCCAGGGTCTGAGAAGTTAATGGAACAGTCAAAGATAGCATCTAATACTTTTGACTCATCTGCCTGGAAAATTGGCAATGGATTAATTACTGGGATAGTTACACACTATAACTTTTTCCCCTATGAGAAATTCTAGTAAATGAGAATTTGCTTCTATATTTGAGAATGTGTGATCTTGAGTCATTCCTTTTGGGGATAATGAGGAAAAGAGGCAATATAGGAAGAGGGACAGGAACAAAAACAGACGGTTAAATATATGGTGAAATGAGATTTGAACTTTCTGTGATACAGTCTTGTGAGAGGCAAAGGAAGCTAAGAGGAAGTAAAGTAAGGACATATTTTCCTGGACCATTAGGAAGCAAGGAAGTGGGCTGGTATAAGAATAATTAAGGGCATATGCTTTGGCATGAACTTATTATGGGCCAAAACAAGACCTATATAACCCCATATTTTAGAGAGACGATTGAGAAATACCTGTTTAGTTAGCCCAAACAGACTAAACAAAATATGTCAAAGGACTTTTTGCATTGAGCATCCAAGTGCCGCAGTCTCTGTGAAACTGTGAGATCAAGAATGTGGGAGTCAGTGACAACCTGGTGTTACAAAATATGGATAGAGCCAACAGGGACAGCATTTTCTTAATTTTCAGATTATCTGTTATCAAACAAACCAAATTCCAAGCCAGCCAAAAAGAAACTGGCAAGTGTTTAGCACACATGGTAATTTTAGCACACAGTGTAATTTCAATTACACTGAAATTATTTGGACATATCACTATTATTTATACAGTTCATGAGGTTCTCATGGCAAGTATAGTGGGGTGGTTTGCCATTCCCTCCTACAAGTGGATCACGTTTTGTCAGAACTCTCCACTATGACCTGTCCATCTTGGGTGGCCTTACATGGCATGGCTCATAGCTTGAGTGACATAAGCTTCTTCACCACGAAAAGGCAGTGATCTGTGAAGGGGATAACTGCCCAGTATTTTGGTCATCTGATGCAAACAGCCGACCCATTGGAAAAGTCCCTGATGTTGGGAAAGTTTGAGGACAGGAGGAGAGAGGGGCATCAGAGAATGAGATGGCTGGATGGCATCACTGATGCAATGGACATGAATGTGGGCAAACTTCAGGAGATGGTGAGGAACAGGGAGGCCTGGTGTGCTGCAGTCCATGGGGTCACAAAGAGTCAGAAACAACTGGGTGACTGAACAACAATGAACAACAACATCACTATTATACACAGAAGTGAGGTGAATGTCAAGAGAGTTCCAGAAAAACATCTACTTCTGCTTTATTGACTATTCCAAAGCCTTTGACTGTGTGGATCACAATAAACTGGAAAATTCTGAAAGAGATGGGAATACCAGACCACCTGACCTGCCTCTTGAGAAACCTATATGCAGGTCAGGAAGCAACAGTTAGAACTGGACATGGAACAACAGACTGGTTCTAGATAGGAAAAGGAGTACGTCAAGGCTGCATATTGTCACCCTGCTTATTTAACTTCTATGCAGAGTACATCATGAGAAACGCTGGGCTGGAAGAAGCACAAACTAGAATCAAGATTACTGGGAGAAATATCAATAACCTCAGATATGCAGATGACACCATCCTTATGGCAGAAAGTGAAGAAGAACTAAAGAGCCTCTTGAGGAAAGTGAAAGAGGAGAGTGAAAAAGTTGGCTTAAAGCTCAACATTCAGAAAACAAAGGTCATGGTATCTGGTCCCATCACTTCATGGGAAATAGATGGGGAAACAGTGGAAACAGTGAGACTTTATCTTTTTGGGTCTCCAAAACCACTGCAGATGGTGATTGCAGCCATGAAATTAAAAGACGCTTACTCTTTGGAAGGACAGTTATGACCAACCTAGACAACATATTAAAAAGCAGAGACATTACTTTGCCAACAAAGGTCCGTCTAGTCAAGGGTATGGTTTTTCCAGTAGTCATGTATGGATGTGAGAGTTGGACTATAAAGAAAGGTGAGTGCCGAAGAATTGATGCCTTTGAACTGTGGTGTTGGAGAAGACTCTTGAGAGTCTCTTGGACTGCAAGGAGGTCCAACCAATCCATCCTAAAGATCAGTCCTGAGTGTTCATTGGAAGGACTGATGCTGAAGCTGAAACTCCAATATTTTGGCCACCTGCTGCGAAGAGCTGACTCATTGGAAAAGACTCTGATGCTGGGAAAGATTGAGGGCAGGAAGAGAGGGGGACGACAGAGGATGAGATGGTTGGATGGCATCACCGACTCAATGGACATGAGTTTAGGTAGGCTCTGGGAGTTGGTGTTGGACAGGGAGGCCTGTCATGCTGCAGCTCATGGGGTCGGAAAGAGCCGGACATGAATGAGCAACTGAACTGAACTGAACTGAGGTGAATGTTAACGTTAACAGCCTTAACAGCTTTATTAACAGGAATAAAAACATACCTACAAGAGCTTTCATTGGTTCAATCTTGATAACCTTGGATTTTTCAACTCCCTTTTCCCTGACTCCAGTCTTCACAAAGCAGAGATTGATATTTTTAAAAATTTCTCTTTAAAAAAACTATTATATTGAATTATAGTTGATTTACAATGTTGTATTAATTTCTACGGTACAGCAAAGTGATTCAGTTATACATGCATACTTTCTTTTTCATATTTTTCTCATTATTATTTATCATAGGATATCAAATACCATTCCCTACAGTCATTTTACAGTTCAAAGTGATTTATACCATCATTACAGTATTAGAGTATAATAAATCTCACTGTATGCTTTCTTTTACCTATTAATTTTAAGCTTTCATGTTTTCTGATTACTTATTAGTGTCCTTTCATTTCAGCTTAAAGAAATTCCTTTAACAACTCTTGTAAGGAAGGTGTAGTGGTGATGAATTGCCTTCAGCTTTTGTTTGGGAAGAGATAGGTATTCATAAAACAAATCTGATTACATCAACCCTCTGATTCCAAAGGCTCTCTATTTTTCATATGTGGCTTATCAAAGTCCTTCGTGAACTGCCTTCTCTCTGCTTTGTCACCCTGCTTCTCCATGATGATAAGTGGCAGAGCTGGGGTTTGAACTCAGATAACTGACTTCCAGAGCCAATATTCTTAATGGCTTGCTTGCATTGCCCCAGCAGTCAGGCATACTGAATGTTCTTTATCGTCTCCAGGGAGCTATGCTTTTTCTTGTCTCTAGGCTTTATGACATGCAGTTGCTTGTGCCTGAAACTTTCTCTGTCCACTCTCTTGGCTTGGAAAACCCCTCTATATTATCTTTCATATTTTATCTTTGAAGTTTCTCTGAGCTTTACGAGATACCCCAAGTCTGGGTTAGAAGCCCTTGTCTTATAGTCCTATAAATCCTTTCTCTTCCTCTGACATGTAACTTATTTGTTGTATTATAAGTTCCAGTTTATTTACCTCTTTAATGAGATTTTTAACTCTGTGATTTTCAGGGGCTGGGCTATTTTATACATCATTACATCCCCAGTGCATATAGGAGGCACTGGTAAGATATCTTGTTGTATAAACGAACAAAAAGATCCTATTCTGCAAGTTTTAGAAACTTAATACCGGGGGTTGAGAAAGGAGTAATTCTGTCATTTTCCTGTTTGGATCTCTTGCTGGGGAGGTTATAAGAACTCAAAGGCAGTCGTGATGCTCAGAAGAGAGATCTGGGATGAGTGGAATTTGGTGCTGCTTTGCTCCTAGGGTTTTCGCTCCGTGGCCTTTCTTTGCGGGTGGACCAGTTTTTTTGGCTGGGCGGAGCCAGAAGCCCCCTCACAGCCCAGAATGTCTCGCGGTGTCTCATCATCAGCGAGAGCAGCGCAGAGCCTCCTCACAGCCAACAACGGTCCAGCGTCGTGTCACTGAAAGTACAGGAACTTTCCACAGGTCGTCGTACATGCGGTGACTTTCCAACACGTGTTCCGCCTCTGCTTGACTTTCTGGGGCGCCCAGAACATGGAACTGAAACCGAGGAAGCCTGCGGAAGAAAGATGGTCCTCTAATTGGCGCCCCCTGAGGGGAAGAAACCCGGCGAGTGAGGAAGAGCCCACCGAGACTTGCAGGCGTTGCCTCAAGCGGCCACCCCACGCCTGACTCGGACCCCACCCTGTGCGCTCCGATGGGCTGAGGACAAAAGGGAAAGCCGGAGTAGGGGAGCGAAAAAGAGGAACCTGCGAGGGGGGTATTTTTCCCTGTCAGTAGTGGTGAAGAGTCCCAGGGTCGGTGGACAGAGGAGGCACTGAGCCGACACCCGACCGTGGGCTGAGGGACCCTGGGCTGAGGTCGGAGAGCAGCAAGTGGCGACTCAGAAGACAGGTGAGCAGCACCCTCTTTTGAGGACTCCGGGAGGGACTAACGGAAGAGGGGGTGAAAATATGGACTCCCTGTTAATGAAGGGGATGGGGACCAGGGGCACAAGATTTGGGGTGTGGTCCTGAGGGAATCAAATTTATACTCACCATTCTGGAAGATCGTGGAAAATACTGGTTGTATTTAGACTTACATGTGATGCAATAGGGTGACCCTTTATGGGACTAAGTGGATAGAACTCAGCTGAAGAAACTGCCTGTTGTAAAACGTTAGTATAAAATCACCGGAGAAGTAACTCCAGTACTGTCTGCGAATCTCCAAGCGTATTTGCTTAGCCGGAGTACAGAGATGTAGCTGTATTTATTTTTTGCTCCTCCTCATTCTATTTTGTCCTCCATCCTGTCTTCCTGTCCTCGATTTTCATTACTCTCCTTGCTTCATCTCCTCCTCCTCACTACCTCCTTCCTTCCATTAAACCAGGAGTTCTTAACCTTAGAATTCTGGTGGTCTCGTGAACTGTTGTGGAAAGAAAATCACATTTGTTTAACACGTAAATAAAATATTTAATCTTTATTAATTATGAAAGTGATCGTAACCACAGGAATATTAGCAGTACGCAGACTGTCATCAATAGAAATCAAGTGATATTAACAGTGCCTGTACCTTTATCACAAATCACAGATGTCATTCATTTTGTGGTATGTAGAAATATTTTTGCTCACTACTATAAAATTGAGTTATTTGACTTGCCACCTTATCTTTTATTGACTACATTGACACTGAAACATATTTAATGTTTTCTCATTAATTTACAAAATATTTTGACAACTATGTGTGCATGCTCAGTCACTTCTGTCATATCTGACTCTGCGACCCTATGGACTGTAGTACAATATAATTCATTGCCTTTGCATACTTTTAATCCATTCCTGATCTTGCTATGATGCTTAGAAGGTAAATTGATGATCTTGAAAAAGTGAATGACCCAAATCACTGGACCACAAATCTTTTCCTAATTTAGTTGGTTTGCAGTTCTTTCAACAAAGTTGAAGGAGGACCTAATGTAGCTGTTAATTGATAGATAATTAGAAGTAATTTTTAGTAATAGGTCACCATAGGATTTTTGGCAAATAAGTCTGGAGATCAAAGGATTACATGCTGTTCCCGTAGCAAACTGATTATTCCTAATTACTTATGTAAACAAGCTTTTTCAGAATTTATATTTAAAAATAAATAAATATAGGAAAGGGATTGATTTTCTAGAGCAGTGATTACCAACTTTGCTACTAGGGAAGCCCAGAGCAACTGTTACTGTGGGTAAAAGCATGAATTCATAAAATAAAAGCTACATTCATCTCACTAAGAAATATGATGCAAATACAATTTTTCTTATGTTTTATATTTACGTAAATTTTATTATGTTTATACTGTTTTGTTCAATTGGATGCTGATACTAATTGTAATGACAATGTAATTCAGAAGAAAGTTTTAATGCTCAGAGCCGTCAGAGCTATGAGAGGATAAGTTTATTTTGTTTTAAGCCAACAAAGCTATGATCATTTGTTACAGCAGCCACAGGAAATTGTTCATTGTTGTTGTTTAGTTGCTAAGTTGTTGTTTGATACTGCGACCCCATGGACTGTAGGGGTTTGTAGTGTATATATTTGTTCAGTTTTTGTAGATAAACCAAATAGTCTTCCAGAGCAGTTGTACCAATTTACACTCCCAGAAGCAATGTATGAGAGTTCTGGTTGCTCTGTGTCAAGGGTTGGGGTTATATATTGAAGAACTGGATAGTAAATATTTTAGGCTTTATAGGCCATGTGATCCTATGGCAGACACTCAGGTCTGCTATTGTAGCATGAAAGAAGCCATAGAAAGTAATAAAGAAAGTGAAGTTGCTCAGTCGTGTCCGACTCTTTTCAACCCCATGGACTGTAGCCTACCAGGCTCCTCTGTCCGTGGAATTTTCCAGGCAAGAATACTGGAGTGGGTTGCCATTTCCTTCTCCAGGGGATCATCCCGACCCAGGGAATGAACCTGGGTCTCCCGCGTTGCAGGCAGACGCTTTACCATCTCAGCCATCAGGGAAGCCCCTCTGAGCCACCAAAGAAGCCATGGACAGTATGTAAATGAATGAGTATAGGAGTTGCATTCCTATAAAACTTTATTTATGAGTAAGGCAGTGATGAGTCTTATTTTGTTGACCCTTGCTCTTTGTCTTCACTAACACTTGGTATTTTCTGTCCTATTCATTTTAGCCATTCTGGTAGTGTGTAGTGGCATCTCACTATGGTTTTATTAAAAAAAATCACACATCTCTGATGACTAATGAAGTTGAGCATGTTTTCAGGTGTTGAATACTTACATATACACTTTTGTGAAGGGCCTGTTCGAGTGTTGCTGATTTTTAAAATGTGAGATATACTGTGAGATATAATCCACATACTATCAGATTCATCCTTTAAAAAAGTATACAATACAGTGGTTATAAATATATTCACAGAATTGTGTTACCATCGACATTACCTAATTTCACAGCATATTTAAGCCCCTTGGAAGAAAATCCCACAACCATTAACAACTGCTTTCCATTCCTTCTACTCCTAGCTCCTGGAAACCACTAATCTACTTTCTGTCTCTATGAATTTCCTTATCCTGGACATTTCATATAAGTGAAATCATAGAATATGTGATCTTTTTTGTCTGGCTTCTTTCACTTGGCATAGTGTTTTCAAAGTTCATCCATGTATCTGTAGTAGGCAGAATAATGGCCTCAAAGATGTCCATGTCCTAATCCTTCGCACCTTGAATGTGTTACCTTATATGGCAAAGGGGCTTTACAGATGTAATTAAAGGCTATATGGAGAGATTATTCTGGATTATCTGACTGGTCCAGTATAGTAACAGGAATTTTTAAAAGTAGGAGCACTTTCCTGGCTGTAATTGGAGGGAGATTTAATTATAGAAGAACCGTCAAAGAGGTGCAATGTTGCTCGCTTTGAAGATAGAGGAAGGACCCTTGAGCTAAGAAATCTGGGCAGCTTCCAGAAACTGCAAAGACAAGCAAATGGATACTTCTCAAGAGCCCTACTGACAGCTTGATTTTAGCCTAGTAAGAGCTGTGTTGGGTTTCTAATTTGCAGAACTGTAAGATAATAAATTTGTGTTGTTTTAACCCACCACGTATGTGATTATTTGTTATGCATATGTGCTAAGTTGCTTCAGTCATGTCCAACTCTTTGGAACCCTATGAACTGTAGCCTGCCAGGCTCCTCTGTCCATGGATTTCCCAGGCAAGAATACTGGAGTGGGTTGCCATTTCCTCTTCCAGGGGGTCTTCCCAATCCAGGGATTGAATCTGAGTCTCCTGCATTGGCGGGAGTGTTCTTTACCATTAGTGGCACCTGGGAAGCCCAATTTGTTATGAGAGTAATATAATAGAAAACTAATAAACCTTCACAGTGAAGTAGCTTCAATTATATTGAATTTTGAATAGATTTTAGAACTTTAATTATAGGGAGCTCAAAGTGAGCCAACTTGTGATCATAAATGAACGTCAGTAAAATTTGCTGGTGAGAAAAAAGACCTAAAAGATGTTGGGCTTGTTTAACACTATGAGTGCTCAGAGGATCATTAGCTATTTCTTCACAGTGTCAGGGATGGAAACATACCTGTTTGCTCTTTGTCCTCTATTTTATTTTTGGGTAACTCCCCAGTGATTATGGGGCTTCCCTGGTGGCTTCGACGGTAAAGAATCTGCCCATAATGTGGGAGACCCAGGTTTGATCCCTGGGTCAGGAAGATCCCCTGGAGTAGGAAATGGCAACCCACTCCAATAAGCTTGCCTGGAGAATTCTGAGGACAGAGGAGCCTGGTGGGCTATAGTCTATGTAGTCGCAAAGAGTCGGACACGACTGAGTGACTAACACATTCATGATTTTTTCTATGATTTAGGGGGTATCTTTTTTAAATTTTGTGGGATTTCCAGGTATAACTAAAATTTGATCCCCAGTATCAATTAAGGCCATGGAGATTTGTTAGTCTATTTCAATAGGTGTTGATGTTAATTCGAAATCTTTGTTGTAGAGGCACAAAAGCCAGTTGGCATTCTTTTTATCTTTTTTTGTTGTATAAATTATTTTAATAAATTTTGGATTTTGCAATTGGCTTAAATTGTGAACCTCTGTCCCAGTTTTTTGTTTCTTCCCACTGTTACAGTGTATGAGTGTGTTTACTAGATATATTTCAGGGGGAGTGTGGCTGTCTGTTCTGCTCATATTTGTAATTTCCTTCTTCCAGAGATTCTCAAATCTCTATCATCAAGGATCAGGGCCTATTCCATGACAGTGATGTATGTATATTAGTTGCTTAGTTGTGTCTGAGTCTTCGTGACTACATGGACTATAGCCCACCAGGGCTATAGTCTGCTCATGGAATTCTCCACACAAGAAACTGGAGTGGGTTGCCATTTCCTTCTCCAGGGGATCTTCCCAACTCAGGGATTGAACCTGGGTCTCCTGCAGTGCAGGCAGATTCTTTACCATCTGAACCACCAGAGAAGTACCATGACAATGGAAGTTTCATTAGATTTAAGGATCTTGGGCTTAACTCAAGTTTGAATTAACTCCTTGGCTGTGCCACAGGGACACCATAGGTGTTTTTCTCTATAAACCCAAGAATTAGGGTTGTTTTGGAAACTAAGGCCTGGATGGCAGTAACAGCAGTGGAGATATTTAAGGCATAGGATGCTAGTGAGCCATATACTCTTAAGAGGGTGGACCTTAGTATGCTAGCTGGTGATTAGTCTTCCTTCACACAAATGGTGACTGGGGTTGTGTATTGCAATGTATTGGTCTTTTCCCTGAGTATTATATAGAACAGGGATCACACACAACCATTAGTTATAGGGTAAGAATAATTTCCCTGAGTCTAGTGTTAGTCACGGCTTGTGCTGGAGTTGAGACACAATTCAGTAGGAGACACACAGGTCCTGGTCAAGATACATTATCCAGGACCACTTTAAGAAGGGATCTATTCCTATAGTCCTGTCTCTAAATGTCAATTATTGAAATTACTAATTTAGGTAAGTTAAATCTCTAACAAAATCTTAGTGTGTGTGTGCTAAGTCTCTTCAGTTGTGTCCAGCTCTCAGCGACTCCAGTGGACTGAAGCCCACCAGGATCCTCTGTCTATGGGATTCTCCAGGCAAAAATACTGGAGTGGGTTGCCATTTCCTCCTCCAGGGGATCTTGGATTGAACCCTCTTCACTTGCAGCTCCTGCACTGCAGGCAGATTCTTTATCGCTGAGCCACCAGGGAAGCCCAACAAAAGCTTAGTAGGAATCAGCAAATGCAACACAAAGCAGCAGCTAGCAGACAGCAACATGCAAGTAAAGTGCACGCACGCCAGCAGTCAGCAGAACTAGTTAGCAAGCTAACAGAAGGAAGGAAAGACCCTCAGTGGCTGTGGTCATCATCTGAACATTCTACTCACAGCACCAGTTGTATTATGGTGTCCTGTGAGGGGCAGAATCAACCTCTTTCACCACAAACTTCATTAGGATATTGAGATTGATTTTACCATGGATGATCAAGAGGATAAAAAAGGCTTTATTATTCATGGAATGAGGCTTTCTGGAGGTGAGCAGGGCAGGCTCCCAAGCAGGTCCAAGAATAGCTTGAGAGAGTGAGGAGGAGAGACTAGGTTTGGGTTTCATTGTGGAAATAGGGTGTAGAGGGGGTGATAGTAGTTACCCATGGGCCAAGGCTACTGTGTTTTGAAACTTACCCGTGCCAAAGTGGGTAGCAGGCAGGCTGTCTTGCTGGCTTGCCCATTTGTGGGGCACAAAGGTAAACAGGAGTGGTAAGGCTTGAAAGCTGCCGCAAACTTTTTATTCCCGTGGACCCTTGATTAGTTGTAGGAAATCCTCCATCATTATCTCTTCAGATGCTGCTTCTGCCCTGTTCTCTCTCTCTTGTTCTTCTGGAGCTGTAACTACATGTATGTTAGATCTTTTGACTGTGTCCCACATGTTTCCATGTTCTGTTTATTTTCTTTCTCTTCTCCACTACCTCTAGCAGTCCTTTTTCTTTTGTGCTTCAGTTTGAATATTTTCTATTGATATCTCTTTGAGCTTACTTCCTGTCTTTGGTTAGGTCAGTTTATTTTTAGATACATCCATTGGGTTCTTATATTTTATTTTCAGTTTTAGAATGTCCATTTGGTTCTTTATATAAATTTCACTTGACTGTTGAAATTTTGTATCTTTTTATCTCTATCTTTTCCTTTCTTTTGTTTAATATATGAATCATTTAAAGTCCTTGTCTGCTAATTCCAATGTCTGGATCACCTATTGCTCTGCTTTTATTGGTTACCAGTCAAGTGGTTATGTTTTGGTATATCTAGTAATTTTTGTTTGAATGTCAGATGCTTTCTATTAAACACACATACTCACACCCCAATAACAACTTTAGAAGGTTCAGATAATGGAATTTTTTTTTTTTTTACCAGAGAAGTAAGATTCTAGGAAGGTTGAATAGAAGCCACCTTAATCCTGTTGCAAACTTGTTTAGGTCAAGACTGGTTTTCAGTTTTGGTCAGATCTAGTCCGTCTTTGTTTTACTTATTCCGAGGACATGGTCTTTTATGGTTTTTCACTGACAGCATGAGGAGAAGGGGGAAATCCTATGTTTAGAACCAAGATTAAGTTTTCACTCTATTTTCCAGAGATATTTGAATTATCCTTTCACTTTTTGAAATTTCAAAATATCTCACGTCTTTTGAGGAAAAGACTGGCTGTAAGCTTGCAATCACAACTGCCAAGACAACTGGTTTCTCTATTTCCTAAGAGCAGCTTTCTGAAGCCTAAATTCTTAGTCTCTGGCTGTGTCCATACTGGAAAATGCAATGAGGAAAAAAGTGATAATAGATGGTAGCATTAATCTGTCATTCCCCTCCAATGCTTTCATCTCCCACTGGTTATATTCAAGACCCTTTATCTCCTAAATATCCATAGACTCTAGAAAATTATACTCTACTTTCTGGAAGTTTTGGCTTACCTTCAGAATTTAGCAAATACTTTGAGGAAGAAACTGATCTTGTGTTTGAGGCTTTTCAAATCTTCAGTTTTGTCACTCCATCCCAAGCAGTTATCAAAGATTTGGCTCATTTCTCCCTATAGTAGCATTCCTGTGCTTGCCCTGACTTCAAATCTCAGCCACTGGCTTGTGCCCCAAAATGACAGATGTCTCCCAAACACTGTGCATTCTAAGATTACTTCTGAATGGTTCTCTGCTCTCTGGAATTTTGCCTTTGATGTTTCTTATTGCCTTTGCTGCTCTCTCTCTCTCTTTTTTTTTTTTCCTCACTGCATGGCATGAGAGATCTTATTTCCTGACCAGGGATTGAATCATGGCACTGTGCCCCCTGCAGTGGAAGGTCCAGCACCTACCACTGGACTGCCAGGGAAGTTCCACATTTGTAGCTCTTTGATGGTTTTAAATATGTGATTTTTGTAATTTATCCAAATTTTAGTTGTTTTTCAAAGGTAATGTTTATCTGTTTTAGACTACTTCATCCTACATGGAAACATAAGTGTTCATGTCCATATTAAAAAAAAATCTTTTGGAAGGTTGTGGAGCAGTGTTTTGAAGACCACTAAACTAGAAATTGATTAAATAGATAATTCTGGTAAGTATTTGGCATGTTTAAGGAAATAAGTGCTATGAAAGTCAAGATTAAAGAAACTAGTTTTGGGAGTACACTTTCTGAAGGCACTGTTGTCTAAGATGATTATCTAAATGTTAAGCAGGAATTAGTCGGGCATTGTTGAGGGTAGATTTTTTGAAAAATTTTTGGACTCTCTTAGCTAGCGGACTGCATCTGGCCAATTCCTCATACTTTCCAGATAGTCAGTCCTGAGCATTTGGAAACTGTGTACTGTGCTTTCTGGTGTTCTGAGGTCTGAATGTGCCCATATCATACTTCCTATTTGCCCTTCATGTTAACTCACCTTTCCTAAAATCCTTATTATTTCATGTAAATTTATATGCTAGATTCTTGGAAACAGTCCTTTTCAAACTGGATCTGCCAGCTGGATTCACCTTTGGGTTCTAATTGCACAAGCCTAGGGTAGCATTGTTTTAAAGAAACTTTACTTTCCAGTGAAGTAGTTCACTTTTCTAGGACACTGGAATAAGGAAAGGAAAGGTTTGTTAAGATCCCTTACGTGTGCTGTGTCAGAGAGGAGTGCAGCTTTTCAGGAGTCTGAGAGAGTGAAAAGTGTTTTCACAAGTCTTTGAGGCTGTGAAAGATTACTTTAGTTAATTCTGCAGGACTACAACAATTTATGAAGTGATATTATTACCATTGTTTTACACATGTGTAACTGACAGTCTAGGTAACTTTCCTAAGATCATCAGAGTGGGGATTCAAACCCTGCAGATGTAATGCCCATATCTGTATTCTTTACCACTACCCTATTTTGAGTATTGAAAATTGTTAGTTGAGGTATACTCTAACTTGATATAATTTAAAAATCACATTCCACTGATCAGACAGTATTGTTGCTTTCATCTGATAGAAATATCCATAAGATATATCCTTAGGGTTAGTTTTGCTCTAAAAAATTTAGCCAGGAGGTGAAGACTAAGGAAAAACCTATAACTTCATTTGGAGTTTACTGCATTAGCCTTGCCAATCAGCAGTGGACCTGGACAAGTACTTGTCCAGTCATATTGGCAAATGTTTTAGCTGGTGGACTTGGAAAATCACAGGGATAGCCAGGGTTTGGACTGAGAAAGACATTTTTACCACTCTCTGATCATATTTCCCTCTCCTTTCTGTTTCCTGTAATTGGCTATAATCTGGGGCTGAGGTTTAAAAAATTGTAATTGTTGTATTATTAATTGATATCTAAATTTCTGTTTTCTTGATCAGTTTTTCAGTTATTCTTCTGTGTTTATATATGGTTTTATATTGTTTAAAGATTAAAAACTATTTTTCCAGTATCTGTGTTTTCTTTTAAAATTGAAAGCTGTGAAAAAATTTGTTTTTCTCTTGAGTATTACCCTTAATTGACTCTTCCCACCCTCATTCCTGTTTCTATAGGAAGAGCAAAATGTTCCTATACACTTCCCCAAAACATATTTTAGGACTGACTACACACTCTCCTCAGAATTTTTTAAAATGCATTTAAAGTCATGGCTTGCTCAAGTTTTCAAATTCCTATTTTTGTATGACAAAGGTGAAGTGTTTTAAGTTTTCTTTCAATGTGGGTTATTGATCTTTCAAGACACAGTTCAAGCCCCATGCTCTCAATAAAGCCTTTCCTAACTGCTCTGGCCAATCCCAATATTTCTCAATCCAGCTCAGCATTTGCTATATAATCATGATTTTTGAGATAGTTCACATAGTTTGCTTTTTTTTTTTGGTTGTTATTTATTTCCTATAGTAGTTTTATTTTATATTGTTTTATTTTATATTTGTGGCCCTTTACATTCAATAATGGCTCTCAGATAGGTGTTGTATGTGTGTGGTGGTAATGATGGGGGATGGTAGCTACTATCAGACTTTACAGGTGAAGAAGATCATATCTTGGAAAAGCGTAGAACTTCTGACCTCTTGCTTTAGCCAGTAAGGTTGTTCAGTTGCTAAGTCGTGTCTGACTATTTGTGACCCCATGAACTGCAGCACTCCAGGCTCCTCTGTCTTCCACTATCTCTTGGAGTTTGCTCAAATTCATATCCATTGAATCGGTGGTGCTATCCAACTATCTTACCATCTGCCTCCCCCTTCTCCTTTTGCCTTCAATCTTTCCCAGCATCAGGGTATTTTTCAGTGAGTTGACTCTTCACATCAGGTGGCCAAAGTATTGGTGCTTCAGCTTCAGCATCTGTCCTTCCAATGAACATTCAAGGTTGATTTCCTCCAGGATTGACTGGTCTGATCTCCTTGCTGTCCAGTTGACTCTCAAGAATCTTCTCTAGCGCCATATTTCAAAAGCATAAATTCTTCTTTGCTCAGCCTTCTTTATGGTCCAGCTCTCACATCCATACATGACTATTGGAAAAACCATAGCTTTGACTATACAGACCTTTGTCAGGAAAAGTAACATTTCTGCTTTTTAATATGCTGTCTAGGTTTGTCATAGCTGTTCTTCCAAGGAGGAAGCGTCTTTTAATTTTGTGCTGCAGTCACTGTCAGCAGTAATTTTGGAGCCCAAGAAAATAAAATCTGTCACTGCTTCTACTTTTCCCCTTCTGTTTCCCATGAAGTGATGGGAAATTCCCATGGAATTCTCCAGGCAAGAATACTGGAGTGGATTGCCATGCCCTCCTTCAGGGGTTCTCCCTGACCCAGGGGTTGAACCCGTGTCTGTTATGTCTCCTGAATTGGTGGGCAGGTTCTTTACCACTAGTGCCCCCTGGGAAGCCCCCATATAGGCTTAGTAGAGCGTTATACACATAGTAGGGATTCAGAAAATATTTGTTATTATATGGATGAATCAAATGATGCTTTCTGATGGAAACTTCCTAAATGTTCACTTCCTCTGTTATTAGCTAGTTCCCAGCTGGTTTTCAGAAATTTCCAATGTGATATATCTGGCTACTTGCCCCTTTCCTTTCCTCTCCTTTTCCCCATCTTCTCCTTTCCCCTCTCCCTGTCTCTGTAAACTTCTTCTGGGGAGGACATCTTCAAACTAAGGCCATTTAGTCAGACCCTTCTTGTTTCTGGATTTTGTTCCTCCTTGCAGATTTCAATTAAAGTTCACTGGAGCTTGCCAAGGGCTGAGAGAAAGACCCAGCTTTCCTCTCTTTCTGCCCAGACACCTGCACAGGCCTTTCTCAGTGGGGCTAACTACAGTGTGATTTACTTGACAGCTTGGACCCCTTTGCAGGCCACTATCGAAAAGAGAATATGAACCAAGCAAGAAAAAGTGCACAAAAATGAAGATAGTCTGAAGATGTGGGTGGTGGTGTCAGCTCCAGTCTTTACTAAGTGTGTCATTTGGGGGAAATCTCTTCTTGGAATCTCAGATCTTCATTAGAAAAAACTCAGGAGAGAGGGTGATTTCTGTGTTCCCTTCTGGCACTAAAACTCAGTGATTCTCTAACCACTAACCAGAGAGGGCAGAAAGAAACAAATGAAGATCAGACCATTGTGAATTCAGGATGGGAACTATTATTGGTTGACACACCTTTTGTGACCTTTTGCTATATTATTCTAACATCAGTGTTATAAGGTCTCTTAATCTTTAATCCCACGTGTTATTCTTTCCTCCATAATATTACTTCTGGAAACAGAATATCTATAAGAAGAGGGCTCCTCCAGGGTTCGCTGTAGGTCTAATTTCTTATGGTTGTTCAACAATTGCTTTTTTCTCTTTTTAAAAAGCTATGTTTAAATACACATAATATCCCCCCCCCATGTTAACCATTTAAAATTAAAATAAATTTATATTAAAAAATAAAAGATAAAAATGTATAGCTCAGTGATATTGAATACAATCACTTGGTTGTGCAGCTATTACCACCCTTTTCATCTTGTAAATCTGAAACTCTATACTTGAAGTGAAGTGAAGGTTGGTCATTCATGTCTAACTCTTTGAGACCCGATGGACCATACAGTCCATGGAATTCTCCAGGCCAGAATACTGGAGTGGGTAGCCTTTCCCTTCTCCAGGGGATCTTCCTAACCTAGGGATCAAACCCAGGTCTCCTGCATTGCAGGTGGATTCTTTACCAGCTGAACCACAAGGGAAGCCCAAGAATAGTAGAGTGGGTATCCTATCCCTCATCCAGCTGATCTTCGTGACCCCAGAATTGAACTGGGGTCTCCTGCATTGCAGGCGGGTTCTTTACCAACTGAGCTATGAGGGAAGTGAAACTCTATACTTATTAAATATTAACTCCCCATTTTACCTTCCCCCAGTCTCTGGAAACCCCAATTATATATACTTTCCATCATGATGATTTTGACTACTTTAAGTTCTTCATATAAATGGACTCACGGTATTTTTCTTTTTGTGACTGGCTTGATTCACTTAGTATAATGCCCTCAAGATTCACTGAAGCATATTACAGAATTTGCTTTTTTTTAAAGGCCTAATCATTTTCATTTTGCTTATCCATTCATTTACTGATGGACTCTTGGATTGCTTCCATGTTTTAGCTGTTGTGAACTGCCATAAACATGGGCATGGATGTGCAGGTATCTCCTTGAGACTTTGCTTTCAATTCTTTTAGGTATATATCTAGAAGTGAAATTAGGGTCATGTGGTAATTTTATTTTTAATTTTTTGAAGAACCCCCACCATTTTTCCCACAGTGGTTGCACTGTGTTACATTCCCACATACAGTAAACAAGGGTTCCAGTTTTTTCACACCCTCAGCAACACTTGTTTTCTTTATTTTCTTATATTAGAATGGGTGTGAGGTGGTATTTCATTGCAGTTTTGATTTATATTTCCCTAATGATTAGTAATGTTGAGCACTTTTTCATGTGATTATTGGCTTTTTGTATATCTTCTATAGAGAAATGTCTATTCAAATTCTTTGCTCATTTTTTAATCAGATTGTTTAATCAGATTGTTTTATTGCTGCATTTTAGGAGTTCTCTAAATATTCTGAAATCCCTTCTCAGATACATAATTTGCAAATATTCTCACCTATTCTATGGGTTGCCTTTTTACTCTGTGGGTAGTATCTCTTAGGGCTTCTTAGATAGTGCTAATGGTAAAGAATACACCTGTCAGTGCAGGTTAGATGTAAGAGACAGAGAGGTTTGATCCCTGGGTCAGGAAGATCCTCTGGAAAAGGGCACAGCAACTAACTCCAGTATTCTTGCCTGGAGAATCCCATGGACAGAGGAGCCTGGTAGGCTGCAGTCCTTCGGGTTGCATGGGGTCAGACATGACTGAAGAGACTTAACATGCACACACACAATATCTCTAATGGTAAAAATTTAAAATTTTTCATGAAGTGCAGTTTGTGTTTTCATTTGTTGACTGTACTTTTTGGTGTCATATCCAAGAATCATCGCTAAATCCTGTGTTTTCTTCCAAGAATTTCATTGTTTTAGGTCTTACATTTAGGTCTGTGATCCATTTTGGGTTAATTTTTATGTACAGTGTTAGGTAAGGATCTAATTTCATTCTTTTGGGTGTGGATGTTCAGTTTTCCCAACACCATTTGTTGATAAGACTGTCCTTTTCCCATTGATTGAACTTGGCACCCTTATAAAAATTATCTGACCATATGTATGTGAAGCTTTATTTCTGGGCTCTCTATTCTGTTCCACAGGTCTATATGGTCTTTATTGCCAGCACCACACTTTATTGATTGAAAGTGAAGTGAAAGTTGCTAAATCACATCTGAGTCTTTGCAACTCCATGGACTATACAGTTCATGGAATTCTCCAGGTCAGAACACTGGAGTGGGTAGCCTTTCCCTTCTCCAGGGGATCTTTTCAACCCAGGGATCAACCCAGGTCTCCCGCATTGCAGGCAGTTTCCTTACCAGCTGAGCCACAAGGGAAGCCCAAGAGTACTCGAGTGGGTAGCCTATCCCTTCTGCAATGGATCTTCCTGACCCAGGAATTGAACTGGGGTCTTCTGCATTGCAGGCGGTTTCTTTACCAGCTGAGCTATCAGCTTTTTTTGATTACTGTGGTATTATAGTAGATTTTGAAATCAGGAAGTGTGAGTCTTATAGGTTTATTCTTTTTCAATATTGTTGTGACTATTTATGGTCCCTTGAAGTTCTATATGAATTTTCTGCAAAAAAATTCTACAGAAATGTCATTGGAAATTTGATAGGGATTGCATTGAATCTCTAGATGCCTTTGAGTAATATTTACATTTTAGCAGTATTCATTCTTCCAGTCCATGAACATGGGATGTATTTCCATTTATTTACATTTTCTTTAATTTCTTTCAAGAATGTTTCAACTACAAACTATTGTAGTCAAAATGCTGTACTAGTCTTTCAGCTCCTTGATTAAGTTAATTTGTCGGCATTTTGGATTGCACAAATTTAACTCAGATGACCATTATATCTACTACTGTGGACAAGAATCCTTTAGAAGAAATGGAGTAGCCATCATGGTCAACAAAATAATCCGAAATGCAGTTCTTGGGTGTAGTCTCAAAAATGACAGAATGATTTCTGTATGTTTCTAAGGCAAACCATTCAATATCACAGTAATCCAAGTCTATGCCCCAACCAGTAATGCTGAAGAAGCTGAAGTTGAACGGTTCTTTGAAGACCTACAAGACCTTCTAGAACTAACCCCCCAAATTATGTCCTTTTCCTTATAGGGGACTGGAATGCAAAAGTAGTAAGTCAAGAAATACCTGGAGTAATAGGCAAATTTGGCCTTGGAGTACAAAATGAAGCAGGGCAAAGGCTAACAGAATTTTGCCGAGAGAACGCACCGATCATAGCAAACACTGTCTTCCAACAACACAAGAGAAGACTCTACACATGAACGTCATCAGATGGTCAATACTGAAATTGGATTGATTATATTCTTTGCAGCCAAAGATGGAAAAGCTCTGTAGAGTCAGCAAAAACAAGACCAGGGCCTGACTGGATCAGATCATGAACTCCATACTTCGAAGTTCAGACTTAAATTGAAGAAAGTAGGGAAAACAACTAGATCATTCAGGTATGACCTAAATCAAATCCCTTACAATTATGCAGTGGAAGTGACAAATAGATTCAAGGGATTAGATCTGATAGAGTGCCTGAAGAACAATGGGTGGAGGTTCGTGACATTGTACAGGAGGCAGTGATCAAGATCATTCCCAAGAAAAAGAAATGCAAAAAGGCAAAATGATTGTCTGAGGAGGCCTTACAAATAGCTGAGAAAAGAACAGAAGCTAAAGGCAAAAGAGAAAAGGAAAGATATACTCTTTTGAATGTAGAGTTCCAAAGAATAGCCAGGAGACATAAGAAAGCCTTCCTCAGTGATCAATGCCAAGAAATAGAGGAAAACAATAGAATGGGAGAGACTAGAGATCTCTTCAAGAAAATTAGAGATACCAAGGGAACATTTCATGCAAAGATGGGTGCAATAAAGGACACAAATGGTATGGACCTAACAGAAACAGAAGATATTAAGAAGAGGTGGCAAGAATACACAGAAGAACTATACAAAAAAGATCTTCCCGACCCAGATAACTACGGTGGTGTGTCTACATCTTGGAGTCAGACATCTTGCAGTGCAAAGTCAAATGGGCCTTAGGAAATATCACTATGAACAAAGCTAGTGGAGGTGATGTAATTTCAGCTGAGCTATTTCAAATCCTAAAAGATGATGCTATTAAAGTCCTGTACTCAATATGTCAGCAAATTTGGAAATATCACAGGACTGGAAAAGGTCAGTTTTCATTTCAATCCCAAAGAAAGGCAATGCCCAAGAATGTTCAAACTACCACACAACTGCACTTATTTCGCATGCTAGCAAAGTAATGCTCAAAATTCTCCAAGCCAGGCTTCGATAGTACGTGAACCATGAACTTCCAGATGTTTGCTGGATTTAGAGAAGGCAGAGGAACCAGAGATCAAATTGCCAACATCAGTTTGATCATCAAAAAAGCAAGAGAGTTCCAGAAAAACATCTACTTCTGCTCTATTGACTGCGCCAAAGCCTTTGACTGTGTAGATCACAACAAACTGTGAAATTCTTAAAGAGATGGGAGTACCAGACCACCTAACCTGCCTCCTGGGAAACCTGTATGCAGGTCAAGAAGCAACAGTTGGAACTGGACATGCAACAATGGACTGGTTCCAAATTAGTAAAGGAGTACGTCAAGGGTGTATATTGTTACCTTGCTTATTTAATTTATATGCAGAGTACATCATGCGAAATGCTGGTCTGGATGAAGCACAAGCTGGAATCAAGATTGCCAGGAGAAATATCAGTAACCTCAGATATGCAGATGACACCACCCTTATGGCAGAAAGCGAAGAAGAGCCTTTTGATGAAAGTGAAAGAGGAGAGTGAAAAAGTTGGCTTCTTTTCAACATTCAGAAAACTAAGATCATGGCATCTGGTCCCATCACTTCAAGGCAAATAGATAGGGAAACAAGGGAAACAGTGAGAGACTTAATTTTTGGGGGCTCCCAAATCACTGCAGATGGTGACTGCTGCCATGAAATTAAAAGACGCTTGCTTCTTGGAAGAAAAGCTATGACCAACCTAGACAGCGTGTTAAAAAGCAAAGACGTTACTTTGCCAGCAAAGGTCCATCTAGTCAAAGCTATGATTTTTCCAGTAGTCATGTATGAATGTGAGAGTTGAACTATAAAGAAAGCTGAGTGCCCAAGAATTGATGCTTTTGAACTGTGGTGTTGGAGAAGACTCTTGAGAGTCCCTTGGACTGCAAGGAGATCCAACCAGTCAATCCTAAAGGAAATCAGTCCTGAATATTCATTGGAAGGACTGATGCTGAAGCTGAAACTCCAGTCCTTTGGCCACCTGATGTGAAGAACTGACTCTTTGGAAAAGACCCTGATACTGGGAAAGATTGAAGGCAGGAGGAGAAGGGAACGACAGAAGATGAGATGGTTGGATGGCATCACTGACTCAATGGACATAAGTTTAAGCAAGCTCCCAGAGTTGCTGAAGAACAAGAAGCCTGGCATGGTGCAGTCCATGGGGTCGCAAAGAGTCGGACATGACTGAGCGACTGAACTGAACTGAACTTCGGCACTTTATTCTTCTGGTGCTATTGTAAGTGGAATTGTTTTTGTAATTTCCTTTTCAGATTGTTCATTGTGTATGGAGATGCCACTGATTTTTGTTTGTTGACTTTGTATCCTGCTGCTTTGTTGAATTCATCTATTTTAACAGCTTTATTGTGGAGTCTTTAGGATTTTCTGTATATAAGATCATATTGGGACTTCCCTGGCCTTCCAGTGGTTAAGACTTTATCTTCCAATGCACGCGGTGCGAGTTGAATCCCTGGTTCAGGAGCTAAGATACCACATGCCTTGAGGCCAAAAAACCAGGACGAAAGCACAGAACTAATGTTGTAACAAATTCAATAATGACTTTAAAATCCACATAAAAATAATCTTAAAAATAATATATATAAAGATTCTGATATCTGTAGAGATAATTTTACTTCTTTTATTCCTATTTGGATGATTTCAACCTTTATTTTTCTTGCTTAATTGCTTTGACCAGAGTTTCCAGCACTATATTAACTAGAAGTGGTGCGAGTGGGCATTTTTTTCTTTGTTCCTGATATTAGAGGAAAAGTTTTCAGTCTTTCACCATTGGTTATGTTTGCTGTGTGCTTTTCATATGTGGCTTTTACTGTATGCAGATGGTTCCCTATTTCTATTTTATGTAGGTTTTTATCATGAAAGATGTTGAATTTTGTCACATGCATTTTCTGAATTATTATGTTTTTTCCTTTAATTTTGTTGATGTGATGAATTATTACATTGATTAATTTTTGTATACTGAACTACCCTTGCACAGCAGGAATTAAATCTCATGTTGGCATGGTATATAATCCTTTTAATATGTTGCTGAATTGTGTTTGCTAGTATTTTGTTGAGAATTTCTACATCGGTCTTCATAAGGGATATTGATTTGCAGTTTTCTTCTCTTGAAATGTCTTTCTTTGGCTTTGGTGTCAGGGTGTGCTGGATGAGGTAGGAAGTGTTTTCTCCTTTTAATTTTTTTGGAAAAGTTTGAGAATGGCATTAGTTTTTCTTTAAGTGTTTGGTAGCATTCACCAGTGACACCATCAGATCTAGGGCTTTTCTTTGTATGGAGATTTTTGATTACTGATTTCTTCATTTACTGAGTCTTGGTAGGTTTTGTGTTTCTGGAATTTTTCCATTTCATCCAGGTTATCCAGTTTATTTTGCATACAGTTCCTCATAGTATTCTCTTATAATCCTTTTTATTTCTGTAGAATTGGTACTAATATCCCCACTTTCTAATTTTAGTAGTTATTTTCTCCTTTTTTAAAAGTCAAACTAGCTAAAGATTTCTCAATTTTGTTGATATTTTCAAAGTATCAACTTTTTGTTTTATTGATTTTTTTTTCTACTTTTCTGTTCTTGGTTTCATTTATCTCTAATCTTTATTTTTTTATATTTATTTATTTTTGGTTGCCTTGAGTCTTAGTTGCAGCACACAGGATCTTCACTGCAGTGTGTGGACTCTTTGTTGCAGGGTGCAGGCTTCTCTCTAGCTGTTGTGTGCAGGCTGCAGAGCACAGGCTCAGTAGCTGCGGTGTGCAGGCTCCTGAGTGTGTGGGCTCTGTAGTTGTGGCACATGGGCTTAATTGCCCTGCAGCATGTGGAATCCTAGTTCCCTGAGTAGAAATCGAGTCCAAGTCCCCTGCATTGGAAGATGGATTCTTAACCACTGGACCATGAGGGAAGTCCCTCTATCCTAATCTATATATTTTTTCATTCTGCTGTTTTTGGATTTAGTTTTTTCTTTTCCTGGTTCCTTCAAGTTGTAAAGTTAGGTTACTGGTTTGAGATCTTTCTTTGTTTCAAGACTTGTAGCTATAAATTTTCCTCTTAGCACTCCTTTTGCCATGTCTTGTGAGTTTTAGTATGTTGTGTTTTCATTTTCATTCATTTCTAAGTATTTTCTAATTTCCCATGTGATTTATTCTTTGATATATTGGCTTCTTAGAAGTGCAATGTTTAATTCTCAAAATTTTGTGAATTTTCAGTTTTCTTTTTGTTATTGATTTCCAGCCTCATCCTGTTGTGGACAGAGAAGAAACTTTGTATGACATTTATATTTTTAAATCTATTGAGACTTAGTGAAAGTGAAAGTCACTCAGTTGTGTCTGACTCTTTGCGACCCCGTGGATGTCCATGGAATTCTCCAGGCCAGAATACTGGAGTGGGTAGCCTTTCCCTTCTCCAGGGGATCTTCCTAACCCAGGGATTGAACCCAGGTTTTCCACATTGCAGGCAGATTGAGATTTATTTGTGGCCTAATCTATGGTTTATCCTGGAAAACATCTCATGAGAAGATGTGTATGTTGAGAAGAATGTGTATGTTGCTGTTTTTGGGTGGAGTATTCTGTATGTCTGTTAGATATGGTTGGTTTATTGTGTTACTTAAGTTCTCTATTTCCTTATTTATCTTTTGTTTGTTTAATTCATTACTGTGAGTGGGATATTGAGATTCTGTCAGTTTTTGCTTCTCATATTTTGTTGGTCTATCACCAGGTGTGTAAATGTTTATAATTGTTATATCTTCTTGGTGAATTGAACCTTTTATTAACATATAATATCCTTTTTCTTTTATAAACTTTTTGACTTAAAATCTATTTTGTATGATATTAATGTCACTACTCCTCATTTCTTCTGGTTGCTATTTGCATGAAAAAACCTTTTGTGTCTTTGTATCTATAGTGAGTCTTTTATAGACAATGTATAGATGGATCATGTATTTTAAAATCCATTTTGCCAATATCTGCCTTTTATTTATTTATTTATTTTAAATTTATTTTTTAAAAATTTATTTACTTTAATTGGAGGCTAATTACTTTACAATGTAGTGGTTTTTGCCATACATAATTTCTGCCTTTTAATTGAAAAGTTAATACATTTGTACTTAATTGCTGATAAGGAAGGACCTACTTCTGCCATTTAACTATTTTTTTTTCCTATGTGTTATATGTTTTTCATTTCTTGATTTTTCCAGAGCCTCATATTGTGAAGGAAATGAAAGTATTATGGTTTTAATACTTAAAAGTATTTTTTGAAATGTACACATTATATGATTCAGTACCAAGATGAGAAAGACTAGTTTTCAAATGGTGGAACATTCTTGAAAAAGATGAAGTTATTTAAGAGTTCATTTTAAAACAACCATTAGTTAGATGGCTTTATTTAATATTTATAGATGGCTCTGTGGAGATATAGAATAATAGTAATGGCAGTCTCCATTTGTTGAGCAAGGACAAGCACAATATTAGTCATTATATTCACAGGACAAAGGAACAATGAACTGATTTCTTATGTTTTTATGAGTGATATTTTTATAATAACAGAAAACAAGTAATATATATTTTCAAAGTCCTCCCAGTAGATAGCAGAGTCAGTTGAATATTTTTGTGAGCGTTCTCAATAAAACCTTGTTAAATATAGTATTAGTTTGGTGCAAAAGTAATTGTGGTTTTGCATTGTTGAACTTTGCCATTTGATACTGGAATACATTCTTAAATAAATGTACATCATTTTTAATGTACATTTCTCTCTCTTTTTTGCTAATGACTTATTACTTGCTGTTTATTTTATATTTATTTAGACTGTAGAAGTGATTTTAGACAAAAAGCAAATTCGAGGGATTTTTAAATTCAAGTTCAAAATGGGTTGTAAAGCAGTGGCAGCAACTTGGCACATAAACAACACATTTGGCCCAGGAACTGCTAACAAATGTACGGTGCAGTGGTGGTTCAAGAAGTTTTGCAAAGGAGATGAGAGCTTTGAAGATGAGAAGCATAGTGGCTAGCCGTTGGAAGTTGACAATGACCAATTGATAGTAATCATCAAAGCTGATCCTCTTAAAACCACATGAGAAGTTGCCAAAGAACTCAACGACGACCGTTTTATGGTCATTCGGCATTTGAAGCAAATTGGAAAGGTGAGAAAGCTTGATAAGTGGGTGCATCATGAGCTGACCGCAAATTAAAAAAATCATCATTTTGAAGTGTCATCATCTCTTATTCTGTGCACAACTCTGAACCATTTCTCAATCAAATTGTGATATGTAATGAAAAGTAGATTTTATATAATTGACAACAACCAGCTCAGTGGGTTGGATCTAGAAAAAGCTCTAAAGCATTTCCCAAAGCCAAACTTGCACCAAAAAAAGGTTATAGTCACTATTTGGTGGTCTGATGCCTGTCTGGGGGCTTCCCTGTTGGCTCAGATGGTAAAGCATCTGCTTGCAATGCAGGAGGCCTGGGTTTGCTCTCTGGGTTGGGAAGATCCCTGGAGATGGGAATGGCAACCCACTCCAGTATTCTTGCCTGGAGAATTCTATGGATAGAGGAGCCTGGCAGGGTACTGCCCATGGGGTCGCAAAGAGTTGGACATGACTGAGTGACTAACAGTTGCCTGTCTGATCCACTACAGCTTTATAAATCCTAATGAAACTATTACATTTGAGAACTATGTGCAGCAAATCAGTGAGATGCACCAAAAACTGCACCACCTGCAGCAGGCATTGGTCAACAGAATGGACCTCATTCTCCATAAAAACTCTTGACCTCATGTTGCACAACCAGTGCTTTAAAAGTTGAGCGAAGTTGGGTTACGAAGTTTTGCTTCATATTCAACTGATCTCATGCCAGACTACCTCTTCTTCAAGCATCTTGACAACTTTTGCAGGGAAAATGCTTCCACAGCTAGCAGGAGGCAGAAAATGCTTTCCAAGAGTTCACTGAATCCTGAAGCATGAATTTTTATGCTATAGGAATAAACAAACATTTCTTGTTGGGAAAAATGTGTTGATTTGTAGTGGTTCCTATTTTGATTAATAAAGATGTGCTTGAGCCTAGTTATAATGATTTAAAATTCACCATGAATTTTTTTCGTGTGTTTGTACTTTATTTATTGCTATAAAATTTTTTCTTTTTTTATTTTACACCATGAATTTAAAATTCAAACTGTAATTACTTTTTCATCAACCTAGTAATTACAAAAGTAACCACAGTGATAAGTAACTTAGGCTATGTGCTGGGCACTAGTCTGACTTCTTTATTAACTCTTAATTCTTCCAACAACTCATGAGGTAGTTATTTTTTTAATGTGTTTAAAGTTTTTTTAATCATTTTACAGAGGATAAATTGAGGTACAGAAAGTTTAACTATATAGTTTTTGTAATATGTTTAGTTCAGTCGCTCAGTTGTGTCCAACTCTGTGACTTCATGGACTGCAGCATGCCAGGCTTCCTTGTCTTGTAATACACTAGAGCCTTTTTCTTACAGCCATATGGTTAAGAGAGAACACTATTCTTTACTGTCTTTTTGAGACTTCCTTCTCAAGCAGTTTTGAGGAACTGTGATTTCAAAGCTAAACACTGAAATTCCATTAGAACTGAGAGAAAAGAATCAGAGAACGGAGACCTGAAAATCGTAAAACTGTTAGTACAGAAAAGGGCAGGATAGAATTGTAGCAAATACTTATTGAATGAGGGAATGAAATCTCATTTAACAGATAAATTGAGGCTCAGGGAATTTAAGTGCCCTGTTCAAGTTCTCAGAGCTATTAACTATGGGAGTTTGGATTTGAATCCAGAGCTGGAATTTTAACAGCTGCATCGCTTTTAACCTAAGACTGGTATACTTACTGTTATTTATAACACAGGGTAGCAGAAAGAGAGGGCTGTGTTATTGTATATATGCAGGGTAGGTAGTGATGATAGGGACTAGTTCCTAATTTGGCCAGAGTTTCTTTGTGGCTATGCTTCAAATTGTGGCTGTTTCACTGTTCCCCAGAGCCTGGGAAAGGTTAAAGGGAAATGTTGTCATTGTTTGACTGCTGATGAAAAGTGTGAAAGAGCAGTTGAAGTAATTATTAGATAGTTAAGATTTGGGGAATGAATCTCAAATATCCACTTTGTTCATTTTCTATATAACAGGGAACATTTGAGTCTCTACTATACTGCAGAGGTTAAATAAATAAAGTTGTGTTTTAAAAGATGTGGTGGCATTCATACTCTTGGTGGTTTTGCCAAACTTCTCTTTTTGTTCATTTCTTCCATTATTAACCTTACTGAATCCTTCTTCAGATAATCTGGTTCATTCACTACCCCCTAATAGACCATTCACTTTCCTTTCTCCGAGCTCTTGCCTAATGGAGGCTATAATCTCTCTTGTGATAAATCTGGAATATTCATAAATTCACCATCTTGGAAGGGACTGTAAAGAACTTCTGATCCAGAAAGCTGAAGAGACTTGTCCTGCCAGGGTCATACTACAACAGCTAATGACAAGGTTAGTCTCTGAACCAAGTCTTCTTGAACTTGCAGTTATAGGCTCTTTGTATAACTCACTTTTGGATTGTTAGGAGCAGTCTCTAAAGAATATGCTGAGAGGGCCTCTGGGTCTCTTCTGACATCAACTTCAAAATATGTGCCAGTGTGATTTTCGTATACAGAGTATGGGATTTTTCAAGAAAGTCACGTCTGTTTTATTTACTCAGTGTAGTCCCTGACAGCAATATGCAAATATAGAATTTATTTAGTCTGCCTCCTCTGGTGACTTGCCAGTCTCTGAGTGGGGAGGAACACATTTCATGTTTCCCATGGGTTTTGTTTGTCATAGCTTGATTTCCCATAATGAAAAAAGAGTCCTGGGTAGCCCCATATGGGATGAAGCTGGAGATTATTAAATGCTTCTGTCTTATGTACATTGGGCATTCATATTTACTTATGAAGTTCCTCTATATATTGAGTTTAGAATTTGACAAAATCTATCACTTAAAATTTGGTTTCTTGGGTATTCTGATGAACCATAGTATTTGACAAAGGAAAGTTAGCTAGTTACAGTGTAAGAAATTGTAACTTGGGTTTTATTTGCAATTTAGAAATCTTTCTTGGCAAAGTGTACTCTTTTAGGTAAAGAATAAAAGTCTTAGTTCTTATTTAGAATTATGAATTCTTTTACCTTGTTTTTTTCCATTACCAGCATATTCTTTTATCAGAATGGATGTTCTTGGTCCAAAATCCAGCATTGTTCTATCTTTCTGTAATTTTTTTGTAGCATTTCTCTGAGAGAGCTCATTTATGTGCTTTCGCTTTCTGTGGTATTAGTAAAGTAAGTTAGAAGCCATTTCTTCTTCCTTTCTAATGGGTTCTATCATTCATCAAAAAGAACAACAATTACAACTATGTTGTTCTGAAGTGAGATTTATTTTCTGATGATAAATGAAGATCTAAGAAATTTGTATGAGCTCAATGATCAGGAGAAAAATAATGCTTTTTATAAATTGTAGTTTTGATGACTTAGTTATCTTTGGTATTTTGAAGTCTAGAATCTAAAGAGGCAATTTTTTTTAAAGGAAATATGTGCCTAGAACATAGTCTCTTTTAAACATTACACTGTTACCCTCTTGCCCTTTTTCATAATACCCCCTTGTTACTTTAGTAAGGGAATGATCTGAACCTTTTTATATATTGAACACCTACTGTGTGACAGCTACTTTTATGTAGTTTAACTTATTTAGTCTCTTCTACAACTTTATGAAGTGGTTATTTTTATACTAATTTTTACTGATGAAGAAATAAATGGTGAGAAAGCCCAAGTAATTTGCCTGAATTCACATAATGTGATAGAGCTGGGGTTTAAACCCAGTTTGTTGATTTCTGTGGCAGTGAATGCCAGTTGCCTACTTGGTATTCATCCTCCCCTCTTTCTTATAAACAGAACCCCAGTTTTGTTTGAGGTGGCCAAAATCTGTATTTTTCAGCCTCCTTTTCAGCTAGGAGTGGCCATAAGATGTAAATGGAAGTTATTGGATGGGGCTTTGAGAAATGACTCAGCTGGGAGTTGTCTTTTGCTCTTCTCATCTTTCCTGTCTAGAAATTAGATGTGATGGCTGAAATTCCAGCATGGGCATGAGGAAACCTTGAAAATGGAAGCTACCTGCCAGTGCTAAGAAGTAGAAAAACAGAAATCTGCGACCTTGATGATAATGTGGTGCTACCATAATAGTTCTGAATTGCCTGCCTACCCTAAGACTATGGTAATGAGATAGAGAGAGGGAAAAACCCATTTGTCAGATCTGCATAACAAGCAGCTGAATGCAGTTTTCTAATTAAGTCAGACTTCAAGAACCATTCTACCTTTGTTGAACTAGAGCAGTATAGCTGGTTTGCTTGCCATTTTTTGAATAGCCGAGTGACTAACTTTTTAAGTTTAGTACAGTCCAGTGTCACTATTCAAAGTATAGTGGGTAGACCAGAGCACGAGAGTCACCTGGGAGTTTGTACAGCATTTCAGGCACTACCATAGACCTACTGAATCAGCATCTATAATTTAACAATATCCCCGTGTGATTTGTATGCCTATTAAAGTTCAAGAAACACCGATTGCCTTATAGTCACAAGAAGTTCTTTACTGAAAATGAATTTGTAAGTATACTTATAGGTATGCCTTGATTTATGCAATAGATGTATTTATAATAAACAGTGCAGCAGTTGAAGCTTTGTAAATTAAATCATATTAAACACATCAGGATAGAGGGGCAATTAAAAAAATTTTTTTGACTGACATACTACTATACGCCAGTTACTTGCATTAATTCTTAAAAAAATCCAATGAATACAAGTATCGTCATCATCATCCATACCATTGCCATTTATGAATAAAGAAACTAGAGATTTGAAAGTTTAAGTAACTTGCACACTCTCAAACAGCTGCTGCTGCAGCTGCTAAGTTGCTTCAGTCGTGTACGACTCTGTGCAATCCCATAGACGGCAGCCTACCAGGCTCCCCCGTCCCTGGGATTCTCCAGGCAAGAACACTGGAGTGGGTTGCCATTTTCTTCTCCAATGCATGAAAGTGAAGTCGCTCAGTCGTTCCTGACTCTTAGTGACCCCATGGACTGCAGCCTACCAGGCTCCTCCTGTCCATGGGATTTTCCAGGCAAGAGTACTGGAGTGGGTTGCCGTTGCCTTCTCCACTCAAACAGCTAGTTTACAGCAAAACTGGGGCTTGAATTAAAATCTGCCAGATTCCAGAACCTGTGTTCTTAAGCATTTAAAGTGATCCCATGATGTAGTCTTTGGTAAGACCTTTCTCTTTTTAAATGAAATGCCCTCTGATCTTTTTTCCTTACAGATTTTGATTTGCTGAAACAAGTTATGTAATAAATATAAGAATATAATAATGCTGTTATATATTAAACATCAGTTATTATTGGCACTAACAGCACTATTTCTGCTAGAACTCTTTAATTGAACATATATAAAGTCATAATGATAATACTCAGAATACAATCTACATTTTGAATGTTCCTAAGTATCCTTCTTTGATTTTATAGTTTAAATTTTAATTCTTACACTTATTTTTTCTGATTATGTGTTTACTGTAGAGTGTGAGAAAAGGAAAGATATAAGCATCTGAATGCAGAGTTCCAAAGAATAGCAAGAAGAGACAAGAAAGCCTTCTTCAGCGATCAGTGCAAAGAAATAGAGGAAAAGAACAGAATGGGAAAGACTAGAGATCTCTTCAAGAAAATTAGAGATACCAAGGGAACATTTCATGCAAAGATGGGCTCGATAAAGGACAGAAATGGTATGGACCTAACAGAAGCAGAAGATATTAAGAAGAGGTGGCAAGAATACACAGAAGAACTGTACAAAAAAGATCTTCATGACCTGGGTAATCACAATGGTGTGATCACTCACCTAGAGCCAGACATCCTGGAATGTGAAGTCAAGTGGGCCTTAGAAAGCATCACTACGAACAAAGCTAGTGGAGGTGATGGAATTCCAGTTGTGCTGTTTCAAATCCTGAAAGATGATGCTGTGAAAGTGCTGCACTCAATATGCCAGCAAATTTGGAAAACTCAGCAGTGGCCACAGGACTGGAAAAGGTCAGTTTGCATTCCAATCCCAAAGAAAGGCAATGCCAAAGAATGCTCAAACTACCACACAACTGCACTCATCTCACACGCTAGTAAAGGAATGCTCAAAATTCTCCAAGCCAGGCTTCAGCAATACGTGAACCGTGAACTTCCTGATGTTCAAGCTGGTTTTAGAAAAGGCAGAGGAACCAGAGATCAAATTGCCAACATCTGCTGGATCATCAAAAAAGCAAGAGAGTTCCAGAAAAACATCTATTTCTGCCTTATTGACTATGCCAAAGTCTTTGACTGTGTGGATCACAATAACTGTGGACAATTCTGAAAGAGATGGGAATACCAGACCACCTGACCTGCTTCTTGAGAAATCTGTATGCAGGTCAGGAAGCAACAGTTAGAACTGGACATGGAACAACAGACTGGTTCCAAATAGGAAAAGGAGTACATCGAGGCTGTTTATTGTCACCCTGCTTATTTAACTTATATGCAGAGTACATCATGAGAAACGCTGAGCTGGAAGAAACACACGCTGGAATCAAGATTGCCGGGAGAAATATCAATAACCTCAGATGTGCAGATGGCACCACCCTTATGGCAGAAAGTGAAGAGGAGCTAAAAAGCCTCTTGAGGAAAGTGAAAGAGGAGAGTGAAAAAGTTGGCTTAAGGCTCAACATTCAGAAAACAAAGATCATGGCATCTGGTCCCATCACTTCATGGGAAATAGATGGGGAAACAGTAGAAACAGTGTCAGACTTTATTTATTTCGGCTCCAAAATCACTGCAGATAGTGATTGCACCCATGAAATTAAAAGACGCTTACTCCTTGGAAGAAAAGCTATGACCAACCAGATAGCATATTCAAAAGCAGAGACATTACTTTGCCGACTAAGGTTCGTCTAGTCAAGGCTATGGTTTTTCCAGTAGTCATGTATGGATGTGAGAGTTGGACTGTGAAGAAGGCTGAGTGCCGAAGAATTGATACTTTTGAACTGTGGTGTTGGAGAAGACTCTTGAGAGTCCCTTGGACTGCGTGGAGATCCAACCAGTCCATTCTGAAGGAGATCAGCCCTGGGATTTCTTTGGAAGGAATGATGCTGAAGCTGAAACTCCAGTACTTTGGCCACCTCATGTGAAGAGTTGACTCATTGGAAAAAACTCTGATGCTGGGAGGGATTGGAGGCAGGAGAAGAAGGGGACGACCGAGGATGAGATGGCTGGGTGGCATCACTGACTGGATGGACGTGAGTCTGAGTGAACTCTGGGAGTTGGTGATGGACAGGGAGGCCTGGCGTGCTGCAATTCATGGGGTTGCAAAGAGTCGGACTCGACTGAGCGACTGAACTGAACTGAACTGATAGAGTGTTTTGGAAATATAGAAAATAAAAAAGAATAATATAAAATCCCTTGTAAACCCAGAAATAGCTACGTCTGCCTTTCAAACTGTTTTTTCTTATATATGTATTACTTTATACATATTCATTGTCAAAGTATTAGAGAGTCCTGTTTGAAGTTTTACTTATCAGTTTTTCTTAAAATGAGGTGCATACACATTAAATAGTATTAAATTATAGACATCTTGAAGATTCATCTTCTTAGGAATTTGAGAATCTATATTTCATTATATTGTGCATATGACATTTATACTATAAAGAGTTAGCTAATTGTTCCAATAACTACTAGGATGCACAAATGGTATTTCTATTATTAAATGTCTTCCAACATGGAGAAGTGGGGCATTATCTAGAGTACCTTCAAAAGTGGAAGGGCTTGTATGGATCTCACCTAGTGGGGAACCAATCCCCTTCCATTATCCTATCTTTTCATGGCTTCATCCAGTGAAACTGAGCTCACTACTTCAGAAGGCGTCTATTTCATTTTTATTGCACAACTTTATTTGGTAGATTTTCTTCAACTGGGCCCAAACCTTATTTTCCTTAGTTTTATACCCGTTCCAAAGAATAGCAAGGAGGGATAAGAAGACCTGCCTAAGTGATCAATGCAAATAGAGGAAAACAATAGAATGGGAAAGACTAGAGCATGCATGCATGCATTGGAGAAGAAAATGGCAACCCACTCCAGTATTCTTGCCTGGAGAATCCCAGGGATGGAGGAGCCTGATGGGCTGCCATCCTTGGGGTCACACAGAGTCAGACATGACTCAGATGACTTAGCAGCAGCAGCAGCAGCAGCAGCAGAGATCTTGTCAAGAGAGTTAGAGATACGAAGGGAACATTCATGCACAGATGAGCACAATAAAGGACACAATTGGTACGGACCTAACAGAAGCAGAAGATATTAAGAAGAGATGGCAAGACTAAACAGAACTATACAGAAAAGATCTTAATTAGCCAGATAACCACGATGGTGTGATCACCTATGTAGAGCCAGACATCTTGGAGTGTGAAGTGAAGTGGACCTTAGGAAGCATCACTATGAACAAAGCTAGTGGAGGTGATCGAATTCCAGCTGAGCTATTTCAAATCCTAAAAGATGATGCTGTTAAAATGCTGCACTCAATATGCCAGCAAATTTGGAAAATTCAACAGTGGTCACAGGACTGGAAAAGGTCAGTTTTTATTTCAATCACAAAGAAAGGCAATGCCAAGGAATGCTCAAATTACTGCACAATTGCACTCATCTCACACACTAACAAAGTAATGATCAAAATTCTCCAGGATAGGCTGCAACAGTATGTGAACTGAGAGCCTGCAAAATAGAAGTGCTTCAGCTTCTCTCCAGTTTTTTTTAGCATGCAGCATAAGCATCTCAGGAGAATGAGGTGATCTCATTCAAATTTTTTTGATTTATATTTTTGTGTACTTTTAATGTACATTTTTTTGGTATAGAAATAAATGTTTATAATTCATAAATTAGTAATGTATATTGATCTGTTAAAATATGGTCACAAAGTTTGGAGTCCACTTTTCTATCCTTCCAATGTCCTTTCAAATTCAGAAGTCTCTCTTTTACAGTCATTTCTCTAGGTAATAGTGTCCTGGGAATCTTTCTTCAACTGACCTTCCTAAGATGCTGATTTTAAATTTCTACCACCTGGTTTCTTTCCCCAGAGAGTCTCTGGCTTATCAGTATCCCTGCAGATGTGGCCTACTCTGGTAGAATAACATTTTGTGAGGATAGACTCTAGCAATATATTGTACCATGGATTATTTAACTGTAGTTTTATTTAATTTTTTTGTTTAAAAAAATATTTATTTTTAAGTTAGGCCTTAGTTGTGGTATGTGGGATCTTCCTCGGGGCATGTGGGCTTCTCTTTAGTTGTGGTAGATGGCCATAGGCTCTGTAGTTTTGGTGCGCAGGCTAAGCTGACCCGTGGCATGTGGTATACTAGTTTTCCCTCCAGGGATTGAACCCATATCCCCTGCATTGGAAGGCAGATTCTTAACCACTTGACCACCAAGGAAGTCTCTTAAGTATTCTTTTATTGTTAGATGTTTCTGTTCTTTCCAACTTATAAATGATACTGTTTTCATATTTGTATGTGAATTTTTATGTATCATTCTGATCATTTCCTTAGGATAGTTTCCTAATTGGAATTATTCTACTTAAGACATTTGATATATATTGCCAAATTGCTCCCTAGAAAGGTTGAATTGCTTTATTCTTTCACTGGAAATAGATGAGAGTATCCAATTATTATAGCCTTGGCAAAAATGAGTTATATTCCTTGGCATTAATATTTTATTTTAGTTTTCTAATTAAATGGACAAAATGAAATCATTGTCGTTCTATAATTTCTTTGATTCTTAGTGTTCTAATTATTTCTGTAATTAATTTGTATTGCACCAGATTCTGTCTCTTCTGTACATTATTCTAAAAACAAAGTATTTATTACTTTACACAGTTTTTCCCCAAAAGTAAAAATTTTAAGTTAAGAGATTTTTATAGCTAACTTGTAATGTTCATGGCAACTAAATGATACTAGAAAAATATTTTCAAATACCAGTTTCTATTTCTATAGAACGAGATTTTCCCAGGAAGCAATTAAGATCTCATTTGTTAAGATGTCACCCTCCCCTTGAAAGTGGTGTGTGTGCATGAGCGTGCACCTGAATGTCAGCTGTGTGTTTTAATATATGCAACATAGCAAAACACTGATGGCTTTTTAAAAGTACAGAAATGATCGCAAAAGTGGAACACTTGTTTTTTCTTTTCAATAGTACTTTTCAAAAATTGCTTAATTTTTGAAGTTTGATAGTTAATACTATCAATGTGTTTAATAATACATTTGCCATAGGACAATTAATGAGTTACCATGTGATATAAAATATTTTAAAACATTTTTGTACTTATAACCCATTATTTTTCTATTCTATTGTGACTGTTAAATTAATTGATTAATTTTATTGATGTATAGTTGATTAACAATGTTATATTAGTTTCAGGTGTACAACAGTGATTCAAAATTTTTATAGATTATACTATATAAGTTATTATAAAATATTAGCTGTATTCCCTGTTGTGCAAATTATTTGTTCTGAACATTATTTGTTATTTGCTAAATACCCTTTTCCTTGATTTAATTTGTGGGTTAACAACAAATAAATGAAAGAGTATTAATTAAGGCATCTCAGCATCTCATAGAAGTAGATTTTGTCTTTGTAGGAATAAGGAAGAAGAAAACCTAATATTTGCAGGTTTGAATCAGTGCACTGATGATTTTAAAATGCAGATTATCTGAAGGGAAGTGCAGAAACATTTTACTGCTATAAAGTCAGAGTTTACTTTCTTCCAGGATCCTACCTAGCAAAATCGTTTTTCTCTCTGTCACAATGCATTCTTTCCTTTAAAAAAAAAATTACTCAAGTTGCTCTATAAGCTTTGGGTCTGTGGTGTGTGTGTGTGTACATACTTTACATGCCATAAAATAATAGAAGTGATTGTTTTTATGTTATTTCTCCTCCCACTGCTTGGGAGATATCTTGGTTTGAATGGGGGATAAGTTAATTTCCAGCATTTTCTAAGTTTGCTTTAAACATTTTTCCTGTAATTAGATAAAATCTTGCCAGGTGATAGTCACTATCCATTTCTCCCACTTTGTCTTATTCTTTCAGAACTGACCTGGTGACTCAAAGATTATGGCTCTGGGTAATATAGTACCATAATTTAGTATTTCTATTCCTAGCACATAATCTTAACAATTACTGTAGAGGGTTGCAGTCATCAGTTTTGGCAGGTACCAGTACATGTATTTATATCATCACTGTCACTGATTTAATAACCCCTGTAGAGAATAGAACTCAATATTGTTTCTTTTCTGCTGTTACTAACAGCTTGTTGTTGTTCAGTTGCTAAATCATGTCTGACTCCTTGTGACCCCATGAACTGCAGCATTTCAGGTTTCCCAGTCCTTCACTATTTCCTGGAGTTTTCTCAAGTTCATGTCCATTGAGTCAGTGATGTTATTTATCCATCTCATCCTCTGCTGATCCCTTCTTCTTTTGCCTTCAGTCTTTCCCAGCATCAGGGGCTTTTCCAATGAGTTATCCCATTTGCAAGCTATGGGGTTTTTAATACTCTAAATACAGATCAAAAACTCCACAGATTTAAAAAAATTCTAGAATGCATAAATGAGCATTATAAATATAATTTGGATGAGGCTATACGTGCTCAAGGTGAGTGTACAGGGGAACAGAAGAGGCTGATAGGTTATTTAAGACATACATATATTAAAAGAGTTAGTGTGTAGTAAAAAAAAAAAAACAAAAAAAAACCTGGGCTGGAAGCAAGATTCCTTTAAAAATTATGACTAGGTAATTGTGCCACACAGGTGCCCAATTATGAAATTTTAACACTTTATTAGAGTTTTGTAGGCCAATGAAATAAAGGCATTTAGTGATACATGGACTAAATCTATTGGGTTGTAGGTAAACAGGCATTACTATGAAGCACTGAACATAGTGTCTGGCTCACTGTGTGTGCACGTGTGTTGAGTTGCTTCAGTTGTGTCCGACTCTGTGCGACCCTACGGACTGTCACTGTTTCCATTGTTTCCCCATCTATTTGCCATGAAGTGATGGGACCAGATGCCATGATCTTAGTTTTCTGAATGTTGAGTTTTAAGCTAGCTTTTTCACTCTCCTTTTTCACTTTCATCAAGAAGCTCTTTAGTTCTTCGCTTTCTGCCATGATTACTAAAAAACCAAAAATTTTTAGTGTCTGTTTTGCTGGTTTTTCATGCCTGTCTTTATGATATATGTACCAGTAGTCAGTTATTAACATTACTAGGGTTTGCATGTGTGCATATGTGTATGTATGTCTCTCTCTCACACACACATACACACAGAGAAACACACATCTTGCATCCTGTAACAACCTATTTGCTTCACTTCCAGTAAAAGGGTTCTCTTATACTCTCATGTCCTAAAGATACTGTGGCCTGATGGAGCCAATTTGGGTTGGTACCTGGGATGAAATTGGTTGTCCTAGGGGCAACACGGCAGTCATCTTGCTGGGGGAAAGAGGATGAAGACGCAGGAAGGATGCTGCTCAGCTGGTAAAAGGCAGTATTTAAAGTGAATGGACTTTACGTATTCCTGTGATGGGCTCTAGGAGCAAGAGGTTGGAGATTGGGATGGGGAAGATGGAGAACAGAGGGGGAATACTTTCTGGCCAAACAACCTAAGCAGGTAATACTTAGCAGAGTGACCGTAATATATTCCAGTTTGTCCAGAGGAGTCCAGTTTAGATCTTGGTACTTGTGTACTTATGAATAGTATTCTCTTAGCTTTCAGAAGTGTCCCAAATTGGATGATAAACTATATGGTCACCTTAACTTTAGTTTGCTAAGGTGTAGGTGTCAAGGAAGTTCCCATGGCTCATGCTATCTACATGGCCACCTACAGAAAAAATGGAGACATAATGGGGGTAAATAACAAGAAAAATTAGCTTCAATCAGTAATGTAAACATTAAAGATTTAAAAAGTTCTTTTATCTTTCTTAGTTTTTAAATTATGAAAATATGATAACACATTTACAGGAGACTTTGAAAATACAGAGCAAAGTTACATATAGTTCCACTATATATTACAGTTGTTTGTTTTAAGTAGATAAATTTTAAGATTTTTAGTTGGAGTTTCAATATCAAACTCTCAGAAATTTAGAATGAATGTACATAGAAGTAGAATATAGTAGACCTGAAAACCATTGTGAACCAGTTTGACATAAGATTTGTACAGTTTTCACACAACAGTGGGATCTGAATTCTATTAAGTTCCCATAGACTATAAACTAGAAAACATATCCAGAGACATGAGACCCTGTGCAGAAATTTCATGGTCTAAAAGTGTTGAAATCATACAGAGTCGAGTCTATTATTACTGTGAAATTATGTTAGATATCAGTATCAAACAATATTTAAAAATAACCCACATAGTTTCAAGTACAGTGTGACATTTACCAAGAGACATCTTTGACTTAGCCATTGAAAGCCTCAATAAAGTTAGAAGACTGAAAAAATCACAAAGGGTAATTGCAGAGAAGAAAGCATTTAACTGAGCAATTATTATCAAAGATACTTTAAAAAAGTCCATATGTTTGGAAATTTAATGTCTGCTTTTGAATGAGTGGAATGTCTGAGAAGCCATTACATGGAAAATTAGAAAATATTTGTAGTAGAATAAAAACGAAAAGAGAATTTACCATAATTTGTTGCATACAGCTGAGGCAGCTCAGTGCCATTAAATATAATATGGAGTCTTGAATAGTATAAAAACAAATAATGGACATTAGCATAAAATTTTGTGTTATTTGAACAAAGTATGTACTTTAGTTAATAATACTGTATCACAAAATTTTTAGCTAGGCAAAAATTCATAAGTTTTCTAAAATATATTTATTATATAATACATCCTATATATGTATACATATATGTGAAGTGAAAGTTGCTCAGTTTTTACTGACTCTTTGCAACTCCATGAACTATACAGTCTATGGAATTCTCCAGGCCAGAATACTGGAGTGGGTAACTTTTCCCTTCTCCAGGGGGATCGTCCCAACCCAGAGATTGAACCCACATCTCCTGCATTATGGGCGGGTTCTTTACCAGCTGAACCACTGGGGAAGCCCATACATATATGTATATATACACAAAAGCCTTTCTACTATACTTGGTAAAGGCTTGAGAAAGAACATAAAAAAGAAGAGAGACAGAGAAATTGGAAAACATACACTAAATGAAATGGGAACCCTGAATATGAAATAGAAAAAGTGAAACAAACTAGATAAAAGTAAAAGATCCTCATATAGTCCAGTTGTTTTTAAACATGGCTGTTCATCAGAAACACATCTGGAGCTTTAGAGGAAAAAATGCCTGGGCTTTTGTATTTTTTAAAAAAAATTCCAATATAATTCTGATATTCATCTGAATTTTAAAAGGTGATTACAGATTTTTCTATTAAATGGTAGTTTTACTGATACAGAATTCTATTACTTTCTGTTGACCAATCATGACACAATTATTGTATTAAGCAGAAATCATAATAGTAGAAGATGTTTATCAGTTTTCACAATCAATAGCCAGACAAAAAAGATCATTACAATTGCAAGCCATGATGGAAACATGATTAACCTAACCATATAAAATAATTACGTACAATCTGGGGGGTTAAGTAAAGTGATGTGGTAAGTGGAAGTGCGTACATGCACATGTTCATCTACCAGTCTAGGTCTTTTGGTTCCTGCATTTAATCCATTTACATTTAAGATAATTATCTACATGTATGATCCTATTACCATTTTCTTAATTGTTTGGGATTTATTTTCTATAGGTCTTTTCCTTCTCTTGTGTTTCCTGCTTAGAGAAGTTCCTTTAGCATTTGTTGTACAGCTGGTTTGGTGATGCTGAATTCTCTTAACTTTTGCTTGTCTGTAAAATTTTTTATTTCTCCATCAAATCTGAATGAGAGTCTTGTTGGGTAGAGTATTCTTGGTTGTAAGTTCTTCTTTTTCATCACTTTACATATCATGCCATTCTCTTCTGGCTTGTACAGTTTCTGTTGAGAAATCAGCTGATAACCTTATAAGAGTTCCCTTGTATGTTATTTGTCATTTTTCCTTTGTTGCCTTTCATATTTTATCTTTGTCTTTAATTTTTGTCAGTTTGATTACTATGTGTCTTGGTATGTTCCTCCTTGTGTTTATCCTGCTTGGGACTCTCTGTGCCTTTTGGATTTGGTTGACTATTTTTTCCCCCAGGTTAGGGAAGTTTTCAGCTATTATCTATTTGAATATTTTCTCAGGTCCTTTCTCTCTTCTCCTTCAGGGACCCCTCTAATATGAATGTTGGTATGTTTAGTGTTGTCTCAGAGGTCTCTTAGGCTGTCTTCATTTTTTTTTTTTTCATTCTTTTTTCTATATTCTGTTTTGCAACAGTGATTTTCATCATTCTGTCCTCCAGGTCATTTATCCATTCTTTTGCCTCAGTTATTCTGCTGTTGATTCCTTCTAGTGTATTATTCATCTCTGCTTCTTTGTTCTTTAGTTCTTCTAGGTCTTTGGTAAACATTTCTTGCATCTTCATTGTTTCCCTGAGATCCTGGAACATCTTCACTATCATTATTCTGAATTCATTTTCTGGAAGTTGCCTATCTCCCCTTCATGTAGTTGTTTTTCTCAAGTTTTGTTTTGTCCCTTCATCTGGGACATAACTTTTTGTTTTTTCAGAAGAATTTCAGAATCCTAATTAACTTTCTGTAATGCGGTTTTTGTTGCTGTGGGATTGTGGTTCTTTTTGCTTCTTCTGTCTTCCTTCTGATGGAGGAGGCTAACAGGCTTGTGTAAACTTCCTAATGGGAGGAACTATCATGGAAAAAACTGGGTCTTGCTCTGGTGGGCAGGGTTGTGCTCAGTAAAGCTTTAAGCCAATTGTCTGCTGATGGGTGAGGTTGTGCTCCCTGTTTGTTATTGTTTAGCCTTAGGTGACCCCACCCTGAGATCTGTAGGCTCTGTGGTAGTGTTAGTGGAAACTTCAAAGAGGATTTCTGCCAAGGGGCCCCTTCTAGGACTGCTGCTGCCAGTGCCCCTGTCCACATGACAAGCCACTGCTGACTCCCACCTCCCAAAGAGATCCTCCAACACTAGCAGGTAGGTCTGGTTCAGCCTCCTTTGGGGTCACTGCTCCTTTCCCCTGGGTCTTGGTGCATGCAAGATTTTGTTTGTGCCCTCCAAGAGTAAAGTCTGTTTCCCCCAGTGCTGTGGAGGTCCTGTAATCAAATCTCATTGGCCTTCAAAGTCAGATTCCCTGGGGATTACGAGTCTCTTTGTTAGATCCCCAAGCTGGGAAGCCTGACTTGGGGCTCAGAATCTTCACAACAGTGGGAGAACTTCTTTGGTATTATTGTTCTCCAGTTTGTGGGTTGCCCCCTGGTGAGTATGGGATTTGATTTTATCAGACTACACCTCTCATACCATCTCATTTTGGCTTCTTTATCTTTGGACATGTAGTATCTTTTTTTGATGAGTTCCAGTGTCATCCTGTCCATGGTTGTTCAGCAGCTAATTGCAATTTTGGTGTTCTTGCAGGAGGAAATGAGCGAATGTCCTTCTACTCTGCCACTTTGAACTAGAAGTCAAACTTTAAACTTTAACTTCAGCTTGCCCTTATCTCAATAGGAAAAATGAGCTGAATGCAAAAGTGCTGAAATTCTTCAAGAGACTATAATACTAGATTTTGGAGGAGTTGAATTCTACATCTAACTCAGTCAGTAATTTTGCTGTATGACTTTTCCTCTTTTGCTGTGCAAGGGCCTATATTTCCACGTGTGTAAGATGGAGTGAATTAAATTATTTCTTAAGGGACATCCCTGGCCTTTCAGTGGTCAAGACTCCATGTTTCCAATGCAGGGGCTGCAAATTCGATCTGTGGTCAGGGAACTAAGATCCCACATACCATGTAGTGTGGACAAATTAGAAAAAAACATGGAAGAGACCTCAGAGACCCCCTCTGCCTTAAAAACAAAAAAAGAAAATAAATTATTTCTTAGGTTCTTTGCAGTTCTGATATTAAATGACTATTTTTTTTTCATGAGATGTGAACTGGAAAATAGTCCCCTCATAGAATTTTGTTCTAATTTATAAAGTTAGGGATTCCCTGGTGGTTCAGACGGTAGAGTCTGCCTGCAATGTGGGAGACCCAAGTTCAATCCTTGGGTCAAGAAGACTCCCTGGAGGAGGAAATGGCAACACACTCCAGTATTTTTGCTTGGAAAATCCCATGTTTGGAGGAGCCTGGGTGGCTGCAGTCCATAGGGTCACAAAGAGTTGGACATGACTGAGCAACTTCACTTTCTTTTCACTTTAAAAAGTTATATCTGCATAAGAGGTGTCACTGAGCCTACTTTTGGTGAAGTATATAACCCAGCTGAGTGTTGCATTGTTTGACTTTATGCTATATGAAGGCATTCTCTAGTTTGCTCTGTGGAAATTGAGGAAAAAATTGCTTTTCAGACAGCTGTAGTGCCATCCTTGTTAGAGAATTTCATTACCTGCATTTAGCCTCCTAAGACGGTATCTCAGACAGAATGGAAAGTTCTGAAAATATCTGACTGCTCCCAGAGATGTTATCTCTTGCCAAGGCAGTTCTGATGATGAAAGTGAAATTCCCCTTTCTGTCTCCATGTCCATTGACTGATAGATTGTAGCTCATAGATTCTTGCTCATACTGATAAAATACATTTAGCTATATTTTATACAAATGGTATCAGAGAAATTGTATGACCACAGATTGTTAATGATCTGTTTGCTTTTATCCTTTATAAGGGTTTGCTTCAGATTGGATCTTAGAATTCATGTCCCTGGCATCAGATACAGTGAACATATCCTCATTGGTCAGAGCATCATGGCTTCCTATTGTCCCTGCCATTAAATGGTTATTCCCTCTCTCTGTAGAGTTCATTTTTTAGAGGGTCAGTTACTGGATCATTTATCTATCACTCCATCCATCCATCTATCCATCCACTGCCTATCCATTCATTCACCCATTTTATATGTGCCCTACCTAAACATCTGTATCAAGTAACTCCAGGAGAGAAGGCTTATCTCCTTTGTTTCTCTTGGAAACTGTTGGACCCGATTCTCCTAGGTTTTAGTGCCTAAACTTGGACCCTGTTTTCTCGGATTCTGTTTTGTCTGTAATTTGTTAAGCATCTACCTTTAACCTGTTTTATGGTCACTGTGTATTTTAATATTTTGATTTTTTCTCTTTTTGTTTAAAAAAGCTCCTTTAATGGAGAGTTTCCAGAAGATTCCCAGAATAGAATTAAATAATAAACCCCAATGTTTCTATCACCTAGATTCAATAATTACAACATTTTGAGAATCTTTTCAGCTATTTTCCCTCTCTTCTGTTTTTTCTAGAGTATTTTAAAGCAAATGCCAATACTTTTGAAATTGTACTTATAAATACTTCAGGATGTATCATTAAGGCTGAAGATTTTTCCTTTTTAAAAAATATTACTATGACATCCTGGGTTTTGTTCCATCTTTGATGTTCTAATCTTTGCTTAAAGGAAACTTTCATAATGGGAATGATTTAAAGAAAGAATGAAGAGGAAGTTGGAGTGTATATGTGGGGGCATGAGAGAGTAGCAGTGAAGATCAGAGCTTTTGTTAAAGGGAATTTAAATCTGTCTTTTAAAATTAGGTACAAGTGACCAGATGATTCAAAACATAACTGGTTACCTGATATCACCACGTTGCAGTTTTTATTTATTTATTTAAATATTACTTTTGTTTATTTATTTGGCTGTGCCTGGTGTTAGTTGTAACATGTGAAATTTTAGCTGAGGCGTGTGGACTCTAGTTCCCTGACCAGGAATTGAACCCAGGGCCCCTGCATTGGGAGTACGGAGTCTTAGCCACTGACCACCTGCATGCGTGCTAAGTTTCTATAGTCATGGCCAAATCTGTGTGACCCTATGGACTATAGCCTGCCAGGCTCCTCTGTCCACAGGATTCTCCAAGCAAGAATACTGGAGTGGGTTGCCATTTCTTCCTCCAGGGGATCTTCCTGACCTAGGAATTGAAGCAGTGTCTCTTAAGTCTCCTGCATTGTCAAGCTGCTTCTTTACCATTAGCACCACCTGGGAAGTCCCTACAGTTATTAATCTGGCTTGTAAGCAGATGCTTTTCTAGGGTTTCCCAACATAGGTCCAGAACTTGATGATATTCTAATACATATTTCATTATGTATCTCTAAAAGATAAGGTTTTAAAAATCATAACTTGAATTATATAGTTATATCACCTATAGAAGTATATCACTTGAAAGAATTGGCAGTAAGCCATTATGGTCAGCAAATGACCAATTTTCTTTTTTTAAAAATCATTTATTTTTAACTGAAGGATAATTTATTTACAATATTGTGTTGGTTTCTGGCATGTACCATCATAAATCAACCATAAGTATACATATGTCTCCTCCCTCTTGAACTTCTCTCTCACTTCCCACCCCATTGTACCCCTCTAAGTTGTCAAAGAGCACTGATTTGACTTCCCTGAGTCAAACAGCAAATTCCCACTGGCTATCTATATTGCATATGATAGTGTATATGTTCCTATGCTATTCTCTCCATTCGATCCACCTTCTTCTTCCCCTTCCTGTGTCCAAAAGTATGTTCTCTATGTCTTCATCTCCATTGCTGCCCTGCAAATAGGTTCATCAATACCATCTTTCTAGATTTCATATATATGTGTTAATACGTGATATTTGTTTTTCTGGCTTACTCCACTCTGTATGATAGGCTCTTGGTTCATCCATCTCATTAGAACTGACTTAATGCATTCCTTTTTATGACTGAGCAATATTCCAATGTATATGTATACCGCAGCTTCTTTATCCATTCATCTATCGATGGACATCTAGGTTGCTTCCATATCCTAGCTATTGTGAATAGTTCTAATTGCTTCATAAATACTCTGTATTTTTTCATTTTGTTTGAATTATGTTGTGATTGGTGTATTTATGTATATTTATGGGCTCCCCAGGTGGTGCTAGTGTTAAAGAACCTGTCTGCTAATGTGGGAGACATAAGAGACTCAGGTTTGATTCTTGGGTTCGGAATATCCCCTGGAGGAGGGCATGGAGATCCCCTCCAATATTCTTGCCTGGAGAATCCCGTGGACAGAGGAGCCCTGCGGGCTACAGTCCATGGGGTCACAAAAAGTCAGATACGACTGAAGCAACTAAACACACACACACACACACACACACACACACACACACACACATACACACAGATGTATATTTATGCATATGTGTGTCTAATTGAAGTATAGTTGATTTATAGTTGTAAAACTAATGTTACATTAGTTTCAGGTGTACAGTATAGTGATTCAATATTTTTATAGATTACATTCCATTTAGAATTATTTTAAAATATTAAACTTCCTGTGCTGTACATTACATCCTTATATCTTATTTATTTTATATTTAGTAGTTTTACCTATTAATTCCCTTTTTCTGTCTTGCTCCCTCATCTCTCACTGGTTTGTTTTCTGCTTCCATCATCCAGATGACGTACTTTTAAAGTCTCTTTTAATCTAAAATGCCTCCCCGTGTGTGTGTGTGTGTGTGTGTGTGTGTAGAAGAAACTAGATCATCTGTCCTGTAGAAAAGAAACTGAGTCTGGATTTTCCTGTTTGCATTTCCTTGCTGTTCAATGGATTTCTTTTTTTTCTGTATTTTCATGTGACCTAGTAATTGAGTTTGGAGATCCAGATTCTTTTTTTGTTTCTTCAAAACTTCTGAGATAATGCTCTGTTTTTCTACCAGGTGGCACATCATATCTGATTTTCTCTCTTCTTATAGTGGTATTTTCCTAAGGATACACAATTTCTCTTGGTAGCAAAATCTGCGCTTTAAGGGTACTCATTGCTATATTCAGTACTATAGGATTTTTTTACTTAACTTCATATTTGTGTTTGTCTTTTAATATTACATGATATTCTAATTATTTTTCCTTTTCTTTACTGAGAGCTGTGGTTCTCCTGAATGCTGGATATGATAGAATAAAAAAGAATATTACATGAAAGTTGATTTACTTTGTCCCACATTACACATATAACAGTGTAAGACTAATAATACCAACACTACTGCCAACAATTATAACTATTATAGATATATAAATTACTGGGCTTTAAAGTCACTGGAAATAGTTCCTCTGTATGTAGTTATGTTGCTATGTGGATACACTTTTAGATTGCTTTGTTTCATTTTATTTTCAGTTTTTAATGGCTTCTTAAATTTTTTCTTTTATAATTAGGTAAATTATTTATATAGTTCTAAGTCCAATCAGTAAAACAAGCTAATTTAGAAAATTCAGAGTGGGCCATCAAGATGGTGGAGGAATAGGATATGGAGCTTACTTTCTACCACAACTACATCGAAAATACAACTGCATGTGGAACAGTTCTCACAGAACATCTACTGAATGCTGGCAGAAGACCTCAGACTTCCGAAAGGTCAAGAGATCTCCATGTAACTGTATATGACAAAAGAAGGAAGATAAAAGAAAGAGAAAGGAATCTGGATGGGACCTGAACCCCTGGGAAGGTGCTATGAAAAAGGAAATGTTTCAGCACCCTGGGAAGTCCCATCACTGGTGGGGAGATCTACCAGAATGGAGGGAGATCTTCTGAGCCTTGGAAGTTTGCAGAAGGTAAAATGGAGACCTACACAGACAGGTCTGTGCTCATAGCCTGCCCTGCACTCATAGCCTAAGATGCTTGTCTGCTGGTACAGGCAGGGGCTGGGTGCTAAAGCTCAGGCTTCGGAGGTCAGACCCCAGGAGAGGACTGGGAGTTGGCTGTGTGGAGATGGCATGAAGGGGCTGGAGTGTGGTGCAGCCACAATAGAGACTGAAAGAAGCCTGAGCCCATCAGAGGCAAGTTGCCGTTGTTGGGGGGCATGTGAGGGGAGGGGCAGGACTGCCATAAGATCTTCTTTCCCTGAATATGTGTGCTCAAGCAAGAAGACACTGCCTACCTGAGCTCTAGGAGTAGATGTGAGCTACCACTGCCATCATGGGCCCCAGGCTGCCACCACTGCTGAGAAAGCAGTACTCTCCACAGTTGCTGTCCCCACTGACACAGGGCCCTGGAGCACATGCAGGTTGGCACATCTGCACGCCCCCTTTCAGGGGGATAACAGCCAGCACACACTGAGGAGAGAGGTGGAAACATCCAAACTAAAAGCCCTTGTGCTGAAAATATTAAACCCATACAAGCTATGCAGGGATGTGCCTGCATATAAACAGCCTTCTAAGAATATAGTAGATAATTGTTTCTCCTCAACTCACAGAGAGAAATAGAAGTAAAATGGAGAAGCAGAGGAACCACTCCTATTTTTTAAAAAAGCAAGAAAATTCCCCTGAAGGAACAATGAAATAGACCTATTCAGTCTAATAGACTGCACCGTCCAATCTACTCTTGATTCCCTCTAGTGTATATTTTATATCAATTATTGTATTCTTCAGCTGTCTGGTTCTTCTTTATATTTCCTAACTCCTTGTTAAAATTGTCATTGTGTTTATCTATTCTTCTCCTGAGTTCAGTAAACATTTTCATTGTGTAGATTGCTGATCTCCACTTTGTTCAGTTCTTTTGAGGTCTTGTCTTGTCACTTTGGAACATATTCCTCTATCTCCTCATTTTGCCTAGTTCTCTGTGTTTATTTCTGTGTGTTAGATGTTGGTTATGTTTCTCCAGTAGTAGAGAAGTGGCCTTATGTTGGAGACATCCCGTGAGCTATATGCTCTAGATGTGTCCCCTGTATGGGCTACGTGGGTCCTTCTGTTGTGGGGCCAACTACTGTGGGTGCCCCGATTGGTGGGGCTGGCCCCTGACCTAGTTAATTGCCTACCCTGCTTCATGTGGTGACTTCTGGCCTCCTGGTAGGCAAGGCTATGTTCTGGCATGGCTGACTATGTGACCTGGGGGTCCTGAAGCTGGTGCTGGCCCACTAGTAGGCAGGCCTGGGACTTAGGGTGGCTTGTTGTGCAGCCTAGGGCATCCTGGGTCTGTTTCTGGTCTGTTGGTGGGTAGGGCTGAGTACCAGCATGGCTAGCTGCATGACCTGGTGGACCAGGGCTGGTGCTGGCTGCTTGTGGATGGGGCCAGGTCCAAGCATGGCTGGCTGTGTGATTGGGGGAGTCCTGGAGCTGGTGCTGACCCACTGGTGAGCAGATAAGCCTCCTTGCACTAATAGTCTAGAGGGAGAACTCCAAAATAATGCATCCCAGTAGTAGTGTCCTTATGGTAGAACAGGCTCCCCAAAATGGTTGCCACCAATGTCTTTCCTTAAGGGAAGTCCAAGTTGCCTCCTGCCTCTCCCAGAAGCTCTCCAAGATCAGCAGTTGGGTGTGCTCCAGGCTCCTTTCAAAGCATGTGAGATTTTTGTATGCACCTTTTAAGAGCAGAATCTCTGTTATGTGTAGCCCTCCAGTTCTCCTGTATGCAAGCCCTATTGGCCTTCAAAGGCAGACTTTTTGGGGGCTTGTCTTCCAGTGCAGCAACCCCAGGCTAGGGAGCCTGATATGGAGCTTGGACTCCTTGCTCCTTGGGGAACTTCTGCAGTTGCGATTGTTCTCCATTTATAGTTCACCTACCTATGTGTCTGGGTTTTGTCTGTACTGTGTTTCTGCCCCTCCAACCTGTCTTGTATGGTTCCTTCTTCATGTATTAAGTAGCGGAATTTTTTTTTCTGCTAGTCTTTGAGTCTTCAAGTAAGTCTCAAAGATAGTTGCTCAGTATATAGTTGTAATTTTGTTGTGCCCATGGGAGGAGATGAGCTCAGGGTCTCCCTACTCTGCCATCTTGACCATACTTATATTCTCTCCTCCACTTTTATCTGAGCTTTCTGTTTCCTTTGCCTAAATTGTCTATGCACTGGACAATATGGATTCTTTTCCCAACTATTTCCCCTTATTATGGGGTTTTGTTTGTGGAAGGGGAGTTTTGGGTGGTTGGTTTTGTGAGTTATCATAGAACCCAGATGCTTCAGGTCTTTTGAACTTCTGTGGATTCTTTTTTTTTTTTTTAAGAAATTATTTATTTTATTTTATTATTTTTTTCCCAACAGACATTGTATTTATTTATTTATTTATTTATTATTTTTTTAATTTTTATTTTTACTTTATTTTACTTTACAATACTGTATTGGTTTTGCCATACATTGACATGAATCCACCATGGGTGTACATGCATTCCCAAACTTGAACCCGCCTCCCACCTCCCTCCCCATAACATCTCTCTGGGTCATCACCGTGCACCAGCCCCAAGCATGCTGTATCCTGCGTCGGACATAGACTGGCGATTCGATTCTTACATGATAGTATACCTGTTACAATGCCATTCTCCCAAATCATCCCACCCTCTCCCTCTCCCTCTGAGTCCAAAAGTCTGTTATACACATCTGTGTCTCCTTTGCTGTCCTGCATACAGGGTCGTCATTGCCATTTTTCTAAATTCCATATATATGTGTTAGTATACTGTATTGGTGTTTTTCTTTCTGGCTTACTTCACTCTGTATAATCGGCTCCAGTTTCATCCATCTCATCAGAACTGATTCAAATGTATTCTTTTTAATGGCTGAGTAATACTCCATTGTGTATATGTACCACACCTTTCTTATCCATTCATCTGCTGATGGACATCTAGGTTGTTTCCATGTCCTGGCTATTATAAACAGTGCTGCGATGAACATTGGGGTACATGTGTCTCTTTCAATTCTGGTTTCCTTGGTGTGTATGCCCAGCAGTGGGATTGCTGGGTCATAAGGCAGTTCTATTTGCAATTTTTTAAGGAATCTCCACACTGTTCTCCATAGTGGCTGTACTAGTTTGCATTCCCACCAACAGTGTAGGAGGGTTCCCTTTTCTCCACACCCTCTCCAGCATTTATTGCTTGCAGATTTTTGGATCGCAGCCATTCTGACTGGTGTGAAGTGGTACCTCATTGTGGTTTTGATTTTCAAGAAATTATTTATTTTAAATGGAGGCTAATTACGTTACAATATTATTCTAGTTTCATTCAAACTAAAACAATAAGTGTTCTAGTTTCATTCTTTTATAAGTGGTTGACCAGTTTTTCCAGCACCACTTGTTAAAGAGATTGTCTTTTCTCCATTGTATATTCTTGCCTCCTTTGCCAAAGATAAGGTTTCCATAGGCACATGGGTTTATCTCTGGGCTTTCTATTTTGTTCCATTAATCTATATTTCTGTCTTTGTGCCAGTACCATACTGTCTTGATGTCTGTAGCTTTGTAGTATAGTCTGAAGTCAGGCAGGTTGATTCCTCCAGTTCCATTCTTCTTTCTCAAGTTTGCTTTGGCTATTTGAGTTTTTTTTGTATTTCTACACAAATTGTGAAATTATTTGTTCTAGTTCTCTGAAAAACTAGCTTGGTAGCTTGATAGGGATTGCATTGAATCTAGATTGCTTTGAGTAGTATACTCATTTTCACTATATTGATTCTTCTGCTCCATGAACATGGTATATTTCTCCATCTATTTGTGTCATCTTTGATTTCTTTTATCACTGTTTTATAGTTTTCTATATATAGGTCTTTTGTTTCTTTAGGTAGATTTATTTCTAAGTATTTTATTCTTTTCATTGCAATGGTGAGTGGAATTGTTTCTTTAATTTCTCTTTCTGTTTTCTCGTTGTTAGTGTAGAGGAATGCAAAGGATTTCTGTGTGTTAATTTTATATCCTGCAACTTTACTATATTCATCGATTAGCTCTAGTAATTTCCTGGTGGAGTCTTTAGGGTTTTCTATGTAGAGGATCATGTCATCTGCAAACAGTGAGAGTTTTACTTCTTTTCCAATCTGGATTCCTTTTATTTCTTTTTCTTCTCTGATTGCTGTGGCTAAAACTTCCATAACTATGTTGAATAGTAGTTTGGGCACCCTTGTCTTCTTCCTTACTTTAGGGGAAATGCTTTCAATTTTTCACCATGAGGATAATGTGTGCTGTGGGTTTATTATATATGGCTTTTATTATGTTGAGGTATGTTCCTTCTATGCCTGCTTTCTGGAGGATTTTTATCATAAATAGATGTTGAATTTTGTCAAAGGCTTTCTCTGCATCTATTGAGATAATCATATGGTTTTTATCTTTCAATTTGTTAATGTGGTGTATTACATTGATTGATTTGTGGATATTAAAAAATCCTTGCATCCCTGGGATAAAGCCCACTTGGTCATGATGTATGATCTTTTTAATATGTTGTTGGATTCTGTTTGCTAGAATTTTGTTAAGGATTTTTGCATCTATGTTCATGAGTGATATTGGCCTGTAGTTTTCTTTTTTTTTGTGGCATCTTTGTCTGGTTTTTGTATTAGGGTGATGGTGGCCTCATAGAATGAATTTGGAAGTTTGTCTTCCTCTGCAGTTTTCTGGAAGAGATGAGTAGGATAGGTGTTAGCTCTTCTTTAAATTTTTGGTAGAATTCAGCTGTGAAGCCATCTGGTCCTGGGCTTTTGTTTGCTGCAAGATTTCTGATTACAGTTTCAATTTCCATGCTTGTGATGGGTCTGTTAAGATTTTCTGGTTTTTCCTGGTTCAGTTTTGGAAAGCAATACTTTTCTAAGAATTTGTTCATTTCTTCCAAGTTGTCCATTTTATTGGCATATGGTTGCTGATAGTAGTCTCTTATGATCCTTTGTATTTCTGTGTTGTCTGTTGTGATTTCTCCATTTTCATTTCTAATTTTGTTGATTTAATTCTTCTCCCTTTTTTTCTTGATGAGTCTGGCTAATGGTTTGTCTATTTTGTTTATCTTCTCAAAGAACCAGCTTTTCGCTTTGTTGATTTTTGCTATGGTCTCCTTTGTTTCTTTTTCATTTATTTTTGCCCTAATTTTTATGATTTCTTTCCTTCTAACCCTGGGGTTCTTCATTTCTTCCTTTTATAGTTGCTTTAGTTGTAGAGTTAGGTTATTTATTTGACTTTTCTCTTGTTTCTTGAGGTAAGCTTGTATTGTGTGAACCTTCCCCTTAGCACTGCTTTTACTGAGTCCCATGGGTTTTGGGTTGTTGTGCTTTCATTTTCATTCATTTCTGTGTTTATTTTAATTTCTTTTTTGATTTCTTCTGTGATTTGTTGGTTATTCAGAAGCGTGTTGTTTAGCCTCCATATGTTTTTATTTTTAATAGTGTTTTTTTCTCCCTGTAGTTGACATCTAATCTTACCACATTGTGATCAGAAAAGATGCTTGGAATGATTTCAATTTTTTTAAATTTACCAAGGCTAGATTTATGGCCCAGGATATGATCTGTCCTGGAGAAGGTTCCATGTGTAATTGAGAAAAAGGTGAAATTCATTGTTGTGGGGTAAAATATCTTATAGATATCAATTATGTCTAACTGGTCCATTGTATCATTTAAAGTTTGTGTTTCCTTGCTAATTTTCTGTTTAGTTGCTCTATCCATAGGTGTGAGTGGGGTATTAAAGTCTCCCACTATTATTGTGTTATTGTTAATTTCCCCTTTCATACTTGTTAGCATTTGCCTTACATATTGTGGTGCTCCTGTGTTGGGTGCATATATATTTATATTTGTTATATCTTCTTCTTGGATTTGACCCTTCGATCATTATGTAGTGTCCTTCTTAGTCTCTTTTCACGGCCTTTATTTCAAAGTCAATTTTTTCCGATATGAGTATTGCTACTCCTGCTTTCTTTTGGTCTCCATTTGCGTGAAATATCTTTTTCCAGCCCTTCACTTTCCATCTGTATGTATCTCTTATTTAGAGGTGGGTCTCTTGTAGACACATATATAGGGGTCTTGTTTTTGTATCCATTCAGCCAGTCTTTGTCTTTTGGTTGGGGCATTCAACCCATTTACATTTAAGGTAATTATTGATAAGTATGATCCTGTTGCCATTTACTTTTTTGTTTTGGGTTTGAATTTATACACCCTTTCTGTTTCTTGTCTAGAGAGGATCCTTTAGCATTTGTTGAAGAGCTGGTTTGGTCGTGCTGAATTCTCAGCTTTTGCTGTCTGTAAAGCTTTTGATTTGTTCTTCATATTTGAAGGAGATCCTTGCTGGGTACAGTAATCTGGGTTGTAGGTTTTTCTCTTTCATCACTTTAAGTATGTCCTGCCATTCCCTTCTGGCCTGAAGAGTTTCTTTTGAAAGATCAGCTGTTATCCTTATGGGAATCCCCTGTGTGTTATTTTTTGTTTTTCCCTTGCTGCTTTTAATATTTGTTCTTTGTGTTTGATCTTCATTAATTTGATTAATATGTGTCTTGGGATGTTTTGCCTTGGGTTTATCCTGTTTGGGACTCTCTGGGTTTCTTGAACTTGGGTGACTATTTCCTTCCCCATTTTAGGGAAGTTTTCAACTATTATCTCCTGAAATATTTTCTCATGGCCTTTCTTTTTGTCTTCTTCTTCTGGGACTCCTATGATTCAAATGTTGACATTCAATTTGACATTGTCCCAGAGGCCTCTGAGGTTGTCTTCATTTCCTTTAATTATTTTTTCTTTTTTCCTCTCTGATTCATTTATTTCCATCATTCTATCTTCCACTTCACTTATCCTATCTTCTCCCTCCGTTATTCTACTGTTGGTTCCCCCCAGAGTGTTTTTGATCTCAGTTATTGTGTTATTCATTATTGATTGACTCTTTTTTATTTCTTCTAGGTCCTTGTTAAACATTTCTTGCATCTTCTCAATCCTTGTCTCCAGGCTCTTTATCTGTAACTTCATTTTATTTTCAAGATTTTGGATCATTTTTACTATCATTATTCTGAATTCTTTTTCAGGTAGACTGCCTATCTCCTTCTCTTTTGTTTGGTTTGGTGGGCATTTATTATGTTCCTTTACCTGTTGAATATTTCCCTGCCTTTTCATCTTGTTTAGATTTCTGTGTTTGGGGTGGCCTTTCTGTATGCTGGAAGTTTGTGGTTCCTCTTTATTGTGGAGGTTCCTCCCTGTGGGTGGGGTTGGATGAGTGGCTTGTCAAGGTTTCCTGATTAGGGAAGGTTTCCTGATCTCTTCTCTCTGGAGTGCAATAAAGTGCCCAGTAGTGAGTTTTGAGGTGTCTATGGGTTTGGTGTGACTTTGGGCAGCTGTATATTAATGCTGAGGTCTATGTTCCTGTGTTGCTGGAGAATTAGCATGGTATGTCTTGCTCTGGAACTTGTTGGCTCTTGGGTACAGCTTGGTTTCAGTATAGGTATGGAGGCTTTTGGATGAGCTCTTGTTGATTAATGTTCCCTGGAGTCAGGAGTTTTCTGGTGTTCTCAAGTTTTGGATATAAGCCTCCTGCCTCTGGTTTTCAGTCTTATTCTTACAGTAGCCTCAAGACTTCTCCATCCATACTGCACCAATGATAAAACATCTAGCTTAATGGAGAAAAGATTATCCACAGTGAGGGAGACCCAGAGAGGTTCGCAGAGTTACATGGAGAAGAGAAGAGGGAGGAGGGAGATAGAGGTGACCAGGAAGAGAAGAGGGGGAATCAAAAGGGGAGAGAGCAATCTAGCCAGTAATCAATTCGCTATGTGCTCTCAACAGCCTGGAACGCCCAGAGAAGTTCACAGAGTTACATATAGAAGAGAAGAGGGAGGAAGGAGATAGAGGTGACCAGGAGGAGAAGAGGGGGAGTCAAGAGCAGAGAGACAGATCTAGCCAGTACTCAGATCTCTAAGTGTTCTCCACAGCCCAGAATATCCAAAGAGATTCAAAGAGTTGGGTAGAGAATAGAAGGGGGGGCAGGAGATAGAGGTGACCTGGGAGAGAAAAAGGAGAGTCAAAAGGGGGAGAGGGCAACCAAGCCAGTAATCACACTCCTAAGTAAAAATGGGTATTGAAGATTGATTATTAAAGGTACAAAATTGAGAACAAATACCAAAGAGCAAAGATGAAAAATCTGAAGTAGAGGTTCAGTTCAATTTAGTTCAGTTGCTCAGTCGTGTCCGACTCTGTGACCCCATGAATCGCAGCACGCCAGGCCTCCCTGTCCATCACCGAGTCCCGGAGTTCTCTCAGACTCACGTTCATCGAGTCAGTGATGCCATCCAGCCATCTCATCCTCGGTCGTCCCCTTCTCCTCCTGCCTCCAATCCCTCCCAGCATCAGAGTCTTTTCCAATGAGTCAACTCTTTGCATGAGGTGGCCAAAGTACTGGAGTTTCAGCTTCAGCATCATTCCCTCCAAAGAAATCCCAGGGCTGATCTCCTTCAGAATGGACTGGTTGGATCTCCTTGCAGTCCAAGGGACTCTCAAGAGTCTTCTCCAACACCACAGTTCAAAATCGTCAATTCTTTGGTGCTCAGCCTTCTTCACAGACCAACTCTCACATCCATATATGACCACTGGAAAAACCATAGCCTTGACTAGATGGACCTTTGTTGGCAAAGTAATGTCTCTGCTTTTGAATATGCTATCTAGATTGGTCATAACTTTCCTTCCAAGGAGTAAGTGTCTTTTAATTTCATGGCTGCAGTCACTATCTGCAGTGACTTTGGAGCCCCCCAAAATAAAGTCTGACACTGTTTCCACTGTTTCCCCATCTATTTCCCATGAAGTGATGGGCCCAGATGCCATGATCTTCGTTTTCTGAATGTTGAGCTTTAAGCCAACTTTTTCACTCTCCTCTTTCACTTTCCCCAAGAGGCTTTTTAGTTCCTCTTCACTTTCTGCCATGAGGGTGGTGTCATGTGCATATCTGAGGTGATTGATATTTTCCCCGGCAATCTTGATTCCAGCTTGTGCTTCTTCCAGCTCAGCGTTTCTCAGGATGTACTCTGCATAGAAGTTAAATAAGCAGGGTGACAATAAACAGCCTCGATGTACTCCTTTTCCTATTTGGAACCAGTCTGTTGTTCTATGTCCAGTTCTAAGTGTTGCTTCCTGACCTGCATATAGGTTCCTCAAGAGGCAGGTCAGGTGGTCTGGTATTCCCATCTCTTTAAGAATTTTCCACAGTTTATTGTGATCCACACAGTCAAAGGCTTTGAATAGAGGTTAGACTCTCAAAAATGCAATATTAAAAAAACAGAATGAAATCACAAAAATTATAAAAAATATATATGAAATTTACTTTAAAAAGTCTTTTTTTTGCAAGGTAATAGTAGGTCATAAAAACAAAAAGGAATAATAAAGGACTTAAAAAGCTTACAAAATGATAATAGTAAATATATCTAGGAATTTCTCTGGAGCTTTTGCAGGCAGTGTGGGATCAGTTGTTTCAGGTATTTCCTTGTTCCAGCTTATACTTCTTCTCGAGGTCTATAGGCCCCTTCCAATGTAGTTGGTGCTAACTACAGGGTTTTAATCTGTTGCACCTGTCACTTCCAAAGCGGTTTCCTCTGTTTATTTTGGCTTCTTCTGTTTGCATGTCTCTTCAGTGTCTAATTTCTGCCCTGACACAAGGGGGCAGAGGTGGTCACTTATTTAGGCTCACTTGTTCAGTTGTGCTGTGGGGAGGGAGGAACACTGCAAAAAAATATCACTGGCGTGTGTGGGGAGTGCTTGCAGTGTCTGGGTCATACTGGGTTGCCCCTGCTCACAGCGTGTGTGCTTTCCTGGTCTACACTGCTCAGGCTCCAGGTTGCTCTGCAGGGAAACTGTCTAAAGTGGGCCCTGGGTTGCATGCACTTCCCAGATCTATGCCACTCAGGTTCAGGTTGTCGGGTACTCCACAATGGCACAGACTTCGTTGGGCCTGTCTGAGCAGTTCAGGCGACCAGGTGCTTGGTGAGCACACTCTCCCCAGGTGGGGCGGTGTGTCTTATCACCTCCCCCATCCCAGCTGCTCAGTTTCCTGGGTACTCAGTGGGAGCATTATCTCAGGTGTGCCATGTGTCTCTGGGGAGCTGATCTCTGGCTGCGACCCTCCTGGCGGATGTCAACCTTGCAGGATCCCAGGAAGACTTGTTTAGCAACTGGGGGCCTGCTCACAGTCTGGTGGAAGATGCCGTCTCTTGGGCCAAGATTGCCCCTCACCAGCTCTTGCTGTTGCCCACCTGCCTCTCTGCCTCTGGTGGGGGATGGGCCAGTCTGCAGCTGGCTAGCTCTCCTCCAGTATTTGTTCAGTTCTTTGTTATGTGAACGGCCCGGCATTTCCTTAGGTTAGAGCTTTTCGAGGGGAAGTTCTCTCTCTCTCTTTTCTTCTCTCTGGCTATCCCACAGTTTGGGTTGCTATCTCATGTTAGCTCCCTCAGATTGTCCTCAGGGCATTCAGGCCCAGTCCTTACCCTAAGCAATGCACCCCTTGTCTCCCTGTTCAGCCCCCGCTTGCTGGTGGTGGACGTGGGTGTCTGGGCTACTTCTCTGCTGGGAGTTGCGGTTGGGTGCGTAGTCTGTAGGTTTTATTTATTTATTTTTTTCCTGCCCTCTGAGATTCCAAGACTCCCCACAGACCTGCTGGTGAGAGGGTGTCCTGGTGTTTGGAAACTTCTCCTCTTTCACGACTCCCTCCCTGGGATGGGTCTCCATCCCTACCTCTTTTGTCTCCTTTTTATCTTTTATATTTTGTCCTACCTCCTTTCGGAGACAATGGACTGCCTTTCTGGGTGCCTGGTGTCCTCCGCCAGTGTTCAGAAGTTGTTTTGTGGAATTTGCTCAGTGTCCAAATGATCTTTTGATGAATTTGTGGGGAAGAAAGTGGTCTCTACATCCTATTCCTGTGCCATCTTCTCCCTGTCCTCTTTTTTTTTTTTAAGAGTTTTTTGGGGGGATATGGACCATTTTTAATGTCTTTATTGATTTTTTTTTTTTTTTACAATATTGCCCCTGTTTTATGTTTGTCTGTGAGGCGTGTAGGATCTTAGCTCCTTGACAGGGGATGGAATCCACAGCCCCTGCATTGAAAGACAAAGTCCTAACCACTCTTCCACCAGGGAAGTCCCTTCCCATGGATTCTTGAGCCATCCACAAGTTGGATAATACAAAATATTACCAGTTTTCTGCCCTGTGTTCAGTGCCTGCCATTCTTTACAGTGAGTATGTATTAGAAAAAAGAGAGAGAGAGAGAGAAAGAGAGAGAGAGATAAACAAGAATGCATAGACATTAGTTAGGGGGTTTCTAAGACAACTTCAGGAACCAGTTTCTCAATGCCTTACCCTGACCACAGTATGCACATTAAAAGTGTACAAAATCATGAGTATAGATGTAATTTTTGTACTGTAGTAAATGTATATCACATTTAAAATCTATAGAGAAAATAAAATTATCAGTATTACTGAGAAAAGTAAAATTTATTCTGTGTAAGATATGTCCTCTGTTGTATGGAAGGGTGTGTCATTTAAATTGAGGATAGAAGACTCGTGCAAGTCTTAAAAATGCAACATTAATTTAAATGTTTATTAACTCTAAATATATGGGCTTACTCATATGTTACACTGATTGGTTCAGAAAATCCAAGTGATTAAGGGTTTAAATTCAGGTGTACTGACAGACATAGATTTGAACCCCCAAGCTACTTTTTACTAGTTTTTGACTTCCAGCAAGTTACTTGATCTTTCTAAGCTTCAATTATTATAAAGATTAAATGAGATAATGCATTAAAATGCTTTTGTGAGTGCTTGGTACTCAATAAGTACTCCAGAAGTTTGTTTAAGTATTATAATTTGTCTGCATGAGTAGGCAGGTGGATTTCATACCTGAGATGATAAAGGAAGGGCTTAGTGACATCAACTTTATTTTCTTTTTAAAATTTTTATTGCAGTATAGTTGATTTACAATGTTGTGTGAGTTTCAGATGTACAGCAAAGTGAATCAGTTATACCCACTCTTTTTTAGATTCTTTCCCATTTAAGCCATTACAGAGTATTAAGTAGAGTTTCCTGTGCTGTAGGGTAGGTCTTTATTAGACATCTGTTTTATATATAATAGTGTGTATGTGTCAATCCCAATCTCCCAATTTAGTTCATTTGTACCCTTCTTTTAGACTTCACGTATAAGCAATATCATATTTTTTTTTCCTCTGTCTGACTTACTTCACTCAGTATGGCAGTCTCTCGGTCCATACATGTTGCTGCAAAAGGCAATGTTTTGTTCTTTTTTGTGGTTGAGAAATATTCCACTGTATATATGTACCACATCTTCTTTAATGTTCCTCTGTTGATGGACTTTTAGGTTGCTTCCATGTCCTGGCTATTGTAAACAGTGCTGCAGTTAACATTGGGGTGCACGTATCTTTTAGAATTATGGTGTTTTCTTTTCTGGATATATACCCAGGAGTGACTTTGCTGGGTCATATAGTAGCTCTGTTTTTAGTTTTTCTAAGGAACCTCCATATTACTCTCCATAGTGGCTGTACCAGTTTACATTCACACCAAGGTGTAGGAGGAGGGTTTTCTTTTCTCCATATCTTCTCTGGCATTTCTCATTTGTAGATTTTTTTTTTCTTTTTGATGATGGCCATTCTGACCAGTGTGAGGTGATACCTCATGGTAGGTTAGATTTGTATTTCTGGAATAATTAGTGATGTTGAGCATCTTTTTATGTGTTTTCTAGCCATCTATACAGATGTCTTCTTTGGAGAAACATCTATGTAGGTATTCTGCCCATTTTTTTGATTGAGTTTTTTGTTTTTTGATATTATGCTGCATGAACTGTTTGTATATTTTGGAGATTATTCCCTTGTTGATTGCCTAGTTTGCAAATATTTTCTCCCATTCTAAGGACTATCTTTTCCTTTTGCTTATGGTTTTCTTTGCTGTGCAAAAGGTTTTAAGTTTAATTAGGTCCCATTTTTTATTTTTGTTTTTACTTTCATTACTCTAAGAGGGGGATTGAAAACAGTCTTGCTGTGATTTATGTCAAAGAGTGCTCTATGTTTTCCTCTAAGAGTTTTATAGTATCTGGCATTACATTTAGGTATTTAATCTATTTTGAGTTTATTTTTATGTATGGTATTAGGGAGTGTTCCAATTTCATTCATTTACATATAGCTGTCCAGTTTTCCCAGCACCATTTATTAAAGAGACTGCCTTTTCTCTATTATATATTCTTGCCTCCTTTGTCGTAGATTAGGTGATAATAGGTACATGGTTTATCTTTCTTTCCTGGTCCATTGATTTATTTTTTTGCTTTTGTGCCAGTATCATACTGTTTTTTTTTTAAACAATTTTTAAGCTTTAGTAAGTTTTAAATTTTTATTTATTTTTGTCATGCCGCATGGCATACAGGAAGGATCTTAGTTCTCTAATGAAGGATTGAACCTGTGCCCCTGCAGTGGAAGTGTGGAATCTTAACCACTGGACCGTCAAGGAAATCCCCAGTACCATACAAGTCCCCAGTACCATACGTGTCCCCAGTACCATACTGTTTTGGTTACTGTAGCTTTGTAGTATAGTCTGAAGTCAGGGAGCCTGATTCTTTCAGCTTCTTCCCCACCCCCCGCCCCAAGATTGTTTTGGTTGTTTGTGGTCTTTTGTGTTTCCACACAAATTGAAAATATTTTTGTTCTAATTCTGTGCAAAATGCCATTGGTCATTTTATAGGGATTGTATTGAGTCTATAGACTGCTTTGGATAGCATGGTCATTTTTACAGTATTGATTCTTCCAATCCAAAAACATGGTATATCTTTCACCTGTTTGTGTCATCTTTTATTTCTTTCACCAGTTCAGTTCAGTTCAGTCGCTGAGTCATGTTTGACTCTTTGCGACCCCATGAACTGCAGCACGCCAGGCCTCCCTGTCCATCACCAACTCCCGGAGGTCACCCAAACTCACGTCCATCGAGTCGGTGATGCCATCCAGCTCAATCACTCCCAGCATCAGCGTCTTTTCCAATGAGTCAACTCTTCGCATGAGGTGGCCAAAGTATTGGAGTTTCAGCTTTAGCGTCATTCCTTCCAAAGAACACCCAGGACTGATTTCCTTTAGAATGGACTGGTTGAATCTCCTTGAAGTCCAAGGGACTCTCAAGAGCCTTCTCCAACACCACAGTTCAAAAGCATCAGTTCTTTGGTGCTCAGCCTTTTTCACAGTCTGACTCTTACATCCATACATGACCACTGGAAAAACCATAGCCTTGACTAGATGGACCTTTGTTGGCAAAGTAATGTCTCTGCTTTTGAATATGCTATCTAGACTGGTCATAACTTTTCTTCCAAGGAGTAAGCGTCTTTTAATTTCGTGGCTGCAGTCGCCATCTGCAGTGACTTTGGAGCCCCCCAAAATAAAGTCTGACACTGTTTCCACTGTTTCCCCATCTATTTCCCATGAAGTGATGGGCCCAGATGCCATGATCTTCGTTTTCTGAATGTTGAGCTTTAAGCCAACTTTTTCACTCTCCTCTTTCACTTTCATCAAGAGGCTTTTTAGTTCCTCTTCACTTTCTGCCATAAGGGTGGTGTCATGTGCATATCTGAGGTTATTGATATTTCTCTTGGCAATCTTGATTCCAGCTTGTGCTTCTTCCAGCTCAGCGTTTCTCATGATGTACTCTGCATATAAGTTAAATAAGCAGGGTGATAATATACAGCCTCGATGCACTCCTTTTCCTATTTGGAACCAGTCTGTTGTTCTATGTCCCGTTCTAACTGTTGCTTCCTGACCTGCATATAGGTTCCTCAAGAGGCAGGTCAGGTGGTCTGGTATTCCCATCTCTTTAAGAATTTTCCACAGTTTATTGTGATCCACACAGTCAAAGGCTTTGGCATAGTCAATAAAGCAGAAATAGATGTTTTTCTGGAACTTTCTTGCTTTTTCGATGATCCAGTGGATGTTGGCAATTTGATCTCTGGTTCCTCTGCCTTTTCTAAAACCAGCTTGAACCTCTGGAAGTTCATGGTTCATGTATTGCTGAAGCCTGGCTTAGAGAATTTTGAGCATTACTTTACTAGTGTGTGAGATTCGTTTCACTAAAATTTTAAAGAACTAAAGAAGTTTCAGTATTTAAACATTAAAACATGCATACGTTTAGCCTAGAGGAACAGGGTGGAGCTAGCTTTGGCAACACCTCCTAAAAGAATGGTGCTCAGGATCTATTTGCTGTTCCGTGAAGTAATGCTTATCAGATTTGAAATTGAATTTTAATCACTTGGGGAACCTTTTTAAAATGTAGATTCTAATTTGGTAGGTCAGAGTGGAGCTTGAGATTCTACATTTCTAACTGCTCCTAGTTTATGCTAATGCAGCTAGATCTGTGGACCACATTCTGAATACCAAGGCCTTAAAACAGAAGTATGATCTGCCCAGATATTCAGTGAGCTATTAAAAGACATTTTGCCTTACATTTACATTTTTATGGGAATTGATTGTATGTAATATCTTAGAGGCAGATTATTTATATTAAATATAAATATAAAATATAAATGAGGGGAAGACCCATTTACAGTTTTTAGCTTCATTAAGAATAGATTAAGAAGCATATTTAAATTAGTATTAGAGGTTTAGTTTAGCTGTTAAATATTTTTCTGATATTATTAAGCATTTCATTTTTATATGTGCCCTACAAATTACTACAATATCTCTATAAATTGGGTTACTGTTCTTATTTCACATATAAAGAAATTGAGATTTAGGAAAGTTAAACATTTTTCTTAAGGCTTCTTAGTATTTAAATAGGAAAGCTGAGATGAATGTAAGTCTGACCTTGAAGCCCATTTGTTTGGCACTCTAGTAAGCTGCCTTCCTAAGACTGTTTTCCTGGGAAATGGGACTTACATAAATGTTTAAACAGGTCTTATGGACCCCTGTAAAGTAGTTTATATGTTTATCTCTCTAGGAAAATTAAGGTAGTTTAGCTTTGTGAGTCTTTATAAAGTTTTGTGAGTCTCACAGAAGTGATCAAAGGGGTGTGTGAAAATTCACACACACACATTTTCCTTAAGTGAGATGCAGTATTGTAAGGAGATATTTCCTCATCTCTAAACCTTAGATGATTTCCAAGACGCCTTCAAGCCCAAATATCCTATAATGTATGCAACATTTTTGTTTTTTTAAATGGATTAAGATAGATAGGGGAATATAAAACATTTTCACCAGCAGATGGCACTCCAACATTTCTACAGCAAGCAAGCCTTAGCTGTTCCCAAAGTAGAAACTACACAAAACTGGGCTTCCCTTGTGGCTGAGCTAGTAAGGAGTCCACTGCAATGCAGGAGACATGGGTTTGATCCCTGGGTTGGGAAGATCCCCTAGAGAAGGGAAAAGCTATCCGCTCCAGTGCTCTGGCCTAGAGAATTCCATGGGCTAGTTCATGGGGAGTCACAAAGAGTTGGACATGACTGAGTGACTTCCACTTTCACACAAAACTAGAAACAGATAAATAAGAAAGAAGAAAACAAAAAAAAGTCCAAGCATCCAACTCATTAAAGTATGATGTATTTCAGCCATCATTTTGATGGAAAATTACATGTACATTAAGTAATAGACCCCTTGTTGTTGTTTAGTCCCTAAGTAGTGTCTGACTCTTTTGGAACCCCATTTGACTGTAGCCTCCAAGGCTCCTCTGTCGATGGCATTTTCCAGGCAAGAATACTGGAATGGTTTGTCATTTCCTTCTCCAGGGGATCTTCCCCACTCAGGGATTGAACCTGTGTCTCCTGTGTTAGCAGGCAGGTTCTCTACTAGTGAGCCACTAGGAAAGCCCAATAGGCCCCTATATAAACACACAATAATATAAAGTCATAATCTTTACAGTACTCCATAGCACTTTCACCAAAGTCTATTTACAGCACTTACCAAATGGATTTTTGTTAACTTGTTCATTTTCCCCACTGGCCTGTGAGGTTTCCAAGGGTATGGATATTCTTTGCCTCCCAAGGTGGAGAGGCAGACAACACTATCTAGCCTGTAGTCAGCACACTCAATAAATATTTATGCCTTTCACTTTCCAGAAAATGGATTAAGTATTGCCTTGAATGCAGGAAAATGTTTATGAGCATTGGTCCCTTTAAAGCCTTTTAATTTTTTTCTTTCAGTGATTACCTTATAAGCATCAGCTCTAATGTATTTGATGTATGTCCTTTGATATTTTTTATCATTATAAAATATATTGTTTCATGTGTGTGTATTTTATTTACACTAATGGTTATAATGCTATAGCTATGCTTTTTTTGTTTGTTTGTTTTTCATGTATCATTTTATTTAAAGCCTATCCATGTTGTATGTCGGAAAAGGCGATGGCACCCCACTCAAGTACTCTTGCCTGGAAAATCCCATGGGTGGAGGAGCCTGGTGGGCTGTAGTCCATGGGGTCGCTAAGAGTTGGACACGACCGAGCGACTTCACTTTCACTTTTCACTTTCATGCATTGGAGAAGGAAATGGCAACCCACTCCAGTGTTCTTGCCTGGAGAATCCCAGGGACGGGGGAGCCTGGTGGGCTGCCGTCTCTGGGGTCGCACAAAGTCGGACACGACTGAAGCAATTTAGCAGTAGCAGCAGCATGTTCTATGTACATTTAATTTGTTGCTTCTAACTGCTGCCTTCCTCATTTTACCTGTTCATTTCTCTGTGCTGAACATCGAGGTGCCTAATTCCTTAGTATTAAAATCAATCCTTTACTGCCTATCCTCATTCAGGTCCCTTGAGGAGCCTTTTGTGAGTCGTTTGGGAATTTATTCCCAGAGTGGGGTTGCTAGGTTGTAGGGAATACACATATGTAATTTCACTAAATATTGCCAGAATGGCTCGACCAATTTACACTCCCAGTAGTGTGCAAGAAGTTTCCTATCCCCCCACATCCAGAGTTAGTTATCCAGTATCAGATGGTGTAAAGTGAAAACATTTTTTGAATGAAGGAATAATCGGTTGAGAATCTACTAAAGCTACTAGGATATATGATATGTACTTGCATAATTTTCCCTCTTTGAGGATGATCCCTCACTATTTGAACTTTCATTGTCTAAATGTAGGAACAGAGTAGATTAAAAATTTTTTTTGAATTATCCCTTAGTATTTGAACACTTGCTCCTCATTATCTGAAATCTAGAAATCAAATAGATTCAAATAATATATCCTTTGTCATCTAAATTTTCTTCCTGAAACTAGAAACCAAATAAAGTTGTATAGCAAGGGATCCAGCATATGATGAGGCCCCATTCCAAATCAGTTATCAGCATATCTGGGGGTGGGCCCAGGCACGCTTATTTTTAAAAAGCTCCTCAGGTGATTTTTAAACATTTATTTTGTGTTTTGTTGTGCTGAGTCTTTGTTGCTTTGTGTGGGCTGTCTCTAGTTGTGGTGGGCGGGATTCTCTTGTTGTGGAGCTCGGGGGCTCTAGGCGGGCGGGCTCAGTAGTCGCTGCTCTCAGCCTCAGTAGTTGTGACACACAGGCTCAGTTGCTCTGTGGCATGTGGAATCTTTCCAGATTAGGGATCAAACCCGTGTCCCCTGCATTGGCAGGCAGATTCCTATCCACTGCACCACCAGGGAAGTTCTCCTCAGGTGATTTTAGTATGTGGCTGAGGCTAAGAATCACTGCCCTAAACTCTCAAATTGATTTTTTATATTCCTGAAAGGGAAAGACATTTTAAAAATATTTATTTTTATTTGTTTATTGATTTGGCATGCAGGGTCTTTGTTGTGGCATGTGGGATCGTTTTTTTTTTTTTTTTTTTTTTTTAGTTATGGCATGTAAATTCTTAGTTGCAGCATGTGGGATCTAGTTCCCTGACGAGGGATGGAATCTGGAACCCCTGCATTGGCAGCATGGAATCTTAGCTACTGGACCATCAGGGAAGTCCCAGAAAAATATTTTTAATTTTTTAAACACAGGATTATGATGGCTAGGCTTCAGAAGATCAAAAAAGAAAGTTAAAGTGTCTGATGGAAATGAAACATCCTTTCTAAAAGTCATGTCATGTTAATATCTCTAGGTGACCAAAAGGAGTAGAAGAATTGGGAAATTTGTTGAGTGTTAAGGCAGGTACGGTTTAGCACAACTGGCAATGAATGAGGAAGAACTTGGATCTGTTTATGTGGGGACAAAACTACTCCAGAGAATTAGGGATCTAGATGTTAGTTTAGGCAGAGGCAAAATACTCTGTTGAGTAAGTATGTATGGATAGAGTGTGTCAGCTGATTTTTATTATTGAGGAGTGAACTGAACCTGTGGTAGTCTTTCTGTTGTCAATATTTATATAACTCCCATAATTATGAACTAAGCACATTAAGGTATTTAAAAAGGTCAAAGTATGCCATTAGCCTAGGGAGCAAAAGAAAATATAATCATAGCTATTCATTTATGTGACACAGTTGTGTTCCAGGCAGCTGTTTTATTACAGGCTCAACTTCTCATTGTTGAGGCTGAAATAGGAGGTAATTGAAATAAATATATATGATATACATATTTCACTTTCTTAGAAATTATCTTTAGCATTATTTCTTAGAATTATCTCACTCAGAAAGTGGTATGGTGCAAACTATATAATATAAACAACTTATAGTAATTTGAAGGTATGTATAAACAACATAAAGAAGTTATAAAACATGTGAAAGGCGATTTGAATTTTTGTCCTGGGACATTATATGTAAAAGTTCTCAGGTATTTTCAATAACAAACACACTGAAAGTGTAGTCTAGTTGTCATTCAGCAGAGCTGGTTTTAGTCTCAGGTCCTTCAAGAAATGGCATTTTGAATTTTTTGCCTCTTGATTTCCTTACCTGAATTATGAGGAGACAGCTTGTCCAATCTAAGCTATGAGCATAAAATGGGACAGTATATAAATAAGTTATTATACTATTTTCAAACCTTAGCTTTCAGGTTGTGTCCTACTCTTTGCTACTTCATGGACTGTAGCCCACCAGACTCCTCTGTCCATGGGATTCTCCAGGTAAGAATACTGGAGTGGGTTGCCATTCCCTTCTCCAGGGGATCTTCCTGAACCAGGGATCAAATCCTGGTCTCCTGCATTGCAGGCAGATTCTTTATGGTCTGAGCCACTAAGGAAGCTCTTATTATACTATTTTGAAACCTTAGATTTCAGGTGAAGGTGTATAAATTTCTTATATTATCCATGCAAATTGCATATATTTCTAATATGAAATCCCATCACGTTGATAGCTGAATAATAACTGTGTGCCAGGAACTAATACCTCATTTAATTCTCACAGTGCACATGGAGGGAAGTATATTTGTGCATATTTTATAGATGGGGGAATTGGGGCTCAGCAGGAATAAAGGACTTATTCACCAAAGGTTCACATAAGCAGGCAGTAAACTGTGAACTGGGTTTCAGTCAGTCATTTGAGCTGTAGAGCCCATACAATTTCCAGTGTCACATGTTGCTTTTCAGGACTTACCTGAATGTATAAAAGGCAGACAGGACATCTCTTCAGTGAGTGTGACTTAGGACATTAATAATTTTAACATATTTTTCTGTTACTTTTTTTTTTTAACCTTTGGAGAAGGCAGTGGCACCCCACTCCAGTACTCTTGCCTGGAAAATCCCGTGGATGGAGGAGCCTGGTAGGCTGCAGTCCATGGGGTCGCTAAGAGTCAGACACGACTTCACTTTCACTTTCACTTTTCACTTTCATGCATTGGAGAAGGAAATGGCAGCCCACTCCAGTGTTCTTGCCTGGAGAATCCCAGGGACGGAGGAGCCTGGTGGGCTGCCGTCTATGGGGTCGCACAGAGTTGAACACGACTGAAGTGACTTAGCAGCAGCAGCAGTTCCTCAAATCTCTGTCATTCGTACCTCCAAAAATGTTAAAGGATTTCAAACTGAACTCATTAATGAGTTAACTACATCTATTATGGTTACTATCTTCCTCACATAAGTTTATTGGTTGATGGTAACAATGAACAAAAAATAATCCAGTTACAGTTTCTTATATAATGAGATGGAACAATCAGTTACAAATTCTTTTCCCCTTCAACTTTCCATATGGAGAAAGTGTTGCTATCCCTTACTTCTCTAAGCAGGACAGAGAGCACAGTCTTTCTTATTCCCCCAAACTGTCCATTTTCCACTCCTGTCTTCCCCTCTCCCAGTGGAGAACTGAAGAAGGCATGTAAAACCTATTTAACTTTTCATCATTTATCAAATGCTAATCATAGGCAAAAGAGCTGGCAGGGTTAAAATATGTGGAACATACTCATTTCATTACTCCATTTATTGACATATTAGATAGAGTTGACTTTTCCCCCAAGTTTATCACTAAGTTATTTATATATAGCTTAATACTTGCTCCAGCTGTCAATTAAGGGAATATATTTGTGGCAAGTGTGGGGGAAGGAATAAGAAATAACAAGAAACAAGTAGCACAACTGTATAATATTTTAGGATTTATAAAGCACTTTCTCCATACATCATTTTATTAATTTCTTATTTAAAGATATTAATTTTACAGAGTCAGCAGCTGTGATTTGTTGTTGTTGTTGAGTCACTAAGTTGTATTTGACTCTGCAACCCCATGGACTGTAGTATGCCAGGCTTCCTTGTCCTTCCCTGTCTCCCAGAGTTTGCTCAAATTCATGTCCATTGAGCTGGTGATGCTATCTAACCATCTCATCCTCTGCTACCCCCTTTTCCTTTTGCCTTCAAATGCAAAAGCATTTATGTTTGGACTTCCCTGGTGGCTCAGATGGTAAAGAATCCACCTGCAATGCAGGAGACCTGGGTTTAATCTCTGGGTCAGGAAGATCCCCTGGAGAAGGGAATGGCTACCCACTCCACTATTCTTGCCTGGAGAATTCCATGGCCAGAGGAGCCTGGTATGCCTGTATAGCTATGACTTAGAACAGTTTTTAAAAAGTACCCAAGGTAACAGAGCTAAAATATGTAGAATATGTAAATAAAGGACTTAAACTCAGGTCTTCAAACTCCTGTTTCAGGGGTTTTCCCATGAAAAGTTGGGACAAGTTGACCAATTGTTTGAGGGAATATAGTACTTTAGCCTTAGAGAGTGGTGGTTAACACAGACATATGCTTTGGAGTCAGTGTGCCCTGGGTTTCAATCCTTGCTGACACTTATTAACTGTGTTCAGTTCAGTCGCTCAGCAGCATACCAGGCTTTCCTGTCCATCACCAACTCCAGGAGTTTGCTCAAGCTCATGTCCATTGAGTCGGTGATGCCATCCAACCATCTCATCCTCTGTCGTCCCTTTCTCCTCCTGCCTTCAATTTTTCCCAGCATCAAGGTCTTTTCTAATGAGTTAGTTCTTTGCAGCAGGTAGCCAAAGTATTGGAGCTTCAGCTTCAGCATCAATCCTTCCAATGAATATTCAGGACTGCTTTCCTTTAGGATTGACTGGTTTGATCTCCTTGCAGTCTGAGGCACTCTCAAGAGTCTTTTCCAACACAACAGTTCAAAAGTGTCAGTTCTTCTGCACTCAGCTTTATTTACGGTCCAACTCTCACATCCATACATGACTACTGGAAAAACCATAGCTTCGACTAGACAGACCTTTGTCAACAAAGTAATGTCTCTGCTTTTTAAATATGCTGTCTAGGTTTGTCATAGCTTTTCTTCCAAGGAGCAAGTGTCTTTTAATTTCATGGCTGCAGTCACCACCTGCAGAGATTTTGGAGCCCAAGAAAATAAAGTCTGTCATTGTTTCCACTGTTTCCCCATCTATTTGCCATGAAGTGATGGGAACACCTATTAGCTGTGTATTTGTTGCTTAACAAGTCTGAGTCTCCATTTTCTTATATGTAAACTAGGTGTAATAATGAATTGTATCTACCTCTCAGAGTTATTCAAGGTCAGTGAGATTTTCCTGAGTACCATGCCTGGACCATAAGATCTCAATAAATAGTAGTCATCATGGACAAATACCCAGGCAGCAATGACTCAGTGGACTGGCTGCTGTAGCTTCATGCTTCCTATCCCATTATGGTGGAAGGATTTTTTTTTTTTCTTTTTTTTTCTAGCTATTGGACTTTTAGGAATAGTTCTCTCAGAAGGGGAAAGCAGGCATTGACATGACAATGATTTTCAATGTTTAATAGAAGGAGAGGGAGTCAATGAGTTTGTGACAAGCTAAAAATGAGGAAAAAGCATAGGAGACTGGAAAGAAATTATTATAGTCACAACGACCATCATTAAAAAGTATCCTGACTATATGTTACAAAGTAGAATTTGGCCATAAACACAGGATATATCATTAGTTCCAGTCACCAATCATAGTACCCATGTTGATCACTGGCATATTTCCACTGCTCTGAGATGAAATGATAAAATATTATAGTGATTTTTCATGAAGCTAAATTTATTCAGTTTACACACTTGCTGTTTATTTTGACATATCATTTCAGCTCTTTTTTGGCTGTTAATGTCCTTTTCTTTTGGGAAAAAAATAGTAATAAGTAGTTGATAGATTTAAGGTTCTTACTAGACAAAATAAAAATTTGGCTAATATGTCGGTTCTTCCACAGTAATACTTATTTTGAAATCCTATTGTTTAGAAATCACTGGACCAGTTAATCTTCAAGATTTCTTACAAATATGGAAACTTAGACTCCCAGAAAGCAAAATTATTTATTTATAAGGACCAAGGACCATTCAGTAACACCAGGCAGAGCATTTTCAAGGAGAGATTTCAATGCATCTAGTTCCCAGTAATTCATATTTTATACAGAGTCCCAATTCTTATCCCCTTGGAAATTACAATCTAAGGCAGAAGAGAGATAGATTGTTATCATCTGGCACACAGAAGATAGGACAGAAACATCAATATACACATTAACAATGAGCTACTTACAGAATATAATTAGGGTTAAATGAGAGGTAAGATAAAAACTGTGATACGGGGAGGGAGGTCCTATTTGGGAAGAGTAGCCCTGTGGAGAGTTATACCCAAACTAGACCAAAGGACTAAGCAAGTCATCTCAGAGTCAGTCAGGACTATCTGGGACTCCTTAAATGTTATTGAATCACTTTATTTGCTTAGATGTCCTCAGGGTGGACATGGCTAGAGTTTCAGTGGCCAGACTAGAGAGACTGTTTTCCTCAGAAAGTAAGAAAAAAAACCACTGTTTCGTTGGGTTTGATTTTTATACTACATAGAGGTTCTGGTGAAGACACTGAATACTGGTTAAAGTCATTAACTAGGCCACCAAGAAATTACTGAATGGTTGGGTTATTAACAAAAACTGTGGATAAAATTAAGCAGATTCTCATTATAACCAAATTCATTCTTAGTCACAAGAGTAGTTATTTTTGAAAGATATTAATTATAGACATCTAGTGGGTGAGTGATTTCTTTATTTCATTCATGTGGTCTTCCTCTGGTCCCAATTAATGTGGCTTCTGAAAGTACATTCACTTGTAATCCGGGAGGTGTTTAAACCCTTGGAAAATCTGACTACTTGCTAAAAATATATAATTAGTTTTAATTTTGAGTATAAGCAATGAACTAATGGCTTCAGAATTTAGAAGATAAGTATTTCCTAAAGGAGATGACCAGAAAAATGCTAATAACTGGGAAAACAAATTACTGTAAAGAAACTTAAAAGTTTACTGTGACAAATAAAACTATGCATTTATTTCCACATTCTTCTTGAGAGCAGTCTATGATTTTAGTGTGCTGAGCAGGATTTGATTTACCACTAATTTAGCTCACAGGCATTTATTGAATGCCTACTAAGTGCCTGGTATTGGCGATACAAAGGTAAGTAAAAACCTTTGTTCACCAGGCTGTTCCCATCTCTAGAAGTTTCTCAGTGCACATTTAAAAATTACAATAATTTCTATTGAAACTCACACTATACCACACACCCTTACATAGAAGCACACACATATTTTCAAGGATCTAGATGTGTTAGACATTTTTAGGAACTGTGGGAAGCAGGTCTTAGGGCCAGAGATCACCTCTAATCCTTCAGTATATTAACATCTTGGTTTTAAATATCATCTTTAAATAATATGCTTTTTTTTTTCTCCCTACTTTGGTCTCATTTTATGTAGACCTCCTTAAAGGTCTTCATGGCACTTCCCAGTCTAACCCACCTAAGCTCTATTTCCTGGTTGATTAGTTTGGTAGAAGCTCTTCAGGGAACTTCAGTTGAGGGGAAGGAGGGAGAGTTAGGTTGCCATTTACTGTTTTTTGGTGGCTGTGATGCTGCCCTTGGCTCATAAACCCTTGGGGAAAACCTTGGCTCTGCATTTTAAGAGTTTTGCATGTTTGATATCAGTAGGCCCTGGGAGGCTCATGCAGTCCCCACACCACATAAAGTAGTTATCTTCATCTGCAAAGTAGAAGCCCCATTTTATTCCAGAAAGAAGCCGAAAGGTGGAACCTGACTGTATGACTGCAGCAAACCAGGTCTGGCCTCTCTCACTTTAACTGGGGACCTAGGGCTCAACGTAGCACTCTGGGGGGTGCTGTGGGTTGGAGATCCATGAACCAGGGCGGGTGGTGCACCCCGCAGCTCTTGGCTGTTCTGGAGCATCCAGGAACTAAGTGTGGGAAGATTCTGGCTTTGGCTCCCAACTGAGTTTGGAAACCTAATTGTGTTACTGTTCTGTTCTGGCACCAGAAAGGTGTAATTCCCGGTGGGAGGGATGAGCCCAAGGTTGATAGAGAGGTGGGGCTGAGGGGGTGGCTCTGCTGCTGCAGCGGAGTAGTAAACCAGTGGCTCAGATGGGCGTAACGCCTCCCAGACTAGGCAAGCACAGACAGGGTTGCTTTGACTTGGCCTAAGTCAGTATATAATGAATCCCCCAAGACATTTTGGCCTCAGCTGCAGGCAGATGGGAACCATGGGCAGACTTTTACCCATACGGGCAGATAAACCTTTTGATCTGGTCACTCTGTGTGTTCCTTCTGGCTAGTCTTTCTTTGCCCCATCGAGGTCAGGGGCGGCTTCTGTGTGTCTGTCCAGCGCGTCGCAGAGGTCCATACTTGGATCCATGGAATCTCCCTTTGCTCTCTGTGCTTTGGCAGGAATCACAGTCGCCACTGCAGGACCCCTCTGCAACTTAAGCAGCCTTGCTCTCGATGCTTTACCCCAAAGAGAAGGGCCTGGAGCAGTCGAAATGCCTGACGCTGTCAGGGCAAACAGGCGAGCGACTGGTGCAGCCTCAACTCCATAGCGCAGGGGCTTTCGCGTCGGGGTCACAGCTAGAATCGTCCTCCCCAGAGCCTTACTGGGAGGGAAGTAAAAACAAGACGTCCCGCCCGTACCCCAAATGTTACAACGGTATAGTTTCAATCCCTCCCTCCGCTTCCCGAGCCTAGAGGGTTAAATCAGGAGGGTACAACACCACCCCTTCCTCTTACTTCCCGCCTCCCCCACTCCACCCCCTTACCTTTAAAAAGTTAAAAAATGTCTGCAGTCGAAATCTCTTAAAGGGGCGGTGCTGGTGAACGAGTACACTTGGCACGAGTCTCTGAGAAGGCTGGCTAGGGGCGTGAGTTCGCTCCACCAGCACCAAAACACTGAAGAAAAAAAAAAAAAGAAAAAAAGGGAGAGAGAGCTCAAGAGAGGGGGGGAAAGGAAGGGAAAAAAAAGGGGGGGGGGAAGGCAGACAGACACACACTTTAGATAAGGACAATTAGTCACCAGCGAGACCCTGTAGGAAGAGAGGTTTAAATCAGAGGGATTTAATGAGGGTGCTCTCTGCCTTCCCTGAAGCCATGCCCTCCAGCAACTCCCGCCCCCCCGCGTGCCTAGCCCCGGTGGCGCTCTTCTTGGCTCTGTTGCTCCATCGCTCCCTTTCCTCCCAAGCTGGAGACAGGAGACCCTTGCCTGTAGACAGAGCTCCAGGTATGAAGGAAAAGACCCTGATTCTACTTGATGTGAGCACCAAGAACCCAGTCAGGACAGTCAATGAGAACTTCCTCTCTCTGCAGCTGGATCCGTCCATCATTCATGATGGCTGGCTCGATTTCTTAAGGTAAGGCAGGGGCTTCGATGGATCATTTTTTTTTTAAGGTAGCAACCCCCACCCCTTCCTATCCCCTCATTCCAAAGGGGGAAGAAGAAGAAGAAAATACACCAGGCGGATCTCTCAAAGAGAAGAAAGGTTTTCCTCCTCCAGGAATATTTGCTGTGAGGCTGTAACTGGTGATTGAGAAAAGCAATGTTTTCTATTAAGATGCACATGTTTGCAATGCAGAAGGCATTTCAGAAACTTATCAGTTATGACTGAAAAAATGTTGTGCTTACATATATCCACAATTAGCCTCCCGGACTCCTTCTGAAGAGAAACAAGAGATTCAGGGCAGTTACAAAAGCGAAAAAAAGGTCTCGAGCAACAAAGACCCGAGAGGAATGGGTGTGTGTGAGAGAGTGCGTGTCTGCATGTGTCTGTGAATGTTTAAGCGGGATTCGCACGAAAGTGGAGTTTTCCACGGAAAGATCGTTTCGTCAGTTCTCTCCCACTTCCAGACAGAGAATCAATCTAGGCAGAGGCTTGAGCGGTGGGCAAATTGGTTCGGATTTTTAATTTTATATCCTCTGCTATCCTCTCCAAACTTAAGGACGTTGAAAGATACTTTTAATAGACCGAATGGTCCCCTAGTCCCTCCTCCTTAAATCTGCGGTAACTGCATAGCTTAGTTTTTCTTGAAAGAAAGAAAGAAAGAACCCTCGCTGCGGTCATAGCGTATATAAGGAGAGCGGAAAGGGTCCTAGAAATACTCTAGGGATGTTTCGGAGGTCTGAATCTCGCACGGGTGGATTAGGAAGCCGGGAGATTTATAATTGTGGATTCTACATTACTCTAGGGCTTGGCCTCTTAATTGGGGCGCACCCTCTCCCCGGTTATTACTGTTCAGCAGTTAGGCAACCACGATCCCTTCACAACAGGGAGAGAGTTGCTTTGTAAAAATAAATAAAAAATAAATTGTCTACAATGTCGAATACAAATGTTGAGTTTTAAAAAATTCCCTCCAAATTGGAGCTAAACTGTGGGCTCCCTCGAAGAGCTCCGAGCGCGCTCAGTCTCACTTCTCTGCCCTGAGGCCGCGTCCGCAGTGCGTCTTCCGTGAGTATCTTTCACTCTCCGCGAAATTCGAGTTTGCTTCTAGTGTGTGCCCGCCCCTCAGTTCTCCGGGTCTCCCCTGACCTCGGCCGGGCGGGAGGACGCTGCAGGTAGCGGGAAGCGCACTTTGGGGCGTTTCTTCCACGTGGAGCGAGCGTTGCGGGAAGGCTGAGTCCTTGCTGCTGCGGCTGCCGAGGCCGTTTCGGTTCCTGCCGGCGCCTCGGCTGGGAGGGCGGGAACAGCTCTGCGCGGCCCGGATTCCTCTTCGGAAGCTCTTCCTGCAGCAGCGCGCGTCTTTGAGCTCGTACGGGGAGCGGAGCAGAGCGGGGCGGGGGTGGGGGGGTGCCGGAGAGGGGGGGCGACTACACTCCCTACTTGCATCGCGATTCTCCAGCTGCGCGGACTCCTTTGGAGTTCTTTTGCTTCCTATCTTAAAAACAACAACAAAACCTTTACTGTTCTCGCTAAATGCTTGCCGCAGAAAAGATTGTGGAAGGCGGCTTTTCGGGAAAGAAGCCGTGGCGGGGCGTATTTGCATTGGCTGTGCAGGCTTCCGGCTGGACGGTTGTTGGAAACGCCGGTTCGGCGGGGCCGGACTTGAGCGGTGGTCTCCTCTGCCAGCCGTGGGCCCACACGACGCCCGATTGCGCCCGCCTGGTAACGCAGTCCTGGAGTCCACGGCCAGGGGATCCTTCTCCCTACTGGGACTTCTCTGGGCGGCCACAGCTTTTGTCAGAAACTCTGAAACCGGAGTGTCCGTTGTCTCCCCGCCCCCCCCCCCTTTCTTATCCACCGCCTTCAAGATATTCTTTAGTACCATTTGGATTTGGATTTTCAGAACCTGAACCAGAAAAGCGTTAAAAATAACTTAGAAATCCGAAACTCAATAGCTGATGCCCTTAGCATTAAGCTCATCCTCATTGCTCGTTCTCTGCGCCTTCCCTAATTAGCGTTTGGCTTTTAAAAAACCTATTTATGAAAATCCTGAACCTAAATAGCTGTAAATGCCATTGTTCTGATGCTCTTCAGAGTCTGCTACGACGCGCACGTTCCACATTTCGGCAAACTTCACTTTCCTCAGAGCTTCCAAATGATTCCAAGTGGGAATGGAAAATGATGGAGCCCAACTGAGGGGTGGAGAGAAGGTCGTTACCTTTCCTGAGGTCTGGCTGAATTATTTCAGGGACCGAAGAGACATTGCTTTTACTGTGCAAGGCGGGTGTGGGGAGTGTTCTCAGAAAGACAAGGATTTGGGAGATGCATGCAGTTGTTATAAGGTAGTGGAAAAGGAAAATCAACTGGCGTTGGAAAAAAAAAACCTTGATGTCAGGTGCCTGGTCTGAGAGAAAGAAGGCGGGTTTCACCTTCTGCATAGAGGTTGAGGTTGCCCCTGGGGCAGAGGAGGCAGATTCCCTCTTTCAGCCTAGAAGTTTGGCAAAAGTCGGAGCCCGAGGTCCCTGCGCTGCGCGACTCCTTTCGGAGCGCTTTCCCGGCAGGGGCTGAAGCCCAGCAACTGCGCCTTAGTCCCGTATTCTCAGCAGAAGCGTACCCCCACCTATGCACACACTGTTAACAAACAGTCTAATTCTTTGTAAATACTGCCGTCGGTGAGCACCGTCGGGGTGCCAGAGGGAGGGGGCTGCGACCAGCTGGGCGCAGGAGGCGCAGCGCCGGGTCCCTCGGCCCAAAGCTGGGCGGGCTAGGGTGCCAGGCGAAACTCCACAGAGAGTGGAAAGAGGGATTTGCTGGTGCCCTGCGGCCTCTCGCTTGTCTCCCGTATCCTTTCCTTTCTTCTCTACCCCTGCAGCTCCAAGCGTCTGGTGACCCTGGCCCGGGGACTTTCTCCCGCCTTTCTGCGCTTCGGGGGCAAAAGGACCGACTTCCTGCAGTTCCAGAACCTGAGGAACCCGGCAAAAAGCCGTGGGGGTCCCGGCCCGGATTACTATCTCAAAAACTATGAGGATGGTGAGAAATTTGGTTCCCACTTTTGTTGGGTGGGTAATGTTTGGGGAGTGCGGGGGAGTAATCTGTGTACGTGTGTGTGTGTGTGTGTTTGTGAGGGGGCATGCAGATTTGGAGGAGGACCAGGTTGGAGCTCACCTGCAAAACTGGTAGCTGTAGGCGAGGGGACACAGGAGTGTGGGAGTTCCGCAGTGATTAAGTAAAGGGGGCTCCTCAGGTTCTCCTTGTCCAGGCTCCTCGCTTTTCTTGGGCGGATGAGTCTCAGACAGAGGCCCAGAACTAGTAGCCAAAACTTCTGGCTGACTAGCCCTGTGGGGAGAAGGTTCAAGGAATTTCTTAAGAAAATTCTTTCAGGTTCGTAGGCTGTTAAAGGGTCAGGGTCACGTTTCCTTCCTGAAATTATAGGAAAAGTTGCCTTTTGTTTTTCTTATTCCTTGTTTTCTTGAGATGAGGCTACCAGTCTTCAGCTGTTTTTGAAATCCACTGAATTTTTCTGGAACAATCCCTCTTAGATTGGTCCCATGTTGGAAAGGTTTGAAAATCTTTGCAGTGAGTTCTCCTTTAGACTGCCTAATCTCAGAGTCACACTTTCCCACCCTCTAAATTTCAAAATGGGATTATAACTGCCAGTTTTTCCTGCCAGGATCAGAGTTGCGTGTTGGAAGGGCTTTGAAAACTCTGAATCCTATTCTAATATGAGAGGCCAATCTTTTTTTTTTTTAATATATGAACAGTCTCATTTTTACTAGGGAAAAGTGAAAATGGTATTTAAAAAAATTGTTTAGAGGGTTTGGTTTTAATATCAGTGAACTTTCTGTGTGGGTAAAATAGGCAAGATGGCAATTGTTGGGTCTTCAGCCACTAAGGTTGTTTAGATTGCATAGAAGAAGCATTAGTGTCCATTCTTGGAGGGCTATCTCTGCCCTGCTGTCCCTTTTCATAAATGAGCTACAGTTTTATTTTTAAAGGGCTCAGGGACATGTTCTCAGAGCTCCCTGGATTTTGTTACATCTTGTCCTTATAAATCAGCAAAACGAGGAAAAGCCGCTTGTATTTTCTGGGGCTTTCACTGAACAGGAATTCTGGAGAGTTGGGATCTATTTCAAGGTTGGCTGAGAAGCACTTTTTTTTTTTTAAGTGTCAGATGAGAAAGAGGGCAAGGCTGAGGCTTCTTGAGTTTGAATCTTGAATCAGACTTACTCTTTTACATTTTCCAAGTGTGTAGGTATTTAAGGCTACATCTTTTCAAAGGTAAATGTCATTGCTATGAAAATGTGGATTGCAGGTAGACTTTGCTGTCACTCAGCATAAAAGGCTGAAAGCTAAAAGATAATCCTGAGCAGCAGCTCTGATGGTAATTTGACCCAGTGCTTTTTAGTTCCCAGGGTCACTGTCAGCTTTGTGTTCAGGTATAAGAAGGGAGGATATTAATGGTTTTCCTGATGAAACTGCTCTTCTTTGAGTCCATTTGAACTACTTCCTCTTTAGTTTGTGAAAAAACTTGTAAGAGTCCCAGGAACCACTGTCGGGGGCGGGGGTGGGTGGGTGGGGGGACACCATTATAAATTTAGGAATTAGCCTTTTTCTCCAAAATTTTTACCTAGGAATATATTACCTATTCACTGAGAATGGGAGATCTGCTTAAAATGAAGGTTACTTTGTTTCCATTTGTGAAAGGAGAAAGTGGGCATCATGGGGAGAAAGGAAATTGGTAGAAGGCCGTGCCCCATAAAACTTCATAGAATTAGGAAAAAATCAGAAATGGAAAAGATCTAAGAGGTCATCTTCATTTCTTCCACCACTTCAGGGGCCACTACAGTATCATTCCATATGGAATCCTTTTCTTGTCTTGTCCAACATGGTATTAAATATCTCTAGGAATGTAGTTTTCACCACTCCTATGGGAGAAAGGTCTTTTGTCCCATAGGTTTTTGTTGGTAAATTTCTCCTGAATTTTCCCTTTATATTCTCCAAATATGTGAATATTCCTTTTTGCACTGTTTTAAACATTTATCTTCAAAATAATTTCTTTGTTGTGAGTGTCAGCTTCAAAAAAAAAGGTTTCCTCTTGGCTGTTTTTCTACCTAGATTACCTGGATTTAATTCTTTTAAAACTTTCTTTAAAGTCAGTCCTTCCAGACACTAATCTGTTTTATTGCTCCTAGCTGAACTCCTTTTGATTTATGTCTCCCTGGTAATAAGATGCTCTGAACTATATCAGTATTTGAGGCCTTTGCACAGCTAAAGAGAGTAGGAATGCCCTGTTTCTGTCCTTTGATGCTTACATATCCTTAAATCACCCATATTGTCTTTGTTGTTACATGTTGTGTTGCAGAATTAAAGGCGAAAATGGTTTTGGTACAGGCTCAGCAATTTTGCAGATATTATACTTCAGTCATCACTTTTCATCCAGTGATAACTATCATCATAATGAGCTTCATAAAATAATTAAGTTTTCTCAGTAAATGGCTGTATAATAGGGCCATTTGGGCATAAGTATCTAATTTGTTTTTTTTTAAAAGAGATGTATTGGCTTAAACATAGTATAGAATAATGACATACATTTTGAATAATTAGATATAGCTACTGGCACATGATGAAACTGAGTGACATAGGGAGGAGAATATGGAATTTGGATTCAGAAAACCTGTATTTCAGGCCTGACTCTATCACTTATGAATATGTGGCCCTGGGCTTACTGCTTCTGTATAATATATGGATGATGATAATACTTGCTGTGCATTGCTTCTGTGAGGGTTCTGAGAGGTAATGTGTATAAAATATTTTGTCAACTGCAAAGGCTAAATATGAAGGCTAAATATTCCTACTTTTATTAAAGGCAGCTTCAGAAAATTTATAATATATATTTAATATTTTAAAGTGGAATTAAGAAGTAAATAAAATGCAGTAGACCAAAGTTTATACACAAGAAAGGGGATAGAATTAGAGAATTGTTTGAGAGGATTAAGAAAATATAGGGAGAATTCTCTTTAAGAAGTGGAGGTGGAGAATATGAGTGACTATTTTTTTGTGTATGGTAATGAGAGAAGAGACTAATATTTAGTTTTGTTATATACTAGCGTTTAAATGAACTGATACCCAGCTGGGGTAATGTACACTTTTCTGGTTAATGCATTCGTATTGCTACCTTGATGTGATTTTTTGTCTCTGTTGTTTTTCCCTGAACTAACTGAGCAATTAGCAAGTCATGTGGCTTGTATTTTCTGAATACTTTTAAAGCATTTTAAGGCAGCTACATTTCCTCTTTCTAAAGTCACTGTTTATATATCACTTTGGGAACTTCTCTAATTAGTCCTTTGATATAGTTACCTATTCCACTTTAGCTTAGGCAACTTGAATTTCATACAAACATGATGGAAGAAATGAAAATAGGAAATAGGATTATTCTTCATACTTTGGGGTCTTATCCTTTGCCTAACTTCCTCTTGGTTCTGTGTGATGTTATGCTATTCTTGCTCCTAACAAAGAAATCATAGGTTAATCTTTTGTTATTTTGCTACAGTCTGTTCCTCTTTGTTATATATTCAGTGTGCTTTATTTGTATGCCTGTCTCTTTACTGCCATAATCATACCTTTAATCAAGATATATACCATTTATTGTGCACATCAAAAGCCAGTTTAATATTTTTAAAATATCATGTTCATCATGTCACTCTTTTGCTGGAAATCTTTTGATTATTTTTGGATTGCTTACAGGAAATGTTCAAACTCCTCAACTTGCCATTCAAAACCTTTTAAAAATCTCTTATCTTTTGTATTCTTATGTTTTCATATACCTTTTATTGCAGCTTTGCTTGATTTTCACTGTTTCCTTAAAACATCTCAACCCCTTGTGTTCAGCCATTCTGTCTGTGCTTTAAATGCCTTTTTCTTGGCTTTGTTAAAATCTTACTACCCACTTTACCCAATTCTGCAAGTGCCCGTTATTACCACAAGCCCTTCCTGAACAGGTCATTTCATAGTTATCTTTTCTTTCTTTGGACGGTTGCAGCTTTCTTTCTTTTGGCCCCTTCTTTTACTTTTTAATAGAATGTAAATTACTAATAGGAAGGGACCATATCTAATTGTTGTATATCCCAAAATATCTAGCATTCTGTCTGACACAGAGTAGAACTTCAGCAAATATTTCTGGATGCCTACTAGGTTAAAAGCATGTTAAAGGCACTGGAAAAATGGAGGTTGCCAATGAAGAAATGTGTAAACACATACATAAAGATTCTATTCATTTTTTACCTTCAATGCATTTTCCCATGAAGTCCATTCTTAATATTTATTTTAATGACATACTTCATTATTTTAACTGTGTTCTCTTTATCTTTGGTAGTCTAAGTGCCTTGGTTTAATACTGTGTGTTAAATCAACTTTACCACCTGATTTAAAGCCTTGCACCGGACTCACACTTTTTTTAATCGTATCTGTTTCTTCTTTGCCTTTAGTTTAGCTTTGCTTGATTGACCTTTTGTAGTTTCTACATCTAATTTTCCAACTCACAGTTTAATAGTACCTTTGCACAAATTTAAATGTTGTTTTCAATTTTCATTTCCTGAAAATTTTTGCTTCTGAGAGCTTCTGAAATCCTAAATAATGAATGTGGAGTACACTTTGTAAACTCTAAGGCACTATACAACTAATATTATTGTTCTCCTTTCTCCAGGAAGTTTTCCAGTTTTAGTAGAGGTGAGGTAGTTAATTCTTTGTCTTTCTATTCTCAGTCCATCCATCAGGACATATGACATAAGAATAGCACAACTGCCAAAATACATATTTGCCTTGAACATACACACTTTGCACTGTCTCACTTTATTTTACATAAATGTTTCTGGAAATTCAATAATGTTTAACAAGTCTTTATTGATTACCTGATCTGTGTTTAGTTTGATGCTGGACAAAATGGCAGATTATCAAACAAATAAAAGATACAATACCATATCAACATTAGAGCACAACTGTAATTATTGCTGTAAGCAAGATCCACTAATCAGTATTAAAATAAGTAGGTGTAGTTTAAAGCAAAATGGGATATTTGCATAGCATCAAACATTTCTCTCATAGTATTAATTAATTATTGTGGTGGTTTTAGCATATGGCCACCAATTCTTTGATACATTTAGGATGTGGAGCTTCTGTTCTCTGCTTGAGTGTGGGCTGGATTTAACAACTTGTTTCTAAAGAAGAGAGTCTGTAAGGGGGAAAATAGTAACTTTACAGTGGAGGAGCTGTTAGATATCATTTCAACAAAGTGATCAAGGTTAACATCAGCAGATGAGTCATGTTGATATCATGTATTCCCTGATATCATGTGATGAGAGGACACTTTACCTTTGTGATATTCTTTCCTCAAATCCATAACTCTCTGTAAATATGAGAAAACACTAGTCAAATTGAAGGGTACCCTACAAAATACTTGACCTTTCCCCTTCAAAAGACATTGTCCCAGCTATCAATGATCTAATAGCTTGTTAGTGAGATAACATTTATAATGATAAAACTGAAGAATAACACAAAGATAATATAGAAGATAGAAGTGCTAAGTGGAACAAAATAGTTTGCCAGAGTGTGACAGGGAAAATAGAGATGAGTACTGGCCAGACTTACGTGGGAGTTAGGTTGGGCCTTGTGAAATATAGAGATGAGGAGAGAAGACATTACATGCAAAGGAAAGTGCATGAGGCAAAGCCGAATTGTGTGTTTGGGCAATATTACCCTATTTACCACCCTGCCTAAATAGAAGGTACATGTTAGAAATTATATTAGTTCATATTGCTAGAAGCATAACATTTCTTTTTATAGAAGCCTATTTGCATACTTTTGTTAATTCAGAAATGTGTATAATTTAAGTTATGAAAAGCACATATTAGAAAATATTCTAAGAAAAGCTCATTTTTCTCGAATGTCTAGTTTGGATTTAAAGAAATTCTAGTGTAATGTATTTTTGTTAGCTTCAAAATATGTAATTACAAAAGAAGAAAGTACATGTGGAAGAATAAAGTTTGGTTGGGTAAATCCAGATCAGATGATGGGAATGTTGAATTTTAAGCATAGTAAAATGGAGTTGTCCCTATAGGAAAATAGAGGCTATTATAAATATTTTTACTCTCTTGGAGAAGAGAAGGACATGTTTCCAACATGGACAGTGACCCTTGCCCTTCCCCATTCTTTTCTAAATCATTGCACACATTCATATCCTTCAGCTAAGGTGTGTTACAACTGCACTTGATGAGGTTTGAGTTATGAAGCGTGTTTGAAGGACAGATAATTTAAAACTAAATTATTAATTTGGTTCTTATAGGGTATATAAAGTAAAGGTTTTAGGATTTGCTTGATAATTTTTATCACTTTTCTTTTATAGAGTAAAAACAGGCTACTATTTCATGTTTATTCACTCATGAATTTACTCATTGAACAGGAAGCTAGTTCCAGGCTCGTTTGGTGCTGAGGCTGAGAAGATGAATGAGGCCCAGGTACAGCTGTCAAATTATATACTCCTGACCTCTTATCACTTCAGAGCATTAGCCAAAAATAGTTTCTAAAGATTTTTTAGGCCAAGAAAAGCCTCCATTCCAAGGTCAGCATTTAGCATTTCATGATTTGTCTGCCAGCAACTTTAGAAGGATTTGACACAATTTAATATTGTATTAAAGGGTGTCAGAAATTATCTGAAGTTTTATGTGTGTTTTATTCTGCCTTTTGGAAACAAAGTGGATGTGTTTTCTGTAATTTTTGAAATTTTGTACCCAGGTCCGGAGTGCTAGTTGCAGCTCACTATATATACCCCTGTGAATTTGAATGTGGTATCTCACAAAGACAGTTATCATGCCATTTGGTCACAGTTTAGTAATTGTGGATCTATCTAATGCTGGAAGTGGTAGAGAAGAGATATGAAAACTCTGAACTACTGCTTGTAGAGATGACTTAATTTCAGTGAATCAGAAAATAGACGTTTCAATCACAACCATATTTCGCATAATTTATCACCTGATAATTGGGTACAAAGGTAATCCACAAATTGTTTGTTCCTGTTGTGTTGCTGTTGCCAATACCAGATATCACTATTTCTCTTGCCATATTTATTTACATCCTCTCTTCTGTTCTCCCAAGGCCTCCTTGGTGGCATGGGTACCTCATGGAAGAAAAGAAATTTCTTTCAAAATTCCGTGGGCCTCTTCAGCCTACCAGTCACATGGTCTGGGTTTGTAGAGGCAGGAGCCTCTTCTGAGAATCCTTCATCAAAGTGGATTAGATGTTAACACTCATAACGTCTGTGCTTCTTAGTACCTTAATCAAATTTTCAGCTGTCTCAGTCTGTGAGCAATGGATTGGAACTCCGAACAGTGTGTGTGTATATATGAGACAGAAAGAGATAAAAATGGAGAGACAGAGAATATGAATACATGAGCATGAAAGAATTTTGTGTGTTTTGTTTTTCTTGCACTTGTCCACGGATAGTGATGTAGACAAGTAAATACACATTTGTGGACTAGTAGCTAGTACTGTGGAGGTTCCTTGTTGGCTCAGACAGTAGAGAATCTGTCTGCAATGAGGGAGACCTGGGTTTGATCCCTGGGTTGGGAAGATCCCCTAGAGAAGAAAATGGCAACCCACTCCAGTATCTTGCCTGGAGAGTCCATGGACAGAGGATGCTGGCAGGCTATAGTCCACGGGGTCACAAAGAGCTGGACACAACTGGGTGGCTAACACAGCTAGTGCTGTTGAAGGTATAGATATCTTGTTGGACTCCTTTGTCTTTTGGTTTCATAATCAGTTCTCTTCACTTTAGTACAGTGGAAGACTATAATTTTGCTTAATTCAATACATGTTTTTTGATTATAAATCATATCCCAAGCTTAGTGCTAGAACCTGTGGCTACCCAAGAGGAATAGAATATGAACCATACTCTTAAAGTCCTCTGGTTTTACATATTCAATAGAATTTTTCAATGGTCTTGAGTATCATGTTTCTATTTTTTAAATATAAATTTATTTATTTTAATTGGAGGTTAATTACTTTACAATATTGTATTGGTTTTGCCATACATCAACATGAATCCGCCACAGGTATACACATGTCATGTTTCTATTTTAATCAGACTAATCTTTGTCAAGTCTTTCCACTTTGCTCATCCTGTACCCTCTACCTTGAACACTGATTTTCTGTCTTGAATTAAAATTTTTACTTGTCCTTCAAAGCTCTGCCCAAATTCCCTTTTTCATTAAGGTTTCTGCTGGGCCAGTCCTTATTAATCCTCCCTCATTCTCTACATTTTTCTGAAATTCTTCTCTGAATACTTGATCTAATTTAGTCCAAGTACCCCAGAATTTATGTTTGATTGACTTAAGCAGACATCATTTTTGTCTTTAGGAATTTAAAATTAAAACACACTGTGATTGATATACACATAAAAATCCATATAGAGATAACTATGATAACATTGCATGGAACAGACACATGAAGTAAAACAAAGTTTATATTATTTACAAACATTAATGCATGTGTTTTGCTTTTTGTGTAGTGAAGAATGAAGAATGAAAAATATAAACTGCATATTTAGAAAAGATGGGGTACATATCTGTATCTGTATGTTTGAATTGAGAGATTTGGAAATTGAACCACTACCTTTTTTTTTACTTGCCCTGGAAAGGTAAAAACACCTTGAAAGATGAAAGATGAGATTGGAAAGCTGGGAAAAGTTGAATTGCTCAGATTTGGGTTATTATCTTAGAAATACTATGGAAGGATGGATAGTCCCCTGCAGCTTAATAAGAATAATAGTAATATTAATTAACATTGTTGGGTGCTTCTTATGTGTTAAGTACTATTTTAAGGAATTTACAGAGATTAATATTTAATCTTATCAGCCCTATGAAGAAAGTAGTATTTTTCCTACTTGATAAATGGGGAAACTGAGGCGCAGATTGGTTCAGTGCAGTTCAGTCGCTCAGTCGTGTCCAGCTCTTTGCGATCCCATGAACTGCAGCACGCCAGGCCTCCCTGTCCATCACCAACTCCTGGAGTTCACCCAAACTCATGTCCATCGAGTTGGCGATGCCATCCAGCCATCTCATCCTCTGTCGTCCCCTTCTCCTCCTGCCCCCAATCCCTCCCACCAATGAGTCAACTCTTCACATGAGGTGGCCAAAGTATTGGAGTTTCAGCTTTAGCATCAGTCCTTCCAAAGAACACCCAGGACTGATCTCCTTTAGATTGGTTAACTTGCCCAAAATCACCTAGGTAAAGAGTTGTAGAGTGGGGACTCAGTGACATCATTTGTTAAATCTGAAGGCTTAAGCAGAGCCTGTGTTAATGAACTTGTTTTTCTACTAATTAAATGGGTCATTGTGTAAGTTGTTAACTTTCCTGAAGTCTTCGTTATTCATAAAATGAAGAAAATGTATCCTAGTGTCTGCTTGGGGTATCTAATTCTAAGATTCTGAGAGTTAGAGATCTCAGACATACAAGGTGTGTAGGAAAAAATAGCAGTGGGAACAGGATATGATATATTCAAAGGTTAAAGGATGTGGAACAAGCTGTAAGGGCTATAGGAGTTCAGAGAAGGAGGTTAAATGAGAGCTACAGTGGTCAGGACAGGTGCTTAGGAGGAGAGATCTTGATATGGCCTTAAGGGTAAATAATAATAATAATGCTTAATAATAGCATTTTGTTTTGAGTTCTGTTTTATATTATCTCATTAAATTCTTAAATCAATCTGTTGACAAACGTGTGTGTGCTCAAATGTGTGTATGTGTATATGAAGAAATGGGGACTCAGAAAAGACAAGTCACATGCTGAAGGTCATAAGATGAGTAGTTAGTGCAACTAGGATTAGAACCCAGTCCTGTTTTCTCTACACCATGCTTAGATAAGAGAGATCCAGTCTTTGATTCAATCACTAATTCATTTATTTGTCCATTCATCTATCAGGTGCTCAGAAGCCCTATACCAAGTATCATGGAACATTCAAAAAGAAATGTGTGTCCATAGACCCTCCCATGAGGGTATTCAAAGGTCTGGTGGGTTAGGACACAAAATACGTGTTAGGAAAAACAAAAGAATAATCACAGAGAGACACATGAGCAATTAAAAGAGACGGTTGTCACCTTCTATAATGTGTTTGCTTGTGTGCTGGGGTCTAGTTTAGTCTCAGGTTCTTTTTGAACTGTTCTTCATTGGCAAACTTCTGGACAGGCTGCAGGATGTCATTTTTTGCAGATTTCACATCTGAATCTCAGAATCCCTTGAGATTGTAATCCAAACCCAGAGTGAGGTTAGAACTAGTTCAGAGAATGACACAGAGGGGACTTTCTAGAGTGCTGTGTGGATGCTGGTATCACTGAGACTTCCAACAAAGAAATTAGAAGCCTTTAAGTTCAGGCATTCATTAGGAATCACAGTGTACCCAGTGAGAGGGATACATTTACCACAGAGGAGGCCCATACTGAGTAAGCAGAGAAGCTGGAAATAGAATATGAGCTTTTGGTGATGGTCACTAAACCATGCACATTTAACAAAATGTTTGTGATCACCATTGAGATAAATCTTTATGTGTCTCTCAGTACCCTAATGGGCCTCCCAGTTGGTGCTGGTGGTAAAGAAACTGCCTGCCAATGCAGGAGATATAAGAGATGTGGGCTCAATTCCTAAGTTGGGAAGATTCCTTGGAGGAGGGAATAGCACTCCAGTATTCTTGCCTGGAGAATCCCATGGACAAGGGAGCTTGGTGGGGTACAGTCCATAAGGTCGCAAAGAGTTGAACATGACTGAAGCTACTTAGCATGCATATGCACAGTGCCCTAATAATATATATACTCTCCATCCGAATGTTTATTTCTTTGCTGCTGCTGCTGTGCTGCTAAGTCGCTTCAGTCGTGTCCGACTCTGTGCCACCCCATAGACGGCAGCCCACCAGGCTCCCCTGTCCCTGGGATTCTCCAGGCAAGAACACTGGAGTGTGTTGCCATTTCCTCCTCCAGTGCATGAAAATGAAAAGTAAACATGAAGTCGCTCAGTTGTGTCTGACTCTTAGCGACCCCATCTACTGCAGCCTACAAGGCTCCTCCATCCATGGGATTTGCCAGGCAGGAGTACTGGAGTAGGTTGCCATTGCCTTCTCCTATTTCTTTGCATTTGTTGGAAAAAAGAAAAAACAGATTGTGGACTTACTGGCCATTATGAATCATCTAGGAAGAGTAGACTCAGGTTAAATTCACTGAGTTGTAGATTCAAACGAAACTGCAGTTCAGGTTTAGCCAAGTTATAACCCATAGGTGAAACTGAACATGTAACCTGAAACCATTAGAAAAATAAATGCTATTGTTTCATAGAACATTTGTAGATGCAAATGAATGGTACTCCAGCCCAAAGGTCAGGATTTTCAACAACTTGCTGCAGAAAACTTACACTTATTAAATGTCTTCACTAGAGGTTTTTGTGTAGTGGATGACTGAGGTCTTTTGTTTCTTCTATTTTCCTTGTGGCAATAAAGTTGAAATTTAGAAAGCTTTCAAAATGAAATTTCTCATAGAAGTTATAACCACAGGTTTTAAGTTTTCATCAGCTAAATGTGGAACAGAACGATTGACAATTTGCAGGGGAGGGAAAGAGAGATTTGAGGACACATGTGGTGTGCATCAAGAATCAGTGTAAATCAGGAAGGTGTGGTAAGGGGGATTTCCTGTGTTACAGACCTGCTGAAATAATGTTCCCCCACCTGCCATCAGTACATTCCAAATTAAGGTGCTGGCCTTTGCTGACACCTTGCAGGGATGGTGTGCCCCTTACCTGACACGTAGTTTCCTTGAAGCTTCAATCAACAGTTGGCTGCTAGGAGAGGTCATCCTAGGGATAATGTGTTACTTTGATTGTGTCCTTTCTTTTGTACCTGATGAGTTTGGCTGGTACGTACCTGTGGGGCCAGACTAATATTTTGTTCTTTTTTTATCTTTGCTGTAGGACAGTTCATTTCCACATTTCCAGTCTGATAATAATAACTGCCAATTATTGAGCACTTATACATCCCAAGTTCTAGACCAAAAGCTCTTCAAAGGTGATCAGATTTTTTGTTCGTCACAACCCCTATCCTATTTGATAGAAGCCTAGAGAAGTTACTCAGTAGTTCTGAATTCTGGCTGCATTCCCCTAGTTAGGGGAGCGTTAAAAATTATTGGGTCCTAGGCTAATTAAATCAATTTCTGGTGGAGCCAAGGCTTTGTGGTTTTTAAAAATCTTTTTAGAATCCAGGTGGTTCTAAAGTGTGGACCAGAGTAAGAATCCCTGGGAGAAGTGATTTGCATAAGGTACTCCAGTGGGTCTGTTGTGGAGTTCAAGTCTAGACAGTCTGAATCTAGAGACCAGGTATAGTCAGCTCTACTTCAGTGTGCATGTAAATCACCTGGGTATCTAGTTAAAAATGAGATTCTGCTTTTTCAACAAACTCTCAGGTCTTGCCCATGCTGCTGATCTGGGTACCACATTTGGAGGAACTAGGCTTTGCTGCTGGTTACTAGTACTAGTACCTATGGTAGCCAGAAGGGGTAAATGTTCTCTGAAAGGCAGCAGCAAGATGGAGAGCTGGGAGGGGCTTCTCAAACATTTTACTTTAGTAATGATGGCAGGGATCATAGGCTGATTATATAGACTTTTCAGAGTTTTCCGAGGGCTATACAACCTGTTTCAGGTTATTTTCCTGTTCCTGAGATCCTTGGAAGTTTAAGACTGGCAAAGCTAGTTAAAACATCACTTGTTGAGGTGCTTTCATTTATTAGTTAGATATAAATGTGAGTTGTAATTGTTAAATTGGTCACCGTTCAAAACGTCTTCCTCTTTTTTAGGGAGGTTGAAACAGGAATTCAGAGATGAGAAGTTAAAGAAATCCAGGAATTTTAAATTAAATGCTCATTCAATAAACATGTATTAAGCACAGTTACTATGTATTAGCATTGCAGTATGTTCTCCCAAAGGATACAAAACTGAATGGAACACAGTCCTTACTCTGATAGAACTTACACTCAGTGGGAAAAATGTCATGTGTTTACAATAGATAATGATGTGATGGAAGTATAAATAGACAAACTACAGAGGAAGAAGCAGTAAACTTTATCTGAAATAGTTGAGGAAGACTTCATTGATATCACTTTTATTACTTCTGATTGTCATAGATATTATTGTTTCTGATTGTTGTAAATATTTATAGGAGTTTAGGTTATTAGAACATTGCTGAGATTTCTTAATGTTTCCTCTATGTTACATAATAGTTTTATTATTTTGAGATTAAGTGTGCAGATGATTCTCATCAGTAACATGCATGAAAAAAATTGAGATTAAATGTATTTTCTTCTGGAAACAACATCAGTAGCATCATCAGTCTACATTTATTGAGCACTTCCGAGATGCTATAAGCATTGTCTTATTTAATCTTTAAAAAATAGCTTTATTGGTATATAATTTACATTCAATACAATTCACACACCCCTTACACACTTTGGTGGCTTTTAGAATATTCACAGAGTTGTGCAGCCATCACAATCACATTTTCATCACTACAGAGGGAAACCTCACATTCCTTAGTTATCTCACCCAATCTTCCCCACGCCCAAATGGAGGCAACAACTAATGCACCTTCTGTCCCCATGCATTTGCCTATTCTGGGTATTTCAGATAAATGAAACCATACAATAAGTAGCTCGCTGGGAATAATTACTTTAACTTAGCATAATGTTTTAAAGTTTCATCCTTGTTATAACATATATCAGTACTTATTTCTTTTTATTTCTGACCAGTATTATGCTGTATCGATACACCATATTTTGTTTATCCCTAAAACAATGTTTCTTTTAGTTCATGAGTGTAATGAAACCTTTTTGATGGAATGCTAAATCTCCTGCCTGACTGTTTGATTGCCTTTGGTATATCTTACTTTTCCTTTGGTCTTACTGTTGCTGTCCTAGTCTAGACCATCTGCTAAAGTGGTAATCTCCTAATTGGTGTCAGTAGCCCCAGTTTCTCTGAAACAAAGGTAATAAACAGTTCTTGAGCACCAACCCTCTGCAAGGCATTTTATATTATGTCTCATTTAATCCTAACCAGGCAGATTTTCTCACCTTTTCAAGTTGAAGAAATGCTTCCCTGTTGACTCAGCTGGTAAAGAACCCGCCTGCCAGTAGAGGAGACACAAGAAACATGGGTTTGATCCTTGGGTTGGGAAGATCACCTGGAGAAGGAAATGGCAACCCACTCCAGTATTCTTGCCTGGAAAATTCCATGGACAGAGGAGCCTGGCCGGCTCTAGTCTGTGGGATCACAAAGAGTCGGACACACACACACACACACACACACACACACACACACACACACACAAGTTGAGGGAACTGAAGTTCAGGGAGGTTAAGTAACTTGTCCTATCTTTACAACTAGCACTTGCTAGAATCAGAGTTTATGATTCTAAAATTTGTGTTTTTTTCAGCAATACATGGTTGCTTCCAGTCTATTTTAGAGTTTTGTAATATCTGGTTCAGTGATGAGTAAGTACATTGCGGGTGGTCAGAATGCTTGCTTACTTGTTTTGAACTCCTGTTTTAATATACCCTTACAGCATTTAAAAGCCAGAGAGGGACTAATGATCCTCTTACTATAAAATAATAATGCTTAAGGACTCACTCCACATTTCACCTTAGAGTAGACCTCTGTTCCTTGGTATCTCTGCCCTTGAGTGTGTGGTGGTGTTTTTAAAAATCATTATATGCCCTGTGCTAAGCAAAGGCCTGGCACATAGTAGGTGCTTGATAAATGTTGAAGGAATAATGAATGAGTTAGCTTGTGGTGATCTGGAATCCATCAAAATTGAAGACAAAGTTCTTTAATTCATGTACCTTGAAGGTAGTTGTCCTTCCAGTGGTTGTTTCTGGATCTGTGTTTGCAATAACCATTAACCAAAAGAACCCCAGAGTCTACAGAGAATCCATGAATCTAATCTAATGAAATATTCACATGCAGAAAACAGAGATCTTTAGGAGTTGCTGCTTCCATGTGAAGAAGGAGCCCTCACATCTTGAGAGTCTTGTTGTATTAGACAAGCTTGTTTTTTCAGAAGGAAAAAAAAAATACAAGGAGAGACTAAAAACAGACTAAAGCTAAATGGACAATTCCTAGTAACTGGATATGAGACGGGAATAGAATCCTTGGATTCTGTTCCCAGCCTGGCAGTTCATTTACTCAGCTGCTCCCAGTCCCTGATTTGCCCCCCAAGTAGTCTCATTTGCTTTACTAGTATAGGAGGGGGCTGTGGTGAGGGCATGAAGTGAGCATTGTGAAATCTTGATGACCTTGGAAGACTGATGAGTTACCACCATAGACACCAGTTTCATGCTCATCCTTTGACAGTCTTGGTTTACTGGAAGTTAGAAGAGCTCTGGAAGTAACTGTGAGCATAGTTTGAGAAGTAAAATTTTCTTGAGAGTGAAGGAATATAGGGTGGATATTTTTTAACGAATGTTAACCTTTGGTCCTTTTCATGGGTTTTTAGTTGTGGTCAGGAGTATTTGGAGATGAAGGAATATTATTATTTTTATCTTTTTTGTTTTTCTGTAACTGCTTAATATTTGGAAATTGATGAACTACAGATAATGATTATGTGCCATTGAGCCAATGCCATTTCCAATATACCAAGGCCATTTGGGAACCAGTTATAAAAGGCATTCCTTGAAAGATGAAATTGGGATTGGGGATCAGATTGTGCAAGACAATCTGAGAATTAACTTGAGAGTTAAGTAAAGGGGTTTGGGTTTTATTCTTTACAGAATAACCAAGGAAAGATTGTGATTAAGAAAATATATGTGATATTTTAGAATCATATATATTTCATAGATTTCATATATTTCATAGATATTTCATAGCTCCTCACAGAACAGAAAGTGGTAGATTCCTAGCTGCAGAGGGACCAAGGAGAGACTAGTGAGAATATCCAGGAGTGAGATGTGGACAGATTGCATTAGTTAAAGCAGCAATGGGAAAGAAAAGGAATAGTTGGGGAGTCATTACAAAGGAAAAATTGACAGGACATGGTAATTGATTTGATATGGATAGTATCCTCTGCAATTACTTTGTGCTCCATTTCTAACATGAAAGGGAGATTCTTTTTAAAAAAGAGATTCATTGGGATCAAACAGAGCTTACAAACTGAGGGATTAATAACACTGGCATGAACCAAACTTAATTTTTTAAAATTTAATCAGTGCAAAGCAGGTTTTTGGCTGTCAGTTCAAGTAGAAATAATCTCCCTTTTCACTTCTTTCTTTTCCGGACTTTTCTTTCAAAAGGCAATTAAAGTCAGACAGTTGGATTGTTGAGGATGGGGTTAAAAATCTTTTCTAAGTATTAGTACATGGGAAGAAAACATTTTGTATTTCATATCTCTGTGACAGTTACGAATCTAGTTAACATATAGGGGGAAAATCTTTCTTGTAGCTAATATGCACTCTTAAACCTGCCCTGTCATGTTACAGTATTATATTCTTGCTTATAAATAGGGACTAGGTAAGTGAGTGGATGGCTCTGTTAATTGTCATCATCTTATCACCATGTTGTTGTCATCATCATATAGCTATTTTTTTTTTACTGATGACTTGTATTAAGCATTTAATGTGAATCAGATATTGTACCCCCATTTAATCTACTATTTTATTTAATTCTCATAATCTGTGCATTTATGGACAGCTGATCTTCAAGCAAGGTGCCAAGAATACACAGTGGGGAAATGACAATCCCTTTAATATATGGTGTTGAGAAAACTGGATATCCTCTATTCATATGCAAAAGAACATAATTGGACCCTTATACTATGAACAAAATAAACTCAAAATGGGTTAGAAACTTCAAAATAAGACCTGAAACTGTAAAATGTCTAGAAGGAAACACAGGGGAAAAGCTTCATGAAATTGGTCTTGGCAGTGATTTTGTTGGTAAAAGTACAGGTAGTGAAATAAAAGACAAGTGGGACTACATCAAACTAGGAAGTTTCTGCAGAGCAAAGGAAACAATGGGATAAAAAGACAACCTGTACAATAGGAGAAAATATTTACAAACCGTCTATCTGACAAGGGTTAATATCCAAAAATATAGAAGTCCTCACTTAATAGCAAGAAAACAAATAATGCAATTGAAAACTTGGCAAGTTCAGTTCAGTTCAGTCATTCATGGTCTTTGGGACCCCATGGACTGTAGCATGCCAGACTTCCTTGTCCTTCACCAGCTCCCAGAACTTGCTCAAACTCATGTCTATCGGGTTGGTGATGTCATCCAACCATCTCATCCTCTATTGTCTCCTCCTCCTCCTCCCTTCAATCTTTCCCAGCATCAGAGTCTTTTCTAATGAGTTAGCCCTTTGCATCAGGTGGCCAAAGTATTGGAGCTTCAGCTTCAGCATCAGTCCTTCCAATGAATATTCAGGATTGATTTACTTTAGGATGGACTTGTTGGATCTCCTTGCAGTCCAAGGGACTCTCAAGGGTCTTCTCCAACACTGGAAGTTCAAAAATATCAGTTCTTTGGTGCTCAACTTTCCTTATGGTCCAACTCTCACATCCATACATGACTCCTGGAAAAACCATAGCTTTGACTAGGCGGACCTTTGTTGGCAAAATAATGTCTCTGCTTTTTAATATGCTGTCTAGGTTTGTTGTAGCTTTTCTTCCAAGGATCAAGTTTCTTTTAATTTCAGGACTTCCATCACCATCTGCAGTGATTTTGGAGCCCAAGAAAATAAAGTCTGTCACTGTTTCCATTGTTTCCCTATCTATTTGCCATGAAGTGATGGGACTGTATGCCATGATCTTAGTTTTTTAAATGTTGAGTTTTAAGCCATCTTTTACACTCTTCCTCTTTCACCTTCAGCAAGAGGCTCTTTAGTTTCTCTTCACTTTCTGCCATAAGGGTGGTGTCATCCGCATATCTGAGGTTATTGATATTTCTCCAGGCAATCTTGATTCTAGGGAAAGGGCTTGGAAAAACATTTCTTTATAGAATATATACAAATGGCCAACAGATCTATGAAAAGATGCTCAACGTTACTAATTATCAGAGAAGTGCAGATCAAAATCACAGTGAGATATCATCTCACACCTGTTAGGATAGTTATTATCAAAGAAATAGAATATAAGTGATGATATAGAGAAATTGGAACCCTTGTGCAGTTTGCGGGAATGTAAGGCATTGCAGCTGCTACAGCTGGAAAATAGTATAAAGACTCCTAAAACAAACAACTGTCATACCTTCCAGCAATTCCAGTCCTGGGTATTTATCAAAAAGAATTGAAATTGGATCTCAGAGGTATTTTCACTCCCATGTTCATTGTAACGCAATAGTCTAGATATGGAAAAAACCTAAATGTCCATTGATGGATGAATGGATAAAGACAGTGTGGTATGTGGTATGTACATACAATGGAATATTATTCAGCCTTAAAAAGGAAAGAAATTCTGCCATATGCAACAGCAGGTATGAATCTTGAGGATACTGTGTTTAAAATTTTAAGAGGGTTGATCTCATGCTGTCTCTTTTTTTTTGTTGTTCAGTCATTTAGTCTTGTCCAACTCTTTGCGACTGTATGGACTGCAGCATACCAGGCTTCTCTGTCCTTCACTGTCTCCCAGAGTTTGCTCAGACTCATGTCTGTTGAGTCACCGATGCCATCTAACCATCTCATTCTCTTTTGTCTCCTTCTCCTCCTTCCCTAAATCCCCAGCATTAGGGTCTTTTCCAGTGAGTCAGCTCTTCTCATCAGGTGGCCAAAGTATTGGAGCTTCACCTTCAAGCATAACTTCTTCCAATGTATATTCAGGGTTGATTTATGATTGACTGATTTGATCTCCTTGCTGTCCAAGGGACTCTCAAGAGTCTTCTCCAGCACCACAGTTCAAAAGCATAAATTCTTTGGTGTTCAGCATTCTTTATGGTCCAACTCTCACATCTGTACATGACTGCTGGAAAAACCATAGCCTTGACGATATGAACCTTGGTTGGAATAGTGATGTCTCTGATTTTTAGTGCACTGTCTAGGTTTGCCATAGCTTTTCTTCCAAGGAGCAGGCGTCTTTTAAATTTCATGGCTGTGGTCTCCATCCTCAGTAATTTTGGAGCCCAAGAAAAATCTGCCACTATTTCCATTTTTTCCCATCTGTTTCCCATTAAGTGATAGGGCCGGAGGACATGATCTTCGTTTTTTGAATGTTGAGTTTTAAGCTAGGTTTTCACTCTCCTCTTTCACCTTCAGCAAGAGACTCTTTAGTTTCCTTTCACTTTCTGGCATTAAGGTGGTGTCCTCTGATTATCTGAGGTTATTGATATTTCTCCTGGCAATCTTGATTCCAGCTTGTTATTCATACAGCCTGGCATTGCACATGATGTACTCTGCATATAAGTTAAATAAACAGGGTGACAGTATACAGCCTTGACACACTGCTTTCCCAATTTGGAATCAGTCCATTGTTCCATGTCCAATTCTGACTGTTGTTTCTTGACCTGCATCCAGGTTTCTCAGGAGGCAAGTAAGGTGGTCTGGTGCCTATCTCTTTAAGAATTTTCCACAGTTTGTTGTGATCCATACAGTCAAAAGCTTTAGCATAGTCAATGACACAGAAGTATATGTTTTTCTGCAGTTCTCTTGCTTTTTCTATGATCCAGCGGATGTTGGCAATTTGATCTCTGGTTACTCTGTCTTTTCTAAATCCAGCTTGAACATCTGGAAGTTCTTGGTTCAGGTACTGTTGAAACCTAACTTGGAGAATTTTGAGCCTTACTTTGCTAGCATGTGAGATGAGTGCAATTGTGCAGTAAGTTGAACATTCTTCTTTGTTGCCCTTCTTTGGGACTGGAATGAAAACTGACCTTTTCCAGTCCTGTAGCAACTGCTGAGTTTTCCAAATTTGCTGACATCTGAGGTGCAGCACTTTCACAGCATCATCTTTTAGGATTTGAAATAGCTCAGCTGGAATTCCATCACCTCCACTAGCTTTGTTTGCAGTAATGTTCCCTAAGACCCACTTGACTTTGCACTCCAAGATGTCTGACTCCAAGATGTAGGTGTGTGATCACACCATCCTAGTTATCTGGGTCATTAGATCTTTTTTGTACAGTTCTTCTGTGTATTCTTGCCACCCTTTCTTAATATCTTCTGCTTCTGTTAGGTCTATACCATTTGTGTCCTATATTGTGCCCATGTTTGCATGAAATGTTCCCCTGGTATCTCTGATTTTCTTGAAGAGATCGCTAGTCTTTCCCATTCTCTTGTTTTCCTCATTTTCTTAGTGTTGTTCACTTAGGAAGGCTTTCTTATCTCTCCTTGCTATTCTTTGGAATTCTGCATTCAGATGTGTGTATTTTTCCTTTTCTCTTTTGCTTTTCGCTTTTCTTCTTTTTTTTCAGCTATTTGTAATGCCTCCTCAGATACCCATTTTGCCTTTCTTTTTCTTGGGGATGGTTTTGATCACCACCTCCTGTACTATGTTACGTACCTCCATCCGTAGTTCTTTAGGCACTCTATCAGATCTAACCCCTTGAATCTATTTGTCACTTCCATTGTAAGGAATTTGATTCAGGTCATAGCTGAATGGTCTAGTGGTTTTCTCTACTTTTTCCAATTTAAGTCAGAATTTTTCAATAAGGAGCTCATGATCTGCGCCACAGTCAGCTCCCGGTCTTGTTTCTTCTGACTGTATAGAGCTTCTGCCGCTTTGGCTGCAAAGAATATGATCAATCTGATTTTGGTATTGACCATGATGGACGTGAGTTTGAGTGAACTCTGGGAGTTGGTGATGGACAGGGAGGCCTGGCATGCTGCAATTCATGGGGTCGCAAAGAGTCGGACATGACTGAGCGACTGAACTGAACTGAACTGAACTGATCTGGTGATATCTCTGTGTAGAGTTGTCTCTTGTGTTGTTGGAAGAAGATGTTTGCTATGACCATTGTGTTCTCTTGGCAAAACTCTGTTAGCCTTTGCCCTGCTTCAGTTTGTACTCCAAGGCCGAATTTGCTTGTTACTCCAGGTATTTCTTGACTTCTTACTTTTGCATTCCAGTCCCCCAAGATGAAAAGAATATATATATATATATATATATATATACTTGGTTTTTTTTTTGGTTGTTAGTTCTAGAAGGTCTTGTAGGTCCTCATAGAACTGTTTGACTTCAGCTTCCTCAGCATTAGTGGTTGGAGCATAGACTTGGATTTCTGTGATATTGAATGGTTTGCCTTTGCAATGAGCAGAGATCATTCTGTCATTTTTGAGACTGAACCCAAGTGCTGCATTTCATACTCTTTTGTTGAATGTGAGGGCTACGCCATTTCTTCTAAGGGATTTTTTGCCCACAGTAGTAGATATAATGGTCATCTGAGTTAAATTCGCCCATTCCAGTTCATTTGAATTCACTGATTCCCAAAATGTCAATGTTCATTCTTGTCATCTCCTCTTTGACTACTTCCAGTTTACCTTGTTTCATGGACCTAACATTCCAGGTTCCTGTGCAATATTGTTCTTACAGCATTGGACTTTACTTTCTCTACCAGACACATCCACAACTGGGCGTTGTTTCCACTTTGCCTCAGTCTCTTCATTCTTTCTAGAACTATTTCTCAGCTCTTTCCATCTAGCATACTGGGCACCTATCAACCAGGGGAGTTCATCTTTCAGTGTCATATTTTTTTGCCTTTTCTTACTGTTCATGGGGTTCTCAAGGCAAGAATGCTGAAGTGGTTTGCACTTTCTTTCTCCAGTGGACAACATTTTGCCAGAAGTCTCCACCATGACCCATCCTTTTTAGGTGGCCCTACATGGCATTGCTCACAGTTCAGGTTGTGACCCACGTGGTCAGTTTCCTGCCCAATATATAGTAGAAAAATAAAAAATGGTGTTTACTCTCTTCTTTTACATGAGTCACTACATGATTGCTACATAAAGTGATCTGTGGCAGAAAGGACTCTGTATGAATTAAGTTAGAAAACATCCATTGGGAGGTAAGCAGTAGGGGAGATACATGTGGGGCAACAGAAGCATCAACGTAGGGTAGTTCACAGAGGGTTGGAGGCACCCTTTTTGCTTCCTAAGTGGGCAGAGCATCTCTTGGGCCTCCTCTGACTAAGAACAGTGAGAACTCCCCATTATTCAGTGTGGTCAATGTATTGAAAGAAAGGCAGGACATTCCTAGGATATTTAAGGGGTTTTCCTCTATCTCAGAAAAGATATGCCTCTCTCTTTAGAGCTACAGTCAGAGCTCATTTAGAACATTATTTTCTACATAAATAAAAATAAACAGGCAAACAAAACAGAAAAAAATCACGCTTGATAGGAATTGGTTATATGTATCATCAGTCGCATTCTTTCAGAATACTAGTTGAGTTAGTTTAAGCTGCAAATCCACTCTTAATTTCAGTTTGGTATTGTTTTATGTATAGGCCCTACTCGGCAATCTTCATACATTGCAACAGAGAGCACTTGATTAGAATTTCCACACAATAAGAAAATCCACTTTAGTAAGTTATGCTTTTTAAACAAGGGCCTCTCTTCTCCCAAACATGTATCTTTTCTTCCTCAATTGTCTATCTGACATGTATAAAAGGAAAGGTACATATCTCTGCCTTTTTGTTTTCATTTATTATTATTATTTATTTATTTATTTAAATTTTAATCTTTAATTCTTACATGTGTTCCTGCCTTTTGGAGGAATGAAGAATCTACCATTTAAACTTGCTCTCATGTGTTTTGCTTTCTTGGCCTGTTTATATAAATATAAGAAGCCAGAAGCCAGTGAAAATAAAAATCATGAAGCTATCCATGAAACACGCAGAAGCAGACTCCTTGCATGATAAACAAGCTCAGCTGCAGGAAGATCTATGGTCTGATATTCATTATTGAAAAGCTTCCATTGGATGGACAGTTTGTCCAGATGAGTTAGTTAATTTTAAGAGCTCTCTGTCCTCTTAGAAATATACCATTCCAGATTGGCTGAAAATGTGTTTATTTTGAACATTCATTAGTAATTTTGGGTCAGCCACCCCACAGCTTGGTTTGCTTTGGTGCCAGCTGCATGTGTCAGGAAAGTTAGATGTCTCTTGTTTTGTTAAAAGGAGGAAAAGTCATGTGGGGGAATGGGACTCTTGGAGAGAGAAGGGAGTGTGGAATTTTCAGTTTGCCTCAGGATTGAGAAGCTATGAGGAGATGCAAGTCCATATAACCTGTAAGGAATTCAGGGGCCTTTTCCAAGGATAACTCCTCTTCTCTGCAAATGAAATTCCATTTTGATATTCCAAAACTATTTAAACAAATCATTTCAGTTGTGCAAAAGCTCTTTTTCTATGCTAGATTTACTAATCCTTACAAGTTCTATTTGAATCCTGCCTTTTCTCCTAAACTTTTTGTTACTGCAGTGGCTTTGTTAAGCTTTCTCTTGTCTGAAGTTCTGAAGCAGTAGGAGATAAGAACCATTGCCCTTTACCAATGTATTGTACTCTTTGTGTTCTCTGGTGGCTCAGTGGTAAGGAGTCTGCCCTGCCAACGCAGGAGACATAGGTTTGATCCCTGGTTCAGGAAGATACCCTGGAGGAGGAAATGACAATCCACTCCAGTATTCTTGCCAGGGAAATCCTGTGGACAGAGGAGCCTGATGGGCTACACTCAGTGGGGTAGCAGAAGAGTCAGACACAACTTAATGACTCAGTTTAGTTCAGTTGCTCAGTCATGTTGATTCCTTGCAAACTCATGGACTGCGGCATGTCAGGCCTCCCTGTCTATCACCCACTCCCAGAGTTTACTCAGACTCATGTCCATTGAGTTGGTGATGCCATCCAACCATCTCATCCTCTTCATCCCCTTCTCCTTCCTTTAGTCTTTCCCAGCATCAGGGTCTTTTCCAATGAGTCAGTTCTTTGCATCAAGTGGCCAAGTATTGGAGTTTCAGCTTCAGCATCAGTCCTTCCAATGAATATTCAGGATTTATTTACTTTAGGATGGACTGGTTGGATCTCCTTGCAGTCCAAGGGACTCATAAGAGTCTTCTCCAACACCACAGTTCAAAAGCATCAGTTCTTCTGCGCTCAGCTTTCTTTATAGTCCAACTCTCACATCCATACATGACTCCTGGAAAAACCATAACTTTGACTCAATGGACCTTTGTTGGCAAAGTAATGTCTCTGCTTTTTAATAAGCAGTCTAGGTTGTTCATAAATTTCTTCCAAGGAGCAGGCGTCTTTTAATTTCATGGCTGCAATCACCATCTGCAGTGATTTTGGAGCCCCCCCAAAAATAAAATCTGTCACTATTTCCATTGTTTCTCCATCTATTTGCCATGAAGTGATGGGACTGCATGCCATGATCTTAGTTTTCTGAATGTTGAGTTTTAAGACAACTTTTTCACTCTCCTCTTTACTTTCATCAAGAGGCTGTTTAGTTCTTCTTCACTTTCTGCCATGAGGGTGGTGTCCTCTGCATATCTGAAGTTATTGATATTTCTCCTGGCAGTCTTGGTTCCAGCTTGTGCTTCATCCAGCCCAGTGTTTCTCATGATGTACTCCGCATAAAAGTTAATAAGCAGGGTGACAATATATAGACTTGACGTACTCCTTTCCCTATTTGGAACCAGTCTGTTGTTCCATGTCCAGTTTTAACTGTTGCTTCCTGACCTGCATATAGGTTCCTCAAGAGGCAGGTCAGGTGGTCTGGTATTCCCATCTCTTTCAGAATTTTCCACAGTTTATTGTTAGAATAGTCTATGACTAATTTGGCTTCTCTGCTGTAGCAATACCTTTCTGAGGCAATGCTTTTCTTATTCTGTACCCTTCTTACTCGAAGGCTTGCATGTAATGAGGTCTTTTCAGTCTGGTTGCCCAGAATGTGAATTATTCCTGGTCCTGTGTGTACTGTGCTGATTGTTTTACTTATTCCTTCCTGGTGGTTCTTTCCCTTACCTTGGTAGTTTTCTCACATATGCAAGGATGTCAGGAAACTCCACTGCTGGAGCTCATGTTTTTTGTTTAACTCCCTCCTCTCCTGTACGCTATAAATTTTAGTTGCCTTGGCCTCTCCTAGCTCTGAACTCTGTGTCATCAACTCAGCAAAACTGCTGAGTTCTGTTTGGTTCCTCATTTTGTACTACAAGCCTGGAAGTTCTCTCCAGGTATGAGATGGCAAATGATAGGGCTCATCTTGTTTGTTTTTCCTTCTTTAGGAATCACTGTCCTGTGCTTTATGTTTTTATGTCAGAAAGCATTGTTTCGTGTACCTTGGTCCTTTTAAAAAGTTATTCAAGGTAAGGGTGTTAATGTGGTTTCTGTCATTCTAGCATAGCTGGATACTGAAATTTGTGATATGATTTTGAGTTTCCCAGAATGTCTCCCTGTCCCCAAATAGATTCCTGACTGCCTTTCAGGAGGTTTAAAATTCCATTGTTAAATAATCATTAGTTTGGCTCCTTTGGAATTTGAATATTCTGTTAAGATGCAAACATGCCTCAAAGGAAAGGAAACATGACGCACAAATACCTCAATGAATCAGGAGATTAGCATTGACATATATACATACTATGTGTAAAATAGATAGCTAGTGGGAACCTGCTGTATAGCACTGGGAGCTCAATTCAGTGCTTTGTAAGGACTGAGAGAGGTGGAATTTGGGGGAGGGAGGCTCAAAAGGGAGGGAAATATACATATACATACAGCTGATTTTTTCCCTTTGTTGTGTAGCAGAAACCAATGCAACATTGTAAAGTAATTGTATTCCAATAATAAAATTAAAAAATAAATATTTATGGGGCATCTGAAAGCATAGAAATGTTAAGGAAATAAAGCTCTGGGTACCTGGACTCACAAACTACTTGTGAACCCTGCCCAACTTATTTAGGTTGTCTGGGCCCAGTTTTATCATCTGTAAAATATAAGGGAGGTGGATTAGGGGATTAGTTGGAATATGGATTAGTTGGCCTCTGGCTGAAAGCAGAAGTAGGCCAGTGCCTTACTCTTTAAGGAACTTAAATATAGTTGGAGAGACACAACAAAATTTCCTTAAAACTCTAGCAAATCATGAAGGACAATGTAGTAGAATATTCTCTGTGCCAAGTGCTATGAGAGTTCAGATATGGTAACCTAAGAGAGTAATGTTTAAGGTCTGAAGGAGTAAGATAAGGCTTTGTGGCAAGGCAAAGGTGAAACTCCACTTGTTCCTTGAATGATGGATGTTTTTGGATAAAGCAAAGGGGACAAAAGTAAGGGGAATAAGATGTTCACTTTTGCTAGAAAATTTTCATTGTCTAATGAAAGTTTTAAGTTTCTGAGACTGGATCAATTTCAGGATATTATTTATGAAAATGGATATGATTGTTCTTTCCCCTATATCACTAAGAGATAACAACTAACATTGTTAGTTGTTAGTTAATAATAACCTATCACTGTTGATTATTTTGAGATTGTTATAGTGTTTTTCAGAGTTAGAAGTTTTGCAGTCACTTCCTAGTGTTTCTTAAACAAATCCTAAATTTTGTACCTCAAATAAGACTAGTTACTAATGTTCCTCATTATTACTTATCCCCTTGATTTCTTTCGTGTTCCTTATCTTGGTTAAAGGCATCATTTCCTACCTTGTCTCTTAAGGAAAATTTGAACTATTTTTTATTCTCTTCTGAGCCTAGTCTTCCATATTCATTTGGCCATCAGATATCGTAAGTGTTTAACTTAGGTCTTTAACACAGGTATGCATGCATGCATGTGTGCTAAGTCACTTCAGTTGTGGCCGACTCTTTGTGACCCTATGGATTGTAGCCTGCCAGGCTCCTCTGTCCTTGGGATTTTCCAGGCAAGAATACTGGAGTGGGTTGCCATGTCCTCTGCCAGGGGATCTTCTGGACCCAGGGATCGAACCTGGGTCTCCTGCATTGGCAGGCAGGTTCTTTTACCACTAATGCCACCTGGGAAGCCCCTAGCATAGGTGTAGTAGTCTTCAACTCTGAAATCCTCTTTCTTGCTACTGTGCTGCCAGCCCTTACCTTTCTCTTGGAATACTGTGACATATTAATAGACTCTGCTCCCCAGCTCTCCTAATACATTTTTCATACTATTATCAGAATTATTTTTGTGAATAGTCTTCAATAGGTAAGTCACTTACCTGATATACAGCCTCTGACATCTCTTCAGTGCTTGGAAGATAAAACTAGAACCTTAAGGGTACTCAAGTCCTAGTATTCTAGGTATAATATATGGAAAAGGGAGAATAATCCAAAGAGGAAGGAGAATTAGCAAAGGCATGAAAATATATATGTCCTGGGATTCTCTATCAGATAGACTTCTATTTTTCCTTTAGTCAATACTTGGCTAAGAAGTCAACCCCCTTTATCACACACTCCCGAATTCATCCGTTTCCTTTATTTTGCAGATTGTAAGTGCATATTACATTGATTCAGAGTTACTTCTGTTCTTCCTTGTGTACATAGTAGTAGGCTGTGAGTTCCATGAGGGTAGGAACAAACATTTATTCATCTTTGAATTCCTATTGTTTAATATAGTGAGTTGAGCACTATATCCAGGCCAGAATATTGGAGTGGGCAGCTGTTTTCCTTCCCCAGGGGATCTTCCCAACCGAGGAATCAAACCCAGGTCTTCTGCATTGCAGGAAGATTCTTTACCGTCTGAGCCACCGGGGAAGCCCTGAGTACATTTAGAAGCTGATATGTTTGTGTGAATTGATCACCAGTATAGATAACAAACACTCTTGAAAGTCTGGTCCATTCCAGGACTCCAGTTCTGTAGGTCCCCTGAGGCTGCCACTAGGAGGCTCCAAAGCCATCCACATGAAGAAATTTGGTTTGCCTCCAAGTTAGACAAGGAACTGATGATGCTTGATAAATCCTTATCAGAAGTTCAGATGTCTAAACCTTTATTTTGATTTCTTTAGAATTCTGTTTTGTTTTCTGGTTGACTTTGACATTTAGCAGCTTTGGACTACGCATTACCCTTTGGAGAACTTTAAACCTAAATGATGTAAGTCAAGGATATAAATATTCTAGTCCTAGTTAGTCTACCCATACCATGGGGGATGTCAACTTTCAAAGAAGCTAAGTTAGTTTCTCCAGGCACAAAATGAAGACAAATGCTACTGACTCTATTCCAGTGCCTAAATATTTCTTCACTTCATCAAAAAGTATGCAGGAAGTATAATTGTTGGTACCTGTCCTTACCTATCATTTTAATATACCAGATTCCAACAGAAATAGCCATCTAAGATTATTACTGCTCAGTCAACAAATATGCCAGACTATTGGCCCTAGTTGGTGTCATTACTGCTACTTTGGGGCAGTAAATTCCAAATCATTTCTTAGCAGGTCCTCTTTAGAAACTTCTTGATATTGGGATCATCTTAGAGCTTCTGAGTGGATTTTATTATTTGGGTATGAGGAAGAGAGGAGCTATTAGTTATTAATAACACTGATTGTTTCACATACCTCTTTTTCCACATCTAACACCTGTCTTTTCTTCATGCCTGAGTCCATCTTCTATGAGAGTTTTTCCAGGATGTAACATTCTCTTTCTTCCCCCCTGAATTTAGACTAACTAAATCTTAGATTTGGAAGAACTTTAGTTCATGTAGTCCAGTATTCTACCCAAAGTGTGACATATCAAGTGAGGGTAAAAACAGCCCCAGATTTGTTGAGTAAATCAGCAAAGCCTTGGTTTTGGCCAAGGCTGATTATGTCGCTTTTCTTGTCCAAGCCCAGTCCTTTTCTGAGAACTACTACTTTTACTTTTAGCTTCAAACTGTGTGTATCACTGCTAATAGTTATTTATTATTACATAGTCCTTCCATGAGGCTTAGTTGCCATAAGGCAACTTATTTAGCACTTTTGTGAGGAATCAATCAGGTCAAACAAAATAACTCTATAGATGGAATTTTAGCAATTGCAGATGAATGAAAAGTAGATGTTCTATATTCTTATACTTTGTATAGATTAGTATTAGATCCAGTTCTGCAGGATTCTCACTTGAAAATAGACTTCAGGTTGATTGGGTGTAAGCCCGGTTGTACAGATGAAAAATCAGGGCTGTGCTCAATTCTGTGAGGCTGTCCTTAGAAATATTTAGCAGATGAATGATTTATACTGAGTTATTGTGGGAAGTCTCTGCTTCTGAGTTCAGCCTTCAGCCCAATTGTATTGCATGTTTTCATGAACATTCTTGGGATAAAACCATGGTGTCTTCATCTGGGAATGATGTAAAATTAGAGAAATACTGTACACCGCAGAGTAGGAAGACAGCTGGAGCAGAGCCTTATATATTCATGGACATCTGCCAAGTATCCATATATATTTGCATACATTTAGTAGAAGTGGATAAAAATACTTGCTGAGGCAGATTCTTCCAGAGTGTCGTTTATTCTGTTAGGTGTCCCAGTGGGAAGAGCAACAGCACTTAGGAGGCCTGTGTTCTAATCATTGCTTGGTACAAACTGCTGTGCAGTCAAAACGTTGGGGAAATCACTTCATTCCTGACCCCATTCTCTTATCTGTGAAGTTTGAGGATATTCTACTCTCTACCCATCCCTCTAGAGCAGAGGTCAGCAAAGTACAGCCTGCAGGCCAAATCTTGCAACCACTTGTTTTTGTCAAGTTTTATTGGAGTACAGCCATGCTCATTTACTAATGTATTGTCTATGGCTGCTTTTGCATTACATTAGCCAACTTGAGTAGTTGCAACAGAGGCTGTGTGGCCCACAAAACCTAAAATATTGGCTGTCTGCCTCTTTATAGAAAAAGACTGCCAACCCCAACTCTAGAGCACATTTGAAAAAATTGGTGAGGAAAGAGGGGTGGTTCAGGCATCAAGACTAGGGATGCTATTGGTATCTAGTTGGTTGAGGCTAAGAATGTCAAATGTTCTGTGAGGCATGACATAATGAAGAACTGTCTTACATGAAATTCTACTAGTCCCTCCTAGGGATTTCTTTCCAATTTTTAATTCCAAGGAGAACCACTTTTGAAAGCTGTGTTGACTCTTTTAGGCCACTAAGATAAGCAGTTTCCCAAGTTAAATCAGTAGGTTAGGAATTTTTTTTAACAGCTTCCCATAACTTGAAAAACAATATACACCAAGAATCTAAATCAATTATTATGCTTAAGATTATGGTAAAATGTTAGAATCATTTTTCTTAAAATCAGGAAGAAGACAACAATGCCCGTAGGTCACCACTGTACTGGAGGTTCTAGCCAGCAGAATAATGTCAAGAACTTTGAAGAATCTGAAATTTTACCCTTCTAGATAACATGATAACCTGCCAGTTTCATGAATGTTGACAGAAGATATGAGATTCCTGTGTCAGACAAAAAGGAGTTTATTTTTTATAGCAATAGCAGTGGCCAGAGTATCAGCAAATTTTTGTGTTGTTTTTCTGAGTCCAAATTTCCATAGAAAAACAGGAAGACTGCTAGGTGATACTTGAACATGCAATGGGTTATATAACAAGAGGGTAACCCTAGATTAGGCTTCCCAAGTGGAGCTGTGGTAAACAATCGACCTGCCAGTGCAAGAGACGCAAGAGATTCAGGTTTGATCCCTGGGTTGAGAAGATCCCCTGGAGGAGGAAATGGCATCCTAATCTAGTTTTCTTGCCTGGAAAGTTCCATGGACAGAGGAGCCTGGCGGTCATAAACAGTCCATGGGGTCATAAAAAGTTAGACATGACTGAGCATGCACACATGATCATGAGATTAGGGAACCTGAATCATTCATAGTGAGGAATAAACAGGCATGCTGTTTATTTAGAGGGGAATATTATCTTTACTGCATTGGACAGTTAAGCATGCCTGCCCTTTGCTCTGAAGTGAGGCACTGTCTCTTTCTTGTAAGACTGTTAAATATACAAATACCTTTGAAAAGATAACGTGGAACAAAGGCAGCTGGTGTCTCTGGTTGTAAGGTAAGCAGAAATGCAGGAGTTCTGTGTCTTTCAACAAATAGGAAAAGTAAGTAAATATAATATGCAAGAAGAAGGAATAAACAACCTTGTTTTTATTAGCAGATGTGTAATTGTTTACCTAGTGAATTTATAAACTTCTAGTCACAAATGGATAGAAATAATGAGAGTTCATTGAGATTGCTGAATTCATGCTCCAAATAGCAAAACCATGTGCATTTTTATAAACTAGGGACAGAAGTTAGAATACATTATAAAATGATACTATTTATAAAATCAAAAGCTATACTATCTTTGAATAGATCTAAGAAATATTTTGCCAAATTTAAATAGAGTATATTGTAAAATTTTATTGAAAAATGGAAGAGACAATTACATGGAGATGCAAAATGTCATGGGTAGAAAGACTGAATATCTTTAGTTTATAAATTTAATGCAATTTAAACTCCTACAAGCTTTGTGTGTGTGTTTGTGTGGGTGTGTATGGTGAGTGTATAACTTACTTAACAGATTGATCATCTCACAATATGTAGAGAAAGCATTTGATAAAATTTAACTTTCATTCATGGTATAGGCTCTTAGTAAACTAGGAAGAATAAGGAACTTCCCTAACCTGAAAAAAAGTATCTAAAAAATGCTATGGTAATCTTATTCTTAATAATGAAAGACTGAATATTATTCATCTGAGACTGAGAAGGAGGCAAGATGTTCACTTTCACCACTTCTATTCAACTTCATACTTGCACATAGTGCATTATGGCAAGACAGTGAAAAAGCATGCAGTTTGGAATGGAAGACAGCTATCTCTATGTGCAGATAACATGATAATTTTACCTTAGGAAATCTCAACGAATCTATTAAAGATTTCCCAGAACTAATAATAAGTTTACCAAGGCTGCAGGAAAGGCAGACATAAAACTGTCTCTCTTTGCAGATAACATGATAATGTATGTTGGAAAAAAACCCAAAGAATCTATAAAAAATTCCTAGAACTAACAGTGAGTTTACCAAGGCTGTAGGATAGCATGTTAATGTACAGAAGTGAATTATGTTTCTATAAAATGAACATTAGAATCTGAGATTTCAAAAAAGGACATATATAATAGTGCCAAAAGGTATAAATCTAACAAAATGTATATTTATGCTGAAAACTGTAAAACAGAGGTGGAAGAAGTCAAATATATGAAGAGAGAGAGAGAGATAATGTGTTCATGGATTAGAGGACTCAGTATTGGTAAGACATCAATTCTCTCTAATATGTAATTGATATATGTAACTCAATCCCTATCAAAATCAAATAAAACTCTTCTATAGGTGTGTGTGAATATATGTGTGTGTGTGTGTGTGTGTGTGTATGGGTGCTTAGTCATTTCAGTAGTGTCCAGCTCTTTATGACTCTATGGACTGTAGCACACCAGGCACCTCTGTCCATGGGATTCTCCAGGCAAGAATACTGGAGTGGTTTGCCATACCCTCCTCCAGGGAATCTTCCCAACCCAGGGATCGAAACTGCCTCTCCTGAATCTCCTGCATTGCAGGCAGATTCTTTACCACTGAGCCACTGGGGAAGCCCAGGCAAAATAAAGCTTCCTAGGTCAGCTCCTTTTTTTTTTTTTTCCCAAGCCTTTAGTGTGGTTGTGTCATTCATTGTAATAGAGTTAGATTCATTTGTAAATCTACATTCCATATATATATTTATGTATATATACACACATATATATATGTAATATATATTATATTATAAACTTTATGACAAATTTATAATACTTATTACACACGGACATACACAGAAATTAGAATAGGCAAAAAATATATGAAAAAGAAGATCAAAGTTCTTTGAAATTCACATTTTTCAAGACATTATAAAGCTACAGTTATCAAGGGAATATGGTATTGGTGAAAGGAAAAACACATAGATCAGTGGAACAGAATAGAGAGCTTAAAAGTAAATGCACATGTGTTGTGAACTTATTTTTAACAAGCATGTAAAGGCAGTTGTCCCAGTGCCATTTGTTTTGGAAGGAACAATTGGAAGGAAGTTCTGTGAAAAGATGAACCTTAATACATACCTCATACTTTATATAAAAATTAACTCAAAATTGATCATATACTTAAATATAAAACACAAAACCTACACAACTTCTAGAAGAAAAAGTAGGAGAAATGTGTGTGGCTTTGAAGTTAGTGAAAACTTGAAAAATAACTATCAAAAGTATGATCCATAAAATAAAAAATTGATATATTAGACTATAAAAATAAAAAATTTGCTCTGTGAAATATCCTGTAAAGAGAAGTGAAGCTACAGACTGGAAGCAAATATTTTTAAAAATCAAAAATTTGACAAGAGATTTATATCCAGAACTCACAAAGAACTTTTAAAATTAAAGAAGGTTAGAAGCTGAATTAAACCAATACAATATTGTAAAGTAAAAAAAAAATAAAAGATAAACAACAAGGAAAAAATTCTAAAAAAACCCAAACCAAAACAAACAAACAAAATGGACAAAAGATATAAGCAGATACTTCACCAGAGAAAATATTTAGATGGAAAACAAGTATGTAAAATATGTTCAACATCATTATCATTAGGGAGTGGAAATTAAAAGCACAATGAGATCCTGCTACAAATCTATTAGAATGTCTTATCAAACAAAACTGGCAATGCCAAGTGCTATTGAGGATGTGGAACAGTAAGAACTCTCCTACATTATTGTTGAGAATGCAAAGTATACACCCACTCTGGAAAAAATTTGGTAGTTTCCTATAAAGCTAAACATCCATTTATCATGTGACAATCTAGTCTTGCTCTTAAAAATTGACTCAAGTCAGTTGAAAATTTGTATCTACAGAAAAAGCTGTATTGTAGATGAATGGGTCAATAAACTGTGGTACATCCATTCAGTGGAATACTGTTCAGCAATATAGATTCATGAACTATTGATTCACAACAACATGGATGAATCCTAAATGCATTTAGCTAAGTGAATGAAGACATATCCCAAAGACTATTGTATGACTCCATTAATAGGACATTCTGAAAAAAAAAATAAACTGTAGGGCCAAAAACCCAAAAGCAAAAAAAGAAAACAAATCGGTTTGCTAAGGGGTGAAAATGGAGAAAGGGATTGATAATGAAGGAGTGGCATGAGGAAGCTTCTTGGGTAATCAGACGGGTTTATGTAGCAGTGTGCTAGTGGATACTTGATTATATGTGCAACTATCAAAACTCATAGAAATGTTACACCAGAAAGAGTGAATTTTACTGTCCTCAAATTAAAAAAAATCAACCAGGATGATGGGAAACTAAAAATGGATTTTACAAATTAATCTTACCTCTATTACAATGAATGACACAACTACACAAAATGCTTGAAGAAGACAGGATTATTAATAAGAAACTTTATTTTGACTGAATTCTGCAAGGCCAGTGGAAAAAATTACTGAACAAAATCACTGAACTGTAGTTGATAAATTTGTTTCTCGGAGCAATGCGTGTGTGCTAAGTCGCTTCAGTAATGTTCAACTCTGCGATCCTACGGACTGTAATCCGCCAGGCTTCTCTGTCCACGGGATTTTCCAGGCGAGAATACTGGAGTGGGTTGCAGTGCCCATCTCCAGGGGATCGAACTCTTGTCTGTTGCATTGGTAGGCAGGTTCTTTACCATTAGCATCACTTGGGAAGCCCTCTCATAGGGTTATGGAATAGCAGTTTTGAAGCTGTTTTTAATTGCTGTTGAACAGATAAGTAAATAGAGTAGATGGAAAGCAGGTTTCTCACTATTAGAGAAAGAAATGACAAACAAATGGGAATTCTAGAATGAATCCTTTGGTATCAGATTGGATTTGGAGGCATCTGTATGAACTAATGTATTCTATTCCCCCCTCTCCCTGCTTTTAATGTTTATACAGGTAGATAGATACAGAAATAAATATGGACATGTGAGCATATATCAGTTGTATATACATATGAATTTCCTATCTCCTACTGAGAAGGACCTAGAAGTAGTGATACCCTAATAGTAGTGAGCACATGTTGTGCCCAGATGTTGATTTTTAAGTTGTTGTTGTTCAGTAGCTCAATCATGTCTGAATGAGTCAGCTCTTCACATCAAGTGGCCAAAGTCCTGGAGCTTCAGCTTCAGCATCAGTCCTTTCAATGAATGTTCAGGATTGATTTTCTTTAGGCTTGACTGGTTTGATCTCCTTGTTGTCCAAGGGACTTTCAAGAGTCTTCACCAACAGAACCAGGGCTTTTGGAGAAGAGAATGATTCCAGAACTGGGGCAGGGAAAATACAAGGTGACCCTGGAACATTTGCAGTGTTAAAAAGTAAGGAAGTGCTTTAAAAAAATGATAGTATGTCAGAAAGACACAGAAGTTAACCTGAAAGAGCTCCAAATAGCCAAAGCTGGAACAACTTGTGTAACAAAATAGGTAAATATGATGATATGAAGAATAAAACACCTATGAATTCATGATGATATAAACAGTGGTTGCATAAATTAGGAGACGGGACAGCTCTTCTCTTACAGGAGAATTCCAGTTAATAAATGTAAATGGAATGAGACAAATGAGAAGTCACAATTAGAATACCAGAAGAATAATTGTTGTAGGCAAGATTCACTGATGAATGCTAAAATTATTGAGTAGAAGTTTATAGAAAAATGTAGCATTGCATAGCTTCAAATAGTTTCTCCTATAAAATTTTCATTTAGTTTTCCAGGTATGAGATACATGGTATTAACCGAATTGAAAAGAAGAGGACAACTTTAAGACATTTTGACGCCAAAGTGGATAAACTCAGTGACTTGAAGGGAAAGGGAGAGAGAGGAATTCCAAGACGAGTGGGGATCAGAGACTAGAATATTAGGAAAGTATGTGGTTGACTAGGTCAGGAAAATTAAAGGAAAAGCCAGTGGTGGGGGTGGTGAGGGAGGTAATGAATACTTTGGCTTGGGACTCCAGTCTCTTAGCACAGAGGCTCTTCTAGCATCTGTGAATCTTCTCCAAGGGAATAGATAGAATCTTTCTTTTCCTGCTGCTGTTTGTAGAGGCTGGTTTGAAGCCAGGAGGGGAGGAAGTATCTCTTGTCTGTCTCATCCTTGGTGAGTTTGTGTAAGAATAAGCCCCACTTTTTGGTATTGTTTTCTATAAATCTCAAGCTCATGTTCTTTTGCCTTTTTCTTTTTCTTCCAAACTAAGTCCCTTATCTTGAGCATTCCGTTTGGGGTCTTCTATTGGCTATGTCTTAGGCTGGATATGCTTGAGGGACCGAATTATGACAAAGGTAGGCTGATGTTCTTCAGGCCTGCTCCTCATTCTTCTGGATCTGGCACTACTAATAGCAGCATACAAGATTCTATCAAAGTTGTGATATCTAATCTCATACAATCTACAGAGAAAACTGAACATGGACTATAGAGCAATAGCATTGCAGTCCCAAGGTTTTAAGGTGACTTAAGCTTTGTTTTAATTTTTAAAAAACCCTACATTTTTGGTTATTTTTATTACTTAAAAATTTATAATTGTGATAAAATACACATAATAAAACTTGCCATCTTAATCATCTTTAAGTGTTCGATTAAATGGTCTTAAGTACATTCACATTGTTGTGCAACAATCACCACCATTCATCTTCAGAACTCTTTAAAAATCTTGTAAAATTGAAACTCTTTAGCCATTGAAAAATTGCTTCCTATTCTCCCCTCCTCCCAGTTCTCTAGCAACCACCCTATGTACCTCATACAAATAGAATCAGAGTATTTGTCTTTTTATAGCTGGATTATTTCATTTAGCATGATATATTCAAGATTCATCCATGTTGTAGCATGTGTTAGAATTTCCTGCTTTTTAAGACTGAATTTCTTTGTATATCTACCACGTTTTGTTTACTTATCTGTCAATGGACACTTGAGCTACTTTTACCTTTTGGCTATTGTGAATAATGCTGCTATGAACATGCTAGGGATGGTTTTGTTGGGTTGTACAGCAGGTTTAGGGCTTCCCTGTTGGCTCAGTGGTATGGAATCTGCCTGCAATGCAGAAGTCACAGGAGATGCAGGTTCAATCCCTGGGTTAGGAAGATCCCCTGGAAGAGGGCATGGCAACTCACTCTAGTGTTCTTGCCTGGAAAATCCCATAGACAAAAGGGTCTGGTGGGCTACAGTCCATAGAGTCACAAAAAGTCGGACATGACTGAGGCAGCTTAGCACACACATTAGGTTTGCTGCTGCTGCTATGTCGCTTCAGTTGTGTCTGACTCTGCACGACCCCATAGATGGCAGCCCACCAGGCTCCCCCGTCCCTGGGATTCTCCAGGCAAGAACACTGGAGTGGGTTGCCATTTCCTTCTCCAATGCATGAAAGTGAAAAGTGAAAGTGAAGTTGCTTAGTCGTGTCCAACTCTTAGCGACCCTGTGGACTGCAGCCCACCAAGGCTCCTCCATCCATGGGATTTTCCAGGCAACATTAGGTTTAAGTCTGGCTTTTTAAGAAATTACTAAAGTGTTTTCTGAAGTAGCTGTACCATTTTACATTCCCACCAGCAATGTATAAAGGCTCGTGTTTTTCTACATCCTTGTTAACACTTGGTATTGTCAGTCTTTTGTATCACAGGGGTAGCACTTTATTGTGATTTTAGTTTACATTTTCCTAATGACTACTGATGTACAACTTTTCATGTGTCCTGTGCTTATCCTTAAAGGCCCAGGGAGGCACGAGACTTCTGAGCCGAGTGTGGAGAGGCGCTTGACATCCTGGTCTCGTCCTCAACGCTGGGGCCCTGGGAGCATGGGAATTTCTCAGATTTGCTTTAGTCTCTAGCTACAGTAAGCCAGAGGGCTTTCCTGCCTGCGGTGCAGGAGACCAGGGTTCAATTCCTGGGTTGGGAAGATCCCCTGGAGAAGGAAATGGCGACTCACTCCAGTATTCTTGCCTGGAAAATCCCATGGGTGGAGGAGTTTGGCAGGCTACAGTCCATGGGGTCACAAAGAGTCAGACCTGACTGAGTGACTTCACTTTTCACTTTAATGACTACTGATGTACAACTTTTCATGTACTTACTAGAAATTTGTATATCTTCTTTGATAAAATGTCTCTTCAGATATTTTGACCATTTAAAATTGGATTATTAGTTTTTTAATTAAGTAGTATTAATATATTTTATCATATATATGGTTTTAAAATATTTTCTTTCAGATGTCTTTTCATATTCTTAATTTTTTAAAAAATTGAAGTATAGTTGATTATACTATAGTATATTAATTTTAGGTCTGCAAATGGTGATTCAATTTTTTTATAGATAATACTCAATTCAAAGTTATTGTAAAATATTGGCTATATTCCCTGAACTGTACAGTGTATACTTGTAGCTTATTTATTATATACTTATTTTGTCTCTCCCTTTTTCCCTCTACCACTGGTAATTACTAGTTTGTTCTCTGTATCTGCCTTTTTCTGTTTTATTTATTCTTTTGTTTCATTTTTTAGATTATTCCATATATTTATGTTTGTCTTTTCCTGACTTATTTCACTAAGAATGAAACCCTCCAGATCCATCCATGTGATTGCAGTATTAATTATTCAGTTGTATAAGCTACTTATGTATTTTGGATATTCACCCCTTATTGGTCACATCATTTACAATATATTTTCCATTCAGTAGGCTGTGTTTTCATTTTAGCAGTGGTTTTATTTGCTGTGCAAAAGCTTTTAAGTTTAGTTAGGTTCAATTTCTTTTTGTCTTTTCATTTTCTTAAAGATTAAAATCTTTTACTTTTGTTGAAGTTCAGTTCATTGTTTTTTTCCCCATTCTATATTGTACTTTTGGTGTTATAACTAAGAAATTCTTTACCTAACCTAAGGAAACACACTTTTTCCTATATTTTCTAGAAAATTAATGACTTTATATCTTATATTTAGACATATCCATTTTTAATTAACTTTTTTTTGTTTGTGGTATGAAGTTAACCTTCATATAAGTAGGGCATAGCAATCCACTCCAGTATTCTTGCCTGGAGAATACCAGGGACAGAAGAGCCTGATGAGCTACAGTTCATACTGTTGCAAAGAGTTGGACATGACTGAAGTGACATAGCATGCACATGAAGTTAAAAAAGTCTCAAGTTTTGTTTAAACTATTTTGAAATAGTTGTAGACTCATAAAAATTTGTAAAAATGCATAGCTGCTACTGCTAAGTCACTTCAGTCGTGTCCGACTCTGTGCGACCCCATAGACGGCAGCCCACCAGGCTCCCCCGTCCCTGGGATTCTCCAGGCAAGAACACTGGAGTGGGTTGCCGTTTCCTTCTCCAATGCATGAAAGTGAAAAGTGAAAGTGAAGTCGCTCAGTCATATCCGACTCTTCATGACCCCATGGACTGCAGCCTACCAGGCTCCTCCATCCACGGGATTTTCCAGGCAAGAGTATTGGAGTGGGGTGCCATTGCCTTCTCCAAAAATGCATAGTGAAGTTAACTAAACTACAGACTTTATTTGTATTTCACCAAGTTTTACATATATTTATTTTGTATATGTATTTAATTTTAATGAAATTTTATTACATACGTGAATTTCTGTAAAAAATAGAGCAATCAGAATACAGAACTATTGCATCACACAAGACCATGCTACTTATTTATATTCTATTATTTATTGCTATAATTTTGTCGTTTTGAAAACATTGTATAAATAGAATCATATAATATATAACCTTTCAAAATTGCTTTTCCTCTCCTGGTTTTGATAATTTTTGTCTTCTTACTTTGTCAGTCTAGCTCAAAGTTTTCCAATTTTGTTTATCTTTTCAGAGAAGCAGTATTTTGTTTCATTGGTTTTCTCTGTTGTTTCTCTGTTTTCTGTTTCATAAATTTCTATCAGAATATAAATCAATAGAAATATTTATTATCTTCTTTCTTTGTGTTTACTTTTTAATTCTTCTAGCTTGTAAGTGGAAACTTACATTATTGATTTGAGATTTTTCTTCCTATCTAATAATATAGGTGTGTACAGCTGTAATTTTCCCTTTAATCATTTAGGCTCTGTTCCATAAGTTTTGATATGTTCTGCTTCCATTTTCATTCAGTTCAAGATATTTTCTAATTTCCCTTGTGAGTTTTTGACTCATACCTTGATTAGAAGTTATTTATTTGGACTTACTTTGTGGGCTGGCATAGGAATATCCTAATTGTTTCATGTATGTTTAGAAAGTATGTGTACTCAGCTTCTGTTTGGTATGTTCTATAAATGTCAGTAGATTAAATTGGTAGATAATATTTTTCATACGTTCGTTACCCTTACTGTTTCTCTGTCTAGTTCTGTCAGATACTGAGTGGAGTACTGAATCTCCAACTCTAATTGTTGAATTACTTTTAATATTTAGCCAGATTTTGCTTCATGTCTTTTTTTGCTTTATTGCACTTGTTATGTGTATATACATTTGTGGTTGTTATATCTTCTTGATATATTGACTCTTTCATCATTATGATCTGTCTCTGTTTGTCTCCAGTAATATTTCTTGCCTTAAAAATACTTTGTCTTGCACAGAAAAGGAAAGCATTAACAAAATGAAAAGGCAACTTACTAAATAGGACAAAATATTTGCAAATATATTTTATAAGGGGTCAATATCCCAAATATATAAAGAACTCTTAAAATTCTAGAACAATAGAAACCCCCCAAATTCTCATTAAAAATGGGAAGATGATTTGAGGAGACATTTTTCCAAGGAGGGCCTACAGGTGGCCAGCAGGTACATGAAAAAATCCTCAAAATCACTCAGTTCAGTTCAGTTGCTCAGTTGTGTCTGACTCTTTGCGACCCCATGAATTGCAGCACGCCAGGCCTCCCTGTCCATCACCAACTCCTGGAGTTCACTCAGACTCACGTCCATCAAGTCAGTGATCCATCCAGCCATCTCATCCTCTGTTGTCCCCTCTCCTCCTGCCCCAAAACCCTCCCAGCATCAGAGTCTTTTCGAATGAGTCAACTCTTCGCATGAGATGGCCAAAGTATTGGAGTTTCAGGTTTAGCATCATTCCTTCCAATCCTTCCAAAGAAATCCCAGGGCTGATGTCCTTCAGAATGAATGGATTGGATCTCCTTACAGTCCAAGGGACTCTCAAGAGTCTCCTCCAACACCACAGTTCAAAAGCATCAATTCTTCAGTGCTCAGCTTTCTTCACAGTCCAGCTCTCATACATGACCACTGGAAAAACCATAGCCTTGACTAGACGGACCTTTGTTGGCAAAGTAATGTCTCTGCTTTTCAATATGCTATCTAGGTTGGTCATAACTTTTCTTCCAAGGAGTAAGCAATTTTTAATTTCATGGCTGCAGTCACCATCTGCAGTGATTTTGGAGCCCCCCAAAATAAAGTCTGACACTGTTTCCACTGTTTCCTCATCTATTTCCCATGAGACCAGATGCCATGATCTTCGTTTTCTGAATGTTGAGCTTTAAGCCAACCTTTTCACTCTCCTCTTTCACTTTCCTCAAGAGGCTTTTTAGTTCCTCTTCAATTTCTGCCATAAGGGTGGTGTCATCTGCATATCTGAGGTTATTGATATTTCTCCCAGCTGTCTTGATTCCAGCCTGTGCTTCTTCCAGCCCAGCGTTTCTCATGATGTACTTTGCATATGAGTTAAATAAGCAGGATGACAATATACAGCCTTGACATACTCCTTTTCCTATTTGGAACCAGTCTGTTCCATGTCCAGTTCTAACTGTTGCTTCCTGACCTGCATATAGGTTTCTCAAGAGGCAGGTCAGGTGGTCTGGTATCCCCATCTCTTGAAGAATTTTCCACAGTTTACTGTGATCCACACAGTCAAAGGCTTTGGCATAGTCAATAAAGCAGAAATAGATGTTTTTCTGGAACTTTCTTGCTTTTTTGATGATGCATTGGATGTTGGCAATTTGATCTCTGGTTCCTCTGCCTTTTCTAAATCCAGCGTGAACATCTGGAAGTTCACGGTTGAGGTATTGCTGAAGCCTGGCTTGGAGAATTTTGAGCATTCCTTTACTAGTGTGTGAGATGAGTGCAATTGTGTGGTAGTTTGAGCATTCTTTGGCATTGCCTTTCTTTGGGATTGGAATGAAAACTGACTTTTTCCAGTCCTGTGGCCACTGCTGAGTTTTCCAAATTTGCTGGCATATTGAGTGCAGCACTTTGACAGCAACATCTTTCAGGATTTGAAATAGCTCAACTGGAATTCCATCACCTCCACTAGCTTTGTTCCTAGTGATGCTTTCTAAGGCTCAGTTGACTTCACATTCCAGGATGTCTGGCTCTAGGTGAGTGATCACACCATCGTCAACATCACTAGGGAAATGCAAATCAAAATCACATTGAAATGTCATCTCATACCTGTTAGAATGGTTATAATAAAAAAAGAATAACACTGTTGATGAGGGTGTGAAGAAAAGGGAACCTCTACAATTCAGTGGCAATGTAAATTGGTGCAGCCACTATGAAAAACAGTATGGAGATTCTTCAAAAAATGAAAACTAGAACTCCCATATGATCCAGCAATTGCACTTCTGGTAGTTTTCCAAACAAAATGAAAATCCTAACTTGAAAGATATATGCTCCCCCATGTTATTGCAACACTATTTACGATAGTCAAGAGAGAGAACAACTCAAGTGTCCATCAATGGATGATTGATAAAGAAGTTGTGGTGTACATATACAATAGAATATTACTCAGCAATAAAAAGGAATGATGTCTTGCCATTTGTGACAACATGGATTGACCTTGAGGACAGTAGGTTAAGTGAACTAAGTTGGATAAAGACAAATACTGTATGATCTCACTTATATATGGAATCTAAATTTTCAAAAAACAACTATACTTTTAGATGCAGAGAACAGATTGGTGGTTGCTAAAGCAGGAGTTGGGCAAAATGAGTGAAGGAGGCACAGATTTCTAGTTATAAAATAAGTCACAAGGATGTAATGTACAGCCTGGTTATTATGATTGATAATACTATATTGCATATTAGAAAGTTGCTAAGAGACTAAATCTTAAAAATTCTCATCATAGGAAAAATTTGTAACTGTGTATGGTGACAGATGTTGCCCAACCTTACTGTGGTGATCATTTTACCATATGTACAGATTTATAATGTTATATCAGTTATATCTCAATAAAAAATTCTGATTACCCAAAGCTTAAGAAAAAGAAAACTTAAATAGGTTGTCTGTCTCATTCCACCCTTAGAGAAGGTTGGCTAGAAAGACTTATCCATGTGTTAGGTAGTGTGAAAGAAGGGGAAAAACACACTAGGCAACCCAAAGTCAAAATCAATGACCTTTGTTCACTTGAGCTGTGGATTCTTTGACTAAAAGGAATGATGGATGAGAAAAGTTTAACAAAGAATTAGGTTTAAAGAATGAACAATCAGAGATGAACAATATAGTAACTGAAATGAAAAAAAAAAATACTAGAAGGAATCAATATCAGAATAACTGAAGCAGAAGAATGAATACGTGAACTAGAAGACAGAGTGGTAGAAATCACTGCCATAGAACAGAATAAAGAATGAAAAAATCGAAGACAATCTCAGAGACCTCTGTGACAGTATTGAATGGACCAACATTTATAGGGGTCCCAGAAGGAGACCTGCTGGGTATTATAGGGCTTCTGGGTATTATAGGGCTTCCCTGATAGTTCAGTTGGTAAAGAATCCCTCTGCAATGCAGGAAACCCTGGTTCAATTCCTAGGTTGGGAAGATCCCCTGGAGAAGGGATAGGCTACCCACTCCAGTATTCTTTGGCTTCCCTGGTGGCTCAGCTGGTAAAGAATCTGCCTACAATGTGGGAGACCTGGGTTCAATCCCTGGGTTGGGAAGATCCCCTGGAGAAGGGAAATCCTCCAGTATTCTGGCCTGGAGAATTCCATGGACTATACAGTCCATGGGGTCACAAAGAGTCAGACATGACTGAGCAACTTTCACTTTCATTTTCAGAAGTAGAAAAGAAAGAGAAAGGGCTAAGAAGATATTTGAAGATATAACTGAAAACATCCCTAACATGATAAAGGAAACACTCAAGTCTAGGAAGCACAGAGAGTCCCATACAGGATGAACCCGAGGAGGAACATGCTGAGACACAAATTAATCAAACTGACAAAAATGAAAGACAAAGAAAAAATACTAAAAGCAACAAATAACACACAAAGGAATCTCTATAAGGTTATCAGCTGATTTTTCAGCAGAAATTCTGCAAGCCAAAAGGGAATGATATTGTATATTTCAAGTGAAGAAATGGAAAACCTACAATCAAGAATACTCTACCCAGCAAAAATCTCATTCAGTTTCAATGGAGAAATCAAAAGCTATGGACAAGCAAAGTTAAGAGAATTCAGCACCACCAAACTAGCTTTATAACATATTTTAAAGGAACTTCTCCAGGAAAGAAAGAGACCAGCAACTTAAAACAACCTTGTACATATATAGACTGCTGTATCAAAACCTCCTAGAAATAGCAAACCCCAAAACTACAATAGATACACCAACTAAAAAGAAAAAAGGATCCCTAATACAGCACTAAAGATGGTCATCAAACCACAAGAGAATGAAAGAGGAAGGGAAGAAAAAAGACCTACAAAAACAAACCCAAGACAGTTAAGAAAATGGCCAATAGGCATATGCTGTTGTTGAGTCACTGAGTCCGACTCTCTGCGGCCCCATAGACTGTAGCCTGCCATGTTCCTCTCTCCATGGAATTTTCCAGGCAAGAATACTGGAATGAGTTGCCGTTTCCTACTCCAGGGAATCTTTTTGACACAGGGGTTGAACGCATGTCTCTTGTGTCTCCTGCATTGGCAGGTGGATTCTTTACCACTAAACACCACCTGAGAAGCCCTATGTAAACCATAGATAATCAATTAAAATACAATTCATTGAGTGAGAAAAGCAATAATATTAGAAAATGCAGTCATTCTTTTTTTTTTTTTTTGCTATTGAGGAATTAAAAACTCAAGTTTATTCCATACGCTTAAGTCTTGCTGCAGATCTTGTAGATCATCTCTCATTTTTTTAATTTTATTTTTAAAATATAAATTTATTTATTTTAATTGGAGGTTAATTACTTTACAATATTGTATTGGTTTTGCCATACATCAACATGAATCTGCCACAGGTCTACACATGTTCCCCATCCTGAACCCCCCACCCTCCTCCCTCCCTGTACCATCCCTCTGGGTTGTCTCAGTGCACCAGCCCCAAGCATCCAGTATCATGTATCGAACCTGGACTGGTGATTCGTTTCATATATGCACAAAATTAAAAACTGAACTAAATGAAGGTTTGGGGGGCTTTTGTATCTTAATGTGTATGCAATACCTACTTGAGTTTGGTTACATTGGTATCTTGATTTTTGAGACCTCACTTAGAATCTGAAGCTGCTAAATTCAAGTGTTAAAAAAAATATAAACCAAGGAAGGATCTATTCTCTTAAGAAGGGACTTATGTTCATCTTATGTTGCTATATTCAGTTCAGTTCAGTCGCTCAGTTGTGTCCAACTCTTTGCGACCCCATGAATCGCAGCACTCCAGGCCTCCCTGTCCATCACCAACTCCCGGAGTTCACTCAAACTCATGTCCATCGAGCTGGTGATGCCATCCAGCCATCTATCTCATCCTCTGTCGTCCCCTTCTCCTCCTGCCCCCAATCCCTCCCAGCATCAGAGTCTTTTCCAATGAGTCAACTCCTTGCATGAGGTGGCCAAAGTATTGAAGTTTCAGCTTCAGCATCATTCCTTCCAAAGAACACCCAGGACTGATCTCCTTTAGAATGGACTTGTTGGATCTCCTTGCATTCCAAGGGCTCTCAAGAGTCTTCTCCAACACCATAGCTCAAAAGCATCAATTCTTTGGCGCTCAGCTTTCTTCGCATTCCAAGTCTCACATCCATACATGACCACTGGAAAAACCATAGCCTTGACTAGATGGACCTTAGTCAGCAAAGTAATATCTCTGCTTTTGAATATGCTATCTAGGGTGGTCATAACTTTTCTTCCAAGGAGTAAGTGTCTTTTAATTTCATGGGTGCAATCACCATCTGCATTGATTCTGCAGCCCCCCAAAATAAAGTCTGACACTGTTTCCACTGTTTCCCCATCTATTTCCCATGAAGTGATGGGACCAAATGCCATGACCTTAATTTTCTGAATGTTGAGCTTTAAGCCAACTTTTGCACTCTCCTCTTTCACTTTCCCCAAGAGGCTTTTTAGTTCTTCACTTTCTGCCATAAGGGTGGTGTCATGTGCATATCTGAGGTGATTGATATTTCTCCCAGCAATCTTGATTCCAGCTTGTGCTTCTTCCAGTCCAGCGTTTCTCATGATGTACTCTGCATATCATTTAAATAAGCAGGGTGACAATATACAGCCTTGATGTACTCCTTTTCCTATTTGGAACCAGTCTGTTGTTCCATGTCCAGTTCTAACTGTTGCTTCCTGGCCTGCATATAGGTTTCTCAAGAGGCAGGTCAGGTGGTCTGGCATTCCCATCTCTTTCAGCCATATTAAGATACATATATTGTCTCTGCATAAGTGGGAAGGAGAAAGAGAGATAGCAGTTTTCCTTGGAGTGTTTAATATCTCCCTTCTCAAAAAAACTTGTAATAATTTAAAAGGAGAATAGGAATTCCCTGGTAGTCCAGCTGTTGAAAATGAAAGTTGAAAGTTAGTTGCACAGTCATGTGTGACTCTTTGCGATCCCATGGACTGTAGCCTGCCAGGCTCCTCTGTCCATGGAACTCTTCAGGCAAGAGTACTGGAGTGGGTTGCCATTTCCTCCTCCAGGGGATCTTCCCGACCCAGAGATCGAACCCAAGTCTCCTGCATTACAGGCAGATTCTTTACCAACTGAGCTACTACAGTGGTTAGGACTCAGTGTTTTCACTTCATAGGCCCAGGTTTCATCTCTGGTTGGGGAACCAAGACCCTGCAAGCTTTGTGGCCAAAATAAGTAAATAAATAAATAGATAAATGAAAAGAATACCATAAACTAAATATTCCTTGAACACATTCATTTACTTGCATTATAAACATTGCTCCAGCAAACTAGATCTGATTGGCTGGAGAAAATGTAAAGTACCTTATCATTGTTGCATTAAAGGGTATTTTCCTCACTGCAAAGCACAAATGAAAGTTTTTATACAATAATCTTAACAAATTTCATGAATATCATTCCAAAGTCCATCATCCGATGAGAGAAAAGAATTTTCTTTCTCAAGGTAGTACACATTTCACTTTGGGAGGAGTCAGCAACTTCTGGCTCCAAACACTAAGGCACATTTTGGCTTGTGCCCCAAAAGGCCATGTCATTCTTAGACAACTTAATCATCGGCTACATAGAGAAAAGCAACACTGCAATTTTTCTGATCATTTTAATGAGGATCACTGGCTCAATTATATTTGAGCAAGTCAGTTATATTTCAATTCAGTCATTGAAATATAATTGACTGGCTCTTCTCTTATTTTCATAATAGACACTCCTACCTAGACCACATTTATTTAACTATAAGAAATGTCAGGAAGAATTGGAACTTTTCTGAGTGTCCCCATTAAAGCTGAAAATATTCCACCTTGTCTTTTACACAAGCTGCAAACATTTTGCATTGGTCTCATTATGCAGTACAATATGCAAATATTCTAGTCGCCTGTCTCACCAGACTGCAAGGCCAGGACAATATGCACACCAAAAATGTTTTGTTTGATCTTTGTTAATTTGATTAATATGTGTCTTGGGGTGTTTTGCCTTGGGTTTATCCTGTTTGGGACTCTCTGAGTTTCTTGGACTTGGGTGATTATTTCCTTCCCCATTTTAGGGAAGTTTTCAACTATTATCTCCTCAAGTATTTTCTCATGGTCTTTCTTTTTGTCTGCAGACGAATGGATAAGAAAGCTGTGGTACATATACACAATGGAGTATTACTCAGCCATTAAAAAGAATACATTTGAATCAGTTCTAATGAGGTGGATGAAACTGGAGCCTATTATACAGAGTGAAGTAAGCCAGAAAGAAAAACACCAATACAGTATAATAACGCATATATATGGAATTTAGAAAGATGGTAACAATAACCTTGCATGTGAGACAGCAAAAGAGACACAGATGTATAGAACAGTCTTTTGAACTCTGTGGGAGAGGGCGAGGGTGGGATGATTTGGGAGAATGGCATTGAAACATGTATATTATCATATGTGAAATGAATTGCCAGTCCAGGTTCGATGCATGATACAGGATGTTTGGGGCTGGTGCACTGGGATGACCCAGAGGAATGGGATGGGGAGGGAGTGGGAGGGGGGTTCAGGATGGGGAACACATGTACACCCGTGGTAGATTCATGTTGATGTATGGCAAAACCAATACAATACTGTAAAGTAATTAGCCTTCAATTAAAATAAATAAATTTATATTAAAAAACAAAACCAAAAATGTTTTGTTTTATCTGTATCTTTTTTTAAAAATTTTAGTGTTATTTGCTCAATATTTTAGAAGACAGGAAATAGGAATAGTAAGTATGTGTTACTGATTTTACTGAATTTTAGTAAGATTGCAGAGTAGGACTGATATTTTTCTTCTCAATAATTAATCTATTTTTATAAAAGTACAAAATTTTCCTCCACAAACTTACATAATCTAAGGATTAGAGGGATGTCATTTGCAAAATAGTATTTATGCTGAGAGGTTGAGCTTGCAAAATTAATTACTGTAATCTTTAAAACTATGTGAATTATTATATTTTGGAACTTTTATAAACATATCAATTATAGCTTAAAGAAACAAAAACTATTTGATAATGTGGAACTTTAATGTGCACCCAGTTTCATTCCTTTTTATGACTGAGTAATATTCCATTATACGTATGTACCACGTCTTTATCCATTCATCTGTGAATGGACATTTAGTTTGCTTTTATGTCCTGGCTATTGTAAATAGTGCTTCAGTGAACATTGAGGTACATTTGTCTCTTCACTGGGTATATGCCCAGTCAAAGGCATAAATCTGGGATTGCTGGATCAAATGGTAGTTCTACTTTTAGTTTTTTAAGGAGTTTTCATACTGTTCTCCATAGTGATTGTTTCAATTTACATTCCCACCAACAGTGTCAGAGGGTTCACTTTTTTCCACACCCTCTCCAGCATTTGTTGTTTATGGATTTTTGATGATGGACATTCTGCCAAGTGTGAAGTGATACCTCATTGTAGTTTTGATTTGCATTTCTCTAATAATTAGTGATGTAGAGCTTCTTTTTATGTGTTTGTTGGCCAAGCATATATCCTCTTTGGAGAAATGTCTATTTAATCTTATACCCATTTTTCGATTGAGTTTTTTTTAAAAAATATTGAGCTGTTTGTATGTTTTAGAGATTAATCCTTTGTCAGTTGCTTTGTTTGCAATTATTTTTACCTAGTCCATAGGTTGTCTTTTCATTTTGTTTATGGTTTTCTTTGCTATGCAAAACCTTTTAAGTTTAGTTAGGTCCCATTTGTTTATTTTTGTTTTTATTTTCCTTACGGCATGTATCAAAAAGATCTTGCTGTGATTTATGCTAAGAATATTCTGCCAGTATTTTTCTCTACGAGTTTTGTAGTGTTAGGCCTTAAATTTAGCTCTCAATCCATTTTGAGTTTATTTTTGTGTATGATATTAAGGGGGCTTCCCAGGGGGCTCAGTGGTAAAGGAGTAGGAAATGGCATCCCACTCTAGTATTCTTGCCTAGAAAATTTCAGGGGCAGAGGAGCCTGGCAGACTGGAATCAATGGGGCCACAAATGGTTGGACACAACTGAGCAACAGAATATGCACACATCTATAATATTAACTCTTTCCTATGCCTATGGCCTTGTACATCTTTGATAAGTATCCTTGCTTTGTGTTTATCTAGTCTTTAATACAATTTAAAGCAGATTAGGGTTGAATAAAGAGTCTACAGAGAGTTTAGCCAAGATGGTGGAGTAGGAAGACCTTAAGCTCACCTCCTCTCATGGGCCTACCAACATTACAGCTATTTACAGAGCACCTACTGATGAGAAAGACAAGAATCTAACAGAAAATACCTTCTACAACTAAAGATATAAAGAAGGAACCACAATAAGATGGGTAGGAAAGGTGGAGCTGTGCTATAGTAGAGACTCATACCCTTGGGTGGGTGACCCAAAAAGGGGAAGATAAATAAAATTGCAGTTTCTTCCCAGGGACTCATGGGTCTAAGTCTTACAGCAGGCTCCCCCCACTGAGGGTCCTGTACTGGAAAGATGAACCCCTCAGAATGATTGACTTTGAAGGCCAGCAGGGCTTACTTTCAGGAGACCAAGAGGGCTGTGGGAGGTAGAAACTCCCCTCTTAAAGCGCATACAAAATATCCCACCCACTCTGGGACCTAGGGTTGAAATAGTAGTTTGAAAGGAGCCTGGGTGGGAACTACTTCCTCATCTTGGAGAACCTCCTGCAGAGGCAGGAGGCAATTGGAGCTCAACCTGAGACTATAACACTGGCAAAAGCCATTTGGGGAGCTCATTATACTATGTGGACACTGATCCTGGCAAGTGCCTATTTGGAATTCTTCCTCTAGCTTATTAGCACCTGGACCTGGTCTCACTTGCAGCCTATTGGTACCAGTACTGAAATGTCTCAGGCCAAGTAACTAGCTGGGCAAGGACACAGTCCTACCCACCAGCGGACAGGCTGCTTTAAGATCCCTGAAGCTCACAGCCACCCTGGGACAAGGCCATGTCCTCCAGAGGGCTGAGGACTGGGCTGCACACACCCCATTACAGGCAGTAATCATGGGACACCCAGTGCCATGCAGCCAGAGACTCTGGCCCATCAGTGGGCCAACATCAGCCCCAGGACAATTGCAGTCCTTCAGCCTGCATGGCATGACCCAGACAGCCCGCCAGCAGGCTGGCATGAGCTTTGGGATACCTTGGACTCTGCAACCAGCCCCACCTACCAATGGGCCAACACCAACTCCATGACCTCCAGGGCCATGCTCCCAGTATCTTGGACATGGCTCCATCTACCAGTGAGGCAACATTAGCTACATAACTCCAACATCCTCAGTCCTGCCCATCAGTGGGCCAACACCAGCTCTAGGACGCCTGGGCCCATTAGCCAGAGACCTCAGAACCCAGCTCTGCCTGCCAGTGGACTAACTTTAGATCCAGAACCCAGCTTCACCCACCAATGCGTGAGCATTAGCTCCAGGATTCCCTGGGCCCCAACTCCACTCACCAGTGTGTGGCCACCAGTCCTAGGACCACTGTAACCTTGCAGCCAGCTGTATAGGACCCAGCATGCCCATCAGTTGGTCACCTCCAGCTCTGAACCACCTGAGGCCCCTCAGCCAGCTGTCTTGGGATCTGGCCCCACTCACTAGCAGGCTAATACAAGTTTTGGGATGCCTTGGATCCCTCAGCCAGCTGCACTAGGAGCTGGCTGCTCGCCAGTGGGCCAACACCAATGCCCTGCAGGCAGAGATCCTGGGACCCAGCTCTGCCCACAAGTAAGCCACCACTAACCCCTTGATCCCTTGTCCCCTGATGCCATCAACCAGCAGGCTGACACCAGCACTGGGATCCTCTGGGCCTCCTGCCTCACTCCCCCATTCCCACCCCCACAGCAGGCTAACACCAGCTGTGAGATACCTTGGACTCCTCAGTCAGCCACTTCATGATCCAGCCTCACTTAGCAGGCCAACATGAGCTTTGGGACACCGGCTGTGTCCAAAACGTGCAGCCAGTTGTATCAGGAACCAGCCGCACCTACTGATAGGCTGACACTAGATCCAGGAACCCAGGTCCCACCAACTCCAGAACCTGACTCTGCCCACTAGTGAGCCAGCACTAGCCCCAGGACCCCTCATGACTCCACAGACAGCCACCTTGTGACCCAGCTCCTCAACCAGCAGCCAGCAACCTCCACACAAGGCAGGGCCTGGTAATCAACTGAACCAAGGCCAGCCATGCCTACGAGACCACCCACAGCAGTAGTCCTCCAAAACAGGAGAACCCATGCAACCCACATAGGGGGCCTGCCTAGAGCATATGGTTTGGTGACCATATTGAGGAGAGTATGCTTCTTGAATGCATAGTATGTCTCCTACAAAAGGTGACTTCTCCAAGGTCTGGAAATGTAACCAACCTACCAGATATATAGAAACAAAAACAGCAAATCAGGCAAAATGCAGCAACAGGAACAAGTTTCAAGTGCAAGAATAAAATAAGACCACAGAAGAATTAAGTGGAGATAGGCAATCTACCCAATACAGAGTTCAAGGTATTGATTATAAAGATGATCAAAGAATTTGGGAGAAGAATGGATCAAGAGTATGAGAAGTTCATTTCAATGTATGGCAAAACCAATACAGTATTGTAAAGTAAAATAAAGTAAAAATAAAAATTAAAAAAAAAGAAAATTTAAACAAAGAGAAAATATAAAGATGAAGACCAAGCAGAGATGAAGATTACATAACTGAGATAAAAAATACACTATAAGGGAGACTTCCCTTGTGGCCCAATGGTTAAGAATCCACCTGCCAATGCAAGGGACACAGGTCTAATTTGGTCTGAGAACTAAAATCCCACATGCCAGGGGCACCTACGCCCTTGTGCCATGATTGCTGAAGCCCATGCATTCCAGAGTCTGCACTCTGCAACTTCTGGGTGCATGCTACAGCTACTGAAGCCCTCCTGCTCTGGAGGACATACTCTGCAACAAGAGAAACCATCACAATGAGAAGCCCACACACCCTAATTAGAGAGTAGCCTCTACTCACTGCAACCAGAGAAAGCTTGTGCACCACAACAAAGACCAAGCAGCCAAAAATACATTAAAAAAATACACTAGAAAGAATAAACTGTAATTTAAATGATATAGAGGAACAGATTAGTGAGCTAGAAGACAGAATAGTGGAAATCATTGAAGCTGAATGAAGAGAAAAAATGAGCACTGTATAAGAGACCTTTGAGACAACATCAGGTATATTAACATTCGCATTGCAGGGCTCCCAGAAGGAGAAGAGAGAGAGAGAAAATGGCAGAGAGCATATTTGAAGACATAAGAGTGGAAAACTTCCTTAAACTGGGAATAGAAACACATCCAGGTCCAGGAACCACAGAAAATTCCAAACAGGATCAATCCAAAAGGCCCACACCAAGTCACATTGTAACTAAAGTGGCAAAGATTAAAGATAAAGAATATTAAAAGCAAGAAGGGAAAAAGGAACGAGTTACCTATAAAAGAACTCCCATAAGGCTATCAGCAGACTTTTCAGTAGAAACTCTGTAGGTCAGAAGGGAGTTGCATGATATATTTAAAACTATGAGAGAGGAAAACCTACAACTGAGAGTACTCTACCTGGCAAGGGTTTCATTCATATTTGGAGAGATCAAAAATTTTGCAGACAAGCAGAACCTAAAAGAGTTCAAAACGACAAAATCATCTTTACAAAAATGTTTAAAAGTGGAAAAGAAATGGTAATAACTGGAAATGTGAAAATTATGAAACGAAACAGCTCTCTGGAAAGGCAAATACACAGTAAGGGTAGTAAGCCGATGACATAACAAAGCAAGTGGGAACATTAAAGCACAAAAGTAGTAAAACATCATCCATATCCACTGTCAGTAGTTAAGGGAAAAACACAAACATGTGGAAAGTAAGCAATATGCTACTAGACAACTAATGTATCAGTGAAGAAACCAAAGAAGAAATAAAAAATATCTGTAGACAAGTGAAAATGAAAACACAATGATCCAAAATTAACAGGATATAGCAAAAGTAGTTCTAAGAAGGAAGTTTATAGTGACTTATGCTTTACCTCAGGAAAGAAGAAAAATATCAAAGAAACAAACTAACTTTACGCCTAAAGGAACTAGAAAAAGAAGAACAAACAAAACCCAAATTTGGCAGAAGGAAAGAAGTCATAAAGATCAGAGCTGAAATAAATGAAATAGAGACTAACAAAAAATAGAGAAATCAGTGGAACTAAGAGCCGGCTCTTAGAAAAGATAAACAAAATCGACAAACTTTTAACTAGGCTCATCAAAAAAAAAAAAAAAAAAAAAAAAAGAAAGAAAGAAAAGAGAGAGAGAGAGAAAGCCCAAGTCAGTAAAACCAGAAATGAAAAAGAATTTACAGCTGACAGCACAGAAATACAGAGGGTCATAAGAGATTGCTATACACCAATAAAATGTGCAACCTAGAAAAAAATGGACAAATTTTTGGAAATATATAATCTCCCAACCAAATCAGGAAGAAAGTACAAATAGACTAATTAACAGTAATGAAATTGAATCAGTAGTAAAAATTCAAGACCAGATGCCTTCATAGTTGAATTCTACCAAACATTAATACCTATCCTTTTGAAACTACTTGAAAAAATTTCAGAGAAAGGAACACTTCTGAACTTATTCTGTGAGGTCAGCATCACCCTGATACCAAAACCATACTGAAAAAGTCACACAAAAAAGAAAATTGCAGCCATTTGCTATATGAACATAGATGTAAAAATTCTCAACAAAATATAAGCTAACTGAATCCAACAGTGCATTAAAGGATCATACACAACAATCAAGTGGAATTTATCCTAGTAATGCAAAGATTTTTCAGTGCTCGCAAATCAATCAATATGATACATCACATTAAGAAACTGGAGAATAAAGCCACGTGGTCATCTCAGTAGATGCTGAAAATGCTTTTGATAAAGTTCAACATCCAATTATGATAAAACAATCTCAGGAAAATTGGCATAGAGGAAATGTACCTCAATATAATAAAGGCCATTTATGATAAACGTACGGCTCTTAATAACATCATGTTCAATGGTGAAAACCTGAGTGCATTTCCTTTAAGATAAGGAACAAGACAAGGATGTTTGTTTACTCTCATCACTTCTATTCAACATAGTTTTGAAAGTCCTGGCCACAGAAATCAGAGAAGGAAAATAAATAAGAGGAATCCAAATTGGAAAGGAAGAAGTAAAACTGTCACTGTTTGCAGATGACATGATACTGTACATAGAAAATCCTAAAAATGCTACCAGAAGACTAATAGAGCTCATCAATGAATTTGGTAAAGTTGCAGGATACAAAATTAACATACATCTATCTGTTGCATCTCTATATAGCAACAAACTATCTGAAAGAGAAACTAAAGAATCCCATTTACAGTCACATCAAAAAGAATAAAATATCTAGGAAGAAACCTACCTAAGACCTGTACTAAGAAAACTTTTAAGATACTGGTGTAAGAAATTGAATATAACACAAACAGATGAAAAGATACTCCTTGTTCATGGATTGGAAGAATCAATATTGTTAAAACAATCATACTACCCCAGTCAGTCTGTAGATTCAATACAATCCGTATCAAAATACCAATGGCATTTTTTCCCTCAGAACTAGAACATTTAATTTTAAGATTTGTATGCAAACACAAAGGACCTTGAATAGCCAAAACAATCTTGAGAAAGAGGAACAGATCCTGAGGTATTATGCTCCCTGACTTCAGATTGTACTACAAAGCTACAGTGATCAAAACCGAATGGTACTGGCACAAAAACAGACATAGATTAATGAAACAGAAGGGGGAATCCAGAAATAAGCCCACACGTTTATGGTCAATTAATCTATGACGGAAAAGATAAGAATGTGCAATGGGGAAACACAGTCTCTTCAGTAAGTGGTGCTGGGAAAATTGTATAGCTACATGTAAATAAATTGAACTGGACTACTTTCTCACACAAAAGTAAATTCAAAGTGGTTTAAAGACCTAAATGTAAGAACAGAAACCATAAAGCTCATATAAGAAAACATAGGCATAACACTGTATGACACAAATGATGGAAAAATTTTTTGAATCTGTCTCCTAAGATAAAGAGAAATGAAAGCAAAAATAAACAAATGGATTTCAAAGCTTTTGCATGGCCAAGGAAACCATTGCCAAAATTAAAACAATCTACTGAATGGGGAAGAATATTTGTAAATCATATGACTGATTGGGAGTTGGTCACTGCTGTGATCTGTCTATCTATCTTATCTTTATCCTTTCATCTGTTGATGGGTCAGTAGAATATTACTCAGCTGTAAAAAGATGAAATCTTGCCATTTGCAATAATATGGATGGACCTGGAGGGTATTATGCTTGGTGAAATAAATCTGAGAAAGACAAATACTGTGTGTTATCACTTACGTATGGCGTAATCTAAAAAATGAAACAAAAGAATGAATATAACAAAACAGAAAAGGCAGATATAGAGAACAAATCAGTGGTTATCAGTAGGTAGAGGGAAGGAAGGAGGGGCAAAATAGGGGCAAGAGATTAAGAAGTCCAAACTACCATGTATAAAATAAATAACCTGCAAGGATATATTGTACACCACAGGGAATATAGCCAACATTTTATAATAACTTTAAATAACTATTAATATAAAAATACTGAATCATGAACTTGTATACCTGAGATTAATATAATATTATGAATCAACTGTACCTCAAAAAAAAGTCTATATTGCAAATCTATGTTTTCCACAAACATTGTTGAATTAAAAAGTTTAGGATGTATGTTAGGCTGTGCCCATTGCTTTCTTACTATTCTTAATGTTAAGGTAATTTGTTCATTTTATTTCAAGTTTCTGGATTAAATGAGGTTGAGGGTATCAGTTGTTGCTTCTTCTGCCTTCTGAACAATATGTTTGTTAGATAGGAAATAGTTTAGTAGATATTCTGTTCTTTGAATTAGATTTCTATCAGAAGATGTCAGGATAATTGAAACCCCTCTTTCTTCATATAGTGTATTTTGGAACAAGTTTTGTAATGTTTTTTGGAAAATATCATCCGTGTTTCTTTTCTGGATTGATTAGCTATGGTATGCTACTGTATAAGAAGGTTTTCTTTTTGGTTCCTCAGTTTTATTGATTACTATACTATTAAGTTCATGAGTTTCTATATAGGAGTAACTTCTGGAACAATCAGTGAATTTGGCTTTGAAAATTTTGGGATTTGAGACTGAACCATGATTTCTGAACTTGAGCAAGTCACTTAAGCTTTGTGGACCTCAGTTTTTCCATATATAAATTAGGGATAATAATGTTACTCATTATCATTTAGGATTACAAAACAGATTGTTGTTGTTCAGTTGCTAAGTTGTCTCTGACTGTTTGTGACCCCATGGACTGCAGCACGCCAGGCCTCCCTGTCCTTCGCTCCCTCCCAGAGTTTGCTCAAACTCATGTCCTTGAGTCGGTGATGCCATCCAACCATCTCATCCTCTGCCACCCGCTTCTCCTTTTGTCTTCAATCTTTCCCAGCATTGGGTCTTTTTGAGTGAGGCAGCTCTTCAAATCAGGTGGCCAAAATATTGGAATGTCAGCTTCAGCATCAGTGAATGATTATTCCAATGAATATTCAGGACTTATTTCCTTTAGGATTGATTGGTATGATCTCCTTGGTGTCCAAGAGATGCTCAAGAGTCTTTTCCAGCACCACAGTTCGAAATATCAATTCTTCGGTGCTCAGTTTTCTTTATAGTACAACGCTCACATCCATTGCATGACTACTGGAAAAAATCATAGCTTTGACTATACAGACCTTGGTCAGCAAAGTGATGTCTCTGCTATTTAATATTCTATCTAGGTTTGTCATATCTTTTCTTCAAAGGAGAAAACATCTTTTAATTTTATGGCTGCAGGTACCATCTGCAGTGATTTTCAGTTCAGTTCAGTTCAGTTGCTCAGTCGTGTCTGACTCTTTGCGACACCATGAATTGCAGCATGCCAGGCCTCCGGTCCATCACCAACTCCCGGAGTTCACTCAAATTCACGTCCGTCGAGCCGGTGATGCCATCCAGCCATGTCATCCTCTGTCATCCCCTTCTCCTCCTGCCCCCAATCCCTCCCAGCATCAGAGATTCTTTTCCAATGAGTCCACTCTTCGCATGAGGTGGCCGAAGTACTGGAGTTTCAGCTTTAGCATCATTCCTTCCAAAGAATACCCAGGACTGATCTCCTTTAGAATGAACTGGTTGGATCTCCTTGAAGTCCAAGGGACTCTCAAGAGTCTTCTCCAACACCACAGTTCAAAACCATCAATTCTTTGGTGCTCAGCTATCTTCACAGTCCAACTCTCTCCATACATGACCACTGGAAAAACCATAGCCTTGACTAAATGGATTTTGTTGGCAAAGTAATGTCTCTGCTTTTGAATATGCTATCTAGGTTGGTCATAACTTTCCTTCCAAGGAGTAAGCAACTTTTAATTTCATGGCTGCAATCACCATCTGCTGTAATTTTGGAGCCCAAATAAATAAAGTCTGACACTGTTTCCACTGTTTCCTCATTTATTTCCCATGAAGTGATGGGACCAGATGCTATGATCTTCATTTTCTGAATGTTGAGCTTTAAGCCAACTTTTTCACTCTCCTCTTTCACTTTCATCAAGAGGCTTTTTAGTTCCTCTTCACTTTCTGTCATAAGGGTGGTGTAACCTGCATATCTGAGGTGACTGATATTTCTTCTGGCAATCTTGATTCCAGCTTGTGCTTCTTCCAGCTCAGCGTTTCTCATGATGTACTCTGCATATCATTTAAATAAGCAGGGTGACAATATACAGCCTTGACGTACTCCTTTTCCTATTCGGAACCAGTCTGTTGTTCTATGTCCAGTTCTAACTGTTGCTTCCTGACCTGCATATAGGTTTCTCAAGATGCAGGTCAGGTGGTCTGGTATACCCATCTCTTGAAGAATTTTCCAGTTTACTGTGATCCACACAGCCAAAGGCTTTGGCATAGTCAATAAAGCAGAAATAGATGTTTTTCTGGAACTCTCTTGCTTTCTTGATGATCCATTGGATGTTGGCAATTTGATCTCTGGTTCCTCTGCCTTTTCTAAATCCAGCTTGAACATCTGGAAGTTCATGGTTCACGTATTGCTGAAGCCTGGCTTGGAGAATTTTGAGCATTCCTTTACTAGTGTGTGAGATGAGTGCCATTGTGTGGTAGTTTGAGCATTCTTTGGCATTGCCTTTCTTTGGGATTGGAATGAAAACTGACTTTTTCCAGTCCTGTGGCCACTGCTGAGTTTTCCAAATTTGCTGGCATATTGAGTGCAGCACTTTCACAGCATCATCTTCCAGGATTTGAATAGCTGAACTGGAATTCCATCACCTCGCTAGCTTTGTTCATAGTGATGCTTTCTAAGACCCACTTGACTTCACATTCCAGGATGTCTGGCTCTAGGTGAGTGATCACACCGTCGTGATTATCTTGGTCATGAAGATCTTTTTTTGTACAGTTCTTCTGTGTATTCTTGCCACCTCTTCTTAATATCTTCTGCTTCTGTTAGGTCCATACCATTTCTGTCCTTTATCGAGCCCATCTTTGCATGAAATCCCTTGGTATCTCTAATTTTCTTGAAGAGATCTTTAGTTTTTCCCATTCTGTTGTTTTCCTCTATTTCTTTGCATTGATCACTGAGGAAGGCTTTCTTATCTCTCCTTGTTATTCTTCAGAACTCTGCATTCAATACTTATATCTTTCCTTTTCTCCTTTGCTTTTCGCTTCTCTTCTTTTCACAGCTATTTGTAAGGCCTCCACAGACAGCCCTTTTGCTTTTTTGCATTTCTTTTCCATGGGGATGGTCTTGATCCCTGTCTCCTGTATAATGTCACGAACCTCCGTCCATAGTTCATCAGGCACTCTATCTATCAGATCTAGTCCCTTAAATCTATTTCTCACTTCCGCTGTATAGTCATAAAGGATTTGATTTAGGTCATACTTGAATGGCCTAGTGGTTTTCCCTACTTTTTTCAAATTTTCCCTACTTTCTTAAATTCAGAACCCTTCTGAATTTGGCAATAAGGAGTTCATGATCTGAGGCACAGTCAGCTCACAGTTTTGTTTTTGCTGACTGTATAGAGCTTCTCCATCTTTGCCTGCAAAGAATATAATCAATCTGACTTCAGTGTTGACCATCTGGTGATGTCCGTGTGTAGAGTCTTCTCTTGTGTTATTGGAAGAGGTTGTTTGGTATGACCAGTGCATTCTCTTGGCAAAAGTCTATTAGCCTTTGCCCTGCTTCATTCCGTATTCCAACGCCAAATTTACCTGTTACCCCAGGTGTTTCTTGACTTCCTACTTTTGCATTCCAGGCCCCTATAATGAAAAGGACATCTATTTTGGGTGTTAGTTCTAAAAGCTCTTGTAGGTCTTCATAGAACCATTCACCTTCAGCTTCTTCAGTGTTACTGGTTGGGGCATAGACTTGGATTACTGTGATATTGAATGGTTTGCCGTGGAAATGAACAGAGATTATTCTGTCATTTTTGACATTGCATCCAAGTACTGCATTTCAGACTCTTTTGTTGACCATGATGGCTAGTCCATTTCTTCTAAGGGATTCCTGCCCACAGTAGTAGATATAATGGTCATCTGAGTTAAATTCACCCATTCCAGTCCATTTTTGTTCACTGATTCCTAGAATGTCGACATGCACTCTTTCCATCTCCTGTTTAACTACTTCTAATTTGTGTTGATTCATGGACCTAACATCATAGGTTCCTATGCAATATTGCTCTTTACGGCATTGGACCTTGCTTCTATCACCAGACACATACACAACTGGGTATTGTTTTTTGCTTTGGCTCCATCCCTTCATTCTTTCTGGAGTTATTTCTCCACAGATCTCCAGTAGCATATTGGGCACCTACTGACCCGGGGAGTTCCTCTTTCAGTATCCTATCATTTTGCCTTTTCATACTGTTCATGGGGTTCTCAAGCAAGAAGTCTGAAGTGGTTTGCCATTCCCTTCTCCAGTGGACCACATTCTGTCAGACCTCTCCACCATGACCCTCCTGTCTTGGGTGGCCCCACATGGCATGGCTTAGTTTCATTGAGTTAGACAAGGCTGTGGTCTGTGTGATTAGATTGATTAGTTTTCTGTGATTATGGTTTGTGTGTCTGCCCTCTGATGCCTCCTACCGTCTTCCTTGGGTTTCTTTTACCTTGGACTTGGGGTATCTCTTCTCAGCTGCTTCAGCAAAGCGCAGCTGCTGCTCCTTACCTTGGACGAGGGGTATCTCCTCACCACCGCCCCTCCTGACCTGAACATGAAGTAGCTCCTCTTGGCCCTCCTGCACCTGCACAGCCACCTCTCCTTGGACATGGGGCAGTGATTTTAGAGCCCAAGAAATAAAATCTGCCACTGTTTCCATTTTTTCTCCATCTATTTGCGATGAAGTGATTGGACCGGAATGTTGAGTTTTAAGCCAGCTTTTTCACTCTCTTCTTTCACCTTCATTGAGAGGCTCTTTAGTTCCTCTTTGCTTTCTGTGATAAGGGTGGTATCATATACACATCTGAGGTTATTGATGTTTTTCCCGGCAATCTTGATTCCAGCTTGTGCTTCATCCAGCCTGGCATTTTGCATGATATACTCTGCATATAAATTAAATAAGCAGGGTGACAATATACAACCTTGACATATCTTTGCCAATTTTGAATATTTCCACTGTTCCATGTCTGGTTTCAACTGTTGTTTCTTGACCTGCATACAGGTTTCTCAGGAGGCAAGTTAAGGTGGTCACAACAAGAGAAGTCACTGCAATGAAAAGCAATGAGAAGCCTGTGCACCACAACAAAATAGACTAGGGTTTCAAAAATAGCTTACTGTTTATGGTTTGGGCTTCCCTGGTGGCTCAGATGGTAAAGAATCTGCATGCAGTGCAGGGGACCTGGGTTAGGAAGATACCCTGGAGAAGGGCATGACAACCCACTCCAGTATTCTTTCCTGGAGAATTCCCATGAACAAAGGAGCCAGGAGGGCTACATTCCATGGGGTCACAAAGGGTTGGACACAACTGAGCAACTGAGCACACATTAATGGTTTATACAAATAGTGCCTTTACATTACATAACAAATATGATAGCTCAGTAATGGCCTTAGGGGCATAAGCTCGTCTCATCTTCCTGTTCACCATCTTTAGTATGTAAGACTTTTGCCCTTGTGCTTTTTGAGTCATTGCCAGAAAATGGCTATTATAACTTTGGGCCTTTTGTTATAGTTCAGACATAAAGAATAGAAAGGACTAAAATGCTCAAGGGAAAAACCTGTTTTTTTTTCTTAGTGAGGTTCTCTCTTTTAATTTGGCCAGGGAACCCCCTAGGGATATATGCCTGCAGTGCATTGGCCAGAAGTGTGTTACATGGCTACTTATGACTTTCAAGGAAAGCTTGGGGATTGTATGTTTTGGCTCTTCAGTCTCTATAGTAGAGGAAGCAAAGGTGAATATACTGCGTTTAGGATATACGTCAGCTAGTCAACAATGTTTGCTTTCGTCAGTGGTTCAAAGGATTTAACGATGCACTGTATTTTAAAAATTTTATAGAGTGTAATTTAAATAGATGGTATTTATTATTTCTCTTAGCTTCGATTATGATCTTGTAAACTAGTTATTTTTTATTTTATTCTAATTTTATATTCAAGGCTCAGAATATCTTCGAGATTAGTTACTTACTTGATTGTTAAATGAGTTCATCTTGTTGCCTACATCGTAGAAATTAGTATAAATATGTTTATGTATAAATATTGCATTATTTCCAACCAGCCTCTGTGTTTTTATCTAAAGGGAGTGAGCACTATTCTCACATTTGGGTAATCTTTGTGAACCATACATCCTAATGCTCAATTGTCATGAGTTTGTTTTTATATCTGAGCTTCTCTTTTAGGGCTCTTTTGATATGTTTGAAAATCTTTTGCACAGAATGATGGCCCACCATTCATGTCTCCTGCCTTGTTCTCTCTTAGATGTCAATGATATCGCTTAAAGAGCCAAATCTTTCCTATAGGTACTATTGACATGGGCATTAGTTTTTCTTTTCCAAAGCCATAGGTGTCAACAGTTTTTTTTTTTTTTTAATTTTTATCATTTTCTCCCTAAAATCCTTCTGTTTGTTATGTAAAACTTGAAAGTTTCTAGAGTTACCTTTCAGATTGCTGCATGACAATGACCTTCATAGTCACTAGTATTCAGGCAAGATTGTATTATTTCTCCCCGTGGTAAAAGATGTAAAGAAAAGGCCCTAGTTTCAAATAATGAAGTCATTCTTCATTAAAAAAAAAAAATGCCCCAGGAGGTAAATAATTCCTGGAGGTGAGCTGAGAAGGGGAACCAAGGAGTGAGAATCTTAAATGAGGTCAGAGAAAACTAAGAAACAGAAATCTCCGAAGATTTTGGAAATGACCAGAGGAATTTTTAGGATGCATTGTGAAGTGGGAGACACTTCAGGTTTATTATTTCTGAATCTTTTCATTTTGATGAAAATGTAGTAGTTCACAAAATCTGTCATATTGGGTGAAGCAGGACTTTGTGTATATAGTTTCTGTTTGTTTGTTTGTTTTTGCTGCCTGCCTTCCTTCTTTTTTTTTTTTAGACATTGTTCGAAGTGATGTTGCCTTGGATAAACAGAAAGGCTGCAAGATTGCCCAGCACCCTGATGTTATGCTGGAGCTCCAACGGGAGAAGGCAGCTCAGATGCATCTGGTTCTTCTAAAGGAGCAATTCTCCAATACTTATAGTAATCTTATATTAACAGGTAAGGATATTGGGGTCGGCTGAAATCTTAGAGCTCTGTAGATTGATGGTCTCCATTGGTTAGCAGCTTGATGCTTGGGAGACACTAAAGTGGGATTCAGATGATCTGTCTGTCTCTTTGCACATACCCTTTTTAAAATCATGATGAGTATTCATATAAAATATTTATTATATTTTGCAGATGTATTTTGACTTGAGGTTATGGGTGGTTTGGCATGTGTGTTCTCAAAAGAAGGACCAATGAAAACCTAATGAAGCCTTGTAAAAATATGACTTTTTAGATGTGTGCCAATAGATTTGAGAGAATTACTAAATTTGGTGTCTAAGAAGCAGCTATTTTCCTCTTTCTGTGTATGCCCTTTCTGTGAACCCAGTGAATATAAAGATGAAATGTAAAAGAGATAATGATCCACAGGCAGAGCTGAGAATGTTCTATTTTTGGGAGAGTTTGAAACTATCTAGGGAATTTGATTTTCTTTTTAAGAGCAAAGAGGCAATAAGACTGAGCCATATTCACTTACTTCCTTGGTTCTAGGAGGGAAGTGAATATGTGTGAAAGTTTAAAGGAGAAACAACTTTTTGCGGGGCTGCTGCAAACTTTGCTAGTAAAGAGCATGTGAGTTGCATGCCTTTGTCAAACTTTGGAAAAAATTCTAATAGAACATGATAGTGTGAGAATCACGAGGGACTTGTGATGAACTAAGAAGAGCAGTCTGAGTTACCTCCATTTTCCTAAGGGTGCGCAAGGCAGATCTGCATTATATTGATTCAGATAAACTTTAATAAATCAAAGTGTATGTTTTTTTCTTGTTTATGAATATTAGAAATAAAAAGATGCAATGTCTGATGAGCAATGAACATCTCACACTTACTTTTGTAAGCTCCAAGTTAGGAAAATTTAAAAATCTTTTACAAACTTGCTGGCATTTCACCAGGAATTACTGAGTGGCAACCAAGTTGTTTTGCTTCTGAAAAAGTGCAAGTCTCTACTAAGTTTCCATCTTGTAACTGGTGAAAAACCCAACAGCGTAAGATGAAAGCCAGATTTAAATGTGACTTTAGAGAGCAGAAAAGAGGATTATGGATTTCATAAGTATAGGCCCTATTTTTTGTTCTTGGATAGGTCATTAAGGAGGGAAAACTTTAAAGTGATTTATGGCTAATAAATCCTAAATTGGTTAGTAAAACTATGTTTAAGTTTAGATGTTTGGAAAGAACATATTTTTCTCTAAATTTCTTTAGTCTACCTCAGATGTACAAATGTACATGTGTATAGCATTTTCCAATTTAGTTATTGTAACATTTTTAAGCGTACATTAGAGAGGCCAAATCCTGTGTTCTTTAATGTGGCATAGAAAGAGCTTAGGGTAATTCTAATCCTAAACTGTGCATCCAGAGTGTGGCTTGAAGGCATATTATCTTTGAAAACACAAATGCTCTATTGAGTTCAATGGAATCTTTTTTAATTCTCAGTAACATAATCCCTTTGGATGTTTATTCACAGTTCAAACTGTTGGAATCAACATTGTCAACTTTTACCCTGACAACTTGCTTACTTTCTACTAAACAAACTTACCCTAGAGAAGAGCCTCTTTCCTGCTCTCACTTCTCCCAAGCTGCTTCAAAGAGCCCTCAGGCATTTTCCACATTTTTCACCCAAATGCCTGTGCAGAGGTGGTACCTTGCTGCAGACAGAGCATTTGGTGTGCCCTGGTTTGTTTACATGAAAGTTCGAAAGGTTTTGGTTCCAGGTGTTGGGAAGAGATGGAGTCATTTCGTTTTAGCACCAGTGGTAAAACTATTTTAATATCTTTTAACTAACTCTTTGATTTTACACAGTGTGGTTTTCTAATTGTTATGAAGTTTAATCCTTGATTTCTTGTATAAATTTTGAGAACATGGTCTCCAGACAGCTAAACATAATATTTAAACATAACTAAACTAACTTTTGTAAATATTTCCCTTTTCGGTGATGAATGTATATTGGTAAGGAGGGTGAGGTTGAAGGGGCAGAGACCTCTCAAATGAAGTGACTTTCTTTACCAACATTTTCAGAACACCTACCCTAGGATTTCTGCTTGGTGATGTTTCACTTATTTTGTATAACTGTGGCATAATGTTTGAAATATCTGCGATGAAAGTTTGTGGGAACAGGATGAGGAAACTGGGCCTCCAAAATCTCAGAAGCAGATCACTCAACCTCTCTCCCCAACTATTTACAGAATTTCATGTATATGGATAGCAGTGTATCATAATTGTTTTCTGCTGGTGGTCAGTTATTTGTATAGTCTTTATTTTTAAATTGGACAACTAAGATAACAGTAGAGGAAAAAATTAATAAAGTGATTAAAATGTCAGTATAGTAAGAAATTAATAAAGTGATGGAAATGACAGCTGCTTAAAAGTATACTAAAAATGATGGCTATTACCCCTACCTCACAAATAAGCCCTCATTCTTAGGTATTCCATCTTAGTTGATCATACTGACATCATTGAGATGGGAGGTATGCCTTCATATTCTGCACTCTAGCTCACGATCTCTCTTAAACAGCCATCCCTCAGATGACGGCAAATGATATTCTAGCTCTGAGGATCTTCTAAACAACCTTACGGTCCTAGTGACAACTCAGTCGATAGAAACAAGTAGTCCTCATTATGTTTTTTAAATACTGGATTGTATTTTTGCCTGATACTAAACATGTCTTAATATCTTCATGTGAATGATTTACATGGTATGGGAAATAATGTTAGCCTTACCTAATCTAGAGGGTTTTTGAAGTAAACTCTTAAGGTTGTATGAAGGTGATGGAGGAATTCCAGGAGAACTTCAGTGATAGAACTGTTTTAAATATGCTGTATTCTTTCACACTAACTCTTCAACACATGCATGTAATCTTGTCCTGTATTATCCTGTAGCTTCTTGAATCTGAGAGTATTAAATATCACTGTGCATGTTACTCAAGGAGTGATAAATGAAAGTGAAAGTTTGGTAGGTGACTTGAAGAAAGAGTAGGAATCATAACTTCTGTATCTTTGTGCTTTCATGATTCTTACTGTGATAATTTTCAGTGTTTGTTGAAAATGTTCTGCTGTATACACAATGAATAAATTCACTCAAAGACTACTTCTTAAGGGTTGATTTGGATGTCTATTAGGTTTGAATAGGTTCACATATATTATTTGTTTCCCTTCCCTTGGCAAACCCCTCTCTTTTAAGGTATAAATTGAACTTTTGTGGCAGATGCCTGTACTATAATCAAATGAAAGCAGAAAATAAAAAGTTAAAAGCCAGCCTTACGGGGCAATATGCTTTCTAGGATTTTGTTTAGAACATAAACTCCCAGAAGGCAAGGAATATCATATTTGTGCAAATATGCATATTGTGCTGCATCCTGCATGGTGAGTAGAACATAGTGAATGATCCTGAAATGAAGTCAAGTTTTGAAAAATTTATGTTGTAAAGTCATCTAGTCAACTCTCATTTCCAAGCAGCCTGAAATATGTAGCCCTTGTAAATGGATGGCACTTGTCAAGATGCTTTCCAAAATTCTTTTTTGAGGACTCTTGTCATGTTATTTGGAGAAGGCAATGGCACCCCACTCCAGTACTCTTGCCTGGAAGGTCCCATGGATGGAGGAGCCTAGTGGGCTGCGGTCCATGGGGTCGCTAAGAGTCGGCACCACTGAGTGACTTCACTTTCGCTTTTCACCTTCATGCATTGGAAAGGGCAATGGCACCCCACTCTGGTAGTCTTGCCTGGATAATCCCAGAGACGGAGGAACATGGTGGGCTGCCATCTAAGGGGTCGCACAGAGTCGGACACGACTGAAGCGACTTAGCAGCAGCAGCAGCAGCAGCAGCAGCAGCAGCAGCAGCAGCAGCAGTCATGTTATTGTCTGATATTGTAGGTTTTGTACTTCTTTCTGTAATTAGATTTCAAAGTAGACTGGAATTCCTATGGTTAGCTTTACTGTATTACTGTGAAAATGAATTGAGCAAAAGAAGCTCATACTTCCCTGTTATGGTCAATCTTTCTAACTTCAGCTGACCAAAGGGCTCAAATAAGTGGAATGAAAATTGTTCTTTCAGTTTTCAAAGGACAGGATCCAGATCTGTTTAATTATTTGCATTATATAGTATAGTATTGAGGGCTTCCCAGGTGGTAAAGAACCTACCTGCCAGGGCAGGAGATGTGAAATGTGGGCTCAGTCCCTGGTGGAAGATCTCCTGGAGGAGGACAGAGCAACCCACTTCAGTATTCTTGCCTGGAGAATCCCAGGGATAGAGAAGCCTGGCAGGCTGCAGTCCACAGAATCTCAGAGTCAGACATGACTGAAGAGGCTGAGCACACATGCAAGCATGGCTATTTCATAGTTGTTTAAGTGATCTTCTATTGCTAGGCATCAGTGGTGTCTCTAATTTTTAATGATTATAAATAATGTTGTGATGAACAGCATTGAATATATATCTTTGTGCATTGCCTGTGAGTATGAGTGCTGTGTCAAAGGAATGCACATTTAAATTTTTGATGCATTTAGTAAGTTGACTTTCAGAAAGGTCATGCTGGTTTATACAGTGTATGAGATAACTCATCATGTCTTTGCTCATACTGATTATTTTCCAATCTTTTATCTGTGTTACTGTAATAGAAAGTGATTGATATTGCATTGTTTTAAATTACATTTCATTGGTTAACCAGTGAGGTTAATAATCTTTTTACACTGGTTGCCATTTTTATTTCTTCTGTGAATTGTACATTTCTTTAGCCTATGTTTTTAATTGAGTTGTTGGTCAGTTTATTATCGAATAATAAGGTCATTTTTTATATTAGGGATATTAATCTTTTGTTATGCATATTGCCAAAAAATGTATTCTTGGACTTTTAAAATTTATCTTTGTCATATATATAAGTGACTAATGCTTTCTTTCACTTTCACTAAGTATAGTTTAATTGTTTTTTCATTTTGTTTTATTTTTTCTCTCTCTCCCTTTCTCTGTGTTTATCCTGACAGGCTAACAGTTTGAGGATTGTCTCTATCCTGCCCTGCGTGTTCCTACTCTAGAACTGGGTATTATAATGGAGTTTGGTTCTGCTCTCTAATGATATTGGGGATGTTGTACATCTAGTTCCTGGGCAGCATAACCTGCCTGAGTTATGTACTTTGCTTTTTTCTTGGTGCTATTTTTGGAAATCTTTGTCTTGGAGTGTGTCAGAACTAGAGGAATAGTGTTCTGTTCTTGTATTTGAATAATAAGATAATGAGTGTGCAGATACTTCATAGTCAGAGATTTGTTTCACCTGTTTATAAATGAAGGAATCATAGTGGTCCCTTGGTATAGAAATGTGTAAATGGTTAGGCAGCTTTTAATTCTACCTCATGTATTGATTCAGCATGTGAGTTTTGAAATCAGATAGCCTGAGTTTGATTCTACTTAACAGCTCCCTTACCTTGGGAAGTTTTTTAATCCTCTGTTTAGCTTTAATTTCTTCAAATGATTGTATCTTACATACTTTAGAGACTTGTTTGAAGATTAAATGAGGTTTTGTACATAATTCCTTAGCATAGTGCCTGAAACACAGTAAATATTCACTAAATGTTAGATTTTATTATTGTGATTAATCTTACAATGTTTTCAAATGCACATATTACTCTTGGGTAACTTTGTTGCTTTTGTGGTACTGAAATCTCTCTGCTTTAAGATGTCAATTGACACAGTATGGTAAGATAAAACTAATCAGAAACAGTTTTGAACTGTGCTATTAATTTATGGTAGTTTCATGATAAATCTACCACTCTGAACCTTAGATTCTTAGTTGTCTAGGATGTGTATAATAATTAGTAAAATAAAGCATGAGACACTATGTCCCCTGGAAAATGAAAGTCTGGAAATGTGTCATATGTGGGAAGTTTTGTTCAGAATGTTTTGATCAAGCATTTTGAGTTCTTTGAAAGCATGATACTAACTAGATGAATATTAGTTGGTATTAGAATTATCCCTGAATAACTGAAAATGAGGTATAATACCTCCTCTGAGGATGAGCAGAACATCAATTAGATGGTATTTTACATATTAAAATAAGCCCAGTGCTATTATCAAAACAGTGAGATATCTGCATAAAAGTCAGTGGCCATACATAAGTGCATAATCATGAAGTTATGTAGCACATGATTAGAAGTTCCCCTTTTCTCCAGGTCTTTTTGGTTTTAAGTACAAATATATATACTCTGTTGCTTGTAAGTCCTTATATGAAATATTACATAAGTGAAGATTCTTTTTGAACTCAATTCTTACTACTATATTCAACAGACATAAATTACATTTCAGTAAATGTGATCAGGAAAAAAAGGTAACATAGGAGAAAAAGATATAATTGCAAAAACTGTTCATTTGTACATTACAACCATTGTACTGGCAATAGCACAGAGAATCACTAAAGAATATATATATATTTTTCAAGTGGTCACATTCTGCTTCTCTCCGAATTAAACTTGGGAGCATTGGTTAATTTCTGTTCCAAGTTGGTGGAATCTTTGTCTTTATGAATCACAGAGTGAGCTTCCTTGTTTTCAGGAGTCTTTGTGTTAGGAGACTTGAGGAGATAATCATTACTTCCTGCTTTTCACCCATATTCTATAAAAGATGATGTTGGAAGGAGTCCTTTGAATTTACTTATATATTAGCTCTCCTGTTTTCTTCTATGAGAAGCAGTTTCTCATAGGATCCTTCATTTAGGTTGATGGCATCACATCAAAGCATAATTAAATAAAATGCAGATGGTGATTGCAGCCATGAAATTAAAAGACGCTTACTCCTTGGAAGAAAAGTTATGACCAACCTAGATAGCATATTCAAAAGCAGAGACATTACTTTGCCAACAAAGGTCTGCCTAGTCAAGGCTGTGGTTTTTCCAGTGGTCATGTATGGATATGAGAGTTGGACTGTGAAGAAAGCTGAGTGCCGAAGAATTGATGCTTTTGAACTGTGGTGTTGGAGAAGACTCTTGAGAGTCCCTTGGACTGCAAGGAGATCCAACCAGTCCATTCTAAAGGAGATCAGTCCTGGGATTTCTTTGGAAGGAATGATGCTAAAGCTGAAACTCCAGTACTTTGGCCACCTCATGCGAAGAGTTGACTCATTGGAAAAGACTCTGATGCTGGGAGGGATTGTGGGCAGGAGGAGAAGGGGACGACAGAAGATGAGATGGCTGGATGGCATCACCGGCTCGATGGACATGAATTTGAGTGAACTCCGGGCATTGGTGATGGACAGGGAGGCCTGGGGTGCTGCGATTCATGGGGTCGCAAAGAGTCGGACATGACTGAGTGACTGAACTGAACTGAACTGAATTTTTTTGGACGGTGAATTAAGTGTGGATTGCCCTCTGCAAATCTGGTTGAATCCAACAGTGGATTTTAGTGTATTTAGGTCAGTGATCTCTAAGGTCCAGGTAGATGTGGCAAAGGATGTATAGGCGCTCTAGGCTATGTATGAAGAAATCCGTCGAGTCAGCATTTTCTGATTACTAGAGTTAACTTGTCAGAAGGTTATTAGTTTTATACATTTTAAAATTCTGAGAATAGGGTGAGAATTTTCCTATTTGAGAGGAACTGACAATGTTCCATCATCTGTTAGTTTAAGCATATTTAAATATATGGCAGTTCAATGTGCACAGCCAAGTGGACTTAAAGAGGCTTTTGAAAAGAAACATAATTAAATATAATTCTATTAAAAATAATGCCAGCATGAAGCAACAGCAAGAAAATTGAAAAACTGAGAGTTCACCTTTTAGTAAAAACTTTGTCAGCCGCAGAATGCAGTAAACATGATCTGGCAATATACTGTCCAAAAAAAATGCCTGAATTATCAAGAAGACTATTTGAAAATCAAATTTGCATGTTATTTTTAACAATATGTGTTATTGAAAGTTTATCTAATGCCCAGAAATTATTATTAATACTATTTTAAGAATCGGAGCAAAAAGGTGTTTGAATCATTGTTAAAAAAAACACAAAAAACATTGTTGATGAATTTGAAATTTCTATTTTGATCTATGTTTTATGATGTAACTAAAATATTACTGCAATGGTGCATAAGTAGTATATGTATGTATCACATATATGTGATTTTATGTTACATTTGGATTATTTGTGATAAAAATATTTTACTGGTATGAAATAAAAAATGTAGGGACCAGAAACCTGTGAAGTCCTCTGTTCCTCACAGGAGTATAGGAAACTAGATATGAATAGGAACCTTAGGGTTAATAGGAACCTTAGGACCTAGGATTTGATCCTGCGCTTACCATGTACTAGTGTGAACTTGAGTAAATTACTTAATTTCATTCCCATTTGTAAAATAGAGAAAATAATATCTTACATAGTTTGTGAGGACTGGATTAATGTTATAAGTTCTTAATACAGAGCCATATACTCAATGAATGTTAGTTATTTTGTTGTTATTATTTTAATTATTGTATTATTAATAATAAAGAGATTGTCCTTTTGGGAATCTTCCATAAATAAGCTTATGTCTAAGGTACTGTCACAATGCAAAGTGAGAGGAACTAAATAGATTCCAAAAGAAGTAAGTCCTTGAGTTTTATGATTATTGTCAGAAGTAAAGTTTTCTGTGCATTTGTTTTGTGTGTGTTGTGCGTGTGTGTGTATAAGGGTCTAGATTTTGGAGGAAGTAGAGAGTTTATTGTAGAGATTCTAAGGGCAAGAGCACATGAACACACTTGCCCACTCGCCACACTTCTTCCCTAGAGCAGCTCTTTTCTCTGTTAGGGTTCTAAAGAGGAGAAATGCAGCTATTCTATAGTTTCTTTAGTCTTTGGATCATTTCCTTTGAATGTAATGACCTCAGCTGTTGTAGGTTACATGTTCCTTTTCTTAGTATGAAGAAAAGTTTGCAGATTTGCAGGTAAAGCTTCACACATAATCTGGGTAAGTGTGGAAGTAAGATGGGAGTAGGAAGTGATAAATTGTACTATGCAGGGAAAAATAGCATTTTGTTCATTTGAATAGACCTTTGATTGTCCTGTGACTTATGTTGTAAAATATATTGCTGTTACAGTGATTGATAGATGGTGCATTGGGGAGAAGATGTCAAAATTGAGAGATCTGGATTTCTTTTTGCTTTATGTGTATCCTTGGGGCAAGCTTCAGCTTTCTCATTCATAAATTTAGAATTATAGTATCTGCCTTTTGTCAATATTCTTTTAGTCCATGTCTAAACACCTATCATTAGTTAGAGCCATGCTAACTATGGGATCTGTGGATGATAAGACATGGTCTGATTCCTGCCCTCCCTGGAAATGTAGTCCAATAAGAAGATAAACAGGCAGACAATTATGGCTCACTGTAGTTAGGTCTGTATTAAAGGAATAGGAGTGTGAATTGACCTAGGAGAATCAGAGGGGCTTTTATGAAGGAAATGGTGCTAATGATCTCTAAGTTTCCTACTTTTATTTTAAAGTTCTGGTTACCATGTGCTTCAGAAATTAAGGACTGTTTGGCAAACTGAAAGGGATTAGGACAGGAGGAGTTTTCTTCAAATTTGTTGATAGCCTCTGATGCTTTCAAAAATAATTTAATCCATTTGAGTTTATTTTTGTGTATGATTTTAGAGACTGTCTTAATTTCATTTTTTTACACATGGTTGTCCAGTTTTCCTAGCACCATTTACTGAAGAGACCTGTCTTTTCTTTATATTGTCTTGCCTCCTTTGTCTTAGATCAATTGACCATAGGAAAGTGAGAGTGAAGTCATTCAGTCATGTCCTACTCTTTGCAGCTCCATGGACTGTAGCCTACCACCCTCCTCTGTCCATGGGATTTTTCCAGGCAAGAGTACTGGAGTGGGCTGCCATTTCCTTCTGCAGAGGATTTTCCTGACCCGATGATCAAACCCGACTCTCCCGCATTGTAGGCAGACGCTTTACTGTCTGAGCTACCAGGGAAGGTGTGTGGGTTTATTGCTGGGCTTTCCTTCCTGTTCATTTGATCCATGTATCTGTTTTTGTGCCAGTATCCTACTGTTTTTATTACTTTAGCTTTTTAGTATAGTCTGAAGTCAAGAGAGCCTGATTCTTTCAGTTCCATTTTTCTTTCTCAAGATTCTTTTGGCTATTCAGGGTCTTTTGTGTCTCCCTACAAATTTTAAAAACTAAAAACTTTTTTCTAGTTCTGTGAAAAATGATGCTAGTAATTTGAAAGACCTAGATAAATATAATAGATACTGTAAAACTCTTAGAGGAAAACAGGTAGAACATACTTTGACAGAAATTGCAGCAATATATTTCTTGTTTCATCTTTTAGAGTAATAGAAATAAAAACAAAAATAAACAAATGGGACCTAATTAAACTCAAAAATTTTTGCACAGAAATAGAAACCATAAACAAAATGAAAAGGCAACCCAAAGAATGGGAGAAAGTATTTGCAAATAATGCAACTGAAAAGGGGTTAATCTCAGAAATTTACAAATAGTTCATGCAGCTCAGTATTAAAAAAAACAAACAAACAACCCAATCAAAAAATGGTCAGAAGACCTAAACAGACCTTTCTCCAAAGAAGACATACAGATGGTCAATAGGCACATGAAGATGTTCAATATCTTTAATTACTCGAGAAATGCAAATTAATACTACAATGAGGTATCACCTCACACCAGTCAGAATGGCCGTCATCAAAAAGTCTACAACCAATAAATGCTGGAGAGGGTGTGGAGATAAGAGAACCCTCCTACACTGTTGGTAGGAATGTAAATCAGTAATAGCCACTATGGAAAACAGTATGGAGGTCCCTCAAAAAGCTAAAATATAGAACTACTATGATCCAACAATTCTAAGTGAAATATGTCAGGCAGAGAAAGACAAATATGATATTGCTTATATGCAAAATCTAAAATAAATGATACAAATGAACTTATTTACAGAACAGAAACAGACTCACAGACATAGGAAACACAGTTATGGTTACCAAAGTGGGAAGGAGGGAGGGATAAATTGGAGTTTGGGATTGACATATATGCACTACTATATTTAAGATAGATAACCAACAAAACCCAACTATATAGCACAGGGAGCCAAAGCCTTTGACTGTGTGGATCACAATAAACTGTGAAAAATTCTGGAGGAGATGGGAATACCAAACCACCTGACCTGCCTCTTGAGAAAACTATATGCAGGTCAGGAAGCAACAGTTAGAAATGGACATGGAACAACAGACTGGTTCCAAATAGGAAAAAGTGTGCATCAAGGCTGTATATTGTCACCCTGCTTATTTAACTCATATGCAGAGTACATCATGAGAACCGCTGAGCTGGAAGAAGCACAAGCTGGCATCAAGATTACCGGGAGAAATATCAATCGCCTCAGATATGCAGATAACACCATCCTTATGGCAGAAAGTGAAGAGGAACTAAAAAGCCTCTTGATGAAAGTGAAAGAGGACAGTAAAAAAGTTGGCTTAAAGCTCAACATTCAGAAAACTAAGATCATGGCATCAGGTCCCATTACTTCATGGGAAATAAATGAGGAAACAGTGGAAAGAGTGTCAAACTTTATCTTTTTGGGGTTCAAAATCACTGCAGATGGTGACTGCAGCCATGAAATTAAAAGACGCTTACTCCTTGGAAGGAAAGTTATGACCAACCTAGATAGCATATTCAAAAGCAGAGACAGTACTTTGTCAACAAAGGTCAGTCTAGTCAAGGCTATGGTTTTCCAGTGGTCATGTATGGATGTGAGAGTTGGACTGTGAAGAAAGCTGAGCGCCGAAGAATTGATGCTTTTGAACTGTGGTGTTGGAGAAGACTCCTGATAGTCCCTTGGACTGCCCGGGTGATCCAACCAGTCCATCCTAAAGGAGATCAGTCCTGGGTGTTCTTTGGAAGGAATGATGCTAAAGCTGAAACTCCAGTACTTTGGCCACCTCATGCGAAGAGTTGACTCATTGGAAAAGACTCTCTGATGCTGGGGAGGGATTGTGGGCAGGAGGGGAGGGGGACGACAGAGGATGAGATGGCTGGATGGCATCACCAACTCAATGGATGTGGGTTTGGGTGAACTCCAGGAGTTGGTGATGGACAGGGTGGCCTGGCGTGCTGCAATTCGTGGGGTCGCAAAGAGTTGGACACGATTGAGCGACTGAACTGAACTGAGTGAGATGCCTTCTTAGAAAAATGAGTCCAATGGATCCTTAGTGTTCATTTTTTTTCCCTTTTCTCATTCTAAGAAAACCAGACAAGTTCAGTGTGCAAGTCCCTGGGAGATATGTATTTAATGTTCATCCAGAAGTTTCATGACAATTCCAACAGTATTCTGTTGTGATTTTGAGCAGTCTTTTTATCAATCACTTTTTAACTGAAAATCAAATATATAAAGGTACAGTGCTGGGAGCCATGAAGAAAAAGAAGTTAAATATATATTCTTGATTTCCAGAGTAGCTGAAACAAAGTGTTAAATATTGGTTTAAGAATAAGCACCAATATAAAATATCATTTAAAATGACAAATTTAATCACAAATGTGAAATTAAATTGTTACAGTTTATGTTTAGTGTTGGCTGAGGTCAAGGAGGACATGGTTGTTGAGAAAGACATGGTTCCTTTGGGAAAGGAGTCTATGAGAGAGCAGTAACTCATTTTCCAAATTAACTGAGAAAAGGCAAAGGGCTAGAAAACCAATGACAGAAAATTAAAAAAAAATTATAGTGGCAGAATAGAAACTGATCAGTATATAAAAATGTAGTTAACCTTTCAGAACTGATTAGTTTGTTTAAAGGAAAGTTTAAATAGCCTGTTTCAAATGATGCCTAGACTATTATCAGATTAATGTCACAGAAAAGAACATTGAACATGATCTAGAAAAATTAGTGAAGATTAGCAAATTCTTAAAACATAGGAGTCAGAAAGGCCAGCAGGACTAGAATTCTGATGTTAATATCAACAGTAGGGGTTTCAAAATAACTTTTTTAAGTCTCAGCTTCCTCAGCTATAAAATGGGGAGTTTCATAGATTACTGTGAAGGTTAAGTAATATGCATGCTTAGGGATTGGGGCTTTCCTGGTGGCTCAGATGGTAAAAAGTCCACCTGCAGTGCAGGAGATCTGGGTTTGATACCTGGGTTGGGAAGATCCCCTGGAGGAGGCCATGACAACCCATTCTAGTATTCTTGCTTGGTGAGTCCCCATGGACAGAGGAGCCTGGCAGGCTATAGTCCATGGGGTTGCAAAAAGTTGGACATACTGAGCGAATGGGATGGCAGAGGATGAGGTGGCTGGATGGCATCACCGACTCGATGGACATGAGTTTGGGTAAACTCTGGGAGTTGGTGATGGACAGGGAGGCCTGGCATGCTGTGATTCATGGGGTCACAAAGAGTCGGACACAGCTGAGCAACTGAACTGAACTGAACTGAGCGATTGAGTACCACACAGCATAAAACAAGCTTAGGGCTTAGCACAGTGCCTAGTTCATAGTAAAACCCTCAAATAAATGGTATCCATGATAAATTTTATATAACCAAAGCTTAGAAAAAATAGAAGGGGTTTAAAACATAATATATTATTTTAAAAAATTTGCAGTATTTTCTCTTATTTTTACATCAGAATTGTTCTTATATCAGGTTATGAAAACCCAGGCACTTCAGTTAGCTGATGCAGTTTTTAAAAAATGATTGGGGAACTTTCCTGTTGGTCTAGTCTCTATGACTCTGTGCTCTCAATGCAGGGCCTGGGTTCAATCCCTGGTCAGAGCACTAGTTCCCACAGGGTGCAACTGAGTTTGCAGGCTGAAACTAAAGATCTCGCATACCATAACTTAATATTCCACATAACATAACTAAAAAAAAGATCTTGCATGCTGCAACTTTAGACTTGACACGGCCACATAATTAGATAAATAAATAGTAAAAAGAATTTTAAAATATAGAAATTATATCAAACATTTTTCTTGACCACAAGGGTATGAAACCAGAAATTAGTTACAGAAAGAAAAGTGGGAAAAAAGTGTAAACACTTGGAGACTATACAACATGCTACTAAAAAGCCAATGGAACAATGAAGGAATGAAAGAAAATCAGAAAGTACCTCAAAAACAATGAAAACAAAAACATTAAAGGAATTTGAAAAAGGGCATGTGAAGTTCAAAGTTAGCAGAAGACAGGGAATAATTAAGATTAGAGAAGAAATAAATAGAGACAAAACCAAACAGAAAAAAATCAATGAAACGAAGAGCCTTTTTTTGAAAAGATAAAATTGATAAACCTTTAACTAGGCTTATCAAGAAAAAAAAAGAGGGAGAGGGTGGGATGATTTGGGAGAATGACATTCTAACATGTATACTATCATGTAAGAATTGAATTGCCAGTCTATGTCTGATGCAGGATACAGCATGCTTGGAGCTGGTGCATGGGGATGACCCAGAGAGATGTTATGGGGAGGGAGGTGGGAGGGGGGTTCATGTTTGGGAACGCATGTAAGAATTAAAGATTTTAAAATTTAAAAAATAAAAAAATAAATAAAATTAAAAAAAAAAGAAAAAAAAGAGATCAAAATAAACAAAATAAAAAGTGAAAAGAGGAGAAACTACAACTGATATTATAGAGATGCAAAAAATAAGAGAATAAAGTTACATGCCAACAAATTGGACATTTTAGAAAAAAGGGATAAATTTCTCAAAACATGCAGTCTTCTAATACTGAAGAAGGAAGAAATAGATAACCTGAACAGGTTGATCACTAGTAGTGAAACTGGATTAGTAATCGAAAAACTCCTAGCAAAGAAAAGTTCAGAACTAGATAACTTTACAGAAGAATTCTACAAACAGATAAAGAAGAGCTAAATACTTATTTGCAAATTTTCCAAAAATTGAAGAGGAGGGAACATTTTCAGATTCATCCTATAAGGCCCCTATTGCGTGCATGTGTGCTCAGTCTTTCAGTTGTGTCCAAGTCTTTGCAACCCCATGAACTGCAGCCTGCCAGGCTCCTCTGTCCATGGAGTTTTCCAGGCAAGAATACTCCAGGCAGGAGTGGGTTGCCACTTCCTACTCCAAGCTATCTTCCCAACCCAGGGACTGAACCTGCATCTCCTGTGTCTGTTGCATTGGCAGGCAAATTCTTTACCACTGAGCCACCTGGGAAGGTGAATATGTATGCAAAATCCTCAACAAAACCCTCAGCAAGCCAAATTCAACAATATATAAAAAGGATCATACAATGTGGTCAAGGGGGTTTTATTTTTGTGATCCAGGATGGTTCAGTATTGTAAATCAGTGTGATACAAACTTTAACAAAAGGAAAGATACAAATCACATGATCATCTCTCTAGATTCAGTAAAAGTATTTGACAATATTCAATATCCGTTCGTGATAAAAACTCACCAGCATTGGTACAGAGGGAACATATCTCAATATAATAAAGGCCATTTATGACAGATTCACAGCTAACATCAAATTTATCAATGAAAAGCTTGAAGTTTTCTTCTAAAATGAAGAAAAAGAGAAGAATGTCTACTTTTGCTATTTCTATTTAGCATAGTATTAGAAGTTCTAGCCACAGCAATCAGAAAATGAAAAGAAATAAAAGGCATTCAATTGGAAGGGGAGAAGTAATATATCACTATTGACAGATGACATGATAACCCTAAATTCTCCATTAAAAGCATCTTAGAACTAATCAAGGAATTCAGCGAAGTTAAAGGATACAAGATTAATATACAGAAATCTGTTGCTTTTCTGTATACTAATAATGAGTTATCAGGAAGAGAAACCAAGAAAACTATCTCATTTAAAATCACAACACAAAGAATAAAATACCTAGGAATTAACTTCACCAAGGAGGTGAAGGTCCTATACTCTGAAAACGATAAAACACTGATGAAAGAAATTACAGATGACACAAACAGATGTAAAAATATTCTTTGTTTATGTATTGGAAGAATTAATATTGTTAAAATGTCCATACTATCTGAAGCAATCTATGGATTTCAGAAAAATATGGTATTATATCGCTTATATGTGGGATCTAAAAAAGCAATGCAAGTGAACTTACTTACAAAACAGAAACAGGCTCACAAATTTAGAGAGCAAACTTACAATTACCAGGGGGAAGGGATGGGGGAAGGGATAGTTAGTGAATTTGGGATTGACATGTACATACTGCAATATATAAAATGGGTAAGTAACAAGGACCTACTGTATAGCACAGAGAACTCTATTCAGTGTTACGTAACAATCTAAATGGAAAAAGAATTGGAAAAAGAATAGCTACATGTATATGTATAGCTGAATCACTTTGCTGTACACATGAATTAACACATTGTTAATCAACTGTAGTACAATATAAAATAAAAAGAGAAAAAAAGAAAAAAAAGAGAAAAAAAGAAGTTGGGTGTAAAAGTGCACACTGTATGATTCAATTTATATGAAACTCTAGGAAAGACAAATTTAGTTTACAGTGATAAAAAAATTAGATGCTTGGATGGGATAAAGTGATTGGCAAGGAAGGTTCTGAAGAAACTTTTTAGGGTGATGAAAATGAGGAAGGTAGTTATATGGGCATGCCTTTGTCAAAATTTATCAAACTGTATAATTAAAATGGGTACATTTAATGTAATTTCTACCTCAGTAATTTATTTTGAAATAAGTTCTAAATAATAATGCAATCTCTATCAAATACCTATGACATTTTTCACAGAACTAGAACAAATAACCCTAAAATTTATATGTGGTTTTTATTTATACCACAGAAGACCCTGAATAGCCAAAGCAATGTTGAGAAAAATAATGCTGGAAGTATCATCTCCCTGACTTCAAACTGTAGTACAAAGCTACAGTAATCAACACAGTATGTTACTGGCGCAAAAACAGAACACACATCAGTGGAACAGGATGGAGAGCCCAGAAATAATCCATACACTTATGGTCAATTAATCTATGACAAAGGCGGCAAGACTATATGATGGAAAAACCAGTCTCTTCAGTAAGTGGTGTTTGGAAAAGTGGACAGCTACATGCAAAAGAATGAAATTAAAACATTTTCATACCATATACAAAAGTAAACTCAAAATGGATTGAAGACCTAAATGTAAGACCAGAAATCACAAACCTTCTAGTAGAAAACATAGGCAGAACACTCTTTGACATAAATTGTGGCAATATTTTTTTTGGATCTATTTCCCAAGATAAAAGAAACAAAAGTGAAAATAAACAAATGTGACCAAATTAAACTTAAAAGATTTTTGAACAGCCAAAGAAACGATCACCAGAACAAAAAGACAATATATTGAATAGGAGAGAATATTTGTAAATAATATGACTGATAACACGTTAATATCCAATATATATAAATAACTCATACAACTCCATATTAAAAAAGCAGAGGCTTCCCTGATGGCTCAGAGGTAAAGAATACCACTTGTCAATGCAGAGGACACAGGTTCAGTTGGTTCTTGGTCTGGGAAGATCCCACATGTGAAGGGACAACTAATCCTATGCACAGCTACTGACTCAGTTCTCTAGAGCCTGTGAGCTGTAGTTACTGAGCCTTAAATAATCATCTTTAGTAAGAGAGAATGAAAATCAGTGTACTAAATACTTAACTCAAAAAATTCAAGAAAAGAAAATATATTTATATATATAAATAATAGTATGTATTTACATAAATAAAAAAGAAACAAGAAACAAAAGTGATTATCTAGAGATGGACACAGGTAGGGGAAAGGGATGAATAAAAGATTGAAAGGGAAACTCTATATGGCATTTTATGATGTTTTGCATCTTAAACTTTGTGAATGTATAACTTCTTCAAAAGTTTGAAGAAAATTTAAAAGTTGGTGTTATTAGTTCTTTTTTCAGGAAAATATTCTCATGTAAAAATTCTACAGCTATGATGAACAACTAGAGTATAGGTCTGAGAGAGGAATTCTTGAGAGGTGGAAAGGGCTGTACTTTTAAAGAAACATCCTTTTTGGAGAATTAAATAATTCAGTTTGCATACCAAATCTATATTGTATAATTTAAAGAGTCTTAGAAGTCAACAAATCTCACTGGAACCATGAAAGCATTTATTTTTTGACTGCCTGCTATGTCCTAGGCATGTTGTTTCTAAGTCTTAAAACAACCTTGCAGAAATTGATGGTGATAGCTTCAGTTTACATCCTGTGAAAATGTGGCATAGAGGAGCTAAAGGACCCAAGCTGGCTTTGAATGTTCGACGTGTGTGCTAAGTTGCTTGAGTCATGTCCGACTCTTTGCAATGCTGTGGACTATAGCCCACCAGGCTCCTCTGTCCATGGGATTCTCCAGGCAAGAATACTGGATTGGATTGTCATGCCATCCTCCAGGGTATCTTCCCAACTCAGGGATCAAACCCATGACTCATGTCTCCTGCATTGGCAGGTGGATTCCTTACTACTAGTGCCACCTGGGAAGCCCTAGGTGAATGTTTAACTGTAAAAGTCAATTAGACTTCTTCACTTAGACCACGTTGTCTCCCAACACTAGTTGATCATACTTTCAGATATTCTGAAGTAGTAGCATTCAGAACTGATGATGCCTAGGTTCCTGAGAGTTTCTTTGAATATTTTACCCATATGATTTTTCACTGGAAATTGTAAACTGACATTATTTCCTAGGATCAGTGGATGTGCTTTAAACTGAGCATATTAGGATCACAGCTTACCATCTATAGAGAATGGATTAACTGAGATGTGATATTTACTACTTGTTAATAATAGCAATAATAAATATCACTTACTGAACATTTATTACTTAGCATGCATTATACATGTATTGGATCTTGTGATGTTTGTTGTTTTTGTTCAGTTGCTAAGTCGTGTCTGACTCTTTTGACCTCAAGAACTGCAGCTTATTAGGCTCACCTGTTCTTCACTGCTCCCGGAGTTTGCTCAGATTCATGTCCATTGAGTCGGTGATGCTATCTAACCATCTCATCCTTTGCTACTCCCTTCTCTTTTTGTTTTCAATCTTTCCCAGCATCTAGGTCTTTTAAAAAGAGTCAGCTCTTCACATCAGGTGGCCAAAGTATTGGAACTTCAGCTTTAGCATCAATGAATATTCAGGATTGGTTTCCTTTAGGAATGACTGGTTTGATCTCCTTCCAGTCCAAAGGATTCTCAAAAGTCTTCTCCACACTGTAATTCAAAAGCATCACCTTCTTTATGGTCCAACTCTTATATCTGTACATGACTACTGGAAAAACCATAACTTTGACTATACAGACCTGTGTTGGGAAAGTGATGTCTCTACTTTTTAATATGCTTTCTAGGTTGATCATAGCTTTCTTTCCAAGGAGAAAGCCTCTTTTAACTTCATGGCTGCAGTCACTTCCCTGGTGGCTCAGGTGGTAAAGAATCTGTTTGTAATGCAGGAGACCTGGGTAGGGAAGATTCCCTGGAGAAGGAAATGACAACCCACTTCAGTAATCTTGCCTGGAGAATTCCATGGACTGAGGAGCCTGGTAGGCACAGTGATGGGGTTGTAAAGAGTCAGACATGACTGAGTCAGTTTTGCAGTCCAAGAAAAGAAAATCTGTCACCACTTCCATTTTTTCCCCTTCTGGTTGTTATGAAGTGATGGGATCAGATGCCATGATCTTAGTTTTTTGAGTGTTGAGTTTTAGGCCAGTTGTCTCACTCTCCTCTTTCACACTCATCAAGAGGCTCTTTAGTTCTTCTTCACTCTGCCATTAGAGTGGTGTCATCTATGTATCTGAGGTTGTTAATATTCTCCTGGCAATCTCGATTCCAGCTTGTGATTCATCCAGCCTGGCATTTTGCATGATGCACTGTGCATATAAATTAAATAAGTAGGGTGACAATATACAGCCATGACATACTCCTTTCTCAATTTTGAACAAGTCTGTTGTTTCATATCTGGTTCTGTTACTTATTGATCCATATACAGGTTTCTCTGGAGATAGGTAAGGTAGTCTGCTGTTCCCATTTCTTTAAGAATTTTCCATAATCATTGATCCACATAGTCAAAGACCTCAATGTAGTCAATGTAGCAGAAGTAGATATTTTTCTGAAATTCCCTTGCTTTCTCTATGATCCAGTGAATGTTGACAATTTGATATATGGTTCCTCTGCCTTTTCTAAATCCAGCTTCCACATCTGGAAGTTCTCAGTTCATGTACTGCTGAGCCTAGCTTGAATGATTTTGAGCATAACTTTGCTAGCATATGAAATGAGCACAGCTGCATGATAGTTTGAACATTCTTTGACATTGCCCTTCTTTGGGATTGGAAAGAAAACATCTTTTCCAGGCCTGTGGCCACTGCTGAGTTTTTAAAATTTGCTGACATATTGAGTGCAGCTATTTAACAGCATCATATTTTAGGATTTTAAATAGCTCAGCTGGAATTCCATCACATCCACTACCTTTGTAGTAATGCTCCCTAAGACCCACTTGACTTCACACTCCAGGTGAGTGACCACATCATCGTGATTATCCAGGTCATTTAAGACCTTTCTTACATAGTTCTTCCGTGTGTTCTGCAACCTCTTCTTAATCTCATTTGCATCTGTTAGGTCTTTACCATTTCTGTCCTTTATTATGCCCATCCATATATGAAATATCCTCTTGATATCTCTGATTTTCTCAAAGATATCTCTAGTCTTTTCCATTTTATTGTTTTCTTCTATTTCTTTGAATTGTTCATTTAAGAAGGCCTTCCTATCTATCCTTGCTATTCTCTGAACTCTGCATTTAGTTGGGTATATCTTTCCCTTTCTCCCTTGCCTTTAACTTCTCGTCTTCCCTCAGCAATTCGTGAAGTCTCCTCAGACAACTACCTTGACTTCTTGCATTTCTATTTCTTTGGGTTGGCTTTGGTCACTACCTCCTGTACAATGTTAAGAAACTCTGTCCATAGTTCTTCAGGCGCTCTGTCTACCAGATCTAATGCTTTGAATACTGTATTATCATAAAGATTTGATTTAGATTATACCTGGATTGCCTAGTGGTTTTCCCTACTTTCTTCAGTTTCAGCCTGAATTTTGCAATAAGGAGCTGATGATATGAGTCACAGTCACCTCCAGGTCTTGTTTTTGCAGACTACATAGAGCTTCTCTATCTTCAGTTGCAAAGAATATAATCAGTCTGATTTTGGTATTGACAATTTGGTGATGAACTGGCATGTAATGTGGACTCTTGTGTTACTGGAAGAGGGTATTTTCTATGACGAGTGTGTTCTCTTGACAAATATCCTTTAGCCTTTACCCTGCTTCATTTTGTACTCCAAGGCCAAACTTGCCTGTTTCTCCTGGTATCTCTTGACTTGCTACTTTTGTGCTCTAATCCCCTGTGATGAAAAGGAGATACTTTCTTGGTCATAGTTCTAGGAGGTCTTGTAAATCTTCATAGAACTGTTCAGCTTCAGCTTCTTCGACTTTAGTGTTTGGGACATAGACTTGGATTACTGTGATATTGAATGGTTTGCCTTGGAAATAAACCAAGATCATTCTGTCTTTTTTCAGATTGCACCCAAGTACTGCATTTCTGACTCTTTTGTTGATTATAAGGGCTACTCCATTTCTTCTAAGGAATTCTTGCCATTAGATATAATGGCAAGATATATATAGATATAATATATATTTATAATTCTTTAGAATTCGAAGGGATTCTTGCCCTTAGATATAGTACATATAATGGTCATTTCAATGAAGTTCACCCATTCTCATTTGTGTTCAGTTCAGTTCAGTTCAGTCGCTCAGTCGTGTGCGACTCTTTGCGACCCCATGAATCGCAGCACGCCAGGCCTCCCTGTCCATCACTAACTCCTGGAGTTCACTCAGACCCACGTCCATCGAGTCAGTGATGCCATCCAGCCATTTCATCCTCTGTCGTCCCCTTCTCCTCCTACCCCCAATCCCTCCCAGCATCATAGTTCACTGATTTCTTTTTTTTTTTAAATTTTTATTTTTACTTTATTTTACTTTACAATACTGTATTGGTTTTGCCATACATTGACATGAATCCACCACGGATGTACATGCGTTCCCAAACATGAACCCCCCTCCCACCTCCCTCCCCATAACATCTCTCTGGGGCATCCCCGTGCACCAGCCCCAAGCATGCTGTATCCTGCATTGGACATAGGCTGGCGATTTGATTCTTACATGATAGTATACATGTTTCAATGCCATTCTCCCAAATCATCCCACCCTCTCCCTCTCCCTCTGAGTCCAAAAGTCCGCTATACACATCTGTGTCTTTTTTACTGTCTTGCATACATGGTCATCATTGCTATCTTTCTAAATTCCATATATATGTGTTAGTATACTGTATTGGTGTTTTTCTTTCTGGCTTACTTCACTCTGTATAATTGGCTGCAGTTTCATCCATCTCATCAGAACTGATTCAAATGTATTCTTTTTAATGGCTGAGTAATACTCCATTGTGTGTATGTACCACAGCTTTCTTATCCATTCATCTGCTGATGGACATCTAGGTTGTTTCCATGTCTTGGCTATTATAAACAGTGCTGCAATGAACATTGGGGTACATGTGTCTCTTTCAATTCTGGTTTCCTCGGTGTGTACGCCCAGCAGTGGGATTGCTGGGTCATAAGGCAGTTCTATTTGCAATTTTTAAAGGAATCTCCACACTCTTTTCCATAGTGGCTGTATTAGTTTGCATTCCCACCAACAGTGTAGGAGGGTTCCCTTTTCTCCACACCCTCTCCAGCATTTATTGCTTGCAGATTTTTGGATCACAGCCATTCTGACTGGTGTGAAGTGGTACCTCATTGTGGTTTTGATTTGCATTTCTCTAATAATGAGTGATGTTGAGCATCTTTTCATGTGTTTGTTAGCCATCGATATGTCTTCTTTGGAGAAATGTCTATTTAGTTCTTTGGCCCATATTTTGATTGGGTCATTTATTTTTCTGGAATTGAGCTGCATAAGTTGCTTGTATATTTTTGAGATTAGTTGTTTGTCAGTTGTTTTGTTTGCTATTATTTTCTCCCATTCAGAAGGCTGTCTTTTCACCTTGCTTATATTTTCCTTAGTTGTGCAGAAGCTTTTAATTTTAATTAGATCCCATTTGTTTATTTTTGCTTTTATTTCCAGAATTCTGGGAGGTGGATCATAGAGGATCCTGCTGTGATTTATGTCAGAGAGTGTTTTGCCTATGTTCTCCTCTAGGAGTTTTATAGTTTCTGGTCTTACATTTAGATCTTTAATCCATTTTGAGTTTATTTTTGTGTATGGTGTTAGAAAGTGATCTAGTTTCATTCTTTTACAAGTGGTTGACCAGGTTTCCCAGCACCACTTGCTAAAGAGATTGTCTTTACTCCGTTGTATATTTTTGCCTCCTTTGTCAAAGATAAGGTGTCCATATGTGTGTGGATTTATTGCTGGGCTTTCTATTTTATTCCATTGATCTATATGTCTGTCTTTGTGCCAGTACCATACTGTCTTGATGACTGTGGCTTTGTAGTAGAGCCTGAAGTCAGGCAAGTTGATTCCTCCAGTTCCATTCTTCTTTCTCAAGATTGCTTTGGCCATTTGGGGTTTTTTGTATTTCCATACAAACTGTGAAATTATTTGTTCTAGTTCTGTGAAAAATATCGCTGGTAGCTTGATAGGGATTGCACTGAATTTGTAAATTGCTTTGGGTAGTATACTCATTTTCACTATATTGATTCTTCCAATCCATGAACATGGTATATTTCTCCATCTATTAGTGTCCTCTTTGATTTCTTTCATCAGTGTTTTATAGTTTTCTATATATAGGTCTTTAGTTTCTTTAGGTAGATACATTCCTAAGTGTTTTATTCTTTTCGTTGCAATGGTGAATGGAATTGTTTCCTTAATTTCTTTTTCTACTTTCTCATTATTAGTGTATAGGAATGCAAGGGATTTCTGTGTGTTGATTTTATATCCTGCAACTTTACTATATTCATTGATTAGTTCTAGTATTTTTCTGGTGGAGTCTTTAGGGTTTTCTATGTAGAGGATCATGTCATCTGCAAACAGTGAGAGTTTTACTTCTTCTTTTCCAATTTGGATTCCTTTTATTTATTTTTTTTTTCTGCTCTGATTGCTGTGGCCAAAACTTTCAGAACTATGTTGAATAGTAGCAGTGAAAGTGGGCACCCTTGTCTTGTTCCTGACTTTAGGAGAAATGCTTTCAATTTTTCACCATTGAGGATAATGTTTGCTGTGCGTTTGTCATATATAGCTTTTATTATGTTGAGATATGTTCCTTCTATTCCTGCTTTCTGGAGTAGTTCACTGATTTCTAAGATGTTGATGTTCACTCTTGCCATCTCCTGCTTGACCACATCCAATTTACCTTGATTGATGGACCTAACATTCCAGGTTTCTATGCAATATTGTTCTTTATAGCATTAGACTTTCACCTCCAGACACATCCATAACTGAGCTTCATTTCTGCTTTGGCCCACCTGCTTCATTCTTTCTGGAGCTATTTGTAACTGCCTTCTACTCTTCGTCAGTAACATAGTGGGTATCATATGACTTGGGTGTCTCATATTCTGATGTCATATCTTTTTGCCTTTTCATACTGTTCATGGGGTTCTCATGGCAAGAATACTGGAGTGGTTTGCCATTCACTCCTTCAGTGGACTTTGTTTGTCTTGGGTAGCCCTGCACAGCATGGCTGATAGCTTCATTGAGTTATTCAAGCTCCTTTGCCATTACAAAGGTGTGATATGGGAAGGAGATCACATTAATATATGTATATATATTATATATATTTACCATTTGTATATAAAACATCTATAGGATGTTTTAGATGTTGAATAAGTGGGGGGGGGTGGGGAAGTTTCATGGTTAATCAGGTTTGGGAAATACTGAGTTAAATGACTCTTTTCACTGAAGGACTTACAGAGTCTTTAATATGCTTATATGCATATGAATTTCATTGAGGGGATATTGATTATGGTTTTCTCTAACCTTATTTAACCAGTAACCCTTTCTCTCCTCTCTTCCTTCCCCCATCTTCTACATGTCTTGAGATTTGGATTATCTGAAGAATATACTTTGAAAAATACCATCTAAAAATATTTGTTTGGAAACTTCAGGATTCTTAGAATTTGAGGTTATGCATATATAAGGATAAGAACAACTTTTGAGTTAAAAAGCTTCTAAAAAGAAACCTCAAAGAGAATTAAAAACCCATAGTGAATTTTCAGTTAATGACCAAAATAGCATTTCCTTTGTTGAAAGCAAGTATAAAAAGACCAGAAAATAGTCAATGTGGCAGAACTGTGACATTGAGAACATTTGAATTAAATGACATGGCAATGACATTCATGCCCCCCATAAAAGAGTAAATAAAAAGTAGCTGGGGCAGAGGAATATGCTGGCAGTACTATCAAGAAACAACACAATAGGGAAGGGAATACAGAATACCAAGTGGAACATGTGTAGGAGACTTTGTGCCTTTCACTTTAAAATTTTAAATCAGAGCAACTCTACTTTTTATGGAAAGAGAGAATTGGGCCAAAATTGTTAGTAAGTAGTGGTTGTGCTGGGTATTGTTTTTGCTTTGGCTCCATCCCTTCATTCTTTCTGGAGTTATTTCTCCACTGATCTCCAGTAGCCTATTGGGCATCTACTGACCTGGGGAGTTCCTTTTTCAGTATCCTTTCATTTTGCCTTTTCATACTGTTCATGGGGTTCTCAAGGCAAGAATACTGAAGTGGTTTGCCATTCCCTTCTCCAGTGGACCACATTCTGTCAGACCTCTCCACCATGACCCGCCCATCTTGGGTTGCCCCTTGGGCATGTCTTAGTTTCATTGAGTTAGACAAGGCTGTGGCCCTAGTGTGATTAGATTGACTAGTTTTCTGTGAGTATGGTTTCAGTGTGTCTGCCCTCTGATGCCCTCTTGCAACACCTACCATCTTCCTTGGGTTTCTCTTACCTTGGGCGTGGGGTATCTCTTCACAGCTGCTCCAGTAAAGCACAGCGACTGCTCCTTACCTTAGATGAGGGATATCTCCTCACCACCGCCCTTCCTGACCTTCAACGTGGGATAGCTACTCTAGGCCCTCCTGCACCCACGCAGTTATGACCAACCTAGATAGCATATTCAAAAGCAGAGACATTACTTTGCCAACAAAGGTCCATCTAGTCAAGGCTATGGTTTTTCCAGTAGTCATGTATGGATGTGAGTGTTGGACTGTGAAGAAGGCTGAGCGCCAAAGAATTGATGCTTTTGAACTGTGGTGTTGGAAAAGACTCTTGAGAATCTCTTGGACTGCAAGGAGATCCAACCAGTCCATTCTGAAGGAGATCAGCCCTGGGATTTCTTTGGAAGGAATGATGCTAAAGCTGAAACTCCAGTACTTTGGCCACCTCATGCGAAGAGTTGACTCACTGGAAAAGACTCTGATGCTGGGTGAGATTGTGGGCAGGAGGAGAAGGGGATGACAGAGGATGAGATGGCTGGATGGCATCACTGACTCGATGGATGTGAGTCTGAGTGACCTCCGGGAGTTGGTAATGGACAGGGAGGCCTGGCGTGCTGAGATTCATGGGGTTGCAAAGAGTTGGACCCGACTGAGCGACTGAACTGAACTGAGTGGTTGTGACTTTAAAGAATTCTGTTATAGATTGATCAAATAATCGTGGAGTCTGGGGTTCAGTTTTTGCCCTATGAGTATTAGCGAAGTGATTCTAGACAAATAACATAATGTTATTTACCCTTATTTCACAAGGTTTAGAATCAATGACATAATGAATGTGATTCTCTGTGCTACATGCTGCTGCTCTTTAGTCACTAGCTAAGTTGTGTCCAACTCTTTGCGACTCCATGGACAGGCTCCTCTGTCCATGGTATTCTCCAGGCAAGAATACTGGAGTACGTTGCCATTTACTTCTCCAGGGGATTTTCCTGACCCAGAGATTGAACCCAAGTATCCTACCTTGGCAGGCGGATTGTTTACTGCTGAGCCACCAGGGAAGCTTTTGAGACAATTCAAATAATGAACTGTTAGATGTTGCCTGAAGCCAATGGAAAGCTACTGGATTATATTCATGAGAGTATCAGTCTTAGATTTATAGTTTAAAATTATCACTCTGCCACCTATGTGGAGAATGTGTAGTATTCAAGATGGGGGGAAGGAGACCAGAACAATGAGACCATTGCAATTGTCTAGGAAGAAAAATGAACAGGGCTAAAAATAGTGAAGCTGAAGAAAAAGGGAGGTGTACTCAGGAATTAAGGAGACAAAATTGAGAGGTTTTGGTGAACTGAATGTTTATGTGTTTCTGTGTGGGAGTGGGGGGATATGAGTGGAGATCAGGCTAGGAAGAAAAAGAAGTATGGGATGAGTCTGGGGTTTCCAGGTAGTTCCAGATTGCCACTTCACCAGTTTGTCTCCCTTTGTATGTAGTTTTATAAGTGTCCTGAAATTACTAGCATTTATAAATCAATTCAGTGAAAAACAAAAAACAGAAAATAAAATAGTAGCTACATAAATGAAGTTTATGAAGTGATTGCGGTTTTCATCCTAAAACTCTTAAAAACTGTTTTAAAAATCATCAGCATTAATTGTAATCTTAGTTTTATTCTCTTTAATTAGGATGTGGGTCCGGAAATGAAAAATCTTGCTCTATGCTGGTTATCAGGGAATATAGAGAACTTAAAATCTAGCTCTTTCCTTGGGTCAGAACAGGCTACCAGCTGGTTCTGAAGTGTTTCGTTTGATCACAGCCTTCATGCATCATTTCTGGTATTGTATGCACATTTAAGAGAAAGAGAGCCAAAATCAAACCAGTCTTAAGAAAGAGAATTTCAGCAGTCACATTAGGAATACTCAGAGGACCATAGTCTGCCCTCAAATGCATATCCAGAATTTCCACTGACGTCAGTACTTATTACTCACATGTATCCAAGGGCAGAATCTGGCCCTCAGAAATTAAATTTAAAAACTCCTTGTGTGAGATGCTAGAAAGTATCACAGATCTGCTGAAAGGGACAAGCTTATGACCATGAAAGGGAAGGTTTCTCTGTGGTAATATCAACATTGATGGCTCAAGATGGCCCAGAGATGCAAAACACGGGCTCAGCTCATTACTGTTTAAGTTTACAAATACTTGTGATCTGCAAATGTGTTTTCAAGAGTATACATGAGTTTTCAAACATGCAGGAGCTGACTCTAGTAAAGTTTTCTTCCTTTGCCTGTTGTATGGTTTCAAATACAATGAAATTAAAATTCTAAACCCAAACATTCCAAAATCACTCTCATTTTATAATTGGAATAAAACAGAGAAAGAAAACTAACCGTTTCTCCAAATTGTGCTACATTTCATCTGTTGTTGGGTGTATTTTCAACAATGAAGGTGTCTAGAGTTTGAGAACTGCTGAGAATCTTTTGGATTCAACAAATGGGAAAATGGTACTCTGCATGATCTTCTGATTTGCAAGTTGGTTGGAAATTGAGTTCTTGCCAATACTCAGAAGGAGAGAAATTGTCAGTTTTTTGTGTAGTGGTAAATAGAAGGGAGTTTTCATTTTGTGACACAGACACAAAAGTGGGAAATGCATTTGTTCTTTGAATGAAGGATGACAATTTTTTTTCTGTAAGAAATTCAATTTAAATACGTACAGAGGTTACCATTTAAATTCTTCAGATGAAAGTACTTTTGTGTTTTACAATATTGAAACTTTTTAATGCTGATTAATAATACTTCCCTTCCCCCAAATCTTCAGTTCAGTTAAAAAAAAAAAACACTAATTGTGTGACTCCTTTAAGCCTGTCTCAGGGCTGGTATTCTGGGATGAAAATCTAAGTACTTAGCATCTGTTGATGGGGTGGACACAATACACTATGCACAGAAGATAAACGTAGTAAATTCTATAATAGACATATAAACAAAATTCTGGAAGAGAATAAAGTCGGAGGAAGGGAAATTGTTCACATTTGCCTGCTGTTTTGGAAGGGCCACAAATAACCCTGATCATCTGTGATAGCACTTTGAAAACAAGTATGGTTTTCACTGATGACAGAGGTGTAAGTAGGATAATGAGAATAGTGTTCCAGGTGGAAGTGATAAGCCTGAAAAAATAATTAAATGAGTTCTTGATATGAATACTGGGGAACAATGAGGCATGTTGTATGGTTAGAACATAGGGTGTATCGAACAGTTATAGTAGAGATAAAATAGTTGGGACCAACTTTGGCCCCTGAATGTCAAGCTGAGGGATTTGGATTTTGCTATGAAAGTACTTCTCAATTTCTTAATGTTTTTGTCCAGTCTCAGTCCATATCAGAATAAAATTCTAGTCATTTTTCTTAGAAGTAAAAAGTTTCAGATATTATCTCTAAACCTCTTAATCCAGTTTATATCTTCTCTCTTTCAGTGCATCAAATGAATGTGTTTCTCCACTTATTCAGGAAAGTTTTAATATTGAACAAACAGGCTTATGAATCAGGATGGTGGATATCATAGAAGGGATTCAAGTTGAAAAACAGTGATGTAAAAAATCTCTGGGTGAGAAAAAGAAACAAAAGAAGGAGAAACAGTTTTCAGCTCTTATTTTCTCATTTTAGAGATGATGTAGGTGATTACCATAGGTGTGCAGCTAACCCCAATCTGACAAACTGTAGTACTGGGAAATAATCTTGGACCTCTGTGTTAGCCCCAGCACACACACTTGGACAGATTACTCCACTTCTCTGGGTTTCACCTTTCTTAGTTTGAAAATGAGGAGTTGGTCTAAAAATGCTTCAGGATCTCTTCCTCTGTTGATTCAATACTGAACAGTCTATAGCAGTCTCTCTCTCCATATAAATGTTTGTTTTCAGTTGCTAGTCTCTTAATTTCAAATGCAATTCCCATTTCCTGCATTTGTACTCTCTTCTCATGGTTGCTGGTTTTGATATCATATTTGTTTGGGAATCATATTTGTGTGTGGATGATTTCCTACATTTACTGTATGTTTGCCTTTACCATTGAGCTCTCTCATTTGTGATTTTCTTGTTTCTAGTTGTGTATTTTTTTTTCCCCCTGCCTAGAGAATTTCCTTTAGCATTTGATTCAAAGCTGGTTTGGTGGTGCTGCATTCTCATAAATTTTGCTTGTCTATAAAGCTTTTAATTTCTCCATCGAATTTGAATGAGAGCCTTGCAAGGTAGAGTATTCTTAGTTGTAGGTTTCCCCTTTTATTACTCGAAATAGATCATGCCACTCCTTTGTAGCCTTTTTAATCTGCTGAAAAATCAACTGTTAACCTTATGGGGGGATTTCCTTGTATGTTTTTGTTGCTTTTTCTTTGTTTCCTTTAATATTTTTTCTTTGTATTTAATTTTTATTAGTTTAATTAACATGTGTTTCAGTGTGTTCCTCCTTGGGTTTATCCTGTATGGACTCTCTGCACTTTCTGGACTTGGGTGATTATTTCCCTTACCATGTTAGGGAAGTTTTATTACCATAATCTCTTTGGATGTTTTCTCAGACCCTTTCTTTTCCCCCTCCTCCTCCTCTACTTCTTGGACTCCTATAATGTGAATTTTGATGTGTTTAATGTTGTCCCAGATGTCTCTGAGATTGTCTTCATTTCTTTTCATTATTTTTACTTTATTCTGTTCTGTGGAAGTGATTTCCATCACTCTGTCTTCCAGCTCACTTACTTATTCATCCTTCTGCCTCAGTTATTCTGCTATTGATTCCTTCTAATGCATTTTTCCTTTCAATTATTGTGTTGTTCATCTTTGTTCTTTAACTGTTCTATCTCTTTAATAAACATTTCTTGTATTTTCTTGGTCTGTGCCTCCATTCTTTTACTGAGATTTTGGATCATCTTTACTGTCATTACTCTGACTCCCTTTACCAGTAGATTGCCTATCTCCTCTTCATTTAGTTGTTCTTGGAGGTTTTTGTCTTGCTCCTTCATCTACAACATATTTCTCTGTCATCTCACTTTTTTCTGACTTACCGCAGCCTTTCTGCAGGCTGTGGGATTGTAGTTCCTTTTGCTTCTGGTGTCTGTCCCCTGGTTGGTGAGGCTGGTTGAGGGGCTTGTGCAGGATTCCTGGTGGGAGGGATTGTTGCCTGACCTCTGGTGGTTGGAGCAGAGTCTTGTCCCTCTGGTGAGCAGGGCCACATAAGGGAATGTGTTTTGGTGTGGCTGTGCGCTTAATATGATTTTAGACAGCCTCTCTGCTGATGGGTGAGGCTGTGTTCCTTTCTTGCTGGTTGTTTGCCCTGAGGCATTCCAGGAGTGGAACCTGCAGGCTGTTGGATAGGACTGGGTCTTGGTGCTGAAATGGAGACCTCCAGTAGAACTCATGGAGCTTCCCAGGTGGCACTAGTGGTTAGGAACCTGCCTGTCAATGCAGGAGACATAAGAGACATGGGTTCGATCCCTGGGTTGGCAAGATCCCCTGGAGGAGGGCATGGCAACCCACTTCAGTATTCTTGCCTGCAGAATCCCCATGGACAGAGAAGCCTGTGGGCTATGGTCCATAGTGTTGCAGAGAGTCGGATGTAAATGAAATGACTTCGCATACACGCATGTAGGAGAGCTCATGGATGAGATGGTTAGATAGCATCACTGACTCAATAGACATGAGTTTGAGCAAACTATGTGAGACAGTGAAGACAGAAGAGCCTGGCATGCTATATAGTCCATGAGTTTACAAATAGTCAGACACAACTTAATGACTAAACAACAAGGAGAGCTCATGTTTATTAATGTTCCCTGGGGCCTCAGCTACCAGTGTTCTTGCCTCTACAGTGAGTTACAGTCAATCCCTACCTCCACAGGAGGCCATATAAGATCCCTAGATAGCTCTTGTCCAGGTTCCTGTGGAAGTACTGCTTTGTGCTGGGTCTCAGGACACATGAGACCTTGTGCGCAATCTCCAAAAGTGGAGTCTATTTTCCCCAGCTCTGTGAAGTTACTGCACTCAAGCCCTGCTGGATTTGAAAGCTAAATGCTCTGGGGGTTCTTTTCCTCAGTGCCGGACCCTCGGACTGTCTTGGAGGGCTATTTTTATGTTTTTAGTTATGGATGACTGCCACTTCTTTCATCAGGTGTGCTGTTATCCTCTCAATAGGGAGTTTGACTGGTGGTGTGGTGACCAGAGCCTGCCCATTTCCTGGTGGAAATGTGAATTGGTACAGCCACTATGCAGAACAGTATGGAGGTTCCTTAGAAAACTAAAAACCATATGATACAGCAGTTTCACTCCTGGGCATATATCCAGAGAAAACCATGGTTCAAAATGATAATGCACCTCAATATTCATTGTAGCACTATTTGCAATAGCCAGGACATGAAAGCAACCTAAATATCTATCAGTAGAGGAATGGATAAAGAAGATGTGATACGTATATAAAATGGAATATTATTAAGCCATAAAAAGAATGAACTAATGCCCTTTGTATCAAATAGATGGACCTAGAGATTGTCACACTGAGTAAGTTAGTCAGAGAAAGATAAATATCATATGATATTGCTTGTATGTGGAATCTTAAAAATGGTATAAATGGACTTATTTACAAAACAAATATAGAGTAACAGATGTAGAAGACAAACTTATGGTTACCAGTGGGGAAAAGAGGGGTGGAAGGATAAATTGGGAGAGTGAGATTGACATATACACACTACTATACATAAAATAGATAACTAAGAATGATGTACTGTATAGCACAAGGAATTCTACTCAATACTCTATGATGGCCTATATGGGAAAAGAATCTAAAAGAGTGGATATGTGTCTCTCTATATATAACGGATTCACTTTGTTGTACAGCTGAAACTAACACCACATTGTAAATATACCATACTCCAATAAAAAAAAAAATACTGAACAGTCAAGGCTACCCCTGGCAAATTTTTCTCTGCTCCTATTGGGCAGTGCTTAGGCACATTAGCATTTCACTCTGGATGCACTCACAGACCTGCAGTCTTATGCTGCTCCCTCCCCTTGTCTCATACCTACAGGCCAGGAAGGGTGGTGGAGGAAATGGGAATGGGAAGTACTAGAGAGAGGAAAGTTGGTAATCAAGGTATACTTTGAGCAGAAGATGTGCAACATATGGACTAGGAGAGGGAGAATTAAAACATAGGTAAAAACTGATCTTTCTCATTGCTGGCTATGTTGCTTTTTAATGTACCTTCTTTGTAATATTGATAGGGACTGGCAGGTTGGGGACAGTGTTTGGCTTGTTTTTGTAGACTGTACTCTCTTAACTTCTTTGGATACATTCTGCTGGAAACTAGAGGCATGTATTTGTAATAGGTGCGATCTTTGGGGTTACCAGCTTTTTGTTTGTTTCCCTTTTTGGAATTTTGGTCCTTGAGAAATAAGCTTCAAATGGTTGACCTCATTCAGATCAGTTTCTAACCAATGGAGCCAACCTGCCCAGCAAAAGTTGTGTCCCAGGGAGGTTCAGTGTTGGCTTGTTTGCAGAAATATCTAACTTTAAAAATAACTCCCTGAGAATAAGGGAAAACCCATGTCTTGAGATGTTTGGTTCCCTCTGTGAGACTCTTTGGTCTACATGGGAGATAATGGGCATCAAGTGGTTTGTTAGTGAAAGGGGCCAATACATATTTGCATAGCAAAAAAAGTGAAAGTGAAAGTCACTCAGTAGTGTCTGACTTCTCCAGGCTAGAATACTGGCATGGGTAGCGGTTCCCTTCTCCAGCAGATCTTCCCGATCCAGGAATTGAACCAGGGTCTCCTGCATTGGAGGCAGATTCTTTACCAGCTGAGCTACCAGGGAAGCAAAAGAGCCACTTTATATCTTAATCTCATCCAGCATTTTCCACTGAGGGGAAAAAGCCTGAAATCATTGTCATTGTCCTTAATTCTCTGGAATTGAAAATATGGACTTCAGTGCTTTTAAAAGTACGGGTTACCAAGAAAAGCAAATGCTTCTCTGTGGCATTCTTTTGACATTCTAGAAACATTACTCTGCCTAGCATTTATTTTAGGATGAGGAGGAATCAAGTTTTATGGTCTTCTCTGCCAAGAGCACAAGCTAAATAAATCTCATACTTCTGACCTGGCTGTGAATGGGAGCCTTTTCCCAATAGCTGTACCTTATGTTTCAGGTTGAAGATGGGGTGACCAGGCCTGAAATGACTGTTGGGGGAAAACCTTGAGCACTTACATTTTTAAAAGCTTTTTTTGTACATTCCCATATAGCTTTTTGGTTTAGACTTGCAGATGTACAATGGCTTCTGAATCATAGGCATTTTTCAGCCTTTAGAAAATATTCTTATTTTCTTCTTTGTCACTTGTAATTTTTCTTTTCATAAGAAGAAAAAAAAATATTGACCCCAAAAGCATATTTTTTGGAGAAAAAGAAACTTGGGGCCCTCTCAGGAAACACTTGTTTCTAGGAAAAATGAATGACAAGATAGTTGAAAAGGGATAGAGGGCTTTTCATTGTCCTCTGGATTGCCCGTAGTGGATCCAGGATTAGTGTTGTCTGGACTAAAGAAGATCTTTGCTGCTTTTTTTAGTGTTCTCTGTGCCCTGGATCTATGATTTGTCTTTCATAGCTCATATGTGCATATATATTTTGATCTTACAGTCCATCTGTATAGATTTTCCTTCACTTTCTGATAATGCACACATTTTACCAACATTCTCTATCTTTGGCTTACTGACGAATAAGGAAGAACTAAAAGGAAAAATAACAATGGGTCATCTCTTTTCCTTTCTTTCCATGCCATCATTTTCATTGTAAGTAGTTGTGTGTTAATACAGAGAAGGAATACACATAAGAAAGGATATGATAGGCTTCTTTTGTGAGAATTTCTTAGAATACCACCTCCTTATTCCTGCATTCAAAGCAGGTTCTAGTTTGAATTGAAAAGCATGGCTTCTTACAGCTGTTAGACTCAGTCATGGGCTTCCCTGGTGGCTCAGCTAGTAAAGAATCTGTCTGTAATGCAGGAGACTTGGGTTCAACCCCTGGGTTGGGAAGATCCCTTGGAGAAGGGAACGGCTACCCACCCCAGTATTCTGGCCTGGAGAATTCCATGGACTGTATAGTCCATGGGGTCGCAAAGAGTTGGACACTACTGAGAAACTTCCACTTTCACTTTACTCAATCGTAGATGTCATGTGCTTATCCTGGACTCACTTTGAGTCTTCCGTAACTCCACATATCGTGGGTCCATCTGAGTTCCGTACTTGTAGAGCAACATGAAGTATATATGTGAGGTGGCAGGAGATGGTGAGAATTGGGGGTGGCATGTGGAAGATATACATATTGTACATGCTACCTGTGCTTGTGCACATACTGCATTGTCCCTTGGACTTCACTTACAAAACACAAGTTCAAAGATGTAATTGGTAATAACAGAGATTAAACCAACCATAGGCCCTTCTGAGTGTGGGCCTTATGTTGCCGCAGCCAGCACAAGCAAGAGTCGCACCTGCACAGGGAGAGAACGGAGCGTCCCCGCTAAGAAAAATAAGAGAGAGACAAAAGATGGGGTTGAGAGGATCAGACCAAAATGGCTGATGCCTTCCTTTATTGTGCTGCAGTATATATAGGATAAAGTACGTGACTTCTGACATTCACAAGATTGTTCTTAATCTCCAAATACAATCACAAGACCCTTACCATTGTGTACAGATCACAATAAGATAATCTATCTTCTATCAATAAGATAATCTATCTTCTATGAAATGTTGCAAGAACCAAACGTCCTGGAGCCTTAAGGGTAATAAATTCTTCAGGGGGGCGGGACAGGGAGCTTAGGAACATGCCTAAGGCTCTGCATAACGCCGAGCAGCTCCCAAGACTTAACCCTTCACGGGCAGTCCCCCGCATTATGTGACTGTATAGTTTGCATGTCTTTGAAACTGGTCCTGGATTCTTCACTTACATTTATGATGCCTGGGCTGGAATGACTCAAAGGTTGAACTAAATGGGGCCTGTTGACTAAGAGGCATGTACATGTGTCTTCTGAATGTGAGTTTGGTTTCTCCCAACAAGGCCTCTCCATGTGGTAGAGTCCCTGTGGCCGCCACTGCTGCTGCTTAGTCGCTTCAGTCGTGTCCAATTCTGTGTGACCCTGTGGACTGCAGTCTGCCAGGCTATACTGTCCATGGGATTTCCTAGGCAAGAAAACTAGAGTGGGTTGCCATGCCCTTCTCCAGGGGATCTTTGCAATCCAGGGGTCAAACACAGGTCTCCTGCATTGAAGGTGCCACTGCAGTAGCTCTTTACCATTGAGCCACTAAGGAGCCACCAGGGAAGTCCTGGTAGAGTCCTTAGAGGACACTTATTCCAAAAGAACAAGATGAAAACTGTTTGGACTTTAATCACCTCATCTTGGATATCACATATCACTTCTTGCCTACTCTATTGGTTCAGTTCAGTTCAGTTCAGTTCAATTGCTCAGTTGTGTCTGACTCTGCGACTGCACGGACTGCAGCACGCCAGGCCTTCATGTCCATCACTAACTCCCAGAGTTTACTCAAACTCATGTCCACTGTGTTGGTGATGCCATCCAACCATCTCATCCTCTGTCATCCCCTTCTCCTCCTGCCTTCAATCTTTCCCAGCATCAGGGTCTTTTCCAGTGAGTCAGCTCTTTGCATCACATGGCCAAAGTGTTGGAGTTTCAGCTTCAGTATCAGTCCTTCCAATGAATATTCAGGGTTGATTTCCTTTAGGATTGACTGGTTCCTTTAGGATTGATCTCCTTTCAGCAAAAGGGACTCTCAGGAGTTTTCTCCATCACTGCAACTGAAAGCATTGATGGTTCAGTGCTCAGCCTTTTTATGGTCCAAACTCTCAAATCCATGCATAACTACTGAAAAAACCATAGCTTTGACTATATGAACCTTTGTTGGCAAAGTAATGTCTCTGCTTTTTAATATGCTGTCTAGGTTGGCCATAAGTTTTCTTCCAAGGAGCAAGTGTTTTTAATTTCATGGCTGCAATCACCATCCACAGTGATTTTGGCACCCCAAAAAATAAAGTCTCTCACTGTTTCCATTGTTTCTTCATCTATTTCCCATGAAGTGATGGGACAAGATGCCATGATCTTAGTTTTATGAATGTTGAGGTTTAAGCCAACTTTTTCACTCTTCTCTTTCATTTTCATCAAGAGGCTTTTTAGTTCTTCTTCACTTTCTGCCATTAGGATGGTGTCATCTGCATATCTGAGGTTATTGCTATTTCTCCCGGCAATCTTGATTCCAGCTTGTGCTTCATCCAGCCCAGCATTTCTCATGAAGTGCTCCACATGTAAGTTAAATAAGCCGGGTGACAATATATAGCCTTGATGTACTCTTTTCCCTATTTGGAACCAGTCCATTGTTCCATGTCCAGTTCTAACTGTTGCTTCCTGACCTGCATACATATTTATCAAGAAGCAGGTCAGGTGGTCTGGTATTCCCATCTCTTTCAGAATTTTCCACAGTTTGTTGTGATCCACACAGTCAAAGGCTTTGGCATAGTCAATAAAGCAGAAGTAGATGTTTTTCTGGAACTCTCTTGCTTTCTCGATGATCAAATGGATGTTGGCAATTTGATCTCTGGTTCCTCTGCCTTTTGTAAAACCAGGTTGAACATCTGGAAGTTCACAGTTCATGTACTGTTGAAGCTTCACTTGGAGAATTTTGAGCATTCCTTTACTAGTGTGTGAGATAAGTGCGATTGCGCAGTAGTTTGCACATTCTTTGGCATTGCCTTTCTTTGGGATTGGAATGAAAACTGAACTTTTCCAGTCCTGTGGCCACTGCTGAGTTTACCAGATTTGCTGGCATATTGAGTGTAGCACTTTCACAGCATCATCTTTTAGGATTTGAAATAGCTCAACTGGAATTCCATCACCTCCACTAGCTTTGTTTGTAGTGATGCTTGCTAATGCCCACTTAACTTCACATAACAGGATGTCTGGCTCTGGCTGAGTGATCATACCATCGTAATTATCTGGATTGTGAAGATCTGTTTTGTATAGTTCTGTGTCTTTTTGCCACCTCTTCTTAATATCTGTTTCTGTTAGGTCCACACTATTTCTGTCCTTTATTGTGCTGATCTTTGCATGAAATGTTCCCTTGGTATCTCTGATTTTCTTTTTTTTAAAAAATAATTTTATTTATTTTAATTGGAGGTTACTTTACAATATTGTATTGGTTTTGCCATACATCAACATGTATCTGCCACAGGTATACACGTGTTCCCCATCCTGAACCCCCCTCCCTTCTCCCTCCCCGTACCATCCCTCTGGGTCATCCCAGTGCACCAGCCCCAAGCATCCAGTGTCATGCATTGAACCTGGGCTGGTGACTCATTTCATATATGATATTATACATGTTTCAATGCTATTCTCCCAAGTCATCCCACCCTCTCCCTCTTCCACAGAGTCCAAAAGACTGTTCTATACATCTGTGTCTCTTTTGCTGTCTCACATACAGGGTTATCGTTACCAACTTTCTAAATTCCATATATATGCGTTATTATACTGTATTGGTGTTTTTCTTTCTGGCTTACTTCACTCTGTATAATAGGCTTCAGTTTATTCTACCTCATTAGAACTGATTCAAATATATTCTTTTTAATGGCTGAGTAATACTCCATTGTGTATATGTACCACAGCTTTCTTATCCATTCATCTGCTGATGGGCATCTAGGTTGCTTCCATGTCCTGGCTATTATAAACAGTGCTGCAGTGAACTTTGGGGTACACGTGTCTTTTTCAATTCTGGTTTCCTTGGTGTGTATGCCCAGCAGTGGGATTGCTGGGTCATAATGCAGTTCTATTTCCAGTTTGTTAAGGAATCTCCACACTGTTCTCCATAGTGGCTGTACTAGTTTGCATTCCAACCAACAGTGTAAGAGGGTTCCCTTTTCTCCACACCCTCTCCAGGATTTACTGCTTGTAGACTTTTGGATCACAGCCATTCTGACTGGTGAGAAATGGTACCTTATTTGCATTTCTCATATAGAAAATTATAAAACACTGATGAAGGAAATCAAAGAGGACACTAATAAATGGAGAAATATACCATGTTCATGGATCAGAAGAATCAATATAGTGAAAATGAGTATACTACCCAAAGCAATTTATAGATTCAATGCAATTCCTATCAAGCTACCAATGGTATTTTTCACAGAGCTAGAACAAATAATTTCACAATTTGTATGGAAATCCAAAAAACCTCGAGTAGCCAAAGCAATCCTGAGAAAGAAGAATGGAACTGGAGGAATCAACCTGCCTGACTTCAGGCTCTACTACAAAGCCACAGTCATCAAGACAGTATGGTACTGGCACAAAGACAGAAATATAGATCAATGGAACAAAATAGAAAGCCCAGAGATAAATCTGCACACCTATGAACACCTTATCTGTTACAAAGAAGGCAAGAATATACAATGGATTAAAGACAACCTCTTTAACAAGTGGTGCTGGGAAAATTGGTCAACCACTTGTAAAAGAATGAAACTAGAACACTTTCTAACACCATACACAAAAATAAACTCAAAATGGATTAAAGATCTAAATGTAAGGCCAGAAACTATAAAACTCCTAGAAGAGAACATAGGCAAAACACTCTCTGACATACATCACAGCAGGATCCTCTATGACCCACCTCCCAGAATAGTGGAATTAAAAGCAAAAATAAACAAATGGGACCTAATTAAACTTAAAAGCTTGTGCACAACAAAGGAAACTATAAGCAAGGTGAAAAGACAGCCTTCAGAATGGGAGAAAATAATAGCAAATGAAGCAACTGACAAAGAACTAATCTCAAAAATGTACAAGCAACTTATGCAGCTCAATTCCAGAAAAATAAATGACCCAATCAAAAAATGGGCCAAAGAACTAAATAGACATTTCTCCAAAGAAGACATACAGATGGCTATCAAAAACATGAAAAGATGTTCTCTGATTTTCTTGAAGAGATCTCTAGTCTTTCCCATCCTGTTGTTTTCCTCTATTTCTTTGTATTGATCACTGAGGAAGGCTTTCTTATATCTCCTTGCTATTCTTTGGAACTCTGCATTAAAATGGGTATATCTTTCCTTTTCTCCTTTGCCTTTAGCTTCTCTTCTTTTCACAGCTATTTGTAAGGCCTCCTCAGACAATCATTTTGCTTTTTTTGCAATTCTTTTTCTTGGGGGTGATCTTGATTCCTGTCTTTGGTACAATATCATGAACCTCCACCCATAGTTCTTCAGGCACTCCATCAGATCTAATCCCTTGAATCTGTTTCACACTTCCACTGTATAATTATAAGGGATTTTATTTAGGTCATACCTGAATTGTCTAGTTGTTTTCCCTACTTTCTTCAATTTAAGCCTGAATTTGGCACTAAGGAGTTCATGATCTGAGCCACAATCAGGTCCTGGTCTTGCTTTTGCTGACTGAATAGAGCTTTACCATCTTTGGCTGCAAAGAATATAATCAGTCTTATTTTGGTATTGACCATCTGGTGATATCCGTGTTTTGCATCTTCTCTTGTGTTGTTGGAAGAGGGTGTTTGCTAAGACCAGTGCTTTCTCTTGGAGAGGGCAATGGCACCCCACTCCAGTACTCTTGCCTGGAAAATCCCATGGATGGAGGATCCTGGTAGGCTGCAGTCTTTGGGGTCACTAAGAGTCTGACACGACTGAGCAACTGCACTTTGACTTTTCACTTTCATGCATTGGAGAAGGAAATGGCAATCCACTCCAGTACTCTTGCCTAGAGAATCCCAGGGATGGAGGAGCCTGGTGGGCTGCTGTCTATGGGGTTGCACAGAGTCGGACATGACTGAAGTGACTTAGCAGTAGCAGTGCTTTCTCTTGGCAAAACTCTATTAGCCTTTGCCCTGCTTCATTCTGTACTCCAAGGCCAAATTTGCCTGTTACTCCAGGAGTTTCTTGACATCCTACTTTTTCATTCCAGTCCCCTATAATGAAAAGGACATCTTTTTTGGGTGTTAGTTCTAGTAGGTCTTGTAGGTCTTCATAGTTCAACTTCAGCTTCTTCAGTGTTAACTGGTCTGAGTGTAGACTTGGATTACTGTGATATTGAATGGTTTGCCTTGGAAGTGAACAGAGATCATTTTGTCATTTTTGAGATTGCATCCAAGTACTGCTTTTGGACTCTCTTTTTGACTTTGATGGCTACTCCATTTCTTCTAAGGGATTCTTTCCCACAGTAGTAGACATAATGGTCATCTGAGTTAAATTCGCCCATTCCAGTTCACTTTAGTTCTCTGATTACTAAAATATCTATCTTCACTCTTGCCAAATCCTGTTTGACCTCTTCCAATTTGGTAGAAGTAGTCAAAAGACTACTCTGATTCAGGTTATGGGACATAGAGTCGACTTACTGATGGAAAGAGTGTCAAAAAATTTGGAATCATGTTTTAAAATTGCTTCAGTGTTAATCAGGTGTTCAGGTGTTTTAATAGTCTTTTTTTTCTTTCCCCTCTGTTCTGATTTCTTCCCATGTAGGTCTTTCTCTTAACATCTCCTCCTCCTCTTTCCTCTTTTATTTACTCACATTGCAATACACTTTCTCTCATTGTTGAACAGGAGAAAAATTTTAGACAATTGGAGAGAATCATGAATGTGGGTGAGACACTAGGTGGGAAGAAGAGAGAAAGTGAAATTAGCACTTATCTAATGATGTGAATCCCCAGCAGTATTTTAAAGTTCCAGATGCGTAGGTTATCTCCATTAACTTCATCTCAGTCCCGCCTTCATTTCAAGACATATTGGTGGTTATACAAATTTCCATTTCTTAGCATTATTTCTCATCTATTTGCCTTTGAATATAATCACTTCTGCTATCCCTGAAAGATGAACTCCCTGGATTGGTTAGGTGCCCAACATGCTACTGGAGAAGAGTGGAGAAATAACCCCAGAAAGAATGAAGAGACGGAATCAAAGCAAAACAACACCCAGTTGTGGACGTGACAGGTGATAAAAGTAAAGTCCAATGCTGTAAAGAACAATATTGTGTAGGAACCTGGAATGATAGGTTCATGAATCGTGGTAAATTGGAAGTGGTCAAACAGGAGATGGCAAGAGTGACCACTGACATTTTAGGAATCAGTGAAATAAAATGAACTGGAATGGGTGAATTTAATTCAGATGACCGTTATATCTACTACTGTGGGCAAGAATTCCTTAGAAGAAATGGAGTAGCCATCATAGTCAACAAAAGAGTCCGAAATGAAGTCCTTGGGTGCAGTTTCAAAAATGACAGAATGATCTCTGTTTGTTTCCAAGGCAAACCATTCAATATGACAGTAGTCCAAGTCTGTGCCCCAACCACTAATGCTGAAGAAGCTGAAGTTGAACGGTTCTATGATGACCTACAAGATCTTCTAGAACTAACACCAAAAAAAAAGATGTCCTTTTCATCATAGGGGACTGGAATGCAAAAGTAGTAAGTTAAGAGATACCTAGAGTAACAGCCAAGTTTGGCCTTGGAGTACAAAATGAATCAGGGCAAAAGCTAACCAAGAGAACACACTGATCATAGCAAACACCTTGTTCCAACAACACAAGAGATGACTCTACACATGGACATCACCAGATAGTCCATACTGAAATCAGATGAATTATATTCTTTGCAGTCAAAGATGGAGAAGCTCTATACAGTCAGCAAAAACAAGACTGGGAGCTGACTGTGCTCAGATCATGAGCTCCTTACTGAAAAATTCAGATGAAAGTAGTATTGACGAAAGTAGGGAAAACCACGAGGCCATTCAGGTATGACCTAAGTCAAATTCCATATGATTATACAGTGGAAGTGACAGATTCAAGAGATTAGATCTGATAGAATGATGGAAGAACTATGGACAGAGGTTCAAGATATTATACAGGAGGCAGTGATAAAGACCATCCCCAAGACAAAGAAATGCAAAAAAGTAAGATGGCTATCTTAGGAGGTCTTACAAATAGCTGGGAAAAGAAGAGAAGCTAAAGGCAAAGGAGAAAAAGAAAGATGTACCTATTTGAATGCAGAGTTCAAAAGAATAGCAAGGAGAGATAAAAAAATCCTTCCTCAGTGATCAATGCAAATAAATAGAGGAACATAGTAGAATGGGAAAGACTAGAGATCTCTTCAAGAAAGTTAGAGATACAAAGGGAATATTTTGTGCAAACATGGGCACAATAAAGGACAGAAATGGTATAGGCCTAAAAAAAGCAGAATATATTAAGAAGAGGTGGTGAGAATACACAGAAGAACTATACAAAAAAGATGTTCATGATCCAGACAACTGTGATGGTGTGATCACTCACCTAGAGCCAGACACCCTGGATTGTGAAGTCAGGTGGACCCTTAGGAAGAATCACTATGAACGAAGCTAGTGAAGGTGATGGAATTCTAGTTGAGCTATTTCAAATCTTAAAAGGTGATGCTGTGAAAGTGCTACACTCAATATGCCAGCAAATTTGGAAAAGTCAGCAGTGGCCACAGGACTGGAAAAGATCAGTTTCCTCAATGCCAAAGAATGTGCAAACTACCACCCAGTTGCACTCATCTCAGTTCAGTTCAGTTGCTCAGTCGTGTCCGACTCTTTGTGACCCCCTGAATCGCAGCACCCCATGCCTCCCTGTCCATCACCAACTCCTGGAGTTCACGCAAACTCATGTCCATTGAGTCGGAGATGCCATCCAGTTATCTCATCATCTGTCATCCCCTTCTCCTCCTGCCCCCAATCCCTCCCAGCATCAGAGTCTTTTCCAACGAGTCAACCCTTTGCATGAGGTGGCCAAAGTACTGGAGTTTCAGCTTTAGCATCAGTCCTTCCAAAGAACACCCAGGACTGATCTCTTTTGGAATGGACTGGTTGGATCTCCTTACAGTCCAAGGGACTCTCATGAGTCTTCTCCAACACCACAGTTCAAAAGCATCAATTCTTCGGTGCTCAGCTTTCCTCACAGTCCAACTCTCACATCCATACATGACCAATGGAAAAAACATAGCCTTGACTAGACGGACCTTTGTTGGCAAAGTAATGTCTCTGCTTTTGAATATACTATCTAGGTTGGTCATAACTTTCCTTCCAAGGAGCAAGCGTCCTTTATTTTCATGGCTGCAGTCACCATCTGCAGTGATTTTGGAGCCCCCAAAAATAAAGTCTGACACTGTTTCCACTGTTTCCCCATCTATTTGCCATGAAACGATGGGACCAGATTCCATGATCTTCGTTTTCCGAATGTTGAGCTTTAAGCCAACTTTTTCACTCTCCTCTTTCACTTTTATCAAGAGGCTTCTTAGTTCCTCTTCCCTTTCTGCCGTAAGGGTGGTATTATCTGCATATTTGAGGTTATTGATATTTTTCCTGGCAATCTTGATGTGGAGAATTCTTAAAGAGATGGAAATACCAGACCACTTTACTCGCCTCCTGAGAAATCTGTATGCTGGTCAAGAAACAACAGTTAGAACCGTACATGGAACAATGGACTGGTTCCAAATTGGGAAAGGAGTGTGTCAAGACGGTATATTGTCACCCTGCTTATTTAACTTCTATGCAGAGTACATCATGCAAAATGCTGGGCTGGATGAAGCACAAGCTGGAATCAAGATTGCCAGGAGAAATATCAATAACCTCAGATATGCAGATGACACTATCCTTATGGCAGAAAGCAAAGGGAACTAAAGAGTCTCTTGTAAGAGAAGAGTGAAAAAGTTGGCTTAAAACTGAACATTCAAAAAACAAAGCGGTGCCATCACTTCATGGCAAATAGATGGGGAGATAATAGAAACAGTGACAAACTTTATTTTCTTGGGCTCCAAAATCACTGCAGAGGATGACTGCAGCCATGAGATTAAAACGTGCTTGCTCCTTGAAAGAAAAGTTATACTATTCTAGACAGCATACTGAAAAGCAGAGACATTACTTTGCTGACAAAAGTCCATCTAGTCAAAGCTATAGCTTTTCAGTAGTCATGTATGGATGAGAGAGTTGGTGTATAAAGAAAGCTGAACACTGAAGAATTGATGTTTTGAACTTTGGTGTTGGAGAAAACTCTTGAGGGTCCCTTGGACCGGAGGGATATCAAATCAGTCAGTCCTAAAGGAAATCAGCCCATAATATGCATCGGAAGGACTGATGCTGAAGCTGAAATGCCAATATTTTGGCCACCTGATGCGAAGAACTGACTCATTAGAAAAGACCCTCATGATGGGAAAGATCGAAGGCAGGAGGAGAAGGGGACGACAGAAGATGAGATGGTTGGATAGCATCACCGACTCGATGGACATGAGTTTGAGTACGTTCCGGGAATTGGTGATGGACAGGGAAGCCTGGTGTGCTGCAGTCCATGGGGTCGCAAAAGTTGGAGATGACTGAGTGACTGAAATGAACTGAAGTGATCTCTGGTCTCGTGTTCTCTGCACTTCAGTTCCCTCTTAACATTCCTTGACTTTTCTGGAATTCAATCAACATCATTTTAAATATTCTGTCACTAGCATTATGTAAAGAGATAAAAGCTTACTCTAAGTAACCTGGAGCGAGATGGAGCTGCAGATATTTTGGCCTATATTTGTGAAAAAATCTCATGGCATATTCTAAGAAAATGCATTTGGCAAGAACATGGTCTTCAGTGAAAACTGATAGAGCTGGGTTGTAAAAATCATCTTTAATCCATATGCCACTCGAATGATGGCTTCTGACTCAATCTCCTTATTTCAAAGGATACCACATGAATATTACCTTAAATCTCAGGCAGCAATCATGAAACCAGCACTTTGATTTGCTGCTACTGCTGCTGCTAAGTTGCTTCAGTCATGTCCAACTCTGTGCAACCCCATAGACGACAGCCCACCAGGCTCCACCGTCCCTGGGATTCTCCAGGCAAGAACACTGGCGTGGATTGCCATTTCCTCCTCCAATGCATGAAAATGAAAAGTGAAAGTGAGGTTGCTCAGTTGTGTCCGACTCTTCACGACCCCATGGACTGTAGCCTACCAGGCTTTTCCGTCCATGAGATTTTCCAGGCAAGAGTACTGGAGTGGAATGCCATCGCCTTCTCCTTTGATTTGCTAAATGGAACTAAATCAGAACGATGTAGTCTTCACACCACTCATATTTATGAAATGGTTGGGCAGTGTCAGGATAATGCCACATAAGATAATGTGATGGACTCTACACATTATTTTCTCACATCCCTAAGAGTTCTTGGTTCCAGGCTCTCCAGAGTCAATGCCAAAGATACCCTCTTTTTGACAGAATCTATGGCTTTAAGAAGAAAATGTCTTATGGTGTTTGTCCCCAAAGCCATTGTCTTCTACATGTGATAGACCTGATTTAGATTTTTATTAGATAATAAAGATGGAATAGAAGCATTTCATATTGGATTATTGGCACATAAATTTGTGTTCCATAAGGAACATTAGAGGACCCCAAGGAAATGTTTTTCCATTTATAATAATAAAATATTATTATATTTATTATTATAATATATAATTAGATTTGTTATTATAATAATAGAAATTTTCTTTTATTTCAGCAACCTAAGACAATCATTTTCATTTTTGATATGGTTAGATAATTATAATATCATGTCCATACCACTTGGTATTTCACTTTTCCCATGAATTATACAGTGTGAAGAATGTGGACTTTGGAGCCAGACAGACATGGATTCAAATCTTGACTATATCATGTACAGTCTCTATGGATTTGGTCAAGTTATTTACCCACTTTGGTTCTCAGTTTATGTATAAAATGAAGATGACAAGTGACACCTAAATATAGCTAGAATTCAACATAGCTAATCTCTGTGTAGTATTCTAATCAAAGAAATAGCAATTTAGCAGAAAATTGTAACTGAAAGTAATTAAGATATTTTTTAAAATTAAAATAATTTATGGTATATAGTTGTAAGCAATTGATATACAACAAATTGCATATATTTAAGCAGAAATTTAATATAGTTAACATTTATATACACCCATGAACTCATCATCATAATCAAGATAATGAATACACCTATGTTCTCTCAAAGTTTCCTCATGCTCCTTTGTAATACACTCCTTTCACCCTACCCTGGCTCCCTTATCCCTAGGGAGCACTGATCTGTTTTCTGTCATTATATATCAGACTGCTGTTTAAAAATTTTTATATTAATGGAATCATACAGGATGTATTTTTTTTGTTATTGTTGACTTCTTTCATTAAGCATAATTATTTTGAGACTCATCCTTGTTACTTTCCACTAGTATTATTGTATGGAAATTCTAATTGCTTCACATGCTTTTCAGTACTTGATCTGATCAGTCTTTGTTTAGGTTTTCTGACAATAGGCAGTGGTATCTCACTGTGGTTTTGCTTTGCATTTTTCTAATGAAAAATGATGTTGATCATATACTTATTTGCTATCAAATAAGCATATTTTGGGGACTTCCCTGATAGCTCAGTTGGTAAATAATCTGCCTGCAATGCAGGAGACCCTGGTTCAATTCCTGGGTCAGGAAGATCCCCTGGAGAAGGGATAGGGTACCCACTCCAATATTCTTGGGCTTCCCTTGTGGCTCAGCTTGTAAAGAATCTGCCTGCAACGCGGGAGAGCTGGGTTCAATCCCTGGGTTGGAAAGATCCCCTGGAGAAGTGAAAGGCTCCCACTCCAGTATTCTGGCCTGGAGAATTCCATGGACTATACAGTGTCATACACGCCTGAGTGACTTTCACTTTCATGTTATTTTTGGTGAAGTATATATGTTCAAATATTTTGCCCACTTAAAAATTGAGTTGTTTATTTTTGAGATTTGAGATTTTTTAAATATATTCTTGATGAAGTCCTTTATCAGATATTTGAGTTGCGAATATTTTGTCTTGGTCTGTGGCTTTTATTAACATTTTCTGGACAATGTCTTCCAAAGAGCAAAAATTATTGATTTTGATGAAGCCCAGTTTATTGTTTCTTTCCTTTCATGGACCATGCTTTTGGTGTTTATTACATTCTTAATGCACAGGAAAACTTAAAAAAGTCTTTAGACGTTTCTTTCCATATTACTCCGGACAAAAACACTAAAAACCTCTATACTTCTCCCAAATCGCCCCACTATCTAGATAAATATATTCTTTTGTTTGTTTGTATCTACCCCAGTTTCACTCTCTTTATTATAGATAAAACATCCCAATTTATTTGTCCAAATAAGCAGAGATTTTTTTTTACACATTTACAAAATAAAAAACTGCCACAGTTACAGTATTTGCAGTGTCTATTTAACTCTCTTTAGATGATAACAAACATGGGCAATGGGAGCATTATATAACACATGACAGTGCTGAGTACAAGTAAATGCTTGATAAGGCTATCATTGTCATTGCCATTCTATGCTGATTTAGCTAAACTCTTTTCAGCATCACTCACAACTGTGAAGTTGAGCGTTGGTATTATATACCTATAACTATGATGTATATAGGGCCTCCCTGGTGGCTCAGAGGTTAAAGCGTCTGCCTGCAATGGGGGAGACCTGGGTTTGATCCTTGGGTTGGGAAGATCCCCTGGAGAAGGAAATGGCAACCCACTGCAGTATTCTTGCCTGGAGGATCCCATGGATGGAGGAGCCTGTTGGGCTACAGTCCATGGGGTTGCAAAGAGTCGGACACGACTGAGCGACTTCATTTCACTTCACTTCATGGTATATATATAATAAATGTACATATAAGAAGGTAGGAAAGAAAAAGTTATTTTTTGGAACATACTTTAAAAATTTTTGTTTTAAATTGGAAAATCATTTATTGTTCATAGGTGTAGTAACCTCATATATATGAGATGTTACTTACCTAAACCAATAAGGATGTCCAATATCTATAACATGATTGAGAACAGAGAGGCCCAGCTCTGGTGATTTGTTCTCAATATTGCCCTGTAACAAAATATTTCAGTTACTAACTATTCAGGGCAGAGATAGTCAAAAAAAGTTTTCTTTTGGCCTTTTAGGTAGCTGTTCTCAATTTCTCCATGAGGTAGCCTTAAATATTTAGAGGACTTTTGAGAACCAGGTTGGTTCTAGAGATTTCTTTAAATGTTCTTAGATGACATTTCTAGCTTCTCAGCTGGCTTTAAGAATCCGTTGAAAGCCCAGAGGTATAAGAACTAACTGAGATCGGCTCTGTGATCTTGGGTTCTGTTCAGACAGGTTTAAAGAGTACCCTCAGGGGAGCACTGGCCTCATAGAATCAGTAGGCAATTATTCCCCATTTCTCCATTTTCTGGAAGAGTTTGTGAAGGATTGGTATTATTTATTCCTAAGTCTGTAATAGAATTAACCAGTAAATCCATTTGGATCTGGTCTTTTCTTTCTGCAAAAAAGTTTAGTTACTAATTTAGTGTCTTTACTCATTTATAAGTCTATTCAGATTACTATTTCTTTTTGACTTGGTTTTGATCATTTGTGTATTTCTAAGAATTTGTTCATTTTATGTAAGTGGTCTAATTTGTTGACATAAAATTGTTCATAATACTCACTTATAATTCTTTTGATTTTTGTAGCATCAATGTTGTGTTCTTTTTCATTCCTGATTTTGGTGATCTGTCTTGTCATTTTTTTCTTAATGGGTCTTAGTAAATGTTTGAAAGTTGTTTACCTTTTATGAGAAGCACTTTTAATTTTATTTATTTTCTATGTTTCTTTTCTATTTGGTTGATTTGCAGTCTAAACTTTATTATTTGCTTTGGGGTTGAGTCTACTCTTTGCTTTCTAGGTTCTTGAAGTAGAAGCTTAAGGCACTGATTTGAGATCTTTTTTCTAGCAGAGTCATTTAAAGTTATAAATCTCCCTCTAAGTATTGCTTAGGTGAAAACAGACAAATTTATTGCTGGATATTTTGTACTTCAGAAGATATAGTAGCAGTTTTTAACCTTGGTTTGGCAGAGACTATCCAGATATTTATTCTGTTTGGACATTGGTGTTGAATATTTATTGCTCTGCCAAAGCTACAATCTTTAGGGGCATATACACTGTTTCTGGGAATTCTGTTTTGTCCCAAACATTTGTCCTCCAGAGAAAGTCTTACAGAGCCATTTTTCCAGCTGTCTCCCTATACCTACTCAGTTTCTGCCCTACATTTGTGATTTTCTTTAGCTTCTCATTTTAAGTTCAGTTGTTTGCCATGACAATTTGAAACTAAAGAAAGGAGAGGAATTGAGGGATATAGTGTTCCAAATGATGAAAGGAATTAGAAGTTAGAAGGATTGAATTTTGTTCCTAACTTCCCTAGTCACCAGGGTCAGACATTATTTTGGATGGGTGAGGTGATGCAATTTTAGAGATGTCAAGAAGATATTCTTCATACATTCATTTCTTCTTCCCACCGATCTTTGACTGGTTGATGCCCCACTTAATGTTAACATCCTTGGCTTAGATATTTCTTCTATAATTTCCACAACCTTTTCACTTAGTTAGAGCTTCCATCTTAAAACACTATGTCTTAGCCATAACACTCTGTTGTAGCCTTCACGACACTTCACTGTCCCTGCTTGTTTGTTTTCCACGTTTTCTGAGGGCTGCTGCTGCTGTTGCTGCTAAGTTGCTTCAGTCGTGTCCGACTCTGTGCGACCCCATAGACAGCAGCCCACCAGGCTCCCCCGTCCCTGGGATTCTGCAGGCAAGGACACTGGAGTGGGTTGCCATTTCCTACTCCAATGCATGAAACTGAAAAGTGAAAGTGAAGTCGCTCAGTCGTGTCCGACTCTTAGCAACCCCATGACTGCAGCCCACCAGGCTCCTCTGTCCATGGGATTTTTGCAGGAGTACTGGAGTGGGGTGTCATTGCCTTCTCCATTTCTGAGGGCAGGGCCCATCAATTTGGCTCATATTGTATATAGTATGCAATACTGGGTATGCAAGTAAAAATTTAAAAAATATTAAATATTTATATAAATAATAATTAAATATTTATTTAATATAAATAATGCATTTAATTTTATTATAAATAATAATAAATTTGTTAAGTTATAATTAATTGATTATTAGTTAATTTATTAATATTATTAATTTGTAATAATAAATTTATTATATAAATACATATTTGATATTTATATAAATAATAAATATTTATTGGTTGTGCTGTGTCTTAGTTGCGGCATGTAGAGTCTTCAGTCTTCAAGGCAAGAATACTTGTGGATACAAGTGGATTTCCATTTCCTTCTCCAGGGGATCTTCCCAACCCAAGGATTGTACCCAAGTCTCCTGCTTGGCAGGTAGATTCTTTACCATTGAATCTTCAGAGAAGCCAGACAATTTCTGGTCTGCCTGTGTTGGGAGCACTGCATCTTAGCCACTGAACCTCCAGGAATGTCCCCCTCAAGTTGAATTTAAAAAATCCATTTCTGAAATTTAGCAGTTACAGCTTGATTTCTTCTATGTTGTTCACTCATCCATGTTTTTCCTGAAAGCAGGCTTTGCTGGGAGGGAGCTTGGGGTGCCTGGGAGGCAACACCGCAGGAGAACTGGGCACAGAAAGGGGTAAAGGGAATGCTAAAGACTCCATTTGCCTCTGGGCTTAACATGGTTTATTGAAGTTTTTGTTTTTTGATAAATTTGCAACATTTTATATTACCTTTAGTGATGAAATGTAAGGTGTGTGTGTTTAGTTTGCTTATCTAACAAAACTGAGCTGGTGATTTTTTTGTGCCTCAGAGAAATATGTTCAAATTTAAAATAATCTGACAAACTGAGAAAAGGTAAGATATTAAAAAAAGAGAATTTCAGTCTAGGGTAATTAGTCCAGAAGACAAGTAGGTCAGAGATGGTGTCATGTTCTAGGAATAGTAATAATGTCTGTAAAATGCCTTAAGCATGCTGCTGCTGCTGCTGCTAAGTCGCTTCAGTTGTGTCTGACTCTGTGCGACCCCATAGACAGAACCACACCAGGCTCCTCTGTCCCTGGGATTCTCCAGGCAAGAATACTGGAGTGGGTTGCCATTTCCTTCTCCAACGCATCCATGCATGCTAAGTCGCTTCAGTTGTGTCTGGCTCTATGTGACTGTATGGACAGCAGCCCACCAGGCTCCTCTGTCCACAGGCAAGAATACTGGAGTGGGTTGCCATTTCCTTCTCCACCTTAAGCATGAGAATAATATTAAAAAATATAAGAACTGGTATAATTTGCAAGGACATTTTCTCCAACTACACCCTTTTTAAAGAGAACTATAATTCTGTACTTTGTCTAGAATCATATTTTTAAGGATATGGAAAGCTTGCCAATTTTTGTTTCTTCACTCAAAGATAATTTTAAATGAGAAATTTGGGTAAGAAATAATAACACTACATGTTTATTTTCACCTTAGATTGTTTTTGTTGATAAAATATAATAAGATTAATAACAACTATACTTTATAATCTGCAAAATATTTTCTTTTTTGTCTTTAAAAATTATGAAAGAAGTTTGGGTGGAGAAAATTACAGGATATATATATATTATATATATTTAATATACATATAAAAATAAAATATAAGGCCTCCTCTCCATATTCTCTAATCTCACTTCCCTGGAATGGATACCATCAACAGTATATAAATTTATAGATCTTTTTATATTCACTAGACACATAGTTGTGTGTGTATAACATATATAGCAAAGGAATAAATATAAAATATCTATATGTAAGTGAAAGTGAAAGTCATTCAGTCATGTCTGACTCTTCGGGATGCCATGGACTACACATTCTATGGAATTCTCTAGGCCAGAGTACTGGAGTGGTATTTTCTCCAGGGGATCTTCCTAACTCAGGGATCAAACCCAAGTCTCCCTCATTGCAGACAGATCTTTTACCAGTTTGAGCCACAAGGGAAGCCCAAGAATACTGGAGTGGGTAACCTATCCCTTCTCCAGCATATCTTCCTGACCCACGAATCGAACCGGGATCTCCTGCATTGCAGGCAGATTCTTTACCAACTGAGCTATCAGGGAAGCCCTATCTATAAGGGCACATTTATTCATAATTAATTTAGTTATTTTATTGGATATCCTAGACATATATTTTTAAAAATTTATAGTAATATTTCTTATTGATAGTTTGCTAGCAGTATGATATCCAGAGTAAAGGTTATTCACATTTTAAATATTAAAAGCAAATTGTCTACTAAGAATTCTCTGTGGAGAATAGGTGAATAGGCTAAGGAGCCACTGAACAAAGAAGGATCCACAGAACAAACTGATTGCTCTTCAGGGCCCAGCCATTTGGGCAGCAGTTTTTAAGAAGACTATGCCTAAAGCCACAGTAATAGCTTTGCAATGGCCTCTAGTTGGTTGTGGTGATACGAGGTGTTTGTAATTCCTTTGGCTTAGATTTGACACCCATTTCCCTTCCTTGCCTTTCCTTGCCAACTTTGTTTTATGGCTTTTGGCTCAGATCTTGGATATTAACTTTGCTTACTTCATAATTTCTGGCTCTGATCATTGGCTGTACCTATGGACAGATTATTGGCTGCAATCTCAGTGGATTCCCTGGTTCCAGATCTAGGATTTTGCCCCTGGTTGAAGGCCATGGTGGTGATAACTGGGCTCTTAGATCTTTGTATTAGTGGATGACAGAGGTGGAGAGTTGCATTGGTGAAAATGAAACAGAAAATATTTTTAAATGCCCTCAAAATGTTTAGTGAGAAAATTTAGCCATTAGATACCAAATATTAGTGAGGAGCTTGGGGTAGATAGGAAGTGTACGTTTCATTTTTCTTTCTGACTGGAAAGAACTTCCTATTGGCAGTTTACTCTCTCATCATATAAATTCTCCTTAAAAATTTTGTCACCTGTTGTTTGAGAGGAACAAAGGGACTAAAGGAAGCTGGTGGGTACCTCCTAGCCAATCTGAAATTCAGAGAGTAACTAAGTTATTGTCAAATAGAAAGCAAAGAGTGGAACATTGTGAATAGTATGATTTTATTGTTATAAACGGCAACCCACTCCAGTACTCTTGCCTGGAAAATCCCACAGACAAGCCTGGTAGGCTATAGTCCATGGGGTCGCAAAGAGTCGGACACGACTGAGTGACTTCACATTCACACACATTCACATTGTTATAAAATGAAACCCTACCTTAGAATATTAATATCAGTTAGCTAACTCATAAGCAGTAAAATGCAACTCTGGCTAATTGAAGCAAAAAGAAAAAAAAAACTCTCTTGATAGGTATTTTGGTGACAGATTTATAGAAGTCTTTGAGCAATTTCTGCCCATTTTCTCTCCCCATCCTACTACCCCCATGAGCTTACTATAATGTACATACATACAACCACTCTCTCATATGCATCAGTGGGGAACAGTAAAAATCTTTTTGACAAAATATTTGACAAAATATTCTCCCTAATAATTTCCAGCAGATGGAAGTTTCTACCTGTAAGTTAATTTTTGCTAACAAACATTTCTATTTGTTTGTATATTGTTTACATACAATGTCTTATTTAATCCTTACAATAATCCTATTTACAGATAGGGCATGTGACATACAGAGAGTTTAAATGATTTGCCCAAGCTTATACCTAGTAAGTGGTAGAGCACAGGGCTCTATAGTCTGTCTTCTCTTTTTTTTAAATTAAAGTGATTTTATTTTATTATTTTTTTGGTTTTATTATGTTTTAAATAAATATGAATTTATTTATTTTAATTAGCTATTAGGTTGTGCTGCCTGTTATGGGTGAAAATATGGAAAAGGGGGAATTTCTTTTTTTTAACAATAGCTGCTGCTGCTGCTGCTAAGTCGCAATAGCTAACATTTATTATTTATTACAATTGCACTTATTTCCCATGCCAATAAAGTTATGCTCAAAATCCTTTAAGACATGTATTATATACTTTACGTATAAAATGTTACTTAAACTTCACAACAGTTCTTTGTGAGAGGCATTATTATTATTATTATTGTTTTTAATTAATATATTTATTTTAATTGGAGGCTAATTACTTTACAATATTGTGGTGGTTTTTGCCATACACTGATATGAATCAGCCACGGGTGTACATGTGTACCTCTGTCCCAAACTCTTCTCCTACCTCCCTCCCCATCCCATCCCTCTGGGTTGTCCCAGTGCACCAGCTTTGAGTGCCCTATTTCAGAGGCATTATTATTATGTTTTAAGGATGTAAAACTCTAGTAGTTCAAGAGCATATAGCCAGTAATGTCAGTGATGGAATTTAAGTGTAGATCTGTGTGATGCCAGGACCTGTAATATTAACAGTTCTTTATATTGATAAAAAAACAATAAAACTTAGATGCTTTTGGTCTTCTAAGTATTGAACTTATAAACCTACAGTTATAAGTATAGATACTAAAATGCAACTTTCAGAAATTTCTGAGAGAGTAACAAGAACAGACACACATCACTGGAGGACTTGTTATGGAGGGAGTGTGGTGCATACTGGGCCATCTGGAGACAGGATAACAAGGTTGGAATCTTAGGCCTGCTGACTGATTATATGAATTTGTGTAAGTGAGTTTATCTCTCTGGTTCGAAGATTTATATGTGAAATTAATGCATAGGATTCAGTTCAGTTCAGTTCATTTCAGTCGCTCAGTTGTGTCTTGACTCTTTGCAACCCCATGAACCGCAGCATGCCAGGCCTCCCTGTCCATCACCAACTCCCGGAGCCCACCCAAACCCATGTCCATTGAGTTGGTGATGCCATCCAACAATCGCATCCTCAGTCGTCCCCTTCTTCTCCTGCCCTCAATATTTCCCAGCATCAGGGTCTTTTCCAGTGAGTCAGCTCTTCGCATCTGGTGGCCAAAGTATTGGAATTTCAGCTTTAACATCATTCCTTCCAATGAACACCCAGGACTGATCTCCTTTAGGATGGACTGGTTGGATCTCCTTGCAGTCCAAGGGACTCTCAAGAGTCTTCTCCAACACCACAGTTCAAAAGCATCAATTCTTCGGTGCTCAGCTTTCTTTATAGTCCAACTCTCACATCCATATATAACCACTGGAAAAACTATAGCCTTGACTAGACTGAACTTATCTCGAAGGATCTTTGTAGTATTCATTACTGCTATACATTGATTGTAAAGAGGAGATATTAGGCTGTCTTATAGTTTGGTTTTACCTGGCTATCTAGTTGGAAATTATGCTGTCTGGGTCTGTTGAGGGTTATTTTCCAACTGATGGACTCACTTTGCCATGGGCAGGCATATTTCTTGAAAGTTTAAAAGTGGAAAAGGAATTTATTTTATATATACATTTATTTAGACCTCTGGCATCTATACTTGAGAATGAAAAGTTCACCACAGCTACTCATGGTAGGATGTAACACTTTAATTTTTAAAAAATCTACTCTGAGTAAGGTATCATGTGAGGCTCTTAATGTAAATATTGTGCATTTCTGGAACTAATCCTGGAATAATGGTCTTTATTGGTATTAAACAGGGATTGGCAAACTATTGCCTATGGGCCAGATTTAGCCCACTGACTGTTTTTGTATGGTTTCCAAGCTAAGAATGGTTTTTGTATTTTTAAATGGTTGAAAAAAAATCAAAATAATAATATTTTGTGACATGTTAAAAATATATGAAATCCAAATTTTGGAATCCATAAATTGAAACTTTTGTTTACATATTGCCTTTGATTGTTTTTATTCTACAGTGGCAGAGTTGAACAGTTGTGACAGAACCTGCATGGCCCACAAAGCTTGAAATAATTTCTATCTGACTTTTTACAGGAAAAGTTTGCTTTTATATCCCTGGTTTAAAGCAAGATAGAATAGGAGACTAAAAAAACATTAGTTGGGGCAGAAATGAAGATAGAAGATAGAGGCATAATCCCTTTCCTCTACCTTTTATTCCTTCCATTGACCTTTCTGTTCCTCAGTGATCTCTTTTTTTCACCTTCTCTTCCCCCATGCACCCCCAGTCTATATTCACAAACACATACCTGTGAACGAAAGAAAACCAAAGTCTTTCATTATTTTGAGGGTTTGCAGTTGCTCTTAAATTTTTAAAATTATATTTTCCTTTACTGTTTTACATCTGGAGTTTGGACCATCTGGAAAAGAAAACTGGGGACCTCAGTATGTAGGCTCTTCGTTTGGCAACAGCTAAAAGTAGTGCTAAGCCTAGTCAAGAGGAGTGAGAATGAAAATGAAGCTTAGTTGGCCGGTACTGGGATATTTGGACCAGATCTGACAGTTGGAGCACCGTTTTTGACCACCATGCTGGCAATCCTCTTTTGTTCCACTGTAAAGAAAACCTTCAGGGGTTAAACTCCTACATTCAGTTCTTTGTAGGGAAACAATGCAAAACTAACGGCTCAATTTGGATAAATTGAAACTGATTCAAACAAGATTTCATTAACTAATTTGGGGAGAATTTAGAGCTGTTCTGAGCTATATAGTTACTCCTTTCTTCATCTCCACTGGCACTCTGAGAATCAGATCACCTGGGGAGAGCAGATTTAAAAAATTCCAGATGGTGTGTGTGATGCTCCAGCTGTGGAGACTCTCTCCCAGTCAGGCAATCTGCCTTTCTGCCGGAACCCTCTAAAACTGTGCTGCCCATTTGTCATGCTTCTCCAATTGCAGCCTTCTGGATAGCTTCTCTTTGCCTTGTCTGACTCTTCCTTTCCAGTTTTTGTCATCCCTCCTCCATGAGCTAATGTAGTAACATCTCTTCATTGGCTATAAATCCATAGAAGAACCTGATATAAAATATGATTTTGTGAAGGAAAATTGGAAAACATCTGTTTTTTACCCATAAGATTCAGTGTTCACTTGTCTCATGTGCCGACGTGACTGCATGTGTGAAAAACAAAAGAAACGGGAAGAACGGAGAGAAAGGCTAGCATTAGGGTGAGCGAGAAAAAATTCATGCACATGTTTTTGTAGCTTGCTGGTCAAAGTATGTTAATCTCCATGTCAGCTTAATTAGAATCCTGGGTTAATGTTGGGAAAGGTCAGTCTCACTGACTTGAATGACCTTAATGGGGCTACCAGAGGAATGATTACTTCTGGATTAGTTCTGGATATTATCTTGATGATAAGCTTTGTCTGGAGTTATTCCTAGCTTATAGTGGCAAGGCCTGAAAGCTTATGGACATCTTTTGGGCTCCAGAGGGTTCAGGTGGGCTTTCCTTGGAACTCGGACACTGTGGAGGGGTGAAGGGAAGAAGCAGATACTAGATGAAACCCCATGTAGTTGGTTGCCTGCTCCCGTTGTTGTGTCTTTCTATAGTGAATGTGCCTTAATCTGTGGAATATTAGATGGGTAAATTTTGGAATCTCTCATTTTACCTATGTTATAGGTGATAACTAGAAGTGGACTTCTAGATCCACCATTTTTCTGTTTGTTTTCTATTTGTCCTTCCTTTTATTCCCTCTCCCCTTTTTCTGTTTTTTTTTTTTATTAATCAAAGTTTTAAATGTTTCATTGATAGCTCAGTTGGTAAAGAATTCGCCTGTAATGCAAGAGACCTGGTTTGGTTCCTGGGTCAGGAAGATCTGTTGGAGAAGGGAGAGGCTACCCACTCCAGTGTTCTTGGGCTTCCCTTGTGGCTCAGCTGGTAAAGAATCTGTCTGCAATGCTAGAGACTTGGATTCGGATCTCTGGATTGGGAAGATCCCCTGGAGAAGGGAAAGGCTACCCACTCCAGTATTCTGGCCTGCAGAATTCTATGGACTGTATAGTTCATGGGATTGCAAGAGTCGGACACAACTAAGTGACTTTCACTTTCACTTCGATGACTTTTTAGCTATAACTTTGTGTTATTTTTAAATGGCTTTACTAGAGATTACAATATGGATCTTTAATTGATCACATCTTAGAGTTAATATAGTACAATTTCCAATGAAGTTTTATTTTTTTATTTTAATTTTTTAAAATTTATTTTATTTTACTTTACAATACTGTATTGGTTTTGCCATACATTGACATGAATCCACCATGGATGTACATGAGTTCCCAATCCTGAACCCCTCTCCCACCTCCCTCCCCATAACATCTCTCTGGGTCATCCCAGTGCGTATAGAAAGTTTGTAACACAGTGATTCCACGTGGAGCCATGTCCTTTATGATATTGTTGTTACATATTTTTACATCTACATATATTACAGTCCCCATAATACAATATTATAATTTTTTCATTAGGTAGTTATTTTTCTTCTTTTTATTGTGGTAAGAAGCACATATAAAATTTATCATCTGTTTTTAAGTGTATAGTTCAGTAGTGTTACATATATACAATCAGTTGTTTTTTCAAGGAATTAATAGATGGAAAATACCATCTTTCAAAATTATCCACATATTTACCTTTTCCTTTTACTTTTATTTCTTCTTGTATATAGATTTCCATCTGATGTAGTTTTTTTTCTTCCAGAGAACTTCCATTCGCATGAAGTGTATCTGTTTGAAGACAAATCCTCAAATCTTGTTCATATGAAAATTTTTTAGTTATCTTTCATTTTGAAGAATACTTTACCTAGCCATAGAATTTTAGGTTGACAATTTTAAATTTTTGTTTTTGATTAAAAAAAATTGTTGTTCTACTTTCTTCTGGCCATCATTCTTAATGTTGGAGAGTCAGCTTACATTTATATTATTCTTTCTTTATATGTAATATTTCATTTTTCTGTGGCTGCTCTCAAGATTTTAAAATTATTTTGTTTTTCTTCTCTTCTACTAAGATGTGCCTAATTTGCCTCTCTTTATGTTTTTCCTGTCTTGGTTTTGATGAGCTTTTTGTCTCTTAAAGTCAGTGTTTTATATCAAACTTCTAAAATTTTCATCCACTACATTTTCAAAAAATTTCCCCACAATTATGTGCTCTTCTTCTTCTGAGATTCTTATTACACAGATGTTCAACTATTTGATGTTGTTCTTTATATTAATAAATTTGTTAAACTCTATTAATTTTGTCTACTCTTTTATTCTGTTTCTTCAGAATTAATACATTCTATTGACCTATTTTTCGAGTTTGTGATCTTTTGAGGGATGCCTTCAATCTTTTGATAAGCCCATCTCTTCAGTTTTTTAATTTTAGATATTGTATTTTTCATTTCTAGAGTTTTCATTTGGTTCTTTTACAAGTTTATGTTTTTCTGCTTAGATGTTCCATTTTTTCATTCAATATGATCATCTTTTTCTCCAGTCCTTGGTCATATTTATAATAGCACCTTTAAAGTACTCGATTGCTGATTCTGAATCATTTTGGGTTTTTTTTTTTTTTACTGCATTTTCTTTTAACTATGGATCACATTTTTTCCCTCTTCCTATGTGTGTGTGTGTGTGTGTGTGTTAGCTTCCTGTGTTTATTAATTTTAAAACTTTATCTGGACATTATATATATATTACAAATATTTGAATTTGTCTGTGCTAGGTCTTAGCTGTGGCACATGGAATTTTTAGTTTCAGCCTGTGGGATATTTTTAGTTTCTGCATGCGAGCTCTTAGTTGTGGCATGTGGGATCTAGTTTCCTGTTTAGTTCCCTGACTGGGGATTGAACCTAGGTCCTGTGAATTGGGAACATAGAGTCTTAGCCACTGGACCACCTGGGAAGTCCCTGGAAATTATATTTGATACATTATAGAGAATCTGGATTTTGTTCTCTTTCTCTGAATAGTTTTTTTTTTTTTCTTAATGAAAGGAGACAACTGCTCCTGACTTATTACCTTGAAGCAGTGTAGACATTGTTTTACATTTTGATAGAGCAGTTCTGTTTTACTTTTTCTTTTAATTTAGGGTGAGATGTAGTCTTTGCTCCTGTGGCATTACTCTTTTTGCAGTTTTACTGCAGAATCCAGATGATTATCAAGTCTTTCTGACTTCAAAAAATTCAAATTCAAAATACTCTCCTTGTATTTCACAGCAACTGAAATCTCAGCCTTTTCAGTTTTTCAGCTGTTGCTTTCCAGCAGACTTTTTGGAGTATCACAGTTCAGTGGTCAGTTTACACTTAGATTTTATACTTAGATTATAAGGTTATTTGGAATACATTCAAGTCAAACCCAAAGAAATCTGTTCTCCAAAAAATGAGTAACAATGTGAAACCTGCTCCCTCAGTTCGATTCAGTTTAGCCACTTAGTTGTGTTCAACTCTTTGCGACCCCATGGACTGCAGCATGCCAGGTTCCCCGGTTCATCACCCATTCCCGGAGCTTGCTCAAACTTGTGTCCATTGAGTCGGTGATGCCATCCAACCATCTCATCCTCTGTCATCCCTTTCTCCTCCTGCCTTCGGTGTTTCCCAGCATCAGGGTCTTTTTCCAGTGAGTCAATTCTTTGCATCATGTGGCCAAAGGATTGGAGCTTCAACTTCAGCATCAGTCCTTCCAATGAATATTCAGGACTGATTTCCTTTAGGATTGACTGGTTTGATATCCTTGCAATCCAAGGGTCTCTCAAGAGTCTTCTCCAACACCAGAGTTCAAAAGCATCAATTCTTTGGTGTTCAGCTTTGTTTATGGTCCAACTCTCACATCCATATTTGACTGCTGGAAAAACTATAGCTTTGACTTCCCTTGGGCTTCTCTTGTGGCTCAGCTGGTAAAGAATCTGCCTGCAATGTGGGAGACCTGGGTTCGACCTCTGGATTGGGAAGATGCCCTGGAGAAGGGAAAGGCTACCCACTCCAGTATTCTGGCCTGGAGAATTCCATGGACTACAGTCCATCGGATCCCAATGAGTCAGACACGACTGAGCAACTTTCACTTTCACTTTCATAGCTTTGACTAGATGGACATTTGTCGACAAAATAATGTCTCTGCTTTTAAATATGCTGTCTAGGTGTATCATAGCTTTTCTTCCAAGGAGCAAGCATCTTTTAATTTCATGGCTGCAGTCACTGTCTGCAATGATTTTGGAGTCCAAGAAAGTCAAGCCTGTCACTGTTTCCATTATTTCCCCATCTATTTGCCATGAACTGATGGGACCAGATGCCATGATCTTTGTTTTTTGAATGTTGAGTTTTAAGCCAGCTTTTTCACTCTCCTCTTTCACTTTCATCAAGAGACTCTTTAGTTCCTCTTTGATTTCTTCCATAAGGGTGGTGTCATCTGCATATCTGAGGTTATTGATATTTCTCCCGGAAATCTCAATTCCAGCTTGTGCTTCATCCAGCCCAACATTTTGCATGATGTACTCTGCATATAAGTTAAATAAGCAGGGTGACAATATACAGCCTTGACCCACTCCTTTCCCAATTTGGAATCAGTCCATTGTTCCATGTCCATTTCTAACTGTTGCTTCTTGATCTGAATACAGATTTCTCAGGAGGCAGGTGAGGTGGACCGGTATTCGGATCTCTTTAAGAAGTTTCCACAGTTTGTCGTAATCCGCACAGTCAAAGGCTTTGGCATAGTCAATAAGGCAGAAGTAGATGTTTTTCTGGAACTCTTATTGCTTTTCTGATGATCCAACAGATGTTGAAAATTTAATCTCTGGTTCCTCTTCCTTTTCTAAATCCACTTAAACATCTGGAAGCTCTCGGTACATGAACTGTTGAAGCCTGGCTTGGAGAATTTTGAACATCACTTTGCTAGCATGTGAGATGAGTGCAATTGTGCAGTACTTTGAACATTCTTTGGCATTGCTTTTCTTTGGGATTGGAATGAAAACTGACCTTTTCCAGTCCTGTGGCCACTGCTGAGTTTTCCAAATTTTCTGGCATATTGAGTGTAGCACTCTCACAGCCTCATCTTTTAGGATTTGAAATAGCTCAACTGGAATTCCATTACCTCCACCAGCTTTGTTCGTAGTGATGCTTCCAAAGGCCCGCTTGACTTTGCATTCCAGGATGTCTGGCTCTAGGTGAGTGATCACACCATCGTGGCTAACTGGGTCATGAGGATCTTTTTTGTATAGTTCTTCTGTGTATTCTTGCCACCTCTTTTTAATACCTTCTGCTTCTGTTAGGTCCACACCATTTCTGTTCTTTATTGTGCCCATCTTTGCATGAAATGTTCCCTTGGTATCTCTGATTTTAATGAAGAGATCTCTAGTCTTTCCCATTCTATTATTTTCCTCTATTTATTTTTACTGATCACTGAGGAAGGCTTTTTTATCTCTCCTTGCTATTCTTTGGAACTCTGCATTAAAATGGGTATATCTTTCCTTTTCTCCTTTGCCTTTCAGCTCAGTTCAGTTCAGTCTCTCAGTTGTGTCTGACTCTTTGCGACCCCATGAATTACAGCGTGCCAGGCCTCCCTGTCCCTCACCAACTCCTGGAGTTCACCCAAACTCATGTCCATCGAGTTGGTGATGCCATCCAGCCGTCTCATCCTCTGTCATCCCCTTCTCCTCCTGCCCCCAATCCCTCCCCAGCATCAGAGTCTTTTCCAATGATTTAATTTGTTGCATGAGGTGGCCCAGTATTGGAGTTTCAGCTTTAGCATCAGTCCTTCCAAAGAACACCCAGGACTGATCTCCTTTAGAATGGACTGGTTGGATCTCCTTGCAGTCCAAGAGACTCTCAAGAGTCTTCTCCAACAACACAGTTCAAAAGCATCAATTCTTTGGCGCTCAGCTTTCTTCACAGTCCAACTCTCACATCCATACATTACCGCTGGAAAAATCATAGCCTTGACTAGATGGACCTTTGTCTTTAGCTTCTGTTTTTTTCCCCAGCTATTTGTAAGGCCTCCTCAGACAACCATTTTGCCTTTTGCATTTCTTTTTCTTGGGGATGATTTGATCACTGCCTCCTGTACAATGTCACCAACCTCTTTGTATAGTTCTTCGGGCACTCTGTCTATCAGATCTAATCCTTTGAACCTATTTGTCACTTCCACTGTATAATCATAAGGGATTTGATTTTAAGTCATACCTGAATGATCTAGTTGTTTTCCCTACTTTCTTCAATTTAAGTCTGAATTTGGCAATACGGAGTTCATGATCTGAGCCACAGTCAGGTCCTGGTCTTGTTTTTGCTGACTGTATAGAGCTTCTCCGTGTTTGCCTGCAAAGAATATAATAAATCTGATTTTGGAATTGACCATTGCATGATATCCATATGTAGAGTCATCTCTTGTGTTGTTTGAAGATGGTGTTTGCTATGACCAGCGCATTCCCTTGGCAAAACTCTGTTAGCCTTTGACCTGCTTTGTTTTGTCCTCCAAGGTCAAATTTGCCTGTTACTCCAGGTATCTTTTGACTTCCTACTTTTGCATTCCAGTCCCCTATAATGAAAAGGATATCTTTTTTGGGTCTTAGTTCTAGAGGATCTTGTAGATCTTCATTGAACCATTCAACTTCAGCTTTCTCAGCATTAGTGGTTGGGGCATAGGCTTGGATTACTGTGATATTGAATGATTTGCCTTGGAAACAAACAGAGATCATTCTGTTATTTTTGAGACTGCATCCAAGTACTGCATTTCAGACTTTTGTTGACTATGATGGCTACTCCATTTCTTCTAAGGGATTCTTGCCCACAGCAGTAGATACAATGGTCATATGAATGGAATTCACCCATTCCTGTCCATTTTAGTTCACTGATTCCTAAAATGTCTATGTTCATTCTTGCCATCTCCTGTTTGACCACTTCCGATTTGCCTTGATTCATGGAACTAACATTTAACATTATAGGTTCCTATGCAATATTGCTCTTTCCAGCATTGAACTTTACTTCCATCACCAGTCACATCCACAACTGGGTGTTGTTTTTGCTTTGGCTCAGTCTCTTCATTCTTTTTGGAGTTATTTCTCTGCTGATCTCCAAAAGTATATTGGGCACCTACCAACCTGGGGAGTTCATCTTTCAGTATACTATCTTTTTTGCCTTTTCATGCTTTTTCTTGGGTTTCTCATGCTTTTTGTGGGGTTCTCAAGGCAAGAACACTGAAGTGGTGCCTTTCCCTTCTCCAGTGGACCATGTTTTGTCAGAACTCTCCACCATGACCTGTCCATCTTGGGTGGCCCTACACATCCTGGCTCATAGTTTCATTGAGTTAGACAAGGTTGTGGTCCATGTAATCAGTTTGGTTAGTTTTCTGTGATTGTGGTTTTCATTTTGTCTGCCCTCTGATGGAGAAGGATAAGAGGCTTATGAAAGCTTCCTGATGGGAGAGACTGACTGAGGGAAAACTGGGTCTTGTTCTGATGGGTGGCGCCATACTCAGTAAATCTTTAATCCAATTTTCTGTTGATGGGTGGGGCTGTGTTCCTTCCCTGTTGTTAGACCAAACAACATGGTGGAGGTAATGAAGGTAACCTCGACCTCCTTCAAAAGGTCCCATGCAGGCACTCAGTGCCCCTGACCCTGCAGCAGGCCACCGTTGACCCATGCCTCCCCCAGAGACTTCTGGATACTCATGGGCAAGTCTGGCTCAGTCTCTTGTGGGGTCACTGCTCCTTTCTCCTGGGTCCTGGTGTGCACAACGTTCCATTTGTGCCCTCCAAGAGTCTATTTCCCCAGTTCTATGTAAGTTCTGGCAGTTCTATTCGAATTGTAGCTCTCCTATAAATAATACATCATTTTTCTCAGGCTGCTTTGAAGATTTCTTTCTTTCTTTAAGTTTCCAGCAGATTGATTATGATGTGTGCAATGTAGATTTCTTTATGTTTATACTGTTTGGAGTTCTCTGAACTTCCTGAATTTGCAGGATTACATCTTTCATCAAGTGTGGTAAGTTTCAGGCATTATTTCTTTACATAGTCTTTCTGCACTGCACTTCTCCTGCTCTCCCTCTGAGACTCTGATGACACAGAAGTTAAACATTTTGGTATTGACCCTCAGATCCTTGAGAATCTTTTAAAATGTTATTCAGTCTTTTTGATATTTTGTTCAGATTGGATAGTTTCTCTTGACCTATTTTCATAGTCACTGACACTTCATCTGTCATTTCCATTGTGCTATTAAGCCTCTGCAGTGAGTTTTTTATTTCATTTACTGTATTTTCAGCTCTAAAATTTCCATTTGCTTCTGTTTTATATATATTTTTTTATTTACTGTGACAGTCTATATTTGCATTTATTTTAAGAGTGTCCACCTTTATTTGTTGGAGAATTATTATAATAGCTACCTTGGAGTCTTTGTCAGATAATTCCAACATATGTGTCATCTTGTCATTTGCATCTGTTGATACAAGTTGAGATTTTCTGAGTTATTTTTATGCCACATAATTTTGAATATATCCTGGTCTTGTTCAGTACTCTGGAGATTATTGATATTTTTGTTTTAGTAGTCAATTCAACAGAGATGAGTTCAGGCCAGAAATCCAAACCAGTCCTCCATGGGTTATGGTTTCAATGAGAGTACTGTTTTCAAAGCCTTTACAGTGCTAATGAAAAATATTCTGCATGCATGCCTCCCTAGCCCCTGTGACAAGTAGAGTGGTCCAGTTCTTGGTTCAGTTCTGATAGATTTAATATGGTGATTAGGATCAGATTTATGAATACCCAGCTCAGTGATAAGCCTTTGAACACATAAATAATTCAGTTACTCTCCTGAGCTCCTCCTTTTTGAACCAGATTGATTCCTTTGATGTCTGCTTTTCAGTTTTGTTGAGCAGGACCAGAGTAACCTTTGATCCAATAACAATTTTACTCCACCAATGAGGGAATCCCTTATGAGTAATTTATCCAATGTCCCATTAATTATGAGGCTTTTGACTATGGCTGGTAAAAATATTAACTACTCCCAGACCTGTGTAAACCCCATATATTATTCATTCTGCTTCTTTTGTGTGTACATTCCTTGCTTCTGACAATTATAACAGATGTATGTACATATCAGTAATCAGCAGAAAAATCAGTGGGGTCCCACTGAATATCTCCTGAAACTCTCTCTGTGTACAGATGTAAATTCGAGTCACTTTGCCTTTGCTGGAATCCCAGTTTAATCTGCTCATTTCAGGGAAACCAAGGAGGAAAGATTCCTGCTCCTTCTACTGAAAACTGGAAACTTTCTACAAGCAGTAAATTGGTACAATTATTTTTTCCTTTTCTCAGAGATCACTGTCCTGAGCTACCTGATGTGCTATGTCTTCAAAACTTTTATTTCATATTTTCTGCCTGGTATTGCAGATATTTCAGATGAGAAGGTAAGTCTAGTCCCTATTACTCCTTCTTGGTGAAAAGTAGAAGTCCCCACTCTCTTTTGACAGCAAGTTCCAGGTTCTGACCATGAAGAATAATGATTAAGAATGAAGATTAAGACTGACATTGAATTGAGGCCAGGGTGTTGGGCATTCAAATAACATGGGTTCTGAAATGAAGTATAATGGCAAAAATAAGGTCAAGTCACAAAGGAAGGTAAATTAAGACCAATGTAGCAGCTGAAGTCACCAAAGATTTAGAAAGAATAGGAAGATAAGAGAGCATGGACTTTCAATGAGAAAGTGTTGAATTAATAATTTGGAAAATGTCCCCACAACATGATTGCTCTATGAGGGCAAGGACTTTGTCTTAGTCATTGGTGTATGGGTTAAACACTGTTCTGGGTGCTTGATAAACATTTATGTTGAATGAATATTTGTAGAATTAATATAGTTGAGGCTAACCTTCCAATTTTTCCCCTTGAATATACAGAAATGGGGTAATAAGTTATGCATAGAATATCTATCTTATTTCATTTGAAAGCTAGTTTTTGGTTAATTAGGGAAGATTTAAAAAAAAAAGAATGTATTTAACAAGAAGGAATTTCCCATAATAGGACAAGAACCCTTGGAAGAATCTTCGTCTTTTACCTCTTAGCCTTCCAATTACTTAGTTAGTCTTCAATTATAAGATAAGCGCAGACATAGTAAGTCAAATAGTTCCCTTCTTTGTTCTAAATCAAAATTACCAAAGAAACTAATACACTATATGTTCTTAAATAGTCTAGTTCTTTGAACTCTGCATGTCAATTACATGAAAGTAGTATGTCTTGAGTAAAAATACATTTATGCAAAATAAAAGGCAAACATACAGACACTAAAAATCAAGTTGCCAAAAGCTGGTTTTCAAATGTAAAGAACCATCTGTGTGAGTGGATTCATGTCAGTTGTCCTAGTTTTCCTACTCCAACAGTTATTTCATATAATCTTATGCAGTATCTCTTGAGAACTTAAATTTTATCCTTGCCCTAAAGAAATGAGGAAGTAATTCAGAAAGTCCCTACTTTAAGGAGTTTATAAAGTAATCAAATTTCCATAATGCATAACACAATATTATAACTTCTTTGTGACAAATTCCTTCCAAGAATAAGAGGACACAATGTAAAGAGATAGAATTTCAGCTGGGACTTGAAAAATGCTTGAATTTTTGTAGGCTAAGATGGAGAAAAGATGGGAGGGAATTCTAAGTAGACATAGCATAGAAAGAAAAAGATATAGATCAGTTGTATGGGCCAGAAAACAACCAGTTTTGATAGTACTTGGATTATGTATAGGGTACTTTTGAAAGGCAAAATGGGGAAGGCTGTGGAAGTCTTCAAATACAAAGTTAAACAATTTGTAGTTAAGTCAATAGGTCCATCTCTAAGGTAAATGTAACATACTGGCAATGAAATAGGAATAGGCTCAGTATTTTTTAAGCTTATGTAGAGAATGCCACAAGTTCAAATATGGCAAGGTATTAGTGATTTTTGTTTCTGGGATTTCTAATTCCTTATTAAGTATGAGAGCAATCACAACATTCACAAAATATGCACGAATCAACCTAGGCTTTTCGCCTAAGTTTGAATGTCTGCATCAATCACACCACATATATCTGCCTGAAGTATAAGCATGATAATCTTAATCTCCACTTGCCACATCATAAATAAGACATTTTAAAGGTGTTTTTCATAGTTACTGCTGAAAGTTTGGAGCACATCATAAGAAAGTGAGAAACAGCTGTTGGATCTAGATTTAGCAGACACATACTTATACATAGGGCAATCTTTAGAAAATGTCTTCTAACCTGTTCTATTACTTCTTGAGAGCATGAGGTCCCCCTTATATTCATCCACTGCTTAAAAAATAACATGGAAAGAAAAAAATTCAGCATATAAGAAACTTTGGGTCTACAAAAGCAGAAAATACACCATGATTTAGTCATTAAAAATCAATCTTCAAAGTGAATACCATGGAACCCTAAGGATTCCATTGAAGTATCTCAGGATACCCACATACTCCGTTTCCCATTTATTTCAGATTCATATTTACCTATTTTAACATACATTATCTCTGCTTTTTAAAAGTTTTTAAAGATCTTATATTGGATGAACACTTATTGACATGGAACAATTTACACAGAACACAACTGATGTAGAAAGAGCAAGAAAATGCCAGAAAAACATCTACTTCTGCTTCGTTGACTATGCTAAAGCCTTTGACTGTGTGGATCACAACAAACTGTGGAAAATTCTTAAAGACATGGAAATACCAGACCACCTGACCTGCCTCCTGAGAAACCTGCGTGCAGGTCAAGAAGCAACAGTTAGAAATAGACATGGAACAACAGACTGGTTCCAAATTGGGAAAGGAGTACATCAAGGCTATATATGGACACGCTGCTTATTTAACATATATGCAGAGTACATCATGCAAAATGCCAAGCTGGATGAAGCTCAAGTTGGATGAAGCTCAAGTTGGAATCAAGATTTCTGGGAGAAACATCAATAACCTCAGGTATGCAGATGATACCATCCTTATGGCAGAAAGCAAAGAGGAACTAAAGAGTCTCTTGATGAAAGTGAAAGAAGAGAGTGAAAAAGTTGGCTTAAAACTCAACATTCAGAAAACAAAGATCATGGCATCCGGTCCCATCACTTCATGGCAAATGGATGAGGAAGCAATAGAAACAGTGACAGACTTTATTTTCTTGGGTTCCAAAATCACTGCAAATGGTGACTGCAGCCATGAAATTAAAAGATGCTTGCTCCTTGGAAGAAAAGCTATGGCAATCCTAGACAGCATATTAAAAAGTAGAGGCATCGCTGTGCAGACAAAGGTCTATCTAGTCAAAGCTGTGGTTTTTCCAGTAGTAGTTTACGGATGTGGGAGTTGGACCATGAAGAAGACTGAGCACTGAAGTGCTGATGCTTTTGAATTGTGGTGCTGAAGAAGAGAGTCTTTGGACAGCAAGGAAATCTAACCCATCAGTCTTAAAGGAAGTCAACCCAGAATATTCATTGGAAGGACTGATGCTGAAGCTGAAGCTCCAATACTTTGGCCACAAGATGCGAAGAGCCAACTCATTGGAAAAGACCTTGATGCTGGGAAAGATTGAGGGCACTTGGAGAAGGTGATGACAGAGGATGAGACAGTTGGATGGCATCACCAGTTCAATGGACATGAGTTTGAGCTAACTCTGAGAGATGGTGAAGGACAGAGAAGCCTGGCATGCTGCAGTCCATGGGGTTGCAAAGAGTTGGACATGACTGAGAGACTGAACGACAACAACAAAAAAATAGAGTAAATTTCTAGATCTATGTTTCACTCCCTAATCTGCTGTCTCAAGTAAGTGACATACCATGTCAAACCTCTATGAGAATAGGAACACTTGCTTTTTCGAACTCACAGGACTACTGGGATAATCAAATTAGATAGTGCATGTAAAATCTACAAAATGAAAAACAGTAAATATATATATTTCCCATTTCCTCTCTGAAGCAGCAGGTACTCTGGGCCGTGATTCTCCTTTGGCCTTTCCAAGTAGAGGTTTAGCGAGATCATCATGATCATCATATTGCTATAGGTTATAGGTTGTTCAAGCTAGGGACAGCAGCACAGAGAAATGGAACAAGTTCAGTGGAAATGGACTCTGGGAATCTTGGAATCAAGCAGTAGAAAAGGAAAGTAAATACTTATAGTGGAAGGAAAAAAAGAAAAGGAAGAAAGTTGGCTCTTTGAATCAAATGACTTATTTCTGATCTAGCCAAACTAAAATAGCTAAAGCGTCAGGGCTTTACTTTTACACTGTAATTATATTCTAGAATATACTTCTCCTTAATTACCCTTCAAAAGTGATTTTGAAGTGTAAATGTTTACCTCTATCCCTTAAAACTTATATACTAGCTTCAATTATCATTAACCATAAGCAAGAGAGTTCCAGAAAAACATCTATTTCTGCTTTATTGACTATGCCAAAGCCTTTGACTGTGTGGATCATGGATCACAGTAAACTGTGGAAAATTCTTCAAGAGTTGGGAATACCAGACCACCTGACCTGCCTCTTGAGAAACCTATATGCAGGTCAGGAAGCAACAGTTAGAACTGGACATGGAACAACAGACTGGTTGCAAATAGGAAAAGGAGTACGTCAAGGCTGTATATTGTCACCCTGCTTATTTAAATGATATGCAGAGTACATCATGAGAAACGCTGAGCTGGAAGAAGCACAAGCTGGAATCAAGATTGCCGGGAGAAATATCAATCACCTCAGATATGCAGATGACACCACCCTTATGGCAGAAAGTGAAGAGGAACTAAAAAGCCTCTTGAGGAAAGTGAAAGAGGAGAGTGAAAAAGTTGGCTTAAAGCTCAACATTCAGAAAATGAAGATTATGGCATCTGGTTCCATCACTTCATGGCAGATAGATGGGGAAACAGTGGAAACAGTGTCAGACTTTATTTATATGGGCTCCAAAATCACTGCAGATGGTGATTGCAGCCATGAAATTAAGATGCTTACTCCTTGGAAGGAAAGTTATGACCAACCTAGATAGCATATTCAAAAGCAGAGACATTACTTTGCCAAGAAAGGTCTGTCTAGTCAAAGCTATAGTTTTTCCAGTAGTCATGTATGGATGTGAGAGTTGGACTGTGAAGAGAGCTGAGCGCTGAAGAATTGATGCTTTTGAACTATGGTGGAGAAGACTCTTGAGAGTCCCTTGGAGTGCAAGGAGATCCAACCAGTACATCCTAAGGGGGATCAGTCCTGGGTGTTCATTGGAAGGACTGATGCCTAAGGTGAAACTCCAGTACTTTGGCCACCTCATGAGAAGAGTTGACTCATTGGAAAAGACCCTGATGCTGGGAGAGATTGGGTGCAGGAGGAGAAGGGGACGACAGAGGATGAGATGGCTGGATGGCATCACTGACTCGATGGACATGAGTTTGGGTAAACTCTGGGAGTCGGTGATTGACAGGGAGGCTTGGCATGCTGCGATTCATGGAGTCACAAAGAGTCTGACCTGACTGAGTGACTGAACTGAACTGAACCATAAAACGATATGTTTTCTTTCATAATATTTTTCTATGATATATATATATATGTATATATGTACACATATACTTTCACACATATACTTTTCTCTTTGCAAAAATAAGATCATGCTATACAGATGCTCTTCAGATTGCATTTCTTATTTAAGTATATATCACAGGCACCTTTCTGTATCAGCTCATATAGTTCTACTGTGTTCCTTTAATAGCTGTATGTATTTCAACTGAACAGATATACCAAATTTATCTAATCATTCTATTAATGTGCATATAGTAGTAATTTTCTATTTTAAACTATGCTACAAAGAAAACTTATAGTAAAATACTCATGGACTTATTTCTATAAGACAGGTCCTGGATTTAGGATTGCTAAGAATGTGCCTCTTAAATTTTATACCAATGTACATTCCTACCAGCAGTGTCCATTTTCACAGAAGTTTATCAGCTTTTTGCCTTGTTTATTTCACATCCATTTTCTTCAATCTGTTGTTCACATTTTTACTTTATGTATTATTTTGTAAAACAAGTATTCTGATGTGAAATCTATTTCCTTTATTAGCAATAAGTTTGATGACTTATCTAGATATACCTCAAATTGTGAAAATATTCTTCCACATTTTTGTAACATTTCTATAGTTAGAAAAGGAGTTATATTTAGACTTTCATCCAGAATTTATTTTTGTACATTACATGAAGCATAAAATTAAATCTAAATTTCTGTTCTTAAAGTTGCATTGTCCAGTATTAAGTTGTTGTTGTTCAGTCCCCCAGTCATGTCCAACTCTTTGTGACCCCATGGACTGGAGCACACCAGGCCTCCCTGTCCCTCACCATTTCCTGGAGTTTGCCCAAGTTCATGTTCATTGCATCTGTGATGCCATCGAGCCATTCAATCTTTGAGAGCATCAGGGACTTTTCCAATCTGTTAACATCAGATGACCAAAATTGGAGCTTCAGCTTATTGAATCTATCTTTCCTCATTGATCTAAAGTGTCACAATCTTTTTGATACATTAAATTTCTGTATATATTTATCTGTTTTCTAGACTCATTCCTCTAAGCCATTGGTTTTCTTCACCTTTCTTGGTGTTTTAAAAATTTTACCATTATAATTTCTCAGATACTCTCATATCTTTATTGTAAATAAGCTTTAGAATAAACAAGCCAAATTTCATCCCCTAAAATCCTCTTGGGATTCAGATTATAATTGTATTACTAACAGTAGGACAAACATATGTGTCACCTAATATGATGAAAGATGAAATACATAGATTTAGGAAGAAATAACATTTAGATTTCCTCTTCAAAAATATGGTTTGCTTTTATTTTATTCAAGACTAGCCTTATGAACATCAATAAAACTTTGCTTTTAAAATTTATTTATTATTATTATTTTTTTACTTTACAATATTGTATTGGTTTTGCCATACATCAACATGAATCCACACAGGTGTACACATGTTCCCAATCCTGAACTCCCCTCCCGCCTCCCTCCCATACCATCCCTCTGGGTCACTCCAGTGTACCAGCCCTTTCATGTCTTTCTGATTAAATTTATCTGAACTTTAGATAAAATTGACTTTAAAATGCTTATACCTACATGTATTCTATCTGAAATTAAGACAATAAAGAAAAATCCCTAACATAACTCAAGAATAAAATATTATATAAAGCAACAAAATTCATATTTATTCTCTACAACATGAAATGCAAGACAACACATTACAAAATTTGAGAGGAAATGACTATTGTCAACTACTAATTGGCACTTGCCAAAATCGTTGCTGACGATTGAACAAGGGCATTTGCGATCTGCCTCTGCAGAGACTGAACCCTGCACTCTTGCAGCTGGTGACATTCAACACTCCCTGAAGGAGATCAGGGTAGGATAAGGCACTCTGTGCTCCAGGCAGTCTGGTGGGACAGGTCTTTAGATAGTTAGTTCAGTCGCTCAGTGGTGTCTGACTCTTTGTGACCCCATGAGTTGAAGCACGCCGGCCTCCTGGTCCATCACCAACTCCTGGAGTTCACTCAAACCCATGTTCATCGAGGTGATGATGCCATCCAGCCATCTCATCCTCTGTCGTCCCCTTCTCCTCCTGCACCCAATCCCTCCCAGCATCAGGGTCTTTTCCAATGAGTCAACTCTTCGCATGAGGTGACCAAAGTATTGGAGTTTCACCTTAGACATCAGTCCTTCCAATAAACACCCAAGACTGATCCCCTTTAGGGTGGACTGGTTGGACCTCCTTGCAGTCCAAGGAGGACTCTCCACCATAGTTCAAAAGCATGAACTCTTCAGCGCTCACCTTTCTTCACAGTCCAACTCTCACATCCATACATGACTACTGGAAAAACCATAGCCTTGACTAGACAGACCTGTGTTGGTAAAGTAATATCTCTGCTTTTGAATATGCTATCTAGGTTGGTCATAACTTTTCTTCCAAGGAGTAAGTGTCTTTTAATTTCATGGCTGCTATCACCATCTGCAGTGATTTTGGAGCCCAAAATAATAAAGTCTGACACTGTTTCCATTGTTTCCCCATCTATCTGCCATGAAGTGATGGAACCAGATGCCATGATCTTCGTTTTCTGAATGTTGAGCTTTAAGCCAACTTTTTCACTCTCCTCTTTCACTTTCCTCAAGAGGCTTTTTATGTTATGGGGAGGGAGGTGGGAGGGGGGTTCATGTTTGGGAACGCATGTAAGAATTAAAGATTTTAAAATTTAAAAAATAAAAAAATAAATAAAATTTAAAAAAGAAAAAAAAAAAAGAGGCTTTTTAGTTTCCTCTTCTCTTTCTGCCACAGGGTGGTGTCATCTGCATACCTGAGGTGATTGATATTTCTCCCAGCAATCTTGGTTCCAGCTTGTGCTTCTTCCAGCCCAGCATTTCTCATGATGTACTCTGCATATCATTTAAATAAGCAGGGTGACAATATACAGCCTTGACATACTCCTTTTCCTATTTGCAACCAGTCTGTTGTTCCATGTCCAGTTCTAACTGTTGCTTCCTGACCTGCATATAGGTTTCTCAAGAGGCAGGTCAGGTGGTCTGGTATTCCCATCTCTTGAAGAATTTTCCACAGTTTACTGTGATCCACACAGTCAAAGGCTTTGGCATAGTCAATAAAGCAGAAATAGATGTTTTTCTGGAACTCTCTTGCTTTTTCCATGATTCAGCACATGTTGGCAATTTGATCTCTGGTTCCTCTGCCTTTTCTAAAACCAACTTGAACATCTGGAAGTTCATGGTTCACTTATTGCTGAAGCCTGGCTTGGAGAATTTTGGCATCACTTTACTAGTGTGTGAGATGAGTGCCATTGTGTGGTAGTTTGAGCATTCTTTGGCATTGCCTTTCTTTGGGATTGGAATGAAAACTGACCTTTTCCAGTCCTGTGGCCACTGCTGAGTTTTCCAAATTTGCTGGCATATTGAGTGCAGCACTTTCACAGCATCATCTTTCAGGATTTGAAATAGCTCAACTGGAATTCCATCACCTCCACTAGCTTTGTTCGTAGTGATGCTTTCTAAGGCCTACTTCACATTCCAGCAATTTTGGCTCTAGGTGAGTGATCATACCATCGTGATCATCTGGGTCATGAAGCTCTTTTTTGGACAGTTCTTCTTGTATTCTTGCCACCTCTTTTTAATCTCTTCTGCTTCTGTTAGGTCCATATCAGTTCTGTCCTTTATTGAGGCCATCTTTAAATGAAATGTTCCTTGGTATCTCTAATTTTCTTGAAGAGATCTCTAGTCTTTCCCATTCTGTTGTTTTCCTCTATTTATTTGCATTGATCGCTGAGGAAGGCTTTCTTGTCTCTCCTTGCTATTCTTTGGAACTCTGCATTCAGATGCTTTTATCTTTTCTTCTCTCCTTTGTTTTTCACTTCTCTTCTTTTCACAGCTATTTGTAAGGCCTCCTCAGACAGCCCTTTTGCTTTTTTGCATTTCTTTTCCATGGGGATGGTCTTGATTCCTGTCTCCTGTACAATGTCATGAACCTCTGTCCATAGTTCGCCAGGCACTCTGTCTATCAGATCTAGTCCCTTAAATCTATTTCTCACTTCCACTGTATAATCATAAGGGATTTGATTTAGGTCATACCTGAATGGTCTAGTGGTTTTCCCCACTTTCTTCAATTTAAGTCTGAATTTGGCAATAAGGAGCTCATGATCTGAGCCACAGTAAGCTCCCAGTCTTGTTTTTGCTGGCTGTATTGAGCTTCTCCATCTTTGACTGCAAAGAATATAATCAATCTGATTTCGGTGTTGACCATCTGGTGATGTCCATGTGTAGAGTCTTCTCTTGTGTTGTTGGAAGAGGGTGTTTGCTATGACCAGTGCATTCTCTTGGTAAAGTCTATTAGCCTTTGCCCTGCTTCATTCCGTATTCCAACGCCAAATTTGCCTGTTACTCCAGGTGTTTCCTGACTTCCTGCTTTTGCATTCCAGTCCCCTGTAATGAAAAGGACATCTTTTTTGGGTGTTAGTTCTAAAAGATCTTGTAGGTCTTCATAGAACTGTTCCACTTCAGCTTCTTCAGTGGTACTGGTTGGGGCATAGGCTTGGATTACCATGATATTGAATGGTTTGCCTTGGAAACAAATGGAAATCATTCTGTCATTTTTGAGATTGCATCTAAGTACTGCATTTTGGAGTCTTTTGTTGACCATGATGGTTACTCTATTTCCTCTAAGGGACTCCTGCCCACAGTAGTAGATATAATGGTCATCTGAGTTAAAGTCCCCCATTCCAGTCCATTTTAGTTCGCTGATTCCTAAAATGTTGACGTTCACTCTTGACATCTCCTGTTTGACCACTTCCAATTTGCCTTGATTCATGGACCTGACATTCCAGGTTCCTATACAGTATTGCTCTTTACAGCATCAGACCTTGCTTCTATCACCAGACACATCCAGAACTGGGTGTTGTTTTTGCTTTGGTTCCATCCCTTCATTCTTTCTCGAGTTATCTCTCCACCGATCTCCAGTAGCATATTGGGCACCTACTGACCCGGGGAGTTCCCATTTCCGTATCCTATCATTTTGCCTTTTCATACTGTTCATGGGGTTCTCAAGGCAAGAATACTGAAGTGGTTTGCCATTCCCTTCTCCAGTGGACCACATTCTGTCAGACCTCTCCGCCATGACCCTCCCATCTTGGGTGGCCCCACACAGCATGTCTTAGTTTCATTGAGTTAGACAAGGCTGTGGTCTGTGTGATCAGATTGGCTAGTTTTCTGTGATTATGGTTTCAGTGTATCTATCCTCTGATGCCCTCTCGCAACACCTATCGTCTTATTTGGGTTTCTCTTACCTTGGACATGGGGTATCTCTTCATAGCTCCAGCAAAGCTGTTGACCTTCAACACTCCCTGAGGGAGTTCAGGGTAGAGTAAGGCACTCTGTGCTCCAGGGAGTCTTGTGGGACAGGTCTTTAGATAGATGTTTTAGGAACAGATTTTATAATCACAGTCTTTGCATCTCCTCATATCTCGGAATGCAATAAATCCCTTCATGGTGACATCAGATCCTAATGACTAGCAGAAAATGAATGCTTAATGATATTGAACTCCTTCACCAAAACCCCTTCACCAAAACCTTATATTTGACCTTCCCCTACTACCTCTTTTGGAGAAGGAAATGGCAACCCACTCTAGTACTCTTGCCTGGAAAATTCCATGGACTGAGGAGCCTGATAGACTACAGTCCACGGGGTCGCAGAGTCGGACACGACTGAGCGACTTCACTTTTTCACTTACTACCTCTTTGGAGCAGTGTCTCAGAGTTATCTGAGGTGCTGCCTCCCTGGCTGCAGTCCTCATTTTCCCCCAAATAAAACTCAACTCACAACTCTCAAGTTGTGCATCTTTTTAGTCAACACTGTCATCACATATTTTTATACTAAGCCAACCTGTCATTCATATATAAATGAAACAGAAAGATATTCATGGGCTAATATAATAATTCACTCAATTGACACCTTTAAAATATCTTGCAGATATGAAGAAGAGAGGAAAAAAAGATGGAAGAAAGGTTAGTGAAGTCTCAAAGACCTTTAAGACAACCTCAATTATATCCATAGACTAGAAAGTAAATCTCAGAGGAGAGTAAAGAGGAAAGGCACAGAAAAGTAAACAATAGTTGAAAATCTTTTTCAAATGATGAAATTCATTCAAGTAAATATAAAAAATCACAGGAAGACCCAAGAAAGATAATTGCAGAGAGATACAAAGTTAGACACATTACAGTCAAATACTGAAAGCCAAAGACACAGAGAAAAAATTTAAAGTCTCAAGATAAAAACTATCCATTATATAGAGAAGAAAAAATTAACATTAAAGGTGACTCTAATCAGTAACAGTCGAGGACATGGTACCAAGTCCAAGCTCATTCTGCTCACCATATGACAGGCCAATGAATCTGGGAGACAGAGTGTTGAGGCCAGGAATATTACTTCATTTGGAAAGCTGACTGATGAAGAAGATGGTAAACTAATGTCTCAAAGTAACCATATTGTTGAGGTATAGATGCCAGATTCTTTTATATAGTCAGAGAGAGAAGCAATGAGGAATTGAAGTCAAAAAGCAGAATAGAGAGGAGAGGAAGTGGGGAAGTAAAGTCAAAGAGCCTTCAGTCTTACAAAGCATCTCTGAGAATGGTCTGCCTCAGGGAAGTGATATGTTAAACTCTTCTTTTCACAGGTCAGTTTATCTCCCTGTGAGCTAAACAAAGGCACTTTAACAGTCAGGCAGAGGGGCAGGGTCCTCTGAGGTAGGACATTATGTATGATTGCAATAAGAAAAACAACAAAAAAGAAGTTAAGAAACAGTTCTAACATGGAGTCAGAATTGGTTATTCTCTGCAAGAGACAGAATGCAGTGGAAACACATAAAGTGCTGAGAGGCAAAACTGTCAACCAAAGATTACATATCCAGCAAAACTATACTATAAATGTGAAGGTAAATAAAGACATACTCAGATAAATGACCAAAAATGAAAAAAAAATTGACTAGCAGGATTTCATCATAAAAACTTTTGTTTTTCAAAGGACATGTTTAAGAAAACACTTTGGAAAATAAGTTACAGACTAGGAGAAGGTATTTTTCATGAATCACTTATATGATAAAGGATTCATATCCAGAATATGGGTATATGCAGAGTACATCATGTGAAATGCTGGGCTGGATGAAGCACAAACTGGAATCAAGATTGCCGAGAGAAATATCAAGAACCTCAGATATGCGGATGACACCACCCTCATGGAAGAAATTAAAGAGGAACTAAACAGCCTCTTGATGAAAGTGAAAGAAGAGAGTGAAAAAGCTGGCTTAAAACTCAGCATTCAGAAAACTAAGATCATGGCATCTGGTCCCATCACTTCATGGCAAATAGATGGGGAAACAATGGAAACAGTGCCAGACTTTATTTTCTTGGGCTCCAAAATCACTGCAGATGGTGACTGTAGCCATGAAATTGAAAGATGCTTACTCCTTGGAAGAAAAGCCATGACCAACCTAGACAGTATATTAAAATGCAGGCACATTACTTTGCTGCCCTTATAGTCAAAGCTATGGTTTTTCCAGTAGTCATGTATGGATGTGAGAGTTGGACTAGAAAGAAAGCTGAGCACCAAAGAATTGATGCTTTTGAACTGTGGTGTTGGAGAAGACTCTTGAGAGTCCTTTGGACTGCAAGGAGATCTAACCAGTCCATCCTAAAGGAAATCAGTCCTGAATATTCATTGGAAGGACTGATGCTGAAGCTGAAACTCCAATACTCTGGCTACTTGATGCAAAGAACTGACTCATTGGAAAAGACCCTGATGCTGGGAAAGATTGAAGGCAGGAAGAGAAGTGGGTGACAGAGGATGAGTTGGTTGGATGGCATTACCAACTCGATGGACATGAGCTTGAGTAAGCTCCAGGAGCTGGTGATGAACAGGGAGGCCTGGCTTGCTGCAGTCCATGGGGTTACAAAGAGTTGGACACAACTGAGCAACTGAACTGAACTGAACTGAACAGTTTGAATAAGTACAGGTTTCTCACCAGAAACAGTGATGGCCAGAAAGAAGTGGAACAACATTTTTAAAATGTTGAAAGAAAAGAACTCTCAACTCCACACTCTGTATTAGGTGAAAATATCCTTTAGAGAAAGATGAAATAAAGATCTTTTGAAACTAATGAAAATAATTCATTTCTTGGAAATGTCTTACTCTGTGGGAAAGGGAAAGTGTGGGATGATTTGGGAGAATGGCATTGAAACATGTATAATATCATATATGAAACGAATCACTAGTCCAGGTTCGATGCATGATACTGGATGTTTGGGGCTGGTGCACTGGGATGACCCAGAGGGATGGTACAGGGAGGGAGGTGGGAGGGGGATTCAGGATGGGGAACACGTGTATACCTGTGGCGGATTCATGTTGATGTATGGCAAAACTAATACAATATTGTAAAGTAATTAACCTCCAATTAAAATAAATAAAGTTATATTAAAAAAATTGCTAAAGTGAGTTCTTTAGCAGAAAGGAAATGGTATCAGAAAGAAGCTTAGAAGCTCAGAAATGAAGGAATATTAATGGAAATGATAATTTATTAAATGCATTTTATTTTGAAAGTGAAAGTGTTAGTCACTCAGTCATGCCCGACTCTTTGTGACCCTTCTGTCCGTGAAATTCTGGAGGCAAGATTACTGGAGTGGGTTGCCATTTTCTTCTCCAGGGGGAACTTCCCAATGCAAGGGTCAAACCCACATCTCCTGTGTTATAGGCAGATTCTTTATGGTCTGAGCTACCAGGGAAGCCACAATTAAAAATCTATTAAAGAATGGAAAAAGTTTATACTCATTCCCAGTATCTGATTGGTTCCAGGACAACTTCACATGGATACCAAAATCCAAGGATGTTCAAGTCCCTTACAGTTAGCCCTCTGAATACATGGTTCTGTATTCTGTGGATTTAACCAACTGCAGATTGTGTAGTATTTTTACTATGCAGTTGGTTGAATTCATGGATGTGAAATCTGCAGATATGGAAGACTGATTGTATATTGTGAAAACGCTAATAAAAAGAAATTTGTAGGGGCACATTAATATCAGACAAAGTAGATGTAAGAGGTAAGAAAATTACCAGTGATAAAGAAGGATCTTGCATAATGATAAAAGGATCAATTAACCAAAAAAATATAACCATCCTAAATTTGTATGTACCTGATAACAGAGCTTCAAAATACATGCATCAAAAAATTACTGGGATAAACTTATTATTTAGATAATTTATATTAAGCATGATCCTATTTATTGGAAATTGCACAGAATGTAGACTAATTGACAGCCACAGAAAATCAGATCAGGTTGCCTGGGTACAAAAGAGTAGGATTACCAAGAGCCACAAAACTCTGAGGGATGATGAATATGTTCATTATCTTGACTATAGTATTGTTTCCTTATGTATATAGCTATATTAAAATTTATCAAATTAATACTTTAAATATATGTTTATTGTATATTGATTATGACTCAGTAAAACTATACAGATTGGAAGATTAAAGCTATACAGATTAAAAGATACACATTGGAACAGCTCCAGTCTTCTACATTTGTCTTAGTTCATTGTCCCTATGATTCTCCCTATTCCTACTCTTCTTCCCTACCAAATCTCTTTATCTTTTTTGTATCTCTGGTGTCTTGACCACTTCAAGCTACTTCTTTGCTTCTGGATAGCCTCTTTCTAGGAATATATTAAAGAAAGTCTTCTAGGAATATATTAAGAAAGTCAAATATATTAAATTAAGTCAACTTAATGAAGTTCTGGATTGTCTGACCTTATCATTTCAGCTGAGAAAATAGAAACTAATCTAAAAGAAAAGGGTATGGGAAGGACAGATCGAAAATAATTTTTTTAAGATCTTGTATCTTGAAATCACAAAACTGCCCAGTTATTTATTATGTTGGTCTACTGGAAGGAACCAAAAAAGAAGAAGAAGAAAAAAAAAAACCCACAAAAACAAAAAAACAAGCACATTAAAATATGCTCAATATCATTAGTCAGTTGGGAAATGCAAATAAAAACCCTAATGAAATGCTACTTCACATTCACTAAAATGGGCCATTTTTAAATAGAAAATAAGTGTTGGCAAGGATGTGAAGAAATTGGAATTTTCATACAGTGCTGGTAAATTGTATGCTTGTGGTCTGAATGTGTGATGTGCTATCTCAAGGATATGATCTGTAGTTTGAGTTGGTGTCATATGTGCTTGTATTTGTATTCATTAAATGATTGTAGAAAGATTTGGTAAATAAGTGCTGTCTTTCAGTTCAGTTCAGTCACTCAGTCGTGTCCGACTCTTCGCGACCCCATGAATCGCAGCACGCCAGGCCTCCCTGTCCATCACCAATTCCCGGAGTTCACTCAGACTCACCTCCATCTAGTCAGTGATGCCGTCCAGCCATCTCATCCTCTGTCGTCCCCTTCTCCTCCTGCCCACAATCCCTCCCAGCATCAGAGTCTTTTCCAATGAGTCAACTCTTCACATGAGGTGGCCAAAGTACTGGAGTTTCAGCTTTAGCATCATTCCTTCCAAAGAAATCCCAGGGCTCATCTCCTTCAGAATGGACTGGTTGGATCTCCTTGCAGTCCAAGGGACTCTCAAGAGTCTTCTCCAACACCACAGTTCAAAAGCATCAATTCTTCCGCACTCAGCCTTCTTCACAGTCCAACTCTCACATCCATACATGACCACAGGAAAAACCATAGCCTTGACTAGACGGACCTTAGTCGGCAAAGTAATGTCTCTGCTTTTGAATATGCTATCTAGGTTGGTCATAACTTTTCTTCCAAGGAGTAAGCGTCTTTTAATTTCATGGCTGCAGTCACCATCTGAGGTGATTTTGGAGGACACTCTAAATTAGGGAGTAATGCAAAACAGAGGGCCCAGACCAGTGTTAGGACTCTAGAAGAGTCCTAGAAAGGAAAACATCTTAATTTCAGAAGATTATAATTGGAAGAGTAACTTGTATAGTCATAGAATATTAATAACTAATGAACACTTACATGAATATTCTGAAATTTGAAAAGCATTTTACTGTATGTAATCTCATTGGTTCTTATAATGTCTCAGTGATGTAAGTGGCATAATATTAATACTTATTTAATGAAAGAGAGAACTACTTATATTTTAGTACACTTATTGCTAGCCTAATTAATGTGTTTTTCTGCTGGATTAAAGATCACTTAATGCTACCATCAATGAGAGAGAATCCTTTCCCTCTTAAATATTTTCCATTCTTCTTTGAAAGGTAAGATCCCCTTCCTAGAGATTTTGCAGTTTAAGGCAAATACTTGTCTCTAACCCCTTCCTCCTTTGGGCTGAAGAAGCAAATTGGATAGTTACTACTGATGTGAAGACTACAAATATTGCAGGGAGAAAATAATACTGAATCAGGCATCTTGTGCCTCAGTGAGAGAACCCTTCAGGATAGGATATATAGAATTAATGGAGAAGCTGTCGTGTTTGTCAATTATGATGTGTACTATGTAAGGTATAGATATTTAGAGAGAAAATGCTGCTGGGAGATGTGAACTTGTTGATATGGATGGTTTGATAGTAATCTTCACTCTTTGTGTAAGCCTTGAATATGTTATTGTAAGTTGATGTTTTCTCATCTATAAAATAGAATAAATATAGTGTCTGCCTCAAAGGACTTCTCTGGAGGATGAAAAAATATCATGCACACAAATAATTTAAAATCAGACCTGATGTGGAGTAAGCAATTGACACATATTAGCTATTAATATAATATAGTATTATAATGAAGACAAAGGTTAGATACTCTAGTAGTAGGAAATCTGTTAGAGAGCAGTTGGAAGTGGAAGAAAGACTGTCATTAAGAACAACTTTAGCTAGATAAAAAAGTCTTGGAAGAAAGAGAAAGTCACCTCACCCAGGGAAATCTCCATGAATAAACATTTGGACCTCCAGCAGCACAGCCTGATCTGACCACAAAGATAGATCTTGGAAAAAGAAAGGAGAAAAGATCTCTACTCCTAAGCAGTCATGAAAACAATGAGGTGGAGTATTCCCTGGACTTGGGGATGAGACTTGAAGCAAGGGTGGAATTAGGAAAGGAAGCAACAAACAATAGAAGTCTTATCAGTACATTTATCTTGATTGAGCTGATGTAGGTAGTGAGATTCTGTACTTGAAAATTACTTATTCTAGATTATCAGACACTGTAATTAAATACAATCAGAATTTAATTAAAAAGACATTTATTGAGTACTTCTTATGGTAAGGCAGTGCCTTTTGTACTTTGTTAATCTTGATACGTCAGTATAAGACAAAGCCCATGTTCTTCAGTCCCTTGCTTAAATGAGCAGATGAATTTGCAGTGCAGGTGACCAGTTTTGGATGAGAAATACTGAGAGAACTGACAGGGAAAGAAGTTCTCCCAGCAGCATGGTCTAAAGAAGAAAAATACCTGAAATCAGTCTCGAGTGTTATTGGTAATAGGAACTGATTACAACATAGTGCTTGGAGTCTTTGTTTTGGGGGACTGCCCAATTTGTTTATTCATATGTTTTTTAAGCTAGATATAGCTACACTTTAAGCATCGTATTTGTACAGTCACTCACTTGGTCATGTCTGACTCTTTGCGACCATATTGACCGCAGCATGCCAGGCTTCCCTGTCCTTCACCATCTCCTGGAGCTTGCTCAAACTCATGTCCATTGAGTCGGTGATGCCATCCAACCATCTCATCCTCTGTCATCCCCTTCTCCTACTGTCTTCAATCTTTTCCAGCATCAGGGTCTTTTCCAGTGAGTCAGCTCATTGCATCAGGTGGCTAAAGTATTGGCGCTTCAGCCTCAGCATCAGTCCCTTCAATGAATATTCAGGATTGATTTCATTTAGGAATGACTGGTTGGATCTCCTTGCAGTCCTAGGGACTCTCAAGAATCTTCTCCAACACCATAGTTCAAAAACATCAATTCTTGGGTGTTCAACCTTCTTTGTGGTCCAATGCTCACATCCATACATGACTTGGAAATACCATATCTGTGACTAGATGGACCTTTGTCACCAAAGTTATGTGTCTGATTTTTAATATGCCATCTAGGTTTGTCATAGCTTTCCTTCTAAGGAGCAAGCGCGTTTTAATTTCATGGCTTCAGTCACCATCTGCAGTGATTTTGGAGTCCAAGAAAATAAGGTCTATCACTATTTCCATTGTTTCCCCATCTATTTGCCATGAAGTGATGGGACCGGATGCCATGATATTTGTTTTTGAATATTGAGTTTTAAGCCAGCTTTTTCACTCTCCTCTTTCATCTTCATCAAGAGGCTCTTTAGTTCCTCTTTGCTTTCTGCCTTAAGGGTGTTGTCATATACATATCTGAAGTTGTTGATATTTTACCCGGCAATCTTGATTCCAGCTTGTGCTTCATCCAGCGTGGCATTTCGCATGATATACTCTGCATATAAATTAAATAAGCAGGGTGACAATATACAGCCTTGACTTACTCCTTTCCCAATTTGGAACCAGTATGTTGTTCCATGTCTGGTTCTAACTACTGCTTCTTGACCTGCATACAGGTTTTGCAGGAGGCAGGTCAGGTGGTGTGGTATTCCCATCTCTTGAAGAATTTTTCAGTTTGTTATGATCCACAGAGTCACAGGCTTTGGCATAGTCAATGAAGCAGAAGTAGATGTTCTGGAATTCTCTTGCTTTTTCTATGATTCCACGGATGTTGGCAATTTGATCTCTGGTTCCTCTGCCTTTTCTGAATCCAGCTTGAACATCTGGAAATTCTTTGTTCACTTACTGTTGAAGCCTAACTTGGAGAATTTTGAGCATTACTTTGCTTGCATGTGAAATGAGTGCAACTGTGTGATAGTTTGAACATTTTTGGCATTGTCCTTCTTTGGGATTGGAATGAAAACTGACCTTTTCCAGTCCTATGGCTACTACTGAGTTTTCCAAATTTGCTGGCATTTTGAGTGCAGCACTTTCACAGTATCTTCTTTTAGGATTTGAAATAGCTCAGCTGGAAAACCATCACCTCCACTAGCTTTGTTTGTAGTAATGCTTCCTAAGGCCCACTCGACTTTGCACTACAGGATGTCTGGCTGTAGGTTGGTGATTACACCATCGTGGTTATCTGGGTTATGCAGATCTCTTTTGTTTAGTTCTTCTGTGTATTCTTGCCACCTGTTCTTAATATCTTCTCCTGTTAGGCACATACTGTTTCTGTCCTTTATTGAGCCCATTTTTGTATGAAATGTTCCCTTGGTGTCTCTAATTTTCTTGAAGTGATCTCTAATCTTTCCCATTCTATTGTTTTCCTTTTTGCATATCTGACTTCTTTCCATTGATCACTTAGGAACAATGAGCATTTTATTGGTTTGCTGTTATATAACAGACTGCTCCAAAATTCAATATCTTTAAACAACAAATACTTACTATTATTCATAAGTCTGAAGGTCAGCTACCTGGGGATTAGCTGATCTATTCTTGGCTTTATTTAAGTGTCTCTGCTCTTTGGACCAGTGAAATAATCTGGATATTGTTATAGTGGTGGTAGAAAGCAAGAGAGCAGATGAAAGCATGCAAGGCCTCTTAAGACCTAGATTAAGATATAAGTTAGATATAGGTCAGTGTCATACAAGCCTCATTCTGTTAGCCACAGAAAGTCACCAAACTAAGGTTGGTTGCCAACCAAAGCTAAGATTGACTCATGGAAACAGAGGAGAATCAGTGAAAATTTCTGGACAGTTATCTAATCTTTCAACAATAAGTTCTGAAAACACTGGCAAAGGCTCTTCAAAAACCCAAATATTTGGGGCACATTACATTGATTTCCATCATGTAAGTCATTCCATTGACTAAAATCAGAACTTTTAACAGAACATTTCATTTGGCTTCCCAGGTGGCTTAGTGGTAAAGAATCCACCTGCCAATGTAGGAGATGTGGATTCCATCCTTGGGTCAGGAATATTCCCTGGGGAAGGAAATGGCAACCCACTCCTATATTCTTGCCTGGGAAATCCCATGGACAGAGGAGCCTGGTGAGCTACAGTCCATGGGGTTGTGAAAGACTCAGACGTAACTTCAGTTCAGTTCAGTTCACTTCAGTTCAGTCGCTCAGTTGTGTCTGACTCTTTGCAACCCCATGAACTGCAGCACGCCAGGCCTCCCTGTCCATCACCAACTCCCGGAGTCCACCCAAACCCATGTCCACTGTGTCGGTGATGCCATCCAACCATCTCATCCTCTGTTGTCCCTTTCTCCTCACAGCATCAGGATCTTTTCCAATGAGTCAGCTCTCCGCATCAGGTGGCCAGAGTACTGGAGTTTCAGCTTCAACATCAGTCCCTCCACTGAACACCAAGGACTGATCTTTAGGATGGGCTTGTTGGATCTCCTTGCAGTCCAAGAGACTCTCAAGAGTCTTCTCCAACACCACAGTTCAAAAGCATCAATTCTTTGTCGCTCAGCTTTCTTTATAACAACTAAAATAAATCAAAAATAAAAAAATTCTGCTCGCGTAGCAAATTAAAATTTGCAGAGAACTTTCACAAGTGTTATTTCATAACTTCTTATTAATATAAGAAGAGATGATCATTTCTAAATAAGGTTCAGAGACATGAAATGGCAATCCCAGGTTAACAGTCTTTAGTGATGAATAGACAAGATTGGGTTCCACCTGATTTAATACAGAAGAAATTCTGAAACATGGGTAGTTATAACTCAGGAGCCATCTTGGGCCCTTGAGCAGCAAGTCGTCCTTTGTCTTAGAGTCAAGGGCAGAGGGATTGGAAGAACTGGCTTCTACATATTTTCTTCTCTTAGACCCTGAACTCTAAGAAAGAAACCATGTTTTTCGTTCTTTGACATCAGATCAGTGGAAAATGGGTTATTTTGTTTGCTTCTACAGTTTCTTTTCATTCCAAAATCCTAGAAGGTTGGAATTGATTACTACTTTGCCTTTGGAAATAACTAGATTTGAAAGCATTTGTCAAGTAGTATTTGGCAGTGGTTAGAAAATGCTTCAGTTTATATAATTCTAGTTTTACTTAGGATTTGGTCTGAGTATGTGGCGGTTACTACTAGTTTTCTATCCAGCAGGCATTCCTGCCCTTCTGCTTGTTAAAAGGGCCTTACATATACCCTGGTTTCTTTTCAGGTCATATAAATCTTTTGCTTTTTTTCAAAGGGTGTTACTTTTGTTTAGGAATAGGTGACTGTACGCTTCAGGGAAGCTGATTCCTTCTCAACCCTAGGTAGGTAAATATTAACTACTTTAAGTCAGTCGTGGTAATTATAATCTCTTTACCAGTGATTGATTTGGGAATGGCCAATGAGGTAAAAATGGAAGTCTACTGGTGGGGTGAAGCCTTCTGGGGGAGCTTTCTGCACTTCTGAAAGAAATGCACTGAGGAAAAAGAGTCCCTTTTTTGCCTCCAGACACCACAGTGTGAGGAAGTAATGCCTATAGTTGCTGCAAGGGCCATACCTGAAAACAAACCCAAGCACTCTGATGACAGCAGAGCAGGAATTGGAAAGGATTTGCATCATTGAAGATATCACTAAACCACTGAAGTATTCAACCACAAAAACACCTTACTTCAGGACTCCTCTTTGTATGTGAGATATTACTTTTTTTTTTTTGTTTACAATACTTTGTTCTTGTTTGCTGCTGAGAGTGATCTAATTAACTGAGAGTAGGACCCTGCAATGAGGTACTCTACATCTTGCCCTGACTTGATCCTGAAGGAGGAATTAAATACGGTGATCAGGAGCATGAGCTTTGAGTGTATTAGACCTAGGTTTAAATCCTGCATCTTGCTTTTTACTAGCTGAATAACCTTGAGTCAGTAATATAATCTCTCTGAATATTCATTGGAAGGACTGATACTAAAGATAAAGCTCCAGCATTTTGACCACCTGATGCAAAATGCTGATTGATTGGAAAAGACCTGGATGCTGGGAAAATGGAAGGCAAAAGGAGAAGGGGCTGCAGAGGATGAGATGGTTAGACATTATCACTGACTGAATGGACATGAATTTGTGCAAACTTCTGGAGATAGTGGAGGACAGAGGAGCCTGGTATGCTGCAGTCCATGGGGTTGCAAAGAGTCAGACATAGTGACTGAACAACAACAAAGCCTTTTTGTTTTCTCATCTGTGAAATGAGAATAATAATGTTAGCCATCTTATAGGAACCTGGAATGTTAGGTCATGAATCAAGGTAAATTGGACATGGTCAAATAGGTGATGGCAAGAATGAACATCGACATTTTAGAAATCAATGAGCTAAAATGAACAGGAATGGGCAAATTTAATTCAGATGGCCAATATATCTATGACTGTGGGCAAGAATCCCTTAGAAGAAATGGAGTAGCCCTTATAGTCAACAAAAGAGTCTGAAATGTAGTACTTGGGTGCAGTCTCAAAAATGACAGAATAATCTTGGTCCGTTTCCAAGGCAAAACATTCAACATCATAGTAATCCAAGTCTATCCCTAACCACTAATGCCAAAGAAACTGAAGTTTCTTTGAAGAAGAAACTGAATGGTTTTATGAAGACCTATAAGACCTTCTAGAACCAACACCAAAAAGAGGTGTGCTTTTCATCATAGGGGACTGGAATGCAAAAGTAGTAAGTCAAGAGATACCTAGAATAACAGGCAAGTTTGGCTTTGGAGTACAAAATGAAGCAGGGCAAAGGCTAACAGAGTTTTACCAAGGGAACACACTTATCATAGCAAACATCCTCTTTCAACAACACAAGAGATGACTTTACACATGGAGATCACCAGGTGGTCAATAGCGAAAACAGATTGATTATATTCTTTGCAGCTGAAGATGGAGAAGCTCTATACAGTCAGCAAAAGCAGGACTGGAAGCTGACTATGGGTCAGATCATGAGCTCCTTACTGTAAAATTCAGACTTTATTTGAAGAAAGTGAGGGAAACCACTAGATCATTCATGTTTAACATAAATCAAATCCCTTATGATTATACAGTGGAAGTGACAGATTAAAGAGGTTAAACCTGGTAGATAGAGTGCCTGAAGAACTATGGATGGATGTTTGTAACATTGTACAGGAGACAGTGACCGAAACCATCCCCAAGAGAAAGAAATGCAGGAAGTCAAAGTGGTTGTCTGAAGAGTCCTTGTGAATAGCTGAGAAAAGAGAAGCAAAAGGCAAAGAGAAAGGGAAAGATATACACATCTGAATGCAGAGTTCTAAGAAGAGCAAGGAGAGATAAGAAAGTCTTTTTAAGTGAACATTGCAAAGAAACAGAGGAAATCAATAGGAAATGGGAAGACTAGAGATCTCTTTAAGAAAATTAGAGATACCAAGGGAACATTTCATGCAAAGATAAGCACAATAAAAGACAAAAACGGTAAGGACCTAACAGAAACAGAAGAGATTAAGAAAAGGTGGCAAGAATACACAGGAGAACTGTACAACAAACATCTTAATGACTGGATAACCACGATGGTGGTTATTCACCCAAAGCCAGACATCCTGGAGTGTGAAGTCAAGTGGGCTTTAGGAAGCATTACTATGAACAAAGCTAGTGGAGATGATGGAATTTCAGCTGAGCTATTTCAAATCCTAAAAGGTGATGCTGTTGAAAGTGCTACACTCAAGATGCCAGCAAACTTGGAAAACTCAGCAGTGGCCACAGGACTGGAAAAGGTCGGTTTTCATTCCAATCCCAAAGAAGGACAATGCCAAAGAATGTTCAAGCTACCGCACAATTGCTCTCATCTCACATTCTAGCAAGATAATGCTCAAAATCATTCAAATGAGGCTTCAGCAGTACATGGATGGAGAACTCCCAGATGTTCAATCTGGATTTAGAAAAGGTAGAGGAACCAGACATTAAAGCGAATGCCAACATTATGCTAGATCATAGAGAAAGCAAGGGAATTCTAGACAAACATCTACTTCTGCTTCATTGACTATGCTACAGCCTTTGATGTGTGGATCACAACAAAGTGTAGAAAATTCTTAAAAGAGATGAGTATAACAGGCCATGTTACCTGCCTCCTGAGAAACCTGTATTCAGATCAGTAAGCAACAATTAGAACCGGACATAGAACAACGGACTGGTTCCAAGTTGGAAAAGGAGTACGTCAAGGCTGTATATTGTCACCCTGCTTATTTAACTTACGTGCAGAGTACATCATGCAAAATGCTGGACTGGATGAAGCACAAGCTGGAATCAAGATTGCTGGGAAAAATATCAATAACCTCAGATATAAGATGGTACCACCCTAATGGCAGAAAGCAAAGAGGAACCAAAGAACCTCTTGATGAAGGTGAAAGAGGAAAGTAAAAAGCTGAGTTAAAACTCAACTTTGAAAAACTAAGTTCATGGCATCTGGTCCCATCACTTTTCATGGCAAAGAGAAGGGGAAACAATGGAAACAATGACAAACTTTCTATTCTTGGGCTCCAAAGTCACTGTGGATGGTGACTGCGGCCATGAAATTAAAAGACACTTGCTTCTTGGAAGAAAAGCTATGACAAACCTAGAGAGCATATTAGAAGAGCAGCAACATCACTTTGCCAACAAAGGTCCATATCATCAAATCTGTGATTTTTCCAGTAGTCATGTATGGATATGATAGTTGGACCATAAGGAAGACAGAGGGCTGAAGAATTAGTGGTTTTGAACTGTGGCGCTAGAGAAGACTCTTGAGAGTCCCTTAGATAGCAAAGAGATCAAACCAGGCAATCCTAACGGAAATCAAGCAGAATATTCATTGGATGGACTGATGCTGAAACTGAAGCTCCAGTACTTTGGCCACTTGATGCCAAGAGTTGATTCATTAGAAGAGACCCTGATGCTGGGAAAGATTGAAGGCAGGAGGAGAAGAGGGAGACAGAGGATGAGATGGTTGGTTGGCTTTACAGACTCAACAGACGTGAGTTTGATCAAGCTCTGGGAGACAGTCAAGGACAGGGAAGCCTGGTGTGTTGCAGTCCATGGGGTCGCAAAGAGTCTGACATGACTGAGTAACTGAACAACAACATAGGATTAGGATTATGTAAAGAAATGCATTCCAAGACTTATCATAATATCTGTTACAAGCTAAGTGCTCAGTAAAGTTTCCTTATTTATTAATGTTTGAAAATGCAGATTGATGCCACTGTCCACACAAGGACAGCTTGTTCTCCCTTGTGGAGACAAAAATCTAAGCTGTGAGTAGACATATTTATTGGAGAAAGTTTTAGAATTTATAGGAAATTGTAAAGCTCCTAATGGAGGGATTGACTACCTGAGACTTACCCACTTCCATGTCCTTTCCTCCTCCTCTGGGAAGGAGTAATTGGACTACCTGATTCTGCTACTTTGACTGTGGAGATAATGCTTCAGAGGGACCTGACTCAGCTCTTCTTGCCAAGAAGCCTCATCCTTTCACATAGTTGGTTGCTCTGGTTTGCCAAGTCACGTCCATGGCCTCTGTGTTCCCTGGCCCTTTAGGCTGAGCTGAGCCACTATTTTCAGCCAGTTATTTAAGACAGAAGCTTGTAGTTATTCTCGAAAATCACTTAGAATGCTATCACCTATTCCCAGGTATACTTCTTTTTCCTTTGGGAGGTTATCCTGATTCGTAGAGGAAAGCTGTGTATGCACTGCTTTCACTCACGTAGTCTTGAGTGCTCATAACAATTTAGGAGACCTCCATCATGATGCTGCTTCTAGTTATACTGCCCCCAACCACACCCCCCAACACACAAACATATACCCTCCCTGTCTTTCTCCTAGGTATGCCCTTAAGGAGCAAAGCATTTTATAGCTTCAGTAGGAGGTAAAAAGCTTGGAAAGACCTGCTGTAGAGAAGCTGCTACAAGACTGCCTTGAAAATAGAGTATCAGATTATCTTTCAGACCAGGGGAAAGACATTGAAATGCACTGGGTACAGCCTGAAACAGAACTGGGCTGGGAGCCAAGAGAACCGTTATTCTATAAAAGATTTACTGTGGGACCTTTGGAAGTCACTTTGCCTTTCTATGTCTATTTACTCATCCTCAGTCAATAACTATACATTAACTGAATTAACTTATTTAATGATTATAAAATTTTGATTTATGAATTATACATTCATTTGAATAATTACTTAGTGTTTTATTATTTAAGTGCCTCCAAAAGATCAGGAATAATGTCTGGGTCTACTCACTATTGTAACTGTTAGCATAATTCCTGATTTAGAATAAGTTTAAAAAATAATTATGACTGTAGGAATGAATATTTAATAGAATAAACTCTGTAAGATGACCCCTAAAGTTACTTTTGTTCTGTAAATAAAAGGAAAATTATATTTCCTCATGCCCTCCTTCATGTAAAATGAAGAGTGCCTCTTCATTTAGAACAAATACAAAAGAATATTTGAGGAGGGAACTATCTCAGTCCCTGAAGTATCAAGATAACTGGGGCATACGAAAGAACTTTTGAGGAAAAATTGACTATTTTAACTTGACAAGAGTGAATTTGGCAAAGCTAGAAAGTATATACAAGTATACACTTATCTTGAAGACCAAGGTAGGATCATGTACAGGTAAGACCATTACTTTGGACTATCTGGTCTCTATCAGAAATAAGAGAAAATTCAATTCTTCATATATTGAAATAAGTTTGGGAGCTTCCAGAAAAGCAGTTGGGAAACAGAAGAATTCTGTAGAAGAATTGACCCCTATATATGAGATGTCTCTGATGCAGAGGACATCTTGAAGTAATATACATCTCTGATGACACTTCTGCTACACTTAGTAAATCTGACCTTTCCTTTCATCTGTCATTATGCGGAATCACATGGCCTAGCAAGCAGCTAACACATTGCAACCAAACTTCACAATTGCGGGCTGGGAACTTGTGCTGTCTCAGATTGATTAGTGATATTATCAGTGTTTAAACCCATTTCCTGTCGCCTTGGAGAATGTCAGTTACTTGACAGGAAGTCATTCTGCTGTCATACAGCAGGGGTGCCAATGCAGTTGTTTAAACTTGTCAGTGAGTAGAGAGGTGGCCAGCTTTGCTCTGGTCTAAAGCTTTTGCACATGTTGAGTAATGTAGGCATTTAGCATATCATGGAAGCTCCTAGTTTTGATACTAACGGAATGTGCATTTCCTTGAGATTTCTAAGTTCTCAAAGGTTTTGGCAAATGCTGACATGGAGACTGTTTTAGTTTAAAATGAGCCTCATTTTGTGTTTAAAGAGTCATTCTGCATTAGCTGTATCTTCAAGTCAATTTTGAAAAATCACCTCTTTGGGGAATGGGCAAAAGAGAAATCCCAAAAGGCAGCACATTTCCTCTAATAAATTCAAGCAGCTTTTTCTTTGTATTGAAGATATTATTTGTCATACATTTTCCTTGTCATACTGAGCATTCCCAGACCATCATTTAAAACAGATTGGTAATTTGGCCTTTAATTTTGGCACCTGTACGTCTTTTAAAGCTCTGGTCTGTGTTTGGAGACTTAACTACTCTGTAAGTTAATACCCTTTTAGGGCCTAAACACCACCATTAACAGCAAATTGGCCTCTTAGGATTCTGGATAGAACCATTTTTTATATTTATTTGTTTAATCTTTATTAGCCTATGGTTGTTTAGCAGCTCTAAGGGAGTGAATTGCCCATGAGGCTTGGAGGCATGTTTAAATCTTTCTCTATAACTTCAGGTTGAGGAGAGGGTTTGAGCACTGTAAGTACTTTGGACTGCTTATGAGTCTAACCTTGTTTCTAGGCAGCCTTTCAAACCCAGCCTTGGTTGTTCACATTCTCTGGCCTGTAGGCCTAATAAGTCCTAGATTTTTACAGCTGAAGGATACCACAGAGATCATCTGGTCAAAACCACTTATTTTATAGGTAGGCAAACTGAAGTCCAAAGAGGGGAAGTTATTAAGCTGCTGGAGTCTTAAGTTATTTCTCTTCCCAGGGTGTATTTGCTTTTTAGTGGTAGTCTTCTAATATGAATTCTTTAAGAAGCAAGGAAAAGGATTCTTACTAATGGAGTTTCACAAACTGTCAAATGGTGGGGAGCTATTCCTAGATGGGGAAGCTCTTCAAGTGCCTATTTCTTCTACTTTTCCTCTTTATTAATACTGATTCTGCCACTGCTAGGGAGTAAAACTCTTTAAAATTAAAGAGGCTTCATTCTTCATAATACCTGGGTGTGTTTATTTTAGGAAAACAATTAAGCACAGTGCCTAGAATGAAGTAGGTGCTTAAAAATGTGTGTTTAAAGTATGTATCAAAATAATTGTAAAGATTTTGGTATAATGAAAAGTAACATTGTATTAAAGAACATTTTAACTGAGTCCAGATTTCCAATTCTAATAATTGCTCATCTAAGCATGACTGATTGCTAAGTTGTCGATATTCTGAAATGGTGTAGTTAACATTTGTCCTCATGAGAGTTTTGTGTCTATTTTGAAGTATCTGACTAATCCTTTGCTGATTCTTGGTTTGTAGGGGTAGAGATGAAAACAAAATCCTAGACTTTTAGTGTTGGATGACTTCTTTGAGGTCATCTAGGTCAAGCAGTTATTTAAAACTTGCTTGATTTCTCTTTGCAATAAACCTGTGAAATTATTAACAAGATTTTGCTTAAAGCACTTCCAAGATTGGGTGGCTTCTCATATCATGAGAAGGTTCAACCATCTTCAAACAGACTTATTAGAAAGTTTTATCTTTAAAAATAGGTGCACTGGGTTGATTCAGAGAGATGATATGGGGAGGGAGGTGGGAGGGGGGTTCAGGATTGGGAACTCATGTATACCCATGGCGGATTCATGCCAATGTATGGCAAAACCAATATAGTATTGTAAAGTAAAATAAAAATAAATAAATAAATAAATAAATTTAAAAAAGATCAAGGATAAAAATAAAAAAAAAAGAAAAAAAAACAAACAAAAAAGAAGTTCTTATCTTTAGCAATACTGTTAATATCTTAAAATTTCTACCCATTGACGATAGTTCTGATCTCTGGAATCAAAATACAAGATTCTTTTTCTACAAGACTGAAGTTCATAAGTCTGTTTTCTTCCAAGCTAGGAGGGTGTATTGTTAACATTATTCCTGCTTCTAAGGAAAGATGAAGATTCCTAGTCAGGCTGATTCAGTTGTAATTTTTCTTTGTGTGTATGTTTTATTTACCTTTTATAATATTTGTGCTTAAAAATTTTCAAAGTGGTAGCTAATAACACATTTAATTTCCTTGTTAGTCTTTAGACTTTCCAAAATCTCATTTCTTCCAAATCCAACACTGCTCCCCCTGCCCTGTCCCCAAAAAAGACTGTGTTTTGGATTATTTCTTCATGGGAGAACAATTGTGATCACAACAGAGAACATTCTAAAGGTCTGCCATTAATAATCGGTCTTTGGATAATTCCACTTTTCAATCCAAAATAGGTGAATGAATAGACAAGGAAAGAGTATATACTTCTCTGCTTAAAAAAATTCAGCTGATTGTGAATGTTTTCCATTTATGTCTAAATGTTGCTGAATGTAGTGTTACTCACAATGTGATCCACAGATCGACCTCATCAACATTACCTGGGAGCTTATTAAGAAATAAATTCTCAAGCTTCACCCAGACCTATTGGACCAGAGTCTCTGGTCTCCCAAATCTGAACTCTGATAATTTTTCGGGGGATTCTTATGCACGCTGAAGTTGGAGATGCATTGGTGTAGACTTAGATTGACATTCAACATCTACTGAGATGCCAAAATGACCTTTCTTATTCTTTCCTTATTATCTACTTTCAAGGTGTGCCCAAATTCAAATGCTTGATATTAGATCCTTAACTTACTTTTCTGCTAATTTTTGCTCACACCATTTATTTGGTTATGTATGTCCTTATTGCCTTCTTTTTTTTCTCAAGACCCAGTTCAAATGTGGCCTGTTCTATTAATCAGGAAGTCCCCAACTATAACTAGTTCCTCCTTTTTCTCAAACTTTCATAGCAATTTGCATCTCCCTGCACATTACATTATTCTCTAAATTAGAATTGTTACTTGTCTCTTCTCCAAACCTCCACTTACCACCCTATTCAACCCTGACCATAAATTTTTCGGGAGAGTTCTCTTTTTAACTTCTCCATAAGCATATAGTCAGGGATCAAGGAGTTTATTGAGCAAATGAAATAATCTGCTATCAATGGTAAAGCAAAATACTCAGAATTTAGAGAGCTGAGTTCTGGTCCATTCTCTGCCATCAGTCAGTTTTATTTCTGTGAGCAGTTCTTCACCTCTCTGGAAGTCAGTGTTCTCATCAGTAAAGTAAAAGGTTTAGACTAGCTGTTTGTTTCCCAAACAGTGGTCTATAAATGAATGTTAGTGCATGATGAATTTTTCAGCAATTTAGGGTGAAATGAGAAAAAAGAAAACCACCCTTATGTCTGAAAGTGAAGAGGAACTAAAAAGCCCCTTGATGAAAGTGAAAGAGGAGAGTGAAAAAGTTGGCTTAAAGCTCAACATTCAGAAAATGAAGATCATGGCATCCAGTCCCATCACTTCATGGGAAATAGATGGGGAAACAGTGGTAACAGTGTCAGACTTTATTTTTGGGGGCTCCAAAATCACTGCAGATGGTGACTGCAGCCATGAAATTCAAAGATGCTTACTCCTTGGAAGAAAAGTTATGACCAACCTAGATAGCATGTTCAAAAGCAGAGACATTACTTTGCTGACTAAGGTCTGTCTAGTCAAGGCTATGGTTTATCCTGTGGTCATGTATGGATGTGAGAGTTGGACTGTGAAGAAGGCTGAGCGCCGAAGAATTGATGCTTTTGTACTGTGGTGTTGGAGAAGACTCTTGAGAGTCCCTTGGACTGCAAGGAGATCCAACCAGTCCATTGTGAAGGAGATCAGCCCTGGGATTTCTTTAGAAGGAATGATGCTAAAGCTGAAACTCCAGTACTTTGGCCACCTCATGCGAAGAGTTGACTCATTGGAAAAGACTCTGATGCTGGGAGGGATTTTGGGCAGGAGGAGAAGGGGACGACAGAGGATGAGATGGCTGGATGGCATCACTGACTCGATGGACGTGAGTCTGAGTGAACTCCGGGAGATGGTGATGGACAGGGAGGCCGGGTGTGCTGCGATTAATGGGGTCGCAAAGAGTCGGACACGACTGAGCGACTGAACTGAACTGAATAAATTTTTAATGAGGTTAAATTTATTTAATTTTTTAGTTCCATGTTTATGTCCTTCCCATATTTTTGGTATTAAAATGTAACAGCTGAAATGGTGCTGATAATTAGTGGTAGTAGCTATTTTAGTCTTTATTTTGGTAAAGCAAACAACTATGAAAAAATGAGTAATCATATTTTGGTGCCCTCAATATTTATTTTTTTGAAATGTTACTGATCCATGAAATCTCTAAGTATGTGAATCACTGGCTCAGATACTTTCCAAGTTTCCTCCCAGGGTTAACATTCTATAGTCTGTGAATTGTAGTTGGATCAGGTTTGGACATAAAACCCCTATGGAGAACCCAGGTGCTATAGGAACTGAAGTTTGGAATTCTGCAAAAGATTGGCTGCATTTGTCTCTGTGGTCCACTATTGAATCAGTACTTCAGGATGATGGCAAGGACATGTAGCTGCCAGTAATCCTACTCTGGGGAGAAATTGAAAGCTGGCCCTAATGCTCAGGGCTCTTTTAAGATCCTCAGAAAAGCTTTAAGAGCTTTTTCACTGAAAAACTACATAATTGAACTAAAATGTAGATTTCAGTAACCACCCCTGCCCCCTGCAAACCAACCCCCCACCCCGCCCTGCCCCACCAACCTCGAAAAGTATTTGGTTCACACTTGACAGGTCAGTAGGGAATTTACAGGTATAAGTTAAGGAAGTGGTGTCAATTGATAGTAAGGAACAATTTTTCTAAAGTGATGTATGTTTTCAGATATGAAAATTCTATTGCGGTAATAAAAGGACCATTTAAGAAAAGCTTATCAAACTGTCCTCAGAGTTGCTTCATTCTATTTCCATTTCAGTCTTCATATCCATTCCAGTCCCCCAAGCACTGAGTCTAGCTGCTTTAATGTTCAAGCAGGCTTGACTCAAGAGGCTTTCTGTATCTAATTTTACAGTAGCATATCTCTCAATTATTAACACATTAAAGGCAATATATTTGTAGTTTAAAAATCTGATATTCATTGGCTTGGGATATTTTATTTAAAAAATATTTTCCAAAGGGGTCTGTGAATTGTTCAGGTTTTTTTTTTTTTTTTTTATTCAGGACTAAAGAAAACATTAATTCTGCCAGGAAAAGTTTGTTCAGCAGGGCAGAAATATTAGCATCTTGGAGTTTGCCTGTCAATCTTGTATTTTCATGTCCTTTGCCTAGAAACAAACCTGCAGGCTAGTTGACTTCTGTTCTTTTCCTCTTGGCCTCTCATTTTTTCTGAACATAGAGACTCAAAACAAAGATAAAATTCCAGGGGAAGCTGGCATTGATCAAGATTTGGATTAAATTAAATTAAGTGCTTTTATTGAACTCAGAAGTATTAGTTATTAAAACCAGAAGGCTTTAGCCTGGTTAGTGTAAAAAAAAGAAAACAATGACTCATGCTGCAGCACAGACTTTATTGGGAAATTAAAGCAATCATTTTCTCTTATTTCATTAAAACTTTTGCAGACAAACACATGTAAACAAGATCAGGAGATGGAAAACAGTGAGGAGTCACTCTTCTTGGGCTCTGGTGCTTTGTGGATTCTAGCTTTCAATTACAAGAATTTAGGGGAAAAAATCTTATCTGGGAATTGAAAATAGGAAGGCATAGTAGAATTTTCTTTCTGAAGAGGATAAGTTACATGTATTGACTAAGTGCTGAATAAGTGCTCCCTTATTTCTGTGGTGACTTGAAGTTATGTATATATGGAAAAGGAGAGGGCAGCAGCACAGTGAGCATAAAGAGCATTAGCCAAAAGTTAAACCCCAAAATCCTAGCTTTTGGTCCACTGCTTACAGGCTGGTTGAACTTGGGTAAGACACGTAACCACTCTGCTCCTGTTTTCTCAGTTATAAAATAAAGTGCTAGACTGGATAGTCTCTAAAGGCTGTGCTCTCATTCTGTCATTTATTTCTATGTTTTGTTTTGTGCTTTGGGTGACCACCATGACCTACAGTGGAGTCAGCAATTAACCAAGGTTTAGTTCAGTTCAGTTCAGTTGCTTATTTATGTCTGACTCTTTGTGACCACATGGACTGCAGCACACCAGACTACCCTAGAGCTTGCTCAAACTCATGTCCATTGAGTCAGTGATGCCATCCAACCATCTCATTCTGTCATCACCTTCTCCTCCTGCCTTCAATCTTTCCCAGCAACAGGGTCTTTTTCCAGTGAGTCAGTTCTTTGCATCAGGTGGCCAAAGTATTGGAGTTTCAGCTTCAGCATCAGTCCATCCAGTGAATATTCAGGACTGATTTCCTTTACATTTGACTGGTTGGATTTCCTTGCAGTCTAGACCAATACAATATTGTAAAGTAATTAACCTCCAATTAAAATAAATAAATTTATATTAAAAAAAACTGTCTTCTACAAGACACAGTTCAAAAGCATTAATTCTTTGGTGCTCAGCTTTCTTTATAGTCCAACTCTCACATCCATATATGCCTACCGGAAAAACCATAACTTTGACTAGATGGACCTTTGTTGGTAAAGTAATGTCTCTGCTTTTTAATATGCTGTTTAGGTTGGTCACAGCTTTTCTTTCAAGAAGCAAGTGTCTTTTAATTTCATGGCTGCAGTCACCATCTGCAGTGATTTTGGAGCTCCCAAAAATAAAGTCTCTCACTGTTTCTATTGTTTCCTCATCTATTTGCCATGAAGTGATGGGACTGGATGCCATGATCTTTGTTTTTTGAATGTTGAATTTTAAGCCAGCTTTTTCACTCTCATCTTTCACCTTCATTAAGAGGCTCTTTCTTCTTTGCTTTCTGCCGTAAGGGTGGTGTCATCTGCATAACTGAGGTTATTGATATTTCTCCCAGCAATCTTGATTCTAGCTTGTGCTTCATCCAGCCTGGCATTTCTCATGATGTACTCTGTATATAAGTTAAATAAACAGGGTGACAATATATAGCATCAAGGTACTCCTTTTCCAATTTGGAACCAGTCCGATTCTAACTGTTGCTTCTTGACCTGCATACAGATTTCTCTGGAGGCAGGTAAGGTGAGTGTGGTATTCCTATCTCTTGAAGAATTTTCCACAGTTTGTTGTGATCCAAACAGTCAAAGGTTTTAGCATAGTCAATGAAGCAGAAGTAGATGTTTTTCTGGAACTCTATTGCTTTTTCAATGATCCAGTGGATGTTGGCAATTTAATCTCTGCTCCCTCTACCTTTTCTAAATGCAGCTTGAACATCTGGAATTTCTTGGTTCATGTACTGTTGAGGCCTAGTTGGAAAATTTTGAGCATTACTTTGCTAGCATGTCAGATGAGTGCAATTGTGTGATAGTTTGACCATTCTTTGACATTGCCTTTCTTTGGGATTGGAATGAAAACTGACCTTTTCCAGTCCTGTCGCCACTGCTGAGTTTTCCAAATTTGCTGGTATATTGAGTGCAGCACTTTCACAGTATCATTTTTTAGGATTGAAATAGCTGAAATTCTATCATCTCCACTAGCTTTGTTCATTGTGATGCTTCCTAAGACCCACTTGATTTCACACTCCAGGATGTCTGACTCTAGGTGAGTGATCACACCATCATGGTTACCTGGGTCATTAAGATATTTTTTGCCCATCTTTGCATGAAATGTTCCTTTGGTACCTCTAATTTTCTTCAAGAGATCTCTAGTCTTTCCCATTCTATTATTTGCCTCTATTTCTTTGCATTGATCACCTAGGAAAGCTTTTTTTTTTTAATCTCTCTTTGCTATTCTTTGAAACTCTGCATTCAGATGGATATATACTTTTTGCCTTTGCTTTTTACTTCTCTTCTTTTCTTAGCTATTTGTAAGGCCTTCTGAGACAACCATTTTGTCTTTTTGTGTTTCTTCTTCTTGGGTATGGTTTTGATCTCCGTCTCCTGTACAGTGTTAGAAACCTCCATTCATAGTTTTCAAGGCATCCTATCTATCAGATCTAATGCCTTGAATCTATTTGCTGCTTCCACTGTATAATCATAAGGGATTTGGTTTAGCATATGCCTGAATGTCTCATGGTTTTCCCTACTTTCTTCAATTTAAGTCTGAATTTGGCAATAAGAAGTTCATGATCTGAGCCACAGTCAGCTCCTGATCTGGTTTTTCTGACTGTATAGAGCTTCTCCATCTTCAACTGCAGAGAATATAATCAATCTGATTTCAGTATTGACCATCTGGTGATGTTCATGTGTAGAGTCATCTCTTGTGTTGTTGAAAGAGGGTGTTTGCTATGACCAGTGCGTTCTCTTTGCAAAACTCTGTCAGCCTTTGCCATGCTTCTTTTTGTATTCCAATGCCAACTTTCCTGTTATTACAGGTATCTCTTGCCTTCCTACTTTTGCATTCCAATCCGCAATGATGAAAATGACATCTTTTTTTGGTGTTGGTTCTAGAAGGTCTTGTAGGCATCATAGAACCATTGAACTTCAGCTTCTTTATCATTATTGGTTAGTGCCTAGACTTGGATTACTGTCATAATGAAAAGGTTTGCCTTGGAAACGAGCAGAGATCATTCTATCATTTTTGAGATTGCCCCCAAGTACTGCATTTCAAACTCATATGTTGACTATAAGGGCTACTCTATTTCAAAGGATTCTTGCTAGCCATCTGTATGTCTTCTTTGGAGATTTCTAACAGATGGCTAACAAACACATGAAAAGATGCTCAACATCACTCATTATCAGAGAAATGCAAGTCAAAACCACAATGAGGTACCATTTCACACCAGTCAGAATGGCTGTGATCCAAAAGTCTACAAGCAATAAATGCTGGAGAGGGTGTGGAGAAAAGGGAACCCTCTTACACTGTTGGTGGGAATGCAAACTAGTACAGCCACTATGGAGAACTGTATGGAGATTCCTTGAAAAACTGGAAGCAGAACTGCCATATGACCTAGCAATCCCACTGCTTGGCATACACACCGAGGAAACCAGAATTGAAAGAGACACGTGTACCCCAAGTTCATCGCAGCACTGCTTGTAATAGCCAGGATATGGAAGCAACCTAGATGTCCATCAGCAGATGAATGGATAAGAAAGCTGTGGTACACATACACAATGGAGTATTACTCAGCCATTAAAAAGAATACATTTGAATCCGTTCTAATGAGGTGGATGAAACTGCAACCTATTCTACAGAGTGCAGTAAGCCAGAAACAAAAACACCAGTACAGTATACTAATGCATATATATGGAATTTAGAAAGATGGTAACGATGACCCTGTATGCGAGACAGCAAAAGAGTCACAGATGTATAGAACAGTCTTGTGGACTCTGGGAGAGGAAGAGGGTGGGATGATTTGGGAGAATGGCATTGAAACATGTATAATATCATATATGAAATGAGTCGCCAGCCTAGGTTCAGTGCATGATACTGGATGCTTGGGGCCGGTGCACTGGGATGACCCAGAGGGATGGTACAGGGAGGGAGGAGGGAGGGGGGGTTCAGGAGGGGGAACACGTGTATACCTGTGGCAGATACATGTTGATGTGTGGCAAAATCAATACAATATTGTAATTAACCTCCAATTAAAATAAATTTATTAAAAAAATAAAAGTTGTTTCTATACAAATAAATAAATAAATAAATAAAGGATTCTTGCCCACAGTAGTAGATATAATGGTCATCTGAGTTAAATTCACCCATTCTGGTTCATTTTAATTCACTGATTCCTAAAATGTCTATGTTCACTCTTGCCATCTCCTGTTTGACCACTTCTAATTTACCTTGATTCATGGACCTAACATTCCAGATTCCTATGCAATATCGTTCCGTATAGCATTGGACTTTATTTCCGTCACAGTCACATCCACAATTGAGGGTTGTTTTTGTTTTGACTCAGCTTCTTCATTCTTTCTGGAGATAAGAGTTTGGTCCAGGTTGGCCCAGGCCAAATCTGGCCTGCCATCTATTATTTTCATTTTAAAAAATAACTAAAGAAGTCTATTTCTTATTCAGATTTCCTCAGTTTGTACATATGTTCTTTTTCTGTTCAGGATCTCACCCACATTACCATATTACATTTAGTTATCTGACTTTTTTTAGGCTCTTCTTGATTATGACAGTTTCTCAGACTTCTCTTTGTTTTTGGTGATTTTGTCAGTTTTAAAGAGAACTGTCAGAAAATTTATAGAATTGTTTGTTTATTGGCATTTTCCCGGTGTTTTTTTTCATGACTAGACTTAGACTTCTTGTTTGGGAAAGAAAAGCACAGAAATAAAGTTTCATATTCTCATTGTGACATATTAAGAGTACACAGAGCCAGCAGGACTTATCTCTGTTGATATGAATCCTAATAGCCTTGCTGAAGTAGTGTTTGTCAGATTCCTCCACTATAAAGTTACTCCTTTTTCTCCTCTTTCTATAATATATATTTTTGTAAGGGAGCCCTTAAGTTCAGCTCACACTTGAGTGGAGAGTTTTAACTTACCTCCTTGAGGATGGAGTAAATACATAAATTATTTGTATTCTGCGTGGGACATTCATCTCTTTTCCCTTGTTTATTTACTCAGTCACTTATTAATATCAGTATGGACTCATGGATAGTTATATTATTCTTTTGATTTTATTTCAGTATTACCTTATTTTATTGCTCAAAATGTTCCAACTCTGGCCATTAGGAGTTCTTCCTGTTGGCTCCCGTATCCCTTTGACATATTCCATCATTAAGTGTGCGTTGTTGTTATTGTTGATGTTAAGCACTTCTGTTTGCCGCCTGTTTCTGTAAATACAATTTTAATGTAACACAGCCACACTCTTCTGTAACATATTCTGTGGCAGAATTTGCAATAGAAAAGCAGAGCTATGTCAGTGCAATAGAGACTATGACTTGCAAAACCTAATTACTATCTGACCCTTAACAGAAAAGTTTGCTGATTGTTTATTTTGGACCATTCCTTAGGTTTTCTAATGTTGCATTATAGCTGTAGCTTGATGGAATATAGTTTCCAGCATTTTCAGATTTAACTTTACATAATGTTTTTACTCAGACATGATCTCAGCAAGCCTTCACTAAACACTCATGGGTTTGGGTAGCTATGTTTCTTTGGCTATGACTGTTTCCTTTACCAGCGTACTTGACTAGTTGCAAAGTGCCTTTTCTGTCAGCAGTTTTTTCATTGAGAGGATAAGTTTAAGTATCAGGTCTATTGAGTCTTTATTCCTTTTACTAACTCAGAATAAAAGAATTCATATAACCTAGGTCTGAGGAATTTAGTTGCCTATATTTTTGAGAAATTCCTTGATGGTAGCACTAGGTTTTCCCCATGGAAGGAGACAGGTGGAGAATTTGATCTGAATTGAGGAATGTTGAGTTTCACACAAGTTCATCAAGCTTCTTTCACTGGTAATTTTACTCAAATTGGAACCAAAGGTTCCAGTAGTGAAATATGAGTACATTAGCTCACGTCTTTTAAGTGTTCTCTAAGCCATATGCTCTGACCTATAGAGAGAGAAAATAAATCATCAGGCTCCATAGTGGTGTAATATGTCTAAACATCTGGATTTAGACATAAATCTTATTTCAATATGGTTTTCACGCTCCTATGTCATCATCTCACCAAATTGGTAAAGTTGTCAATAGAGGGTGATTACAGAAATGGGGTGATTTATTTCAAATAATAAGTATATTAGTGTTCCAATGAAACAACATTAGTGTTATAAACTCAAATTACAGTTCAACCCTGTAATAACACAGATAGGACTGGAGTGGACAAGGATAATACTCACAAGCTTTCCCTGGTGTATTGAGACTGATATCCTGTATAATACCATGCACACAGGGGACAGGATTTGACCCTCAGTATAGCTTGATTCAGATTATAGCATAGTGATTCTTTATAATAGAATTTTAATATGAAAATAAAAATAATGGACTGAGAAAGTTGAAGTTCTCCCAGGTACATTAGCACATAATATAAAGTCCTATTTTTTTTCTTTCACTGCCAATCTTTTCTAATATTATCTGTAGTCTGTCTCATAACCTCCACTTTTAATCCACACTCTCATTAGTTCTCTGAAATCTGCCTTTTTTTCTGATTGCTTGCCTTAACCAGAACATTTGAAGATCGTTATGACCTAATTGCCAGTTACAATGGTCTTTTCCAAGCCTTAGTTTCCTTGATTTAGATGCAAATTTGAGACTGTTTTGCATTTATGAATATGTGTGTGTGTTTTTTTGTATGTTTGTTTTATTTGTAAAATGTATCTCTTAGCCATGAACTTTTGTCACTCTGTACGATTTTTCTTGGTGAATTTGTTCCCTACTTGGTTCATAGCAGATGGTGTGTGTGGGGGTGCTAAGTAGCTTCAGTCATGTCCAGCTCTTTGCAACCCCATGGACTGCAGCCTGCCAGTCTCCTCTGTCCATGGGATTCTCCAGGCAACCATACTGAAGTGGATTGCCAAGCCCTCCTCCAGGGGATCTTCCAGACCCAGGGATCAAACTTGTGTCTCTCATGTCTCCTGGATTGGCAGGCAGGTTCTTTACCACTGAGTGAGTGAGGGAGTGAAGTCGCTCAGTTGTGTCCGACTCTGTGACCCCATGGACGGTGGCTACAAGGCTCCTCCGTCCATAGAATTTTCCAGGAAAGAGCTCTTGAGTGGATTGCCATTTCCTTCTCCAGGGGATCTTCCCGACCCAGGGATCGAACCCAGGTCTCTTGCATTGCAGGCAGACGCTTTACCCTCTGAGCCACCAGGGAACACCTCTTTACCACTAGCGCCACCTAGATAGCAGATGGTGGTCAAATCTAAATCTTCAGTCTGATCTTTCTCCTGAGTAATCATTTCTATCAACATTTTCATGTGGTGTCTTGAGTTTTCTCAAATTCAGTGTGTCTTTGACCTGTCTTGCCCTTTGAGCAGAATGGAAGGAGACAAAGAACTTGTCTTTTGATAATGATTAACGAGTTTACAAGGTTGGAGTCTCTTTAGTATCCTCTGGTATCCAGGAGGTGTCACTACAGCCTCATATGCATCCTGAAAGTATAGAACATATCTTTTTGCATGAGTGGATCTCTTGTTGTAGGATGGCAGCCTGCATACTAGGTTATCATTATCTGGCCTTTCAAACAGTGCATGCATGACTATCAAGGAGGAAGCATTGAAATTCAAGACACAAATCCTTATATACTCCTGAGAAATGATGGGGAGTTTCTGGAAGGCTGAGTGATCTGGTTCAATTTTTATGTATGGGAAAAATGACTTTAGGTCTAGCATCTAGAATAGTTTAGAGGTAAAGAAAGGAGGATTTATGTTTCCATAGATGTGAGGCAAAGGTGTGATGGTTATTTACAGGCATGTTTGTGCCCTTCTTAAAAGAAGCTTTCATATACCGATAGTACTGGCCAAAAGCACATGAAGAAGTCTGGTCTTCTTTCATATCTTCTACATCTAGAACTCTTCTCTACGTTTCTTCTCAAAAACTAGATGAGCTTGTCTTCAGGAAGGTATTTGAAGGCTATCACAGTGGGGAGAAACAGTCACAATTTTCTCATTTAATTTAGTAAAACTAAAGAAATAAAACCAAGAATTTCAAAAAATACCTGAAAGGAGAGTCTTGGATGACAATGTGTTTATCTGTACTCCCTTAACCCAAATTACAGCTTTCTCTGTCCTATTTGCCTGCGGTGAAATATATCCCACCAACTATTGGCTTGACCTTCTGACATCAGAATAAAGATCTTGTCATATTTCAGCACATTTAAACTCATGCGCAGCTTAGTACCTGGAAAGGAGACCTCAGAAAGGAATGATTTGAACATGGCTAGTGGGAGCATTTTTCTTGTATTAGAAATAAACCAGTGCTTCTGATGGAAGGGAAAGGTCACTGTGCTGTGGGGCGTGCCTTCTGTGAGATGAGGTTTTGACCACTAATGACACTTGTGCTTTTCATTAGGACAGAGGTGTTAACCACACAGTGCTGGCTCTGCTCCAGCCCACACCATTGCAGCCTTCTGCTTCTACAGCCTTCCTCATCTTTGCCTCAGTTGGCTGTAGAATTCTTCACTTCCTGTCCTAAACTTTTGTGAGGTGTCATGGCTGTTAAACAGCTGCCATGTTGCAGGCCAGATGTCGCTGCACTTTAGTGTGCATGAAATGTTTCTCCTATAAAATATTAGACAGTTTAAAAATCTGTTTTGAAGGTTTGTAAAACACTTAGGATTCCCTCAGATAAGAGGGCTATTTGTATATTCTTAAATTATCTGTGAAAAATGTGCCAAGGTATAACATACAAAGAGTGGAAATACTGTAGTCCCTCAATCTCTTGATAGTGAAGTTAAGTTGACAGCTATTTTGCAGGGAACAAGTGGGTGTAATGCAAGTAAGACTTTCAAAAATCTGTAGCGGGGTTTCTAATCAAAGGCCTTTAAAATAAAGTCATTGCATAGTTTTTGGAGTGAGAAGGGTCTGTTTGGACTGAGGAAGAGACTTTATTTACGGACAGGAAACAAAAGGAAAGAATAAGGCATAATCATATTATTTAAAAAACGGGTTTATTGAGGTATAATTTTGCATAAAGTGAAGAACAGATATCTTAAGAGAGTAAGTTGGATTAGTGTTCACAAATGCTTGCTCTTAAGTAACCACATCCCTATTGGCACCGAGAAATTTCCATCACCTCCAGATAGTTTCCTCATATAACTTCACTGGTGAGCACTCACCCTGTCCCACCCTCATACAACCTCTGGTCTGATTTCTCTCACCATATATTGAGTTGACTTTTCCAGGAGGACTCCGTATAAATAGACTTACGCAGCATGTACTTTTTTGCATCTGACTTCTTTCACTCTGAATGATGTTTTTGAGATTCACCCATGTTGTCGCTTATATCAGTGATTTGTTCCTTTCTTTTGCTGCTGAGTAGTTCTCCATTCGGAGAAGGCAATAACAACCCACTCCAGTACTCTTGCCTGGAAAATCCCATGGACAGAGGAGCCTGGTAGGCTGCAGTCCATGGGGTTGCTAAGAGTTGGGCACGACTGAGCGGCTTCCCTTTCACTTTTCACTTTCATGCATTGGAGAAGGAAATGGCAACCCACTCCAGTATTCTTGCCTGGAGAGTCCCAGGGACAGAGGAGCCTAGTGGGCTGCTGCCTATGGGGTCACATAGAGTCGGACACGACTGAAGCGACTTAGTAGCAGCAGCAGCAGCAGCAGCATCAGCAGCAGCAGCAGCAGCAGTACTCCATTATATATATTGCAGTTTGTTTATCCATTATCCTGTTGATGGCTCTGTGGATTTTTTCCAGTCTTTGGTTATTACGAATAAAGTTTTCATGAACATTCTTGTGGAAGGCTTATTTGAGACATACATTTTCATTTTTCTCATATAGATATCTAGGAGTGGAATTGCTGAGTCAGAAGGTAAACAAATGTATGTTTTATGCTTAAACAAACTGCTGAACTATTTTCCAGAAAGATTCTATCATTTTATATTCCCACCAATAATATTGAAGAATTCTGGTTGTTCATGTTCCCTCCAATATTAATTCTTTCTCACTTTACCAGTTCTAGTCTATGTAGAGTGGTACTTCACTTTTTAAAGGTTTTTATTTTCAAATAAGTTTGGATTTATAGAAGTTTGAAAAACTTCTGTAAGTTTGACTTTGAAAGTCCCTGTAAACTTTTCATTTAGCATCCCTTAATGTTAATGTCTTATATCTCCCTGGTACCTTGATCAAAACTAAGAGATTAAAATATAATGTCATGTCAATTATACTTCAATAAAATTTAAGAAATTACATTGTTACAGTACTATTAATTGATCTATAGATTTTATTTGGATTTCCTCAGTTTTTCCACTATTGTCATTTTTCTTTGTTATTGTTGTCCTAGGATCCAATATAGGATACCATATTGCATTTAATCTCGTTATGGTTTTTTAAATTTATTTTTGGCTTTGCTGCGTCTTTGTTGCTATGTGGGCTCTTCCCTCACTGGTACAGAGTGAGGGCCACTCTCAAGTTGTAGTGGATGGGCTCCGCATTGTGGTGACCTCTCTCGTTGTGCAGCACAGACTCTAGGGCTTTCAGACTTCATGAATTGTGGTTTGTGAGCTCAGTAGTTTGGGTTCTTGGGCTCTAGAGTACAGGCTCAATAGTTGTGCACAGGCTTAGTTGCTCCGGGGCTTGTGGGATCTTCCTGGATCCAGGATCGAACCTGTGTCTCCTGAATTGGCAGGCAGATTTTATTTTTACCACTGAGCCACCAGGGAAGCCCTCATTATGGTTTTGATTTGAACTTTTCTGGTGACTATTGATCATTTTCTTCATGTGTTTTTTGGCCATTTGTAGATTTTCTTTTGTGAAGTGTCCAGGTGTCTTGTCTTTTTTTTTTTTTTTTTTTTTGGAGGCGAATTTGCCTTTTTATCATGGATTTTAAAGGACTCTTTATTTGTTCTTAATATGGTTCTGTTGTCAGATATACATGTTGTGAATACTTTTTTCCAGTCTATGGTTTGTCAGTTTTCTTAATGGTATATTTTGCTGAGTAGAACTCAGTGTTTATCTTAAGAGGGAAGTATGTTAGAGTTCCTATGGGTCAGAAAAAAAGACTCATTTAATATTTTTAAAATTAACCTGTAAGGAAGAACATACAATGACTTCTTCAAAAACATAGGTTGAACTAAGTTTGCCTGGATGTTGAGACATAAACTTAAAGGGGGACATTTTAGGAATGTGCTTAGTCTCTCATTCATGTCCAACTCTTTGTGACTCTTTGGACTATAGCCTACCAGCCTCCTCTGTCCATGGGATTTTTTTCAGGCAAGAATACTGGAGTGGTTTGCCACTTCCTTCTCCAGGGGATCTTTCTGACTCAGGGATCAAACTCTTGTCTCCTGTGTCTCCTGCATAGGAAGTGGATTCTTTACCTACTGAGCCATTGGGGAAGCCCGATTTTAGGAATGGGCTTAATAATAGCAATAGTAATTGCTAATACTTGGGTACTTACTCTGTAGAAAACGCTTTGCTTATTGCTTTATAGGCATTTCATTTTATTCTAACAGCAATCCCATGATTATCCACTTTTAACGGTAAGGAAACAAGGGCTTAAATAAATTTAAAAAATTGTTTAAATTGTGGTTAGAAAATGGTGAATTGAGTAGTCTGACTCCAGAGACTGTAAGCTTAATTTCAGTACTATCCTGACAGAAAGAAAATCTGTGAACTTGTGTGTGTGGCTATGAGCATGAAAGCCAAGGAATACTGCTTCCTGATATCATTGTTGTGGAAAAAGGTGTATATTGATAATTTTCTGGAAAACACTATTTTATTCTTGGGGAAGATAGATGCCCTTCTACCTAGAGCATCGTGTATAATATTTTTGGACACCAAAATTAAAAATGATAGAATCAGAAAGGTTGACTGAAATAATAGAGGGGAGGAAAGTGTAGTGATGGAGCTGTTCAAGAACAAATCAGGTAGATTGGAACTGATGTATGAGATGAAGAGGGACAATAACCAATATAGAAAAACAGCCAGAGTATTAGTGAAATGAGCATGGTCTTAGTCATTGAGTCCCAGGACTGTAGGTTAAGAAGGCTATCATTGAAGCTTCTTTCATGAATGGAATCTCAAGTAAAATAAAAGAAAAAACTCTTTTATACAACTTATGGAACTTGTTAACTGAAGAGGTTGTAAAGGGTGAAAATATATTCAAGAGAAAGATTAAAAGTTTCGATGAATGGCAGTTCCATGGATTATTTAGGAGAACCTTGGACTTCCCCGTAGCTCAGATGGTAAAGAATCTGTCTGCAGTGCAGGAGATGCGGTTTTGATCCCTGGGTCATGAAGATCATCTGGAGAAGGGAATGGTGACCCACTCCAGTATTCTTGCCTGGAGAATCTCATGGACAGAGGTCCCTGCCAGGCTACAGTCCAGGGGGTTGCAAAGAGTCGGACACGACTGAGCAACTAACTCTACTATTACTACTACTAGGCTGTCACAGAGATAGGACAGGGCTTTGAAGTTGATATCCAAGAGGACATCTGTGTTTCCTTTTAGCATATCTCAGGGTAAAACTTTCAGTTGAGTCCAGTTCAGTCACTCAGTTGTATCTGACTCTTTGCAACCCCATGGACTGCAGCACGCCAGGCCTCCTTGTCCATCACCAGCTCCCAGAGCTTACTCAAACTCAGGTCCACTACATCAGTGATGCCATCCATCCATCTCATCCTCTGTTGTCCCCTTCTTCTGCCGCCTTCAATCATTCCCAGCATCAGGGTCTTTTCCAGTAAGTTAGCTCTTTGCATCACATGGCCAAAGTATTGGAGTTTCAGCTTCAGCATCAGTCCTTCCAATGAATATTCAGGACTGATTTCCTTTAGAATGGATTGGTTGGATCCCCTTGCAGTCCAAGGGACTTTCGAGAGTCTTCTCCAACACCACAATTCAAAAGCATCAATTCTTTGGCACTCAGCTTTCTTTATAGTCCAACTCTCACATCCATACATGACTACTGGAAAAACCATAGCTTTGACTATACAGACCTTTGCTGGTAAAGTAGTGTCTCTGCTTTTTAATATGCTGGTTAGGTTGGTCATAGTTTTCTTCCAAAGAGCAAGTGTCTTTTAATTTCATGGCTGCAGTCACCATCTGAAGTGATTTTTGATCTCCCCAAAATAAAGTCTGTCACTGTTTCCACTGTTTCCCCATCTATTTGCCGTGAAATGATGAGACCAGATGCCATGATCATAGTTTACTGAATATTGAGTTTTAAGCCAACTTTTTCACTCTCCTCTTTCACTTTCCCCAAGAGGCTTTTTAGTTCTTCTTCACTTTCTGCCATAAGGTGGTATCATCTACATATCTGAGGTTATTGATATTTCTCTTGGCAATCTAGATTCTAGCTTGTGCTTGTTCCAGCCCAGCATTTCTCATGATGTACTCTGCATAGAAGTTAGATAAGCAGGGTGACAATATACAGCCTTGATGTATTCCTTTCCCGATTTGGAACCAGTCTGTTGTTCCATGTCCATTTCTAACTGTTGCTTCTTGACCTGTATACAGATTTATCAGCAGGCAGCTCAGGTGGTGTGGTATTCCCATCTCTTTCAGAATTTTCCACAGTTTGTGGTGATCCACACAATCAAAGGCTTTGGCATCATCAATAAAGCAGAAGTAGATATTTTTCTGGAACTCTCTTGCTTTTTTGATGATCCAGCGGATGTTGGCAATTTGATTGGTTCCTCTGCCTTTTTCTAAATCCAGCTTGAACATCTGGAAGTTCACGGTTCATATACTGTTGAAGCCTGACTTGGAGAATTTTGAGCATTACTTTGCTAGCGTGTGAGATGAGTGCAATTGTAAAGTAGTTTGAGCATTCTTTGTCATTACCTTTCTTTGGGATTGGAATGAAAACCGACCTAGGACATTCTATATGCCTGAACAACTTGTCTTTTCCAGAATATGATGTTGTTTTTTCGATTGTATAGGCAGCGCTGTCTCAGATGCCCAGCCATCTTCATCCTTTAAGACTCAACTTTAAAAGCACCTCTTTTGTGAAGCCTTGCCCAGCATTTTCAGGAAGTCAGTTATTCTCTATTCAGTGCTTCTTGTAACTTTTTCTATTTTAATTCCGATTACAGTTCTTAGGCAATCGTACAGCCTTTTTTTTTTTTTTAACTGGTAAATAGCTAGATGGCAGATCTTGTGGTCAAAGAGATAAAGACAGGAACAGGAAAGTACAATCCTCCTATGTACCCAGAACTAGAAAACTGAATATTGGTTAACTTGTAGTAATCCCCACCACAACTATGATCCCTACTGTGAACTAAGGCTCAGAGAAGTTAATTTGTCCAAGGTCAAATAGCCACAAACAACTATAGCCAGATTGTAACTCTGTGCAGTCTTACTTCAAACCCCAGCTTTTAATCAGTGCAATATGAAGACGTTTTGACTCCTGAATCACATTTTAATTTACTCCATACTTGACCATCATTGAGAATACTTGTAGGGAAGAAGGATGTTACACCTTTCCTTAAGTGCTTTGTTCCTCTGTAACAGGCATCATTATTTCTTGTATACACTTTCTTGTTTAATAAGATCCTTGAGTAAAAGACTTTTCTTATCTTCACTCTGTAGATCTAGCACAGCCTTGCACATGATAGGTGCTCAGTGAAAAATTTATTGAATTGAATTAAATATTTCTGTACTCTAGTCATCCAACACAGAGGCTGGGCTGTGACTTAGAAATAAAACTCTCATTGGCTTCAGCTTCCTTACAGATCTCTCCAGTAAATGACTGGCAGCAACATAATCTCATGCCAGTGTTCTGGAATACATTAGCATTTTCTATTTTAATATGTCTTATTTTGGCTATTTTAGAGAGTTATTACTAAAGAAGTTCTATTGTAAAATAGTTACTGTGAAAAAACAACAATTTAAATTATAAAATTGATTCTAAAGAAGGCAGAAAGTTAAAGGAAAGGGGGATATTCCAGTCCTCTGAAGCCCAAGGGAACAATAAAATATACAGTAAATTTTATTTTTGTCACTTGTAACATTTATTTTAAAAAATAGCCTTGCCTTACATATGACTGTATCATGTGTTTAGGAATATGTAGCAACTTATTGTTTTGTTTTTCGAAGAAATAAAAATCTGATTGGCAGGACAAGATAAAGTTAAAAGCTGCAATTGATGACATATGCAATTTACTTTTTTTCTACATGAATGGAAAAGAATCTATATATCTTTAGAGAAACATTTATGGAACTTATGAAATGGAAGAGGTGGTTGAAACCTGGAATGGTCAGGGAGGGTTTTGGAAAGAGTGCAGCCTGCTTCAGCACTGCTCCAAAGAAGCTTTATGTGGCTAGAGAAAAACACCCCCATGGTAAGAAACTAGTTTTGTTTTAATGTCATGATTGTTGTTGTTATTGTTCAGTCACTCAGTAGTGTCTGACTCTTTGCAACCCCATGTACTGCAACATGCCAGGCTTCCCTGTTCTTCACCATCTCCCGGAGCTTGCTCAAACTCTTGTCCATTGAGTTGGTGATGACATCCAATCTTCTCATCCTCTGTCATCCCCTTCTCCTCCTGCCTACTATCTTTCCCAGCATGAGGATCTTTTCCAATGAGTCAGCTCTTCCCACCAGGTGGCCAAAGTACTGGAGCTTCAGCTTTAGCATCAGTCCTTCCAGTAAATATTCAGGATTGATTTCCTTTAGGGTTGACTGGTTTGATATCCTTGTAGTCCAAGGGACTCTTCGAGAGTCTTCTCCAACACCACAGTTTGAAAGCATCAGTTCTTTGGTGCTTAGCCTTCTTTGTAGTCCAACTCTCATATCCATACATGGCTACTGGAAAAACCACAGCTTTGACTAGATGGACCTTTGTTGGCAAAGTAATGTCTCTGCTTTTTAATACTCTGCTAGGTTTGTCATAGCTTTTCTTCCAAGGAGCAAGTGTCTTTTAATTTCATGGCTTCAGTCACCAGCCGCAGTGATTTTGGAGCCCAAGAAAATATCATGATTAAGCTGAAATAGGTCTTGGTGATGCCCAGCAATCTTACTGTTTTTCTTGTCCATTCACTTGCCTATTCTTTCTCTTCTCTCCTCAAAACACTTCTTTTTCTCCCTCTATCCCTTACTTTAATTGGCCTAACAAACATGAGTCCTTTAAACCTAAGTCAGACTATGTGATTCTTCTGCTCAAAATCTCTCAGTGGCTTTCCGTGTCTCTCAGAGTAATTCCACAGTTCATAGAGTGGTCTGCTGGGCTCTGTGGTCTGCCATCCGTACTCCCCCCCCCCCCTTATGCTTCTTCACTATATGACCTATCTCTTACTACTCTCACATTTGTTCCCTCCTCTGGCCTCCTTGCTTTTCCTTGAAAATACAGAGCATGCGCTTATGTAAAGGCTTTTGCATTAGCTATTCTTTTCCTCAGAAATTTCTTCCCTCATATGCCTGTGTGGGTTGTCTCTCACTTTTTTCAGGCCTATGTTCAAATGTTAGAGAGACTTTTATGTAGAATACCAAGCCCCACTCTCACCACACTCTCCAGCTCCCTTACTCTGCTTCATGTCTCTCTCTCTCTTTATATATATATGTGTGTGTGTGTGTGTGTGTGTATAAATATACACACAAATACACTTGTTATACACACACACACTTGTTTATTCAGTATCTGTCACTTCTCATTTAAATAAAGGACTTTGTTATATTTTGTGTTACATTCTCAGAACTTACATGTCAAACACACTGCATTTTGAATGAATGAATGAGCTAGTAGACATTTGAAAAATGGGTGGACATTTGACAGATGAAGGCTAAGCAAGTCATTTCATGTTAGGCAAATGGTATGAGAAAAATGTAGAGGTAGGAATACGTATGATCAATTGTAGAGACACTGAGTAGACCAGTATGACTGGGGCATTGAGTTTGAGTTGAGAAATGGTAGTACAAAATTTAGAAAGTGATGCTTGTGTACAGTGTGAAAAGTTCTGAAGAACAAACTGAGGTGTTTACTCATATGTGTAGTTAATGTGAAGTGATGTCTGATTTTAGAAGAATGGTGTGTGTTTTTCCTACCACTGGGACAAAATCCGTTAGACACATTTGACAGAAACTTAACACTCTGTCCAGTGTCTCCAGTACCAGAGTTTCAGCAGCTTGCCTTATTTTGAAATATAGATGAACAGGTTTTAATTAATTTTCAGTTTTGAGCTGGAAGATAATTTTGACATATCATTCAAACCATTGCATGATATTATAAGTACTCTCATGGCAAGAACCATTGTTTAGCACATTGTCTGGTGTTTAGTGGAAATAATTATTAGCAGTATAACATGCTAATACATGTCAATACATGTCAATATTTGTTACGTGGAAACAAGTCCCTAAGAATTTAAGTGATAAGGAATCTGCCTGCAATGCAGGAGACCCAGGTTTGATCCTTGGGTTGGGAAGATCCCTTGAGAAGGGAATGGCAACCCACTCCAGTATTCTTGCCTGGTGAATCCTGTGGACAGAGGACCTAGCAGGCTATATAGTCCATGGGGTCGCAAAAAGTTGGACACAACTGAGTGACTAACCTGTTCTTTCTTCACTTTCACTTTAAGGTTACTCAACAAAGTAGTTCCCAACTGTAAGGGCTTTTGCATTAGCTATTCTTTTGGCAACTGTTGTTTATGGTTTCTTTACGGCCAGTAAGTCAAGAGATTGATCATATAATCCAGAGTTTAGAATTAGAACTTTTCCCCCTTTGATGATTAACTATTGAAAATACAGCCGTATTTGTTACATTAGAGGTAAATAACAAAATAAAATGTACTTTGGATTAAAATGGAATGGGATAGAACTGTAAGCACGAGTTACTTTCACTTAGTTAATTGCTTATTACGATTATAATCTTATCTAGAATGCATAGTGAATTTTATTTACATAACTTTTGTCTTGGCCTCTGCTTGATCAGTTACTGGCAGCATTGACATTAGAATGTTACATCTGTTTCTAGGCACCTAAAACCTCTTTTCTATTGATTCTTGATGTTCCTTTATTCCCTGTTAGCAAGAAGGAATACAGTTTATTTCCCTTGCTTTAAGATATCAGACACTTAGTGACTTTACCTTAAAAACTGAGCCAGGAATCTGCTTGTCTCTGTGAAAATCTTGTGTTATGAACTCTATATAGAATTCCTAGACAAAACTTACTCCACAGGGCTTCCCCCTTGCCCCTAGCGCTTTCATCTGTTTTTCTTGTTGTTTTTTTTTTGTGTGATTGATTTAAACATATTATAACTTGGCAACTTTATATCCATCTCTCTTCTCTCTGCTCCAGATTTCTCAGAAGACAGTGAGGAAGACAGTGTCTCTGTTTCTCTATGAGTGTGTGCTATAGCAGTTGAAAGAGAGATTTATATGTCACTATTCAGAGCATACATTTTCTTTTTTGTGACAGATGATCTTTTATTTTTTTTTCTGAATTTCTGATGGAAGTTAAGTCTTTTTTTCTCTAAAAATATTTTGAAACATGTATTGAGCAAGATGGAAGAAAACCCAATTTTTGAGGGAGAAAAGGGATGGAAGAAGTACCTTCTGATGGTAGTATCTTCTCATTTGGAAGTATCTTCTCATCTGGAAACAGTTATTTAAAATGAGCATGGAGTTAGACACCAGTCAAGTGAGCAGTTTGAGGAAAGGAGGCCAGGGAAGAGAGTATTGTTTAATCCAGGACTCAAGTATTAGTGTTAAGGAGATTTTAGAGAGATAGAAAAGACTGTATGAATGGAAGGATAAAATTTTTTTTAAGAGTTGTAAGAGAGGAATGAAAGTAGTGGAAGACATAAGGCATTTAAGAGGGCAAACTGGTTTTAGATATATTGGGGAGGAAAGAGGAGATGGGCATAGGGTAGAAATACCATGAGGTAGGTGATGATATTGGACAGGAAATTAGAAAAGATATCAATATTGGAAATAGAGATTGGAACTTTCAGTACTCTAGTATTCTTTTACCTAAAGACTGTTTGGATCTCCTGGTGGAATCAGAGTGAGAATGAACAGGAGGAATTAACATTTTTTCAGCCTTTCATTAAACTGGTTACTGTATCACTTCATGGCAAATAGATGGGGAAACAGTGGCTGACTTTATTTTTCTGGGCTCCAAAATCACTGCAGATGGTGATTGCGGTCATGAAATTAAAAGACACTAACTCCTTGGAAGGACGGTTATGACCAATCTAGATGGTGTATTAAAAAGCAGAGACATTACTTTGCCAATGAAGGTCTGTCTGGTCAAGGCTATAGTATTTCCAGTGGTCATGTATGGATGTGAGAGTTAGACTATAAAGAAAGCTGAGTGCAGAAGAATTGATGCTTTTGAACTATGGTGTTGGAGAAGACTCTTGAGAATCCTTTGGACTGCAAGGAGATCCAACCAGTCCATCCTAAAGGAAATCAGTCCTGGGTGTTCATTGGAAGGACTGATGTTGAAGCTGAAATTCCAGTACTTTGGCCACCTGATGCTAAGAGCTGACTCATTTGAAAAGACCCTGATGCTGGGAAAGATTGAGGGCAGGAGAAGAAGGGGACAACAGAGGATGCAGTGGTTGAATGGCATCACCAACTCGATGGACATGGGTTTGGGTGAACTCCGGGAGTTGGTAATGGACAGGGAGGCCTGGCGTGCTGTGGTTCATGGGGTCGTGAGGAGTCAGACACGACTGAGTGACTGAACTGAACTGATACTAACCTTTCGTACATGTTATTTTGGTGATTCTTACTTAATCCTTTGAGGATATGAGCCTCATTTTTCTGATGAGGATGTCAAGGGACTTGCCAGCATATGGTGAAGCCAGGGTTAAACTCAATATTTTGTTTCCAAAGCCCATGCTTTTCCTATTCACATAATTGATTCTGACATCTGCTGCTACTGCTGCTGCTAAGTCGCTTCAGTCATGTCTGACTCTGTGCGACCCCATAGATGGTAGCCCACCAGGCTCCCTTGTCCCTGGGATTCTCCAGGCAAGAACACTGGAGTGGGTTGCCATTTCCTTCTCCAATGCATGAAAGTGAAAAGTGAAAGTGAAGTCGCTCAGTCGTGTCCGACTCTTCGCGATCCCATGGACTGCAGCCTACCAGGCTCCTCCATCCATGGGATTTTCCAGGCAAGAGTACTGGAGTGGGGTGCCATTGCCTTCTCCGGATTCTGACATCTAGGAATGAGAAAACTGGAAAGGAACTCTGGGGATAAGGATTAAGAAATACACAAGGATAATAGTTTTGGTACTAAAAGAGTAGATGGAGAGTATGGAAGAATTGTTTAAGAAAGAAAATGGGCTTTTGCTAAGGCAAAAGTGCTTCCCTCATGGCTCAATAATAAAGAATCCATATGTCAATACAGGAGACACAGGAGACTCAGGTTTGATCCCTGGGTTGGGAAGATTCCCTGGAGAAGGGAATAACAAGCCACTCCAGTATTCTTGCATGTAAAATCCCGTGGACAGAGGAGCCTGGTGGGCTATAGTCCAGGGAGTCGCAAAGAATTGGACACAACATGTATGGATGTGAGAGTTGGACTGTGAAGAAAGGTGAGTGCCGAAGAATTGATGCTTTTGAACTGTGGTGTTGGAGAAGACTCTTGAGAGTCCCTTGGACTGCAAGGAGATCTAACCAGTCCATCCTGAAGGAGATCAGTCCTGGTGTTCATTGGAAGGACTGATGCTGCAGCTGAAGCTCCAATACTTTGGCCACCTCATGCGAAGAGTTGACTCAGTGGAAAAGACTCTGATGCTGGGAGGGATTGGGGGCAGGAGGAGAAGGGGACGACAGAGGATGAGATGGCTGGATGGCATCACCGACTCGATGGACATGATTTTGAGTGAACTCCAGGAGTTGGTGATGGACAGAGAGGCCTGGCGTGCTGCAGTTCATAGGGTCGCAGAGTCAGATACGACTGAGCAACTGGACTGAACTGAACTGAGTGCCTGAGCAAGGCAGTATGAGAGTACTGATTTACTAGCAATATTTTTTTCAAAACTGGGATATATAAATGTGAAATTGATTCTACTTGAAATTTTTTTTTTCAGTTGTTTGGTGGCTGATATGCTTGAGTTCTCTCAGTATTTCATATACTCAATACATTGGAATATTGGCACCTAACATAGACATATTCCCATCTTTAGCTAAAGGTTCCATGAGGAAAGTCAAAACATTTTTTGACATAAATTGTCTCCCAAGGCAATAGAAATAAAAGCAAAAATAAGCAAATGGGACTAATCAAACTCACAAGCTTTTGCACAGCAGAGGAAACCATAAATAAAGTAAAAAGAAGACCTACAGACTGGAAGAAGATACTTGCAAATGAGATAACCAACAGGGGCTTAATTTCCAAAATACACAAACAATTCATAGAACTCAAAATCTAAAACACAAACAACCCAATCAAAACATAGGAGGAAGACCTATAAAACCATTTCTTCAAAGAAGACATATAGCTGGCCAGTAGGCCTATGAAAAGATGCTCAGTGTTGCTAATTATTAGAAAAATACAAATTGAAACTATGATGAAGTGTCAACTCATACTGGTCAGAATGGCCATCATTAAAAAGTCTACAAATAACAGATGCTAGAGAGGATGTGGAGAAAAAGGAACCCTCCTACACTGTTGGTGGGAATTAAGAATAGAGTTGCCATATAATCCAACAATCTTACTCCTGGACATATATACGGAGACAGCTTTGAAAGATATATGCACCACAATGTTCATAACAGCACTATTTATGGTAGCCAAAGACATGGAAGCAATCTACATGTCTGTTGACAGATAAGTGGATAAAGAAGATACAGTGTCTGTGTATGTATATATGTATAATATATAATATATATTATAATATATATAATATATGTAATGGACTATTGCTCAGCCATGAGAAAGAATGAAATTGTGCTATTTGCAGCAACACAGATCGACCTACAGTAGAGACTGCCATACTGAGTGAAGTAAGGCAGATAGAGAAAGACAAATACCATATGATATATGTGGAACCTAAAATGTGACACAAAGGAACTTATTTACAAAACAGAAGCAGATGCACAGACATAGAAAACAAATTTATGGTTACCAGTGGGAAAGGGGGTAAGGGAGAGATGAATCAGGGGTTTGAGATTAGCAGGTACAAACTACTATATATAAAATATATAAACAAGATCCTACTGTAAAGCACAGAAAAATATATTCAATATCCTGTAATAAACCATTATGGAAAAGGATATGAAAAAGAATATATGTGTTTGTGTGTGTGTGTACAACTGATCACTTTGCTGTACACTAGAAACTAACACAGTATTGTAAATCAACTATACCTCAATTAAACATTAAAAAAATTAAGCATATGAAATGAGTGCCATCGTATGGTAGTTTGAACATTCTTTGACATTGTCCTTCTTTGGGATTGGAATGAAAACTGACCTTTTCCAGTCCTGTGGCCACTGCTGAGTTTTCCAAAGTTGCTGCCATATTTAGTGCAGCACATTCACAGCATCATCTTTTAGGACTGGAAATAGCTCAGCTAGAATTCCATCACCTCCACTAGCTTTGTTCATAGGGATGCTTCCTAAGGCCCACTTGATGTCTAAGGCCTTCCAAGATGTCTGGCTCTAGGTGAGTGATAACACCATCATGGCTATCTGGGTCATTAAGATCTTTTTTGTATAGTTTTTCTGTGTATTTCCACCTGTTCTTAATATCTTCTGCTTCTGTTAGGTCCATACTGTTTCTGTCCTTTATTGTACCCATTTCACATGAAATATTCCCTTCAGTTTAAGAATTTTCCTTATTATAAGATTCAGACTTGAAGAAAGTAGGGAAAGCTATGAGGCATTCAGGTATGACCTAAATGAAATCCCTTACAGTGGAAGTGACAAATGGATTCAGGGAACTAGATCTGATAGATAGAGTGCCTGAAGAACTATGGACAGAGGTTCATAACATTGTATAGGGGTGGTGATCAAAACCATCCCCAAGAAAAAGAAATGCAAAAAAGTCAAAATGGTTGTCTGAGGGGGCCTTACAAATTGCTGAGAAAACAAGAGAAGTGAAATGCAAAGGAGAAAAGGAAAGATATATTCATCTGAATGCAGAGTTCCAAAGAATAGCAAAGAGAGATAAGAAAACCTTCCTAAGTGAACAATGTAAAGAAATAGGGGGAAACAATAGAATGGGAAAGACTAGAGATCTCTTCAAGAAAATTAGAGATACCAAGGGCCACAGGACTGGAAAAGGTCAGTTTTTATTCCAATCCCAAAGAAAGGCAATGCCAAAGAATGGGTGAACTACCACACAATTGAACTCATCTCATATGGTAGCAAAGTAATGCTCAAAATTCTCCAAGCGAGGCTTCAACAGTGTGTAAACTGAGAACTTCTAGATGTTCAAGCTGCATTTAGAAAAGGCAGAGGAACCAGAGATCAAATTGCCAATATCTGTTGTATCATAGAAAAAGCAAGAGAATTCCAGAAAAACACCTACTTCTGCTTTATTAACTACACCAAAGCCTTTGACTGTGTGAATCACCACAAACTGTAGAAAATTCTTAAAAAGATGGGAATACCACACCACCTTACCTGCCTCCTGAGAAACCTGCATGCAGGTCAAGAAGCAACAGCTAGAATTGGACATGGAACAATGGACTGGTTTCAAATTGGGAAAGGAGTATGTCAATACTGTATGTTGTCACCCTGCTTATTTAATTTATATGCAGAGTACATCATGCTTGAAATGCCAGGCTGGATGAAGCACAAGCTGGCATCAAGATTGCCTGCAGAAATAACAATAATCTCAGATATGCACCACCCTTATGGCAGAAAGTGAAGAGGAACAGAAGAGCCTCTTAATGATAGTGAAAGAGGAGAGTGAAAAGGATGGCTTAAAATTCTGCATTCAAAAAACAAAGATCACAGCCTTCAGTCCCATCTACTTTATGGCAAATAGAAGGGGAAAAAAGTGGAAACTGTGACTCCAAAGGCATTGCAGATGGTGACTGAAGCCATGAAATTAAAAGATGCTTGCTCCTTGGAAGAAAGGCTATGATAAACCTAGACAGCATATTGAAAAGCAGAGACATCACTTTGCTGACAAAGGTTCCTATGGTCAAAGCTATGGTTTTTCCCATAGTCATGTATCAGTGTGAGAGTTGAACTGTAAAGAAGGCTGAGCACCAAAGAACTGATGCTTTTGAATTGTGTTGCTGGAGAAGACTTTTGCGAGTCTCTTGGACAGCAAGGAGATCAAACCAGTCAATCCAAATAGAAATCAACCCCGAATATTCATTGGAAGGGCTGATTCTGAATATGAAGCTCCATTACTTTGGCTACCTGATGCAAAGAACCAAATCACTGGAAAAGATCCTGCTGATGGAGAAGATCGAAGGAGAAGGGAACAGCAAAGGATGATTGTTAGATAGGATCATCCTCTCAATGGACATGAATCTGAGCAAATTCCAGGAAATAGTGAAGGACATGGAAGCCTGATGTGGTGAAATTCATGGGGTTGCAAATGTCAAACATGACTTTGCAATTGAAGAACAAGAAAAATTAGCTCTTTAAAAATTTGCCAGTAGCACTGAATTAGGGAAACTGAGCCATTGCTACTGGGTGAGCAATACAAGGAGCAATACAAGCTCCTATGAGCTTCTGGTCACATTTTCTTCAGCCGGTCAACACGCAGCCTTGTTTATATTTGTTTTGTTAAAAAACATTTTATTTGATATGAACTTCCTACAAATAATTTTGTTACCAAACTGAACTCAGATCTGCTCACCCATGAAAAGCAAAGCCAATCTACTGACACATGATTGTGGTAAAGAAAAAGTACAGTGTCTATTGCAGGACACCATACAAGGAGAATGGGCAGTTAATGCTCAAAAGAGCCAAACTCCCTGATAGCTCTAAGGAAAGATTTAAAACAAACAAACAGAAAGAACATTAGTATGAGGGCTGTCGGATGTGTGATGATCTCACAGACTTTCTTCTGAGTGGGTTGATGGTGCAGTAATGGGGTGACGTTTGGGAATCTTAATCATCAACCTTCTTGTTTCAGCCAGTCTGGGGTGTATGTTCTTGTGGTCAGCACGTAGTCCTCATCTTCCACCTGGGCGGCAGTCTTAGTTTCTGCAGAACAACTCAAAAAATGTGCGTCAGATGGTACGTAGATCCCTTGGGGAGGAACTCAAACTCTGTTTTATTGCTAAACATTGTTTAAGCTATCATTACTTTTCTTGATTGACTTTTTCTTTATTTCTGCATTCCCTCACTTCCCTAATTGTTAACTTCTTGTGTCTGCTCTTAGAACTTGAGAAAAGCCTGGGAGACTAAAGCTGTTTTTTCTTCAGACAAGAACCAGGGGACATGGAAGGGCTTTTACACCCAGGAAGACCTTACAGGGGCCTCCTCAGTTACAGTTGTATGGAGTATTTCTTTATAATAAAACACTAGCTCAAAAGATTGTAACATATTCATGACCCTCAGTAATGTGACTGTAAATTTCTTTCATTTGAAACCTCACCACCACATTTTTGAAAAATTGGTCATCATCATGTGAATCCACACATTTATTTACTCACTTTTCCATCTTTTCCATAGCTTCACCACACACTGTTGATGTTACTTTAGCACTGTTGAGAGTGGCCTTTCTCTTGAGGTACTGTATTATTGATTTATTAACATTGAACTCAAGACCAACAAAACCAGGACTCACTGCCTGATGGAAGTTTATCTGCTACATGTAGCTCCTCTGGAAGGCACTTCACAGCTTTCTTAAGTACACTAGAGAACACTTCAGCGCTGTGCTTGGGGACCACGTTAAATAATAATATCACCAACAAAAAGCACAAGAATGTGAAAAATATGGCATAAAATAGACTGAGAAAAGCATAATGGTTTACAGTTTGAAAACTGAAACAAGAAGGCAGACTATCACCTTATTTGACTTCTGTTGGGAACATGGAAATGGAATGTCTGCCATTCTGCACATTTCTGCAAATGAACATGAGAGCACCATGAGTATTGACTTTGAGGTCACAAATAGATACATTTAGCAAGTACACAAATGCGCAAATATAGAATCAGCAAAAATAGCATCAAAGCTTTAATTGGGCTTATCACAAACCAATTTTTGTGCTTTGCAATTTTCAGGGTTTTTATGATGCTTTGAAAGAATTAGGTAATATTTTAAAGTTACCACATGCTTTACCACTGTGTATTTCTCAGGTTAGTCCTATAAAGAGAAAATTTTGACTTTATTATCAGATTACTGTTAGACAAACAGAAGCTGAAGTAAATAAAGGGATAACATGGATTTTAATATATTTATTTTTTAAATGAAGGATAAATACTTTACAATATTGTGTTGATTTCTGCCATACACAAGCACATATCAGCCATAGGTATACATATGTCCCCTCCTTCTTGAACCTCTAGGTTGTCACAGAGCCTAGTTTGAGTTCCCTGAGTCATACAGCAGATTCCCACTGGCTATTTTACATATGGTAGTGTATATATTTCCGTGCTTCTCTCTCCATTTGTCCCACCCTCTTTTCTAAAGGGATTATTTTAAAATCAGAATAATCCACTGGTTAGTCAAAAAGCATCAGTGGCAAGACAACACCAGACTGAGAGGGTGTTTTTTTGCCCACTGCTACTGATGCTACCGTACATCCCTCTTTTTTTGAGATATTGCTGATGGAAAAATTATTTCTTTGAGACTATAGCCTTTTTCACCTCTATTTCTTATGTCTGCTCAAAAGTACATTTTTATGCAGCAAATTCTCTTTGAAGGCTTTATCTATCAGTTGCAGTTTTTGACATTTGTGTAACAAGTATGATGTTGTGGTTAAAACCCCATTAAGCCTGGTTTAAATGCTGATTCTGCCTTTTACTAGCTATGTAGACTTAGGCATATTTATCATCCATAAATCTGTCTCTCCATTTTTTAAAATTGGTGAAATAATGATATTAATATGTTATATATATAATATTTTATATATATTATATGTGTTATATATATATATATATATATGAGTAATAATTGGGCTTCCCTTGTGGCTCAGTTGGTAAAGAATCCGCCTGCAATGAGGGAGACCTGGGTTTGATCCCTGGGTTGGGAAGATCCCCTGGAGAAGAGAAACGCTGCCCACTCCAGTATTCTGGCCTAGAGAATTCTATGGACTGTATAGTCCATGGGGTCACAAAGAGTCAGACATGACGGAGCAATTTTCACTTTCACTTTTTCAAGTAATTAATATATAATCATATACATAAATCACCATTAGGTTGTCATAAGAGTTAAATAAGGTAATTTGTATACGATGCACAGCACAATTCTAGGTACGTATAAACATTTTAAAAGGAGTATGTATTATTATTATAGAGAACCTATTTTAAATGAGGACACAATAGTTCTCTAAAGCAGGAAATGTTTGTATCATCTCTGTTATTTACTATTTGTTATATCATGAAGTCTCAAAGAAGTTAAGTGAATTGTTTCCCAGACTCTACTATCTTGGAGCTGTCCTTTCTATAAGTTTATAATGAGTACTGCTCATATACTGTTAGAGTATTAATTACAGGAGTTGGATACGACTGAGCGACTGAACTGAACTGAATGTAATAAGTCACTCAGAATGAAATGTGGGCAAGGATTCATTTGTTGTATTCATGGTTGACTTCCTGGTTGCCCAGTTCATTGTCTGGCACATAGTGGGCCACACTGTATGATTACTAAATGAATAGATTAAATCTCAAGGTCACAATTTTTATGTAGTAAATCCTTTTTCCATTTCTACTCTTATTTCCCCAAATTATTGCCATAAAACCCATGCCTTTTAGGCACTACACTAGGTTGAAAAAGTAAAGAGTATCAGTTCAGTTCAGTTCAATCACTCAATTGTGTCCAACTCTTTGCGACCTCATGGACTGCAGCACTCCAGGCTTCCCTGTCCATCAACAGCTCCCAGAGCTTGCTCAAACTCATGTCCATCGAGTCGGTGATGCCATCCAACTGTCTCATCCTCTGCTTTCCCCTTCTCCTCCTGCCTTTAATCTTTCTCAGCATCAGGGTCTTTTCTAATGAGTCAGTTCTTAGCATCAGGTGGCCAAAGTATTGAAGTTTCAGCTTCAGCATCAGTACTTCCAATGAATACTCAGGACTGATTTCCTTTAGGATGGACTGGTTGGATCTCCTTGCAGTCCAAGGGACTCTCAAGAGTCTTCTCCAATACTACAGTTCAAAAGCAGTAGTTCATTGGTGCTCAGCTTTCTTTATGGTCCAACTCTCACATCCATACATGACTACTGGAAAAACCATAGCTTTTACTAGACAGAGCTTTGTTGGCCAAGTAATGTCTCTGCTTTTTAACATGCTATCTAGGTTGGTCATAGCTTTTCTTCCAAAGAGCAAGTGTCTTTTAATTTCATGGCTGCAATCACCATCTACAGTGATTTTGGAGCCCAAGAAAATAAAGTATGTCACTGTTTCCATTGTTTCCCCATCTGTTTAGCATAAAGTGATGTGACCGGATGCCACCATCTTTGTTTTTTGAATGTTGAGATTTAAGCCATCCTTTTCACTCTTCTCTTTCACTTTCATCAAGTGGCTCTTCAGTTCCTCTTCACTTTCTGTCATTAGGGTGGTGTCATCTGATTGTCTACCGGCAATCTTGATTCCAGCTTGTGCTTCACCCAACCCAGCATTTCTCATGATGTATTCTGCATATAAATTAAATATGTGGAGTGACAATATACAGGGTTGACATACTCCTTTCCCAATTTGGAACCAGTCCATTGTTTCATGTCCAATTCTAGCTGTTGCTTCTTGATCTGCATGCAGGTTTAGTAGGAGGCCAGTAAGGTGGCATGGTATTCCCATCTCTTTAAGAATTTTCCACAGTTTGTGATGATCCACACAATCAAAGGCTTTGGCATAGTCAATAAGCCAGAAATAGATGTTTTTCTGGAACTCTCTTGCCTTTTCAATGATTGAACAGATGTTGGAAATTTGATCTCTGGTTCTTCTGCCTTTTCTAAATGCAGCTTGAACATCTGGCAGTTCTTGGTTCACATACTATTGAAGCCTCGCTTGGAGAATTTTGAGCATTACTTTGCTAGCATTTGAGATGAGTACAATTGTGCGGTTGGTTGAACATTCTTTGGCATTGTTTTTCTCTGGGACTGGAACGAAGACTGACCTTTTCCAGTCCTGTGGCCACTGCTGAGTTTTCCAAATTTGCTGGCATCTTGAGTGCAGCACTTTAACAGCATCATCTTTTAGGATTTAAAGTAGCTGGAATTCCATCACCTCTACTAGCTTTGTTCGTAGTGATGCTTCCTAAGGTCCACTTGACTTCACATTCCAAGATGTCTGGCTCTAGGTGAGTGATCATACCATTGTGGTTATCTGGGTCATTAAGATATTTTTTGGTAAAGTTCTTCTGTGTATCCTTGTGACCTTTTCTTAATATATTCTGCTTCTGTTAGATCCATAGTTTCTGTCCTTAATTGTGCCTATCTTTGCATGAAATATTCCCTTGTGTCTCTAATTTTATTGAAGAGATCTCTAGTCTTTCCCATTCTATTATTTTCCTCTATTTCTTTGCATTGATCACTTAGGAAGGCTTTCTTATCTCTCCTTGCTGTTCTTTGGAACTCTGCATTGAAATGGATATATCTTTCCTTTTCTCTTTTGCCTTTAGCTTCTTTTCTCAGCTATTGTAAGGCCTCTTCAGTAAACAGTATAAAGATACACAAAACACAGTTCCTGTTCAAGGATCTTGCAGTCTGTTACAGATAGCAGGTGGATAGTGTATCAGTTTTCTCTGACTGCAGCAACGAAATACCACAAATGTAGTGGCTACCACAGTAGAAATTTATTCCGTCACAATACTGGAGCCCAGAAATCCAAAATCAAGGTGATGGCTGAACTGGCTCCACTGAAAGTCAGAAGGGATGTTCTCTCCCTTGCATCTTCCAGCTTCTGCTGGCTCTAGGTGTTCCTTGGTTTGCGGCTGCATCACTCCAATCTTGACCTCTATGATTCCATCCCTTCCTCCTATCTGTTCTCTTTTTATCTCTTATCCACTTGTCATTGGACTTAGGGCCCACCCTGATACTCCCAGATGATTTCATCTCAAAATCCTAGATTACATCTGCAAAAACCCTTTTTTTCATATAAGGTGACATAGATTCCAGATATTTGATGTGAATATTTTGAGGGGCTATTTTTAACCTATCACAGCTTGCAGTAACTGTCAAATTTGTTTTTATGAGGGTGCAAACAGTTCCTTACTTCAGGTGTGAGAAACGATTATGTTGCCAACTACAAATGGGGAGATGGCAGTATGTACAAAACACAGCTCACCCATGCTTGATTGTTGTCTTTTTAAAGTATATTAAGTTTTGAATCTATTCCCAGCTACCCATGCTTAGTTCTTATTGAGAAATTTAATATGCAATTCTCCTCATCACAAGCCTCCACAGCCTCCAGAAAATACAGTGGAATTCAAGCTCTGGTACTAGATTGCTTGGCTATAGATCCCTGGCCTTACCCCCATCATTTACTAGCCATGTGGCCTTTGGCAAGTTGTACCTGGAAATGGGAATTATGACAGTAGTTGCCTCACTGAATTGTTGTAAGGATTAAATAAGTTAATACATGTAAAGCATTTATTATAGTTCCTGGCACACAGCATTTAATTAGTTAACATTTATTAATGATTTTTAGCTATTGTATTTCCCTTTGTGGGAATATAGGAGAAATATAAGACCTGGTGCTTTTCCTGAGGTCTCTAAAATCTTGTGGAAAATACAGGACTAATATAGTTGGGTTCTAGTTGTAGGACAGGAGACCAAACTTATGGAGTCTATACTAGAGATGGTTATGATAAATCTCATATGAGGTGAGGAGACTTGACCTTGTGCTGTGATAGAGATTGGAGTAGAAGGGTGGGATGAAAAGTGAAAATGTTAGTCACTCAGTTGTATCCAATTCTTTGCGACCCCATCGACTATAGTTCATGATGCGCCTCTGTCCTTGGAATTCTCCAGGCAAGGATACTGGAGCATGTTGTCATCTCCTTCTCCTGGGGGTCTTTCCCACCCAGGGATTTTGAACCAAGTCTCCTGCACTGCAGGCAGATTCTTTACTGACTGAGCTATTAGGTAAGCCCTAGAAGGGTGGGATAAATGGATAATTTTAATGGAAAAGTGGGCCAAGGCTTGGTCACTTAATTTTACTTTGCTATATGAGAAAAACAATCTTTCTTAGTTCCATTCTTTTTCTAAAACCAGCATTGGTTAGCCTTTTTACTAAGGTGAATTAATTATAAGATTCCTTCCTGATCTCAAGTTTTCTGAATCTGAACTCTACTCATTTTTTAAGAAATCCACCAGATCAAACAATTTGCTTAGGTGAACCAAGTGCCAGAAGCCTAATCTGTTCTAGCCTCTGCTGTTGTCTGAACTATACTCTTTTGATTAATCTACCCATATACACACTCAATCATGCTCTTATAACTCTTGAAACACATGATCAGTTCAGTTCAGTCACTCAGTCCTGTCCGACTCTTTGTGACCCCATGAACGGCAGCACCCCAGGCCTCCCTGTCCATCACTAACTCCCAAAGTTCACCCAAACTCATGTCCATCGAGTCGGTGATGCCATCCAGCCATCTCATCTTCTGTCGTCCCCGTCTCCTCCTGCCCCCAATCCCTCCCAGCATCACAGTCTTTTCCAATGAGTCAACTCTTCGCATGAGGTGGCCTGGAATGTGAAGTCAAGTAGGCCTTAGGAAGCATCACTATGAACAAAGCTAGTGGAGGTGATGGAATTCCACTTGAGCTATTTCAAATCCTAAAAGATGATGCTGTAAAAGTGCTGCGCTCAATATGCCAGCAAATTTGGAAAACTCAGCAGTGGCCACAGGACTGGAAAAAGTCAGTTTTCATTCCAATCCCAAAGAAAGGCAATGCCAAAGGATGCTCAAACTACCACACAGTTGCACTCATCTCACACTCTAGTAAAGTAATGCTAAAATTCTCCAAGCCAGGCTTCAGCAATATGTGAACTGTGAACTTCCTGATGTTCAAGCTGGTTTTAGAAAAGGCACAAGAACCAGAGATCAAATTGCCAACATGTGCTGAATCATGGAAAAAGGAAGAGAGTTCCAGAAAAATATCTATTTCTGCTTTATTGACTATGCCAAAGCCTTTGACTCTGTGGATCACAATAAACTGTGGAAAATTCTGAAAGAGATGGGAATACCAGACCCATCTGCCTGACCTGACCTGCCTCTTGAGAAACCTCTATGCAGGTCAGGAAGCAACAGTTAGAACTGGACATGGAACAACAGACTGGTTCCAAATAGGAAAAGGAGTACATCAAGGCTGTATACTGTCACCCTGCTTATTTAACTTATATGCACAGTACATCATGAGAAACGCTGGACTGGAAGAAGCACAAGCTGGAATCAAGATTGCCAGGAGAAATGTCAATCACCTCAGATATGCAGATGACACCACCCTTATGGCAGAAAGTGAAGAAGAACTAAGAAGCCTCTTGAGGAAAGTGAAAGAGGAGAGTGAAAAAGTTGGCTTCAAGCTCAACATTCAGAAGACTAAGATCATGGCATCTGGTCCCATCACTTCAAGGCAAATAGGTGGGGAAACAGTGGAAACAGTGTCAGACTTTATTTTTAGGGGCTCCAAAATCACTGCAGATGGTGACTGCAGCCATGAAATTAAAAGACGCTTACTCCTTGGAAGAAAAGTTATGACCAAGCTAGATAGCATATTCAAAAGCAGAGATATTACTTTGCTAACAAAGGTCTGTCTAGTCAACGCTATGGTTTTTCCAGTGGTCATGTATGGATGTGAAAGTTGGACTGTGAAGAAAGGTGAGCACCGAAGAATTGATGGTTTTGAACTGTGGTTTTGGAGAAGACTCTTGAGAGTCTCTTGGACTTCAAGGAGATCCAACCGGTCCATTCTAAAGGAGATCAGTCCTGGGTGTTCTTTGGAAGGACTGATGCTAAAGCTGAAACTCCAGTACTTTGGCCACCTCATGCGAAGATGGTGAGAAAGGATTAACTGAATAAACTATATATGCATATATTTTTCTATAAATATCTCTCTTTCCAATCCCTTCTTCTGATGGTAATACAGAGAAATGGCCTAGAATAAATAGCAAAAGCCTTCTGAAATAGGTGGGTGTTGTTTCTTTTCATTGAGCAAATAGTGTGATCTTACAGTAGTTTTCTACTTTGTAAGTGTGCAGCAAAGTACATACTTATTCAGCTGATACATGAACATTATTATATCAGCAATTGCTGTAGTTTCTCTATTAAATCTAATAATATTTCATGAAAAGCAGGCACCCAAAGAAAGTGAAAAAAGAAATCAATTTAGGAAATAAATTTGAATATAATTAAAATTAGAACTTCCTTTATTTTCATAGTTCAGCCTTTATATAGCTGTTATACAGTCAAAGGAGATAAATCTAACATTTCATCTGCTGTTATGAACACCAGAATAACAAAACTAATCGCATTAGGTTTTCCCATTTATAAAGGTTTGATGTTATCTTTTTTTAGCATCAGTTCCCTGCTTCCAAAACAATACATCTGTAGTCAATCTTCAGTTACTGGTTGTAACTGGAGAGATATTAACAATAAATGAGAACAAGGTAATAAGATTTTTATTTATTTTATAATGAGTATATTGGTGCCTAAAGTTGAATTACTGGGATTAATATAATTCAGAGTTTTTCACAATCTCTTTCTATGATCACTAGGTAATTTTTTCTCTATAAAGTTGCTTCATATTTTCAAAATGTCACATTAAGAGTATTTTATTTGGGATTTTAAATTATCCTCTTTGCTCACTCAAGCTCCCCTGGACTTTGAACCTCTCTCTTTTGTCACTGTGGATACTTTTGGTAGTGTTGATGGTGGGAATATGGATGAACACAGTTTTTTAAAAGAAATTATTTGATTTTTTGGTATATTTTGGTATAATAAAGGAAAGTTGAAAAATACAGACATGTAGGAAGGTTAAAGACATTATCCAAATATCCTCCTGAAAAATTTCAATGAAAACCACAAGACCCTTATTTTTACCCTTGGCAAAATGCTATTCTTTTTTTTGGAACTTGTTCACAGTTGGTAAAGCAAATTTGCAGTTTTACCTTTTGTTGTTACTAAGATGTGATCAAGACCATCTAGTTTAGAAGTGCTATTTATACAACAGATACTTTGTAAAGTTTTGTAGACATACATATCTTGCTTTAGAAGCAGTATCTTCACTATACACAAGAATTTACCTTCAGAAACACAGGCATGCATGAGCAGGAAATTCTTTGAACATTATCAGATGGTGATACACTGGAGGGATATTCTGAAATTAGTGAATCAGCATGGATGGCAGCTTTCTTCTGAAGGATATTTCTTTGTGTCAAAGTTGTTATTTCCAGTTAGTTGATCTAGATGGAAAATTACTTATCTATTCAGGTAATTTTGACATGTGATTGTGATTATATAGCTCACATGTAGAAAATTACAGACTTTGTCAGTTTTGTACTACTATTTTATTGAGGGTTTTCTCAGCAAGGATTATTACTGTAGCTTCTGATTGATGGAAGGAAGACACAATAAACCTTAAATTTATAGTTTATCGATATAGTTTATTATCATTTTCCCTTGATTTGTACAACAAATTTTTACAAAATTATATGGTAATTTTATTGTACAATGGAGGTCACTGGAGTCCTTGTAAGAAAAAAATTTCACAGTTTTTTTTTTTTTTGGTTGCTTAGTGAAATCTAGAATATATACACAATTCAATACAATGGTGTTACTATTACTTGACTTAGGAATTAATATATGAATTTATTATCTTAAAAAAGATCATTTGTAATTAGTAATTTTGATAACATATTGTAAAAACAGAGAGCTATTATTTTTTACATACTAGACTGGCCAAGTTGGAACAAAGTCAAGTTTTGGTGTGTGGATATAGGAACCCTTGTGCACTGCTAGTGGGACTGAACAGGGATAGACGTTCTGGACAGCAAATGAAAAATGTCCTTACTCTCTTATTTTGAAATTCCCCTCATATGTGTTTACTCCCATGGAAATTCTCATGTGGATTCATAAAGGAACATGTACTAGGGTAATCACTGCAACTTTATTTGTGGTAGGGAGTTGTGTAGCCTGGATGCTCACTACTGGGAGCGTGCATAGGTAAAATAAGTACTGAGAGTATTATGCAACAATTAAAAAGAACCAATTTGTCGTCATACGTAACAACACAGATGGCTCATAAAAACATTGTGAAAGAAATAGTGAGATAACAATATCATTTATGTAAATTAAAGAAATGCTCACATGATAAAAGCATATGCAAAGAAAAATAAATAAAGCACATTTAAGTGGTTTTCAGTCTTCAGGATAGGGGAAAATGTTCATGTAGTGTGGGTATAAAGACAAACAAAAAAACTAAATGCAATAAGAGAGGGGATTTGCAAAGATTCATGATGATAATGTATCATGAACTGAATATAATTAATTCTGCCTTCTGAATTTGAGATTATAAGTAAAATAAGCAGCAAAAACAATAACAGAAATTAAAAAATAAAAATCATCTATAATTCTTCTACAAATTCCATATTGTTTGAAAGAATGGTTTTGTTGTTGTTGTTAGCCTTTGTAACTCTGGTATGTGAAACATAGTAGTAAGTAAATTTTTGTTAGTTAAATGAGTAAATTGGATGGATGAATTAATATAAATAATTATTTTTGAGTGATTTTATGTTCCTTACAGTTGTTATCTCCACGTTTTAAACTGCTGAATCAGGGAAATAAATATAGCCTCTCTACTTTGGTGGCTCTGCATGTCATATCACAAATTGTTTTAATTAAATCAGTGGCTTTATAAAATGCAATTTTGCTTACTTTATGACTAACTGCTTTATTGTCTCCATTTAAGCTTTCAGAGGAAAATGACTTTCTTTCCCCTCTTTTTAAAACTTTTAATTTTTTATTGGAGTATAGCCAATTGACAATGTTGTGAAAGTTTCAGGTGCACAGCCAAGTGACTTAGCCATACATATTCAGGTATCCATTCTCCCCTAAATTCCCCACTTATCCAGGCTGCCACATAACATTAAGCAGAGTTAAAACCCTGCTAAAACTTAATCTGTGCATGATTTCTTCTGATTATATATATAGACACATGTACCCCAATGTTCATCACAGCACTGTTTATAATAGCCAGGACATGGAAGCAACCTAGATGTCCATCAGCGATAAGAAAGCTGTGGTACATATACACAATGGAGTATTACTCAGCCATTAAAAAGAATACATTTGAATCAGTTCTAATGAGGTGGGTGAAATTGGAGACGATTATACAAAGTGAAGTAAGCAAGAAAGAAAAACACCAATACAGTATACTAATGCATATATATGGAATTTAGAAAGATGGTAACGATAACCCTGTATGCGAGACAGCAAAAGAGACACGGATGTATAGAACAGTCTTTTGGACTCTGTGGGAGAGGGAGAGGGTGGGATGATTTGGGAGAATGGCATTGAAATATGTATAATATCATATAAGAAACAAACCGCCAGTCTAGGTTCGATGCAGGATACAAGATCCTTGGGGCTGGTGCACTGGGATGACCCAGAGGGATGGTACAGGGAGGGAGGTGGGGGGGAGGTTCCGGACTGGGAACACGTGTACACCCATGGTGGATTCATGTTGATGTATGGCAAAACCAATACAATATTGTAAAGTAATTAGCCTCCAGTTAAAATAAATAAATTTAGATTAAAAAAATAAAATTAAATAAATAAAAGATATATTATTTGTTCATTTTATTTTTGGCTGAAGAGGGTCTTCTTTGCTGCATGCAGGCTCTCTCTAGTTGTAGCAAGCAGGGGCTACTTCTTTGTTGCGGTGCATGGGCTACTCATTGAGATGGCATCTTTTGTTGTAGACCACAGGCTCTAGGTCCACATGCTTTGGTAGTGGCAGCACGTGGGCTCAGTAGTTGTGGCTCATGGGCTCTAGAAGACTGGGGCCCAGTAGTTGTGGTGCTGGACTTAGTTGCTCCGTGTCATATGGGATCTTTTCAGACTAGGGATCAAACTGGTATCCCTTGCACTGCATGGTGGATTCTTAACCACTGGAGCACCAGGAAAGCCCTGACTGTATCTTTTTGCTTCATCCCTTTCCTCAAACACTCTGAACTCCATGTCATCAGGAATTTGTTTTATTTTACAAATATGACATGTTTGGTAATCATTTGCCTGTACACATTCTGGTCCTAGAATAATGATCTTTCACCCAAGAAATTTACAAAGTGATTTCAGATACTTGTGACAATCAAAAAAGTCTGTTTCAAGCCAGTTACTTTTGTTAAGCACTGTCCTGGATTAAGGAGCTGCAGTGATAAGAGTACATTGCTTATGTCAGCATGCTTTTTAGTATCAGCCCACTTCCATTGTGCAGGGTTGTTTTTTTTCAGTTGTTAAGTCATGTCTGACTTTGCAACCTCATGGACTGTAGCACGCCAGGCTGCTCTGGCCTCTGCTATCTCCTGAAGTCTTCCCAAATTCATATCCATTGAGTCGGTGATGCTATTGATATCTAACTGTCTCATTGTCTGCTGTCGTCTTCTTTTCCTTTCAATATTTGTGCAGGGTTACCAAATCATTCATTTTACACTAATATAACCCTTTCCTTGACTTTATTGAGCCAGAGAAGATCCTGTAATTACAAAATGTCAGAATTTCAAAGGGTCTTTGAGATCACTCTAATGTAAACACTTATATCACTGGTCAGGGACTGAAGGCAATAGACATTATTCTGTCTTCAGAATGTCACAGTGTATTCTGTCTTCAGTCAAGGCTACTTTCTAGAAACTACATCATGCTCATTTTTATTTAACCTCAAATAACCTATAAATGAACAGTGGAGTTTTTATTCTGATACTGAAGTGGTAAAAGGAAAGGTTAGTGTGGAAGGTCCTTGGTTTTTTAAGACTTGACTTATGTAAATTTGGCTTTTCAGTTTTCCATAAGCCAAGATAAATTTTTCATGGTGCATAAACATGTGTGTCATGCTTATCCTTGAGTAGTCTGTTGTGAGAGGGATGAAAAGACTCGACAGGAGTCTCACTGAGAAGTCATATTTTCTCTCTGTCTCTTTTAATTGTAGATAGTTGTGTAGTAATGTAAAGTGACTTTTTTTATGAAAAGAAAAAAAAATACTTACTAAGAGTTTCCACAGTAGTCACTCTATGGAAGTCAGGGATTTTTAATGATAAGAAACCCAAACAATATAGCTCTGGGATTCAGACAGTGCTGATTACTCAAAAGGCAAACTAATCATATGCTTAGGGTGCTAGGGAAAATAGATGCACCAGATTTTTAAAAATAATATTATTTTTTGAAAGCATTGAAGTGATTGCCATGGGGAAAATTAGAAATTTCTTTGACTTTATTACACTTTTTTTTAATACAGGTTGGCATTGTTTTTATTTTGAATTATATGGTGGAAGATGTATCGGGAGAGGCGAGCCCGTAATTCTCAGTCCTGCAAAGGTTTTAGTCTCTAATCTGAAAAATTCATTATTTAATCCAGGAGTTTATAAATCGTGTGTGTGATAGACTTGTTTAGAGTACTCCCAAGGGCCTCAGAATTTAAATCTTTAGTGGATCAGGCACTCCTCCTCATCTTGCTTCTATCCTCTGGTCAATTTGGAAAGACACCCACCATAATTGGGTTGTTTCTGAACTCTCCCAAGTCAAAAATCTTACAAGGCATCTATCCATAACAAGTGGCAGTTTGGGGTCACTAGTGGTTACTCAACTGAATCATCATCCAAATATTTTACTTTATTTGCTTTACCAGTTCATTATTTGAATTGTTTTTTTTCCAAACTTAGCTTAGAGTCTGTCTGAAGCTTGACCATATGTGAAGTTTGACATTTTGAAGGTCAGCTGGTTTGAGTTACTTGTGTGTAAGCGTCAACAGATTTTTTTTTTTTTAAACAGGGAAATGTCTATTGTTTTTTCCACTTGAAAAACTAAATAAAACATACAAATATCTCATGAGCTTTTCTTGGACTTTCCCAGAAAGAGTCTGCATTTATGCTGAGACAGAGCACAGGGAAGTTACAACCTCAGATGGTTTGGAGACAGTTCACACTGCAATAGCTGAATGGTTAGATAAAGGGAAATCTGTGGAAGGAAGACTTCTAGTGACTTAAGTGGAAAGAAGAAAATATGACTTCTTTGTGTCTATGTTATACCCTCTACAGTGTCATAAACTCTAACACAGAACCACATATGGGACATGGTTGGGGTGGGCCTAGTAGGTCAGTATGTGCTAAGCTATTTCTGTGATATTCTGTTGCCTTTTGGTTTACAACTAGCTCCCATATTCATATCATCTTTTTGAGCTGAAGCCTCTATGGAAACTCTTGGCTAAACAGTTTGGAAGTCTCCTACCTTCTTCTAATATCTATCTTCTAAATCATGGTTCATATGGCAGAAAATAATTTATTAGAATGCCAGGAAGATCATACACTCCTTTGCATAAAACCCAACTTTTTTTTCCATAGCCTGGGAGTGCCAAACATGATCTGAATCCCAGCTGAGGTAGAGAGAGGATCAGGGAGGGAGTAGACCAAGGGATCCTGGCCATTGAATGATAGAAAAACTATAGTTTAAAAAAGCATCACTATTTAACTACTCTTTTTGTTAGCCTAGCAGTTTTCCTATTGCTATCTTTGAAGTCTTTTCATTATAGTATTAACAGCTATAATTTAATGTATTATTTGTTGTTGTTATTCAGTTGCTAAGTCATGTCCAACTCTTTGTGACACCATGAACTTCAATGGCATTTTGATAGAATATGTTCAGGGTAAATAATTGCTTCCCCTTCTCTCCCATTTTACCGTGTTTCACTCTAGTCTCTTTCTGTTTCTCCATGTCATCTCTTTTCTTAGTTACTTTACTTGGTCAAGCTGCTTCTGCCTCAGGACCATCACACAAGCTATTCCTTCTGCCTGAAGCTTTCCCTCCCACTCTTTGCCTTGTCAATTTCTACTTATTCTTTAGAACTCGGTATAATTCAGTCCTCTTCAAAGAGGATTTTCCACGAGTGATAGAATAAATTCTGAGAGATATAAAGAAGAACAATGCAGAGTAGTAGTCCTCAAGGAGAATGTAATATTGCCGAGATGATACATTCTGAGTAAGTAAAAAGTTTATGATAAAAACCAGCTAGTAAGTTGAGACCTGAATGCTTGAAAGAGGTAGTGATGGTTTTCAGTTGAGGTTTTTGTTATAGACTTTACAAAATAGGTACGTTTTGAAAAGAACTTGAAGGATGCTAATATTTGCATAGATGTTGAACAGGGGCATAAGAAAATGGAAGAATTCCTGTGTGGGAGAGGTGAATAAGGGAATTGGACTGGAATTGGAACTGGAGAGACTGAGTTGCTCAGTCGTGTCCAACTCTTTGCGACCCCACGAATCGCAGCACGCCAGGCCTCCCTGTCCATCACCAACTCCCGGAGTTCACTCAAACTCAAGTCCATCGAGTCAGTGATGCCATCCAGCCATCTCATCCTCTGTCGTCCCCTTCTCCTCCTGCCCCCAATCCCTCCCAGCATCAGAGTCTTTTCAACTCTTCGCATGAGGTGGCCAAAGTACTGGAGTTTCAGCTTTAGCATCATTCCTTCCAAAGAAATCCCAGGGCTGATCTCTTCAGAATGGACTGGTTGGATCTCCTTGCAGTCCAAGGGACTCTCAAGAGTCTTCTCCAACACCACAGTTCAAAAGCATATTCTTCGGTGCTCAGCCTTCTTCACAGTCCAACTCTCACATCCATACATGACTTTAGAGACAGAAAAAAACTTGTGTTCAGATTCAAATGACTTTGAATGCCTACCATATGTCAAGCATATTAATATTTTTTACCTAATTTGTATTTACTCCAGGCATATGAAAACACTGTTACTTATCTTTAAGCAGCTTTCCTTACCTTTGAGATTCATAGAGGTTAATTGACTTGCCCATACAGCTAGTAAATGCCAGAAATTGGAATTTTAACTTTTTATCTCCTTACTTACAGTCTAGTTCTCTTTTCACTTCCCGATGCTACTTATTACAGTGGTTTAGTTGCTAAGTCATGTCTGACTCTTGCAACCCCATGGGCTGTATGCAGCCTGTCAGGCTCCTCTGTCCATGGGATTCTCCAGGCAAGAACAATGGAGTGAGTTGCCATTTCCTTCCCCAGGGGATCTTCCCAATCCAGGAATTGAACCTGGGTCTCCTGCATTGCAGGCAGATTCTTTACCAACTGAGCTACAAGGGAAGGCCTTGTATATATAGACAGTCCCAAAATAATCTTGGGTTGGAAATGGATTGTAGAGGACCTGAATGTGAAATCTCAGCTTTATTTATTTTAGGCAAAAAAATCTTTAAAAATCTTTAATTATTTTTTTTTGATTGTGGGAATTTCCTGATTAAAGTAATATTTTAGCAGGATTATTCTAGTAGACATGTGCAGGGTGTGTGAGAAATGGGAGAGTTTTGACAGAGATCCTAATAAGGAAGGTGTTAGAGTTGTCTAGGTATGAAGTAATATGTGGCCCTATCTGGAAACCAGAAACATGGGAAACAAGTTATAATACAAATTAGGAAGAGGAGCAAGGACAAATCAGCAGTGCTTGATGAGGGTTAAATATAGTCAGCTGGAAAGAGAAGCCATTGGTGATTCCAAGATTTTGAGTCATCTGTAAGACAATGGTTTACTTCTATTAAAAAAGAGAAGGAAACCAGGGATTGATATTGATTTGGGGGAAAATGTCATGGACCTGGATTATTTATATGATCCTAGCAAGACATAGAATTGGAGATAAGAAGATGTGACTAGAATTTGGGAGAGAAGTCAGAACTTGAGAGATTTAGTTAATAATTAATAAGTAGTAGCAAATGTCATGAATGCATTTGAATTCTCTAGTAGAAAGGGTGTGGATAGAGAAGGGAAGTAAAATACACCACTTTGGAATATTGATTATTTTAAAGTTACTTAAGAAATGGCTGGTGCAAGAAGGACACCTGACCCTCCTTTGTCCTCTTGCAAGCAGGAAACAAATCTTCCATGTGAAAGGTACCCTTCCTGAACCAGGAGGGTAGAAGGGAATTTAGAGTCAAGAAAGCTTTATAAACAAACTTTGTTACTTTTTTACTAATTTACTGCCTCAGACTCAAACTCCTTTGTTCTCATTGTGAGTGCATGCGTGCTAAATCACTTCAGTTGTGTCCAATTCTTCTCAGCCCTATGGACTGTAGCCCGCCAGACTTCTCTGTCCATGGGATTCTCCAGGCAAGAATACTGGAGTGGGTTGCCGAGCCCTCCTCCAGGAGGTCTTCCTGATACAGGGATCCAGCCCAGGTCTCTTTTGTCTCCTGCATTGGCGGCCAGGCTCTTTACCACTAGCGCCACCTGGGAAATCCTTTGCTTTCAGTCAGTCCACCACATATTTTTTCTTGTCTAAAAGGTATAAGAGCTAGCTGCTTTGGTCACTTATTTGTCTCACATTTTAATGGACTTCAATATGTACAGCATTCAGTTTGTTTTTCTCTTGTTCATCTGTCTTATATCAGTTTAATTATTAGACCGGTCAAAGAACCTAGCAGGGAAGAAAAGGAAGGTCCTCCACCCACTCCACAGTAGAGAACAGAGAACTGGGAATAGATAGTGGAGGAATACTAAGATCTAGAGGGAAAAGGGAGGAGGGAGTAGCTGAAGTAGTAGCAGAGTGATTTGACTACATTCCTTCAATTCCCCCCTCCCCATCTGCCTCTGGTAACAAGTCTGAACTCTTTTTCTGTGAATTTGTTTTTTGTTTGTGTGTTTTGTCTTTAGATTCCACTTATAAGTGATACCATACAGTATTTGTCTTTCTCTATCTGACTTATTTTACTTATTTGGTTTATCAGTTCAGTTCAGTCGCTCCGTTGTGTCCGACTCTTTGCGACCCCGTGAACCTCAGCTTGCCAGGCCTCCCTGTCCATCACCAACTCCTGGAGTCCACCCAAACCCATGTCCATTGAATATAGACTATTTGGTCTGTAGTATTGTTCAAATCCATGGTTTCCTAATTGATTCTTTGTCTGGATGATCTGTGCATTGTTGAGAGCAGGGTATTAAAGTCCCCAACACTTACTGTGTTACTATTTTTTTCTTTTCTGCTCTGTTAATTTTTACTTCATATATTTAGGTGCTCCGATGTTGGGTGCACACATATTTAAAATTGTTACATCTTCATTGATGTATCGACCTCTTTATCATGATATAACGCCCCTCCTGTCTTTTTTATTTTTTCATCACTTTTAGTTTACAGTCTATTTTGTTTGTTACCATTTTCTTGAAATGTCATTTTCCATTCTTTTACTCTCAGTCTATGTGTATATTTAAGGCTAAAGTGAATCTTGTGGGCAGCATATTGTTAGATCTTGTTTTGCTTTTTAAAATCCATTCAGCCATTCTATGTCTTTTAATTGGAGAACTTAATCTGTTTACATTAAAGTAATTATGCAGCTAGGTACTTACTATTGTCATTTAAAAAATTGTTTTCTGGCTCTTTTGTAGATTCATTGTTCCTATTTCTTATTCTGCTGTCGTTTTTGCTTTGATAGCTTTTGGTATCAGTATTTGACTTCTTTATTGTCAAAGAATTAATAGTACAACTATGACAGGATTTTACCTTGTAATTACCATGGGGCTTGCATGAAATAGCTTAAACGTATAACACCATATTTTAAACTGATAACAATTTAACTTCAATAGAATTTATAAACTTTACACTTTTTCTTCTTTTCCTCCTCACATTTTAGGTTTTTACTGTTAAAATTTACATTAAAAATTAATTGTGTAACTAATAACAGATTATTGTATATATGGTTGTTTTTAGTAGTTTTTAAAAACCTTTTTAAAATGAGAGTTATAAGTAAATTATACACCATGGTTAGCATATTGTAGAATCTAACTATGACTATATATTTATCAATATCAATATCAATGATATTTATACTACCTTTTAATATTTTTATAATGTTAACTAGTGTTCTTTTATTGCCACTCAAAGAACTTCCTTTAGCATGTCTTATAAGGTGGTAATGAACTCCCTCAACTTTTGCTTGTTTAGGAAAGTCTTTATCCCTTCTTTGTTTCTGAAAGACAACTTTGCTAGGAATAGAATTCTTGTTGATATTTATTTTCTTTCTATATTATGAATATATCATTCCATTTCTTCCTGGCCTGAAAATGTTTGTTGAAAAATCTGCTGATAGTCTTATAATGTTCCCTTGTATGTAACTTCTCTCTTTTTTCTTGCTGCTCTTAAAATTTTTTTTTGGCTTTTATTTTTGAAAATTTAATTTCATGTGTCTTGGTGTAGACTTTGGGAACATGGATCTGGGTGTCCATTTTTTTGACCAGGTGAGGGAATTTTTCAGTCATTATTATTTTACTTGCTGTTCCTTTTCTCTTTACTCTTCTCTTTCTAACATTCCTATTTTGAAAATATTTCTTTTTGTTGTTTTCTGTAATTCCTGTAGGCTTTTTACACTCTTTTTCATTCTTTTTCTTTTTGTTCCTCTGACTGCTGAATGGGCTATGCAGCTCTCTGTGTGCTCTGGTTAGGTCCTCTGGTCAGACAAGCTGAAGCCTGTGTTCAGCAATGAGTGTGGCTACAACTTAGATTCCCTGTCTGGGTGCATTGGGAGAAGCAGCTCTAAAGCTAGTAAAAGACTTTTACCTGTTGTCATAACTGAAGCTGACTTGCAGCCCGTTTCCTAACCAAACAGGGTCACCGACTTTGCAAAACTATCAGTGCTGTCTGCCTGCCTCTCCACATGGGTGCTTCTGGGCTGTACAACTTTCAGGAATTGTCTCCCACCCTCTCAGTCAGACAGAGCTATGTCTCCATACTCTCTACAGTAATTGGGCTGTGTCAGCTCCCTTGCCTAGGTGGGAGAGGGAGGGGCTGTTCCAGGCTTCTTTCAAATTTCTGAGGTTTTCTGGTTGGGAGGGGGCTGGGAGCTACTTTCAGCTTTGGACTATGAATTAATCCCCATGCCTGTGCATAGCATAGAAACACTTCATGCTCCAGGGCAGCTTTGCTCTGGAGGGCAATCATCTCTGTCCATTCACCTCTTGGCTTGATTGCCACTGGACCGCACTGATTATAGTTGTTGTCTCTAGCCCTTCTGGCCAGGTGGAGCAAAAGTGGATGGGACTGTGATTCAGCTCTTCGTCTGGATGTAGATAAACTGAGATCTCGAGTTAACAATGGAGAAGGCAATGGCACCCCACTCCAGTACTCTTGCCTGGAAAATCCCATGGACGGAGGAGCCTGGTAGGCTGCAGTCCACGAGGTCGCTAAGGGTCAGACACGACTGAGCGACTTCACTTTCACTTTCCATTTTCATGCATTGGAGAAGGAAATGGCAACCCACTCCAGTGTTCTTGCCTGGAGAATCCCAGGGACGGGGGAGCCTGGTGAGCTGCCGTCTATGGGGTCGCACAGAGTCGGACACGACTGAAGAGACTTAGCAGCAGCAGCAGCAGCAGCAGCAGCAGAGTTGACAAAACTCCTCATTTGAGGACCCAAATCAGGCAAAACTGTACCCTACTTAGTTCTCAGGTCAGAGTGCATCTCCAATTTGGTTCTGCAGATTAGCAAAGCCACTGATTGGGATTGCTACTTGGGCACTGCAGGTATGAACTGGTCTGCCAAGACCATGTGCTGATTGTTGCAAGCCCCTCCCCTCTTCTCCATCACAGTCAGATTCCCAGTTGTTGAGCCCTACAGATCTGCAGCAATCCCTGTGGTACACAATCAGAGTACGGACTCCCACAAAGTGACCCACAATGCTTAAGGCAGTGCTGGTTGTACTCCTGGGTTCTCTTTTCCACTGGAGGAACTGTACTGGTCTGGAGGAGGGGCAGTGCAGTCATCATGTAGCCATTCTTTTACCCTTTCTTGGTCTTTGTGGTACAGGGTATGCTTTAGTCTCACCCCCATGTTCTAGGATTCTCTCAGTGGTATCTTGTTCTTGAATAGCTATGAATTGTTCTTCTTTTACGGGGAAGCAGTGTCAGGAATAATCTGTGTCTCCGTCTTGGTGATGTCCCATAGTAGAAGTTTAATAAGTCTATTTTACTGTTTATTGACTGATATTTAAATAAACTAATGAAAACCATGTGGTATAGAGAAACCTTCTTCTATTTGGGTCCTGAGGATACTTAAAGTAATTATCAGTATTCTGCAGGTGGGATCAAGATGAAACAAGTTCCCTATTCAACAAACATTCAGAGAATGTACCTTTATATTACATAGAGGGGATCTGCACATATGAGCAAGACTTCCAGGAGCTAGCTTTATTTAGAGAAAATGAGAAATGTACCTGACTACAATTCAAAAAAGATGAATTCATGGTGTGTTAGAGGCACAAACAAGGCAGTGAAACCACACATGAGGGAGAGGTTAGCTCTGCTTTAGGGTAGTAGAGGAATATATTTTTAAATCTTCTGTTTCCAGATTATATAATAACTAGTATCCCTCATCTCATCATTTTCAACTCACCTTTATAATTTCCTTTTTATCTGTATACCATCTTTACAGCTGATCCATCTTTTTAACTTTAATAATTCAAGTAAATGAATTAATAAAGTAAACTTCATCTTAGTACTATAAATGGAAAACCAGTTCACTTGCCATAAAAAGACAGTAACTAAAAATAAAAATGATATAAACAAAATAGTGTTATTAAATTCTATCTAGGTAGTGTTGCCTGTTCCTTGGCTCTGAGTCTAAGTCCTTATAAAAAAAAGCTTAGCGAGTGTTGGAGAGATGCTCATGACATATTAGCATGGCACTGAGTCTTGTTTCTTAACAAATCAGAAAATTAGAAAAAGAATTTAAAATAGAATGCCATTCTCACTATGTGATTCAGTGCTATCTAATGACTTCTCTTACCATTCTTGGTATCAGTCTCACTTTTTAAGAAGTTTTTTGGTGAATCAATAGTCCAGATTTTACATCTGATGGATATATCAGTAGAAGAGAGGCAAATTTCATGGAAGAAGTCATGTTTGAGGCTTTTGGTTGACAGAATCTAAGGCAAGGATATTCCTATGGAGAAACTGCACAGAAAGTATAGTGGTTTCTACGCTGGCAGTAGAAAGAGGAGTGAGAAGACTTGCTTTTTATCTTACAGTCTTATTTTTCTGCCCCTAGAACTCATTCTGGGCTTCCCTGTTAGTTGAGCTGATAAAGAAATTGCCTACAGTGCAGGAGACCCTGGTTCGATTCCTGGGTTGGGAAGATCCCTTGGAGAAGAGGTAGGCTACCCACTCCAGTGTTCATGGGCTTCCCTGGTGGCTTAGCTGGTAAAGAATCAGCCTGCAGTGTGGAAGACCTGGGTTCAATCCCTGGGTTGGGAAGATCCCCTGGAGGAGGGCATGGCAACCCACTCCAGTATTCTTGCCTGGATAATCCCCATGGACAGAGGAGCCTGGCAGGCTACAGTCCATGGGGTCACAAAGAGTCAGACACAACTGAGTGACTAAGCACAGCACACAGCAGCAGAACTCATTCTGGACCTAGAAATAAGGTTGAGCTGAATGCCATTTCTCATTTCTAATAAGGTGAGCTCATTTCTAATCCCTTCCTCTTAGGTGTCTCCATCTAGATGAAGGCCACCACCTTCAATATTGCATCAGCTTTAGACTATAAATGCATTTATAGATGTGATTAGTAGGTGCCTTTTCAAATGTAGATAACATTTATATACTGAAAATGGACTTCACTAGTGGGATTTCTTAGAGTCTGTTAGCTTTAGAAATACAACCTCTCATATGCAGATCATTGAACACATTAGTATCATTTCACAAAACATTTTGGGGACCAGTTGTCCTTTGATGCTTTGAAATCCAAGATAAATGCTGTCAGTCAAGATAGAAAATGATATTTTTTTATGGGTTAGACCTTTGAAGAGATACGGGTGTTGAACTTGGCAGCCTATCAGCAGCCACTGGGACTCCTTTCCATTATCCATTTTTTCCCAGAGATAATTTTGACAAGAGACTGGAAAGAATCCCTCTCAGTTCCCTGGGGAATGTAAAATTACTAGATTTATAAGATTTATCTTGTTTGCCTCAGAAGAGCCCAACTTTGAGCTTGTTAAGAATTATAATTTGTAGGAGAATGCAAAGTAATAATGAAACCACTTCCTTAGAAAGGATGAATTCACAACTCATGCTAATGTTCAGAAAATATGATCAATATCCTAGTCATTCTCTTCTTGGAATAATAATAGTAAATCTATGGGTTGCCATATTTCTATTGCCTTTTTTGCTTAGTCTATACCAGACACTGTTTTTCATTTCACACACATTAACTTTAATCTTCACATCAACTTTGTAGATTCTTTACCCATTTCAGATGAAAAAAATTGAGGTTCCTATGTAACTGACCAAGGTCATATAGCTAGGAGTGGTTGAAGCCAATACCTTCTAATTTTATAAGTCTGTGTCATTAAATTTGGTTCCTAAATTCAACATGATAATCCATGTGAGGTGTGATAGGAATATAATCCAGTAGAAATAAACATTTAATATAGCTTAAGTTTACTCTCTCCTCTTTTCTACCCTGTCTTGCATATTAGCATCATGTAAAGATCTGCCTGCATTGCAGGAGACCAGAGTTCGATCCCTGGGTTGGGAAAATCCCCTGGAGAAGGAAATGGCAATCCACTGCAGTATTCTTGCCTGGAAAATTCCATGGACAGAGGAGCCTGGCAGGCTCCAGTCCATGGGGTCGCACGACCAAGTCGGACATGACTGAGCGACTAATAATAAGCATAAGAAGTTGTTAGAGAATAGGATTTAGAGGGAGACAGATCTGGATTGAGTCCAGCTCTATCACTTACTAGTTCTCAGGCTTGGCAAGAGATTTAATCTTTCTAGTACTCTGTTTCTTTAATTATAAATCAGGTGTAATAATAGTGCCTGTCTCTTAAAGTTATTATTATTAATTGAGATAAGGAAATTTAAATGCTTAGTACTTTATCTAGTGTGTAGTTAATGTTCAGCAATTGCATGTATAATAATCACTATCATTATTCACTTATTTAATCAAAGTTTGACTTTTCCTCTGTGCCAACTTCTCCTTTGTTCTGTAGTTCTTTGAGTGACCTCCTTTTCTGTGTATGTTGTTTTAAATTCCATTATTTGGTTAACTAATCCTTGACTTAAGCTTGTTCTCTACAATGACCAGCCAGGTTCTACAAATGTGTTAAAAAAAAATGTCATATGCCAATTACTTGGCCTGGTGTAGCTATTGCATAGGTATATAAATATATGCAATTGTGTGTGTGTGTGTGTGTGTTTGAGTGTATAAGTAAGTGATATATAGAGAGACAATGAAAGACCTTTGAGACACTAACCTTATAGGGCATTATTTTGTTAATAGCCCTGCTGATCTCCTCTTGGAAATCCAGGTCCATTTTTAAACAGCTAAACTTTCTGGAAGGTCTATGACTCAAATTGTCAAAGCTTACAGAGAGCAAATGCTGGAAGAAGAGACAGCTCCTCCAGCTGTTCCCTTTCCCCTCTCTTTGCAGATGGGAACATGTTCGACAAATCCTTATATGAAATGTGGAAGAAGCAGAAGGGAAACTGCTGAACTGTTTATTTTATTGCAAACAAAGATTAGGATAGTCTTTCCTGAATATTTTTCTAGGGAGCTGAGAATGAAATCTTATATTAATTGACCAATATGTGTATTTTGAGGCAATTTAAGATTTAACTACCTTGAATTGTGTCTCTGTTCATAACACACCTCCATGATCTTTTTTAGCCCAGGCACCCCAGTGGAGCAGTTGGGAAAATCTGCTAAGGAAGTAGGGGGAGGAGGAATGAGAATGAGATGAAGACTCAAGAATCATGTCACTTTATTGATGGAGCATATAGAATTAGAAGACTATTCATGACAAGGGAACGAAGATAAATCCGGTGTTTGATGGTCTCAAATTTAAGGATGATCTTGTCTATCCATATTACAATGGGCATAGCCCTTTCAAGAGAACTGAACATACTCTATTCTAAACTTATTTCTCTGGACTATTTATTGTAAGGTCTAACATGCTAATCTCCTAATTTCATTCTGTAGTACCCTTTCCCTCATACAGTTTTCATCAGTGTCCTAGTTTTCTTTTGATTCAAAGATACACAGAGTTCATTCACATTTTAGGGATTTTGTACTCATCTTTCACTCTTATTAAAATGCCTACTTCCAGGTCTTCATGACTGCCTTCTTCTCATCACTGAGGCTTCAAGCCATGTGCTAACTTATCAGTGAAGCCTTCCCTGACCACTTTTGGCAAGAATGCTTTTTGCTTCCCAATATTCCTTTTACCTTTCTTCCCTTGTTAAACACTTTGGCATACAGCCAAACAGCTATATTAACCAGGTTCTCTGTAACTAGATATTCTGACCAAAGAAATGTAAGCCAAAGTACAATGTGGTGCTTTGAAAACAAACCCTAAAAGGAAGGAGGTTCATCCTTCTTTCTCCCCATCTCCCTGGAACATCAAGTGTGGTGACCGGGCTCTAGCAACTATCTTTAATCATGGAGAAAAAGGCATTCACTTTGGATTTGCATTTTTCTGTTGGAGCAGAGATCTGGAAAGTGTGAGTGCCTGATGAATTTGTGAGTCTCTAAACTTTTCATGGGTTGTCTACTTACAGGCTTCTTTTAAATAAAGGAGAAATAAACTTTATCTCATTTAAGCCATTGCTATATATGTATACAAATATATAATTTGTATATTCATTCATATCTACACAAAACCATAGATTGCCTTGGGTAGTATGATTATTTTTATAACATTGAATCTTCCAATTTAAAAATATGGTGTTTCTTTCTATCTGCTTGTGTCATTATTTATTTCTTTCATCAGTGTCTTACAGTTTTTGGAGTACAAGTCTTTTGCTTCCTTAGGTAGGTTTATTTCTGGATATTTTATTCTTTTTATGCAATGGTAAGTGGGACTGTTTCCTTAATTTCTCTGTCTTATCTTTCATTAGTTAGTATATAGAAATGCAACATATTTCTGTGTATTAATTTTTTATCTTGCAACTTTACTAAATTCATTGATGAGCTCTAGTAGTTTTCTGGTAAAGTTTTTAGGATTTTCTATATATTGTATCATGTCATCTGCAAACAGTGACAGTTTTATTTCTCTTTTCCAATATGGATTTTTAAATTTCTTTTTCTTCTCTGATTGCTGTGGCTAGGACTTCCAAAACTATGTTAATGCAAGTGGTGAGAGTGGACGTCCTTTTCTTGTTTCTGAGCTTAGAGGAAATGCTTTCAGCTTTTCATCATTGAGTATGATGTTAGGTGTGTCATGTATGACCTTTATTATGTCAGGGTCGATTTCCTCTGTGCCCACTTTCTGAAGAGTTTTTATCATAAATGGATATTGAATTTTATTAAAAAGCTTTTTCTGCATCTATTGAGATGATCAAATAGTTTTTACTCTTCAGTCTGTTAATGTGATATATCACGCTGATTGATTTTTAGATATTGAAAAATCCTTGCATCCCTGAGATGAATCCCACTTGATCCTGATGTATGATCCTTTTAATGTATTGTTGTATTTGTTTTGCTAGTATTTTGTTGAAGACTTTTGCATACTATTTACCATAACCAAGATATAAAAGCAACTTAAATGTCCACTGACGGATGAAGGGATAAAGAAGATGTGAATTATATATTTACAATGGAATAATACTCAGCCATAAAAAGAATGAAGTGATGCCATTTGCAGCAACATGGATGGACTTAGAGATTATAATACTAAATGAAGTAAGCCAAACAGAGAAAGACAAATATCATATGATATCAGTTATATTTGGAATCTAAAAGAAATGATACAAATGAATTTATGTGCAAAACAAAAATGGAATCACAGACATAGAAAACAAACTCACAGTTACCAAAGGGAAAAGGTAGGGAAAGAATAAATTAGGAGTTTGGGATTAACATATACACGTTACTGTATATAAATAGATCACCAACAAAGACCTGTTGTATAGCATAGGGAATTATACTCAATATTTTGTAATAACTTATGAGGGGAAAGACTCTAAAAAAGAATATATGCATATCCTATGGATATGACTGTATTATATGTGTATTATATATATTATGTATGTATATAACTGAATCACTTTTCTGTATAACTGAAAATAACACATTGTAAATCAAATATACTTCAATTAAAAAAAAACTACACAAAATCAATTTAAAGCATCCCTCCCTGCTTTCATATGCATTGCTCTATTAACTATTACTCTTTGGCTTGTCTTCTTTTTTATATTTTTAATATTTTTATATATTTATCTATTTAATTTTGTTGGAGTGTAGTTGACTTACAATGCTGTGTTAATTTCAGATATACAGAAAGGTGATTCAATTATACATGTACATATATTCATTCTTTTATAGATTCTTTCCTCATCTAGGTTATCACAGAATACTGAGTATAGTTCCCTGTTTTTCAGTATATTAGTCACTCAGTCATGCCTGACTGTTTGTGATCCCCATGGACTGCAGCCTGTCCGGCCCGTATGTCCATGGAATTCTTTGGGCAAGAATACTACAGTGGGTAGCCATTCCCTTCTCCAGGGGGTCTTCCAGACCCAGCGACTGAGCCCAGGTCTCCCACATTGCAGGTAGATTCTTTACCATCTGAGCCATCAGAGAAGCCCCATGTTATTCAGAAAGTTCTTGTTTATTATCTGTCATATATGTATATAGTAGTGTGTGTATGCTTATCCCAAGCTCCTGATTTATCTCCTCTCTCCTGCAATTTCTTTTCGGTAATCATAAGTTTTTGTATGATATCTGTAAGTCTGTTTTGGAAATAATTCATTTGTATCATTTTAAAAAGTAGATTCCACATATGAGAGATATCATATGATATTTGTCTCTGTCTTACTTCGCTTAGTATGGTAGTCTCTGGGCCCATCCATGTTGCTGCAAACGGCATTACTTCATTATTCTATGGCTGAAGAATACTCCATTGTGTATACGTACCACATCTTCTTTATCCATTCTTCTGTCGATGGATATTTAGGTTGCTTTCATGTCTTGGTTACTGTAAACTGTTGTGCAGTCACTCAGTCGTGTTCAGCACATTGTGACCCCATGGACTGCAGCATGCCAGGCTTACCTGTCCTTCACTGTTTCCCAGAGCTTGCTCAAACTTTTGTCCATCGAGTCAGTGATGTCATCCAACCATCTTGTCTTCTGTCATCCACTTCTCCTCCTGCCTTTAATCTTTCCCAGCATCAGGGTCTTTTCAAATGACCTGGCTCTTCCCATCAGCTGGTCAAAATATTGGAGCGTCAGCTTCAGCTTCAGCATCAGACCCTCTAATGAATATTCAGGATTGATTTCCTTTAGGATTGACTGGTTTGATCTCCTCATAGTCCAAGGGACTCTCAAGAGTCTTCTCCAACATCACAGTTCAAAAGCATCAATTCTTTGGCACTCAGCCTTCTTTATGGTCCAACTCTCACATCCATACATGACTACTGGAGAAACCGTAGCTTTGATTATACAGACCTTTGTTGGCAAAGTAATGTCTCTGCTTTTTAATATGCTGTCTAGGTTTGTCATAGCTTTTCTTCCAAGGAGCAAGGGTCTTTTAATTTCATGGCTGCAGTCACCATCTGCAGTGATTTTGGAGCCCACGGAAATAAAGTCTGTCACTGTTTCCATTGTTTTCCCATCTATTTACCGTGAAGTGATGGGACTGGATTCCATGATCTTCATTTTTTGAATGTTGAGTTTTAAGCCAGTTTTTCCACTTTCCTCTTTCACTTTCATCAAGAGGCTCTTCATAAGGGTGGTGCCATCTACATATCTGAAGTTATTAATACTTCTCCTGGCAATCTTGATTCCAGCTTGTGCCTCATCCAGCCCAGCATTTCAAGCATGATGTACTCTGCGCATAGGTTCAATAAGCAGGGTGACAATATACAGTGTTGATATATTCCTTTTCCCACTTGGAACCAGTCCGTTGTTCCATGTCCAGTTCTAACTGTTACTTCTTGACCTGCATATAGGTTTGGTAGGAGGCAGGTTGGTGGTATTCCTATCTCTTTAAGAATTTTCCACAGTTTGTTGTGATCCACACAGTCAAAGGCTTTAGCATAGTCAATGAAGTAGAAGTAGGTGTGTTTTTTTTTGGAACTCTCTTGCTTTTTCTATGATCCAATAGACGCTGGCGGTTTGATCTCTGGTTCCTCTTCCTTTTCTAAATCAGCTTGAATATCTGGAAGTTCTTAGTTCTCATACCATTGAAGATTGGCTTGGAGAGTTTTGAGCATTACTTTGCTAGCATATGAAATGAGTGCAATTGTACGGTAGTTTGGACATTCTTTCTGCAATGAACATTGGGATATGGCCTGTCTTCTTCATGACACTTCTTAACAGTTGGAGAATTCTGATTTCTTTCCTTCTGTATTGCTTGTTCCTCTTATCTACAATGTCAGGTGTGTTGGCGAGGGACCTTATCTTTTTTATTAACTATGGTGTCCTCAGAACTAAAAAATATCTAGTAGGATTCACAGACATTGAGAAAAGACTTCTGGTTGCCAAGGAGGAGGGAGTGTGGGGGAGGAATGAGTTGGGAGTTTGTGGTTAGCAGATGCAAAGCATTTTGTGTAGAATGAATAAACAACAAGGTCCTACACACTCAGATGCATGCTAAGTCGCTTTAGTCGTGTCCAACTCTTTGCGACGCTATGAACTGTAGCCTGCCAGACTCCTCTGTTCATGAGATTCTCCAGGCAAAAATACTGGAGTGGGTTGCCATGCCCTCCTCCAGGAACCTTTCTGACCCAAGGGTCAAACCCACATGTCTTATGTTTCCTTCATTGGCAGGTCGGTTCTTTACCACTAGTGCCACTCTGGAAGCCAATAGCTCAGGTAACTATATTCGATATTCTGTGATAAATCATAATGGAAAAGAATATGAAAAGAATGTATATACATATATTTGTATAACTGAATGATTTTGCTATGCAGCCTAAATTAACACAATGTTGGAAATCAACTATATTCCTTAAAGTAAATTTTAAAAACATCTAATAGGAACTCCATAAAAAATTGTTGAGTGAATGAAATTTGTAAGCTAAAATTCCTCCTACTTGGATCGGTAGTTGTCTTTGATTCTGTTTCTGTTGTTGACCAGTGGTCCTATTAATCATACCTTCTTCCTTTGGATATAGTCATGTATTGCATAACTCTTTCTAGCCTTGGCATGCCTCATGTTATTGTCTTTCACTTTATTGTACTCTCCAGGTATTGCATTTTTACAAACTGAATGTTTGTGGCAACCCTGCATTATTAAATGATGGTTGGCATTTTTTAGCAGTAAAATATTTTAAATGAATATATGTTCTTTTTTTAGACATAATGCTATCATGTACTTGATAGACTGTTGTATAGTGTAAACCTAACTTTCCTATGCACTGGGAAATCAAAAATTTGTGTGGCTTTCTTTATTTCAAAAGTTCACTTTATTGGACTCAAACTTGCAATATCTCACAGGTAGCTTGTGTATCGCTGATGCTTTGATCTATTGGATATTTAACACTCACTTTAACCTTTATTTCTATTTTTTTTGAGGGCGACATCCATTTTAATCTTTAAGTATTTAAAAAGATAAAATTTGAATTATTTTTACTGTATAACCTAAAATATATACATTAGAAAGAAACGGTGGAAAATGCTGGGTTTTGTTGTATTCACTTCATATTTCTAACTGTTGCCTCAAATAGAATGAACATGTTTTTATTTTCTTTATTTCTCACTAATGTGCTAAATGGGACAAGGCTGGTACTTTGTAGAGTTGTGCTCCCAGGATCCCAGCAGCTACATGTTGCTAACTCATGTCCAACTTGCCATCTCTTTTGACCTCATACAGAAAAACACACTAGATCTCCCTAAAAATGAGTCAAAGGCAACAACTGGTACAATGAGAAAATGTTTAGAATACTTTGCAAGTAGTGGGAAACCAACGGACACTTTGAAATATTTCTAATGTTTTAAAGGGGGGAAATGAGAAGCTACCCAGGACCAATGATATTAGCATGGATAGGTGGTCTCTGAGAAGAGATGATAAAATATGATGCTCTATACTCAACTCACAGTACTGAGAATTGAGAATGAGTTTCTCTGTACACATTGGGATATGACTAGATTGTGAAAAGAGCTTCCCTGGTGGCTCAGTGGTAAAGAATCTGCTTGCTGTCAGTGCAGAAGATGCGGGTTCCATCCTTGGGTGGGGAAGACCCCTGGAGAAGGAAATGGCTACTCACTCCAATATTCTTGTCTGGGAAATCCCATGGATAAAGGAACCTGGCGGCCTACAGTCCATGGGGTTGCAAGAGTCAGACACAACTTAGTGACTAAACCACCACCAGTACCGCAGAGCTGGAGAGCAGAGCTATCCCCCTCAAATACTACATTTTGGTATCCTTGAGCATTCAAACAGGGATGCCACTTAGAGGTATTTCAGCAAATGGTAAATTGAATTAAAAAGTTGTAACACATCTTCTCAGTGTGACAACCATCAGTGTCATACCTTATCTCACATTTCAAAATGAAATAGTTTCTTTAATTATATTCCTTCATATGAATCAATAGGCTTTATACACCAAAGTTACAATAGCCATATTTAAATAAATCTGTAAATTACCTTTGTATATAGAGAAGTAAAAGCATAAGAAATAAAGACACTTCAGAAATACTGGAAAGTAATTTCAACCAATTGATGACTTCTAAAGCTTACAACTTACTGTGTTCTTCCTAACAAACTAATCTCATTTTTAGGAAACCTTGATATCTTACTATCATGTTTAATCAAGATTTCTGGTTACCTATTTGATGACACTAGGGCTCCCAATAGAAGGGAAAAGGGAATGAAGATCTGAGGACCTTCTCATTTTGCTTCCTGTATCCCTGTCCAAACTCTTAGTGTTCTTTTCTCCCCACTCCATATCTCTTCTTAATGATAATAACTATTATACATTGAGTGCTTATTATAGATTTCACACTCAGTACTCTGCTTGCATTACCTTTTTAACCCTGGCAAAAACTATGTGAATTTAGAAGAGGGAGAGTGATGTCTCACTCTGTCCATGCACACCCACTGAGGAGAGGCCATGTGAGGACAAAGAGAGAAGGAGGCTGTCTGAAATCCAGGAAGAGAGCTCTCACCAGAATCCGGTCATGCTGGCACCCTCATCTTGGGCTTTCAGCCTCCAGAACTGGAGGAAATACATTTCTGTTATGTAAGCCACCCAGTCTATGGTATTTTGTTATGGCAGCCTGAGCTGATGAATGCAACTACTTTATCATCAGAGCCTTTGTCCTCAGTGTCTGGTTACTTTCTTTGGCCACAGCAACAGGAATTCTTCACTCCCTAAAAGAAAAGCAAATTAATCAATGTAATTCACACTGATTTGTAAATGACTGACAAGTTTAACCAGAAGGAGGAGGAATTTGCCATTTTAAAGTGAGATTTATTATAGCCCTGTCTCTCTTCTTCCCCAACTCTATCCCCAACCCTGGCTCATTTTGTCCAGCTACACACACACACACACACACACACACACACACACACACACAGATTTTTTTTTTGTTTTTGAGAAAAGAATTCTTCCTCAATGCCCTTGACTTTCTTGACCACCCTCTTTTTACATACTTGGGAACAGTAGGACATGGGAAAAAGAGGTGATCTGCTTAGCATCTCACTTGTGAAAGTGAGTCCGCCTCTTACAGTAGGTTGTTCTTTTCTGTCCATGACATGAAAAACAAAATCCTATGAAACCTAATCAGGAAGAGGTCACTTATCATCCCCCTCTAGACCTAAGAACAGAAATTCAAGTCAACAATTATTTAGCGTAGGGTTAAGAGTGGAGAAGAAAATGGCAACCCACTCCAGTGGGAAATCCCATGGACAGAGGAACCTGGCAGGCTACAGTTCATGGGGTTGCAAAGACTTCCATACAACTTAGCAACTTAACAACAAAGAGTGGTTAGACTTTGGAATCGGCTACTTGGGCTTGAATCTTGGCTCCACAGATTATAGCTATATGAACTTGGATAAGACTTTACCTCTCACAGCCTTCAACTGTCTCATCTTTATAACATGGGGTTTATGATAATTGTTTGAAGGGGTGTGGGGTTTAGTTGGATAATCTATATTAAGCTTATAGCAGAGAATCTGGTTTTCTAAGTAGTCAATGAATGTTAGCTTTATTATTATTTACTAAGCACTTCCTGTAAAGGACACTTGGAAATACATAGATAAATAATGTTCTGTTCCTGCCTGCAGGAAGCTTACAAGTATGAATAACAGCGTGCAGGATTCCTATGAGATTAAGGGACTCTCCTAGACACCAAGCCTTTTAAAACATTTTCAAAATTCCTGTTTTCCAGAAAAACTACTGTTATGCTTTCCTACACACTCAGTTTATCTATCTTCTTAGGCCTTTTGAAGTCAGTTCCACTAGACATTTTTTGCATCTTTACTCCTAACCCTGTATACAATGTGGCCAAATATTATACCTCATGTATTAGTTTTTTTGTCACTTCCCTGGTGCTTCTCCAAAGCATGCACAGGAGGGAGACTTCCTTGGAAGAACATCTGGTCCAAAGGCTCCACGTATCACGTATGCTGACTTTGTCATTTCTTCAAAAAGATAGTGTATTATCTTGAAACAAACAAAACAACACCTCCATAGAAATGATCAGCATATCTTAATGGTGCCAATTAGCATAAAAATACTTTGCTTCTCTTCTATGTTAGAGCCAAGGCTGCAGTATTTCTGTAGTCACACTGTTGTTGTCTAGACAAGGTTATTGCACTGTGCTTTTGGTTTGAGGAAAAGGAGTCCGTGTTTATCTCCTTGTGCTTATAAAATGGCTCTTTCACTTTCTAGCTCACTTTGAACCTCTCTTCCTTCTCTATTTAAACTAATAATATGCTAAAGGGGTTAACTACCAGTTCTTGTCACTTTTCTTAAAGGCCTGGCTTACATAGCCTGTGTGTGAAATTTCCTTCATTACAGTTCTCTGACTTAAGGTGGCACAGAAAGTTAGACAGAGGTCAGTGCATGTATAAACAGTATTTAGAACAAGTGAAGGGGAAAAAAGTCCAACCCACTTCTCAATGGGCTAAAAATCACAATGATACTATGTGGTGTTTGCTAGAGGAAGCTTGTTTTCAATTCATGGCTTATTTAAATTGCTTATCTTCCTGAATGAGTTATTTGAGATAAAAATATTGATATTGTTGAGTGAGCACATATTGCAGTAAGCCAATATTGCACTGAAAAAAAAAAGGTGATGGTACATTATACCATCATATGATAGCATAATAAAATGCCAGGTTGATTATATTGTTTCTGGGATTTTGTACATTCAGAAAATCAATATTAGGGGGGTCAGAATAGCCAGAGAGATACCACATAACATTTGGAAATATTGATAACATATGCAGGAAAATGAAAACAGGCACTGTCATTATAGTATCATTTTTTCTTAATTCTTTTTAATCATTCAACAAATATTTAATGAGTTTCTCTCAGTGATTCTGAGACTTTATCAATTACACCCTCTTCCAACAACACAAGAGAGGACTCTACACATGGACATCACCAGATGGTCAATACCGAAACCAGATTGATTATATTCTTTGCTGCTGAAGATGGTGAAGCTCTATACAGTCAGCAAAAACAAGACTGGGAACTGACTGCGGCTCAGATCATAAACTCCTTATTGCCAAATTCATACTTAAATTGAAGAAAGTAGGGAAAGCCACTAGACCATTCAGGTATGACCAATATCAAATCCCTTACAATCATACAGTGGAAGTGACAAATAGGTTCAAGGGATTAGATCTGATAGACAGAGTGCCTGAAGAACTATGAGTGGAGGTTCATAACATTGTACAGGAAGCAGTGATCAAAACCATCCCCAAGACAAAGAAATGCAAAAAGGCAAAATGGCAGTTTGAGGAAAGCTTACACATAGCTGAGAAAAGAAGAGAAGCAAAAAATAGGGGAGAAAGGAAAGACATATCTGTCTGAATGCAGAGTTCCAAAGAATACGAAGGAGAGATAAGAAAGCCTTCGTAAGTAATAAATGCAAAGAAATAGGAGGAAAGCAATAAAATGGGAAAGACTAAAGATCTCTTCAAGAAAATCTGAGATACCAAGGGAATATTTCATGTGAAGATGGGCACAATAAAGGACAGAAACACTATAGACCTAACAGAAGCAGAAGATATTAGGACGAAGTGGCAAGAATACACAGAAGAACTATACAAAAAAGATCTTAATGACCCCGGTAACTACAATGGTATGATCACTCACCGAGAGTCAGACTTCCTGCAGTGTGAAGTCAGGTGGGCCTTAGGAAGCATCATTATGAACAAAGCTATGAAATTCCAGTTGAGATCTTTCAAATCGTAAAAGATGATGCTGTTAATTGTACTGCAGTCACTATACCAGAAAATCTGGAAAACTCAGCAGTGGCCACAGGACTTGAAAGGTCAGTTTTCATTTCTATCCCCAAGAATGTTCAAACTACCACACAGTTGCACTCATCTCACATGTTAGGAAAGTAATGTTCAAAATTCTCCAAGCTAGGCTTCAACAGTACATGAACTGAGAACTTCCAGATATTCAAGCTGGATTTAGAAAAGGAAGAGGATCCAGAGATCAAATTGCCAATCTGTTGGATCGTAGGAAAAGCAAGAGAATTCCAGAAAAATATCTATTTGTGCTTCATTGACTATGCTAAAGCCTTTGACTGTGTGGATCACCACAAACTGTGGAACATTCTTAAAGAGATGGGAATACCAGACCACATGACCTGCCTCCTGAGGAAACTATATGCAAGTCAAGAAACAACAGTTAGAACTGGACATGGAACAACAGACTGGTTCCAAATTGGGAAAGGAGTATGTTAACACTATATTGTTACCCTGCTTGTTTAATTTATATGCAGAGTACATCATGCTTGAAATGCTGGGCTGGATGAGGCACAAGCTGGAATCAAGATGGCCAGGAGAAATATTAATAACATCAGATATGCAGATGACACCACTCTTATGGCAGAAAATGAAGAGGAATTGAAGAGCCTCCTGATGCAAGTGAAAGAGTAAAGTGAAGAAGCGGCTTAAAGTCAACATTCAAAAATTAAGATCATGGCATCTGGTCCCATCACTTCATGGCAAATAGATGAGGAAACAATGGAAACAGTGACAGATTTTATTTTATTTTTGACTCCAGAATCACTGCAAATGGTGACTGCAACCATGCAGGTAAAAGACACTTGTTCCTTGGAAGAAAAGCTATGACAAACCTAGACAGCATATTAAAAAGCAGAGCCATCCATTACTTTGCTAACAAAGGTCTGTATAGTCAAAGCTATGGTTTTTCCAGTAGTCATGTCAGGATGTGAGAGTTGGACCGTAAAGGAAGTTGAGCATCAAGGAATTGATGCTTTTGAACTGTGGTGTTGGAGAAGACTGTTGAGAATCCCTTGGACAAGGAGATCCAACCAGTCAATCCTGAAGGAAATCAATCCTGCATATTTATAGGAAGGACTGATGCTGAAGCTGAAACTCCAATACTTTGGCCACCTGATATGAAGAACTGACTCATTGAAAAAGACTGTGATGCTGGGAAAAATTGAAGGTAGGAGGAGAAGGGACAACAGAGGATGAGAGGTTGGATGGCATCACCGATTTGATGGACATGAGTTTGAGCAAACTCTGGGAATTGGTGATGGACAGGGAAGCCTGACATGCTGCAGTCCATGGGGTCACTAAGAGTCAGACAAGACTGAGCAACTGAACTGAATAGAACTGATTATCATTTCAAGTACCACTATAGTGACAAATACCTGTGACATGGCTCATTGATCCTTACCTACTATATCAATGCCCTTGGGTAATCCTAGAGTGTGGACTGGACCTAGAACTTGCTTCTGCACAATAGAGAGAAAACAGATGGGATGTAATTTCATAAGTTGTTTACAAAAGATCATGACTTTAATCTTGCTAAGACTGTCTCTCTTTCTGGCACTCTCCTTTGCATTTATGCTTGTTTATTCTTGTAAAGCAAGCTGCCACATTGTGATATGCTCTGTGGAGAGGCCCATATCAGAGACTGTGAGGCAGAAGATGCAGTTAAGCTGCTCCTGGATAAGATATACTTAAAAAAGGAAATGCTGAGATGGAATTGGCTGTTATGAAAGATTCTCAAAAAGTATTTTTCTTAGCAATTTAGAAACACTTGATCTTTCTTCAGTTTCAACTAGACACAAATGCCATGAATGTGTGTATATGTGTGTGTGTGTATGGTATTTTACAGCATATTTCCCCATTTGCCATAGTTCTATGTCTTTCTGTTTTATGTATTCACTTTTTATGACGTTTTTAGCTGCTTTTTTGTTCCATGGAATGCATCTTGTCTTTAAAGAAAATACATGTGCTTCAAAGCTAAAGCTTACTGACTTTGCAGTCTTACTTATTTTTTCTGAACCTTAGGTTTCCTGTGTGCAAAATGATGTATGTATACCTTTCTCAAATTTGAACCAGAATAGAAATATCTGCTATATTAGAAATTACCTTTGTATTTTAAATGACAGAAACCCAACTCAGACTAGCTTAGATGAACAATAAAGTAGAAATTTAGAAATGTATTGATTGAAGTAACTTCAGAAAGGGGTATAATTGAAGCTCAGGGATTACTGACACCTGGGACTGCAGTGTCACAAGAACTGTCACCTTTCTTCTATAAACTCTACTACTTTCTGGTCAGCTTCATTTTCTCAGACTGGCTTCTTTCACAAGGCTGGCTGGTAACTTGGTTACAAGCAGCCCTTACTTACATCTATGACACAGGCTTGCCACCAGAAAGGGGTGGAATTTCTTTTCCAAGATCCAATTTAACAAATGCCAAGGAAAGACTTATGGCAGAAAGCAAAGAATAACTAAAGAGCCTCTTGATGAAAGTGACAGAGGAGAGTGGAAAATGTTGGCTTAAAACTCAACATTCAGGAAACTAAGATCATGGCATCCTGTCCCATCACTTCATGGCAAATAGATGGGGAAACAATGGGAACAGTGACAGACTTTATTTATTTATTTATTTTTGATTCCAAAATCACTGCAGATGGTGACTGCAGCCATGAAATTAAAAGATGCTTGCTCCTTGGAGGAAAAGCTATGACAAACATAGACAGCATATTAAAAAATGGAGGCATTACTTTGCCAACAAAGATCCATCTAGTCAAAGCTATGGTTTTTCCAGTAGTATGTATGGATGTGAGAGTTGGACCATAAAGAATGCTGAACACAGAAGAATTAATGCTTTTGAACTGTGGTGTTGAAGACTCTTGGGAGCCCCTTGGACAACAAGGAGACCCAACCAGTCAATCCTAAAGGAAATCAGTCCTGAATATTCATTGGAAGGACTTATGCTGAAGCTGAAATGCTAATACTTTGGCCACTTGATGCGAAGAACTGACTCATTGGCAAAGACCGTGATGCTGGGAAAGATTGAAGACAGGGGGAAAGGGGATGACAGAGGATGAGGTGGTTGGATGGCATCACTGACTCAATGGACATGAGTTTGAGTAAGCTCTGGGAGTTGGTGATTGACAGGGAAGCCTGGTGTGCTGTAGTCCATGGGGCACAAAGAGTCGGATATGACTGAGTGACTGGACTGAACTGAAGAAAAGACTCCATGGCTCACCTTGGGTTCCATGGTTGTGGAAAAAGACAGAAGCCTATATATGTGGTAACCCTCAAGGAAACTGCCTGGTCATCATGTGTGAGGGGGGCATTACATCATTTTTGGAAGGATTATTGTGAGTTACAAATAAAAATTCTTCTGAAGTATTTTTCTTGCATTATTATTATTATTTTTCTATGCTTGTGGAAAGAATATTCTCATCTGTAGATGTGTAAAATAGAAACTGTAAATCTGCTCTAGATTCATCACCAACCAATTTTGAGAATTAGAATAAAATATTACATCAGTGGTAAATGTAAAATAAGAGTTAAGTGTTATCTAATTGTCTTTCTTTGCATGCATGCTAATTCACTTCAGTCGTCTGTTTGTCCTGTGGATCCTATGGACTGTAACCCGTCAGACTCCTCTGTTTATGGAAATCTCTAGACAAGAACACTGGAGTGGGCTGCCAATGCCCTCCTCCATGTCTTTCCTTGCTGCTACTGCTGCTAAATCACGTGAGTCGTGTCCAACTCTGTGCAACCCCATAGACGGCAGCCCACCAGGCTCCTCTGTCCCTGGGGTTCTCCAGGCAAGAACATTGGAGTGAGTTGCCATTTCCTTCTCCAATGCATGAAAGTGAAAAGTGAAAGTGAAGTCGCTCAGTCGTGTCTGACCCTTAGCGACCCCATGGACTGCAGCCTACAAGGCTCTTCCATCCATGGGATTTTCCAGGCAAGAGTACTGGAGTGGGTCGCCAGTGCCTTCTCGTGTCTCTCCTTGGGTATTATTAAATATCTTCTAAAAAGTGTTCAACATTGAGAATATTTAATATAAGTTTAAAGAAAAACTTTGAGGAAGAAACACAATTACCCAGAAACCTATTTACTTATTGTGTTTTTGCATATATCCTTCCAGGTCTCCTCTACATCTCCAAAACACCCAAAGAGTTATGATTGTATTTACCTATTACTTTCTATCTTGCTTTTAATATTATGTGATAAGTATTTCTCACCTAGGTAGCAATCAGAATGATAACATTATGCTATTCAGTTGTGTTGATAGTCATAATTTATGTTGTACTTCCTATTTATTGGCTGGATTTTACAATTTGTCATTCAATCACTAAGTTGTGTCTGCCTCTGCAACTTCATGAACCCCGCACACCAGACTTCTTTGTCCTTCACTATCTCCTGGAGATTGCTTGAACTCATGTCCATTGTGTTGGTGATGCCATCCCACCATTGCATCTTCTGTTGCCCCCTTCTCCTCTTGTCCTCATCTTTCCCTGCATCAGTGTCTTTTCCAATGAGTCGACTTTTTGCATCAGGTGGCCAAAGTATTGGAGCTTCAGCATCAGCATCAGTCCTTCTAGTGAATGTTCAGGGTTCATTTCCTTTAGGATTGACTGATTTGATCTCCTTGCTGTCTGAGGGACTCTCAAGAGCCCTCTCTAGCACTGCAATTCAAAAGTATCAATGCTTTGGTGCTCAGCCTTCTTCATAGTTCACCTCTCACAATCCTACATGACTACTGCTTTGACTATATGGATTTTGTTGGCAAAGTGCCATCTCTGCTTTTTAATATGCTGTCTAGACTTGTCATAGCTTTTATTCCAAGGAGCAAGTGTCTTTTAATTAATGGTGACTGTAGTTACCATTCGCAGTGATTTTGGAGCCCAAGAAAATAAAATCTCTGTCACTGTTTCCAATTTGTCCTCATCTATTTGCCATGAAGTGATGAGACCAGATGCCATGATCTTAGTTTTTTAAACATTGAATTTTAAGCCAGCTATTTCACTCTCCTCTTTCACCTTCCTCAAGAAGCTCTTTAGTTCCTCTTTGCTTCCTGCCATTAGAGTAGCATCATCTGCATATCTGAGGTTGTTGATTTTTTTCCCCAGCAATCTTGATTCCAGCTTGTGATTCATCCAGCCTAGCATTTCACATGATGTACTCTGCACATAAGTTAAATAAACAGGGTGACAGATAAACAGGATGTACTTCTTTCCCAACTTTGAACCAGTCTGTTGTTCCAGGTCTGGTTCTAACTGTTGCTTCTTGACCTGCATACATGTTTCTCAGGAGACAGGTAAGGCAGTCTGATATTCCCATCTCTTTCAGAATTTTCTGCAGTTTGTTGTGATCCACACAGTCAAAAGCTTTAGTGTAGTTAGTGAAGTAGAAGTAGGTTTTTTTTCCTTTTTTTTCTTTTTTTTTGGCATTTCCTTGTTTTATCTATGATTCAATGGAAGATAGCAATTTGATCTCTGGTTCCTTAGCATTTTCTAAATTCAACTTGTACATCTGGAAGTTCTCGATTCATGTACCGCTGAAGCCTAACTTGAACAATTTTGAGCGTAAACTTGAGAGCATGTGAAATGAGTGCAGTTGAACTATAGTTGGAACATTCTTTTGCATTGCTTTTCTTTGGGATTGAAATAAAAACTGACCTTTTTCATTCCTGTGGCCACTGCTTAGTTTTCCAAATTTGCTTACATATTGAGGATATCAGTTTAACAGCAACATCTTTTAGGATTTGAAATAGCCCAACTGGTATTTCATCACCTCCACTAGCTTTATTTGTAGTAATGCTTCTTAGGGCCCACTTGACTTCACACTCCAGGATGTAGGCACTAGGTGAGTGACCACAGCATCATTGTTATCTGGGTCATTAAGACCTTTTTTGTATAGTTCTTCTGTGTACTCTTGGTACCTCTTCTTAATCTCTTCTGCTTCTGTTAGGTCCTTACCGTTTTTGTCCTTTATTGTGCCCATCTTTGCATTAAATGTTCCCTTGATATCTCCAATTTTCTTGAAGAGATCTCTAGTCTTTCCCATTCTATTGTTTTCCTCTATTTCTTTGCATTATCTACTTAAAAATGTTTCTTAACTCTCCTTGCTATTCTCTGGAACTCTGTATTCAGTTGGGTATATCTTTCCCTTTCTCCTTTGCCTTTCACCTCTCTTCTTTTCTCAGCTATTTGTAAGGCCTCTTCAGACAACCATTTGCCTTTTTGTATTTCTTTTTCTTGGAGATGATTTTTGTAACTACCTCTTGTTCAATGTTATGAACCTCTGTCCATAGTTCTTCAGGCAGTCTGTCTACCAGCTTTAATCCCTTGAATTTATTTGTCACCTCCACTGTATAATCATAAGTGATTTGATTTAAGTCATACCTGAATGGTCTAGTGGTTTTCCCTGCTTTCTTCAATTTAAGCCTGAATTTTACAATAAGGAGCTTATAATCTGAGCCGCAGTCAGCTCCAGGTCTTGTTTATGCAGATTGCATAGAGCTTTTCCATTTTGAACTGCAAAGAATATAATCGATCTGATTTCAATATTGACAGTTAGTGATGTCTATGTATAGAGTCATCTCTTGTGTTGTTGGAAGAGGGTGTTTGCCATGACTACTGTGTTTTCTTGGCAAAACTCTGTTAGCCTTTGCCCTAATTCATTTTGTATTCCAAGGCCAAACTTGGTTGTTACTCCAGGTATCTCCTGACTTCCTACATTTGCATTTCAATCTCCTGTGATGAAAATGATATCATTTTTGGTGTTAGTTCTAGAAGGTCTTACATGTTTTCATAGAACCATTCAATATCAGCTTCTTCAGCATTAGTGGTGGAGGCATAGACTTGGATGTTATGTGGTTTGCATTGGAAACAAACCAAGATCATTCTGCCGTGTTTGAGATTGTACCCAAGTACTGCATTTTGAACTCTTCTTGACTATGAGAGCTAATACAGTTCTAAGTATCTCTTGCCCACAGTAGTAGAAATAATAGTCATTTGAATTACATTCTCACGTTCCTGTCCATTTTAGTTCACTGATTCTTAAACTCTTGATATTCATTCTTGCCGTCTCCTACTTGACCACGTCCCATTTACCTTGATTCATGGGCCTAACATTCAAGGTTCCTGTGCAATATTGTTCTTTATAGCATTGGACTTTACTTTTACCATCAGGCACATTCACAGCTGAGCATCATTTCTGCTTTGCCCAGCCTCTTCATTCTTCCTGGATCTATTTTTCTGGTCTTCTCCAGTAGCATATTGAACACTTACTGACATGGGGTCTCATCTTTTGGTGTCATATCTTTTTGCCTTTTTGTGTTGTTCATGAGATTCTCAAGGCAAGAATACTGAAGTGGTTTGCCATTCCCTTCTTCAGTGGATCAGGTTTTGTTAGATCTCTCCGCTATGACCCATCCATCTTGAGTGGCCCCGCATGACAATTTAATGTTGGCTGTTGTAGATAACATCACATTACATTGTTAGTAGTGTACTGGATATGTTGTATGTGCATAATGTTGTTCGCAAACAGGCAATTATAATAGCGGCAAAGTGTTCAATAAGTACTTGTTGCATAAGTGAATGTCAAAATATGGTTTCATGGAAGTAAGTAGAGTTAAACATGGAAAGAACATTGGACTGAGCTTAAAAAGAGAGGGAATGTCATGTGCAGTTGAAAATTGTGGTAAAGGAAAAAGGTATTAAAATTAAGATGTTTCCTGTACCATGAACATTGACTTCTGTGTATCCCTGATCGGTGCCCTTGGACAAAACCTTTACTCTCCTGAGCCTCAGTTTCTAAAGAATATTTAAAGTTACTTTCAAGTAAAACAATTAGTTTGCTGTCTGATGTTGAGTGCATGTAGACAGTTAGACCAAAGATTAGTTATCAATAATGCTTTTCTAATACAGATTACAGAGAGCAAACTATAGTAATTGTAAGCAATTTAACTATCTTGATGGCTACTGGAAGCTAGTGTCTACCAAAGGCAGAATATCTTATGAATCCTTTGCATGTTTGATTGAATTTTTTATGTCTGTGGAAGTAAAGAAAGAAAGCAATGAGAGAATCTTTGTCATCTACAAATGAATGTGATAAGTAGGTAAAGCTATCAAGAGACCAAATGTAAGCAAAATATTTTTAAGGGAGATGAATGAATTCTGGAAACACTAGAGTGATTTATATGTTCTAATATATGTAAAAACAATGTAGAGGACTATGTAGCCTTTAGTTTGTGGACATTTGGAGGAAAAACTAGTGATCAATGAAAGCCATCCTGTGTTAAGAAGAAACTCTGCCAAAGTAAATTTGGTTCCTTATTGTATGGGGTTAGTGGCTTGATATACTGGATATTTTCATACACAGAAGTTATACTGGTTTCAGAAAATCAATTTACAAAGGCTTCCATGTCATACATCTTGCAGCTAAAATGATGAATTTGTATATACTTATATGAATTTACAGTTGATTAAGCAACCATTGTAGTATGACAACAAAGCAATCTAAGCAATCTTATGCTCCATTCATAGATGTTTAATGTGCATAAAGAGGGAAATAATGATCCCCTTGGTTATTAAAGTTAACAGTGCTCAGGAAGGCCCTTAGCTCTCCAGGTGCCCTTTCCTTCCAAAGACAGCACTGAGAAAAAGATAAAAGAATAGATGGGGAAGCTTAAATAGTTTAGAGATGAAAAAACTGGAAGCTAACTTACAATTTTAGAGATGGATAAAGAGGAAACTTTCTACTTAAATCAAAAGGCAGGTGGTATAGCTGCCTTTTGATTTAAGTAGAAATAGAGTCAGACCAGGCAGAATAAGCGTATTGTGGGTCCCTAAAGAATGATATTGTATCTCGTTGAGCATTGGAATTCATTCTTATCCCTAAAGCCTAGCACATTATGCCTGGAACAGAGGAAACAGTAAACGATTATTGAATAAATGATAAATGCAAAAACTTGAACAAGAGTTGCCTTCCAAACTGAGAATATGCTCTAAAAATATGTATCTTCATCTCTCAAGAACAATGAAACAGTGTAAATTATAGTTTGCCCAAGACAGTGCTACTGCCTCTCGCATTGTGCAAAGAGAATACTGCAATGGTAGAGTTTATAGGTATCTTAACCAACTTTCCTTTCTAGATAGGGAACCAAATCCCCCAAAAGACCAAGAGGCTTGTCCAAGATCTCATAGCTAATTAGAAACACAATTGGTTTAGGAAATGTTTATCTTTTGTTCCTAGCCCAACAAAGCTTTCCGTGCCTCCTTCCTGCCCTGCTGATCTCAGCTGCTTCATAAGCAAGTCTTTGAATACATTTTCCACCTGAGCACTTGATGTAAATTGATTCCTGCCCATCATTCTGGAACTTATTCCCTACCTCCACCCCTTGCCTGCTAAACTGATTTGGATTCTTATTCTTGTGCCTATTTTGTCCCTTAGTAGAGGCCTGCTGAGAGGCATTCCCAGTAACCCCATTGCTCCCAGTCAACATTGTCATTATTCTTTTTCTCTTAGATAGGCAGAGATGATGGTTTTATTAGTTATCTGTTGCTGTATAACAGACTACCCCCAAATTAAGTGCCTTAAACTACAAATATTTATTATCTTGCAAAAAGCAATTGCAAAAGCAATTAGAATTAAAGCTTTTATTATTGAGGAATATATTTGTGTAGTCCCCAAATCAAAAACAAAAAATATTTGTTTTTAAATGTGTTACTTATTTATTTAAAAATATTTGCTTGACTGCCTTGGGTCTTAGTTGCAGCATGCAGGATCTTCTGTTGTGGAGTGAAGATTTCTCTCTAGTTGTGGTGCTTGGGCTCTCAAGCACACAGATTCAGTAGTGGCAGCTGCAATACGTGTAATCTTAGTTTCCTGACTGGGGATCAAATCAGCATCCCCTACATTGGAAGGTGGATTCATAGCCACTGGACAACCAGGAAAGTCTCATCATCTCATTTTCTGTGGGGAGGAATCTTGTAGATGCTTAGCTGGGTGGGTCTAGTTTAAGGCTTCTCATGAAGTTACAGTCAAGATATTGGTTGGGGCTGTAGTCTCATTGAAGGTTCAGCATTTTGAGTGTCCATTTACAAACTCATTTACTTGGTGTTAACAGACATCAATTCCTCACTGGCTGTTGGCCAGAGGCTTCAGTTCTACACCACATGGACCTTTCCATAAGTTGCCTAAGTGTTCTCATAGCATGGCCCCTGGTTTCTCCCAGAGCTGATGAACTAAGAGAGAAATAGAGAGAGGGAAAGAAAAGCCATTGTTTTTTACAATACAATCTCAGAAGTGAAATACCATCTGTTATGTGATATTTCTTACTCAACTTTCCTGGTTACAGAGAGGGAGAAGATTACACAAGGGTTGGAAAATTCCATGGGTGGAGGAGCCTGGTAGGCTATAGTCCATGGGATCACAAAGAGTCGACCATGACTGAGCAACTTCACTGGTTCACTGGGTGAATACCAGTGGAGCTGGGGATACCTTTGGGGCTCATACAGGAAACAGGCTGCCACAAGAGTACAGGAGTGCTCTTTGGCAATGATGTCCAAAAGCAATTAAAATTAAAGCTTTTATTATTGGGGAATATATTTGTGTAGCCCCCAAATCAAAATCATATAAAAATAGTCAAACAAGATTCCTATTCTTGTCCTCATCCTTGCCCTTTCTTATAGGTAACCATTTTTAAAAGTTTCTTTTATATTAATTAAGAGGTGAGAAAAACATTTTTTATTTTTTAATATAAATTTATTTATTTTAATTGGAGGTTAATTATTTATAATATTGTATTGGTTTTGCCATACATCAACATGAATCCACCACAGGTATATACGTGTTCCCCATCCTGAACCCCCCACCCTCCTCCCTCCCTGTACCATCCCTCTGAAAAACGTTTTTAAAAAGAATCAGATGGTAAATATTTTAGGCTTTATGGACAATTCAGCCTCTGTTGCAAGTATTTTAATTCTTTTGTTGTAGGATGAATGTACTTAAAGACAGTAATAGTAAGAAAGAGATCCTGTCTGTGTGCATATAAAACTGTTTATGTACACTGAAATTTGAATTAAAAATTTTTTCTCTATTATAAAATATTCTTATTTTGACTTTTTTAGCCATTAAAAATGAAAAAATAATGCTTAGCTGTGGGTTGTTTTAAATCAGGCTGACATTACTTTGCCAACAAAGGTCCATCTAGTCAAGGCTATGGTTTCTCCAGTAGTCATGTATGGATGTGAGAGTGGAACTGTAGAGAAAGCTGAGTGCCGAAGAATTGATGCTTTTGAACTGTGGTGTGGGAGAAGACTCTTGAGAGTCCCTTGGACTGCAAGGAGATCCAACCAGTCCATCCTAAAGGAGATCAGTCTTGCACGTTCATTGGAAGGACTGATGTTGAAGCTGAAACTCCAGTACTTTGGCCACCTGATGTGAAGAGCTGACTCATTTGAAAAGACCCTGATGCTGGGAAAGATTGAGGGCAGGTGCAGAAGGGGACAACAGAGGATGAGATTGTTGGATGGCATCACTGACTCAATGGACATGAGTTTGCGTAGACTTCAGGAGTTGGTGAAGGACAGGGAGGCCTGGCGTGCTGCAGTCAATGGGGTCGCAAAGAGTTGGACATGACTGAGTGACTAAACTGAACTGAACTGATTTTGCCCACTAGCAGTAGTTTATCAACCTCTGTTCTAGATTTTCTTTATGCAAATACAAGCAAATATGATTATATAGTTTTCTTTTTGCCCCTTTATGGACATTAAACAATTCTGGGTCACACCAGAGCAAGCCTCTTATCTGTAATCTCTTCTTGGTATTTATCTGAAGAAACTAAAAACACTAATTAGAAAAGATAAATTCCCTCTGTATTCATTGCAGCATTATTACAATAGCCAAGATATGGAAGCAACTTTAGTATCCATCAATAGAAAAAAATGAATGAAAAGATATGGTGTATAATACAATGGAATATTAGCCATAAAAAACAATGAACTCTTGGTATCTGAAACAACATGGGTGGACCTGGAAGGCATTATACTATGTGAAATATGTCACATATAGAAAGATAAATACCATATAATTTCATTTATATATGGAATCTGGGGTGGGGCTCATGTTCCAGTGTCCTATCTTTTGGCTTTTCATGCTGTTTCTGGGGTTCTCAAGGCGAGAATACTGAAATGGTTTGCCATTCCCTCCTCAGGTGGACCACATTTGGTCAGAGCTCTCCACAATGACCCCTCTGTCTTGGGTGGCCTTGCATGTCATGGCTTATAGCTTCACTGAGTTACACAAGGGTGTGATCCATGTGATCCTTTTGGTTAGTTTTCTGAGATTGTGGTTTTCATTCTGGAGACCATGGGATTGCAGTTTTTGCTTCTTCTGTTTGCCTTCTGATGGATGAGGATAAAAGGCATTTTGTGTGTGTGTGTGTATGTGTGACATCATGTGACATCATGGACTGCAGCACACGGGGCTTCCCTGTCCTTCATTATCTGCCAGAGTTGCTCAAATTCATGTCCACTGAGTCAGTGATGCTCTCTACCATCTCATCCTCTGCTGTCCTCTTCTTCTTTTGCCTTTGTGTGTGTGACATCATGTGACATCATGGACTGCAGCACACGGAGCTTCCCTGTCCTTCATTATCTGCCAGAGTTGCTCAAATTCATGTCCACTGAGTCAGTGATGCTATCTACCATCTCATCCTCTGCTGTCCTCTTCTTCTTTTGCCTTCATTATTTCCTAGCATCAAGGTCTTTTCCAGTGAGTCAGGTCTTTGCATCAGATAGCCAAAGTATTGGAGCTTCATCTTCAGCATCAGTCCTTCCCGTGAATATTCTGGGCTGATTTCCTTGAGGGTTGACTGGTTTGATCTCCTTACTGTCCAAGGAACTGCCAAGAGTCTTCTGCAGCACTATAATTTGAAAGCATCCATTCTTGGGCACTCAGCTTTCTTTATGATCCTGTTCTTACAAATCTACATGACTACTGGAAAAACCATAGCTTTGATTATATGGACCTTTGTTAGCAAAGTGATGTCTCTATTTTTAATATGCTGTCTAGGTTTGTCATAGGTTTCCTTCTAAGGAGCAAGCAGTTGCCATCCACAATGATTTTTAGAGCCCCAAAGAAAATTTGTCACTGTTTCCACTTTTTCTCCATCTATTTTCTATGAAGTGGTGGGATCAGATGGCATGATCTCAATGTTTTTAATGTTGAGCTTCAAGCCAGCTTTTCACTTTCCTCTTTCATCCACATTAAGAGGCTCTGTAGTCTCTCTTTGCTTTCTGCCATTAGAGTAGTATCATCTGCATATCTGAGGTTGTTGATATTTCTCCCAGCAATCTTGATTCCACCTTGTGATTCATCCAGCTCAGCATTTCATATGATGTACTCTGCATATAAGTTAAATAAATAGGGTGACAATATGCAGCCTTGATGTACTACTTTCCCAATTTTGAAACAGTCCATTATTTCATGTAAGGTTCTAACTGTTACGCCTTGATCTGCATACAGGTTTCTCAGAGACAGATAATGTGGTCTGGTATTCCCATCTCTTTAAGAATTTTCCCCTTACAGTTTGTTGTGATCCACACAATCAAAGGCTTTAGCATAGTCATTGAAGCAGAATAGATATTTTTCTGAACTTCCCTTGCTTTCTCTATGCTCCATCAAATGTTAACAATTTGATCTCTGGTTCCTCTACCTTTTCCAAACCCAGCTTGTACATTGGAAAGTTCTCAGTTCACATACTGCTGAAGCTTAGCTTGAAGGATTTTGAGCATAACCTTGCTAGGATGTGAAATGACCACAGTTGTACAGTAGTTGGAACATTCTTTGGCATTGCGCTTCTTTGGGATTGAAATGAAAACTGACCTTTCCAGTCCTGTGGCCACTGCTATATCTGACATAGTTAGCATATCACTTTAACAGCATCGAATATTTGGATTCGAAATAGCTCAGCTGGCACTCCATCACCTCCACTAGCTTTGTTCGTAGTAATGTTTCCTAAGGCCCACTTGACTTCACACTCCATGATGATGGCTCTAGGTGAGTGACCACACCATCATGGTTATCCAGGTCATTAAGAACCTTTTTCTTGTATAGTTCTTCTGTGTATTCTTGCCACCTCTTCTTAATGTCTTCTGCTTCTGTTAGGTCCTTGCCATTCTGTCCTTTATAAAGCCCATCCTTCCATGATAAATAGTGGGAGACTAATTCTATTCATAATGTAAGAAGAAGTGTTACAATGCAACTGTGTTGTTGTGGGGACCTATTTTATCACCTTTGCAAACAAATAATCTTACCATTTGTCAATCACAGATGCCCTAAAAGCCCTGAGGTGGGGGCAGACCTTTCTTGTTCCCTTTAGTTTTCCAGTAATTTTATAGAATATGATGCCGGTAGGTGCTCAGAAGCCTTTATTTGTTTTCTTCCTTCCCCTCTATTCTTCCTGACTCCTCATGGATGTCTGTTTCACGTTGCTGCCATGTCTGTGTTCAATGATTGTGAGAATCCGCCCCCCATGTGTCCATTTATCCTGTGTTTCAGAGTGGAACATCTTCAAGGCAAAGACAAATGTATCTGTTATGCTTAACCTGATGGCCTTTTGTGGTTTAGCTTCAATTTGTTAGGCTCTGAGACACATTTACTAAGTGAGGAGGGGTTACAAAAAAGTAGAATACCCTATCCTGTTATTTTGATAGTCACAATAGTTTGGTGTACTTTATATGAGCAGGAACAATGTACCAAGGACTGTGCTAAGAACATGGCACACATTATCTGTAGTAATCCTCAACTACCCAACATATAATGATAAGGAAATGGAGATCAAGGGAGACTGAGTGACTTGTTCAGGGTAATAGATGCAGCAAATGGCAGAACTGAGACTTGAACCCTTGTTTCCATAATATCAAAATCTGTATATGACATTCTCCAGATATCTTTTCAAGTTAGATTCATAGTTGAAACTATAGAACCCAGTCTAGCTAGTTTAAGCACAGGGAAATTTATTAAAGGATATTAAGTAGCTCACAGAATCCCTGGGAATGCCAGAGGAGCCCAGGATCTAGTCCTTTACTCACAGCTGATCACTTGCATCAAGCACAGAAATCTTGCCTCACAAATATTCACCTTAATAATTTATAATAATTCAACCCTTATCTTAAAAAAAGAGCCATGGGAACTTCCCTGGTGGTCCAGTGGATAAGACTTTGTACTCCCACTGCAGAGGACCTGGCTTTAATCCCCGGTCAGGGAACTAGATCCCAGGTGTCACAATGCCACAGCTAAGAGTTTGTATGCTAGAACTAAAAAAGAAAAAAAAAATCCCTCATGTCACAAGGAAGATTGAAGATCCCACATGCCAGAAGTAAGAACTGGCACAGCCAAAAAAATAAAAAAATTTAGGTCAATGAGGATTTCATGAAAGCCAAAGTCTTTAAAATTTGTATTAAAAATTTATGTGTCTAACTGAAAAAAAAAAAAAGAAAGAAGAACATCAGCATAGGAGACAGACATCATGGAGAATATCTTCTTAATAAGGCTGTTTAGCACTCATGGGAGGAGGTCTGTGACTGCACTGATTTCAGAGATTTCCTCACACGACGCTGGTTCCAACTGCTAGAGAATAGGCTTTGAAATGTGAAGGTCTGTGCTGATAAGTGATGTCATATTTGGGCAAAGGAGTATGTGCTAATGAACCATGCAAAGCCCTAGTCACTAAAGTTGGGGTTTTACAGATGTGTTTTTATGGATCCTTATTTACCATGAACGTTTAGATGGTAATTGGAGCACAAATTGTCTGTTAAAATAGATATTTCAGCTTTCCCTGACCATCATAATCTTTTGGTAATCCCTCTTTGGGCCCTCTCCAGCTGTCTGCCCCTTATTCAGAGAGAGATCAACTTCCCTCTTGCTGTTGTGAGTGAAGGCTGAGTCATAATGTGTGGCCACTTATGTCATTTCTCAGCTTTCTAGTCAAAGAAGAGGCCAGATCACTTTATATGGTCACTGGCTTCTCCAATGTGGACAGCAACTCTTTTCATTCCTAGAGCCAACATTCCCACTGATGACAATGACATAAATAATAATAATTTTCAGTTACTGATTATTCAATATGTGCCAGCAACTGTGCTAAATACTCTCTCTGCCTTGGCTCATTTAATCCTCACAAATGCTCAAGACAGGTATTGTTATTATAATCATTTTACAATTGAGGGAACTGAGAATCAGAGAGGAAAATAAACTTCCCTCATAGCTCAGTTGGTAAAGAATTTGCCTGCAATGCAGGAGACCTGGGTTCAATTTCTGGGTCAGGAAGATTCCTTGGAGAAGGAAATGGCAACCCACTTTAGTATTCTTGCCTGGAGAATCCCATGGGCAGAGGAGCCTGGCAGACTACAGTCCATGGGGTCACAAGAGTTGGACATGACTTAGCAACTAAAGAGAGAGAGAAGGTCACCCAGTTTGAACACCTAATGAAGCCAGAGTACAGAGCCTGTACATTTAACTATCATGTCAGACTACTTCCCTTGACTAGAATTCTTGTGTATTGACTGTGAGGCAATGTCATCCAAATATTCTCCTGGCAGCTGGATGAAGCTTCTTGTAGCAGGAAAGGCAAATTCTCCTGAGAAATGGATGAATGTTGTACTCCACGGAAGACTATGTGGTCTGTCTGAATTGCTTGTGCCCCTGGGGCTCAAAGAGGAGGCTATGATTATTTTAGTTGAGAATTCACTTGATTTAAAACAAAATGCTTATGGGTTGAGTTCTCACTATTTTTAGTTCAACCCCGTTTTTATGGAAAGTTTAATCTAATTTAGTTAAATTATATAAAATGTTAGTAAAAGATGTTCTGGAAGTTAGAATGGAACATATGACCCAAGGGAGGTGGGTTAGTCATTAGGAATAGAGTGTCTGTCTGTGAGAGCTCTTCAACACTGGGCCATTGTATCATCTCTGGAAAATCCTCAGGACCAGCTCCATTTCTGTCTTCTGGAGGTGGCTTCGGTATGAGATTCTCTGTGGAAGACCTTGTGTTTTTTGTGATTCCTATCATTTGTTCTTTTAGTGTCTTTATTTGTTTTTTATGTCAAAGATATTCTAACCTCATAAAATGAGTTGGGTTATTTTCTCTGACTTTCTAAGTTCTGAAACCATTTCATAGGATTTGACTGTTACTGTAAAACATTTGAGTCTGGTGTCTTTTATGGGGGTAGTATTTCATTATTAGTTTCATTTTTTAAAAGGAAATTAATTTGGGACTTTTTTTTACTTCTTTTTGAGTAAATTTTGGTAATTTAAATTTTTCTTGAAAATTGTCCATTTCATTTAAGTTTTCACATATGTTGGCATGGGTCATGTTTCCTAATTTTAAAAAATTGGAGTATAATTGATCTACAACACTGTGTAGTTATAGGTATAAATATTAATAAAATTACTTAAAAAATTGTCTCAGTTCAAGTCCTCTGAGAAGCAGATACCAAGAGAGAAATTATATATGTATAAGGACTGCAAGGAGATCCAAGCAGTCCATTGTAAAGGAGATCAGCCCTGGGTGTTCTTTGGAAGGAATGATGCTAAAGCTGAAACTCCAGTGCTTTGGCTTCCTCATGCGAAGAGTTGACTCATTGGAAAAGCCTCTGATGCTGGGAGGAATTGGGGGCAGGAGGAGAAGGGGACAACAGAGGATGAGATGGCTGAATGACATCACTGACTCGATGGACGTGAGTTTGAGTGAACTCTGGGAGTTGGTGATGGACAGGGAGGCCTGGCGTGCTGCGATTCATGGGGTCGCAAAGAATCAGACACGACTGAGCAACTGAACTGAACTGAACTGAAGGTTTATTTGGAGAAGCACCCATGAAACGTAAGGTGTAATGAGCAGTAGGCATGGAGAGCCTTCAGGTGGTGATCTAGGTCCAACACTTGTGAAAGGAGTAGCAGAAGGAAAGAAAGTTGGTCAGGAAGAGCTTCAGACCACTGCACAGTTCTGAGAAGGTCTTGATCAGGCCGTTGAGAGTCTTTAGGCAAATGTTCTTCGCTAGAGATATCTAGGAAGATGGCCTACCTCTGCTGCGTCTTTTGTGCTTGGGAGCAGAAGGTCAGGGATAGGACTGGGGGCATGGCCTCAGTGAATGCTGTTGTGGATCTAAAGGTGTTGTCAGATAACTAGGCTTCTAGCCGTAGGTTTTCTTGAAGAGAGAGCTGAGTGGGACACCTTCATGTCTGCCAGTTATATCAGTTACATATTGCATTGATAAACTGGGGTACGTTCCCCAAATTTACAGCTGGTGTCAAGTGAATCAAGAAGAAGACTTTCCATTTCAGTGATATTTCCCTCTAAATATGAATCCTCTGATATCAAAGTACATTGTTTATAAGAATCCCCTCATCTCTTCCTTTCTAGACACATCTTTAACTATCTGACTTTTTTAGTTTCTGGAGTCTATTAAAGCTGTGCCATTTTGGTAGCTAATACTTTTTCAAAATGCTTCAAATTTCTGTTCTGGCATGATTAGAAAGAACAATCTTGTATATACTTTTCACTTTCACATAAATATTGATCAATCTAGAATGATAACTTTGTCTCTTGAATATATTTTAAAATTGTTCTTTCTCTCCATTCCCTGAGCTATTAGATTAGTTCATTTCTCTCCTCCTCATTTCCTGGGATTATTTTAGTAGCTTTTAGTCTTTTCTCTTGGAGAAGGCGATGGCACCCCACTCCAGTACTCTTGCCTGGAAAATCCCATGGATGGAGGAGCCTGGTAGGCTGTGGTCCATGGGGTCGCAAAGAGTCGGACACAATTGAGCGACTTCACTTTCACTTTTCACTTTCTTGCATTGGAGAAGGAAATGGCAACCCACTCCAGTGTTCTTGCCTGGAGAAACTCAGGGATGGGGGAGCCTGGTGGGCTGCCATCTGTGGGGTCACACAGAGTCAGACACGACTGAAGCGACTTAGCAGCAGCAGCCATAGCAGTCTGTTCTCTCTTCTCTACAGATAAAGAACACAAATCTGACCCTTGTATAAAACTTTAATGGCTTAACTGTCTTAAGAAGAAAAAATTCCAAGCCTCCTAGCATGATAAGTGAGAGAGGCAGTTTATAGTTTAACCCTCCTCACCTTGCTGACCTATCTCTTTTTTCTCCCCTGTGCTTCCTAGTCAAGAGGGTACTGAACCATTTGACTACATGCCTGTGTAATACCCTTCTTTGTCTAGACTGGACTCTTTTGTGTCCACTTGACATACTGCTGTTAAAAATCTTGCCAGGCATGACATACTCTTCTCAGTTTTTCCAATTTCTTTTCAGAATTGATCACTTCATCTTTCGTATTACTACTGAATTTCCTACCAGTCTCCGTGTTTTGTATTGTAATTATTTGTGTCCTTTTCCTCAAGGGCCCAGGCTGTATCTTATTTTTCTTTACAGCCCTTGTACCTAGCACACCTACCTTGCTTGGTCCATGAGAGGTGCTCATTAAATACTGGTGAACTGAGCCAAAATTGAGTTACATTCTTTGTATTGTTTACAGTATCTACCACAGTTTCCTTGAACAAATATTTGCATTATGGGATGTAAATGAATAAAATGAGGATATGCATAAGGAACCATTTCCTTCTCCAATGCATGAAAGGGAAAAGTGAAAGTGAAGTCGCTCAGTTGTGTCTGACTCTTAGCGAGCCCATGGATTGCAGCCTACCAGGCTCCTCCATCCATGGGATTTTCCAGGCAAGAGTACTGGAGTGGGGTGCCATTGCCTTCTCCGATAAGGAACCATAAGAAACCTCAATTTTAATATTCGTTAACTGGATTTCTTGTTGATGTTTAAATCTTATTATTTTCAGTACTTGAGCATAGTTGCCTTACTTGCCTTGCTAAGGGGTCAACACCATTCATATATGTATCACATGTGTATGCTGCTGCTGCTGCTAAGTCACTTCAGTTGTGTCTGACTCTGTGCGACCCCATAGATGGCAGCCCACCAGGCTCCCCCGTCCCTGGGATTCTCCAGGCAAGAACACTGGAGTGGGTTGCCATTTCCTTCTCCAATGCATGAAAATGAAAAGTGAAAGGGAAGTCGCTCAATTGTGTCCAACTCTTCGCAACCCCATGGACCGCAGCCTACCAGGCTCCTCCATCCATGGGATTTTCCAGGCAAGATTACTGGAGTGGGGTGCCATGGCCTTCTCCAATCACATGTGTATATATAAGTATGATGATCCAACAGGCAAAAATTGAGAGCCTTAGTTATTTGGCAAGTATGACCCTAACATGATATCATTTTCATATAATATATACCTTAATATTAGGTTGTGTCTGCAGAAAAATGTCACTAGTGATATGTGATTGCTCTTCATTAAAATTTTTGTGGGCCATCAGACTAACAAAAAAAGACATGCAGTTTCCTTGCTAGGTACCCCCTAGAGTCTATTCTCTGCAAGTGTCACAGTGTGTTTATTTGTTCTTCCTTTCATTCATTTCATTAATTAATTCATATTTCAGCCTATCATAGTAAGTAAAAACATTACGCCAGAAAAATAATAGTAGCAATAGGAATAGATGGCAGTTGTTGAGTGCTCATTCAGGTACCAAACTACGTGATTTAATCCTCAGAACAACTTTATGAGGTACTAAATATTATTTTCATTTTAAAAATGAAGAATTGCATGTTCGGAGAAATTAAGTGGTGGAGGAAGGATTTGAAGGCAGGGGTTAGTGCTTTGAAATAGCTCTATTTCATGATTGATTTCAGACTTACCTATTTCAGAATCATTTCCACCTATTCATCTGAAGATTGTTTATACTATTTATATTGCTGAGGTTTTATTTTTTTTTTCCCACTCAATCCAGGAATCTGATGATACCAACTTCTAAATGAGATTAGTCAGTCAGTTCAGTTGCTCAATCATGTTCAACTCTTTGCAAACCCATGGACTGCAGCACGCCAGGCTTTCCTGTCCATCACCAAACCCCGGGGCCTACTCAAACTCATATCCATCGTGTCGGTGATGCCATCTAACCATCTCATCCTGTGTCGTCCCCTTTGTCTCCTGCCTTCAATCTTTCCCAGGAACAGGGTCTTTTCAAATGAGTTGATTCTTTGCATCAGGTGGCCAAAAATATTGGAGTTTCACCTTCAACATCAAACCCCTCCAATGAATACTCAGGACTGATTTCCTTTGGGATGGATTGGTTGGATCTCCTTGTTGTCCAAGGGACTCTCAAGAGTCTTCTGCAACACCACAGTTCAAAAGCATCAATTCTTCAGCGCTCAAGTTTCTTTATAGTTCAACTCTCACATCCATACATGACTACTGGAAAAACCATAGCCTTGACTAGATGGACCTTTGTTGGCAAAGTGAGGTCTCTGTTTTTTAATGTGCTATCTAGGTTGGTCATAGCTTCTATTCCAAGGAGTAAGCATCTTTTAATTTCATGGCTGCAGTCACCATCTGCAGTGATTTTGGAGCCCCCCAAAATAAAGTCTGACACTGTTTCCATTGTTTCCCCCATCTATTTGCCATGAAGTGATGGGACCAGATGCCATGATCTTCATTTTCTGAATGTTGAGTTTTAAGCCAACTTTTTCACTTTCTTCTTTCACTTCTTTTCTTTCTGCCATAAGGGTGGTGGTATCTGCATATCTGAGGTTTTGATATTGCTCCCAGCAATCTTGATTCCAGCTTATGCTTTTTCAGACCGGCATTTCTCATGATATACTCTGCATATAAGTTAAATAAGCAGGGTGACAGTATACAACCTTGACATACTCCTTTGCCAATTTGGAACCAGTCTGTTGTTCCATGTCCAGTTCTAACTATTGCTTCCTGACCTGCATACAGATTTCTCAGGAGGCAGGTCAGGTGGTCTGGTATGCCCATCTCTTTAAGAATTTTACACAGTTTGCTGTAATCTGCATAGTCAAAGGCTTTGGCATAGTCAATAAGGTGATTCTTTGGCATTGCCTTTCTTTGGGATTGGAATGAAAACTGACCTTTTCCAGTCCTGTGGCCACTGCTGAGTTTTGCAAATTTGCTGACATATTGCGTGTAGCACTTTCACAGCATCATCTTTCAGGATTTGAAATAGCTCCACTGGAATTCCATCACCTCCACTAGCTTTCTTTGTAGTGATGCTTCCAAAGGCCCACTTGACTTTGCATTCCAGGATGTCTGCTTTGCTGAGTGATCACACCATCATGATTATCTGGGTCATGAAGATCTCTTTTGTATAGTTCTTTTGTGTATTCTTGCCACCTCTTATGAGATAATGGCATACAAAATTAAGTTCTGAATCATGCTCCTCTTTATTGGACAGCTAATGTATTGAGTTAGGACATTTGTAATTTAGCTCTTATTTTACCAAGAAGAATTATTTCTATTAAAAATGCCTGAGATTCTCCCTCAACATCTCCCAGTTTTCAACCAGCTAATGGTAAATTGGTGTGGTGGAGATGGTGTCTGCATTTAAATCAACAATGATTAAATAGTCTTGGGTGGATCTGTATGTGTATAACATTTATAAATGGCTTCCTCCTTTCCTGCTTCCCCTACCAAAAAAGCAAGAACCGAAAAACTTGTCACAATTTGGAATAGTTGCCAAGTCCCCAGGTGGGGCTTCCCAGGTGGCTCAGTAGGTAAAGAATCTGCAATGGAGGAGACGCAGTAGTCCCGGGTTCAATTCCTGGTTTGGGAAGATTCTCTGGAGTAGGAAATGGCAACCCACTCTGGTATACTTGCCTGGAGAATTCCATGGACAGGAGCTTGGCGGGAGTTTGTCCATGGAGTTGCAAAGAATCAGACACAGCACAGCACAGATATATAGCATGTGAGTCATTTATTTTGCTTTTAATAAAGATATACTACAACATGGGACTTCCCTGGTGGCTCAGACGGTAAAGCGTCTGCCTACAATGTGGGAGACCCATGTTCAAACCCTGGGTTGGGAAGATCTGGAGAAGGAAATGGCACCTCACTCCAGTATCCTTGCCTGGAAAATCCCATGGAGGGAGGAGGCTGGTAGGCTACAGTTCATGGTGTCACAAAAAGTCGGACACAACTGAGCAACTTCATACTACAATATAGCCTAAGGGGAACTCAAGTCAGACCTGTAGCAGCCTCATTTCCTCCCAGTAGGAGGCATGGCAAAGAATGTTTCTGAGGATAGATACTTCAGAAATGCAGCAATGTTAATGTAGAAAGTGCTGACTGAGGAGGGGAGAAGGGGCTGAGCTCTGTGTAAAGGCAGGGGCCAGGCCAATGTGTTAAGACTAATCAGAATAGATGATCTGATGATCTCCCAGAATATAAACACTCCCAAAACTTAATGGTTCTATTTATGTTGAAAGAAATCAAGAAACAAACTTTGTTATGTTATTTGGAATAAATCTGTGCAGATGGTAAGCAGAACCAGAAACTGTTTGAAGTTTCATGACAAGCAATGGGCATGCATGAATATGATAACCTTTTCTTTTTGAATGAGCTTGATTTTATCAACTTGTTTACCTATCTGTCACGATAGAGCATAAAACCTAAGCATTGTATAGACTGATATCTGAGAAATGTGTTCCTGGTAGCTGAGAAGCAATGAGAGGGTCATATATCAGTTTTCTGCTCTTTGTTAAATGCAGTAATAAACTAGTTTTTCAAAACTCACCTAACTGGTTGTCAAATAGAGTGTGACAGTGGACAGATTTATAGCAAGGAGTAGACATTGTCTGTGAAACAAATTGCTCTCTTGCACCAGTATTTCATGCCCTGTGCAGATAAATCAGGAACAATTTGTCACATTCTCAAAAATTCACTCCTATTAAGTTGTTAAACAAAGCAAGTAATTGCAGTACACAGTTTTCTGTTCTTTACTTTTCAACCGAAGGACACCATCTAGGCCTCTGACAAACCTAGAAGGTTACTGTAGCTGGAGCAGAACTGGTTAAATCTTATTCTGCCTTCCAAAAGGGAGCTAAAAGTAATTGCAAAATATTTCGTCCCCCTTGGCTCTGCGTGTAGATTTAAAATTAAATTGGTTCTGGTTAGCAAGCTAGAACAGGGCAACTAAATTGAATTTTCTGAGGAATGTTGTGAATCCTATATGAAAAACACACACACACATGAAGTTTGTATTTTTCCTGCTATTTTTTCTTTTATACTTTGCTCTCTCCTCTCCATTATAATCTTTCTATACTCTCCTCCCTGTTGGTAAGGCCAGCCTCAAGTATATCTCACTTGGAGTTTTATTTGCATTTTTACCCATTCATACTTCTCCAAAAGTTTATTACTCATTTGTCACATGCTTTTCAAACACTCTTCCTCTCCTTCTTAAGTGCACATTTCTCTCCTTCTTTCTCTTCTCACTTACACACTTTTCATGGAATGAGATTTTTATTAGCATTTCGTCAAGTTTGCACAGAGGAGAAACAAACACAGAAAGACCAGTGGCTGGAGCGTGCAAAATGTTAGGCTGTTTTTAAAGCATAATCACAGAGTTTTGGAGATGCTAATTTTCAGAGTTTATGTTGATGTTTTAAAGAAAATTCTAGAATTATCCCCTTAAAACTAAGTTTTCCCCCCTTCCTCTTATTTTTCTTTTTTCCATTTGATATTTTTTGTTTGTTTGTTTTTACTGTAAAGCTAGTCGCTTGCTTGTTGTAGAAAAAGTGTAAAATTCAGAAAAGTATTAAATTATATCAGAGTTTATTGGGATATATAGAATATAGAAGAAAAAAATAATCTTACCATTAAAGACAAAAACAATGAATTATCATATTTCCTTACAATGTTTTTGCTTTTTAGTATATAATGCTTTGCTGTTAAGATTATACTGTGTATTCTTTTGATTATTGCCTTGACTTTGGGAAGTTTTACAATAGTTTTTTCCTTAATTGATCTTTGATATAGGGTCCTGCCTGGCCTGGGGATGAAGTCTACCACATACCTCCCTTCCATTATTTTCTGAATGTTTAGCTAGTAGGATATCTGGAAGGGATAAAATTGGCTTCATTTGGGCAGTGGATGGATGTCCATTTTCTAAGCTCTTCCTTCACCCTTGAGTGTAGAGGGTGAGTACCTTAGTGCTGCTACAGTTCAGATTTCTCAGCCTTCAATAGGGTGCTTTTTCACAGGATTTGGGCAGATTCTCTTATTAAGTATTCATTCTGCATATCAAAAGATACTAGATCAGACATACATCTGAAGTTATAGCAAATTGCTCAGTGTAGCTAACTTGGAGTAAGAAATGTTTGCTTTTTGACCTTTAGGTAACATATTGGAGCCATCTTAATTTTTATTCTATGCTTCCTTCCAGGAAGATAAATGCCCCAACTGATACTAAATTGTGAGGATTTGAGAGAATCATAGTGTTGTTTGTTTTGTTTATTTTGCCTCTTATTTTTGTTGAAGAAATAGCACTAGATCTCACAATACTGAAGCCCTCTAGTTTCACCTACTAAAATTTCATTTCCTTCACTGATCTTATGAGAAAGGGGGGGGGGAAATTAGCTATTTACTTTATCCCCCTCAATTATTTCTGGATTTGAGGCTCCACTAGTCATTCAGTATGGTACTTGCTGGCTTTTATTAAGACATCATGCCCTTCTTTTAAGTTCTTTAAAACTTTCCTTTCAAGAAATATGTTTTAAAAGTTTTGAAGATCCATCTCAGATTCTCCCAGAGAAGGCTTTAATTTTCTTTTATTTGCTCTGATTCAGGCATTTTCAAACCATGTGGGTGGCCAGTTGTCTACATCCCTGGGTTTTTTCAGTGGCATTTGGGTTGTTCATTTTGGAAAGTTTTAGACTAATTTTTCTCACAAATCAAATGTCTTTAGGGTGATATTTTATAATATTTCAGAAGGAAATGAAAAACCAGAAATAGTTCAGTCTTCTCTTAGGTCAATTCTTTGTCAAAGTATTGTCAGGCCTGATTTGCCTCTACTGTGCACTAACTAAAGAGCCTTAATTGTTTATGTGTCTCTTACACCTTAAGAGCAGGAGCCAAATCCTAATCTTTGTACTGTCTCCTGTAGCTCCTAGCAAACAGTTTGGTAGCGGTCACCAAGTAAATTGCTGCCCCTAGAAAACAAAACCACGTTATGTCTTGGTTGAAGAAATACAATCCAAGAGTAGAATGACATTTGGTGAGATCTTGTTTCCTCTCCAAGCCACTTCTATACCCAGTAGACTTATTTCTCATTGTTGTCTGATAATTTCCTCTCTTTCCCTCTCTTCTTTCTTGGCTAAGCTCTTCTTTTTTATGGTTTAATTCTTTCTTCTATTTCTGATTCTTCATATTCTGCATCACAAGGACTAGGAAAATATTTTCTTGTAGAGATAGAAATTTCTTTGGAACGACTGGTGGAAACTCAAATCCACACAAAAAAATAATGAGACAAATAAACATCTAATAAATATTTTTCTCTTTCTCATATAATCATTGAGGAAAATGAAATTTTAGTAGGTGAAAATGAGAGTCGTGGTTCTGTTTTTTCTACAAAAGTAATACACAAAACAATACAAAGAACACTGTAAATTTCTTAATCCCATACTGTTTACTATCAGTTGGGCCATTTATCTTCCCGGAGGGTGGTCACATGAAGCTGAGCAGGCAAACTTAATACCTTTTAGTTAAGCACAGTTTTCTTAAAGGAAAATTCAGTGCTCATGCCTTAAGATTTTAAACAAAGTAACCTATATATTTTGCACTGAATTTGGTCTTCTGGAAACATCACTGGATGATCAGCTGACCTGGGTTCAAGGTCTCTGTTTTGGGTCATTCTGAGTCTTAAATGTGGTAGTGATGTAGAAGCACTTTGCAAGCTACAAAGCAATGCACTGACACTGAGTAATTACTATTTTTTCTGGGCCTGTCCTTGGCAAATATTATCTATTACTATGTGTGAAGAGGCTCGAACTCTCCAAGGCAACTATCAGTCTTAGGCTTTCACTTAAGTATCTTAGATGTTTTGCATCCCCCTGTT